>NC_079153.1:9305055-10760055 GCF_947563725.1 Argiope bruennichi
TGAAGAAATTGAAATGCTTTTGAATAAAATTTGAATCTATCGGAATTATTCTCATATTGCATTTTATGAGAAATTAATTGTTTTTCAATGAATTTATATAAAAAAATATGAAAAAAATCAAGGACAAATGATATTTCTTCTCATATATATATATAATAGATTTTTAATCCTGTCGGCTAAATAATATGTAACATATTTTGATTGAAGTAGAATGCAGGTTCGAAACAATGAGGAGACTTGGTATTTTTAATTTCGTTTTATTCTATTCCGAGTGGCAGGCATGATTATATATAAGAAAACGCAGCGCGCGGCACACACAGAAGTAAGAAAAGGGAAAATTCTTTTTAATATTTTTCTTTCCGGATTCTTTTTTAATATTTTTTAATAATTTTTTTGGTTTAATTTTTATTTGATTTTGTTTTTCCTATTAACTTGATTCTAATACTTTTGTATATATATATATATATATATATATACACACTATATATATATATATGTGTGTGTGTGTGTGTGTGTGTGTGTGTGTGAGTGCGTGCGTGCGTGCATGCGTGCATGTGTGTGTGAGTGTGTGAATTTTCTCCAGCTCCGAAAGTTGAGTAAAGGGATAAAAATCCCTAATGCTTACCACATTCTTTTAAAGTCACCTAAATTTTCCTATCTTAGATCGACACGTGTCAAAAAATCTCTATCAAAATTTCATTGTAAAAGTCAGTGGATGTTATATTTCGGTCTAATTCTTCTCTTCTTATGTCGCGATGTAGACTGACGTATGTCCTACCACTTGTACATAAATTATGCTCCTGGGATGGAATAAATCGATGTTAAAAATTCAAAAGTTTATTTTCTTATCGGCTTTGCATCTGCTAAAATATGTTGAAACGGTATTACACACACACACACACACACACACACACACACACACACACACACACACACACACACACACACACACACACACACACACAGAGAGAGAGAGAGAGAGAGAGAGAGAGATTTCCTAAATTTTTTGAAAGTAAAGTTTTATTGAATGTCTTGTCCGTAATATTAATACATTGGGATATTTTATATATATCGAGTATGTCGTCTTACTTTTAGAGAAGTTTTTTTTTATGCTTTCAAAATTTCGTAGCTTATTTTTTCTAGAAAAGAATAGGAGCTAATAGACGGTATTAACTGCTTCAATATAAAGGAAATAAATATTAAATTCAGGTAGAATATTATTGGGGGCATAGCAATAAAACATTTCAACTTCGTTTGAGTTCGCTATTTTTTTCCTATTTCCTATTTTTTTAAAATAAAATTTCAAATTCCATAGAATAAGATATATTCATAAAGATATTATTGTTTAATAAAGAGTTTTAAGTCATATTTACATTGTATTAGAGTAAAAAACGATACTTGTAATTCGCTCTTTTAGCACATAAATACATATACATATATATATATATATATATATATATATATATATATATATATATATATATTCTTTTATAACTTTTCTTAATATTCTCAGTTTGAAAGATAAGATATTGGATACTTAATTTGTTTTTTGCTGTACTGATTAGTATATTTTTCCACAACTGACTTTCTTATAATAGAAACAGCTCCTCCTCTTACAGAGCTGAGGGCATAATTTATTCATTTCTCCGAGAATAACAAATATTTTTCTAAACAATTTTTGTTGTTTTCCTTGCTGGAAAACACGAACAACAAGAATTACATATATTTCAGAATTACTATACGGAGCGCAGACTTGAAATGAATCTTATTTTGCCTTAGAACTGCATAACATTTAAGTGTAAACAGAAGGAATAGTAAAAAATAAAGGGGAAGCTTAGTTATTCCTTTTGAACGAAACAACAATGCAATTACTCCGAAGCAGTTTCAGCTCCTTTTACACAGAAGTAATACTTTCTTCTCATCATTAAGAAAGCGGGGAATAAGATACTCAAATGATTTTGAAATAACACTTTCATATCTTGTACAAAATATCTAAAGGAATTCGGTGTCTTCGTGAATCCACAAAAGTATTACCGGTTTTATTAGCATTACCGTTACTGTTTTATTAGTATTACCGTTACTGTTTTATTAGTATTACCAGTTTTACTAGTATTAGTAATTTTTTAGTAATTATGCTAATTTTTCTCGATTTTTTTTATAAAGATTTATATTAACGCTATCGGAAGATTGCAGATTTTTCAACTTAATATATTATATAGTGCTAAATCATATTTAAATATGTTGTAAAATTGTGTGCTTATCTACATAGATTTACTTTTTATTTTTCCAAAATTGGTATATTGCTTATTTGCCACCAAAAAGTTTGAAGTAAATTTAATTGGCCAGTATGTTTTAAGAAAATAAATTTGATACAATAGTTAATATGCGAATTATTTTAATACACTTTTTCATAATGGCTTCTTTTTTCTTTGTACATCACTTCCTAACATTAAACATAAATATAGAATACACAGTCAGGAATGAATTATATTAATTATTACATAGATAAAAAGCGATGACCGAAATTATGATCTCTTTTTGTGTGAAATAATTCCACTTTATTGTCCTTTATATAAATGTTACACAAAAGTAAGCCATTAAGTAATACTTTTTTATGTAAATGTAATAAATATTTTTTATAAAAATTTAGATCTGTAACAATTATAGAATGAATTGACATTACTTATCATTGAAATGCTAATTAATGTCTTTAACTGGATTTTTGTGAATTAAATATTTTAATAATCCAAACAGTATCTTTTATTTGGAAAAAAATGAATAATTTCGTATTTGAATAAAAGATTGAAGATTAAAATATTATTAATACAAAATGATGTTTATATAAGAAATTGATTAAATTTATTTTTCAGAAATAAAAACAAAAACATACAATTTATGTTACATTTGAAATTAATATCCAAATTCAGAGAAAAATTTACTCTATAATAATAAATAGCTTCGCGGGCATAATTACGTTTATGTTCAATTTGTTTATTTAGTGAGCTCATTAAATTAAACCCATTTTATAAAAAATTAGAATCTCTATTCTGAGTGTTTAAAGCATATAAGTTAAAGTTCTTGTCTCCAAAAAATTATTTCACTTATAAAGCAAAACTTTTTCTTAATTAGAGATATTTGCTACTATTTAATCATTAATTTTCCTAAACATGCAATTAAAACACGAATAAGAAAGAAATTAAAAACATAATGTGCATTTTAAAACCACGCACACCATTCTTGGTTCAATTATCGGCAGTATTCTCCGTTACTCCAGGGAGTTCATGCCATATTGCGACAATTTTCTTCTGTAATTCTTTAATGAAAGTGCTAAATTTATTTAATTAGAGAGAGAGAAAAAGAACGGAATTTCTTATTTTTAATCTTTTTTAGAATTATTCGATGCAGAACTTGGAAAAGATGTGATCGAAAATCCTCGTAAACAAAAAGTCCCCCCCCCCCATTGTGAATTAAAACTGCAAATCAAATCAATAGGCGTGATCTCCATCGCGAAGATTATTACTGCAGTCCTTAATTATCTCTTTTTATGAGAAGTAATTCTTTCACTTCGTTTTAGTTTCAAATAAGAGCTAGGAAATTTCAAAAAATGCAACGATAATAACAAGGTTTTTTTATGTCTCTTATCCCTGATAAATATATGTAACTTATAGCTTAATGAAGATACTAGTGATTTTATTAATTAATTAAGCACTCTATTAAGATTGTTCGGGAAATGAAATTATTAATTAACATGAAGAATGGGATTTCTTAAGAATACTCGCTTTTCCTTCTAGAATGTAATAATAATTTTTTTGAAGTTTATTATTCGTTGCTATTAATGTTGGTATATTCGAACTTTAATTTATTCTTTCAAATCGAGAGTTTCGACATTCAAGGAGGCACTCATGAATTCATATGTACTTCATAATAATGGACAAAAAAAATTCTTTAATAACTCTTTCTTATGCATACTGTTTATACTTAATGATTTAATTAAAATAGTTTGAATGACTGACATCAGTACACAGATTTGAATTTTGAATGAATTTAGTATTTAAAGGAGTCTATTACACGGATTTAGAATTTAACTTTTTTGATATATTTTACGAGGCAAGATAATAGGAATTCTACGAATTCATTATCAGAAAGTTGATAAAGTACTCAAAAAAGTACTTTAATAAGTAAAATTTTAAAAAAAATATATCCTTTTAACAGTTATAATACCTGAAGAAAAATGGAAGAACGGAATTGAATTAACTTAAAATAATTATATTTAAAGCAAATGAAATAAGATAAGCACATATTTTGATTTTTCAGATGTCCCTCCAATATAATTCTGTTATATTGAATGTGTATATATCTAAAAATGTAGAACATACTACACACACACACACATTACACAGACATGAATATGAATAATTTTTATATCATAAAATAAAAAATGAAATATCATATAAATCTTATATAATAAAATAAGAATAAAAGTGATATTCAAATTTTCTGACAAATTTCAAATCAATTCCATTAGATTAAATTTTGTCTCAAAATAGAGAGAGCCAAAAAGGTCTCGATCAAAAGGTTCGCTACAAAGCTTGTCAGAGACTGCATGGTAGCAAATGTGAATTCTCCATTTTATCTAATGAAATATTAGAAAAGAGAGTTAAAAAAAACTGGATGCAAATTTTGTATTAAAATTATGCGAGTAAGCAGTGACTTATATTATTTAAATCAAACTGTGTTAACGAAATTTTTTAACTAAATTTCTGATTTTTTAAGTTTAAGATCTCTAAACTATATTAAAGATTTTTTTTAAATCTGAAACCATAAAAAAAACTTTACTGTGTTCTTTTTGGTGATAAAATATATCTTTTCTTCGATGGCTGAGATACTGAGAGGGTTTACTATAGATAATGCAATAAGTTATTGAGACTAAAGCAGGAAATTAAAATGGAAATAAATGTGAGATTTGAAATGGATATACATCAATAGAAAAATGATATAGGAAAATATCTTCGACTTGCTGGCAAATTTTCATTAAAATGTTCAGAAATTAAAATTTTCAGAAATATTTCTAGATCTGATTTCCATGCATTAAGCCACTTAAAAACCATTGAAACATGAACAATTCACTTGCAACACAGAAATGCAAGACATCTTGAAAATTTGGTTTTATTTAATTTAGCTATATAAAGTCCGTTTCAAAGCAACACTAGGGCTATTTTGGAACGGACCTTGTAATTTTGAACCACGATCAAATGACGAGAATGACACCTGAGCAGGCGCTGTCCCCTCCAAGCTTTTGCACTATACGAGAGGGAGGGCGTTTGTCCCCAACGGATTTAGCATGTACCAGACGTGCGTACATGATGGTTCTTCGATAGAATCAGGTCTCGAACTTGAACCCATCCGACTCCGAAGGTTTACCACCTGGTCACCTCGCCCCCTTGAAAATTTGTATCCCTTAACAAATAGAGTTTCAATTCTTCAATCATCCTCTTACTTCCTAGCGCAGCTTTGCTAGAGGAAAATATATGTATGTGTTAGGCTACAAGAAAATTATAATTAAAATATTCAGTGGATGTAACACGAGACATTTATCAAATTAAAGAAATCCTGGTTAATAAAATATTTTAATACTTTCCTGGAAGGAAACTCGTGATCCTTTTCTCTTTCGATGACTATTCGACCAGCCGCTTTTGGGAGACTCTCCAAGATCCCAATCATTAATTTTTAACTCCATCTTTGATTAATCACAGGGGACGAACCGGATCAAAAGAGAATGGAAGCAAGCTGTGAACATTCCCCTGCACCGTTAGGATTTCGGATTAGAAGACAGCACCAAAAGCTACAAGCAGTTCCTTTTCTTCATCCAGGAGCATCATCGATCTTGTCGGTTGTCAGCGTCCCGGATTCTAAAAGTCAAACACGCATTAGAGGGAAAGGCTTGCAATCTTTCTCACGTTTCTGAGGTTTTCGTCAACTTTAGAATTATTTGATAAAGTTTAATGAATTTAATAATTCTGTGAAAATTTGTATTTCTTCATCCTGTATGAATAAGAAAGACTATAAATTTGAAAAAAAAATCATTATTATTATGTTTACAGAGATAAAGCGTTTTTAGTTTCCGAAGCTCCAGATTTTTTATATGGTTTTTATTTCAATGCCACTACAATGTAATAAAAGATTTTTTGGAATGAATTTCTCATCTATTATCCTTTATTGTTTTATTAAAGAAAGTAAAATTTTGCTAATTACAATAACGTCTCCATATAATTCAAATTTAATCTGTAGCGTTTGATGTTAAAATCGCTGTAGGTGGCGTTATTACAGAAACGCAGATGAAATGGATTGACTAACTTATGAGTAACATATAGTCGATGTTATCTGTAATTCATTTTACGGATAATCTTGCTCTATACTAAGAACATGGAATAAATATCGATTGAATGGTAGCTGGTGGTATTCCCCATTTCAAGTCAGTAGTTGATGGCTTACCATCAATATCCCAATTTCTGAAAAGTTGTTTCCACAGTTCGTTGTCTGATTGGTTCTTCTAGATCAGTACAATGAACATTTATCCGGGTTTTTTTTTTTTTAACGCAGAAAGAAGATATGCGTTATAAATTTATTACAGAACGGATGAAAGTATGAAGAGCAGGATTTCTCAAAGTGCACCACATTCCAGCGATGCCAGCGTTACGAGGAAGGACGCTTGCGCATCAAGAATTTGCCCCCTCTGGGCAGGCCATATTGTGTCACACAATGCCATATATTCTGCTATCTCAGTAGCTCATGCGGCATAATCGTCGGATCACCATAAGTGAAAATTACCATTAAACTGTCGATAAGCAAGAGAATTGTGCATCGCATAACCCACAAAATTCTTATATACTTATATTCTTAGAAAATTTCACTATGGAAAATTAGATCCATCAGCAACCCAGAATTTCTACACGGAAGCCATCAAGTCGATTCCTAAAAATTAAATCAATGTTTCAATGCCAATCACGATTATTTACAGTTATACTGTTCCACATGAGCTGTAAATATACTACAATTATTAAAATTCCTTTGCATATAAATATATTCTCCTTTTTATTCGGATACAGCATTGATTGTTGCCACAATGTTCTTCATGATATTTTTGAGTTTTTATTTGAAGTGAAATTTTGAAAAAAATCGATCTATTTTCATTTATGCAATATTTGCTACTTCAAACTATTTATCACGGTCTCTAAATTTGCCTTATTATAACTAGGAATTGCAATACCGGTATACTGGGATACCGAATACCGGTATTTTGAGCCATTTGTACAATTTTGTAATACCGGTATTCACAAGTTTAAATACTGGTTTTTCGATATTTACTGGAAATTTTTAAAATGGTTTCCACTATATGTTCAGGGATTGCGAACATAGCAAAATAGTGTACATTTTTGTTTTTATGTCTCCTTAACGGGCGAAATTAATTAGATAATTAATGGCTTAATTAATTTTTTGAATCTAAATTAGCGAAACATGGATTATCCCTTAAAGAAAATATTGTATCCATAACGACTGATGGAGCAACAATTATGAAAAAAGGTGGAAGGTTGATTGATACAAATCAGCAGTTGTGCTATGCACATGGAATTCAATTAGGAGTAATAGATGTATTATACCAAAAAAATAAAGAACAGAAAAATTCAAATACTGTGGATATAGAAATTTCGGATTCCAACTTTGAAAAGAGTAAAAGTGAGAATGATATTGACAATGAAAATAATGACAATGTAATTGTTGAAGAAGATATTGCTAATGACGATGAAATATTAATCAATCAAGGATTGCTTCCTATAATTTATAAAGTTCAAAAAATTGTTAACCTATTTAAAGGTTCCTAATAAAAAAAAGATATATTACTAAAATATATACTAACTAAAAATAAAACAGAATATATGTTAATATTAGATTCTAAAACACGTTGGAACAGTTTACTCTTAATGATGGAACGATTTTTGAAACTGAGAAATCCAATCCAAAAAGCAATAATCGACTTAAACCTGTAAATTATTTTTTCAGATAGTGAATTCGACTGAATATCCAGAACTATATCAGCTCTACTTCCAATAAAATTGACTATTGAGACATTATGTCGGAGAGATTCTAATAACAGTTAATGCAACAATAAATTTCATGTTGCAGTCACTGAAAGAACAGCACACATCACTGTCTAAAGAATTATATATTACATTGAAAAATGGCACAGAAGAAAGGCATACCGAAATAGAAAATGTCTTATGGTATTTACATAATTATAGTGATTTTAAAAATGAAAATGAAAAAGAAGAAAAGAAAATAACCAGTTCAAATCTGATTAAGTTTAGAGTAAATTTTCTTAAAATTTTTTACCCACAAACCTATCCACATTCAAAAGAATTCGGTTCAATTATCGAAGATTATGATGTCACTACTGTCGATAGTGAAAAGGAATTGTCTCTTGAACAAAAATTAGAATTAGCGATAAATAAAAAAAATTTCAACGAACCAAAATACAATACAGAAATCAGCTATATCCAAAACCATCCAACGAGAAAAGATTTTTAAAGGTTTTTTCCATACATTTCATTAAATTTACAAATAAATGTGCTGTTAAATTTTATAAGTTTAATCTTTTTAAAGTCAATTTCAATGTAGATTTATAAAATGATAAATTTTCACCTATTTTTAAACTTTGTCAGAAGTAGCTAGCTTTTATATCTGTACTTATTTAATGAGATTAAAAAGCGAAAAATATTATAAATAAAATATAATTATAAGGTATTAAGCAAAGCAATACTTGCGCCGGCAATAATGATTTTAAATTTATATAAGTACCGTAGTATATCTTCATTTAATTCTGTTATTTTAATTTATAAGTATTTGTTTATTTTGTATAAGGAGAGTGTTAAAAAATCAATATCTATTTGGAAGCAAAAAGGATTCATTGATTTTAAATATTTGACTGCAGATTTAAACAGTTTAAACATTGATTAGTTAAAATATTTGTTTATTGCCGTCTTTCCTTTAGATAACCATTATGAGTTTATCAGACAAAATCAGCATGATCTGATTTTTTTTAAATCGAATATGCTGTATAGTATGTATTTTACCACATATTACTTATAAATTGGAAGTACTTGTCACTACTTACGGTATATTAATATTGCATGCATTTCTAATACTTTAATGAAAAATTTTAAGACACGTTTGTAGACTTTGCATTAATTATGAATAAATTTTTTACATGTGTCACTTTTTTTCTTTAAAAATTTAATATATTTCGTTAGAAGCATGTTAAAAAATCGGACGTGAAAAATTTAAAAATATACGTCAGATGATTATTAGGGCATTAAATTTAATTAAAAATAAGAAACTTTAAATTATTTATTGCTACCAAATTTTCAAACATATGAAAAAATATTCTTATATTCTTAATAATTTTTTTTCCCGTTTCTGTGCTTTGCTATAATGATATTTTTATTAATAGTTTCTTGAATAGAAATTTAACTAAGAATATTAACAATAGCTTAAGAATTTGACGATTTAATTTACGATAGAGCCTTCACAAAGCTAAAACAAAAAGCTCAAAAGCTCTTAATTTATTTTTCACAAAAGTTACAAGCGAATATACTTTTCAAGCTCAAAACGTAAATTCTGCATTATCATATTTAATTGAACCCTAGAATATACACGAAACAATATTTACTTCGAGTATTTAAAAAGGTTATTTTTCTTGTTTTTCTTTGATAAAAGTAAGCATATTTAAAGCTTAAGTTAAAAGAAAACTAATTATTTCGACGTCACTTACTTAAGAAAACATGAAATCTCTGACGATAATGGAAAATTTTATTTTCATGTAGGCGATAAAAATTTGTTTGCAGCATTGCGAAGCAGATTATTTTCGGGAAATTATTATAGCTATGAAGAAAGAAAGCGGATGCAAGCTTTTAAGTGTCTAAAAACGATAAAATGAATAAATAATAAAGCAAGTATTTAATCTGTAGTTTCCACTAAATTGAAACTGTAGATTTTGGAGAATAATTATTTAAGTGATGTCAAAGTGCCTTTCTTGCATGAGTATATATGATTTTCTCGAAGCTTTCATGAAATTAAGAATGCAATACTCATTAAGCTTAAAGCATTATCTAAAATAAGGTTCTATATATTTTAAAAATACAGAATAATGCAGGAGAAAAAAATGTAAATATAATTGCTTCGCAAAAAAAAAAAAAAAAAAAGAAAGAAAAAAACATAAAGAGACGATTGCATAGAAATAAATTAAAAAAAATACAGTGGAACTTTGCTCAAGATCATAATTATTTTTTGCATATTACTCGTAGTGAAAAGGACCCGTTAAGTGAAGCAATTTTCTTTTATAGAATCCATGCAAAATAGAACAAAGCGTTCAATTCAAAAGAAATTCTAATAATAATGTTATTTTATATTTATATCATTTATAATAATGTCATTTTTTATTTATAATGCATTGTTGTTTTACAAGAGAATTGTCCCAAAACATTTTTCTCTGATTACACTTGAGCAAAAATGAGACACATCATTATCTTTAAATGAATATGCAGCCAGTCTTGCAACTACTTGAGGAGTGATATGAGTTATGCTTCTCAATATTTGACTCAATAATTTCCAATGCTTTCTGCTGCTCCCATATTTCACAAGGAAGTTGTTGCTTTATTGAGTGTATTATTTCTTCTTCCGCTGTCTAAATATTCTTGGCAGATTATTACAGTAATAGATTGCAGTTCCAAAAAATGTTCGTTAGTTCTGGCTAAATTCTTTCACCAAGCTCATGGATGCCATTGGTATCCACTCCTAACCTCATAATCTTGACCAGAGCCCTAATCTCATTAGTTAAGGCTCCATAAGCATTCATTTGCTGAAATTCCTCAGACAGCATTATTATACTATAACTTTTATGCAGATTTAAGTGTTCTCTTCAAATAAATACGTAAAGCGAACAAATACGAGCTATTCCAGCATGTGACGTTATAATATATCCTCATCACTCATTCTGCGAAACATCGTTCTCTAATCGAGTCATATTTTTACATTTTGTTTCGCTTGTCATGCGAATTTCTCGGTAAGAGTGCAAGGTGCTCGTCAAGCAAGGGATGACTGTAATACTTTTCAGGAAGTCAATGCTTATTATCAGTCTAATATTCGAGTTGTCAGTACATTGACTGTTCAGTTTGCATAACTGGATTTTTTTCCATTATAATAATTTCGATCGAGTAACTGCTTACAAATTGTCAATCTGCTTCTTCGGTTCAAGAATAAATCTGTCAGAAGAGGAACTACACAATTCACAGATAGCACAAAGAAAACACTTATATTGATGTTGCAATGGCATGTCTTAGGATACCATATATAATTTTTCCTGAGAATATTCATTATGCATGCGACTTGGTTATAATTAGACACGAAGCTGAAAGTCAAATGATGTTAGTTTAAGAGAGTTATGGATGATTAAGCATTCATGAAGAATCAGCCTAGGAAACAATTTTTCGTGTATACTGAACTAACATGTGCAGAAACAACTGATGAGACTGCATCTTCCATAAAAATATGTGTATGCTACAATTGTAAAGAATTAGATTTTGAAATTCTGTTCATATCCAGTTTGTTCCAATGGGCATCATTAAAAACTGATTGAAGTATGTTTATCTGAAAATAAAGAATGATTATAAATGAATTCTGCAAGTTTGCTGAGCTGTAAAAAATAAATTATAACTTTGTTTTCATCAGAAAATACAAATAAAAAAAATTAAATTTAACTGACTTATAAGTGTTTATGGTCTCTTTATTTAAATATGTGGCTTCTATTTTGAACTCCAGTTACATTAAAGTAAACTATTTGCAGTTTACTTTAATCAAATACAAATGGATATTATATAAAGATATTGAAAACTAAATTGATCCAAATATTTATAAATAATTGCTATTTAGAAATCAGATATTTTTAGTAACTGAGGGAAAGAACTTTTAGAATGTGAATTACTTATTTCAAATTACATTGACCACATGATATGCAGACATCTGCCTGCATAATGTTTTGTTTAAATGTGCTTGTAAAAGAATAATTTTCAAAATTATTTTTACACTTTTCATTTAAATTAAACTATCTTTAATTTGTGCATAATTTTTATTTTTCCTGATAAAAGAAGTAAAATGGTAGGGAAAAAGCTGAATAAGTCAGTTGTTCAGCTTCGCTATTTTAGTTAGTTTTAAGAGATTAAATTGCACTCAGATTTTAAAAAAAATCGATAACGACCAATTTTGTTTAGAGGAACATATAAAACTTAATCAGCTTAAATATATGATTTGAATGACAGGACTGTTTCATTAATATAATCTTATTTTTTATTATAAATGAATTAGAAATTTCTTTTTATTTCTTATGGATAATATAAATTTTATTCAGCCCATTTCTTCCTTTTGTGGACCCCTTTAAATTGGAACCCAACAAATTAATTATTTTCCAATCATTTAATTAACTTAAAAATACCCCATTCATAATTATTTGTTAATCATAGTTTAAACTATAAGTTCGCAATTCGAGACTAACGAATTATTCAATACATTAAAAGTAAAGTTATTATTTTATTATATTTTCTTTTTCTTGTTTTGCATATGCGTTAAGAGAAATTTAACATTAAAAAAAAATTTTGAGAAAAATTATAGTTATTGTCAAATACAGCTGTGTGAAATCAACACTTACAACTAACGTATCGCTGTAACTTTTCTTAAAAATTTCGCCATCAAGAAGCCAAAAATGTTCTGCTCCATTCGCATTTCTCAGCATTGACGATATCCTGGTACACGCATCACTTATCTTTTATTTTCTATACCTACATTGTAACTTATAATGTTTCTTCTGCATCTGTATATGTCTACCCTCCATTTTATTCTGGAAAATTTATCCCTGGAGAGTTTTTCACGTCTACTAAAATTATTTGTTCTGTTGGTTTTAATAAAGAGTTATCACGAAAAATGAGAGACTGAGAAAAGTACCTATAAAGTACTGCGAATGATAAAAAAATGATAAGTTATTTCTGCAATTGTCTGTAATATTAATAAATAAATGCTGCAATTTGTTATCGGCGCAACGTTTTTACTCAACAATTATTTTTCATTCAAATGTGCAGATAGGAATTATTGTGCGTAATTAAATCAAAAATAAAAATCAACTATTAAAACAATAAAAAAATGAAATTATCTGAATTTATAAAACATATTATTCAATATCAAACCTTATATTTGTTAAAAAATATTAATTTTGATTCAGAGAATAGTTAACTTCTAATTAATTCTTTGTCACATAAGAAAGATTTGTCAGATTCTTGTTTCTGTTCATTTCTTATTAAATAAAAGCATTGTAATATTAAATCATCACTGAAATTTTTTAAAGCTACACCAAAAATGCATTCCAAATTAAAACGTCAAATTATTAAGATTTTCAACTTGCTATAGGAATAAAATACTAAACTCGCCCTTGAAGCATTTAACACACCAGAAGGCATCTCGTTCGGTTACAAAATACAACAGCATTAAAGAGCAAAGGGGATAAATAAGAGAACTTCTTTAATTTCTTAATTTCACTTGACTAGTAGAAAACGAAGCAATTACTTCTAAGCACTTTATCCACTTCCGCACATTGGAAAATACAATCTTTTGCAAGGGAAAGGAAAAAAATAAATAAGCAAGCGCCCCTATAGAATCTCCATGAAACTTTCAGTTAACGATACAAGTCCACCCTTAAGCAGTTTGTTTTTCATGATGGCCGATTAAGCTTTATTTTCGGTAACTAAAAAGTATTAGAGAAAAAGTTCGAAAAATTTAATACAAATATCATGGTGGTTGGTTATAAAGAGAGGATTTTAGAAACGAAAATTTAGCGCCTGTACAAAATGAATTTCTTGTATAAAAAGGCTGCTACAAAACTAGCTGAGGGTATTTAATATTAATGAGTATAGATAAATATTATACTTAACATTTAAATATTTATGCGCATTTGATTAGCATGTAAAGTACTTCCCTAGTGTTATAAGACTTTTCTCAAATGATACACTAAACCAAATCATGGATATTCATTATTGATGGTTAAAGGGTAAGAATTGTACTTGAATTGTGACAATAAATAATAAATCTACTTAATTAAACTTTTCAGCGAATCAATCCTTCAGAGATTGAATACTAATAAAAGTAGCTTGTTAATAACGAAGTTAAACCCAACTTTCATGTGGTCGAATTTATCTTCATTGTAATTACAAATTTCCATTCACTTTAGCAAGCGCAATTTCCAGTCAATTACAATGAAGTGAGCACGTTCATCCACTTTGCACTTCTTCGTATTTTTCGCTATTTATTTTATGGGCCATTGGGAAAGAGCGGCTTCATTAATACCAACAGTTTGAGTTGGTCACCCGGCTTATTCTTAATTATTTTTAAACAATATATGAATGAGAATTTACTTATGCGAAATTTGATAAAGCAAAAGATATCTTCTGATGTTTACAGTGCGAAGTTAAGTAATGAAAAGAGTTAATAACAATCAACTGTTAAACGCTATTAAAGTAGAAATAATTAAAATGAGTTAGTAGGAATATGGCTTTATTGCAATCGCTTTGATTTAGAAATACATTCGTTGTATGAGTTATATGATACTGCAGAATGCGGTTGTATTTATGCATTTTTATTATTTATGTCTAGAATTATACCATTTAAAATATTTAAGGGATTAAAAACATATTAAGATTTCTGAATTTTGCATTGAGTAGAAAATCTTTTTTTTTTTCTTTCTATATCCAGCAGTAATTAAGACACCAAAAGGTTTTTTTTCTTACTAAGACATAAAATAATGTAACATATTTTGTTAAAAGGAGAACAACAAATAATGATATTAGTGTTATCCAGATAACCTGCACAGATAACCGGTCGACGGGAGGAGTAGAAGAAAATTTTGATATGAGTGTGGACATGATCTTTTTATCATAATTTTTAAAATAAATAATGAAATTGCGTTTTTCACTTTAATTAAAGATAAAAAAGCCTAATTTATTTCTTAATTTTCTTTTCCCAATGTTGTTTTAATAATCAAAGTCACGACAACTTTAAATAAATCTAATTAAAAAGCAGTCGAAAGTCGGATTTTAAGTCAAATCAAAATCTGAAACAAAATGTTTTGCACTTCGGTGGTCGCTTTCAAACATATTTAGACTATATTAGCTGTATAGTTGTAAATTCTATAATTGTAGTGAAGCAATTGTTGAATATCCCACATAATGTATTGCCAATCATTTTCTCGTATATATTGAAATATATAAAAAAAGATAAATATTTGCTTATTCACTTTGTGAATGGAATGTATGATGGAAATTTTTCATGACCTTTACAGGATATTTTTCTTTGCATAAATGTAATTTCTTCAAGAAATTGCATTTCTGAATTGAATTACATTGAAATGTATGTATAATTTTCAGATTTATTTTATTAAAATTTATTTTATGTGCTATTTTTATGTTGTAATTACATAATTTAAAGCATCACTCTCGCTTATATTTGGAAAGTTTTGAATTATATTTAATATGTAGTTATACGGCATATTCTGCATTTAATTAAAAGTAATTTATAGCCCAACGAATGCATTTTTTTCGTAAAAATGCATGCATAAAAAGGAACGTAAATCAAACTGTGTTAGGAAACAACTGTAATCATTGACATATTTGAAAAATAAGGACAATAATTTATACATGAAATGTATAATAAATACAAAATCTCTTCCATTTGCCGTATAAAGAAAAGTAGTCACAATTTACGATTTTAAAATTTAAAAACAAAGCAAAAAGAAAACATATTAATTGACTAAGATGTTAAAATTAAAAGAACAGTTTTAAAAACAGTTTGCTCGTAATTTATAAGTAAAATTAGTATTATCAATATCTATTTTTATCGCATGGCAATTTTATTATACCTGTCTTACCAAAGAAATATAATCCAATTTATTCATTACATTTAAATTAAGGAAAGATAAAAAAAATCAAAAGAGTGTAAAGGAGTTTAAACATTTAGGAAGATGGATTTTTCATTATTCTAAATATTGTATACGCAAGACGTCACTATACGTTTCTTTGCACTTCTGGTCTTTTCTTGTATTTCACAAGTTTGTTAGGAGTTAGAAAAAGGATGGGGAGGATGAATTGTTCTTTCTTTGCATTTCTTTAAACGAACATCTCTATCATTTAAGAAGGTTTTTATTCTACAACACTTCATGACACAACGTCCTTTAATATATAATGAATAAAACTTTAAAGAACAAATCGTACGAAATGAACATGTAAAATGCGAAGTAAATAGTGGTCCAGTGGAACCGTTATCAAAAGTAACAACATGAGACCAAATTTCGCAAGAGAATTTTAATTGTTTAATATTACTGAATTTGCCATTTCAAGCATGCTACATTATATCAAATTAATTATTTTGGTCATATATATGATAAAAATATTCAAAATGTATCACTTTAATTGAGATAAAGTGATATTTAAAATTTAATTCTCGACACATGCTTTTTTATGACGATCATACTGAAATTAATTTACTAAACAACACATTTTTAAGCAGAATTTGTCTCGATTCGCGGATTGAATTGAATTGATGAGAATTGAAAAATACATATGCAATTATACTTATATGCAAGCGCAAAAGAATTTTGAATACTTATTTCGGTTGGAATATAATTCTTAAAGAACTATTTATTTTTGTACGCTATGTCTGGGTAATAATTTTATCTATGCCTTAAGAGTCATCTTACAATTAATCAGATGTAAATGTAAGCCCATTTTGCATATGAGAGCTACTCTTCTCAAGTATATACATTTCATTTTAAAGAAAAACCCAAGAAATTCAAAGATAATAATCTTTTAAAGAACCATAGAAATCATTGCAAAACTGACCAAATTCCCAAGGTGCACTTCTAAACGTTTGTAGAAAGTGCTTAAAATGATTGTATGTTTCTTTATTTTATTACTAGCCGCCTTTGGCGACCAGCCGGTTCGCCAATCTTAATGTTCGTTAAAATTTTAATAATTAAATATTTTATGCAATTTCTACTTTAATAGCTTCTTCATCAAAATATTTTAAAACTTCAAATTTTGATTATCATATAATTCATTCATAATATTATAAAGGCCTTCAGTCATAACGTAATATGTATCTCTCTCATTTTCTGTTAGCACCCGTAGAATTTATGCTTTAAATTAAAGTGGAAAGAATTTATCTTCAATTAATATAATAATATTTTTTACTGAAACAAAGCATTTTTTTATAATCTGATTACTGAAAATAGAGTCACTCAGCGTTTAAACTTTATGGGCACTAAAGAATATCTTTTTTAATTTATGTAATATCTCAAGAGTTGGTCAACAAAATTTTCTTAGATTCATTATGAGCAGATCGATTCATTAAAAATGTTTAAATTTAAATGCATCAAACACTAAGAAAATAAAACGAATCGTTTAAAATAAACGGTTGAAAACAGGTTTTAAAAAAACTACTTAAAAAACTATGTACTTAAAACTAAAAGCATATACAAAAAATATATAACTAACATAAATACAATTTACTTACAAAAGCATGGAACTAACCCAAAAATAATTTAAATCATCCATTGATAACGTTGTCATGGCAACAATCAGAACAGAATGCGCATGCGTGAATTTTCTTCGCCGGTTACGTAACGCAAATACGTGATTTTTTCTACGCCAGTTGCGGTAACGCTATGCGGATTAGAAATTTTTAATTTCCTTTATTCTGTTTTATTTTAATTCAAAAGTACTTCAGAATGAATCTGAAAGATTGATTCATTAACAATGTTTAATTTTAAATGCATCAAACATTAAGAAAATAAACAGAACCGATTGAAATAATCCGCCGAAAAATTTTAACCCTAGCCTCATTACTGTTGGGAGAAAAAAAAACTGAAGCCTTTCTCGTTTGGCGCTGGATATAATGGAAGATTTTTTTGGCGGAAAAGTTGGCGGTGGGGGAAATTGAAGATTTTTTTGGCGGGAAAGTTAGTTTTTAATTAATAATTAAAATTCTAATTAAAAATTCGAAAAAAGAAACCCCAGGTGCACATTCCCAACCTCCAAGGTATACATGTACCAAATTTGGTAGCTCTATGTCAAACGGTCTGGCTTGTAGAGCGCCAACACACACACACACACACACACACACACACACACACACACACACACACACACACACACACACACACACACACACACACACACATTGAGCTTTATTATAAGTATAGATATAGATAGATTAATCTATAAATATTCATTCGACGTTTTCGGTGCAGAACGTCTAACTTGTTATCAAACTGGAATTTAATATTTCCGCATTAGAAAGAGATTTTTTTTTTATGAAAATCGAATTCGGTCTTCATTTACATATTTTATTACGTTATAATATATCTACAATTAAACCAAAAATACAAGGATTTCTCTTTACCATTCTCTAACATTTACAAGCTGATTTCATTATGTTTCGGAATATTAATCAAATACTGACATGCAATGATGTTGTTCCTTATACATTCTGGTTCAAGAAACGTGTGTGTTGAATTATAAAAATTCTACAATTCGCTTATTTGATACGAAATAACGTTTAGCAATAGAATTGAATGTTTCATCTTGCATTAGTTAGTGTTGGGATATTTCCTAACGAAGTTAAGAGTAGTTAACTCATTTATGATACAAGTATATTGTAATTAAATCAAAATTTAAATTCTACCATGAATACTCGTTTAAGTTAGAATAAATTAAATATATATTAGAAATGGGATAAATGATGAATTATTTACTTCTAATTAACAAATATTAAATATTTTTAATGTATTATGCTATTTAAAATTCAAAAAGTTAAATTAAATCTAAAATTAATTTTCTGCATCAGACGATTAATTTAATTTACTGTAATAAAATAAGTGAAATTTCACAGTTTTGTTGTCTTGAAAGATGTCTAAGACGAGCATCTGCCAATAATATAATTCGTCAATAATTTCTAGAATTTATTTTAAATAAAGATTTTATCCGAACTTGGAATAGAGATGTATCTTATTATACAGGGTATTCAAGAAATAACAGAAGGTGTTCGGAGCCCTGTAACGTGTTATGTACTGGACGAAATATAAATAAATTTGGTCACCATACACATTATTAGTCAAGCCGTTTTATCAGAGGGATGAAAATGCCAGTGCTGCTACCGGCAGTTTAAACAGTTACGTAGATGGCCATAAATAACTTTCGAAGAATGGTTGAAAAATTTGAAACAACAGGAATTCTTGGTGTGCAACCAGGCCGTGAACGTAAACTTATCAAGTAGGAACAAGTCGAAGAAGTGGCAACTGTGGTTATGGATCAGGTGAACAGGTTGTCAGCAGTGCACTTTCAATAGAACGACACACAGATACACCGTTCTCAACGATGCAGAAGATATTGTGTAAGATCCTGAAATTTTATCCGTATAAGATAACACCCATTAACTGATGGCATTGATTTGAATCTTGGAAATTTCTAGTTGTGGGGCGATCTGGTTCTCTTAAAAGACGTTGTGTATCAAGGATATGTTCCTGACATTCCTACTTTAAAAGATCAAATAATGTTACATGCCAGACGAATAAATGCCGAAATGATGCGAGCCACCAACCGAAACCTCGTGCACCGCATACATTACTGGAACATCAAGTTGGTGGTCACCTTGAGCCAAATTTGTAAATTGCTATAATAAACGTTTTTCATTGGTATTTGGTGTGTTGCTATTTACTGTATCCATTAGCAGTTATGTATTCTTTTTGCAGACATTATGCGTGTGCAGTGCCAAAATTTCCCCTATCGGCGTTTTTCGTACTAATTTTTTTTCCTCGATCAAAAGGAAACCGCATACCTTAATATGTATGGTGGCCAAGTTTTGTTATATTTCGTCCAGTACATAACACGCTACATGGCTCCGAACACATCCTGTTATTTCTTGATCACCCTGTATTTACATATATTCACATATTAAGTAATATAAAAGTCTCATGCATGTTGAGTGACTCATGATGTCTTGAGAAAAAAGACTGACCACCTCTTCATCGTATTTCCCAGATAATTATCAAACTCCACTTTGACTCCAATTTCTGGAAGTATCCGTGCATATTTGACTACTATTGTAGCTAAACAGAAAAGTAATTCTCTGCAAAGAATAGAGTAGGGATTAGGGAGCGAACATCAAAACTTTCGATGACACTATAAAGATGCTTTGAAGTTGGCTATTTAACCAAGGGGCAATAAAGCCAAGATTAAAGTACAGGAAAATATATTAATTTGCATAATAATTAACGAAATGCAGAACATTTTATTAAGATTTCATCAGTTGCACTTATTTTGAATTTGTAATTATATTACATAAATTCTTCTAATTCGTTAAATAAGTTTCAAATGAAAGCATTCAGTAAAAAGGTAAGTGAGATATCAGATAATACTTTTTTCATTTTAAATCAGAAAAAATAGGAAAAAAAAACATAAGTTTCATATTAAGATATCAATTTTGCTAACTTACCTTTTGCTGTAATCAACATTTTTGTCACAACGGTTGTATTCCAAAATTTAAAACAAATTTATTTGACTTTTAATATTAGTCAAACCGATATTCGAAATTTATTTTCTACAACTTTTCACAAAATATTAACAAAAAAGAAAGAAAAGAAAAGAAAAAAGGAAACGATTCTGTCGAAATTTGAAAAAATTTATTCAAACAAGCGAATTTATTTTTCATCTTCAGTCTTTGGTAAGATATCCAAATTTTACGTCGCAGTTTGTACCCGTAACATTTAAATAAACTTTAAAACACACAATAACAGGTTTTTCCATCGGCAAGACTGAATGCATATATTCTATTTCCAAAGAACAAATTAAAGCAGTCATTGTAATTTTTAGAATCCCCTGAACTAGAAAAGAAAACTCCTGAACATCTTTGTTTTCTTACAGTTTGGAAAAACGGTTTCAATTAGAAATATATAACAGGTTTTGCTTTGCCTAACCCTGCAGTGCATGAGATGCAATTAGAAGAAAATAAGTGCGAATAAAGGCTTGGATGTTTAGTAAAAAGAACTACGTAATTACTTCTAGACGCTTTCAGCCTCCCCCACCCACTTTAAAATAAAGTAGAATCTCTAGTTTTTTAAGAAAACGAAAACTGACACTATTACATGTTTTGGGGCCAATACTTTCATGTGTCAGGAAAGAAAATTAAAAATTTTCCGCCACTGTATATATTTAGTGTATCTTTCTCTTAGACATTTGTCACAATTCGAATGGACAATTTTTAATTAAAGGTGAAAGTTATAGATATTTATGATAATTCTAATCATGTTTCGAGAGTCTTTCTTAATTTTCTTTAAACTTTTCAAATATGAACATTGTAATACTATATGATCAAAACTATTCAGACACTAATGGATTTGCATATTTTTTCAATATTCTTCAGAAAGGCTGAAAAAGCAGCCCTTGAATTTAATTCATTTAAAGATTGTGTTTGAAATCCCCTTTTTCAGAAAATATTCTTTCCTGACGGGATTGACAGGCTAGAAATTGCTGGATGAAAAAAGGAATTTGTGCTCTTTGTAAAAATTTACAAAGGATTTTGAACTTCATGGAATATTCAATATGTTTTGTATATTTCACCATTGTTTTGCTTTTTGATGCATGCATTTTCTAAAAATTTAGGATTTATTCAAAACAAAAATAAATATTAAAAAATGATAGTAATTTTTCAACATTTTTTGCGCATAATATGAAGATTTTTCAAATACCTAAAACATTCGTAATATGTGACAATATGTTAGCAAAGCCATGAATAAAAATTTGAATAAAAATAATTTAAATATTTGTGGAAACATTAGTATTTGTAGTAAACAACTGTTAACTAAACATTTAATAAATGCAACAATTTTCAAAGCTATATAAGTAAATCAATTTACACTCAAGTTCCAGTTGAATATCAATAAATTCAAAAAGAATATATACAATGCCCGAGTTGATTTTTAATCGCCATTTGAGAGAAGCTATATTTTGAGAGATCTACCACAAATACTTTTTTTATTAGAATTTTCGATTGGTTATATTGAATTATATAAAAGTTCGAAACATAGTAACGAAGAGAATACAACTTTATAAAGTAATTTCCATTATATCAAAGGGTGAAGTAAATACAAAGAAAAAAGACCTTCACATTTTTACTTTAAAAATGAAGATAACAAAATTATACTTTCGAAAGAATCCAAATACATTCGAAAAATACTTAAATTTATCTTATGCTCTTGAATTAGAAGCTCCAAGAATTTTCTAAAATCGATAATATTTTGCATATGCATCCTCTTTTTTTCTCTTAATCTATTACCTTCTTTGTATTTAATCAATTTTTTAAGCTATTAAACTTTATTCTACTTACATGTAATTAATTTTAATGTACATGAAGAAATAAGTGTTGAATATTTTTTTAGTAAAATAAGTATCATTACTTTTTCCCTCTGAAAACGGGTTCTCGATGTTTAGAAATTATATTTTATCGTCGAGATCGTGTAATTGTGTTATTTTCAGGCGAGTTCTGAATATGGGAAATATAACTCTTTTTCAATTTATTTACTTTTTCTCACTCCCAGTTGCTTCTTCCGTTTTACTGTCTTTTTATTTTTAACTGATTCGAAGAGCTTTGGCAGTCTCATTATGTAATATGTTGATTGTCTAAATCTTTCATTCACCCTTGGGTGGTCAAAATATTTTCAGCCTAATATTTTATATACGATATTAGGCTGAAAACGATATTAGGCCGAACAATTTTATAGGTTCAAAGTTTTTTTTTTATTTACCAAAGAAACCTATTTTTCTATTTGATTTGAGAATTATGGAACCGAAAACATTATCCGATGTTTACCATCATATCTCACTTTATCTTGTGTGTCAATTATATGCTGATGAGCAATTTGTCGAACTTCCGTTGCTGTCGTTCGTTTTCTTTTAAATAATACGCAATAAATTGCATATTGGGCATAATAACGTTTGAACTGTAGTAAATTAGGTAATAAGTAACAGTAAAATTTATTACATTATTCAAAATATTAACACAAACATCAGATTATAACATTAACATACATATTATTATTGTTTCGGAAGCCTCAGACCTTATGCTTTGATAATTCCGCATATCCGTAACAGTAACATAGTAGCTCGAAATAACTTTCGCATCTGCCTTAATGCCCTATTTATTTGGGAATTCTCCTTTCAATATTCATATGAATTGCTTTCACAATAATTATTAAAGATTATAATACGTTATCTTAGCTGACATAAATAATATTCAAAAGATGTCACAATATTTGTTAGCAATGTTTATACATTTTATGCAAAGTATCCTGAATCGGTCCACTGTCTGCATCTATGTGAAAAGCTCAATATCAAATAAGAGCCTATTATTAAAATATATCTTTTTATTTTTATTTTTAGCTGAAAATACAAATAGAGACGATAAAACACAACCGAAGCGTACAAAAGGTCAGTACTTGTAGTAAATAGCAGTAAATCGGTAACACAAAGTGCTCAGAGTGACTTCGCTCAACTACTCACGACTCTCGCTTAGTCTGCTACAATCAACTGCTTGTTTAATATTACTAGATTAGCACCACAACGTTGATCGATATTCTGAACGCCAAGACAATGTATTTGGGAATTGTTTCTAATATGATTCATCTGTATATGTCTCGAATTTTTATATCCTCAGAGCCAGGACCTCGGCTGTTTTGGAAGGATATTGCAGTTTCATTTCTAATAGATATATCACCAAATTCCCAGGGGTTTCAGGAACTTTCGTTTTCATTGCCAACTTCTTGGAGAAGTAACCAAATAATCACCGATATTGTTGAATCTCTAACTCGGCATCCATTCAACATTCATCAGAACCGAACATAAAACTGTTTTTTAACTTATTAATAGACTTACTCCGCTGGGAGGCAGTATTACAAATTCGGAACAATATCATGCATTTGCACACTTAGAATCTAATTTTAAGATACATAGTTTGAAATACTTATAGGTGCTGTCTTAAAACATTACAGAAAAATACTATTAATATATTTATTCAGAATTCATTGTTATTTTAAAAGTGGAGGGAACTGCAATGATTTGCTATTGCCTTTAAATTGAATGAAAAATTAATAAGCAATTTTTAACCGAAATTCTAAAAACATAAAACGGCATTCTATTAACAAATGAGTAATTGCATCTAATTAAATATTATAAACTTAATATAGCTGCATTTCCATTTCACTATCCAACTTTCCTTAGGTAAAATTTCTCTTATTTATTTTATATTCTTTTTGATCTCTCTCAACTCAAAAATATTAAATTCTATTAGATATTTGCGGTTTTTATTTTTCTCTGCAATCCAAATATTTTATGTAACTGCAATTTTTCAATATTTTCTTTCAGCATTATTAGATCTGGAGATTAAGAACTTAGAGTTCAAGTACTTTACGACCAATCCTTTTAATCGACAATTTCGATTTCAAAAGATAAATGGCATTATAGATAAAATATTAATCGTTAAAAATATTGAATAAATATTAACTTACAAATTTTGGATAAAATGTAATGCCAACACATTCATATTTTAACAGGTATCCTAAAAATGGTCTTGATCCTCTATGTTTGATAACAAACAGGTCACATAAAGGCATGCGATTAAGTAATGACTGAAGAATTTTATTCAGTGCTATATTAAGATGGTTTGAAGTGCAGAACTATAGATAAAGCGCTTTAACCATTTACTCGACAATATTGTTTTATAAAGCAAAAACAACAATTTCGAGTAAAAATTGTTCTTTTGGCAATTATTCGCAACATTATTATCAGGGCTTGCCGTATGCATGTGGCGATGCTCAGTTACTATATCGTTCTGCGGCATGATGGATGAAAACATTTGTGAACGAAGAAATGACTCTCAGGATTAACATCGTTCTGGACGACTTCAGATTGACAACCAAGCAATGCATCACGCCATTGGTTTATTGAAAGCTGAAGATTTCGCGAGAGATAGCCACGTAAAAGACCAATATCACAAAACACTTGGATATCGCATACGTGTATTGTATGTTGTCATAGATGAATATTGGCACCTCATGTATTCACACATTTATTTGGAGCCAAAAAACAGGTAGCAATCTTTGATACCAAAAAGCAGATAACAGTTTAATCAAACGTATCATTATAATGGATGGAAAGTGCACTTGCCGTTTGAATCGACAACACATTGAATGGAAATTTGGACAGTTCCACAGAAGGTGAATGCAGCGCGGTATCATTTGAAAGTGATACTCATTATTGCATGTGGCATTCACAGAATAATACTTCAATGGGCTGTATCTCGGGGGTGCTTGATATTGAGTGCTATTGTGAATTCCAGAGAAATCATCTGCGGCATGCGGTCAGGTTAAAGGGACACCACTACACCAATCATCGTCCATGATAATACGTGGTGCTATAGTGAACACGATGCCAGGACCTTTTATAATGGAGTGAGGTACTAGGGTATTCAACATACTCATCTGATATGAGTATGTATGACTATGATCTCTTTGTCAAAATGGAAAATCAAAATGAAGGATCTATTTCAATAAAAGGAAGAAGGTTATGTGTGCTATTAGACAATCGTGGTAGAACATCAACAGAAGTGAAACGTGCTGATTGTGTACTACGCCATTAACTCTGATACAATGTGATAGATAGGAGAGTTGTTATATTGAGGGAATATAAATATTTTTATACCTATAATATTAAAAGATTTTATATTTATCAACTTCTTGCCACAACCCTGTAACCACATCACGTATTAATTTCAGAAGAAAGGGCAGTTTTGTGTCTATACTTTACAAAACGTCGAAACACTAGTCTTGTAAATGATCATATATTTGAACCTGTAGTTTTTAAGTTTTCATTTCATTTCCTAGAAATACGTTACAGATAAATTAATTTAAAAATATCTTAATAAAAAACAGCATGATTTAAAGGCATTTTCAGTGAAAAACTATATCTGCTTCAACAATCGGAAATATATCCACATTTAGTTTTCGACAAACTTTTTCTCGCATGTAGAAATGCTTGTCTTGGAGAAACTTCGGGTGCTGATTGGCGTATCTTCTTCAAATTAGTCAAGGATTTGATAAAAAAATCTTGAGTTTTTATAAATTAGTGATATTTATATTTTCGTATCTTAAGTCAATTTTAGTTGCAAAATAAGGATTTTTTAAAAATTTAAACTTTAATTTCGCAAACAAATTCTACTCAGTATAACTTTTAGGATTGGATATCTTTAACAATTCGTAATGCATTAGAATCATCAGTTGTAACTGCTAATTGTATTTTTGTTCAATAATATACTTTTAAATTACAGGCGTAAACATATTTTATTTTTAAGTATCATATCACTTTATATAAAATTAATTTTTTTAAATTATCTCCTGTAATTTCATCAGACGAAAATCAGAAATGTAGCCTTCGTTTTGAGATTTGTAGCATTAGAATATCTTTTTTTTCCAATACCGAAACATTACAACTAGGAAAATTAGGGAACAAAGATTGAAAAGGATAAACTCATCCCCTTACATTAAGTTATACGAATAATACTTCAAATAAAGTCATTTTTTCCCATCAGCTTGCATAAGCCTTTTTTGACATCTTCATTAGTATATTTAATTTTTATTTTGAAACATATTGAGTGGTGAAGATGGAGAAATGAAGTTCAATATTTTGTTTCACCTGCTCGCGTAGGATTTCAGCACCTCTAGTGGAGGATATTTTCGATTTTTTGCAACTTCTCAAGGGCCTTGGCTGCTGAATCAAATGATCAAAATGAAAGGAAAAAAAAAGAAGAAAAAAAAGAAAAAAACCTCTGTGCTTTAGCTCTGAGTTATCTATGCAAAATTCCAAGTTTAAGATTTTTTCAACAGTATTGATCCTTGGAGTTTTTCATGTTATTTTGGCACTATTTCCCTACTTAGTCAAATGTGGAAACGTTATAAAGAAAACAAATTCTAAGTTAGGATCTCCATTAATAAAAGTTATTTGACGGAGGAAAAAAAAAACAGATTGATTCGTTATCCTACGTTATAAATCAGTAGGAAAAGTTATAGGAAGGCATTTCCCTTCAACTTTTACTTGTTAATTTTTTATTTTTCACTTCCTATTTGAGATGCAAAAAAGACCTGAACATAAATAATAATCAATATTTCTAATATTTGAAAGCACCTTAAAGATATTATCAAAATCATTTTTTCTTTCTCAGTCACATTTACTTATAATTCCGTTCTGTTTGAATTGCATTAACTTTCTTAATATTTCCCTCCCAACTAAAGATGTGCTTAGCACTCTGAATATAAAACATTAGGAGATTGGAATATTCTCTTAGCTGAATGTAAAATTTCTATTAACATTTTTAATGGAATTTCAAATTCATGTTTTATAAATTGATAAATTCTACAATTCCTCGTAATATACTAAGCATTATCATACATGCTTCCATATTTTGTGTACCATAATTTCATATTTAATGGCGTAAAATTGCTATTTTTTTAGATTCGTTTAGTGCTTTATAGCTTTACGAGAATTTGCGTGAGGTGAATCTCATAATTTTGTAATTTTATTTGAGCACAAAGGCAATTTGGCCATTTAAAACTTTGAAATCTAAATCTAATGTTCTAAATGTGAGAACATTTTTTTCTCGGTTACCATTCTCTAGGTTTTCGTCGAAGCTGGGTTTTAGCGGTATCGAAAATAAAATTAAAAAAAAAATCCATTCCAATTCAAACTGTCCCTCTAAGAAACAGAAATCATATTTTAAGAGTGAGGTTGTAATTCACTCATTACATATTTTTTTAACTTTTATGACATATTTCATACATTCTACAATGCAAATGTGAAATAGTTTTGTTATTTCATTTTTATCATATATAGTATAATATTAAATGATATGAAAAGAACAGAATAATTCAATCAATCTAGAAAGAAGTAGTTTATAATGTATTTTTTATTCATGATATTATGTTCGTATATTCAGTTTTCATTTAAAACTATGAGTATATTATATTATTTCCATTTTCCACCATTTTCTTTTTTTTTTTAGAATATTTTTTTTTCTTTTTTCTTTTTTGCAACATAATACGTGCTTCAAATATTTTGGATAAACAATAAGAAATGTGATCTTCTTCTTTTAAGGCGGGATGGATGCTAATTTAAATTAGAATCAATTTTTGGAAATATAAAATTCAAAACACAACCTTTTGGTTTAAATGAAATAAAGTTTTATTACGGGAGTTCCAACTGGGCCTTTCATTTAATATTATTCTTCTCTCATTAGAAGCTATTTAATTGATAATATTTAAAATTTTCATAACAAAGGAATAAAAAAGCTACTTTTAAGGCGTTTGTGATTTTCTTTCTGTGAATTATGCAAAATTCTCACATAATTATGCTTGAATTGTTAATAATATGCATAGCTATTCTTTCTGGTAAAGTCAAAAAGATTCTGTCACAAGCATTTTTAATTATTTTAATACTTTTATGGCATGAAATCAAGCATAATTTTAAGTGCTTTTTAAAATTTTGAATAAAGATAAGCTTATGAAATTGCTTGCTTGGATTAAAAAAATTGCCTTTTGATTTTTAAACACAAAAGTAAAACATTGAATTATTTCTGAATTTGCCAAATCTCAAACAGATAATCTATTGAAGCTTTTTTTCCCTCTAAACACTAAATGACATCAAATGACAAAAGACAACTTTCATTCTCCCTTTTAAAAATCTCATGAAAAGAAATTAATTTCAAAAATTTGAGTAATTATATTTAGAGGAAGCAAATTAAATAAGTATATGGCTAATTGCAGAATTATTAATTTCACATAAAAAGTAGAAAAATCTCTTTAATTAAGCTGTTTATTACTACCTTTTTAATTAAGTATTATATTCAATGCATCGCCAAAATGTCAAAAGCAAGGAAAAAATTTTAATTATAATGTTTATTGTAATTTTTACTCAATATGTAATAGATAATTCATTTCAATTAATGGCAGCATTTTTACGGCACTCGAGGGAAGTTACGGCATAAACTGTCTCAGCTTTCTTCTCAAATTCTCTAATGACGGCAATACTTTTATCTAATTAGAAGGAATGAAAAAGAACAAAGATTTTGTATTATAATGCCCTTTGCAGTTCTGCGGCGCACAACTTTAAAAAGATGTGATCTCATATTATTGAAAGCAAGAAGTTATTCCCCGTAGTAAGATAAAATTGCAAATGAAATTAATAAATTCTGCTGTTCTTAATGGAGATTATAATGTCAATTCCTCCTTAATTATCTCTTTTTATGAGAGATGATCTGTTCCGCTTTATTCCAACCTTCTAATTAAAACAGGAGAGTTTGTAAAAAAAATATGGTGACAATAACACAATTTTTTGTTGCTTTTATTTCTAATAAACAAGTGTAACTTATAGTTTTATGCAAAGTCTGGAGATTTTATTGCTTTTTTAAGTACCTTATTAAAATGAGTTACGTAACGTAATTATTAATTAAGATGATTAATGGTGTTCAATGAATGGGAGGATTTTTTTCATTAGAATATCATATTTTCTTTGTTTTAGGCTATTAATTATAATGTGTTGCACTTTCTAATTTATATTTGATTTTTGAAAGAAAAACAGTCAGCGCAGTGTTCTCTTAGAATAAGTCTTCATTTCAAATCAAGAAAATTTTTTTTCGATATATAGTCTACTTGTTATTGCCACCGATTTCTATCATTTAATTCCCATTTCATTTTGATTATTTGATAAATTTTTATAGTAATAACGTCTATTCAGATATTTACTTTTTCATTTACCGTTCAGGTATTGTCAATATCTTTGATTTCACATTTTATGACTGCGAAATTATTTTTGAAATTGTACTACTAAATTAAATGCAGACTTGAAATTTATGAATTTTTTTCAATTTAATAGGCAACAGCTTAAACTTATGCATTTACAAATCTTGTGTATAACATGACACATAATGTAAACATAGTCTTTATTAAAATAAAATCACTCTAAAATTGATGTGACAATATTCAATACTATCTAAGAATAATTGCTTTAGGATTAATATAACTCATTAATAAATAAACAATTGTAGCATTGTATAGAATGTGGTATTTGCATCAAGTATAATAAATGCATAATTTTTATATACTGTAGATTTGTTTAGTGACAGCAGAATCTTTGTTATTCTCTAAAAATATTCTTCAATAAAATTCTCTAAAAAATTAAAAATTACTTTTTCCCATTTGAAATAATAATAAACCATATTAAATAAAAAATAGAAATAATTATAGAACGATCACTTTTCATAATAATCTCAGAATTTACTGTATGAATGTTGGATTTGTCAGAATTAAGAGAGAAGATTTATCATTCAGAATTTACACCAATTCAGGAATGATCGAGTTCCTTGAAATAGCTGTAATAATCTCGAGGAAAATTATTTGCAGCTAGATTGAAATATATCTTTAATTGGTAAATTGATAGGTCCAAAAGTTTAAGGGAAATTTAAGCTGTCCAGGGATATAAAATTCGATTGTTCCGATGAATCCATTTCCTATTAACAGCATAAAATAATTACAAGAAATTTAATTACTTCGACGAAATTTTGATCTTTAGTTCACAGCATCGAATATGAATATTCCTATTTCAGATTTGGCATTAATATCTTACTTTTTTTCTATTAATCGTAGAATTTTTATCTTTAAAAATAATTATGATTTTAATGTCATGTTTTTCTGCCGTTTTTCTTAACATGCCCCCCCCTCCCGAAACTAGAAAATTGCAATTCAGTATATCAAGTCTTTTTCATCTTTTAACTCTGAATTTGCTTTTTACCCATTTAATTTTGTCCTTAAAAAATGACATACAAGATTTTTTAAAAAAGTGTTATAATGAAAACTCAATTGTAAGCTCCTTAGAATAACATAATAAAGAAAATCAATATATGCAATTACTATCAAATCTTAAGTCGATATCAGTGAGAAGGGATTCATTGAAATTGCATGATCTAATTGTTGAAAGTCAAATGTTGAAGTAAACAATTTGTAATTCAATTATTTTGTGATGAATATAATTTGTATAGCCTCAGAATTATTAGATTCAGCCCAATTACGTTAATGACGCCTGATCGCTTTGCCCACTTTTCATATATTTGTACCATTCCTATGTGAGACTGCAGCAATACAGTAGTTGAAAAACTGGTCTTGAACACAAAATTCTGGATTAAATATTAAAGCTCTTACAAAATTTGTTAAACAAATGCTATGATTTATCTTTCAAAATACGGAAAAAGAGAATGTTGCAAATAATTTTATTTCGGATTTCGGTTAGAAATTGTTTCATAAAGTAATTTACTTTGTTTTAATAGAGAATAAAAAAATAGATGATATTTTATATATTGATTTTCATTTTATCCCCCTTTGATAAACAGCAGAATACTTTAACGTAGAACCCAGTGATATACTATTAAGAAATATTTTGCTATATACTTAAATGACTGGATGAAATAAAAAAATATAAATATATATAAATAAAATATTTCATTTTTTATTTTATTTTTTTAGTAATAAAATTCCAACAGTCATATTTTTTTTTTCGATATCTATACTCGTTTGCTAGAAGTTTAATTAATTTATATCTCTTAATGAAATATTTTAAGTATATTTTCCACATTTTTACAAGTTAATATTTTGTGATATTCTGATATGATGAGCACTTTATGCTCATTATATTTTTATTAGAATTATGAGACATATATTTTCAATATTGAATAAATATAGTAGAACTTTTCAGAAATCATTATTTAATTGCTAAATTAGTTATTGATTTTTATTTTCTATTATAAAGGCCATGGGGTATTATGCTAAACTTTTAACGGAAAAGAAAAAAATACTAGATTTGAAAAAAATTCTGAATTTTTAATAAATATGCAAAACATTATATAGAACTAAAAAAATATTTTTAAAGAATAAGAAAGTAATTTTATGATAGTTTAATTACTATGGAATAGTTTGCAATATTATAAAATTTTGTTCAGCAATGAAAATCAAACAAATTTGGTTAATTTGTTAACAAATAAAACAAATCAATAAAAAAGTTACTAATTTAATTTGCAATATTGTTTATAGTTATAGAATATTGCAAAAAATTGTGAAACAACTTCCAAATATTGAATAATTTTAAGTGTCCATTACACCTATATTCTTTGTTTTCCCTAAACATTACTTTATCATTAATTAATGAATTAATATCTCAGCTACCACTTAAACAGAATACTTCAGAAACATGACATTCAGTTGTATCAAATTTATAATAAGATATCAAAACACTGCATTTGAGTTTAGAAAAAAATGACTCACTGGTTCTCTTTGATATATTAGAATATTTTCACGAAAAGATACAAGATGCAAGATATGTAAATGCTTTGAATCTTTTTCTCTAATACACTTTTAATGAATTATCAAATGAAATGGTAGTAGAACACCTTAAGCGATTGGTAGATTTTGTTAATGAAAAATAAAAAGAGGGCAGATATCTATGAAGTATGAAAGAGTTCAATGAGAAATCAACAATTGCTTTTTTTTAATATAGTAATATTGAGTTTGAAATATATTTAATAAAAGACTTTTTTTAAGAAATAATTTTCCTTTCCCTTTCCCTTTCAAAAAAATTCAAATGTTCTTAGAGCAATGGGCGAAATATAGAAAAAATATTTTTGATGAAAATTTATATATATCGTTTATGCAGATATTATTATGCATATTTGTTATTTGTTCAGAAAATAAATTGAATCGACTAAAGATTTTTGTGTAAATCTTAAGAAATTCTTGTTTTATTTAATTATAAATGAAAATCATTATGGCTATATATGTATATAAGCATGAAAACATTTATGTACATCCCCCATTTCCTTCAGAACGACTAGGGCGATTTCATCTAAATATTTGCTCACTTTTTCTTTGGATCAAGAGAAATAATGTCGTTACAATGTTGAAATTAATTAAATATTCAATTATTTAGGAATCAACCATAATTTGTTAGATTTCCTGTTTGCTTTCCGTAAATATAATTGGTAAAAAATATGAAAAAGAAAGCTTTTGCCTTTGGATTTATATCTTCATATGAGTATAACTTATAAAAACCAGTTTTGAATAGAATGTTCATATTTTCAGTGTATTTCGTTTTATGGTTGTAATTCTAAACTCCGAATTGTGTTTTATAAAATTTTTCGCTGAAAAATATTTCAGCTCACTGAGATAAATCTTAGAGAACGATACTTTACTCAAACGGAAGCATTAATGCAATATATCTAAATGACGGTTATTTTTGATAATTGAAACATTCTTCCATCACACAATTCCAAGTTAAAAATAATTTACTATTTCGAAACATTTTCCATCATATCGTAATCTGAATAAATGAAATAATGCAAAATTAAATCCAACGAAATTTGTGACATCTGAGAAAACAATCATTTACTTTTCTCTGATATGGATCATAATGAGAGTTATTTCGAGAGAAATAATAATTTCTTTCCGATTTTTCTGTTGACAAAAACTCTTTAATTTCATTCTTTCACAAACTATTTATAGTGTGAAACCATTTTTTAGTTCTTATCAGCAATTTGTAATGGTAATTAACATGTATAGATAAGCCATCAAATGTTTTCTATATTCTGTTGGGCGTAATATTACCATTATATAAATATATAAGATTTATGACGTTTGCTTGTATATCATTATTTTGAAAAATGTAAGAGTATTAGAACATTATTAAATAAACATTATAGTTTTTCAAAAAGTTTGTTTTTAATGACAAAATAAACAATTAAAACTTAATAATTTAAACGTTGAAACAATTAACAATAGCAATAAAACAATTAAAAATTAAATAAATATTAATTTTTTTTACAATAATTCCAGACTTTAGTTTTTAAAAATTACAGCTGCATATTTCACAAAAAACATATTCTTAGAATAAAAATATATTGAATAATTTTGAATCTCTCATTCAAAGTATAATTTCAATATCAGAGCATATTCTCATTGTTTATATTGAATAATATTTTGATTGAACTTATTCTTTGTTCTTAAAAAATATCAATTTCATTTCTTGAAATTCAACTACAAAGCAATCTACAAATATCTTTTTCTGAGTAAAATAAAAAATAATAATAATTGGATATCGAAGGTGATATCAGGAAACAAACCGACTTTCTATGCTTGACAGGAATGGCAAACAATCTAGAACAAATGATGCATGGTTTTATCACATGTTCCTTGATCTACTATATATTCAAGTTTCATTACCACAAATTTCTATTTTGGCTGGCTGTATACTTAGTGAGAATGATGTGTTCAAACCGCAGCAAAAAAAAAAGCAAAGTATTCAGAAGAAGCAATGGTAACATCAAATTACTTGGAATATATTTGAAATAAAACTTTGCTTCTACAACAAGTATATGGAGTGGAATGCTTGCATGGCACACTGATTGGAAAAGTTTCAGGATGGTCAAGAAGAGATTCATGATTTCCTGACAATTGGAAGGACAAGTGCGGCAATTATTTTCGACATCAGAAGGATTTCCCACATTGGTTAGGTAAATGAAAGTAACAATAATTTTACATCAGAACGTACAAGGAAAATGATCTTATTCTTAGAAAACCGAGTCATGGTCGCTTTGCTTGCAAAAGACCTCGGGTTAAAATTATGCGCCTTTGAAGGCACATAACTTTGTGTTTTAAGATGGTTTTATCAAAGTAAGGGATACCTTTCTTAGAATACCACCGTAATAACCTTATGTCATCTATTTTTTAGCCCGTTCATTTCTCATGGGCTAGTGAGATTTAAAGAAAACTGCATATGAGACTATAAATATAATATAAGCAAACAGCACAAGAGTTAATGAAAGATTTTACGAAATATGATTTGAAACTCTGCTTTGAATAGTGGAAAATTTATAGGAAATTTATAGAACATTTTCCTCATAATAGAATCATTAATAAGTCTGTTTTAAAATTTCAAATTTTCTAAAATACCAATTCAAATTATCTTTTTTTTTTGTCACTTTTAAAAAATTCTTTGAAAGAGAAATGAAGTAAACCTCAGTGAAATTAAAGAAATAATGACTTAGATTTTACAGTTAAATAAAAATCCTCATACTACTTTCTGTTCATTTGAGACACGTCAAAGTCAACTTCGAAGTCCGAAAATCTGGGCTGGATTATCAGCTAAAAATCAATCACTGAAAGACTACGAAAAGCCTTACTTATAAATTATTTCTCACCTCTTCTTACGAATAGCTATTCCAGTTACACTACCTGCTCTCTTACCCCAGTACGGCGACTAGCTGCTTCCCGAAGAAGACAATCCCAGGTCCCAATCATTCACTTTCAGCTTTACATCATGTGTAAGTAACGGTCGGGGATGGCCAAGATCTAAAGAGAATGGAAACAAGTGTAAACATTCCTCGGGTAGCTGAAGGATTACGAATTAGAGGACGAAGCCCAAAGCAACCGCCAGGTATTTTCCTCTTTCCGGAGTATCATCCATCTTGTCGCCTGTCAGTGTCCTGGACACCAAAAGCCAACCAAGCATCCGAAGGGGAAGGAAGGGAGGGTAAGAATCTTGATCAAGATGAAAAAGATCTTTCATGACCTCTGTCTATTGGATAAAAGGCTATAATGTGTATTTCCCGCTGTAAATGCCAAAAAAACACCTGGAAAACACCCGAATTAAATATTATTATTTAGAAAAAAAATAAGTCTTTTTTTTTAACTTTTTATCTAAGATTCTTATATGCACCTAATGTTTATTCTATTATTAAATCAATAATGCTAACTATTAGAGAAAGATCTATAAATAAATATTTTTAATGATTCTCTAATAATAAAATTGGAGTGTTATTCGATATCTAATTTATGCTGTTCAACCAAACAATTTGGAAAGGGAATAAGTTATCTGCTTTTTAGATTCCTTTGATTTATTTATTTCAAAAGAAGAGAAATATGTGCTCAAAAAGGCGGAAGATTAAAATTGCATTAAATTATCACTGAAAAAATAATCACTGATCAAACACATCTACAACTATATAATAATTTGTAAAATCATTAAAATCTGTAATGATGAAAGTATATCATGATTAATATTTAGGTAAATATTTTTAATATGTCAAGTGACATTTTTAATAATGAGGAGTTATTTGTCGGAAGTCACTCTTAATTGTTTATCGATCAAGCTAAATGAATAATTACATTTATTATTTTAATGCTTATTATACTACTCCACAATTACTTTATTATCCACAGCAAGTTATTTTTCATTTCATTGATTAATAGCTTTGAATTTTTTTGTCCTTGTTCTAATTGTCACGCAGCTGTATGTTGAGATTTTTAAGAGATTTATGTGAGTGTTTAATAAATTAAAGAGAGCATAACATGCACTCTCTAACGATATTGGCTGAAAAATTAAAAGAAACATAATGTACATAGTTCGAAAAATAAAATTCATAATTAGCTTCTGTTATTGATTGGAAAAATGCGAGTAATAACTTAAGTGAAATGGATAATAGATTATATTATAAAAGAATATTCATAACTATTAAGAATACTTATAATTTATAACTTTCAAATAATTCTTTTCATTCTATACTTTATCGTCTAAAAAAATTGTAAAGTTTTGCTATTATAGTATTTTTTTCAAACATTGTTTTGTTAATTACAGATTATGGCTTCTTTGAATGTTATTTGAATGAATAACCCTAATTTATTTGAATTATTTGTTATTTTGTTGAATAGATGTAACTTATCTCTTGTGCTTATGAGCAGCAGGTATTAAACTGGAATCAATACACAAATAACGAAATTTGAATATTAATGACATAAGTTTGGATTTTGGTCAGAATTTTTGCTGAAGGGTGTTTTTTTTTTACTTTCTACTCATTCCAATTAAGCTTCCTGCCTTTTATATTTTTAAAGTGTGTGGTAATGTTTTTATCTATTGACATTATTTAGAACATGAGTCTACTATATATATATATATATATATATGTGTGTGTGTGTGTGTGTGTGTATGTGTGTGTATAAGTAACCAATCTAAAGTAAGAAATAGTTTGAAAACGAAACAAAACAGTTTCGAAATCGCAACTAAAATTTATAGCCTATTCAAACTAAAACCAAAAAAGAACTTCATAGTATTTACAGAGCGCAACTGCAGCTACTTCTAAAACACAGATGAATTGATACAAAAGTATTAAAATCAAGTTAATAGGAATATATATATATATATATATATATATATATATATATATATATATATATATATATATATATATATAACAAAAAAAATATAAAAAAGAATCCGGCCTGAAGACTTTTTCAAGGGTCACCCTCAGGCAGGGATTCAAAGAAAGGTATTTTTTCTGTGAAGGAAATGCAGACATAGTCTAATAATGATTCCTCGTGACCCGAAAATCCTCTGAAATTAGGCCCAAGAGATATACCATTTTAACAGAAAGGAAAATACAAAACAACAAATTAGAAGAAAATAACCACTACAAAGTAAAAATACCATAACAAAAATAACAAAAAATACCATAAAATAGCACTAAAGGGAAAACGAAAAGGCAAGCACATACCATCTGCAGTCAGGAAATTTTAAGCTATCGATTGTGATTCTCGCTTTTTAAAAACACTAACGGTAAATTAGGTAAAAAATTGTAGGCACGCAGCGCCATCTATTGAATGATCTAATATGCAAGGAAAGTTCTATTTTTATTAAAGCCAAAGGATTAATCCCAAACCATGCCTTGTTTAATTAAAAAATTGGCATTACAGTAATTTCTAGGAAATTCATTTTTAATTAAATTTTTAATGAGATTGTTAGATGCTTCAATACAGGAATTTTTATTATTGCAAACCCTTTTGATCCTGTTAACTTGTGAGAAAATTAGATTTTTGAAAATTTTAGAGTTTAGATTGGAATGGTAGTTACATAGTTTTGTTATTTTAAAGTTGAAATCATCCCTTTTATCGTATATACCAACTATTGTTTTATCATTAGCAATTTCGATTTTTAAATCCAGAAAGGTAGCCTCAAGTTTATTTTTATTTGCTTCTGTTCGAATTAAATCTTTTGGATAGCAATTAGTAATAATATTAGTATTATCGAAGTTAATCAAAAGTAGGTCATCAATATATCTCCACCCATTTATTAAATTATATTTAATTATTTTTTTCTCATAGTAATGTAGGAAAATATTAGCTAAAACACTTGAGAAAGTTGTTCCCATTGGAATGCCCTTGACTTGTTTATAAAAATTAATACCATTAAAAACGTAATTTTCAGTAATATTAAAATTACATAACTCAAGCCAGTTATTTTTAGTAATGATATTTTCATTTAAATATTCGTCATATATAAAAGTGCAGACCTTTATTAATTTTTCATGAGGTAGATTAGTGTATAAATTTTCGAAATCAAAAGTATTAAGTTTATTAATGTTGTTATCTTTAAGAAAATCCAGTACTTCTTTGTTACTAGAAATAATAAAGTTGTCTTCATTTTTTATTTTGTCCAGGATAATTTTTAAGTATTTAAAGAAATGTTTACCCGAATAGTAATTATAACTGCCAGTGCTACAGGTCACGAATCTGAATTTTAATGGATTTTTATGAAATTTAACTGTTGGGAATAAATAAGGATAGTTAAGAGAGCAAGTCTTAGTTTTGGTTTTTCTTGCGAAAGCTAGCATTCTTTTATCTAATTCCTTTTTCCCGGTGTTCTTTAACATAAAAGTTGCATTAGAGTTATATTCCTTAATTAAAAGTTCTTTATAATAATATTTACAAATTAAACAGAAATTATTTGCTGATTTATCTATTACTGTAATAACAAATTTTTCTTTTAAATTTTTTATTTCGTTTTTTAATGTTTTACTAAAATAAATCCCACGTTCTTTAGATCTGACAAAATCAGTACTCATTTTTATTTTAATTTCATTTAAAATTCTCCCTTTCCATTCCCCGAAACCTTCCGCAGGCCAATCACAATCGATAGCTTAAAATTTCCTTGACTGCAGATGGTATGTCACTTGCCTTTTCGTTTTCCCTTTAGTGCTATTTTATGGTATTTTTTGTTTTTATTGTTATTTTTGTTATGGTATTTTTACTTTGTAGTGGTTATTTTCTTCTAATTTGTTGTTTTGTATTTTCCTTTCTGTTAAAATGGTATATCTCTTGGGCTTAATTTCAGGGGATTTTCGGGTCACGAGGAATCTTTATTAGACTATGTCTGCATTTCCTTCACAGAAAAAATCCCTTTCTTTGAATCCCTGCCTGAGGGTGACCCTTGAAAAAGTCTTCAGGCCGGATTCTTTTTTATATTTTTTTTGTTTAATTTTTTTTTTTTTGATTTTCCTATTAACTTGATTTTAATACTTTTGTATATATATATATATATATATATATATATATATATATATATATATATATATATATATATTATAATATTCAATGTTCTACTTGATTATTAAATGCTTAATTACATATTTCCAACAATAAATGTGTTTTTTCATCACAATTCTTCAACATAATTTATGTGATATTCTCATCCTTAATTGTATGCTTTAGCCAATGAATGTGTGCTTTAAACAAAATTCTGTAGCGTAAATTGCTCAGTTATAAAACGCTTCGTTTTTCATGTTTCCAGAAAATTTATCTGAGCTTTACAATAATTGTTACAAAGGTTTTTTTTAAAAAATATATAGCTGAAATTGCAGAAAGATAAAGAGTGGTCATGTTCATGTTTGTATTTTCATATGTTCTTTTTAATGTTCTTAATTCTGAAACTTCACCATCCTGCTAATACTGCTAGCGCTCTGTACTGCTAGATACTAAATATTGAAGAACTGTGAATTAAAAAAATGAATACCGTGATGCCAAGAAAATAACGTCTTTTAACTTTTTCCATTAGTGTAAGCTGATGTGGTAAGCTGATGAGATTGTCATCCTGTTTCAAATGATTCTTATTAATTTACCATTTATTGAAATTATTATTTATTTTGTGCAATTATTTTGATCAATATGATTCACAAACTGTTTCAAACTATACTTATGCCATATAGATCTGCTTATTATATTTTAACAATCTTACTTTTGGAAAATATGTTAGCTTCAAAAGAAACACAAAGGCACTAAAAGAAGATTAGAAGAAAAAAATAAGAGGCTATAGATGCAAAAATATTGTTTAATAAGAAATTAAAAATTGCTTCCTCATACGCATGATATGAGCTGAATCTTCCTAAAAATGTACAATGCTCTTCTGGCTTATTGTGAGAAATATTTTAATCATCCGTCTGTAAAATGTTATTGCAGGGCCTGAACAAGGCGGCAAAAGGGATGGTCAAATTTACTAGGGAACTTTATGTTACTCTTTTGGTAAATTAAATCTGACATCGAGTTTTATTAATTTACTAAAAGCTAGAATTTCAAGCGCACTAAACGTTCATTACATGCTATTCCAGAAAGTGTCCCTAGCAATGTTTAAATACGAATAACTAAATAGTATACTTTCTTAAATATTCTGAATCTAAAAATATGTTCAATTTGTGTTCGTATTGTCATGTAGCCTCGAGGTCCAAATTATACTGCGTGGCATTTTTGTATTATCTTTTTAAAATAACAAACCAAAATTGATTATACAAAAATAAAAAATTTGTCCAGTTATGCACTACAGAAGAAAAAACTGTTTAAATAAAATATATAAAGTAAAGAAATTCACCTGAAAAATGAATTTATTAAAAATTTATTATTATTGTCTGACTCAGTCCCCCTGATAACTAATTAATGCATCAAAACTTGCTTTATTAAATAATTGTGTATTAAACAGGATTTAGTTTCAACATACTACTTAACAGCAAAAACGTTCTAGCCTACTCCTCTTTCATAATATTTAATGCAATATTTGCAGTTTTTAACATTAATATTCTTACTCAAAATCATTAAAGCTCATATTATTAAACTGCTTTATAACTATCTTCAGAGTATTATTTTCATATAAAAAGGCAGTCTTGAAAGAAATTACCTATACAAGTATGCGCAGCTATTTGCAGTGAACTGTTTACTTTTCTGTTTAAAATTGCCTTATTAGAAAATTATATACTATTTAGTATCACTATTTTTATATAAAAATAATTTTCATTTCACTTTTCATATTACATTTGATATCCAGAGTGCATCTCACTAATTAAAGCTTGTGATAGGACTAATTTGGAAAAAATGAAATCACTGTTATGATTTCAAAGTAACTGAAACATAGCTAACGAAAGCTGCAAGAGTGAGTTTTTAAAAACTAATCGCAAAACCAAACATATAAAATTTCCTATATTTAGCAAAAATTAGGGGAAAATAATAAAAGGGAACAAAATACATAAAGAAAGGCACTCATTATCCGAAATAAGGTTCATAGCATAGATTCCTTCCTCAATAGGAAAAAAAGACGGGAATAAAATTTAAAAAATATCTGATTATTAATTAGGTATTTTTAAAATGCTCGTTAAAATATTTTCAACATTCTCGGGATTTTACTGCATAGTCTGCCTTCAGATAAATGAGAACAAAATTTTGAAACTAATGGGTTTGATATGTAATTTTTATTCTAACATTTATGCTTACTCAAGATAGTTTAATTATTTCAGTAATAGATAGGCTGCGAATTTCAACATTTTGTCCTTAGAAGCTAGTCTTTTTTAAAAAAAATTAATTTGTTGAACCATGAAGATTATTGATTTTTATCAGATATTTTGTTGTATAAAATTTGAAAATTTTATAAAAATATTAGAAATATTTTACATATTGAAGAAAAATTGTTGAATATTGATCGATTTATTTACACAATTTTATATTGCATTGCTCACTTTGTCAGACACTTAGGATATTTACAAATTCCTTCTACGGAATTACTATGATGTATTGTTCATTGAATAATGGAAAACATAAATAACATTTTTATTCAAATTTATAAAAAAGTATTTAGTTCTCAAAATAATTTCTAATTAATTAAAATATATACTGAATGCTAAATTTACATTTACATTTATACGCAGATGGGTCATAACTTCACTTTTAAAAAATTTAATAGGATAATTCAAAACAAGTGAAGCTCCAATTACATACACTCTGTTGCCTGTGAAGAAATTGAGCAAAAAGATGTGATTTAACTGAATCTGAACGCGGGATATTTTTAGGCACTCGAAGTGTTAGAATCAGTATTAGAAAACGGATACATCTGTGAAATGTTTAATAACAGCAGTTTTTTAATGTTTACAGAGAGAGAACTACCAAGCAGAGAACCAGCACTCAACGTCAGGTTATTGACTATGCGATATGGAAGGAGACTTCCTAGAAATGCTCATTCCAACAGAAGAGCTACAATTTGGAGGGACTTTGAAAAGGGATCAGATATAAAGGTCTTCAAATAAACTGCTCCAGCCACATTACTCTGTATAGGCTATGGAAGCCGATGACGTGTTCGAAAGCGTCTGTTGCTTGCCTTGAACAAGAGCAGATGTTTTCAGCTTGTAAAAAAGTATAAGGATTGAACAGTAAATAACTGCAAAAGGATCATGTGGTTCGATGAATCGCATTTTCAACTATACCATGCAGAGACATGAGGCAAAACAGCACGAACGAATAGACTGCATTGCCGCAGCACTTTTATCTGGCAGAGGCAATATTATAGTTGAGAGTGTGTGTGTTTTCTTACCATCGTATGGGTTCTTGAATTACCGTGGAACAGCGTCTGAATGCTCAAGGATATTTCAGTTTTACAGCATACTAATGATGCTTGGGATGGATATTTCAATCAGTAGAATACTGAATGTCATAAAGTTGGTAGTCCCCTCAATAATTCGAAGAGTGTAACAGAGATTTTACCTGGGTTAGTTGGCCTGTAAAATCACCAGATCTAATCCAATTGAAAATCTATGGAATGAACTCAAACAGGACAATAGTCAGCTGAAACCAGTGTAATTAGATCTTAAGGAATTAGAAAGTGCTGTTCATTAGATACGGTTTTCAATTCCTCATACCCCCTCCATATCTCATAGCGTCCATGTTAAGAAGAATACATGCAACATTATGGGCAAAAGATGTAACATTATATTGAGGGAGTTGTATAATAATTTAGTTACTCAGTTCAATTTTATTAGACACCCTTGAATTAGTTTTAACGAATATATTCTGAATTCGAACATTTTCAGTTTCAATATTAAAATTATTTTCATTATAAACGTTTTAAAAACTATCTGGGAAAATATAGTGGGAAATTTAATTTAAAAGAAAAAAATTAAACGAAACTAAACATATTGAATGTGGTATGGTGCTTAATCTCTTAAGTTTAAAACAAATTAATGCAATTTTTTTATTTTTTTACATTTAGATCTTCCATTCAAAATTAAATAAAATTCTTCACCTGCTTGAATTTTCTTATTTTTTAAATTATTAAGCATCATAACATTTTCAAAGAATCCGTAATTTTTATTCTTAATGAAGGAATTTAATTTCTTTCTTTAAGGTTAATTTTGAAAACTATATTATATTATTTAGTTTTATCAGAAAACGAAATGCAGCAATATTTATTTGTATGATTGGAAATTCAGGATTTTTATCTTACACTACAGCGTAAGAAAACAGATTTAATAATAAATGAAGCCATTTAAAATCAAAATCAATTTTTATGGCATTTCTCGCATCTGAAAGCTGAAGTTTTCTTATGATAATGTAGATTTACACATTTAAAAATGTTCTTTATGTCAAAAAAAAGGAAACTTTTATGATCACGATTCGAATTTAATGCACAGTAAAAGTTTGCATTGTGTCAAAATAGACATTTTAAGGAAATAATGATAATTTAATTGAAAAGAAAGAAATTGTATGCTATAAGAAATCTAAAAATTGTCTAGTTAATTATTAGAAAATCAAATAGTAAATTATATCAGATTGTTTTATGAAGCAAAGCACTTTTTTCTCCGAGACAGTTTAAACAATAATCTTATAATAATTTGATTAACATTATAATAATCAAAATAAAATGAGATGATAGTCTAATTTTGTTTAAAAATTTGTTTTGTTTCGTATATCTATATTTTCTATTCTCAAAATTTTACAATAAATATATAAATTAATATTACTACAGCTGCTAATGTTAACAGGATCATTGATAAAGTTTATTTAAGTTGAGTATTCATTGTAATACGGAGTATACAAAGAAGTTACAATTCTTAAAACTTTATTTTGCAAAAAAGATTTTAAAAAAGAATTTGCATATTTTTTCAAAATCATTTTAAATTTATTTCAAATGGATTTTATTTATTTATTTATTATTTTCTTAGTATTAACTTTTGCATGCTTAATCAAGATACTTCAAACGACTTATATTAAAACCATTTGCCTATTAATTTATACATATTATGTCTTTTCACATTATAATTCTTCACCCAACTCAAGCGCAAATCTATCTCAATAAATGAATGCTATATTATAGTTTTCTGGAAGATCAGTTGAAGATATTAATTGATTGATTTCGTTGATATTTTCAGAAGTAGACGAAAAAAAAATTGCTTCCTAATTTGGAGAAAGATGAATCTATCAATATAACATCAGACATGGCAACCATACATTGTTGATTCTTCTTCTTTGAGCGAATGAGGATAAACCGATTTTTGTAGATTTAATGTTCATAAAACGTTCCGTAATTGAGAAAAGTGAATCCCTCTTCATATTAATACGGTTTAAATTAATTTGTCTCAAGTTAAAATTATTTTTTACAACATCCTTATTTCTAAGCAATTCTTCATTTATGCAATATCCTGGTGCTGTAAATCGATATCGTTTGTAATTTCGTCTGCTTATAATCAATATCTATGCATTCATAACAAAAACATCTGTGAAGTCCAAACATGGCTACATGATAAGAAATATTTTTTATTTTTTATTTTCTTTAAGGCATATTCTTATTTATAATCAAATAAACAGGCTTTCCCAATAAAAAAAAATCTGCGAAGATTTTATTTTAGCTATGAAAAGTAGCAAAATAATTCTGTCCCACCCAACTCAAGACTGAGATCCAGAAAAAGTGACTAACATGATTTCTCACAGACACGAACCAGTTTTTGCTGCCGAACTCAAGAAATCTTATTCGAACATTTGATTGCCTCGTCCTAGTTTGACTGATAAGCCGTTGCCTACTACCTAGAGTAAGGATCTATTTGTAGCTTCCAAGCACAATGTTTAGAGGTCCATTGATCACGCAAGTACTCCGCTTGCATTTAGATAGTCATTTGTCATCCTGTAGTACCAGTCTGGACATGTCCCGATTCATGGAAGATGCTGGAAAGAGGTAATCGATGTAATATTCTGCAATGCTCTGTGTATCTGCTGGTCTGGGAAGCATTTATATATCTATGACAAGGCACTACACCATGCAATCTATACTAACTGATCACTGCAAAATGGAGTTGTGATTGCATAGACGATGATTATTAATGATGTATGGGAAAAGAGAAAAACTTGAAAAATGCATCATCTATGGAATTAACAAACTTTCGAGAGTTCATTTTTACATAAATTAAAAATTGATGCAGTTCATCATTTTAATGTTCTATTCATTATTTAAAAAAAGGCAAATTTATACGCTTTATATCTTACGATATCATCATAAATATTTTTTCCTTTGTACTTGGAAAAATAATTCGATGCATAATTATTCCCCTAATACAAGATTTTTTTAGTGCTTTGAAAAATAAATATACATTATTATTTTAAGCTGAATTTTTTTGAAAAATTTTTCTACCTCTTTTTACCATTTTGTAGATGTTTTCAACAGTCAAAATTCAAAAATAAATAAATAAAACGTCAAAAGAATGCAGCTTCTTGAATGATGAGTGAGAATCACCATCCGAGTGCAAAGGAAAACTTTTATGGAGTAAATATAGTGTACCATGTAGTATACAATAATGTAGGATTTTTTTTTAAGAATTCAAAATTGACAAATATCTCCGAACAGATATAATTTTAGAATTGGACTTAAACAGACGAAAGAATAGTTATGAAGAGCAAGATGAATTATTTTTATTTAAACAAATTATAAAAGTCCAAAAAGCAATAATTTTAAGAAATTCATACTCAGAATTTGTTGTGAGAAATTAGAATTTTTGCAATGCAAAATAATAGTTTTGCATTTTCTACACCAATGTCTATGGCACTTATTCATATAGAATGAATTCATTAATTCAAGAGAATTTTACAAAAGTTTTATTTGAATGCAATAAATGATTAAAATGTGTTACAGAGATTCGGCAGATTAAAAATATTGTCGTTATTTGCTAAAAAAATTGTCTTTATTTGTAGAAATATAGAGCTCTCTTTGAATAAAATGCAATATAAATTAAGAGAAATGAACAATCCTATGTTAAGATTTTATTTTCACCATATACTACAAAAATTATTAAAAACAAAAAAGTCACCGAGCTTTCTCAATGTGTCCGCGGAAAATAAGAGACAAAATATATCTTTGAATTCTATGAAGTATCAAAGACTGTTTCATCCGTTAACAGTAAAAGTGTTCTGTAAAAATGGGACATATTGTAAGATTTTATCTTTACCAACCACCTTCAGCGATTAATTTTTTCCCTATATTATAGGCTTTTAGGCTGTTAAATGATTAATATGTAAGACATTGTTTTAAAAAAATTCCTTTTTTTATGAGATACGTTTGTAAAGTTTGTTTGGAAAAATTATATCTTGTTGGAATTTATATCATTAAATAAGTTATTAAAATAAATATATTTTTTTTAGTTTTACAGTTAATATTTTTAAGATAGACTAGAAATCCCTTTTGTTTTATAATTGTATTGAAAAATTTGAACAACTATTTCCATAAGCAAGTCATAACGATTATCTTTATGGCAATAGTTAGGCTATTTTTGTGCTTGATTAAATTTCCTGTTTGAAGCTTATTTCTTGACATTTCTTACATCTTATTCCCTCTGATTGAATGGATCTTTTACGAACATGATATACATTTCCAGGAATATTTCTAATACCATTTTGTAGCTCCATTAATTATCTAAGAGGAGTCATCAATTCAATACTGCTATAGAAAGGTTCAATACAGCAGTCTAAAATTAATATTTCCTATGCCAAGTATATTAGCATATTAGCATTTTATAAATGCATATTTATCACTTTCTCCGGTGGAGTTATTGTGCATTAGAATGGGCCGAAAACACTGAAATTTTTTTTCATGTTACCATATTGTTAAGAAGTTAAGAAATTGTGAGAAATACGATGAAGAGGAAATATATTATTATAGAGTAATATTTTTTGTTCCCACATCGGACTTAAAATTCATAAAAAATAGGGTTTTTTTTATCACTTTTAAAAATTTCTTTAAGATTAATACAACCTTGCCTACACAGCACTTAACTTCTTAAGATTAATAAAATGTATTTTGTGGTATTTTGTGGAGCATGTAAAACTCGCAATTGTGTCTATAATTGCGAGTTATACATGCTCTGTAAAATAAACAATTTTTTTTAATTATTTCAATATGCTATTTTTAATATCAAATAATTATTAATATACGAGTATCATGTTCTCAAGGATTTCAAACAATTCGATGCATTTGGACCCAATGATTTGTGATAAGATTCCTCACCTTTTGCTTTGAGAGGATTTAGAAAAGAAAAAAAATTGAGAAAGTTCTCTCTGATTAGAGGATGCAGTGTCGAATGTATCTAACGAAATATAATTTTATTATTTCCACGAGATAGCAACATCTCTTTAAACTTTCTCTCTCTAATATAAAAAAGTAGCTCCAAAAGTATTTGGTCAAATAAACGGGAATTTTACACCCTTGTTAAGAATTCCATGAGAAAAAGGAAGATCAAAAAAAAAAAAAAAAAGGAAAATAAAACATATCATTACAATTCATTTCCACAATTTTAATAAAAAATCCACGAATATGTTTAATGACAAAAATCAATGTTATTAATTCATTTGGTTCACTAAGAAACTGTCCATTGCTAGAATAATGCTTTAATGGCATGTCAAAAATAGATTTACTCACACAGATGATTGATGAGCAGAAGTTCAGCTGATTTTTACTTCCTTAATTTGTTTATTCTTTGAAACAAAAGCATAGGATTTAACAAAGCTGTTTGTTTGGATAGCTAGATTCCGACTACTAAAGAGAGAGGCGATAAATTCATTCTTCAAAATGTTTCATATTTTCCTTGTTAAAACTGAAAAGAACATTGTTTACTTTAAGACCAATTTCGATTCGTGTATACGAATAAGATCTTTCTTTTAAACATTTTGATAACTTTATGCATATAATATTTTACATCCATTTTTAGAGAAAAATGAAGGAGAATTCAGATACATTTATAAAACAAGCTTTTAAAGATATATTTGATTATTTGAATTTCTTTACAAATTATCCGAACAAAATACATTCATCGTAGTAATGAGTAACACATATTATTCTCATGTCTGGATTGTGGTTTTCTAATTCAATTTTGTTATATGAGTAAACAATTCAGAAATAATTCAATTTCATAATTTCCTTGAATTTATTTGATATATTCCTTGAATAATATTTGAATTTCTTTACTAATTATACTGACAAAATATAGTTATCGTAATAATGTATAACATATATTATTCTCATGTCTGGATTATGGCTTTCTAATTCAGTTTTGTTATATGAGTAAGCAATTTAGAGAGGTGTTTCTCAACAAGAAAAATTCCAGGGGCAATAAATTCCATCCTTATTTCAGGAAATTTAATAAATCAGATTTTTATTGAATTAATAATAAAATTTTTTATTATTTCTTGTTCTATTTGCGAATTTTCATTTTAAAATCTTATTTAAGTAGCATACTAAGCATTTGCCTCAAATCTTATTTAAGTAACTGCAAACATATTTAAAATCCCAGGAGAGGCTTTCTTGTTAATGTCTGAGATAATTTACATGCTACTCATTGAAGTAAAAATACATCTGTTACAATATGTAAAATAAAATAATATTTGGTTTAAAATAGATTATTTTAAAAGATAATAATATTTTGATTACGTATTCTATTCTTGCATGCATGTATATTTCTTGTCTTCCTTCCGAATCTTGCAATTCTTATGTAAGCAACTAAGTATATTTAACATTTCAAAATAGGACTTCTTGCTAATTTCTGGGGGTAATTTCCATGCTACTCATTGAAGTAAAAATGAGTAGCATGTAAATTACCTATGAGTAGCATGTAAATCTATTACAAAATGTATAATATAATAATTTTCGGTTCAAATGGATTATATTAAGAGATAATAAGAGTTATATTCTGTGTTTTACTCGATCATGGGATTTTATTTCCTTGTAAATATTATACTGTCAATTAAAATTGAGAAATGCAATAACGAAATATCTTTAATGCTTAAATAGTTACAACATTAATATATATTTATGTAAAAATATGAAATTTTATTTATTGACTTGAATAAAGAAATTCTTAACATAAATGGCAATATTAATATACACTGGTGTGCAAAACTTCAGTAACATGTGCTTTTTTGCCATAACTCCACGAGAAATAATTTGAGAGACATGAAATTCAGAAATGAGAGACAGCATTTTGTACTTAAACGATGGTGAATGCATAGTCGCGCAAAAATGAATGCAATATATATAGTATGGAATCAAACAAACAAAAAAAGGCTTTAATGAACTCGCAGTATCGCTACACATTATTGTCTGTCCAAGAGAAGGAACAAGATGTTCCTTAATATAGGATATGCCCTCCCCTTATTGTAATGATTGCTTTGCACCGTCTCTCTTTACACAGCACAAGATTATCCAACAGTTCTTGAGGGGAGGGTATCCATTCCTCAATCAGCATCTGTTTCAGTTGTTGCGTGTTCCCTGGAGGATGTGATCTTGCCACAAGGCGTGTCTCTAAAGCATCCCACACATGTTCTATGGGATTTAAATCAGGAGATAATGTTGGCTACTCCATTCGAGTGATATCTTCACTGTCCAGTAGCTACTGCACATCAGCAGTCCGGTGTGACCATGCATTGTCATCCATAAAAACGAAATCTGGTTCAATAGCACCTCGAAACAGACGTACATGGGAGAGAATCACCTCCTTACAATAACTATATCCGGTTATAGAACCTCTGTAGAAAACGCGGAGCTCAGTCTACCCGCTCAGCATAATGCCTCCCCGACAAAAACTTCAGGACCACCGTAGCGGTCTCTGTTCATGCTTTTACTGGGATGAAACCGTGTCCCGATATATCTCTAAATCAACTGGTGTTGAGAATCACTTGTGGCACTGAAGCGACTCTCATCCCTGAAGAGGACACGACTCCATTTATAAGATGTCCAGTTTTTGTGCTTCTTACACCACTTTTAACCAATTTTAGCCGATAGCCAACTTTCAAAGGGATGCAGAACGGTGGGCGGATAGGCCACCTTTGTGAAGGCATCTGGCCACAGTAAACCACGACTGGCCCTGTTCCTGTGAACAGCTGTTGAGCAGTGGCGCTTGCTTACTAGTATCGAACTCTTTTCGTCTGCAAGAAGATATATCGATCATGCACTGCAGTTATTTTCCTAGGGCGGCCACCACCAACCTTTCTAACAGCTGTACCTTTGGTTTGGAAGGGTTTCTAAGTGCTCAAAATGAGACTTTTGTGGATTCCGAACTCTTCAGATAAACTAGTCAAATGCGCTCCTTCTCTAGCTTTTCGATCATTTTTCTACGTGTGAAGGCAACCAGGTGATTTCTTTTAGCCATATTTCTCAAAGGAATCTACTTGCACTTGCAGCGAATGTCTTTAATTTCGCCTGCTTTCTTCCTTTCCATGTAGTCTTGAATTGCGCGCTCCGATTGTATGCGTTTTGCGTACACTCACGTCGCCTATGATGTTTTGTTCCTGATATTTGCATACGCATCACCTTTCTACTGAATTGCGTGTTCATTATACTGATCGCAATAACCCCTTTTCTGCAATTTCTTGGTTACCTGCGTAAAATTTACATTGTTGCTAAAGTTTTGCACACTAGTGTAATTTCCAGATTGTATCCTTCTCCATGCATGATCGATTTTGTCATCTATATTTATAAAAAAAAAGTGAAAGCATGTTTGGAATATCCAAACAGATTGATTTCTCATACGAATTACTATTGCAGTATTGTTTGTAGTAATTATAGAATGATAGAAAGTAAATACCTTCTTTTTAAACAAGTTTTTTTTTCCTTCAATTAATTAATTTTTTTTTAATTATTCAATTTTTCAAAAAAACATTCAGGGTTGAAATTTTTTCATCTACAGAGTAATTTCGTTTTTTTTTTTTTTTTTTTTGGTCATTACGCAAATATTTATTTCTTAATTTAAAATAATAATGATCAAAAAAGTTTCTTTTCTGAAATGGTGATTTTCACTGATTCGGTGGGAGAAGTTCTACTTCTTCGTTGACATGGCAAGTTAACATATTAGAACACAAAAAATTAATAATGACAATGATAATAATGAAGAATATTTTCATTTATTTTCAACTTTTAGATTACATTTTTTTTTCAAAAGGGCTTAAATTGCAAAACATGAATATTTATTGCATATGAAAACGCATCAACCATCATTTGAATTTACAGTAGCTTGATTTTTCTTTAAGAAATGAGGGGGGGGGGACTGAATGTCAATTGGCATTTGAATGTTTCGTTTGTGTGTTTGCATTTGAAATCCTCACTTAATTTTTAATTCTGTATTATACTGAACTAAGTTTAGAATTATTTTTTATTTAAATAAATATTTATTTAAATTTATTTTCTCATCAGTTGGCTTAATTTTCAGAAAAGAGTAATTTTCTAAAAATTCATATAATTTTCAATATGGAAATACTAAAAAAAATAGTAACATTTGTTATTATTCAGATTTGTCTTCTTATCTCATTCAGTAAAATATAATTGAATTGAATATGCGTTGTCTAATTTATAAAATAATGTAACCAATAAATATAAAACTGTACATTGAATTACCTATTTTGATGTAATAAATATATACATCTGATATTTGCATTTCAAATATAAAAATCTTGCTCTTCGAATTTTCACCATATTTTTTGTATAATTCATGCCGTGTGATGACATTAAATTCTTTTTTCAAAAATTCTGTTATTACACTGAAATTTTCTGTGATTATGTTAAACAAATACTTTTGTTGATTTAAGAAGATAAAAGAAAATATTATAGACATTAACTGAGATGCAAAATGAATATTGAGATTTAATGTCACCTACAATTTTAATGCAAAAATGAGAGCGATATCAAGAGTTGAGAAAAAATGTATATCAAATACAATTTTTCTCAACTCTTTCGATTAAAAAATTATTACATTTGTGAAAAATATTGAGAAAATTTCGTTGCATCCATATAAAATTTTAATTTAGGAATTCATTTTTTAAAAAAAAATTCATATGAAGTAAATGATTTATGCAAACCGTTTGAAAGGGTTGAAATGAGATTTGTATCACAATATCTCATTTCTGATTTTATGATCATTTATAAGTAGCATTTTTATAAATCAGCTTTCATAAAGGTTTTGATGTAATTTAGAAAAAATTTAAAATATGATGTTGTGAGAAATAGCATTTCAAGTACCTTATGAACTTCATTAGAATGAATATCGAATTTTATAGTTTTTTTTTTTGCAATTATATGCATTTAATATATTCAATCAGTAATAAAAAAATTAATCATAGAACTGAAATTGAGCAAAAAGTACTGAATTTTAAATTATTCAGTTACATATGAAGTATAACATTACTGATAGGGTAATTTATTTGATTTATTTTATGATTATTTGACTGCTGATATATTGAAGAAAATGAAAACCATCATGCATTCAGCAAAATTGCAAAAATCGATATCCATTTTTCAAGAATGGCATTTCATAAAACATTCTATATCAATACAAATGTTTTTTTTTTATTTTATTACAGAAACTTAATAAAAATTGGGAGAATAGAATAATATCATTTTCATTAAAGTAATAAGATCACTTATTATAAACACACAGGAACATTAAAAAGTAGCGTATGAATAAGATAGCGGCTTTACTGCTTAGTTTCAATTCTGCCAGAGAAAAATGCTGCAATTATTTCCAGGCACTTAACTTTTTCAGATCCTGAAATTCAATTCTTTCTTCGGAGCTCTGCAACGAAAAGAACTTAAATATCCAAATCCTGTAATAAAATCTCTTACACCCTTCCTATTAACGGCCTAGATTTTTGCTGCCTGTAAAACCCTAATCCTATCGTAGCCTTTTTTTTCATTCTGGCAAATTGGGTTTTATTTTGTTTAACAAATACAGGATTAGGAATAATGTTTCAAACAATAAAAAGACAATCGTAAATGCTGTCAGAAAAAAGCATGATTTGAGAAAATAAAATTGGCTATTACACATTATGTTCAGTTTCTTTAAAACTAATGTTTTTAAAGCAATATGTAACCCATAGATCACATATTTAATATTAATAACATTTTATTTCTTGAAATTCGGGGCCTTTATTTAAAAGATTAAGTGATTGTTATATTTATATTAACACTTCCAGCTTTCCGATATTGTTCTAAGATGAGTAGATTTTTGTTAGTAAATAAGAGCGATGTGTAAAATTTGACCAAGGAATTAAAAGCTGTATTTTTGAAGTGCCATTACTTTGGAGAAGCTTTGGAATATGGGACAATTCAATAATGCTGATGTAACGTTTTTGTGACTTCAAAATATATTTTTTTTTCTAATTTTCCTCTACTTCAGATTCAAAGTATATACAAAAGAAAGAATCAGAGAGAAAGAGAGATTGAAGAGGAAGGAGTTTGGATAGTTATTAAAATGTTTCAATAATTGTTCCAAGAGAGATCAAATTTTTGTTACCCTCTGGTTTCCGTATTCAAAATTTAATGTACCTTATAAAAGGGCCATTGTACATGTAACAGTTTCAGTGATCAAAGTGCTGGTTAAGATTGTTATATTAATGAAATTAATGATTTCCTGATACACCAATTAATGTTTATTATTACATGAAAATTATTACGTCATTCTTCAAATATCTATCTTCTATATTTTGAAACCAAGATACAATAAAATAAACAAATTTGTAAACATATTTTTAAAAGAATATGTTTTTACACAGAGTTGTTTTTTTACACAGAATACTTTGTTTTAAAAGCAAAGGTAAACATATTGTTAATTTTTGATTTTGAGATTGTTTATCGTAAATCTAATTTTCAATAATTACGAAGATCTGTCATGAGCATTTCTATTCCAATAAAATATAGTATCGTTTGTTAAATGACGTCATGGAGTTTAGGTAGGATGAATTGGACCGTACACACGGATACTCTTATTCAGAGTATCTATAGCTAACCATCAAATTTATATAAAAAAGGGATAAATGAAATTATTTCTTTTAGTTTTGAGTAAGAGAATTGAACATAAATGTATTAAATATTAAAAATTATTCATCCTTTGTTCTAGATGCACAATTTTTAACCAAATATTATAGATACCTAATTTCATTTTCAGCATCAACATTGTTTTTCATTTTTTTATTTGTTTATGCATTTTCTAGCATTCCTTTTGAATAATAATATCATAAAAAATGTGCAAGTATTCAATAAGTAAATATTATTTTTTTAATTTAAAAAAATGAAGCATAAAACTGATTGCCCAAAATAACTTTAAAATTATTTTCTTCTCATTTATCAACATATAAGTTTCATAATTATTTCAACCTATTACTGGATCTAACACTTTTCTAGGGTTAAAGTTTGAAAACATGAAAGGAAAAATATTAAATCTTTTAAAGAACTGCAAAAATTTTACTGATGTTCATTAAAACTAAATTCAAAATGGAGAAAATTCTCTTAACTTTGTTTCAAGTATTAAAATATTATGTCTTTTAAAAAAATCAATGCATCTAAATATCTATTTCAGTAACGTACGAATAGTGAAAATAGATATGGATTGTAATCGATTCGTATTTATCATTTCTAATTACAGATTTTATGTGTTTCAGCAGTAAAAATTTCGAATAATTACAAGGATACAAAAAATTTCGAATAATTACAATTTTCTTTCACTTCTTCTCACGACTTAAAATGTGTTATCTCTTGCAGGACAATCATGATTTCATTAATTGTATTAATGATTATAAATGTACTTATTAAGTGATGCCGGATACTTGACATTAATCTTGCTGATGAGATAAGAGTAATCTTGAATGAAGTTTGAAAATGTTGAAGATTTCTTTTGGATATTTGTAGCAGATGAAATAATGAACATCAATTTGCCACAGAAAATATTTTATTAAATACCATTTCTTTAGTGCTAGGTCCATTGCTTTGTAATGAACATAATTTCCTATACTTAATAGATGTGCTTAACATCTATTAAATTATTCATTGCATCCACTATCAACATTCATTATTATGGGGCAAAAAAGTCATTAAATAGTAACCTAGATCCAACAGACAACAGATGCATGGACTATGAGAGTATAAATCCATTCTAAGGAGATGAGCAACAAAAAATAAGAACTCGATGTATTGATTGACTTTTACATTATATGACACTCGCATAATATTTATTTGAAGTTAATATCGAAACGTTTGGTTGCCTGTTTCCGAAAAGGTATCCCAATTACTCCAAATGTCAAAAGATAACTTTTATAATTAAATCTGGATTATTTTGATTATCCTCCCGCTTAAAAACTAACTTCACGAGGGCTGCTTTAAGAAAAAATATTCAATTTTGAGCCAAAATCAGTTAACGAAAATAATATCAATTAAGTAAGCAATACTGAAATTTTTAAGTACTTTAAAATTTATTCATAATAAATTTCCAATCAAATGTCAAGATTTTTCATTTATATTGGGCTTGCAGGTATGATAGGAAATAGAAAAGAAGCCCCAAAAATATTTATCAATTGAGTTGCATTTTTTTCCGTTTCTCTTTTAATCTAAAAAATAACACTTTAGGATTCTTTCAATATTTAAATATTGTTTAAATATATAGTATTTTTCACATTACAAAATTGAAGTAACTGATTCAATTAGAGAGTCACATAAGTTAAGAAATTTGAAATGCATTTTTAATTTGAACTTTATCAGATTTCCTTAACATAGATAAATGAGATTCCCAAATTGTGTTGATAATGCTTTCCATCTGAAAGTTGAAAAAGAACTATTCATAAATTTACATCAAATAAAAGAAATAGACAATAATTTTAAATATTATCGTTACGCTTTATTCCTTTTTTATTGCAAATCATACTGGCAGCACATTTCAAAATATTACTTATTTTCTTTAAAAATATTAAATCATAACTATTCGTAAATTTAATAAATAGATTAGATGAAAATATGTTTAGGATAAAAATAAGTTTAAAAATCATAATTACCTTAAATCTTAGGATGTCTATGTTGAAAAAAACAAAATAACTATGAATAATTTACATAATGATTTTCTTAGAATCGCATTTCAAACATGAATAGGATATTATTTATTTTGAAAACTAAATATCTTTTATATTTTTGATAAATCAGTAAAGGAATGGAATCTGGCATTTAAAATTATGATAATAGATTCTTGTTGAACAATATCAGTTGTCTGAAAATATTTATATTTAGGATCTCACTGAATATTTTGTATATTTATATTAATTTCATATGCTGCAAATCTTTATTAATCATTTACATACATTTTTCTATAGAATTTACTATAAACTGTATTTAAACTTCAATGCTATTGGCATTATCTTTCATTTAAAAAAATCATGCAATTGAGGAATGTCTTATTATTGTTTTGCCGTTATGATAAAAAATAACTTTCAAAGAATATTGCATAGGTGGATTCTATTTCCCTTTAAATAATTCTGATTACTGAAATCAAATTAAACATCATAATTTATTTTGATGCGAAAATAAATCTTTATAATTCTAAAACTTTGGGGCTCACGTGAAACTTTCAGTGAATGTAAGCCTTATATTGAATCTTGTGGTCTTTTAGATTGTGATAAACTTCAATAATATTTAAATTTGATTTGTTAAAATATCCTTTCAACATCAACTAAAGCGTCAGATTCTATAATTGTTCTTTTAGATTTAAATCATTCCAAGTCAATTCTTAGGCTGCATATGAATAGTTATATTAATTTCCAAGTAGCAACAATGTGTACAATAGATTTGTATTCGTCTAATTGTAGAACTCTAACAATTTCCGAGAAATTCGAACCATCATTATTTTTGAAAATCTGATCTGGATTCCAAATTCTTGATAATGAATCAATGTTATGAACTGGAACTCAAAGAAATATGTAATTAACTCATTCTAAATGTTTCTATACTTTTGAAAATTTGATTTGAATCTTTGATACATTTTCTGGTTCAATTCTTTGAGATATCATTTCATCATTGAACAAGCATGAGCAACTTGAAAGGGATCTTTAAGCATAAGCATTCTCTAAGGACAATTCCTTTTCAATTAATGGTCTCGCTTGAATTCCCAAACTACAACACTATGTGGACGACATTTTCCTTCTGGTAATTATATAATTCTGAAGATGTTCATTTGAAGAAGTGTGTAATTTTGAGAATCTATTTACTCATGATCTCCATGATTATGAATTTTAAATTCTGTCTCTAGGAAATAATGGAAGGAAAGCAATTAATTGTGATTATAACATCAAAGATGCTCTATTTTTATTGAATTCTGACGGAAAGTAAAAAATTAATTATGAATTTAGTCAATGAAACTTAATGCTCATATATAAATCACTTAATTGTTTTCGAATGTAAAATTTTTAAAATGCTAAAGCATTTTATATTATGTGAAGAATAATTAATAAATAACAGTAAAGTAATTTTAATTATTATATTATTTATTTTAAATACTCATGATAGATTATATTATCCAATAAACGACTTCAAAAAAGAATTATTATTAATTCTATATAGAATTATTTTATGTCAATTTGTAAAATGAAAGTTATTCCTCCTTCCCAGTATACATGCATTTATTTTCGTACTAAGCATAATAATAGATATTAAATTTATAAAAATAAACTTCATTAATATACAATGAAATAAAGAATATTTATTGATTAATAATCTTGAAGAAAAAAGTGGAAAGGTAAAATTGTAATGTTTTTAGCAATACTCGAAACAAATTGGAAAGTAATTTAAATATTATTATATTTAAATGACTTTCTTATTCTTTACTTATTGCCTTTCTTATTTCTTAACTTAATTTTCACCAAGCATTTAATAAATTATAATGATATCGATTATATCTTAATTATCTGTTAGTACTACTTTTTGAAGTATTTCAAAATTTCCAAGTTTGTTCTAACACCCACACTTTTAAGGCAGATTTTTTTTTTTAATTTTCAGAACGCTAATAAAAGTCTATTTTTAAAACAATTCAATATATATATATATATATTACGTATTCATTCTTTTATACATTTTAATGTTATAAAAAGTCATACAGTTTTAAAATAATATTTATAATTTATTACCAGAAATTTCAACTTGTTTGAAACTAAATATAAATAAAATGTATTACTTAACTCATGATTAATCTCTGAAAATATTAAAAGCATGTACTGTCATCAGAAACATACATTTCTGTAAAATTATAGATATGTAGTACATCTAGAAGGAAATAAAAATCAATTACAATACCTTTTTAAAAGAATAAAATAAGTCAAATTATGTGGAATATCATAAAAAAAAATCATTTTCATAAAATCATTTTATGCAGAATATATACAATACTGCTTTAGAAATATTCTTTTCATTGAATTTATGATCGGCAGTAGCAATACGATCTTTAATTTGTCGTTAATTAAAATATAAATTTAAATTTCAATAAGAGAACAATAAAATAGAGCTTATGTTAGACCTTACCCAAGCAACATATTCCATGTCAAATTTAACTTCCATGTTACAATCGCATATGTTCTTCTGATTTAAAAAACTTTATAAAACTTTGAAGAATGTTCTTTAAAAATGAGAAAGGGATGAAGAGGTAACGAGTAAGTTTTACGAGAAATATCGAATTACGAGTAATTTCATAGAAAAATAAACTCTAACCTTAAAAAGTTTAATTTAACTTCCTAACATTCATTGAAATTTAGATTCGAAAAGTGCAGGATAAAACAGATTTTTTTCCATTTTTTATTTATCTATAAAGCGTAGAAATATATATATATATATATATATATATATATATATATATATATATATATATATATATTTCTGAAAATTTTTTTCGGTATTTTCCATGTTCAGACATAAAATTATAAAAGAACATGTTACAAGCGCATATGTTTAAACCTTCATTCTGTCACATTAAACAGAATGAAGGTTTTAAATCATGTCTGTCAAATGATCTAGGGATTATAGATTATAAGAGTAATCAGGAAATTTATCAGGAAATTTTATCGAAATTAACTTTTACTTTCTCGTCTTAAATAAAATAAAATTGAGATTTTGAAGATTTTTTACATTTTAGATAAAAATCTTCTTGAATAGATATCATCTTAAAAAAAAAGAGATTTTTGAAACTATACAACGGATTGTGTTTGATTGCCCTTTACCGTGTTAAAGGTAAGTTGATAATTTTAAAACTGCAAACTACATGAAAGGAATTTATTATGCTGTCCTTAAAATAATAATAAATCAGATTGAAATCATATTAAATTCGTTGATTAAATATATACATTAGCAACCTGGGATGTAAAAATTCTTGTCTGCTATGAAAAAAATAGGCAATTATTGTTCAGGTCCTAATATATAAATAAACAGAAATATTTTATTGTATTTTTGCTTATCTAAATAGATCGTCATGACCCTTCCGAAGTAAAAAAAAATCCATATGCTTTTAATAACTTAGCTATTAAAAAACAGCAATGTAGGGATGGTTCATAAATGCTCGTCTGGATTGGAATGTTTATGTTTCACAAATAAGTCCAGATAGATAAAAAAATCTCTTCAATAAACGCATTTGAAAGAGTTGAAAATTTTATTCGAATGAGAAGTTTCGTAGTATTTTTTTTTTTTTTTTACCATTTCAGATGTATCTATCGGCAGTCACAATAGGCCAAATTCTAAAGTAATCAAAGCTATCCAGCTTTTCCCTAAACTATAAAAATATTAATTAAACACTCTACGCATATTAAACATTTAACATTAAAATATACATTTAGCATATTAAAACTAATTTAACCAAAACTATATATGAAGTTCTCATGTTTGTGACCGAATAAATTTTTATATAACGTACTGTATAAATAAATATTTTTTAGCATGAGAAAAGCTTGATCCATATAAAATATAATGATAGTTTGAAGTGGGTCGCAATCCTTTTTATTTCAACGAAGATAAGTTTGAAAAGATACTTTGGTTTTTACTTTATGCTTTTTTATTCGGTGTTTCGCTGAGCTTTGGTATTTCTCAAAGAGGGGAACGATGGATCATGGAACTTCAGAAAGATTTACAGAGAACCAAAGTTTACGTAGAGCAAGATCAATATTTATTCCTTTAAAAGAACTCAGGTGCAATAAATTGTGAGAGAATAATATTTGAAACATTTTGTAGACGAAATAATCCACAGTAAAACCATTTACTTATGTTTCAGATCTTTTTCCTTTTGACTTTTTAATTTTTAATGAATTTAATATACATACCGAAAATGCTTTTAGATGTACCTACCATTTGTTTTTTCAGCATTAAGGGGAATTCCTTTTATAATGCTTTTTTATTTAAAAAAATGTCAGTATAATAAAAAAATTCTGATGAACTTAGTAATATAGCAATGATTAATATATGTTGTGTGATACTTTGCCTAATTAAACACATTTTTTATCTAGTAAATCCCAGGTATATTACGTTACGATAAAGGCGATTAATTTGGTGATTATGCATAATTATTCTTGATGATTATTCATAATCACCCCGAAACTTATTTTTGAGTATGATTATTCATTGGCAGTTATACATAATCCCCTATTTATTACATTTACCGTAAGATATACCGTATCATATTAATAATCATCGTATTAATCATATTAATATTAATATTATTCATAGTGTATATTTATCTTTTAATGGTTTTTAAGTGCTCATTTTTTAAAAATATCTTACGAATATTAATAGCTAATCATACAAATTAAATTTAAATAAGTATATTAATTCTTGAAACCTGAACCAAAAGAATAACAATATATTCAAGGTACGATTTAAAAAATTGTAATTCTCCCAGTGACAGAAATAAAATGCTCATTTTTTATGGTATTCTGCTAGTATGTAAAAATCACGAATTTTATATTTTTTAGATTTCAAATTGCTAAATATTTAATTTAAAAATAATTACAGAGAAGGCATACAGTAAAATCATTGCTAATATTATATGAAACGCATCATTGTTTCCATACATAGAAAAACGTTTTTTCTCAATTGAAAATTCAAAAATTATGTAATTAAAAAGTCATTTATTAAAGTTGTATAATAGTAATGATTAAAAATAAACCACAAAAATACCCCATAATGGTTAAAAATACCCCCATATGCAATTCTGTATTAAAATTGAAACATACCATTACACAATTTTAGTTTAGTTTTTATAACCCTCTTATAGAAATATTCTTGGGTCTGAAATCAACATTTGTAAGGACGAACACTATTTATGTTGGCAACAATGTTTGTGTTTTTCGCACAACTTTTTGGAAATGCTACAGAAAATATTATCGCATTTTCTAATTTTCTGTTATTTAAAATAAAGCTCTAATCTTCTTTAAACTTGGAGAATCCCGGATTAAGGGTTTGCTTTGCAAGAAGACAGGAGGATTTCCCGGACGTCTTACTTACGGTGTAGAATCCATTCTATAATTGAGATCAGTTTCTAGTTTTCTTTCCAAACCACGTAGAAAGATCTATTTTATTTCAACGTAGCAAAGAGGATAAGCACCTAAGAATAATTATGCAGTCCTCTTTTGTTGAGAGATAAAATTAAAACAACAAAGACTTTCTTTTATCTTCTATTTTGTTATGCTTTGTAAGTTATCTAAAACACAAAGTAAAGCATTTTCTTTGCTAGATCAATTTTAGAAAAATGTAAAAAAGAAGAATGAAAGAATATTTCGTTTTTTGCTTGCTTAAAATGTCAAGCATTGTAGAAAAGACTTTTTAATTTACTCCGGAAGAATCGAATTAAGTGCATAAATTGAAGAAAATATTTTTTTTGGTGACACTAGAAGAAATTAGCTTCATGTTTTAAATATATCATATTAAATTAATATATATTCTAAATATATTTTAGTTATAGAAAATATATTTTAAAGACATATTCAATCATGTACATCTAGGATATTTTGTCGATGTTTATTACACGGGTAATAAATTTTATTTAAAGCATTAAAAAAAACTAATGCACACATGAGTCATAATGCTTCTAAGAATATTGAAGTAAATTAATACTTTATGTATTAGAATATGATTATATGCTTTATAAAATACTGAACTAACACCGATCTAGAAGTTGATTTTTGACATATTTACGAGCAACTCCCTTTTGTTTCTGTTGTAATTAGTAATTTCAATGCTAAATATTTTTTCAAATGGACTGATAATAACGTTTTATGTTTTATTAGGATATTAGTCATTTATTAGAATATGATAAATATATCTTCGTGATTTAAATAAGGATATTTTTAAATGAGTCGGATACGACGACATTAATGTTTTTTAAATCTGGATTTCTTGAAAATTATTAGTCTTAGAAGAACAGTGTTTTGGATATTTTTTAATATCTGAAAGTATTAAATCTCATCATGCTAAGTTTATGTCGTAGTTAAGGACATTATAAACATTAATTTCTTGATTTCGAATCTATTTTTTGATACAATTCCTTACTTTTGGCTTATAAGTATTTTAGCATTTTATGTTTCGTATGTTTTAAGAAAACTCAAATAGTTACAAATGAATAACAAAAACCTAAGTAAATATTCAATCCATGAATTATACAAAATTTATTACGTGAAAGTCAGAAAAAATTTAAATTGTCATTCGAAAATCTAAAGAATACAATATATTTCTGCATAAAAAAGTTATTGCCAATATTAAACTTTATAAGTTTTTATTTTACATTGGTAAAAAAAAAAAATTAAGAAAGTTCAAGTTAATTAAAACTATAAGCAGATTTAATAGTAACATATATACAAAAATTTTATTTAACTTCTTTATCAATCAAGAAAGAAACCGCAAGACTGCTATAGTACTTTAAATTTAAACTGCAAACATCTCAAATTTGTGATAAATTTGTTTGAGAATAAAAACCATAAACATTTTAAATTCATGCATGTCTCCAGACATTGAGTGATGATTCAACCTTTTATTTTGGTTTAATAGTTTTATAAATAAAGTATTTTTGTACACCAAAATAAAAATGAAACTAAAGTAATTTTTGATCTATTTCAGTTTTATTTTATGTCTTGGAAGTTAATGATGAAACTGATGTAAGATTGAATGGCATTTATAATGCGAATACAAAAATTTTAGAATTATGATTGGACAAAACAATTACGTAATAAAAAAACTTTGCAAAGAGTGTCGCTAGTTATTCTACCCAAAAATGATAATATGATAATGTTTTATACATCATAAATTTTGAAATTATCATTTTTAATAAAAACATTACAAACATGAAATAATTGAAAAAAAATGTTATACATCTTCTTAGTGTATAAATTCATCCAGATTCTATGCTTCACAAATTTACTATAATCAACTTCAAAAAATAAAATTTTTGCCCTATGAATTCATAATATTATGTCATATTCGTAGGAATGAATCTTACTATTTAGATTTGATTATGTACATTCAAACTATGAAAGTATTCTAATTTATGCTACATCATTTCCTGCAATAATACAAGAAATAAATAAAAATAAATTTATTTGCTAAATAAATAAATCAACTGACACAAGTTCCTTCATGCATTTATTAAATTGTTAATATATCTTAGTTTTAAGAAATTGAGGTTTTATAATTAATTCTTCAATAAAATATCAAATTTGTTTTAATTATATTAAGAAAAAATTTATTCAAAAGCAAATAACATAACTTTTAAAAACAGGCGGCGTCTCCAAGTAATTCGAAGGAACATTCGCCAGAAAGTAGATAACCCTAAGCTCCAAAAACTGCCGGACTCCGGACTGCAAATTACCCCATCTTGGAGAAGATGTCACCATAGCAACTTTGAAAGGTTAAGCAGAAGTCGAAGTTTCGCTACCTTTGGAAGGAATATACGGGCGTTGGCGCTAATAACAGAGCTTATTACTTTTCCTTACGCCCTTTGAAAATTCATTTCGTTTCATTAGATCAAAGCTATGAAAAAGCTTTGTGTGTAGAAATGTGATATTTTTTTCAGAATTCTTGTCACTTGGAATTTAAGTTATTAATCTAAAAGGTATAAATAGCTTATTAATCTAAAAGGTATAAAATAGCGAAGGAAAAAATTTCATTTAATAAGCCTTTAATTATTATAAATGTGTTCTTAAAATATTGTGGCAGCAATAATTTATATTAAATATCATTGCAAAAATTTTAGCTTGTAATATTTGAACGTGAAAGTCTTTCTTTATAAGTAATACGTATCCAATATCGTTCAAATTTCCCTTTTTAGTTTGTGATGCTCCAACAATGTAATGTTTATTTCTTAGAGTATTCCTTTTTTTAATATTTTTTGTAAATATTGCATTAATTTAAAGTATCTGACTAGGTTCGGAATGAATTTTAAAAAAATGTTTGAAAATAGTTATATTTTTGACTATTCTCTTAAAAATTATTGAAGAAAATATAACCACTATAATATATTAAGTGGCAAAATGTTATTAAAAACTGGGGAAAAGAGCTTTTATTCGTCTAAAAAGAGATATAAAACAAAAAATTCTTGTTTAGAGGTTTAATAAATAATTCGCATGGGATTTTTCAGATATCTAAAGAAATATATGATCTAGTTCTTGAAATAAGTATAAGCTGTATTTCTATCCATTCTTTAAATATTTGGGTTATATTGATAAATAGCCCGAAACTTTCAATTTTTTTTCTTTCACTTTGTGAAGCACTAAGACAGCTATAAAATATTTCTAAATGAATAATTTACCTATTCTCTTGTTCAGGAACTGCAAAACGTAATGAGAAAATATAACACCAAATTTCAATAAAAATATACATTAGATTTTAAATTATGACGCCCTTTATAAGAAATTTCTATCAAAATTTAGATTTTGAGAAAGATGTAAAATGTAAAAGTAATGTAAGATGTAAAATAGCATAAAACATATGTAAATGTAAAAGTAAATATCAGTGTAACTTCCCAGTAAGTATTATAAAGAAATCTGCTCAAACGTACAGAATTGTAAATAAAAATAAAAACAATAAAAACTAATTTCGCAATATATATATATATATGTAACATTATTTGTTGTGAAGCATGATGCAGTTTGAAGACAGTGGAGAGACTTTTTAAATTCTTTTTAATATCCATCGGGAAAGCATATTTATTTACAAGCAGAGACGCGGACAAGACGTCCGCCACAGAGCAGTACAAAAGCCGGAGTGGGGAAAAAGGGCCGAAATAAATTATCCCTCGCCTTATATAAACTTAGATTTTAATAGGGAAACAATTTCTCCACAGTGCTAATATATTATTAAGAGTCTGATAGGGATTTCTGACACATGTCAATCACATGTAAGGGAAACACAGTGATCTTTTAAGAAAGAATGTGCTTACTGGACATTTTTACCCCTTCTCTCCGAGCGTGTGAAAATATCGGCGTTTAGCTGATTAAGCAATTTTATAAAGCCTCTGAATTAATTAAGTAGAGAAAGTGGAACTGGATCACGAAATAAGAGAATATTTTTAGAATGAAGTTGCTATGGGCTTAAGTAAGATAAAATTTTGGAAATTAATTAAACGTAAATTAAAGTTTAAAATATCATTACATTTTTCCCCCCACCGCAAGACCGGAAGTATGTCGGGGCCCTCGACACATAGCCTTACCTTACAGTGGTGGACAATTAAGAAAAATTTAAATTTAAAGGCGTATTAAAAGTAATAACCAAGTCTCCCTTACCTTCACATCATGTAAACATCAATGCAGAAATCCCATTCATCATTTTACATTAGAAATATAAAAAAGACCAAGAATTATAATTGTGAAAATATTATATAAAAACCTTAATAATAAACAGTAATAACAAAATATTAAAATTTAAATGATTTAGTGCATAAATATGTTCTTGTTATTATGTAGTTCACTTAATTTTATGAAAATAATCTGAACAGTCTTGCTTGTATTATTCTTAAATTCTTGAAAGTCTGACTCAACAAAATTGTTAATTTAGAAATTAAGTATTAAATATAATATCAATCTTGTTATGATTTCACCCAATTGAAATATCAGTATAGTTATGATTTTAAGTTAAGCATTTTAGCTGAATATAAAAATACAACATTCAAAACTTCAGGTAAAACTTGGATATGAAAATAATACTTGCAAAATTGAAATATTTCATATTAAACACTTGAACCTGAAACCATAAATATAAGATTCAAAAATATGTAATGAAATTCTTGGAAATGAAAATAATACTTGTAAAATTGAATGGTTTCATATAAAACTTTTGGAAATGTAAATAAATGTGATATTCATATATTTCAAATAAATCATTTGGAAATGATAATAATAATTGCAAAATTCAAAAATATCAAACAAAACACTTGTGAATGAATGTACAAACGCAAGACTCAAAATACTCTTATAGTATTTGGAAAAGAAAAAAAAAACTATGTAATATAAAAAATAGTTGTATTTTGTAAAAAACAAGTATTTGGACACAGTGATAACAGACGGCAGCTCAATAACTGTCAGAGGTGCAAAATTTCCCCTGAGGTATTCACTGCATTTGTCCAATTATCAAGTGTCATTAATTATTAAGTATATAAGAATCTTCGTATGTTATTTTTTTCCTTCACAAGGTTTGTATGCATAATTTATAAAACCTTTGCGTTAGATAAATTTAATTAAATTGGGGAAATCATTTTTTCTTAGTTATTAATAGCAAGCACATAAATTTCAAATTCAACAAATTATAATATTATGAATAAATTTTAAATAATAGATATGAAAGAATTTAAAAACACAATATTTTTAAACTAAAACTCATGATATTTTGAATAATAATATAAAAGATTATTTGCAATTATATTATAACAGAAAAATGCAATTTAAAATCAAATCAAAAGTACAGAATATAAATTTTGAATTTCAATTGTTGAGTCAGCTGATGGATGATTTTTTTTAACAATGATCACTTTTTGAAGAATAATCACTTTTTTAATTAATCACAAAAAGCAATTTTGAGCACTGGACTGAAGACTACGGCAGGTGACTATTATTTTGGTGATGACGTAAAACACAAGTGATATTTTGAAAATCTGGTTGATTCAATTTAGCACTGGAGACCACTGGCGACGAAATGACGTCGAGATCGGGTTTATTCAGAACAGGTAAGGAGCCAGAAAATTTTTATGATGACAAGGAGACCCAACTCCTTGAAGATATAAGGAGCACGTACATGACGATATGGAGAACAAACACAAGGATATCTATTGAATAGCAGAGCAGGAACGTGTGATGAGATCTCAGGTTATGGAATGCAGGAGATATTGCATCGGTTGACATGGAAAGACGCAGCGAAGCCATGCCACGGGAGACTGTAGACGGCTGGTCATTTCGAACCACGGCCACGGAGATACAGCAGACGGCTGGCCGGAACGAAGAACGTCAGCGAAGAGCTATTGCATGATTCATTTTCCTTTCACTGGATTTAATTTTAATTCTTTTAGCTCATTTGACAATTTTTTACAGGCAACTATCCTGTCGACTTTTTAATATGTAACATTATTTGTTGTGAAGCATGATGCAGTTTGAAGACAGTGAAGAGACTTTTTAAATTCTTTTTAATATCCATCGGGAAAGCATATTTATTTACAAGCAGAGACGCGGACAAGACGTCCGCCACAGAGCAGTACAAAAGCCGGAGTGGGGAAAAAGGGCCGAAATAAATTATCCCTCTCCTTATATAACCTTAATTTTAATAGGGAAAATATTTTTCCACAGTGCTAATATATTATTAAGAGTCTGATAGGGATTTCTGACACATGTCAATCACATGTAAGGGAAACACAAGGATCTTTTAAGAAAGAATGTGCTTACTGGACATTTTTACCCCTTCACGCCGAGCGTGTGAAAATATCGGCGTTTAGCTGACTAAGCAATTTTATAAAGCTTCTCTTGAATTAATTAAGTAGAGAAAGTGGAACTGGATCACGAAATAAGAGAATATTTTTAGAATGAAGTTACTATGGGCTTAATTAAGATAAAATCTTGGAAATTAATTAAACGTAAATTAAAGTTTAAAATATCATTACATATATATATATATATTTACCATTTCAGATATATCTATCGGCAGTCACAATAGGCCAAATTCTAAAGTAATCAAAGCTATCCAGCTTTTCCCTAAACTATAAAAATATTAATTAAACACTCTACGCATATTAAACATTTAACATTAAAATATACATTTAGCATATTAAAACTAATTTAACCAAAACTATATATGAAGTTCTCATGTTTGTGACCGAATAAATTTTTATATAACGTACTGTATAAATAAATATTTTTTAGCATGAGAAAAGCTTGATCCATATAAAATATAATGATAGTTTGAAGTGGGTCGCAATCCTTTTTATTTCAACGAAGATAAGTTTGAAAAGATACTTTGGTTTTTACTTTATGCTTTTTTATTCGGTGTTTCGCTGAGCTTTGATATTTCTCAAAGAGGGGAACGATGGATCATGGAACTTCAGAAAGATTTACAGAGAACCAAAGTTTACGTAGAGCAAGATCAATATTTATTCCTTTAAAAGAACTCAGGTGCAATAAATTGTGAGAGAATATTTGAAACATTTTGTAGACGAAATAATCCACAGTAAAACCATTTACTTATGTTTCAGATCTTTTTCCTTTTGACTTTTTAATTTTTAATGAATTTAATATACATACCGAAAATGCTTTTAGATGTACCTACCATTTGTTTTTTCAGCATTAAGGGGAATTCCTTTTATAATGCTTTTTTATTTAAAAAAATGTCAGTATAATAAAAAAATTCTGATGAACTTAGTAATATAGCAATGATTAATATATGTTGTGTGATACTTTGCCTAATTAAACACATTTTTTATCTAGTAAATCCCAGGTATATTACGTTACGATAAAGGCGATTAATTTGGTGATTATGCATAATTATTCTTGATGATTATTCATAATCGTGATGATTATTCATAATCACCCCGAAACTTATTTTTGAGTATGATTATTCATTGGCAGTTATACATAATCCCCTATTTATTACATTTACCGTAAGATATACCGTATCATATTAATAATCATCGTATTAATCATATTAATATTAATATTATTCATAGTGTATATTTATCTTTAAATGGTTTTTAAGTGCTCATTTTTTAAAAATATCTTACGAATATTAATAGCTAATCATACAAATTAAATTTAAATAAGTATATTAATTCTTGAAACCTGAACCAAAAGAATAACAATATATTCAAGGCACGATTTAAAAAATTGTAATTCTCCCAGTGACAGAAATAAAATGCTCATTTTTTTATGGTATTCTGCTAGTATGTAAAAATCACGAATTTTATATTTTTTAGATTTCAAATTGCTAAATATTTAATTTAAAAATAATTACAGAGAAGGCATACAGTAAAATCATTGCTAATATTATATGAAACGCATCATTGTTTCCATACATAGAAAAACGTTTTTCCTCAATTGAAAATTCAAAAATTATGTAATTAAAAAATCATTTATTAAAGTTGTATAATAGTAATGATTAAAAATAAACCATAAAAATACCCCATAATGGTTAAAAATACCCCCATATGCAATTCTGTATTAAAATTGAAACATACCATTACACAATTTTAGTTTAGTTTTTATAACCCTCTTATAGAAATATTCTTGGGTCTGAAATCAACATTTGTAAGGACGAACACTATTTATGTTGGCAACAATGTTTGTGTTTTTCGCACAACTTTTTGGAAATGCTACAGAAAATATTATCGCATTTTCTAATTTTCTGTTATTTAAAATAAAGCTCTAATCTTCTTTAAACTTGGAGAATCCCGGATTAAGGGTTTGCTTTGCAAGAAGACAGGAGGATTTCCCGGACGTCTTACTTACGGTGTAGAATCCATTCTATAATTGAGATCAGTTTCTAGTTTTCTTTCCAAACCACGTAGAAAGATCTATTTTATTTCAACGTAGCAAAGAGGATAAGCACCTAAGAATAATTATGCAGTCCTCTTTTGTTGAGAGATAAAATTAAAACAACAAAGACTTTCTTTTATCTTCTATTTTGTTATGCTTTGTAAGTTATCTAAAACACAAAGTAAAGCATTTTCTTTGCTAGATCAATTTTAGAAAAATGTAAAAAAGAAGAATGAAAGAATATTTCGTTTTTTGCTTGCTTAAAATGTCAAGCATTGTAGAAAAGACTTTTTAATTTACTCCGGAAGAATCGAATTAAGTGCATAAATTGAAGAAAATATTTTTTTTGGTGACACTAGAAAAATTAGCTTCATGTTTTAAATATATCATATTAAATTAATATATATTCTAAATATATTTTAGTTATAGAAAATATATTTTAAAGACATATTCAATCATGTACATCTAGGATATTTTGTCGATGTTTATTACACGGGTAATAAATTTTATTTAAGGCATTAAAAAAAACTAATGCACACATGAGTCATAATGCTTCTAAGAATATTGAAGTAAATTAATACTTTATGTATTAGAATATGATTATATGCTTTATAAAATACTGAACTAACACCGATCTAGAAGTTGATTTTTGACATATTTACGAGCAACTCCCTTTTGTTTCTGTTGTAATTAGTAATTTCAATGCTAAATATTTTTTCAAATGGACTGATAATAACGTTTTATGTTTTATTAGGATATTAGTCATTTATTAGAATATGATAAATATATCTTCGTGATTTAAATAAGGATATTTTTAAATGAGTCGGATACGACGACATTAATGTTTTTTAAATCTGGATTTCTTGAAAATTATTAGTCTTAGAAGAAAAGTGTTTTGGATATTTTTTAATATCTGAAAGTAATAAATCTCATCATGCTAAGTTTATGTCGTAGTTAAGGACATTATAAACATTAATTTCTTGATTTCGAATCTATTTTTTGATACAATTCCTTACTTTTGGCTTATAAGTATTTTAGCAATTTATGTTTCGTATGTTTTAAGAAAACTCAAATAGTTACAAATGAATAACAAAAACCTAAGTAAATATTCAATCCATGAATTATACAAAATTTATTACGTGAAAGTCAGAAAAAATTTAAATTGTCATTCGAAAATCTAAAGAATACAATATATTTCTGCATAAAAAAGTTATTGCCAATATTAAACTTTATAAGTTTTTATTTTACATTGGTAAAAAAAAAATTAAGAAAGTTCAAGTTAATTAAAACTATAAGCAGATTTAATAGTAACATATATACAAAAATTTTATTTAACTTCTTTATCAATCAAGAAAGAAACCGCAAGACTGCTATAGTACCTTAAATTTAAACTGCAAACATCTCAAATTTGTGATAAATTTGTTTGAGAATAAAAACCATAAACATTTTAAATTCATGCATGTCTCCAGACATTGAGTGATGATTCAACCTTTTATTTTGGTTTAATAGTTTTATAAATAAAGTATTTGTGTACACCAAAATAAAAATGAAACTAAAGTAATTTTTGATCTATTTCAGTTTTATTTTATGTCTTGGAAGTTAATGATGAAACTGATGTAAGATTGAATGGCATTTATAATGCGAATACAAAATTTTAGAATTATGATTGGACAAAACAATTACGTAACAAAAAACTTTGCAAAGAGTGTCGCTAGTTATTCTACCCAAAAATGATAATATGATAATGTTTTATATATCATAAATTTTAAAATTATTATTTTTAATAAAAACCATTACAAACATAAAATAATTGAAAAAAAAAAAAAAAAACGTTATCCACCTTCTCAGTGTATAAATTCATCCAGATTCTATGCTTCACAAATTTACTATAATCAACTTCAAAAAATACTATTTTTGCCCTATGAATTCATAACATTATGTCATATTCGTAGAAATGAATCTTACTATTTAGATTTGATTAGGTACATTCAAACTATGAAAGTATTCTAATTTATGCTACATCATTTCCTGCAATAATACAAGAAATAAATAAAAATCAATCAATTGACACAAGTTCCTTCGTGCATTTATTAAATTGTTAATATATCTTAATTTTAACAAATTGAGGTTTTATAATTAATTCTTCAATAAAATATCATTTTTTTAATTATATGAAGAAAAAACCAATTCAAAAGCAAATAACATAACTTTTAAAAACAGGCGGCATCTCCAAGTAATTCGAAGGAACATTCGCCAGAAAGTAGATAACCCTAAGCTCCAAAAACTGCCGGACTCCGGACTTCAAATTACCCCATCTTGGAGAAGATGTCACCATAGCAACGTGGAAAGGTTAAGCAGAAGTCGAAGTTTCGCTACCTTTGGAAGGAATATACGGGCGTTGGCGCTAATAACAGAGCTTATTACTTTTCCTTACGCCCTTTGAAAATTCATTTCGTTTCATTAGATCAAAGCTATGAAAAAGCTTTGTGTGTAGAAATGTGATATTTTTTTCAGAATTCTTGTCACTTGGAATTTAAGTTATTAATCTAAAAGGTATAAATAGCTTATTAATCTAAAAGGTATAAAATAGCGAAGGAAAAAATTTCATTTAATAAGCCTTTAATTATTATAAATGTGTTCTTAAAATATTGTGGCAGCAATAATTTATATTAAATATCATTGCAAAAATTTTAGCTTGTAATATTTGAACGTGAAAGTCTTTCTTTATAAGTAATACGTATCCAATATCGTTCAAATTTCCCTTTTTAGTTTGTGATGCTCCAACAATGTAATGTTTATTTCTTAGAGTATTCCTTTTTTTAATATTTTTTGTAAATATTGCATTAATTTAAAGTATCTGACTAGGTTCGGAATGAATTTTAAAAAAATGTTTGAAAATAGTTATATTTTTGACTATTCTCTTAAAAATTATTGAAGAAAATATAACCACTATAATATATTAAGTGGCAAAATGTTATTAAAAACTGGGGAAAAGAGCTTTTATTCGTCTAAAAAGAGATATAAAACAAAAAAATTCTTGTTTAGAGGTTTAATAAATAATTCGCATGGGATTTTTCAGATATCTAAAGAAATATATGATCTAGTTCTTGAAATAAGAATAAGCTGTATTTCTATCCATTGTTTAAATATTTGGGTTATATTGATAAATAGCCCGAAACTTTCAATTTTTTTTCTTTCACTTTGTGAAGCACTAAGACAGCTATAAAATATTTCTAAATGAATAATTTACCTATTCTCTTGTTCAGGAACTGCAAAACGTAATGAGAAAATATAACACCAAATTTCAATAAAAATATACATTAGATTTTAAATTATGACGCCCTTTATAAGAAAATTCTATCAAAATTTAGATTTTGAGAAAGATGTAAAATGTAAAAGTAATGTAAGATGTAAAATAGCATAAAACATATGTAAATGTAAAAGTAAATATCAGTGTAACTTCCCAGTAAGTATTATAAAGAAATCTGTTCAAACGTACAGAATTGTAAATAAAAATAAAAACAATAAAAACTAATTTCGCAATATATATATATATATATATATATATATATATATATATATATATATATATGTAACATTATTTGTTGTGAAGCATGATGCAGTTTGAAGACAGTGGAGAGACTTTTTAAATTCTTTTTAATATCCATCGGGAAAGCATATTTATTTACAAGCAGAGACGTGGACAAGACGTCCGCCACAGAGCAGTACAAAAGCCGGAGTGGGGAAAAAGGGCCGAAATAAATTATCCCTCGCCTTATATAACCTTAGATTTTAATAGGGAAACAATTTCTCCACAGTGCTAATATATTATTAAGAGTCTGATAGGGATTTCTGACACATGTCAATCACATGTAAGGGAAACACAGTGATCTTTTAAGAAAGAATGTGCTTACTGGACATTTTTACCCCTTCTCTCCGAGCGTATGAAAATATCGGCGTTTAGCTGATTAAGCAATTTTATAAAGCCTCTGAATTAATTAAGTAGAGAAAGTGGAACTGGATCACGAAATAAGAGAATATTTTTAGAATGAAGTTGCTATGGGCTTAAGTAAGATAAAATTTTGGAAATTAATTAAACGTAAATTAAAGTTTAAAATATCATTACATTTTTCCCCCCACCGCAAGACCGGAAGTATGTCGGGGCCCTCGACACATAGCCTTACCTTACAGTGGTGGACAATTAAGAAAAATTTAAATTTAAAGGCGTATTAAAAGTAATAACCAAGTTTCCCTTACCTTCACATCATGTAAACATCAATGCAGAAATCCCATTCATCATTTTACATTAGAAATATAAAAAAGACCAAGAATTATAATTGTGAAAATATTATATAAAAACCTTAATAATAAACAGTAATAACAAAATATTAAAATTTAAATGATTTAGTGCATAAATATGTTCTTGTTATTATGTAGTTCACTTAATTTTATGAAAATAATCTGAACAGTCTTGCTTGTATTATTCTTAAATTCTTGAAAGTCTGACTCAACAAAATTGTTAATTTAGAAATTAAGTATTAAATATAATATCAATCTTGTTATGATTTCACCCAATTGAAATATCAGTATAGTTATGATTTTAAGTTAAGCATTTTAGCTGAATATAAAAATACAACATTCAAAACTTCAGGTAAAACTTGGATATGAAAATAATACTTGCAAAATTGAAATATTTCATATTAAACACTTGAACCTGAAACCATAAATATAAGATTCAAAAATATGTAATGAAATTCTTGGAAATGAAAATAATACTTGTAAAATTGAATGGTTTCATAAAAAACTTTTGGAAATGTAAATAAATGTGATATTCATATATTTCAAATAAATCATTTGGAAATGATAATAATAATTGCAAAATTCAAAAATATCAAACAAAACACTTGTGAATGAATGTACAAACGCAAGACTCAAAATACTCTTATAGTATTTGGAAAAGAAAAAAAACTATGTAATATAAAAAATAGTTGTATTTTGTAAAAAACAAGTATTTGGACACAGTGATAACAGACGGCAGCTCAATAACTGTCAGAGGTGCAAAATTTCCCCTGAGGTATTCACTGCATTTGTCCAATTATCAAGTGTCATTAATTATTAAGTATATAAGAATCTTGGTATGTTATTTTTTTCCTTCACAAGGTTTGTATGCATAATTTATAAAACCTTTGCGTTAGATAAATTTAATTAAATTGGGGAAATCATTTTTTCTTAGTTATTAATAGCAAGCACATAAATTTCAAATTCAACAAATTATAATATTATGAATAAATTTTAAATAATAGATATGAAAGAATTTAAAAACACAATATTTTTAAACTAAAACTCATGATATTTTGAATAATAATATAAAAGATTATTTGCAATTATATTATAACAGAAAAATGCAATTTAAAATCAAATCAAAAGGACAGAATATAAAATTTGAATTTCAATTGTTGAGTCAGCTGATGGATGATTTTTTTTTAACAATGATCACTTTTTGAAGAATAATCACTTTTTTAATTAATCACAAAAAGCAATTTTGAGCACTGGACTGAAGACTACGGCAGGTGACTATTATTTTGGTGATGACGTAAAACACAAGTGATATTTTGAAAATCTGGTTGATTCAATTTAGCACTGGAGACCACTGGCGAGGAAATGACGTCGAGATCGGGTTTATTCAGAACAGGTAAGGAGCCAGAAAACTTTTATGATGACAAGGAGACCCAACTCCTTGAAGATATAAGGAGCACGCACATGACGATATGGAGAACAAACACAAGGATATCTATTGAATAGCAGAGCAGGAACGTCGGATGAGATCTCAGGTTATGGAATGCAGGAGATATTGCATCGGTTGACATGGAAAGACGCAGCGAAGCCATGCCACGGGAGACTGTAGACGGCTGGTCATTTCGAACCACTGCCACGGAGATACAGCAGACGGCTGGCCGGAACGAAGAACGTCGGCGAAGAGCTATTGCATGATTCATTTTCCTTTCACTGGATTTAATTTTAATTCTTTTAGCTCATTTGACAATTTTTCACAGGCAACTATCCTGTCGACTTTTTAATATGTAACATTATTTGTTGTGAAGCATGATGCAGTTTGAAGACAGTAAAGAGACTTTTTAAATTCTTTTTAATATCCATCGGGAAAGCATATTTATTTACAAGCAGAGACGCGGACAAGACGTCCGCCACAGAGTAGTACAAAAGCCGGAGTGGGGAAAAAGGGCCGAAATAAATTATCCCTCTCCTTATATAACCTTAATTTTAATAGGGAAAATATTTCTCCACAGTGCTAATATATTATTAAGAGTCTGATAGGGATTTCTGACACATGTCAATCACATGTAAGGGAAACACAAGGATCTTTTAAGAAAGAATGTGCTTACTGGACATTTTTACCCCTTCACGCAGAGCGTGTGAAAATATCGGCGTTTAGCTGACTAAGCAATTTTATAAAGCTTCTCTTGAATTAATTAAGTAGAGAAAGTGGAACTGGATCACGAAATAAGATAATATTTTTAGAATGAAGTTACTATGGGCTTAATTAAGATAAAATCTTGGAAATTAATTAAACGTAAATTAAAGTTTTAAATATCATTACATATATATATATATATATATATTTACCTACCTTAAAATTATATGAAAGATATTGTTAAGCAGAAAGCAAAATTTTGTTCTGCATCAATTGAGAAACAGAAATCGGTTAGCACAAAATTCCCATTGGTAAACAGAACGATGATTTATGAAGCAAAGCTATGCAAACTCAAAAGAATTTTAAAAGTTTGTTGTTCACTCTTAATTGACACAATTTACTAATTAATAAGATCCCACCCTTTTCAAGGGGATTTACTAGTTAAAGTCACTATTTACCATTTTCTTGCTTCTTTGCTATTGAGTTTTGAAAGTATCTACGAGTCATTCTCAATGCGACTGAACTGGATGCCAGTTTCGGACATGATTTCCTAAACGATACTCGAGAAACAACAATCTGAGATTTGAAAAATATTTGAAAATAATATTGAAAAAAAACATTAAAAATTTGAAAATAATATTGACAAATATTTGAAATGAATAAAACCTTCTGAAGTGTCAAGCTAAGAAGCGTAATAATAAAATTAAACTTTCTGTCGTCATACGGAGGAATATTTTATTAGATCCGAATTATATACGTTACATTAATTATTGAAAAAATTTCCATATCTCTGACAAGTATTTCTACTGCGTTTCATAAAATATTAAGTTAAAAAATGTGAATTCTACCACGCTTTGATTGATGCAACATTAATGACGTTAAATATATTTTCTAAATTTTGCCAGATGTTTAAGCGTACTTTTTTTACCCTAATTATTCTTAAATTTAAGTTGATATTTAATTCAAGCTAAAAAGAGTAGAGAATCCATTTTGGACACATTTATTTTATGCACTTAAATTTGTAATAAAAAATCGCAAAAAATAAAATATATGACATTAAGTTTGATTCCATCAAATAATATTAGACTCACGAATTCGCGAATGATTATTAATTAGGTTTATCTTAATGGCAAATTTAGATAGAGTGCAAATGCTTCAAGTTGAATGTATTTGCTTTAGACAAATAATTTGCCTTAGTTTGCATATAAATCCCATTAACGAATGCCAAATTTATTTTCGGATTCTGCGAGTATGAAAGCGTGCATCGAAGTTCCGCTGTAACTCGTTTCATTGAATATCATCTGATGTGTAATTAAACAAATGCGCTACTCGCCTAAACATCCGTAGTCTCCATTATAATAAACAAGCCACTCAAAGAGATTTCTCCGTTTGCATAAATATTAATGTCTTTGAAAGTGTATATTAGCTCTTCATTACAAAATCAAAATTTGCTGATCTAATTTTATGAATAAATTATAAGCTGGTCCCTTTATTAGCATTTTTTTCTTTTATGTTTTAACAAAAGAGAGCAAAAACACTTTTTTAAAAGAATTCTTCACTTACTTTAGAAGGTTATTAATAATTAATATTCTGTATTTATTTTTTTATTATTTAAAATCTATTTTTAACAATTTATGAAGAAGAAATTAAAGTGGATAATTAATTAACAATAAAGATGGTAGTATGGAAACATGATTTACATTACATTGTTATAAACCAACATAATAGAGGAGCATTTTCATGAAAAACAAGTAGCACACACACTAAATGTTCTTAGTGTAACGAGTAGTACTAAAATGCTCCTCGCATATATGCAATTTGAACAAAATATATTAAATTTTTCATACGTATCTGATTTATAAGGTCTTTTGAGATTTAGAACATTTTAAAGACTACTAGTCAACACACACCATTTCTCGGACGAAAAGTTAATTGACATAAAATAATGAAATTCAAAGATTCATCACTCGGTTAATTTTTAGTGTTTTTTTTGTTTTTTTTGTTTAAAAAAGATTTTTGTTATCATTTAAATAAAGAATTATTTTGTGCTGAAAGTCTCTGATATGCAGAAAGCTTACAGTTTTTTGTGAAAACCTTTGCCTTCGTATGTTTGAATATATTGTTTTATATGTTCAAAAAATTAGAGTCAGTGTAAAAATATGAATTAAATGTGCTGCTGAAATTTTTTTCAGAAGCACATTTAACGACACAAACAGCGTAGAATACTATCTTCTACGCCATATGCTTGTGATAGAATTCTTAAGAAATCATTTCATGGCCAAGATTTGGAGGTTGGGGTAGAGATATTTTGCATATCTGTCATTCAAGAGCTTTAATAAAATATATTCTGCAACAATCAGTCAACCAATGTTTTTGTATTTATATATTTATTTTAAATTTAAACCAAAATTTAAATATTATTGGTTATTTCCTTATCACATTCTTGAATTTTTTCAATTCTAATACTTAAATAATTTCTTATATTTAAATAATTCTAAAACTTAAATCATTTCTTATACTTAAATCATTTCTTATACTTCAATAATTCTAAAACTTCAATAATTTCTTATACTTAAATAATTCTAATACTTAAATAATTTCTTTCCCTTAAATAATTTCTTATATATAATAAAATTTCAATTAGAACACATGCTATTCGATCAGAAAATTTAGAACGCTTGATTTCTGATGTCTGAGTTCAAATATTAAGTGAAGTTTTAAGAAAGACAGCTGTGATCAGGCAAATCAAATTTTAGATTGATTTTATATTCAACCTGTTTATTTTAATCACAAAAATCTCTTTTCCCGTCTTTTAACCAATGCTTTATGAATTCAAGTAATTCCAGTGTCTAGCAAAATATTTCTTAAGTTCCCTTTAGAAATAAAAAGCCAGTTTGTTCAAAAATTCTTTAACATACAGAATAAAAAAGAGAACCCATTCAAGCTATTGATTTTTTTTCTTTTCTATTCTATGCATTTAATAATTACTATAATTGTGAGGCTTTGAAATGGTAGCTGCGTGTCAACACGCAAAATGTACTTTATGCAAATAATGTCATTAAAACAAGAAATGATTAACCAGAAACAAAGTAATGTTAAATTTTCGACTTAATTCAACTTCTTCCAAGTTCAAATTACCCTGTTGATTTTCTGCTGCGACAAATGTGGGGCATTCGAAGACATTTTTGTCTGCAACAATGTTTTATTCATATATCCATGACAAATTAAAAACGCAGACATTAATGTACAAAAGAAAATAATCAAATAATATTTTTTTCAGACTTTGAAAAATGAATAATATATACGGGTGGCATACTCTATAATTTCTTAATGTAAATAGAAAATCAGAGTTGAAATTTCGTAAATTTTTGCATGTTAAGCAGATTGATATTTAATTAGCTCTTTTTATAAATAAGATATACTCTTCGATTCAGATGAATTATTTATTATTATCGATAATAAATAATTTATTAATGAATTTTATAGAACACTATGAGATTATGGATTCTGAAAAAGGCTTACTCATAGCAAATGAGAAATATGATAGTAGATGTGCACGATATAGGGAGTGATAATCCTGTCGGTGAAATAAAAATAGAACATTGAATATCACCCATGTTTTTATTGTACAAAGAGATCAGTATACAGTTACCAAAATAAAAGAAAAAAATTCCAAGAGTTACAATAGAAGACTCCAACTGGAGGCAAATGGCTATTCGGATGTTTATAATTGGAGGTGATAATCGCTGCATAGAAAACGCACCTTTGGAAGCTAATTTACACTTTCTTAACTATCAGCAATTGAAATCTCCTTTATGAGAGTGGAAATACATGGCTTGGTACTTTATATGCAGTTAGTAATGCAATAAATCTTTCTCATTTTTTATGTAAAAAATTAATTTCTGTTCCATTCAATATTCTACGTTGTAAAATAATTTTCTTACTTCTGCATGTAATTAAAGTCTTTGCTTCCAAAATTTTTAAAATTTAGTTTAGCAAAAAAAAAAAAAAGATCTATTTTGTTATTTTATGTCATGGATAGATTTAAGTAGCCCTGATGAAGCCAAAGTATGAATAATTTGTCAGAATGGATATTAAAAAAAGTATGCATAAGAAATTCTCAAAATGTTTTTGTTTGTTTGTTTGTTTCTTATGGCACTTGCCACTTGACAAGCCCACTGTTACGAAGACAGCGATTTAAGCCTGAGGGGGAACGTCTCTTATTTTTTATAGCAGCGCCAACTAGGGCCAAGAGTACGACTTTGCCACTCAGGCATCACTCATTCGCTTGCACAACCCCTTTTTACAGGAGGGCACATTCACACATCTCACAGATAGAACAACAGAAGAACAACCATGCCCAAACCGGGACTCGACCCCGGGACGCCCAGATCATGGGGAAGACGCGCTACCCCTATGCCAGGACGCCGGCTCAAAATGTTCTTAAAGGTTTTGAAATTTAACTTCTTTACCATTGCTGTTTTATTTTAGCATAGGAAAAATTAGATAAAATGATATTACGTAATTTTAAAGAATTACTCCCCTCGCGTTGTTCACACTTCGGAAATATCATTACATCATCCCAATTCTGAACCAAGCTATCTATTATTCTCTAGAATAGCATTTAGGAAAATAAATTAATTCATTCGGTTCCAATGCTTAAAGCACCCTCCTTTGTTATTGTTGGTAATGACTCTTTAAATGCATTTAATCACACTTCGTTTGTGCTTAGATACCGTTAAACAATTTTCTCTGCAGTTTTGATCATATTAACTGAAGCAAATGAACATTGCAGCAGATTTCTCAATTCTTCAATGTTACTTATGCTTTCAAAATGCTGCTTTCTGATCATATTTATTTTAATTAAAATGATTTCTTTTCATTTATATCTTTATGACGACATTCTACCAAATGCGATAATCCAAAGATGATAGATATAGCAATAAATTTAAGAGTTTATTCACGAGCATTATACCTGTCAATTCTTAATGGAATTTTTTTCAAAGTTAATTTTAAATTATCCGCATTTGGTGGTCAGCTGTTCGCCAAACGCATTAGGAATACTAAGCTCGTCATCTCAAAACTTTTACGAATATGGAATTATCACTGCAAAAAAAAAGAAGAAAAAGAACACGTTTAAATTTAAAAATAAGCAGTGAGAATTCTGATTGGTTAGCTTTGCCTGCAAATTGGTGAAATCGGCACAATTGTTAAGGTTGGATGCTCGTGCAAAAGGCGTGTCGTGAAATATCTTTCGAAACTTTAAAAAGATATTAGAAAACTATTGATGATATACAGAGAGAGAGAGAGAGTAAAAAAAATCTGATATCGGCACAGTGGCTATGAATGGGGGAGAATGTCAAAGAGTTTCGTCACAGAAAATGTATAGTGTAGTGTGTTTAGAAAATCAAGAGTGGTAGAGGGAAGGAGACCTCTGAGGGCGAATCTAGGAGCCATGAATTGTAATATGAAATAAAAATGGACGAAATTGGTTGCTATTATGGTTGGGAAACTCTATGGCCATTTTTTTCTTATATTGTGTTTAGGGATTGCAATATCGGACCAAAATTTCAATACCGGTACTCGGTATTTTTTAGAATTTCATAGCGGGATACCAGTTTTAATACCGGTATTAGAAATTTGAGAAAAAGAAAGAAAACACAGGTGTTTCTTTGTTTTATTTGCCAGTTTTATTAGAAAGTGTAAATATCACAAAAAATAATTTGCAACTTATAAATTATAACAGTATATAAAGAATCACAAAAAAGTAAAGGAACATCTTATTTATATAAATCACAAAAAAGTGTAAATAGCACTATTCAGTCTGTGGTACTATTACACATTTTTGAAAAGTGATCTTAGAAAACATAATGCATCAATTGTACTGTCATTAAGGCTGAAAAGTAATTTTGTTCAAAAATTACCAGCTGTCGGAAACGCTCTTTCGACAACTACGCTAGTTGGTGATAATTTTTCCAAGTATTTACCTCTAAATCCCTCATCTTCAAATAAATCGATCTCTCGTCGGATGGTTTGGATATAGCTGATTTCAGTATTATATTTTGGTTCGTTGATTTTTTTTTTTTATTTATCGCTAATTCTAATTTTTGTTCAAGAGACAATTCCTTTTCACTATCGACATTACTATCATCATAATCTTCAATAACTGAACCGAATTCTTCTGAATGTGGATAGGTTTGTGGGTAAAAAATTTTAAGAAAATTTACTATAAATTGATCAGATTTGAATTGATTAGTAGCTTTTATTCTTTTTCATTTTCTTTTTTAAAATCATCAGAATTATGTAAATACCAAAAGACATTTTCTATTTCTGTATGCCTTTCTTCTGGGCGATTTTTCAATGTAATATATAATTCTTCAAATAGTGATGTGTGCTGTTCTTTTAGTGACGGCAACATGAAATTTATTGTTGCATTAGCTGTTAATAAATTAGAATCTCTCCGACATAATGCCTCAATAGTCAGTTTTATTGGAAGTAGAGCTGATACGGTTCTGGATATTAAGTCGAATTCACTATCTGAAAAATTAATTTACAGTTTTATGTCGATTATTGTTTTTTGGATAGGATTTCTGTTTCAAAAATCGTTCCATCATTAGGAGTAAACTGTTCCAACGTGTTTTAGAATCTAAAATTAAAATATATTCTGTTTTATTTTCAGTTAGCATATATTTATTAATATGTCCTTTTTTATAGGGAAACGTTTAAATATCTTAACAATTTTTCGAACTTCATAAATTATAGGAAGCAATTCTTGATGGGTTAATATTTCCTCCTCGTTAGCAATATCTTCTTCAACTATTACATTGTCAATATCACTGATACTCTTACTCTCTTCGAAGTTTCTATATCCACAGTATTTGGATTCTTCTGTTCTTTATTTTTTTGGTATAATACATCTGTTACTCCTAATTGAATTCTATGAGCATAGAACAATTTCTGATTTGCACCAATCAACTTTCCAACTTTTTTCATAACTGTTGCTCCATCAGTCGTTATGGATACAATATCTTCTTTCAAGGATAATCCATGTTTCGCTAATTTTGATTTAAGCCATTAATTAAGCCATTAATTTCGTCCTTTAGGGAGACATAAAAACAAAAACGTACACTATTTTGCTATGTTGGCGATCCCTGAACATATAGTGGAGACAATTTTAAAAATTTCTAGTAAATACCGAGAAAACGGTATTTAAACTTGTAAATACCTGTATTACAAAATTGTACAAACGGCTCAAGATACCGGTTTTCGGTATCCCGATATACCAGTATTGCAACCTCTAATTGTGTTTATACATTCTCTTGGAAATGAAGGATGATTAAGAACAAGTAACAATTGATGAAATATGCAGAAGTAATTAGTTTTCACCTGAAACAAAATTGGCAAAATTGGTTCTGAAGTGAAGTATTATTTTCCTTTATTGGTTAGTATACATAAATTTTAATGAAGTACTTGCAAATAAATCTAAATACTTGAATTTTCTGTGCTTTTCTGCATTAGTGAATACTGTTTTCGTTAAAGCTTAGAGTTTGTTTTAAATTTTGGCTATTTTTAAATTAATGTATTTTTTTTTCTTTTTACTTCGAGTGTAAGCTGTGGTTTTCATAAGCTTTAAAAACAAATTTGATGCAAAATTAATGAATCAAAACTGGACGAAATACTTTTAAATCATTGACATGTTTAGAGAAAACTACACTCAATATCAAAGTATTTCGTTAACAATTAAATCATGAGACTGATCGTCGGCATGAACCTGGGATAGAAGATTAGCAGTTAAAAAATGTAACCTTTAATGTAAAGATCTAATTAACTTTTTAAAAAATCAATAAATTGCTTAACAAATTTAGTAATATCCTTGCTGAGAAAGAGAAAAAAAGTGCGGCTTAATAACTAGTCTCATTGAAAAAAAGCGAATGGAACTTCCGTCAATCCTTTCTTTGAAACCTATTCAAATGTAAATAACTGCACTTTCAAAAACCTTTCAGACCTGTGTCACAATGTAATTCGGAGGGACATTCTCGACACAGCAGGTCTCCATAAGTTCCCAAACCTGCTGGACTCCGGACTTCAAATTACCCCATATAACAGAAAGTGTCACCATGGCAACAGAGAACAGAATAAGCAGAAGCAGGAGTTTCACTACTTTTGGTTGGAATATAAGTTCGTTGCCCCCAATAAACCCAACCTATTACTTTTACTAACGCCCGTGGAAAATTCATTTTGTTTCATTAGCTCAGAGTTGTATAACCTAGTGATGCTTTTCAGAATTTCTACCTCCTCGGAACTTTGATATTATAGAGCTAAAAATGTTTAACATAAGTTATATAACAGAAATACATAAAAAAGTCATTTTTACTGCAGCATAAATTGCGGATACATAGTGTGTTGAAAGATTCAAATAATGCCAAAATTGTTTTGGGGGAAATGAGAACCTATTATCCCATTCCGTATGATTGATAAAGATTTGCCAACAGTTTTTTTCTCTTTATGTAATTGATTAGTTTAATTCATAAAACTATTATATTTTTTTCAGTGCTAAAGTTTCACAGTTTCTTACCTAACGTTGATGTCTTATCACTCAATTGATAATTTTTATCATTATCATTTATCATAATACTTTATACGAGATTTTTAGCTGATTGCTAATTATTTCACACTCACAGATTCTCTGTATATATCGAAAATGTTGTAAAGTACATGAAATCCAAAAATTCCCAAAACATACTGGATGTCCCAAAAAGGAATGATGGATTTTGAAAATCAGTAAAAAACAATACAGAAATTGTGGTCTTATGCTTTGGAAATACGGAATTTCATTCCATCAAATTGCAAATTAGTTAACATTGCTACGAACAGATGGCTCAGCAGGCAATGTGCAACAGGTGTAGTTTGAACAGAAGTACTTGAGGTCTAGAAATTTTTGCCTCAGACTACTCCACGTTGATGTTGCAAATGGGACTTACATTGAAAACATCATTGTTCACATTTTTGCCATTGTCTTATCATATTATCACACCGGTTTTTATTTTTTCTAATTTTGCAGCGTCACTAGGCGGTGGCACTATTAACTAAACATGTAATTTGGTGAGTTGAAATTCCCTGATTTCCCAAGCGTAAAGCCGCAAATGATACATTTCTATCGCATTCCGTCTTTTTGTATTGATTTTCCAAATCTGTCTGCCATTTTTAAAACACTTGGTACGTGTTACAACATATAGAAAACATTGTATCATGAATGCATTCTAAAATATGCAATATGCATTCTAAAAATACCAAAATTTAGAAACATTTAGAAAATGCCAACTAAAAATTCTAGAGTTAAGAGTCATTTCAAAACATTCATTGAAAAATTTTATCAACTAAATTATAGTAAAAGGGATTTTCAATGAAACCAGCCATTCTCACTCATGTATTTTCTTTTACGTGTCATTATTACGATCTCCAAAAGAAAATGTTTAACGTATCCTTTGGTTGCTCCACTAATATAATTCTCACTTTTGCCAAAGAATTTTTTTTGTTATATTTTGAAGATACCACATCTGGTCTAAAAGTCTGGTTAAGTAGAAATACATAATTTAATCTTTTTAGTTTAATTTTTACAAATAAATATCCTGTAGCTTTACCTTTATTGAAGGAGACTATCTGTTCTATCGAACGTTCATAATTTCTTTAAATATTATTTATTTTTTAGTTTGAGCTTTTGTATCGGAAAATTTGTAACGTATGTGTAATTTTTTAGTATAGAACTTTGCAGGCTCATCCCCTTCCCCCACTTTCTATCTGCTTTATATGGGATTATACCAAAAATAATTGAATTATTTTATCGTATTTAGTTGTTTTTCTTTTAATATCGTTTACGAACTTCCATTTTTCATTCAGAGAATCTAATGCTAATAATAATTGATTAAATAATAATTGATCTTAAACCTGGAACAATTGTAGAGTTATTTCATTTTTGTTCGATTATATGCTCAACGGCAAGAATTATGGCCAGATTTAAAGACCGAATAGTTATATAATGTATTTTCAAATGTAATCATATTATTAAACTTTACAATATCTTAATTAACTGCGCTATCTAATCTTTTTTATCGATTTCAGTAAATTATCATTTTGTCCTTCTTGTCCAGGTGCTCCCAATTTAATCTATGATTTCCCTTTCTTAAAACTTTCTTCAATTCAAAATCTGTTATGCTGTCATTGACTCCAAAATGTTTATTATTGCAAGTATTAACGTTGATTTCAACAAGTATTTTGTTTTTATTTCAGTCGATAAACAACCTTTTAAAAACTATAATGCCAAACTGGATACAATATGACACGATATGATAATCGCAGACGAAAATTTCTTTACATTTGCTTCAGTTTAATGCTTTTTAGTAATATTATGCATTAAACTAGCATAATCTTACTAAAAACAATAGGAAACCTCTGTAACTTTGTTATTAATATCGCCTTATCATGAAATGAGTCTTGATGTAAAAGATTCACTGGAACAATTATTTTGATCGAAGAACTAATTAACCAAGTTTACTTGCATAGTAATTAATTAGTATTTCAAAATTTCTCTATTGCAAAACCTAGTCGATTTCAATATTTTGACATTTCTTTTTCTATATATGTAATAAACTTCGTTCCAAAATTCATAGTAATTTTTGAGATATAACTAATTTTTTTCGCTTAAAATTCTGATTGAAAAGTGCTAACATACTAAACACCATATATTAAACAAATCTCAGATTGCTAGAAGTAAAGAAAAAAGCATTTATATCCTTTTATTTTACTGAGATTTTACAAAAAATTAAGCAAACTTGATTCACATTGATCTTCAGCGCGAGTAATCATTTTCAAATTCTAGGTAATATGATGTTTTATAGCAAAAACAAGTATTTCGAATTACCTTTATGTTTGATTTCTCCGTATACATTTCGATATCACGTATATTTTTTTTATTACGAATGAAATGGATTGGTTTCAATGATTTTAAGTGAAATTTCACTTCATTGGTAATTAATAAATTTTCATAATGACGTTTCAAACCAATGAATTTATCAGCTTTTGATTAAAAGAGGGAAATTTAGTTTTAGGTGGAAGCGATTATTAATCAGATAGGAATTCTTTAAGCTAAGGAGTATGCAAATAATGATAAATAAGATAAAAAGCAATAGAATAACGCTTAAAAGAAACAATAAGTATATCAGTTAAAATTAAATAAAGGAAAAGAAAGTTTAACTTTTGTGAGCAAGCAATAAGATGTCTATATACAATAAAAATTTCAAGCTGTGTCGAAACTCAATCGAACATCGCAAGGAAATGATTCGAAAGACCAAGGAAAATAATTTCTACAGTATACGCGGGAACAAATTAAGCAATAATTCAGTCAAAATTCACTGAATCTGAGGGTAAAAGAAAACATTATTTTTAAATACAGTAGATCCAAAATATCATAGTATCAACATCTGAATGGCATTATGACTTGTACATCGAAAATTTTCATTAAAATTTCGAAAAAGACTACAAAAACATTAAAAAAAATAATAACTGGCGGAATGTACCAAAATTTTAAATACTATGATACCAAAGTCCGTCTATTACCACTTGGAATTCCAATAGATATTTGACTTTTTTACCTGCCTGGGACTACATCAAAATACAAACATTCGAACAAATATAAGAAGTACAATTCCTGTGTACAGATGAATTCATTTGTACCATCATTCATTAGTATACATAGTGCATTTGTAATCATTTTAATTTAAATGATCAAATATGTCACGAGATAGGCTTCTCTTTATCATGAAATGTTAAGATTTTTGAAAATTTACTTCCTCAGTAAAGAATTGTGAGTAGTTCAAATATGTGACTACGTATTAGGAAACTAAAAAAAGTTCATTTTGAATCTTCAACTAATATTTCATGAGTCAAATCAACTTATAAAAACAGATTAAGAAAACTTCAGAGGATATACTTTTGAATGAATGTAAATTATTTATCAGGACCAATAAAGACAAATTACAGAGTATGAGTAAGACTTTAATATTTCCAGAAAAAGAAAAAAATAATGTGGTAGCGCTTATCATAACAGCCATTAACTCTTACAAAATGGAACATAATTGTTCAAAAATTGAAAAAAAAAATGAGTGACTAAATGCATTATTATTAAGGAAGTTCTAAAATATTTTTTTTCCTTACTAGACATTTTAATTAAATATTTTGGTGTGCCGTAATTATCATCAATATTTTGTGGATATATCCAAATCAGTTTGTGATTCAAGTGACCACCTAGGAAACCCCCGAGACCAAATCGCATTTAAAGATTTAAAAGAAAAACTTCTATATTAATTTTAGAAGTATGAAAACGGTGGCTTCTGAAAATTATCAAGTCTAGAAATGATCTTTTTCTTTACCCTAACGGTCCACATTGTTATTCTTTTGGTCAATTATCATTACCTATATGTTTTATCTTCAAAAATATTTATGTAAAAATTATATTAAGCTAGATATCTATATGTTTGAACATAATCTCTGTATATTAGATCTGAATAATTCAACTTTTATCAAATTTTATGCCTTTTTATTTGATTAATTCATTTTAGAAAACTAAATGTATTTTAATTTGAGAAACCTCGTTTTGGAAATATAGGTAAATAATAAACGAATATGAATTTATTTACTATGCATACATATTCGTCTGATAATTAACTATTCCTAACTTAGTTAAGAAACGTCTGAGCATAACGTAATTTAGAATGAAATATACGATGCCAAAACGAAATTTTAGTTAACAGATAAAACAAGACAGTTTCTATAATTTAACACGCAACTTTTCAGAATTACAATGAAAATAACTGAAGCAACTTAGCGTATCAGAATAATTAATATTCCTCTTGATTATGAAATTAAATTACTCCTCAGAGCAGCTTAAATTGAAGAAAAGAATTTGTATTTCAGATTTCATTGGAAGCATATTCAAACATAATAAAAGGGCAGTTGAAGACACGATTCCACTTTAAGACAGAAAAGTAATATTCAGTTTTTTAAAAATTAAATTTCATTTCTATAATCTGTTTGATGTTTTCTTATTAATAAATTCGAGTGAATACCGATTGTAAAATTGCAATGTATTTGTATTCAAATTCATTGCTTTTTTTGCTTGAAATACGACTTCTGTATAGATAGTTTTACAAATAGGTAGGCTAAATTGAATCAGGGATCATGGGATAGAGATTTAATCTCTGTTTACAGACATATCAATTTAATTATGTTTCGAAAGTTATTTCCTTTGTTGGGTAGCATGGGAATTTGGAGAATGAAGACCCAATGCATTATTTACCTTGCCATTTGATCTCAGATTAAAAATGCACTAAATAAGTAACTTCACATAATTTTCACAAAATCATCATTCAATTTATATTAGTATAAAAGTGCAAAATTTGGAAATATGAAACGTTTTTTTCGAAAGGAATGAATAGCTTAAGCCACCAAGTGCAAGAAGAGTATATTTCCCCAATTTCAGCAAGTTTGAAATGCTTCAATTTTTATAGGTATAAAACGATAACAAGTTTGTGAAAATGCATTTATCTTAGGGTTTTCTGTAAGGAATATAATATTTTTTGTCTAAAATATGATTTCGGTATTATATAAAAGAACATTAATAGAAATGTGTTTCTCTGACTTCTGTTTATATTTTAATATATTTTGATTTGTTATTAGATATATGCAAATAATTTTTTTCTGAAACTCTTTATTATATATCGCCTCTTATATAAGATCAAAATTTTATTTATATGAATCAAACAGTTGATAATTATAATTCTAAATGTATTAGAGTATTATATTGTCATCGAAAATACAGCACTACTAAGAATTTCGGAGCTCTGATAAATCAAGAGGAGAACGAAAAATTCATTGTAATATTCCATCTTTACAAGTTCAATAAAATACTATTGTTTGGTTGTTTCCAGGAATTTAATTTTTTATTTTATTTAAATGACTATGACACAAGCGGAGTTTAATGCTCCCGATAATCGATTAGTGTGAGAATTTCTTTTTTTATCATATTAATGATTTTAATTTATTGTTCTTTCGGTAATTCCATTGACTTGCATGTAAAATGGAGATTAAAATATGATTATTCAGATGTATTTAGGAAAAGAGTTTCCATTTACCACTTTAAAAAAAATCAATTTACTAAGATATATGTTTTTCTTTCTTGTATCAAGATAAATGCAGAAACTGATATTTAATTACTATTAAATAAATATACCATATACTATTAGATAATTAAAATGAAGAGGATCTGCGTATTTAGCCACATATTTCTAATTAAGCTACTTCCAAGTAGCTAAATAAATATAAAACAAATTCTTTGATGGATGGTCACTATTAGGCATTTTAATGTATCAATTTACATTAAATAATTATGTTTTCATCTATTGATGGTTTATATATTTAAAAAGGTTACGAAATTTTTAGAGAAATAAAGAGAAAAATTTAATGGAATTGTTCTGTGGTTTTTATCAATTGCATTTCTTTAAATGATGGGAGTCGGAATGTATTTAAATCATTTTAAAAATATTTACTCAATTTTATGATAAATTTAGACAAAAAAAATATTATTTTCTGCTGTTTATAAACTTAATTCAGGAAATTTATATTAAAAAATATAATTTCCTAATTTTTTGAAACAAAAATATTATTTGTGAAATTAGTGAAAAAATGACAGATTTTGTAGAATTTGCATATTTAAGTAAAACATATTTAAGAAATTAATTGATTTCGAATATATGGACTTGTATTTAAACCTAATTCAGGAAACTAGCATCTAAACCTAAAGAATGCTTAGTGGCAGACGCCATTAAGCATTTGAATCAATTCGAAAGGAATGGCATTTAACAGCCTCGTTATTATTTGGAAAACCGTATTCATTCCTCCCTCTCACCTTGTAAACATCGAAAGGGGATCCTCCGGCTTTTCAAATTTCATTTAAGATAACTCTCATTCCAATGGCTTCGAAATTGCTTCAGCATCGAGCGAATGACCATCCGAAGTCGATGCAATTAATGAAGCCACTGATCTCGAGTGCCGCACAGGAAATAAATAGGCAGACGTTCGTTGGGAGACGAAGTGGAAGATAGTGGTCATTTCAATTCATTTTAATAGTTCCAAATTCTAGCGGTCAGAACAAATGGAAATTTATAATTAAAATGGGGAGGATCTTGGTGTCTAGTAATATGTTTCTAACTAAGCCATTTCCAGGTAGTTTAATAACGATGAAAACAGACTCTTTGATGGATTGACGCTGTTAAGCAATTTGATGCTTCATTTAATATTATATATTAATGTTTTCCTCAGTTGATGGTTTATATATTTAAAAAGGGTTAAATAAATTTAAGAAAAATAAAGAAGAATATTTAATAGAAGTTTTTATTGTTTTCTTTAATTGTATTTCTTTAAATGTTCGGAATCGGAATATATTGAAATCATTTTAAAAATATTTATTTAGTTTTATGATAGATTTAAATGAAAAAAAATATTATTTCCTATTGTTTATAAAGAATTTAATTCTTTATTTTCTAAACAGAAAGAATGCGGCATCATCTTTTATGGGAGAAAAATTTATCGCTTGCCATTTTAAATAATTTACGATTCTTTTCTAATGTTATCATTTGAATGAATATAATATCATTTGAATGAAAAATTTATATGTATATGAAAAAGAGATTAATAGCTAACATAATCGAAATAAAATGAAAAATTTTGGAAATTATTTACTATTCTGCACTTTAAAAAGCAAATGATAGATTGATACATTTAACAAACCCTTAAATCCAATTAAAATAAAACGCAATAAAAATCTGCAATTTAAAAATGTAAAACATTTGCTTGTTTGATGTACATTTTTAAGCTACCTTCATTAATGATATTTTCGATCGAGCTTCACCATTTGCAGCACAGTTCAATTGACAGTGTAGTACCTGAGCCCGAAGCTTTCATCCCCATTTTCCACCCCAAACAAGGCAGGTATGATAGAACTCAAAAAATTTAGAAGTACTGAAATCTCAAAAATATAATGACTCATCGATTTCATAAGGGACGAACCCATGTTGTTTCTGCGCCAAAGCTGAGACGACTATATTGATGCAATATTCGAATAATATAGTTTGTGGTTTCTAAGTTAATAATATCCTTATTGATGATATTTTTAGTTGAATTTAGTGACTATCTTCCGGTATGAGGAAATCTCTATCTCTATCTCTATCTCAGAAATTGACTTCATAATTCAGAAGCAAAGCTCAATAATTTTCAGAAAACATGCATATGCTTTATATTCTTTCTACACAGCCTGCTAACCCTTCAATATTCACAGAGTTTGTAAGTACTCTTATCCACATACCAGGATCTTTGCAATTTTGATATAGTATTTTAATAAAATCAAAACAACCATTACACTCCGTATGTCATTCCTAAAAATTTATTAAATTCTCTTTTAATAAAATGAAATAATCTAAATGAAATAATCGATTCAAAATACATTTCAATCTATATATTTCGAATAAATAGGTTATTTATTTTCAACAGACTCCTTTATTTTATATCAAAACTGCATTGTTAGATTTAGTTTTATCTGTGCAAACATTCCAGGTAAAACTGAATTCCATTCTTTATAGCGGTAGTTTTAATTTCTAGAATCTCACCGTTCCAGCGGCAGACACTGTTGTCTTTCTACTCTACGAACCATTTTCTCTAATCCTTTATTAGTTAGAGAAAATAAAGCTTAATCTGCTAGAATGAAAGAAAACTGCGATAGGGGCTTACGCTCGGACAGACGCCAAAAACATTTACACTGTTAACTAAAAGCTCCGAGGAGATTCTGTAGGGGTATTTGCGTATCTCTTTTCACCTTTTCTCTGCAAAAGACCAAAGAAAAGGTATTATTTCAAACGTGCGAAAAGCGTTAAAGTGCTCGATGTAATTACTTCGTTTTCTTTTCTGAAAATAAAATTAAGGCAGTAAAATAGTTTTTCTTAAATCTCCTTTACAACTAACTGTTTGTGCTATTGTATTTTGTATTTAAACGATCTTACTATGTAGCTAAAAGAAATATCTGTTTTCAGGTTGCGTTTTCCGTTGAATTTGCTTAAACAGATAAGAAAGGAATGAACACTGTTTTTTAATGTAACATATCTTTAGAGCTGTTTTTCCAAGAAAATAATCGGCGACTATATATTTAATGTTTTATTTGATTCATAAAAATAAATATCGTTATATACAAATGTACTAGAAATATCTAACTAAAGAAATTTTTCCTATGTTGAAATAAGTGAGTATTTTAGCAAAAAATATACGTAAAAATAAATAATATATGTCAAAATAGTATATACGTAAAAATAATAGTAGTTGAGAATTACAAATTTTCATTTTTAAGATTTCTCAGTTACAGATTATTATATTTCCTTTTGCCACTCTTTCAATAATATTCTTTCTAAAGGGTTTTCAGGAATACGCAATTAAAATAAGCAAAGTTAATAAGAATTCTGAAAAATATTATTTATTTTTTTTGTATCTAGTAACATTGAAAGTAATTTTTTTATTCTTTTTAAGAATTTAATTTAAGAATTTTAATTTTTAATTATTTCTTCTTCTTTTTTGCTTCTTTTTAAATTCATATAAAATTTTATATGGGTGGAACAAAATCATAAAAAGATAATATAATGGAATGAAGAATAAACTCTTCAATATTTTGAATTATTTTCTATTTAGAAATATCAAAATAAAAGCAAATCTAGAAGCATAAAATGATAAGTGTCGTTTGAAAATTTAATGAATATCTATCTAATAAAGCAACCTCACATTTAACAAATTTATTTTCTTATATAAATATGATTCTACAAATTAAGATCTTGGTATTATGTATTGTTTTCCTGTAGTTTATACGGATATCGTCCTTAGTGATGTCAGAATGTTGCACCACAGCTTAGTAAGTTTTAGAAAGATTTGAAGACATTAACAAACTAAAATACATATTATATTCTTTTTGAAAGAGCATTAAAACAAAGTGAAGAAATAGCTAATCTTCTTTCACGGTGATTTTTTATGGAAAAAATAAATAAAATGTCAAAGCCTTTTCCTTGCAGAATACTCAGCTGCACTCACTATATATAATTTAAAATATTGAAATATTTTGAGAATATGTCCATTTAATTATCCCACTGGCGCATCCTGTCATCAGTAAGAAACAAATCGCTTCTATACAAGAAAACACTTTTCGCCATTTTGAAACATACTAATCAAATCAAATCAGGGGACTCGAGACAAAAGCATGCAGAAAATAAATTAAATTCTGTTGATGAAAGCTTTCAGCATTTTGACAAACGAATGGTGTGAAGGAATGATGTCATAGATAACGATTTGGAATTTAATAAAATTAAATATTAGATTATCGAATTATTATATTATTATCGGAGATGTTTGGATACTTCTTCAAGTTAAAAATGGTTTTAACACAAACATCTGCCATCAAGCATCCTTCGTCTGTTGTCAAGAGAACATATATTTATGCAATTATGAGATGTATTTTTTTTCTCATTGAACCATCTTACTTTCAGACAGAATAAGCTGAAATATTTATTTCACTCTAAATCTAAAAATTTCACAAAAATGTTCAACTTACATCTACGGAGTTTCTGTTCACAGACTAAACAATGCAATATCTTTCAGCTGATTTTCTGTAGTCCAATTAAATAGGTTGGAATAAAATACATTAGGACAGATACTCAAACGAATATCTAAAATAAGAAAACTAATTTGTTTCAACAATTTATAAACGACTGAAACTTTTACTAGTTAAATGCGAATGGAATTGATTTTAGTTTTAGAAAATTTCAGGGTGATTTTTACATTGACCAATATTTTTTTAACTGGTTCATTTGAGATTTTAATATTCAATTCCGATCTATTAAAAGCCTAACACAAAACGAATTAAATTAAGATTTTCAAAAGATAATTTTTGATTGATATTTCTTTCTGAGATTAATTTTATTTCAGTGTATTGACGGCTAAAATAATAATAAAAAATATATATGATATTCTAACATATTTTTATATTTGTTTAATTACACAAAATATGGTAATTAACATACCAAGTGTATTTTGTGTGCTTTTAGAGTTATTCGTAGACTTATGAACTAGAAATCATTAATTAAATTCGCTTTTTCATGTTTTTAATTTACTTAGTATTGTATATTTTATTAGCATTGTAAATTATTTACTCCATATTTTTATATGATTTAGCACTGAAGCAGCATTTTGAATAAGTTTACATAGTATATATTCATAAATTTAATTGTTAAATGTTTTTATACAATGTTTACTCTCTCATCAACTATTCCGAGCCGTCCTGAGGCACACGGAAGAATCTGAATGATCAGACAGATGCGGAAGCATTGATGGGAAATAAGGTTAAGTCTTTAGGGCCATCACCGTCACAGTACAACTCTTCCGTGGGAAGCATGTCCTGACACCGGTAGGGTAGTCGAGTCCACACTATTTCTATACCCACCAAGTGTTAAGAAACAACCACCATGTCGTAAACTTTTTGTCCTCAAATCTGAGGTGTCCCCAGGTGGGAGTCTACAAAATCTATACAAACAAATATTATATGAAATGGATTTTATTAATGCTCGTATTAATATTTTAAAGTTTTTCTTAACTTTTGTACCTTATCTAATGTAATTCAACTAAATTAATCATAAAAAAATCATTGAAAAAATTTAATTTCTTTAAATAATTTATTTAAGGGATATAAACAGAATCATTGCTCAAAAGTATTAAAAAGAATATTAAAGTGTAAACTCTCAAAAATTACAAATTGCATTTGAATTTTTTATTTTCTTTGACCTAATTACAATTTTTGTCGCGTGATACTTTAAATTTGAAGATTTTGTATTTCCTCTTTAAGGCCATTAAAACATATCATAGTATCATCAAACTATATGAGAGTAAAATTTTCTCTCATTCTAATTAACCGGCTACAGCAGAGCATTTTATCTTTCACTATACTACTCTTAGCATAGTATCATCAGACGGTAAAACCTTTACTTAAAGTGCAAAATTTGGAAGAAAGCTTTTGTAAAATTCCATTTTTATCTCCAGATGGAATCATTGGATTTTAGAAATTTTTGCGTATTAATATAGCTTGTTTGTGGTTCAGGAACTACCATCTTAAATAGTTATTTGTAATATTGAAATTGTGTTTGGAATTAATATCAGACATTAAGAGAATAAAAAGAATTGATTTATACATTTTTTAACGATAATCTACATTTATTTCATTAATTTTTATAATTTGATTGAAAATAAATACAAGCGATCTCATGTACGAAACATGAAGAATAGTTTTATAAGATAAAGGATTATATATCGTTTTTCTAACTGCAAGTTTTATAGAGGAAAAGATATCATATTCACATGAAATGTTTTTTGCAAATCTTCTTATGTTGTTATGTGGGCCTTTTCTTATATCCATGCCTATTTGAAGAAGCTTTTTTGCTAAAGCTCAGTATATCCTGGTTCAAAGAATCAGAAGATAACGATAAAAAAAACCCTTCCAAATCCTTTCCTTTTTATTACAAAAAATAAGCTTATCCTAAGCACAAGCGATCATTTTTTAACAGAATGTAACTTAAAACATATACTATCAATAAAATGTCAAATAGGCCAAGGAGATTTTGCATGGATAATTCACAATATTTCTAGTATAGCCAAGATCGGAGACAATCTGCTTTATTTTGTACTTATTTTATAAAACTAATTTTTTAAAGCGATTATTCTCTATTAAGAAGGGGGAAGAATTCTTCTTTACTCGGGAGAAAAGTCCTCGACAGCTGGAGTGAATTCTTTCAGTACATTACGGAGAATGTTTAAATATGCAGCTGGTAAAGAAACATGGCAAGTTACGGTTCAAAGAACGAAAGAGGAGGTGATGCGTGTACCAGGATGCTGGTGCAGAGAAATGTGTGCATGGAGGAGAAAATTCTGGATTTTCTGATGACAAAAGTTTTAAGGAGCGCGGAGCTATTTCAAAGGATAGTAAATATTTAGTAAATAAAGACTTTTCTAAAGATTCATTATTTAAAGACACTATATTTATAAAAGTTTTAACAATACTATGTAATTTCAATATAAGATTTTCAAGCTTTCTTAAGTTAAAACATTGTATCGAACGGAACTAAATTTCACTTTTGAACAGCATCTGCTTTCTATTTTATGAACTTTTAATTCTATTTCAATGAAAGGAAATCGAAAAGCAGTTTGGCCGGGATAGTTTGATTAGTAGGGAGTCGGATTCATATCCCTTGGGTTGTGAGTTCGAACCCCAAAAGCCGAAGACTCTTCATGTATATAGTGCACGTGCAAAAGTGTTGTACCAGGATGTCCTCCAAGTCCAAACAATACCATTGGGAGTACTGGATCAGAAGTGATATCTCTCTAATTCAGGACTAAATTACAACGCATGAGTAGCTAAGGCGTACTCTTGGTCCTAGATGGCGCTACTGAAACAAGAAACGCTAAAACTCAGCTTAAAATCACTGACTTCGCCATCGGGTATGTCTATGACAAGTGCCATAAGCAACTACAGGAAAAAAATTATAATGATTTTAATAAGAAAAAAATTAGTGAACCAATTAAACTTTTTAAGGAAAAAAGACGCCTTGTTGCCTCCTTGGCATAATTTATAAGTAATTTTGCTGGAAAGAACCGTTTCATTTGGTGGATACTAGCCATCCAGAAATTCAGTTTCAAATACGCATTAACAATAATAAGTTGTGTACAGTCCATCAAAAATGTATCCAGACGCTTGTTGTTTATCGTAATGTGAAAAAGGTTAATTTCAAGAGAAAAGTGATATTCGATTTGGTAGAATGTTCTCAGTTGTTCAAAGTTGTAAATTGTATTCATATAAGGTACCATCTACAGATTTTTTTTCATAATTTTTTCAAATACAGCTTTTAATGGTTTGTCCTTTAATTGATTCTGCAAAAGAAAAAAATTCGAAATATTAAACGTTAGACAAATCGGTTAGTAATAATCGGAGGTGTACGAGAAAAAGATTAAAGGTCTATTTCAATAACTTTGCAACCAGGTTTCTATTTTAATATGTTTTCATTAAGGTTTTTTTTTCAATCATTAATACGATAACTTTGCCAATTCCAAGGACGCTAGATTAATAAAAATTTGAAATGCAGGCTTTTATTTGTATAATTAATTGATTATTGGCCTTTTACATTAACTGAAGATTATAAATCATTTGATATCAATAATCGACCCCCATTTGTCCCACACAAAATTTTTGTTGAAATATAATCGATTTTTATCCCTAATCTTAGTATTTATTTAAAAATATTATCTGAATCTAAAGCAATGCTTAAAGGCCTGCTATCTTTTCCGCCCCATTTCAGCGATTTTTTTATTCCGACCTGAGAATCCTTGTGAAAAAATGAGATACCCGAATGTGAATTCAGTTCTGAAAGGTTTTGGCTTTTTAGCTTTCTTTTTAAAACTATTTAAGGGAAATGGAGAACATTTAAAATAGTGGTAATTCATTTGTTGTTCATTCCCGTAGCCTAAAAATTTTAGTTCGTTTTTAACTTGTGAATTTGAAAAATTAATTAAACATATAGAGTATACACGAGAAAAATGAATTATTTTTGCCTTGTCTATTGAGTATTTTAATGCATAATAAATACCATTTTTAAAGATTCATTATAACTTGAAATATATTGAAAGAACGGAAAATCTCGTTTAAAGTTAAGCTCTTAAATTTTCTATTGTTTATAACACGTCGACATTCCTCAAAACTACAAAATGCTTTTTTTTATTGAGTTAGTTTAATCTGGAGAATCGATATATGGGTTCGAATTGGGGTGTTGCTACTTGAAAAAATTTAATTTGAGTAAATCTAAGAATGGAGACGAATTCTAACAGAAAGAGATATTTCATATATTTACAGAGCACATATTTATACAGTGGAATGCCTTTATTGTTTTATTAAGAGGTAATTAGTTTCAGAATAAAAAACAAATGTCCAGACACTTTTTTCAAGGATTGTACCTAAAGTTGATTTTTTTAAAAAAAAGTATGAAATATTCCTAATTTCTGAAAAAATTTCTTTATAAAAACGTTTGAGTACCTTTTTAAGCTTATTCTTTGGAAAATTACAACAATTTTTGAATTTGCATATTATTTTTTTAAGATTATTTTAAATTTTTGAAATGCTATTTGTTAAAATTCTAAATTTGAGTTGAAGTTTCTTAAGTAAAAACATCGCGAATTAAAATCCGAAACATTTGTTCGAGGTTGATATAATAATTTCTCAATGTACTTTGCAGTTCCTGAACGAAAGAATAAAAACATATTTTCTCTCTATAAAAAAAATTGTATAGCGTTTTAATGCTTCACAGTGCCAGAAAACATTGAAAATTTAAAGACTAGGTTAAAGGGGGAATTTCATTTTTAGTTTAGGAGCTGTTCTTTAAAATTGTTTTATTAAGCTATATTTAGGAAAGCTTTATTTAAGAAATGTTTTTATTAAGCTTTCAGGAAAAATTTTAAATAAATCATTTAATGAACCTCTAAACTAAAAACATTATGCTTCATACCTTTTTTTAACAATAAAAGTCCCTATACTTTTCAATTCTTAAAAAAAAAAAAAAAAAAAAATCGTTTGGCATTTAATTGGTATATTTTTGCTTCATTTATGTTTTTAGCATCTATTTTATGCAAAAATTCAATAATATTGTAATTTTATAGCTTTTTTCGGAAAATTTCTTCCCAAGTGTAGTTACATACTTTAAAGATCATGTGGAGATTGATCCGCGTTTCACTAATATGCGCAGAAAAGCAGGAGGCCAAAGCTGTACTTGTAGTGAAGCAATATACATGAAAAAGACAATAATGGTATCATACAGTAACTGCCAAATTCTGCAGTATCTAGTTTGTCTTCACAATCTTTCTGTCAGAAAGGATTGTAAAATAAAGAATTCACTTTGATAACTATCCGCAGTTTCTTTTACATTCCGAAGATATAATTTTTAATTATGATCATGTAGTAAATTTCGAGCTTAGAAAAGATTACGTTTGGTTTAAATAAGTAAAGTTTAGGTTTTAAATTTTGCCTTGCGTTATCTTTTACTAAATGAAAACACGAAACTAGTAATAAAAGCAAAAAGAAAAACCGGGTTTCTTGGAACAATATTGATACAGCATAATTTAAAAAAATGTGATATTTCGATAGAGTAACTATTATTATTATTATTATTTTGAATTTCATATTTGACAGTATATTAAATATTTATGTCGCTCAATTTAATAAAAATGCCAAGATAAAAACAATGTATTTTATTGGTATTTTTATTGATATGTTTTTAATTTGAAAACTATATGATATGCAATCTTAAATCTAGGTAATATTTAATTATAAAATGAATTATCTAGTTTAATAAAAAATCACACACAGAATACATTTTATAAGCAAAATAAAACCTTTATACATTTTGACTTATTTAAAATTTGGAGGAAGAGAAGGAGTTCTTATTTTCTTAAGGCCAGACAATTATACTATCAAAATTAAAATTTTTATATATTTTTTTTCCTTTCTATTGCCCTTTTTATGTCTAATTGCAATAGATTATTGAACAAAGTAGCGAATATAGCGAACAATGTTTAGAACCTTTTTAATATTTTAAAAATTGCGAAAATATTCTGGAAATAAAAAAATAATAATAAAAAAAAAACTTAATAATGTTGCTAATAAAAACACCTTCGATGGAACAAAATTTATGAATCAATGCCACATCAAGTATAATGATGCAAAGAAAAATTTCGAACTTAGTATCATAACTTTTCTGACATTATTTCGTAAAAACTACTTTCTTATTGAATATTTGAAAATATCAAAATAAAAAAAAAGTCTTCAAACTTAATATCATTGAAAATTTGAATGAATTCCATAAGATGTATGAGAAAATTTGAATTAATAAAATTTGTCCTAGTTTATAAACACGTAAATATTATAAAATATGAAAAATTTTATGAAAAGGAAAAAAAAATGTAGAAATGTATTGTGTTTTTATAATAGCTTCTCATGTTTACTAGAGATTGATATTATCTAATTAAAATTTAATTCCTTTATAAGGAAAAAAATATATAAATTTTTAACCTATTATTTTGCAATGAAGAGATCAATTTATTTCTTTAATTTTTTGGGCTAATAATCTAACCACTTACAGTGATGATTTTCTTGGGTTAATTATGCCATATATATGAAGTTAAACAGCAGTAAAATGTTTATATTATTTTTGCAGATCGATTCTATATCTTCGGTGTATTTTATAGATGTATTATTGCAAAAACATTTAGTAATAAAGTTTTCTGATACTCATATTATAAATACAGTTACATATATTCAAGCATAAGTTAAACATATTTTGAATACAAAATTTCAAAATGTATTTTATCAAAGAATGAAGCAGAAACAGTTAAATTGTTAAATTCCCCTCTCACTTAAAGGTTCGTTTTGCTATTTCGTTAAGACATATAAATTCTTTTCTGATATTTTGGAGAACAAATCCTATCTTCATCTGTAATAAATGTTTATTACAATTACGATTCCAAGTCCATAGTGCGTTCTATAATCAGTTGTTTATGGGCAAAGTGGGTATAGAGTGGCATTCTGTCTGCAATTGGTTAGTTTGTAGTGTATAGTGCGTGGTATAGTGCCTGTCGCAGAGATATATACCCTTTTCAGGCACGCAGACGCACGACATCGGCGAAGACTGAATCGATTAACTCTATCCAACATCCTCCGTGTATCTGGAGACGTCCAGACAGGCTCTACACGATGATAAACGACTATCTAAATGCAAACAGAATACTTGCTTTATCAATGGGCCTCTGAACACTCTGTTTGGAAGCCACGAATCGGTGTCTACTCAAGACTGTAGACCTCAACTTATCAGTATTGCTGGAAGATAGCAATAAAGCGCTCAAATACAAGTTGCTTGGGTTAAGTAAGGAAAAAAAATCAAAATAATATTTTTGAACTGTTTAAATAGGGAGGCATGCTTAATGGACAATAATATAAGATATTACTACTTTAATAGTCATTAAACTAAATAATTAAATTCAAATTACTTTAATTTTTGCTGTAATTATGCTTTATTAAATGCAGTTAGAGCAATTATGTCAGAAGATAAGGTGACTTAATAATAATGAAACTGTTACTTAAATGTGCAATTTTATAATAATTAATTAATAAAAAACACTTTTACTTTCTATTTACCTTGATTAATGAAAATGTTTTTATTTTTGATTCTTAGCTTTCCTAAATTTTAAATTGCATTCTTTTTTCTATAAAAGCCTCTATTCTTGTGATACTTTATTTCATACTTCTTTTATATTTATGCTATGATACCTTTAACCCCTTAATGGCTTTGATTTTCCAAATCTGATTTCATAACCTTAATGAGTGGTCTTGCTAATTAAATTAAAACTTCATGGGATACCCGACTTATGATTTTTTCTTATTTCTCTTTATAGTGTTTTTAAACTGATTCAGTTTAAATTATAATTCTGAGACTTTAAATAATAATTAGACGCAATGGTTAAAACATTACTGAAAGCCATTTTGTGATAAATTATATTTCATGGCCATTAGAAATTCATGTTTTGCAATAAGCAAAGAAATAATCAAATAAATTTTTAAAAGTAGCGAAAATGACATTTTTTGTTTATTGGAGTCCAAAAACATTTAATTAGTTGAACTTTTTTTTTTATTTATACAAAAGTTTCAAAACAAACAAGAGTTTCGTTTCTGATTGATAAATATTTCATTTTTTATATAATGATAAAACTCTAGAAGTTCTACGTAAGATAAAAATAAATATAACTATTTTAATTGCTACTCCATTTTAAACCATTATTCCGTTACTCGATTAAACTATTTTAAAATTACTCTATTAAACCTTCCCTTAACAGACAAGACTTCAAATATTTCTTATACAGCAAATTTTCATACAATTTTATCATTCTGCGATCATTAGTTATTTACTTAAACAATTTAGAAATATGGGAAGGTTCCTGGAAAAGTTTAAAATGAACAAATGAAAATGGAATATTTTCCTCTAAAAATAATAATTTGAATAAAATTATTATTGGAAATTCTTCTATGACTGCAAATATATAGAATGCTTATTAAAGATCTTTAACCTTTCTTTCTTTAACATCGGAATAACGACAAAGGCGGCGTATTTGCTCAGAACAGTGATTGTGATTTACTTGATACTTTACACTGTTCCTTGGCGACGAAATGCGATGTTAACATTCATTTTTCGAGATATCGGGGGAAAATCGCTGTTAAACTTTTTTTATAGTTGCGGCATCGATTTATGACAAAGATATATCTTCTGCACATTAAAGCTAAGAATAGAATAGATAACCCGCGTATTTGTCTGGTCACGATTTCCAAAACTGTGGCATCATAAAACACAAAAGAGTTTAATATTATCATTTGTCTATATTAGCAATGCAGATCTGAAAGGCTTGGAATTTACAACTACAATTTCATTTATTGTGAATGTGTCTGAAATGTTTTTCAGATGGTAAATAATGAGTGTTCTGCCTGTTTTACAAATCATATTTACAAACGTCTATTTCATTCGGCCGTACCACAACCTGAGTATCTATGTCATATGATTAAGCTGAACCAAGAGAACGTTTCTGAATTTCTATTAACTAAACAATCTGCAAAACTTTTGGCCGGTTTGAAGGGCAGCATAATTCTTTCAGTATTTCCTTATTATGGCCTTTTCAAAGGCATACAATCTATTTTACAAAATTACTACAGAAAAAATTCTGATTTTAGATATTATATTCTTAATAAGTTCTGACGAAATAATTCTTTTTATACTAAATCTATGATGCTACATAACTTTGTAATTGAATTTTTTACTCATTTCCTAACATTCTCAAAATAAAAAACAATGTATATTATCAAAAGAATTCGTTAATGTTATAATCATTGTATATTATAATCTTAAAAGTTTTTCTTGTAAATACATTTTACTTTCATCATAAGGAGCAAAGTGATAATATGACTGTACTCATCTTTTTTGGAATAAATATATCAAATGCAGATGATGTTCACTCAAATAATTAAATAAATTTGTTCAATTTCAGAATTTTATTTATAAATAATAGCTAAGATTTATCAAAAGCGAGCAATGCATAGATGAAAAATTAAGCAATATTTTTTGCAAATTCATAATAATAAATATTTTTTTAACTTGATTCAATAATTAGAATTGTTAACGTTTATGATAATATTGTACCTCAATTTTCAAAGTTCTACGCACGCAATACTTTCAAGGAATTAAAGATTGGAGAATTGAATATGTATTTGATTAACCTCTTAACTGTTTTCTCGACTGCCATACGTGCATCCATTTATCGAATTTTGATAGTTGTAAGCAAAAAACAAACCATTCATAACGATTATAATTCAATATTAAAATTACTTTGAATATATAGATAAGTCAAATATCAATGGATTTACATTTGAATCAAAACAAGAAAATATTCCCAAAATAAAAGGTGTCATGTGGATTATAAGTCCACTATGACACAAAATACAAAATTTATTTATCAGTCAATAATACAGCTTTACTCTGCATCCTTATTTTTCATAAGCCACTCTACCCTTTTTCTATAAATATTGCCACTAATATATATTGCGGAAAAGTTAAAATTTGGTAGTTACACTTGTATTCTAGGCTAAGTTTCGTTTTCTACTTTTGAGGGAAATTTAAATCCAAGTTATATATTTTGTCTGCAATTTAATTTGAAATTCAAACTTATTGTTAATTGTTAATTTTGTAGTTTGGTGTTTATTGCTTGCATAATTCTCTTACAGACTGGTATTTTACTGCGATTATATTTAGCTTTGAATAATTAGATTTGGATATGAATTTTTTGGGAAATGGTTTGTTTTAAAAAATTTGTTTTTAATGGTCGAATTTTCTGTCTGTGAGTTATACATATTAATATTTGTCTTCTAAAACTCTCATTTTCTGTGGATTTTTGGGTGATGAGGAGTCAATATTGGTTAAAAGGATTTTAAACTGAATTATTGCAATGGAGACATAATCTGGATGACAGTTACAATTCATATTTGTGTTTAGATTCACCAGGTTACCAGTGAGAAATGATGAAATACGATTTTAACTTATTTGAACATAATTTTAAATATTATAATTAAAAAAAATATATTCATTTATTTTAGAAACAGAATGTATGCTTTCAAAACATGTTTTCTTTTTTCTTTTCTGAATTTAAGTTGTAAATTCAAACTCTAACTAATTATTATAACTGAAATGAAAGTTGAAGATTCAACTATTGTAATTCATTCATTATATTACACGCCAATCATTTTTATGGAGTTTCGGTATTATTTATAATTCGATATGATTCTTTTAATTATCTGTTAAATCTCATCTTTCAGATAATAGATAAAATTTTGCAATGGTGTAGAAATAAAACATCATGTTCTCATTAGCTGAAAATACTTCGACATACCACCCCTTTCCTAATAAAGTTAAGTTTTACATCATGCAATAATATTAAACCTTAAATTTTCCAACTTCCCACTTTTTCATTTTAAGAGTGTTTGTTGTTAACACCGGAAGACCATCTCGCGTTATTCAATTTACTGTAGTTCATCCAATAATCTCTGAGGCCATGGAAAACCTTTTCCATCTTAATCAAGATCCTAAGCCTCCCTCTCGGTTGCTTGGCTGGCTTTTGGTGTCCGAGACGCAGACACCTGACAAGATCGATGATGCGCCGACACCAGGAAAATACCTGGTGGCTCCATTTCCTAATCCAAAATCCTTTAGCTGCCCAAAGAATGTTTACAGCTTGTTTCCATTTTCTTCAGATCCCGTTTTTCCCCTGTCATTACTAACAGATGATGTAGAACTGAAAGCGAAGGATTGGGACCTGGGATTATATTCTTTGGAAAGCAACTGGTTGCCTTTCCAGGGGTGCGGGTGAAATAGTATGGTCTTTTCTAGGAAAAGTTAATTAAGAAATTTATAAATGTGTCGTTTTGTTGTCATTCTGTGATTGATTTGAATCGTTGCTTTATAACACTTTCAGTTTAGGTGATTTTTGTTGTTGCTGGAGAATTTAGAAAAAATGATAAAATATTCTATTCGTCGATCATTTTTTTATTCGTGGAGATAAATTAAAGACAAAAATTGTTAGAAAAATATGTTTAATAGTTTAAAAAAGAAGTAAAATATTTTTTTTCTTTTGTTAAATAAAATTAATTTTTTAATAAAGTAATGCAATATAATATATGAATGACAAAGAATGTATTGAGTATGCTTTATTTTGTTGTTGATGATCCTAAACAAAAGGTATAAATTTAAATCTGTAAAAAGAGAATGTTATATAGAAATGTCTTATCTTTGTAATTTCTTACTTTCTTTTTTATTCACATAATGGGAAATTAATTGAATTTTAATCCATTTTAGTTACATCATGGTAAATATAAAATACCCTATTTAAAAAATGACATAGAAATATCATTAAATAAAACCAAGATGATATAAAACGAAGGGAAGGAAAGGACATGATATTTTCTTTTTTGTTTTGTTTTTGTTTTTGTTTTTGAAGCATAAAAGCATTTTAAATAAGGATGTGAAGCACGTAGATAACATTAAGAAATTCTAAATTCTATCTTATCTTAATTTTATGCCACTTATTTTTAGTGAATGCAACAATAATTTTGTTTTACTCACTATTAGTAAGAATATCTCATTTCACAGGAGGAGTAACCCCAATTTCTCTCCTCTCTTCTAATGCCGAAATAAGAGTTCGTATAAACCAGCAGGAGTGGTCTGCATGAAGCTTTCAACCATACTCAATAATATAAGTGGCATTCTCCCTCACACATGAAAATTGTTGACTATAAATCAGGCTGCGAACATTCCTAGTGTTCGAAATTTTATGTCAAAAAAAGAATCTGTAGACGACTGATATAGACATCAGTAATAGACAAAGCAGAGACCATCTTAAACTCTTCCTAGCCTCAAGACAATACAACCATCTTTTTCTCTTCCTAACCTCACACAAAATTCCAAACTCCGCACTTGAGCATTTTATACAAATTATATTCACAATAATCGATACCATATTTTCGACCGGTTAAAATTTCAATTTGGTGCTAAACTATAATTTTAGTGACAAGATGACATACACAATCTTACGTATCTAAATAGTTACATTTTTGTGCTATCGCATGTACATGCATGTAGATATGCAGTCATTATTACTATTCTTCAGAAAAAAAGCTCTTCGAATTTTCTTACGATTAAAATATTTTCTCTTATTAAAACCCTTGCATATGAAAAAATAAGGCTAAAATAATCTCGCAGTCACTTACTGCTGACATAACTTCGGGGGTTTCCATTCATTTCGTGTTCGTAGAAAATCATTTAGGCAGATAGAATTCCATAGAAATTTTAAACAAATAAAATTTAGTTGCAGTAAACAAAGATTAAATCCCGAGGCTTAATTCTTTTGGTGACTGCAAAACTTTCTCTTTGATTACTTTGTATACGAGAAGAAAAAGTCATGAAAAAGTTTAAGAAGTTTAATAAATATTTCATCACATTTTTTCATAATACAAGGAAAGAAAAATTAAAAACATACCTTCAATTATCTTTCAACATGACATTATTCTTATTTATTTATGTCACATGATTATTTTATTCTATAACGGAAAAAAGGGCAATGAAGATGCCATTTTTCTTCTTTATTCGATTTTATTCTTTGTCTTAATGCTGTGCATTGATGATGTTTTTCACTCTCGAAAACAGTAATACATACATATGTATCACAGGGCCTACAATTACCATGAAAAACATCTTCCCACAGGAGTTTCATCTTTGACATAACGAAAATATACATTGAAAAATGCGCTGAGATAATAAATTTTTCATTTCAAACTATAAGTATTTACTGGCATTATTAACTTTTTAATGTACGAGACATTTTCTGGTGTTGAGAAAGGTACTCAATCCTTTTTCTGACAAAAAGTTTTATTTCTACCTTGTGTCACTTAATTTATCTTTCAAAGTTTTGATAAATTTTCTGATTAAAAATAAAATATAAATTTCAAGTTTTTTTCTGAATATTTCTAAATATATTTGAGTATAGTATATGTTGAGTATTGAGTATAGTATATATTGAGTATTAAGTATAATATTCCAAATGTATTTGAGTACAGTATAATTGAGTACATAGGGTGTGACAAAAAAATGTTGACCGCTGCATTTATTCCTTAAATATTGATCATAGACATATACTGTAAAAGTTGCGCAAAAAAGGTGCAAAATATTATGAAATAGATTAACATTTTCAGGGGATTAAACTTTAAAAAAATACAAAATATATATTTTTATACTCACTCCGTACAAAATAATTCACAGTGAGTAAAATGTGCCCCATCCTCTTATAAGGTCATGCACAAAATTTCAGAATTTTATCAGGAAAATTCTCATAGATATGTTTAAACAAGGTTGGAGAAGGATCAATCTCAAATTAAAATGTAAATGTTTAAAGTTCGGTGCAGATGACGCAACGCAGGAATGTATCATAAGAAAATAAAATATGCTTCATATCTTCAGTTTTAAATACAAATTTTAAAATCTATACTTCTCGAAATATACTTTAAAATTTTATATCATGAATTATAGAATAGAACTTAAAATTAGCACAGTCAGTGAACTTGCAAAAAATCTTGTGTAATATTTCATTAAAGTAATCTTCCCTTATGTAAACTTTCCTTTATGTAATTTTTTCTTGAATTTATGTAATCTTTCTTTTAAGTTATTATTTCTACACATTTTTAATACTTTTGAACCAATAAATATTAAAATTATTATTTATTTATTCAATCATTTCTTTCTTTGTTAATTTGTGTACGACTCCTAAAACAAGAACATCCGGCATGATTTTTTTCTCTTTGCGAACTCATATCCAGGCATCGAAAAGTGGTTTAAGTCAGCATTTATGTAGTTTCGTATCTTTGAGAATTTTTGTGATAAAATGCTCAAATTTCGTATATGACCTTATTAAAGGACGCGGCACATTTTACTCTCTGGGAATTTTTTTTACGGGGTCTGTATAAAAATTTAAATTTTGTATTTTTTAAATTTTAATCCCCTGGAAATTTTAATCGATTTCATAACATTTTGCATTTCTTTTTTACAACTTTGTAGTTTACAGTGTATGTCTATGATCAATATTTAAGGAATAAAAGCCACAGTCAAGGTTTTTGAGACACCCTGTATATTCAGTATTCGTAGAAAATCATTTATTTAAAAAGAATTCCATAGAAATTTTAAAAAAATGGAATTTAGTTGCTGTAAACAACGATTAAACATCGAGGTTTAATTCTTTTAGTTATTACAGAACTTACTCTTGGATTACTTTATATATGAGGAAAATAGTCAAGAAAGAAGTACATATTGAGAAAAAGTATATATATTATATCCATTTAGATAAGAATTGTTAAAATTTTTTACAAGAAAAAATCTTACTTTTTAATAAAAAAAAAACATCCATAAAGTGGTTATTTTATTTCATTTTCAGCACGATGTATTTTGATTATTCATAATTCGATAATTATTCATTGATATTTGATAAAGATAGATGTAAATTTCAAAATGCTTTCTTTAAATTTGTAAATTTTGCAAGAACAAAAAGAAACAAAGAAACAGAAGTAAATACAAGATTTGTATCAGGGAACTCTTGAAGTAAATTTCATTCCGAAGTCAGGAAACCATGCTAGAGAGATAGGAAACAGTGGAGATCTTCTCAATGTATTTCCTCTTTTCATAGTTGTTCCGCACTTAATTCCAAGAAACTGGATAGCGTCTAAGAACGTCTCATTATCTAAATCAATTAATCGATTCCTCCTTCAAATCGTGACTTCCGTTAATGAATCGTTAAAAGCATATTAAAAAAGGAGTTTGATGGCGCATGTACATTTTTATTGAAGTATTTATAGCAATTTCATTCGTGCTTTCATGTTTAAGAAAGCCGAGTTACGAGGCTTTCATCCTGATAATCTTTGAAGACGAATCGATTTTATTAGCTTGAAGCTTTGATGGACTATTTCGAAAATGGATTATTTAAATATCTTAAGCTGAAATTGATATTAATGATTTCCTTAGTAAAATAATTTTAAGCATCAAATTAAGCTTTATTTCTGCATTTATTTCATTTGCAAGTTCAATATGTTTCCCCCTTTCTTTAATTAGGGTTTTTAATATTGTTTTGTTAATTTTATGTTTCAGATATTTGCAATATTTGCCATTGCATTTAAAATTATTAACATTATACTTCTATTCTTGTAAACCAAACGTTTTTAAGTAAGTTTTAAAATTTTAATAAATATGATAATGTAGAATTTCAATAAATATGGCAATGTAGTGCTCAAAAACTGTTTTCCTGTTAAGGTAAGTAGAAATCTATAACATGTAAATAAACAAAATCACATTTTTACATCGTATTACTAAATATTATAGTGATATTTTTAAGAAAAGTATTTAAAATGAATACAGTTATTACAAAGATTGGCCATATATATTAGATTTCAACTTTGAATGAAAAATAAAAGTTTCCAGTAGAATAGCAATTTATTTTGTTAAAGCCAGTTTTTCTTGATAGTTAATAATTTCATTTCTTAAAGCCTAATTAATATATATGTATACTGAAATATTAAAATCTTCAGTCTCTTTATTAAACTAAAATGAGATTTGTTTATTAGGGATGTAAACAACAAAAAAAAAAATGATACGATCATTGAATTTCTTAAAATTCATCCTTTCTAATTGAAGATTGGAATAATAATGAACTCTAAAAAAATAAGTAAATTAAAATTGAAGTAAGAATATTCATTCAAAACAATGACTTTATTTATTTCAGTTGCTCCTTTAACATACTTTCTGGAGCAAGAATTCTTGCCACAGATCATAAGTTATCACTTTTTTTTTTTAAGGTTCTGCAAAATTTTAATGATATCAAAATACAGTTTTTTTTCGACGCCGTTAGCAACAAGAGAAAAGTTATTTCATTAAAGAATTCCCGTTATAAATTAAAACTATTTCTGTCTCGGGATTCCTAGAGATTTTATAAAAATTTATGATAGCCGAATGAATACTACTCTTGCCACATATTGTGTTTACCGTTTAAAACATATTTTGTGATTCTCATTTAGTTATTTTTTTTGTTATTGTTTATATTTAGATAGCATTTTGAGAACATTCCTTATGAAAGATTAGTTATTAGCAGGATGAGGAGTATTTCTTTAATTTTTGAAATTAAAATTCCCTGCTCCTAATTATGCTTCAGTTTAATTTATACAAAAAAATTTGGACATATTTTTTTTTTTGAAAATTACTTATTTTATGCTTTTAAAGATGGAAATTTAGTTATCAGTCATTTCTTAAAGGGTACATTTTTAAAATTTTGAAATTTTTTAATTGTAATTTTACGGTCATATAATTTATTATTATTTTAAGTACTATACTATGAATTTATCGACTTATTTTATCAATCGGTTCGTTTGATTCCATTGATTTGATTTCTCGCTAATTTCTCCAATTTGGCAGTGAGTTTGAGAAAAACAATATTTCTCAATTTTCTTAATAATTCTAATAATGAGATAAAAATTTAAGACTATTTTTTATATACTAATAAAGTGCTTCAAAATATACTTTGGTTGCATGTCTAGTTGTTTTTAAGTCTAATTTAATAATTTTTATCGGTAGAAATGATTAAATCTAATCTAATTGGGCAGTGTTCAATCTAATTTAGGGATTTGGTTCATTAAAGAGCGCCATTTTAATTTATATTTTAATTTGCATTTCAATGGAGATCAACATATACGTCTATAGGAAGTAATATTATCTTTTTCTCTGAAATTTTAAGGATTTTACAATATAAAATTAGACAATAAAATTAAATAATTTCTTAGATTAATGGAATAACATGTATCAATTATTATATTTTCTAACATTAACAAAACGAAAAACTTGAAATAAATCCAGTTGCCATAGTTCCGTGAAATATCAGTTTATTAAGAGCCAAGAATTCAGCGAACTCGGTTCTGATATTAGAATATCATCTTCATAAATAGAATATCATCCTTATTAACATTATTATCCAGATATAATCCTTAGAAATATGGCAATTGTTTCTTCAAAAAATTTATATTTGCCCACTAGGGATAATATTTTTACTATTTATCCTTAGAACCAAGAAAAACTTGACCTTTAGTACAAATCCTTTCTTCGATAAATATAGATGCAAGTTAGGATTTACGGAAAGAAAGCTTCAGTAAGAAACTAATGGCTTTCGCAAGAAAAAAAAAACTCCTTTTCTTCTTAGAAAATACAGCTGTAAACGATGGCAAAAGCTTGAGAGTTTGAAATTGAGTGTTTCTTTCTTTGTTTAAGATCAGTATACACATTTTCTGCCAAGTTCTTAAGTAACTTCATGCGTAAATTCTTTCGTATCCATATTATTGAACAAAGAGAAATATATATATATATATATATATATATATATATATATTTACCATTTTAGCTGTTTACCATTTTATTATTTTTATGCCAATGCTCATTTCACATGTTACTATTATAATACACTGAAGAAACGAAATTGACAGAATACTTCCGAATTATGTTTGAGGCCTCATTTGCCCGGAGAAATGTAGCAACTCGACATGACATGGATTGAGCCTTGCTCCCTCTATAGACATTCATAAGTGTGACAATATTATTGGTGCAGGATTTTGTGCATGAACTGACCTCAATTATTTTCCACAAATATTCAATGGTAATCATGTAGGATAATCTGCGTGGCGAAATCATTCACCGGGATTTTTAACAATGTTCTTCAAACCAATAGCGAACAGTTGGGGCGGCGCATTGTCATTTACAATAATTCCATCATTTTTTGGGAGCTGAAAGTCCGTGAATGGTTTCAAGTGATCTCTAAATTACTGAACATAACCTTTTACAGTCAATAATCGATCCAGTTGCACCAGAAGATCCATTCCATTTCATGTAAAAACAGCTCACATAATTGTGGAACCACCACCAGCTTCTATAGCTTTGGGGCGGCTAAGCCACAACGGAACATTATCATGAACTATTACCACCTGAAATCAAAGACTAATCTGACCAAGCCAGGATTTTGCAGTCATCTTGGGTCAAATCTATATGGTCGCAAACCCAGAAGAAACGCGAAAAGCGATGTCATGATGTTAGTAAATGCCTTCACATAAAATTGAGTTAGTCTTCTCTTGCCATAGCCTATTAGAGCAAAATTCCGCTGCACTTTCTTAACTGACACGTCTATCATATGCCTCACATTGATTACTACGGTTATTTGACGCAGTGTTGTTGTCAGTTAGAATTGGCTACTTTATGTCTCTTACGTTGTTGATTTCGGTATAAAGTGCTGGCAGTTTGCCATGAATTGCCCATAGTGGAATATTATGCCGGAAATGAGGCATTCTAGACACACATTTGACACTGTGGATCTCTGAAAGTTGAATTCCTAAGAGATTTCCGAATGGATCCTAAGCGAAATGGAATGAATTAGGCGTCTAGCTCCAACTACTACTCCGCGTTCAAAGTCCATTAATTCTCGCCATAATCATCGAAAACACATGAATCACTTGCATACAAATGAAAAGTCTTCCAATGGATTGTCCATTTATACATTTTGTATGCAATACGCCTGCTATCAGTATGTTTGTATACTGTTATCTCATGACTTTTGACACCTCATTAATAAATATAATAATTAATAACTATTCAACTACATAAAATTAGATAAATTTCTATTTCATTGCTATATTTTAAGACATATTCTATTTTCCGTTAATGTAAAAGATAAAGTATTTTCAAATAATATATGAAGTATAGTATTTGCTTTACCTCGCGAGAAAGTGACTGAGTGAAAGAGCTTCATTTCATACCTACGAAAAGTATTTTAAAGCGGTCTTCCTTTCTATTGAGCAACGTCTGAAGGGGCAGCATCTGAGCTGCTTCATACATGCAAATTTAAATACCAAATTGGTGGGTTGCAATTTTTCATGATTGTAGTCGGATTTAATGAGAACAAATAGGTCCATAAACGCGGTTGAATTCAGTAAAATTTAAGTTCGAATTGCCAACTCTCTGCGAAATAGTTACAATAAAACCTAGCTTTATATAAACACAGCTATTTAAAATTACGTTACTATATAGTTCCCAAGTTTTTTAAAGCATTATATATCTCTTTTAAGTCTTTGTAACCCCTCCGAGAAACGCATGCAATTAAAATATTATTTCGAATTATATTTTATAATATATACTAGAATTTTTTAACAAATGAAGTTTTAAGAATATGTATTCTTCATTTATTCAAGGGATAATTTTTAAGTAGGATTCTTATTTTTTTAATGTTATTACTTAAAAACCACGCAATTGTCCCTCCAATTTAATTTGTTTGCGACAGAAATCATCTCCTTTTTAAAATCCGTACAACTTCAGAAAACAACAAATAAAACCCCAAGGTATTCTTCTTTACTCCTCTTTTCTAAGCTTCCTCAAAAGTTAATGAGAGGAATAATTTACATGGTGTGTCATGATTGTTTAGGCTCTGAATGTAACAACATTAAGACGAAAAAGAAAGTTTTCAGTGCTTTAATTTTACTTTTCAACGGATGTCAGCAAAGTAATACTTGAAAAGGATTACTTTGAAAATACATTCTCCACTCGCTTTACAAAGGAAATGAAATATTGAATAAGCTAATGCATCTATAGTTTCTATTTTAAATATTGTCCTATATTCCAGACTACACCATTTTTTAAAGCAGAAAAGCCTAGTAATTTAGTTGATAAGTGATAATCCACTGATACTTTATAGAGTTTAAGGAGTTGCACACAAAGCACAGTATTTTCGTTTTGAGGTTTTTTGAAATCGTTTTTAGTGAAAAAAATAGACTCATTTAAATAGGCTTTCAGAAGGAACTGTGAAAAAGAAAACTTAGAATATGCTTAGAAATTTTGAATTATGCGACGATTTGATTAAAACGTTATTCTATTTCTTTGAAATTGAAATTAAATCGACACATTTTAAGATAGATTATTTCAATTTATTTAGTGTTTATTCAATTTTGGAAATATGAACTGTAATTAATGAGATAATTTTTTTAACCTGATGAAAGTTTCGAAAAATGCGGAAAGAACATTATGTAATTCTGACTAAGTAATCAGAGCATAACAAATTTTTCAGTTTTGATAGTAGCAAACATGTGTATGCTATAAATCCAGAAATTTTATTTATTTATTTATTATTATTATTATTGTTCAGCCAATGATACGTATAAATAGAAATTATAAAATTCGGAAGTCAAAAAGCATTAAAATAACTGACAAAACTGTTACACCTACAACTGATAATCTGTTTATTTTATTCTTGAAATATAAAAAAACCTAAATGACTACTGCCAAGGAATTCATTTTGTTTTACTACTCTATTATTTCTTTGATGAAAATATTATTAAAGCATTAAAAGCCTTTAAATTTGAAACAAATACTTCAGGCATTTATATATCGGATATTACATCCGAAAACGTAAAAGCAGAGAAATATTCGTTCTCCGAATTCTTATAATATTTTTTCACTATATAATATGAATGATTCCTTTTAAACGATTAAATATTGATTATTAGCATCTTTAAAGACCAAATATCTGTTTAAAGTTTATTAATTTAATATTTCCAATTTTGGACAAATATCTTAGCTCTAAAAATAATAAATATTGACAACCTTTAAATGCATATTCATAGGAATGGTGTAATTTAACATCAAATTGAAACGTTCTATTATATTTTATATAACTTAAACGTGTAAAAACGTTATATATTCGCATTTTCATTAAAAAAAGAAAACTTTTTCTTTAACAACCTCAAACTGTTTTAAAAAATGCATGCAGTAAATAGACAAATCCTATGGTTATGAGAGTTGTAGAAAAATAATTACCGTTTTAAATATATCAGATTATTTTAAGAAATATTGTGCAAAAATTGAAAATTTTTTATGTGTAAACTATATTTTATCTATGTTTAAAAAAATCTAGTACTAACCTTCGTCTTCAAGAAAAAATAATATGTAGTTATTATTTTCTGTGCTGATCTAATGTGAAGTTAATATACCTACTTCTAATTTTTAAATTATTTCACTATGCATGAATGTATAAAATGCTCCCAAAATCTTCATAAAGTGTTTCTTAAATACAGAAAAGAAAATATTTAGTAACTTCCGATGATATTAAGTTATCATTAATAAAGTATTTAATAATATCAGAAGAATTTATTTTGTTTTAGATACGAATTATAAGTTTTATACTTAATAATAAAACAACAAACGCATGATTTTTGCTTTAAAAAATCTGGATGACAGTCGCATGTTAATAAATATTTACGATTCAAATTTTTGATAATTTGATTTCAATGTTCCTGATTGATATTCATAAGCACACACACTATGAAAAATAATTTCTTTCAATGTTTATGTTTTTTTAAAAACGATTTTGCTGTGTTTTCACTTTAGTTCCAAAGATATTCACATGTAAAATAATATTTAATAATGTTGTAGTTGCATTTAAATTCTTTTCGTATAAACTGTACATAATTTAGAATGAGATATTATATAAAAGTATAAATTTATTTATTCGGAAGAAACCTAAAAACTAAACATTCATCTCAAATGACGGAAAAATTATCTGTAAAATTCTACAATCTATGATGATTAATCGTACTCTTCTACTACATGTGGTAGTAGTAGACATGGTTAGATACTAAGGATTATGTAGAAAAAAGATTTGAAGCGCCAAATTATTGCCAATTATTATGGATTTCAAAATGGGAGCAAAATATGGAAGATTGTTGTAAATAAGAAGGTTTTTTTTCTTTTCTTTCTGATAAATTCAATTTCTGCTTTTTTTATTATTCTTGTCAATTAGTGAATATTTTATATACACATATATTTATATACCTTATATGGATAATGTATTCACTTTATATGTGCGATTTAAATAACAATACAAAAAATTTTATAAGAAAGAATAGTGGCAAATTGCTACTAAAATTTTTATAAAAGTTTATTTGGAATTCAGGTTTGAAAATATTTAAGCATTACGATGCATTAAACTCTTTGGTATTATTTCTATTTATATTAGAAATATTTTAAAAGAATTAAATATAATATCTTTATTAAAATTTTACAATTTGAATGTTTTTCTTTTTTTGAAAAACTAAATATATGCAGGAAAAAAAATAATGATCAAATCACATTTTCGCAACATATTTTCTACACACAAAAAAAAAATCCTTAATTTTTTTTTAATTTACGCTATTATAAATTGTACTAATAACTATTTTTCAGTATTTCAACTGCATTACAATCATAATAGTTTTGACTACAAGCAAAAGTGCTAGCATTACCTTCAGGTTCGTTATTACATAACCCGAACCAACATAAAATTCTCTACTTAATTTCTCCAATCTTAATCTTAGTAATAGAATGATATTAATTTAGCGATACAAAGAGAATAATGAAATACAGGAAATTGATTTGATGTTTATTTTATAAAATGTATCCAGCCTGCAAAAAAAGTATAACCTGTGGCTTCCTCATTAAACACCAAGTCGTAGCAGCTGTTCTTAGAGAAACGCCATGAATACAATGGGATAAGATTTACCTAATGATAAAATTGGAACTACTGTTTCTGTCTTAAAAATGCTGACAGATAGGGAAAAAAAGAACAACAAAATTGCATAGCATCATTTTTGTAAATATTAACGTTTTGAGAAATCGAACCTTGTAAGTAGTAATAAAATTATGAACTTCTGGATACTATCAAAATAATTCAGAAAAAATAGCAGCAAAAACATATTTTTTTTTCTTAACATCGATTCAAATTTGTGGATTTTCTCTAGGATGTTATTACACGAAGAAATTTAATACCATATTTGAATAACAAACTCATATGTATATTTTTTTTTCTTTTTACTTCATCGTGTATTCTTCCGTCGAAACCCATCTATAATTTTGTCTGGCGTAACCAAAAATCAGAATTCTGGTCTTTCTCAAAAGCACAGCTGGGAGATCCTATAATTCTTGTTTCCAGAATAAACAATAATTCAAGTTCCTTGACAACAAGTGGAGAAAGCACGAAAGGCTTCCTGTACAATGGAGAAGAGACTGCATTTTTTCATCTCATTGTAATGAAGAATTTCCAGATTACTATTTCCATTTTTAAAAAAAAATTATCTGAGAGATTTGGTATAATCTCGAAAGGATGTTATGTTTCTACACTCGGCTTTTCAAGAGAAAATAATGCATCTCTTAGACTTTTCTAGTTTCGATACATGCTGCCATGGAACAAAAGTTGTCTAATGCTATTTAAAGCAAATGTTCTAAAATTTGACATATCAAATAAAAATTCAAACTCGATTTCTCTAATTAGTTTAATTTTAAATCTGTAATATGTGTATGTTTGTGCATATTTGTTTGTGTATATTTGTATGTTGTTCAGGTGTTCTTCTTTTGTTATCGGCAATTGGGTGACGGATATAAATAATTGAGTAAACCAAATCTTGAAGCAATAATGAAGTAGTTTATGAAAAGAAAACAGAGATTCTGTAGTTTTCGAGTACTAAAATTTGTAAATTTGGATCAAAGATAAGAAATAAATGCCTTTAATCATTTTAAATACTTCTGATAATAATGGAAAATTACCAATTTTCCTTTTCATACTTATTCAAAGTAGTGAAGATGTTTTGATTCGAGTCTCAATTCTAATTTTACTACTGTAGCAGTTGCTTTACGCTAATCTTCTTTTTTGGATGATAGATATCGATGCCTGTTAGGTACGCATCCCATAATGCATTGCGAGTGTATTAAGAAGAGAGGATATGCTGCTCTGTTAAGGTGCGCGGGTAAATGTCTTGTCTTCTCTTTGTGTTTGTGTTTGTTTAGTGAGGGTTATTGTTAAAAGAAATGTTCCTGAAAACATAATCTTGTTGCTTCCTGCACGGATCATAATAATCCACCACACTACTTTGAAAAGTTTGATTCTGAATTTCTAATTAAAAACATTCATTCATTATTTTCTATATAGTTAATCGGAGTACACTTGCAAATTGTCATGCATTTCATAGAAATATATGACAGTTATATATATTTTATTTTCTTTTAAATGTAATTTTATTTGTTTAGGAGAAAAAGAATTGGAAGAGTTTGTAATTGTTTAAAATCAATAGTTCTTTAAACTTTATTACGTGTGCTACGAAAAGTTGTAATTTAAATTAAAGACATCATTAAAATGTTAAATATTATTTAAAACTTTAATTATAAATTTAAACATGATTGCATAGTCAAGTACCTGATTAGGACTTTAAATAATAACCCTAACGTATTTTATTTATTCAGTAGTAATGATTGAAGCAATGTAATATTTGTAAATTCAATTAAATTGAACAGTGAAGTTAACGAAAATGAAAGCGAATACAGCACGAAATTCATTTATTCAAGAACAGATCATTAGTAAAATAAGCATAAGTTCATTTTCATTCAGTTTAAGCTCATTCCTAATAACCCTTATAATTCAGTTTCTATCTGCCTAATTAAAATCTACATCCGAGATTAAGAAGAAAGGACAAAATTAGTTGTCAATTTTTCCTATTCAATTTATAGATTTCCATCGGTTCTAGCACATAGGTCTCTTTTATGTTGATTTAAGAGTAAGCAAATCTTTCTATCCCAGCATTCTATCAATTGCAGTTCGTTTGCGGCTGGACGTGCGAATCTTTTAATTCCATGAATTGGAACAATTAATTCAGTCATTCTCCCAGCTAACAAGTCATTCTATCTGCATTTTAATCGTGAAATCGTGAAAATAATACAATTCTTTGGACATTTTTTTTTTTGTAATTTAAGTTGCAGTATTAAGTAAGCAGTTGTGTAGGTGTTGGGTGATCTTGACATGATATCCCGCATATTAAAAATATAAAAGATATATTGGGGGCGGCTGGAAATTTTAATACTTCACCATTCCATCAAGAGGTTTTGAATATAGTACATGTGTTCTGACAATACAAGCAAAGAAGCAGAGGCAAATATGTTTCTGAAGTATATCCAATTTTCATTTGATTTTCAAATCTAAGATCCTCATTTTTTTGTGATGTTGTTATATTAAGATCTTCTTTACGACTTCGTTATTCCATTATTTCATTCTAAGGATATTAAAAGAAATATATTGTTATTTTTTTATTTATGTCAAGAAATAAAGTGTAATAATTTGAATAGATTAAAACATCAAATTATCATCAGTTAATTACACACTCAAATTTAAATGCACAAAATAAAGTATGTAAGCACCTGTTTACAAATCCATAGTTTCCTTATACAAAACCACAATTTTTGCACCCTCTCGACGAAATTTTGCAAATCTAATCTTCAAAATTAGAGATAGATCTCAAATTTTTTAAAATCTAAATCCTTCTATACTTTTCAATTTCAAAATTATAGGGAAAAGTATCAATTATAATGACTTTGTTTATGAGCACAAGAAAGTGATCAGGCTATAAGCTTGTAAAATAGATTGGATATGAATGCGAATCCCAGAATATGAAACTTTTTTCTCAATGAATTTCTGAGAACATGATAAGCATATGATTATTCATTAACATGAAATGTGACGATATTTCAAGATAGATATTATGACAAAAATTCATTACTAGATTTCATGAATTTAATCATGGATAAAATGCCCACCTTTGTTGTTACATACATAAAAAATGCTACTCCCTAATCAAATTAATTAACATGCCTACCAACTATAGGGCATAGGAACTTGCAATTGGCAGGAAATTTGCCTCCTTGTCAAGAAAGATATTTAAAATGAAACATTTGGATATGCCGAGCTTTAGTATTCTTTAAAGCTTTCCCCAATTTTCAAAATACTTTCATATAAAATTAAAATGCTTTTTATCGAAATTAACATTTAGTAATGGTAATTTATTTTTGAATAAATTTCCATAAGATTGTATTTTTTAGTCATATTCCATAATCAAAGTGAAATTAAACTTATAAAAGTATAATTTACTTTCGAATAAATTTCATTTTTCATTAGTTTCGCATTTTTAAGTCTTTTTAAATAATCAACATGAAATGTTTAGTAAATGCATTTGAAGTTAGTAATTTATAACTTGGAAGCCCAAATTATTATTTGGGTAAATAAATTTATTCACAGGTGTCTAGTATAATATAAATTATTTTTCAAGATTTTTCCTGTAGATATTTGATTGCTGTCAATATTTTGCATGTTTAACAAAGTTAAATTTGCATTTTTTTAAAATCTAGAAGTTTTGGTTAAGAAAAATTCATAAATTATTTATTTATCCCAAAATTCTATTTACAAATATATTCACAAAATAGAAGTAAAATTTCAAATTAGGAGTTAAAAGTTGGATAAATGTGAATTACTGTAAGCTGCGAATAATGAATGTCATGGAATCTAGAAATTGTGGAACCGTCACAAATAAAATATCTCTATAAAAATCTATGATATACGTAAAGAAATGCTTATATTTGAAGTCTGAATAAAGATACTGAAAATCCTATATGCTTAGAATTTTAGTATTATTATAACTGTAAATAAAAGATATTTTTTATGGTTGAATTTTAAAAAGTGAATACTCTTTCAGAAGTCAGTTCTAATGATGGTGTAAAGTACACTGAAAGAAGATATTCTGACTTTTTTTCCTGTCGAAAAAAAATCATCTGATGACAAATCACTTTCCCGGCATTAAGGCACTTCGAAACGTTAAAACTGAATACACATTCCAAATAAACAGGTCATTCCCTATTCTAATTATTAATCTCTATCTGCTTTAACAGGTGAGCTTTTCCAACAGTTACAATAGAAGGAATCTCCCCTTTTCTCCCTCTTCCTCCGGCAGGTTGTTTATTTGCGGGGTGGCATTCGAGATCAGTGACTCCTTTAATTGCATCACCTGGTTCGAGGATTCTCTCTCTAGCTGAGGTAATTTCGACTGCATTGAAACACGCAAAATGGAGATAGAGATGACCTGTAATGATTTCTGAAGAGTTAGAATACTCTGCAGCATTGTATTTTGAATAAGGAAGGCTGCAGTGAGTCTGCTTTACTGATTAACAGTATTAAGTAAAATGTTATTTGTAGCTTTTAATAAAAACCAGCGTATATTGGCAAAATCAGTTTTTAATAAATAATAAATTTATACATATTATACGTAGATAGCTTAAATAATCTTATTGGTTGTTTTACATCATTACTTTTGATATCCTACTAAGTTCGGAGACGAATTTTAAAACAAATGATATATGATTTTTTTTATTGTACCAAATAGCTTAAACAGAATGAAAGGTTACTATTAGAAAAAAAAAGTACACTCACCGCCTTTAGATTTTGAAAAAAACTTTTTTTTAATGAAAATTTAGCAAGATTTTCAATCTTAGGAAAAACAGAGTAAGTTAAAAAAATAACGGAAATATTTAATTTATATTTCTAGATACAGCTCCAACTACATAAAATGTAATAGACCACAAGATAAAAATTATTTTAATAAATAAAAGTTTTATGAGAATTTGAAGTTACCCTTAATTATTTTTTGTCAAAATTTTTATATAACTTTAACTTCAAGTGTCTGTAAAACATGTTTATATGAAACTACTTTGAAATCCGCTGCATAGCAAACTTCATGAAATTTAATTGAATTGAATTTGAGATATCAGATTTTCAGCAAATCAATCACAGTGAAATATTTATTCTTCAGAAAATTCGTTTAGATATTATACTTGTAAATTGTTCATCCAAATGCGCTGGAGACAAATGTAGTTTTCATACTTTTTTTTAACAGAAATGCCGACAATGAACAAATATTGGCTGAGTAAGTAGAGAGTTACTATAAGCATATCAAATATTATTTTGGAGAATTCTAGGGTAAAAGTAAAATGAATCGCTCATTTTTGGTAAAAAATACAACTATTTCTGATACAACTATTTTTGATATTTTTGTGCATTATTAAAACTACTGTATCTATAGTTCTATCTCCCATATATTGGAAACAGTCTGTTTTAGAATTTACGAAGGTTGGACTTTATTTTCAGATCATAGAAAAAATTTAAATTTTTCTGGAAAAATCAACTTTACAATCTAGTCAGTTACCTTTATTTTAATTTTTGTAAAAGAAGCATAAAAATAGAAATTATTGTATTAAATGAATTCCACATTTCAGATCTCTTAGCATTCACGAATGCATGTTTGGAATTATGTATGTGGGCCTGACTGTTTGTGAACATGAAACTCAAAAACATATTGAATTGGTAAGATAGATTTTTGCACCTATATTACTTCCAAATTTGTAGTTATTCATCATAATTTATGTATCAAAGTTCAGATGAAATCTATCTAGACGGAAGTCCATCTATCTGTTTGTATAAACAATCACAATAATTTAAAAATATAAAGAGCTATATGGTTGATATCTGGTACACATATTTATTATTGGAATAAAAGAACTAACTTAATTTTGAACCAAATCTGATAAAGGAAGGACCGTTTTTTGATATGTGTATGTGTATGTGTTTGAAACAATAACTCCAAACTGCAATAATTCATATAAATTAAATTTGATATGCAGTCGTATGAACAAAATCAAATTTTGAGTCTAATAGGCGAAAAGAAAATGTTCAAAAGCATATACGACTTCATTCAATACATTCCGTAATGCGCCTTGCTGCGCTACTGCACGTTGAAATTCAGATGGGCAAATAGTACTCACATTACATACTTGCGTCGCATTCATTGCGTCGTTTCAAAGCTCACGATCCAACTCTGCAAAAGATTCGCTGTATATGTAAACATGGAACATATTTTAGTTATGAAGTCATAGGTTTCTTTTTTGCAGGTGCACGATGCCGCCAACTCGGCCGTTAACGCGACTGTCATAGTTTCGAAGTTGATGAAAAGATCGCAGTGGACGATTTTTTTCCAAAAACAGTCAAGTAAGTCCTGCTGCTACGTGTACATTCTCTTACGCCTTGTATCATTATCCGAGTTGGATGGAATGGCCATTAATTTTCTTCCTATTCAGTTCAAATGAGCTTATGTTAAGACTCTGGAGTTGTCTTCTTTTAATTCTTCATAAACTAATAGCCGGCTGTTCAGAGCAGCTTCTATTCCATTGAGAGCAGTGGACAGACTTTATTCGTCTAAAAGTGCTCGTGCGAGTATCTTTCGCAAACATGGTTTGGTAATTCCGATCAGGCCTTCCCACCAGCCTCCCAACCAAGCCGCTAGTGGGGCTATAAATTTCCAAGCTATACCCTTTTGATCGTAATATTTTTGAATTTTAGCTGTGTATGATCGTAAGCTCACGATTTTACTCAGAGAGACACAGACAGAGAGGAGACATAACAGATTTTGTCATAACAAGATCAATTTCTAATTTGCTGCATGAAAGGTGGTAGCATTGTCAGTTAGATTGCATGTGGCAATTTTTTTAACCAATAAATTATGTAAAGAACACAAATAATCTATATCAAATAATGAAAGCAATTATTTTATAAATATTAATACATATTTTCAAATCAAAGTTTATGTATTACTGATGAATATTTTGTTACGAAAGAATTAAAAAGTTTTCATGAACTTTGGTACTGTGTTTTATTTAGGATAAATGATCAGAAAATATATTTCAATATTCGTACAAATATTTAAAAACTTGAATTCAAATTTTTTGCAAAAAAAACGATTCAGCTATTAATCAAGTGAGTTTTCAGCTGTGTTTCGTCTTCTTTGGGTCTGAAATTATCAAAAGTATTTGTCTCAAATTATCATCACATTCTATAAATGTATCATCAATATAATGTATTCAAACTATTTTTTAAAAATCTTTCCAAGTGTAATTTATTTAATTTTGTGAAATATATATTTATGATATTAGAATATATATTTCATGGAATTATCATTGGAAATATCTTTAAACATCCTCTTTCAAATGAAATTTGCCATTTTATTCACAAGCCTAATCGTGATAGGATAACAATAAACAATAATCAACAAAATATCAATGTTTACTATTCATATGCATGCTTTAAATTATAAATGACTTATACAATAGAAGTGAGCCTTTATATTATAGTTACTGATTCAGTCTTACCTTTAGCATTATTTTGATATTTACTAAATTATAGAATTAATCATTCGTCTCTCGTGAATATAATAACGGCGCATTCTTTAAAATATTTAATTACACGTGTCTGTCAATATTTATTAGTCAGTATCATATTGTTATCATTTAAAATGCAAATATTAACAAATAATGCTGTAAATTATAATTATAACTGGTCTACAGATTTTATGAATTGTCAAATAATTTATAATTCTAAATATTGATAAATTTGTTCGCAATATTGAATTGAACACAATTAATTCATGCCTAATGTTATATTTGCGATTATTAACTATTTATAATTGGTTTAGGCGTATATATTCGCTGCTTTTGTTTAATTATTGTGTCTGAAAATATTAGACTGTTTTTATTATTAAATAAAGGCATTCGTCATTCTATGATGAATATTTATGTCTATACGAAAATGCTTTAAATATTTACTACAACTTTAATGACAGATTTTTCTTCTCCAAATAAAAACTTCATTATTTTATTCTAGATGCTATTAATTTGATAAAATAATTTAGGTGAAATTGAAAATGATTGCCTTAATTATTGAAACCGATTATCAGTTTCTCAGCCAGAGATGAAAATACTTGAAATCAAATTTAGACTACAAAATTTTTAGAACTTATTTTTGTGAATGTAATTAAAACAGGATTGTAATTAAAAAAGAAGCAAATGATACAAATAAGAACTCGGAATACCGGAATAATTTTACAAAACTTGACTGGGAAAATAATAAATTTGGAAAATCCCCAAGAAATATTGTTTATAAAGAGAAGGTATATTTAATTATTCTAAGTATTCTTAAATTGTTTTGGAACAGTTAGAAGATATTAATTTTGAACTAGATTAGCATCTGAATTTACACATCATAGGATAAATATTTCATTTTGATCAGCAATAATGTATGGTATTTAATCCATTTTTTTTCTAATTTGTTTTAGTTTTGATTATTTATTTTCTCTCTACTTATAATTTTTTTTTTAATTTTTCAGGATTATTTTTTTTTATCTTCTATTTTCTTATTAATGAATTTTAGTTTACTTTTATCTTCTATTTTTCTGTAGGAGTTTTATTGTGATATTTGCGTGCGTGATTACAGAGTGAGATTTTTTATGTGATTATTTTTTTGTGAATATTGAATAAATTTTTGATTGTGATTGTGATTATTTTTATATTAAAATTAAATTTCAGTCTTTACTATAACTATCGTTTGTTTCAATTTTATATAAAGTAATATCTAACTGTTATTTACCAAACGTACTTTTCACTTCCAATATCTTTTATTTTTTATTTTTAAAAGAATATAAAGGTTTTCTTACTGTATATATTTGATTAGTAAGATAAAAAATTCACATTAGTTATCTTCAACATATTTATTCATCAATATTTGCCTTACACATTTCGTATAATGTGTAAACACAACAAATTAAACTCTATAAAAATTTATAGAATTTAACCTGTAGTACGATTTGCATGTTTAATAAGTTAGAAAATATATTTTTGTAGAATTTGAATTTATACGGTAAACTGAAATTATATCATTTTCACTAATGAATTAAAAAAAATCATAACTCCACAAACAACCTATTTTGAGCTTTTGTATATTTATTTTACGTACATCTCTAATATGCATATTGTATTTTATTCTTTCAGAAAGCCCTACATGCAAATTTCGATGTAAGGTCATATATTTATTTAATCTAGAAAGAAAGCAGCACTTCTCAATAGATTGTAAACATTCAAGAATTCCATTTAATTAGATTTGAACAATGTATAGAATAGAATGTATTATTTTTATACATTATTAATGTTTATTTACATATGTATATTTAAAATTAAAAGATGTTAAGTAATACATTTAAATAAGACATCATGCTATATTATGAATCTAAAACTAACATTTATATTGACAGAAAGCTTAAAAATTAATTACTGATTTCCTGACATCTGATATTCTTTTATTATTATAAATATAATAATTAGTAATCTGATTAATTTTTCTTTATTAAGTTTTGGTTAATATTTAATATTAAATAGGCATATTCATATATTTGTTCATGTTATGTTTAACGAAGTTTAAGAGCAGTTACAGATAATTATTAATTTAGAAGAATGCAGAAATTTTTCACAATTTTAGAGTTTTAGAAAATACTTCGAATTATTTGATAAGAACAAAGCTAAATCGAATCATTTCATGCAATGAATAAAATAATGTTTTGAAATATTAAATTTGTAAACATCTTGAATATAGTGTTTATTCACTCTAACCGCGGCTTAACAACTCATTTCTAAACCATCATAAATAAGCACACATTTCCATTTTGAAAAATGCTTTAAATGAAGTAAGGAAATATATTTCAGATTTTTCAATCAGTAAATATAATGCTGGAAAAGTTGCAAAATCAAAACTCTTACACACTTCCTTGATGCTGTTACTCATACCAATAAAAGGCCTTGACACCATAAAACGTTATACCTAAAACTGATTAAGAGTTAAGTGTATAACATAAATTCACTTTCAACATTGTTTCGGAAAGCAAATATCACTTGAAAAATTAAATTTTATGTATAAATTAAAAATATTACCGCGATTTTCGTTAGTTTAAATATTCAATAAAATTTCAATTAAAATTTCAACTTGTAAGCAAAACAATAATAGAAAATCGGCATAATCTATGCAATAAATATCATGATGCAAATAGCCATATTATTTCCTTTCAAAATGAAAGGGTACTTAATATTTTATAATAAAGGTATATTTATAATTCTAAAACAAAATCCACGTTACCATAATTTTTAAAATCCTATTTTACCACAGTTTGGTTGAAATATAAAAAAGCATAGATTGAATTTTCTTATATGTTATGTATGCATTCAATGATCCTATAACATCTACAATTGCCATAATACTATGGTTTATCAAATCTATTCTACTCATGGATTCTGTTTCGATAGGATCTTTGATAATCGGTAATCTAATAGAGATAAACCTGGAGATCATACTGGCCACTCGCAAGGATTTGCTTACTCGATTATGCAATTTTCGTATATGTTGATCAGGAGAGTACGTGGTTGAAAAGATTTCAAAGCTGAAGTTCAGCAATTGCTATTCTGAAAACGCGCTCTTTCTAATAATCAGATGAAATTCCAGATAAAATAGCATATATTTAACATACCTTAAAGCTTCATTGAAGAGCAATAGGCCAATTAATGAACTCTTCCATATTCATGAACATTCAACGATCATCCCACTGGTCATATATAATGCGTATCATATCATATATATCACGATACCTGGTCATAGATAATGCGTGTTTTCTATAACATAAATAATTATTGTTTACCATTACATTTCAATTAATGTAGCTTTTCCAATATAAAAAAATGTTTTTTTTTGTTGTTCTTTTTGTCTGAAATTTTAGAAATTTAATTCTCAGCATTTTCAGTTGAATATATTTAATTTAAATGCAATTTTGATATATTTAAATGCAATTTTGATATTGAGACACATCAACTATTGTTAATGTAGCTGTATTTTCTTTAAATTCTAAATCTTCTTAATAATAATTGTATGCATATTCTGATATTATTTAAATAAAAGGATGAAAACGTTGTCAGCACCAGTATGAGAAGATTAAATTTTGCTATCTATATAAAGTGTCTCAAAACAAGGTCATAAACATCAAAAAGGGGTAGATGTATCTAGATGACTCAGAATCGCATAGCAATGCTATGTCGAAAATGCCTCTCAAACACTATAGATGTGCTTCATTTACTCGGAATTCTTGAGTGTTTCTTAGGGAAATACATATTTCAGTGTTTCATAGCAAAATTCAATGATCATAATCAATATCAAATAATGAAATCACTGTATGGGATCTGATCATTAATCAGTGCGGTCAACTGATTCAAAATGTATAGTTTATGTCAAGGTTGTGAAAAATTGATCGCAGTCGATTCAAAAAGCTCCATACACTTTAACTGGAATAGCAATGAAAATTCTGCGCCCACACATATTTTTCTCTAATAAAAAAAAGAATAAAAAAGAAAAAGAAAAGGAAATTCGAATGAACAAATGGATACCAAATTGAAACAACTAAATATTCATGATGCCATCGATCAAAAAATGATATGCAAATTTGAGAAAGGAAATGTTTTTCTCTTCACATGAGACTTTGCCATGAGAAGAGAAATTTTGTACTTTGCCATGAATTGCAATTTTGCATCTAAATTTTGGACCCACTGATATCATCTGGACGTTATGGCTGTATTATTGTTTAAAACAACGCACTGATCACACGAGCAAATACGGGAACATTGGGTATGAGCATTAAATGTTCGTATGGAATACTGAAATGACGATTATCTTGGGGGAAGTCGTGAATCCTGAGCATGTTCAGTAGTTCCTGTGTCTGATGATCATTGTCGAAGCAATATTGCTTTGTTATTTCGAGTCGTCTGGATGTACCCTACCCTATCTAGAAGTTTACAACTTTCCTCTACTTTCTGTATACAGAATTTTCAAATGCTAACAAATAAATTTTGCAAACCGAATATCCTCTCTTTGAATGCATACAAGTTTTCAGAGGAACAATATATGTAAAATGTAAAGAAGCAGCACTCATAAAAATGCTGATGTATGGCGTCATATCAAGTGCAAGAAAAATACTTTTTAATATAAACAAGAATAGTAATACTTAAATATAATAGTTTAATTAACTGAGATAGAGTAATCCTATTTACGTAGCTGGATAATCGTATTTACACAAGTGAACATTAAAAATAATGAAGCACCGATGGAGACATACCAGTGATTAATCATGCACGAACGAATATCATAGAGACGATAAAAGAGAAAGCAACATAAAATGCACTTCCAAATTTTAAGTCACTTTTTGGAATATTTCGATTCCGATATATCAGTTCCTTTAGTTCTACCTTAAAAAAAATCTAAAGGATTAAATTTAGTGATCATACTGATCGCACACTTTGATCCCTACATCCAATCCAGCGACTAGAGAAATCCCGGCCCATAATTTTAAAACAAGCCAAATGACGGTTGTTCCTTTTCATATCACATACTTTTCATCTATTACTTTTAAAATGTTTCCCTTTTGTAAATATATGGATAAAATTGTTATTTTTTTAAGATCTTGTACTTTTCTACAAAAAAAAAAAAAAAAATCTTCGTTTTCTCACACTTTTTAAAATTTCTTTATTTTTATGCCGAGTGTAAAGTCGTAATATTTCTTTTGCTTTTTTTTTTCAAAAATACATCGTAGATGTGTGATTCTTATGCACTCGATGTGAAAATTCTCACTCCGCATAATTTGTCCGATTGAATCAGAGCACCCTAAAAAAATAAGCACACAAATATAGAAAAAGAAATGGAAAAGAAAAAAGGAAGAAGCTTTATAAGAAGTATTATGGAATATTTCTTGCCAGGAGAGAAAACTTACCAAAGAAATTGAAACTGGTATTTTTACCGAATGAAGTCGAATAAATTAACCCTTTAATGGGGAGGTGAAATTTTAGGACTTAAATGGGGAGGTGCGGTCTACGAGACCGCATTTCATTTCCACTCAAATTAAATTTTCTAATAATTATATTAGTATAAAAAACTGCAATATATTTTGCAGATATTTTTCTTTATATATAGATATGTTTTAGAAATTTTTTGAAATATATTATCATTGAAAAAAGTAAATGCGTTGGAACGTACATTTTCTTCTCGAATTACATGTTACAATAAATAATATTTTTGAAAATACATATTAAATTTTACTTTTTAAATCATATTTATTTTTACAGTGTATGAAGGTATATAGAAGACAATATAATGTACAATTCAACAATTATATGGAAAATAAAAAAAAATAAAAAAAATTGGCCCTTTTTTCATCGACTTGTGTGACTTTCATAGAACGGTTTCCTAGGCCATTTTTAAAATACAGGTTAAGAACTAATATAAAAATAATATATCTCTTGGTATATTAATATATTTTATAAATTTTTCAAAATAGATTATCACTAGAAAAATGAATTATGTTTAAACATACAGAATGAGTTGAATGCGAACTTTCATTGTAACACTCTTCTGTACAATTATCCTTATCACTAAAATCACTTTCTGCTTCATTTAAAAGTGTCTGGAGCACTGCTTCATAATAGGATCAGTAAATTGAATGGTATTTTCAGGGACCAAGTTTTAGCACCATTTGCAAGGCCTTGTTTATCACTGGGACACTAACAGATAGGTGCTGTCTTAGAGACCGCTCTAAAAGAAATAACTGAATTATTTTAAAAAGCATCCGCTGATATCGGTTGAAAAAGTGCACGCGTATTGAAGATCACAAAACAGGAAGCTACAATGTCAGTCCATTCAATTGAACCAAAAATAGACTATTGGTGACAGAAAATCCATCGTAGGTTTTCTCATAGACCGCGCGTCCCCAGTTAAGGGTTAATGCTATATAGAGACCATTAAAAAAACCGCCATATAAACAGAACAACCGTAGATTAAAACAAAAAAAGTGTATACAAAATAAAAATACCGTAATTAACATTCCTCAAAAGTCAACAGAAAAGAAAAGAGTAGAAACTATCCATGTAGTCTACCACACTTTGGGAATTTGGAATATCATAGAGTGAAATTCAACGACATTATTTTTACACTTTGATCATTGCCATATTTATAAGTTTCAATAAGAAGTAATTAATTCAAAATAATTCAATATAATCTCAGTAGAATCTTAAATAAAAGTACTAACTTCACTAAAAATCTCACGTTTAGATATAATTCTTGAAAATTCGGCAATTATAAACTTCAGATATTTTAATACCAATCTAACTTTAATTCGATCTATATCCAGGGAAAGAAAATATTCTAAAAAAATGTGTTCCATCATATCTCACACGTCAAGGTATAACCAAAAATAAACTCAGTGCCACTTTGCTCTATTTTGGCCATTGAATCCTCACTGACATATTTCTCTGCACCAGTTGGGGCATAAACTAGTATCGCGTCGAAAAGGTTCCAGGAATTCGCATTGGCCAAGAATCTCATTGGTATTCATAGCTTCCCACGAAGAAAAATATTTAAATCAGGGGTTCAGGGGCGCTCTGCATTGGAGCATCATCCCATCATTCCGCACTTTGAAAGTAATTTGACAACTTCAAATCACATGCTATGTTGAGTATAAACTAACACGTGGTCGCAATTCGGAAGTATCAAATATCGGAGGAATACGACATTTCTTGTATTCTCCGATGACTCTGCTGAAATGGTTTATGGTTAATGTTAAATTTTGTATCACCTGAAATATCGTTCTGGAAATATATGTCGAAAGACATCTGAAAGAACAAATACATACGCGTTCGAAATGAAAACTGTTTGTCAATACTAGAAAGATAAGCACCTAAAATTTACAAAATGGGATTACGATGGCTTCTACTTCATTTTGGCATCGTATAAAATTGTGCAGTTAATTATCCCAAAAGATTAAAATGGTTTAAGTATTTTTGGGGATAACTTTAAGTCGAATTTATGGTATTATTTAAAAATGTTGGCTCAAAAATATCATTTACTTTTTACTCTTTATGCCAAGAGTAAAAGGCTAATTTGACGCAAATCATCTCATTGTAAAGATTATAAGTCCTATAGCCATTTAGAAATTTGTGAAATAGTGATAATATTGGATATATTTCAGACAATCATTAGAGTTTTCTATGGGATATTCAATCATCAATTTAAATCTATTTTATATTTATAACAATTGGTATTAATGAAATATATTTTGCATATCTTGATATTCACGATACATTTTGTATCAAATATAAATGTTGAAGTATCTAAATATTTACTGACAATAAAAGTGAACATGAGTTACAAAATGTGGCACATGTATATATATATACCTTTCAAAGTGGGAAGGCGTGCCTGAGAATGGTTGTTTTGCAAATGTTATTAAAATTTTAATTAATTAAAAATTAAGCTAAATTATATCAAAATTTGAAATTAAAAAATTATTCGTTGAAGAAGAATTGAAATTTTAGCAACCATTTATGCCGCCTGACAAACTGGGCTTGTTACAAATAAATTATAACGAGAAAACTTGTGCTTTTTTTACCCAGCAATTTCAGAAGAATTATAAAAGTTTCTGGCGTTTGAAAAAGGCACATCTTATCAATCCTCATTCTTTGAAAGTCCTTGAAAGCATGAATCCCTTGCCAACCGATTTCAAGAAGGGACACTAAATACACCCAGGTGCGTGGGACTAATGTAGTGTTAAAACGATAATATCCCTTTCGGAAATACTTTTTGTGTTTAATCTTGAGATGTTTTTTACACAAGCAAATATTTAGATTTCTTTAAACTTCTTTATATTAGTATGTTTGACTTCTAACAAAAGTACTATTTTTGTTAAAATTAAGCTAGAAGAAAGGGTATCCTGATGGAAAAGAGAAGTTCCAGCTAAAAGCAAATGGCTTTCTTAAAAACATTCTGAGAGTACTTTTTTCTTTTTCGAACTTTAAAAATTCTAACAAGAAAAAGAATTATGAATTTTTTTCATTAAAATCTTGCCTCTCTCTCTGTAGAATAGATCTATGCATTCATATGTTTTCGTAAGCTTTGTGAGCAATTTTTCTACTCGTCTTCAAAGACTGCTATGAAAATAAAGAAGGGAGCAAATACTAGAGGAGAGGTTTATGCAATACTTCATACTTGTAAACATGTTTATTCTAATATAATAATGCCGAGCTTTTTTTGTAAATTCGCAATAAGATTGAAAAATTGTCAGTTACAAATTATCGTTATTTCAGAAATCCAAAAGTTTTTGATTTTCAAATTTTTGATTCAATCAATTTTAATTGTACTTTAAAAAATTAAGATTCGTGCCATTTCAAGGAAATTTAATCCATTTCTATGTTATGAATCGTGTTAATAATACAGTTTTACTTTTGCAAGGTATAGGTGTAGGTTCCATTTTCCGTCATTAATTGTTTATAGTTTTTGATTAAAAATGAAATATATGAAAATGTGAGTGAAAACGAGGTACATTAGCTGATGGTTTCCTAGGAAATGCAATTGAGGTGATAACAACGATTTTGAGTGGTAAAGGTAATAACGATTCTTTTGTATACTTAGCAATCAATAGATCTCGACTGAAAAGCTTTTCAAAGCAATGATTTGATTTCTCTTGCACAGTTTATCTGAAGTGTTGCAATTTCGTAATGAAGAATGTAACTTATATTTGTTTACTCATAACCTCATATATATTTGCAATAAAATGTAGCATATCACGATTTATTTACATTTTTTATAGATAATTTACAAAATATGGAGAAAGAGGATCTTTATCCACTAACGTGTCGGTGGGGAGGAGTAGATTTTCTAAATAAACATTTTTATTCCAAGGATGAGGTTATATCCTATTTTGGAGTTAATCTACTTGTTAAGTGGGATTTGTTTTGGTCATATAAATAGATAAAAGGAAGATTGATTGAGATTATTGTTTCTTAATCTATTAAAACATTAATGTTTTTCTGATTAGAGGACACTAAGTTTGATGATGAGTGCTCTCACTGAGATCATTTATTCCCGCGGTGTACTACTGAGACTATCGAGTCTACTACTGGAGAGTAAACGATGGATTCATTGCAGTGGAGAAGAGGACAATAAAGAATTGGTTTAATTTACTTTATTTATTTTTCAACCGAAAAAAATTTTTAACATTAAACGATGAAAATAGTTTCTCTGTATGTATAAACAGCAAAAGTTGTTCCTTTCGAAAATTTACGAATATAAATACTGACTTCATAAACCCAATAGGGCTAGAAATGATGCTAGCCACAGAAGAATTATTTTCTTGTACCAGTTTTTACTTATAAGTACTTATATACTTATACCTGTTTTTCCAAATAAGAATTTTTATTTTAAAGAAAGCATAAAATAAATATTATATTTCCGTGAGAGTCACAGAGTAAAAATTTGAAATTTTCTCTTATGTTGTAGTGTGCTTTCAAAAACTTGAAATTTCTATTTTTAATATGCAATTCAAAGCCTCAAGACAAAGCTCGTTTCTACGATTTCTATAATAATCTCTCCTTTCATTTGACATTTCATTCATTCATTGCCTTTTTAACCTCCATATTTCTCAAATAGTTTACTTTTCCCATAAGAAGTCTATTACCTTTCTATGTCAAAATGTTTCAAAGATTTCTGAGAAGAAGTATTCACTCCACATGGAGCTCATGAAGTATGCAATCGATGTTTGAGCCATGATTACAATTCTACTGAAAAAGCAATGGAAATTTGTTATTTTGCCTGTAGTTAGAGACATGTGTTTTTATAATATTACTACGTCATTAAATATTTTATTTAAAAAAATCTCCTATTTTTCATAACTTTTCGTTTCTACAATTTTGGAAAAAATTAATGTATATAATAATCACGAAATATTATGCAGCATTATTTGAAAGTTTAATCTGACTTTAATTATTCAATGCCAAATCTTTTCTTTTACGTACTAATAAAAACATGGAAGCGTCCTTAATTGTGTTTATACCATCAAAGGTTTTATTGTAAGTTGTAATCTTTTTTTAAAATCAAAATACTGTTTCGAATAATATTATGAGAAAAAAAATTCTCATTTCTCCCATAAAATGTGTTTATCATTAAAAATAGATAAATTTCAGATTTTATAGTAAGTTTTCTTATTTTCAGTCGATGCAGTGCATTACATTCAGCAAGCATTAAATGCAAAAATTATAAAGTCAACTTACCAAGAAATATGGAGCAATTTCTGCCATTAATTTGCCATACTTTCTTTTTGTTTCTTTTTTCTTATAGTTTGATGCTTTTAATAATAATCAAACAATTTATTATGATTTGAAAGTAATTTTACTCATTAAAAAATCTGTATGAATCACTAGAGATTTTAAAATAAAACTTCATACGAAAAATAGTTTTCTCCTCTGGATAAATGATATACTCACAAGTTGTATGAAAAACCACACACAAGTAACATATCTTTAAGGAAATCAAAAAAATAAGTATTTCATGTTATATATATTTTACCAACATCAAACTCTCATAAAATTATTTTTAAGTCTTAATGAGTGAGAATTAAAATTTATTTATTGAAAAGTATTCAAAATTGTTAAATAAAGGCCATGAAAAGTATTCGAATGATGTCGAAATTGCAGCAAGATTTCCATCTGCCCTTGTTCATGGGCGTGGGAAAAGAAGATCCAATTAAAATTGGTTCATTCTTGTGATGACAGAACATATTTTAAGACAATGCTGCCATCTAATCATTGTTAAATAAAAATATTCTTGAACAAAATAATTTCAATAAATTATTATTACTTTTGCATGCATTTACCAAATATGCATTTGTATTCAATTTCTGAATAAAAGTTAAGGAATTATGTGAATTAGGATACAACTTTATTAATATTCAAGGTCAATGACAGTTACTAAGAAAAGTTTTGCTGTATAATTTCAGTTATTGTTTCAATAAATATATCTATAAATTATATTCCTTAGATTTTTTTTTTTTTTTTTTTTTTTTTTTTTTTTTTTGCAAAATCACGATACAAAAATAAAGTTTTATTGAAAAAAGTTTTATGATTTTCAGAGTATTGCAATATTTGTATAATAACATATTAAAATTTAAAATATTAATTCATCTGGAAATAGATATTTTTTATCAATGTATATATATGTTACAAAACAAATAAGGATAAAAATGAATAATTAGTTTTTCTGAAAAGTAACACTTTTTATAGCCATGATTTACTAAACAAGCAGAAGGACACTTACACTGGGATTTGAAGATATGAAAGTATTTTGTGTAATAAAACATTGGTGTATGGCTTCGAAATTAATTTTGTACTGAATTAGTGATTGACTTGACAATTTTTTAAAGATTTCTAATACCTTCGAAATCGAATTAGTGCCTTTGCCTTTTTCATTTTGGAATTTTTCGTTTCTTTCACAACAATATTTCATGTCTTTTTACACCTTAATTAATATCAAAAATGTTATACGATCTGACTATAAAATTATTAACAACTAATGTTTCGGAATGTAGTCTTAAGAATATGAAAAACTTGAAAGTTAACTATAAAAACTTTGATTAAAGCAATTATATGTTTAATTTCATTTTGTAATTTTAAATTTCTTAATATTAATTAAATAAAACAGTTGCTCTATTTCAAGTACAAAATGATCAAAATGATTTAATATCATATGGGCAAGGATACAAACACATTATTATTCACTATTCCCCAATATATTGTCCAATAATAAAAAAAAAATCTAATTATTCCAGATCATTTTAAATAGAAACAAATAAATAAAATGACATGAAATTATAGCTATAAACGATAAAGATATTTTTTAATTGGTTTTAATTAATTAAAAATTATAGATCGTTTATTGAGATTATATAATACTTCTTATTTCTTCACAAAAACTCTATACAGTCTTAGATTTTCTAAGAGAAAAAATAAAAAATATCTGAAGTAATTCTTGTTAAGACACAAGAAATTCATCTAATTACACACAATTTTAAAGTGAATCTGTAGAAATGCATGTTCTTAGATCAATGAAGATCAATCAATAATGCAGAAAATTTATAATGTTTATTTTCAAAGAAGCGAAAGATAATTATAAAGTTTTGAATCAAAAAGAAATAAGTAAATTTATACTTTATATCTGCGAAGGCTAAATGAATACAAACATTGTAGGTCATTTAATTTTCTTAAAAAAATGTTCGTGATACTGGTGAAGTCATAATTTTAAATATTCATGAGAACATTAGAAATTTATAGGATGTAGTTAATCAAATATTTAGATAGATGCTTATTATATTTTTATTCGGAAAAAAAAATTAAAAAGTTGAGAAAATTACACAATTTGAAATTTAAAATGACATCATTCAAAAATTATAATTCTTTTATGAGAATACTATCTGATGTATGTGCAGATTTATTTTCAATGTGTATTAAAAAAAATCACGATCTCAACTTAATATTATTGCATCTTTTAGAATGAAATTTGGCATTATGATGTAAATAAATTTGATTATAATATTAAGTATTATATTGAACATTATAAAGAATCAATTTATTATAGGTGCTTAAATGTAATAAAAAATATAATTATTTTGGAAGAAAAAATTGAAATCGGAAAATTGTGTAAATACAAAAGCATGCAAAAAAGGTATTGAAACCATGATTGACTTTAAAAAAATACTAAGACAAATCTAACATGTATCACTTAGGCGAAGAAATGTTTCATGTGTTAAATCCATTGATCATTGTCACCTAAATGTAAAATATACAAAACCAGCACATTATAAATATTTATATATTATATTCAATTTATTTTCATAATATTTTAGGATATGGTGCTCTTTTGTTTATAAAAGAGTCCTTTGGTTCATCTACAATTGACATTATTTCTATCCCTAAATAAAAATATATATCTTTCATTAGAAGTGTGAGAATTTTTTTAAGTAATTTTGTTTCATTTTATGTGTTATAATAGAAATATTTTATCTAAGAATTGGTTATCTGTATTTCGTCTGTCTGTTATATCTGTATTTCGTTATATCTGTATATTGATTTTATTTAATCAATATTGCAGATATTACGAAATATAAAAAGAACAATTAGAAATCCATTAGCCATTTATGATTATATGTATTCTAAAAAATAATATAAAATGCATATATTAGAAAACAAGTATATTGCGAAATTGGTAATGAAAAATCTATTATGGAACAATAAAAAAATTTCAAAAAATATAGTAAAGTAAATGCCATGTACCAAGTATTTATTATGAATATGCGCATAGTGTATAGAAGCTTTTATTATTTAAAATATAGACGAATGTTCAATTATACACTAAAATAAATGTTTTAATATTATGTCATATTTTTAAAATATTAAGTATATTTGTACAAAGAGATATGACTTAGATTTTTTCTACCATCCTACACACCAGAACTTTCAATGATCTTCGTTACAATCTAGCATGTAACTAATGTGTGAAGCTTATGATCCCATAACAAATTTGTGCCTCATGTCTGGCTTTATTCACACACCGAAATAAGCCACATACCGAAATAAGCGTAATTCATAATGAAACGTTCCCTAAATTCTTGATAGATTAAGTTGGTTTTTTTCTTCATTTTTTTATTATTGCTAGCTGACATTATTTTTTACTTAGTAATTGTAGTATGAAGCCATTTTTCTCCTTCTTCTAAAGCTAATAAAAAAAGTGCAAGATTGTACAAATTCTTAAACTGGTAAAAATTCAAATGGTAGAAAAAAAATTAAAACAAATAAAAATTTGTTATGGAAAAATCTATTTAACAGCTTTTTAAGACACAACTTTATAAATTAGTCATATCATTTTTTTATTTAAAAAAAAGTATCTACCTTTAGCAGTAAAGATAAAAGGCTATGATTTTCGGTGATAATTCTAACATCACATTATTTTCATCAAAGAATTGATGAGTAAAATCTAAAAACATTCAAAATTTTTGATTAAATTATTTCGGAATATTGCATATATGTATTAAATACCAGTTTTATCGTATCAGTATCTTCAAAGATTACAAAAATGAATGAATTATTTTAAAACTGCTGAATACAATGATTCAAGTAATATGTTAATATTTCCAAGTTATTAGTTAGTTAAGTAGCTGATTCAAAATCGTAGCTGTGAAAAAAATATGTAGCTTGAAAAAAAATGAACGTGTTCTGTTTCGAAACTTTGTTATTGTATTTTGTATTTTTGATGAAGGAATATCTGTAAATTAAATTATTTTATGCATGATGTATAATTTAAAAGCTGATGCTTAATCTAAATGTTATGCCAGGAAGATCATTAGACAGGAAATGCACTTTTTTGACACATCACTACTTCATGAGTAATAAGTATTCACTTAGGTAGTGTCTCACAAAATATTAACTATAATTTTATTTCCTTACATTTTAATTGCAAGTATAAATGTTTTTCTTAATACTTTCGAAGAATTTTATACCTTAAAAACTACATGTGAACCATTTTAAAATTAAAAAAAAAGGAATTATTTTTTTAGCTGTAGAAGTTATATATTTTCGTGTACTCTCTTTTAATTTTAATAAACTTTTCTTAATTTGTTTTAAACGCAATTTTGAAACCTGATTTTTTCTTTACATAACCAATGACAACAAAATAGAACGATAGCAAATAATCAATGTGTATTTTAATAGTTCCCGTGCCACTGAGAATAAATATATATTTGATTTCGCAGTTTAATGCTAGACTATTAATAAAAATTTAATATTTTTTAAATCTGATAATGCCTTTAATCTGGCATTATTTCGATAAATTGCGATATGTAAAAATTTTTACACTAGAATATAGCAGTTGATGCAACCATTGCAAATGAAGGCAAGACTAATAAAGACAAGATCCCTAATATATTGCCATACTAGAACATTTCAGATAAAAGATACAAATTTCCTTTATTTAAACAAAAAGGGCTTATTCAGTCTTTGAGTTCTGAAAGCATTATTGCTATTCAAATACGTTCCTTTTGTTAACATAAATAAAATTAGAATTAATAAAATTAGCTATTATAAAATAAATAAACATTAATAAAATGAGCTAATTATAAAATAAATAAAATCAGAAGCATAAATAAAGTTGCATTTTCCTCCCTGCTATTCTACAATGCATGTTTGATACAGTCTTTCAAATTGATTATTAGGGGTTGAGAGGTGCTAACTTCAATAAAATTTCGCTGAATTAACAGATTTATCTCTCAACTGACAGAAATTAGGGTTATTACTTAGGCTACCGAATAACAACATCCATACAAATTGCAAGTTGTATATGTCACGAATTTATTATATGTCAAATTTATTTAATTATTTCGCATTTTTCAAATAAAACTCATATATGTTACGATTTATACTATCAACGGCGTTGGCAGCATCAAAAAAAGACAAGAAATATAAAGTGCAGGCAAGAAATTTACAATGCTTTTAGGCGTGCCGTGCATGCATCATAAAGAATTTTGAATGTAGACAGCTGTGGGGTTTCCGTTCAAACTTAAATACAGTATTGCTTCAAGCATTCATTTTTTAAAGTAAATAGAAACTTTCAGATGCAAAAAAAAAATCTTTAAAATTGGGTTGTAACATTGACTTTTCTAAAGCATTTAAAATTATTTTTACTTGATCGCATGATTAAAAAGGCCCGGCGATGATATTTAGTTTGCACCGTTCCTCGGAAATTTATACATTAATCTATATTTACTTAATTTAACATATGATTGCTTGCGCCTGATAATCATTTTAAAGTACTCATACACAAACATATATAATTATTTGAAAATACATTTAAAAAATTTGAATCTTGAGAATTAGAAATGAAACAAATGGAACTGAAAATTGCAACATTTGTAATCAATTCATTCAGTCACAAAACATAGCTAAAAATCCTAAATTATGTGCATACAAACTAAACTTATTTTTTGACTGAAATAAAAATGTAGGAATCTAAAGCTCATTTTTGATTTTTGAATTAATAATATCTATGGCGTATCAATAATTATGAATATTTTTAAGTATTTTAATCAAATTTGTATGGAATAAATTATAATTCGATTTTAAAAATAGCATTTTTAATAATATCCATAACACATTATTTCTATTTTTGAAATTAAATAAATGTGAGCATACATTACTAAAACTCAATTGATTAAGGTACGCGCCTAAAAATCATTATATTCTTGAAATGTTTTTTTTCTATTATTTTGCGCTAAAATCAACATATTTAAGATTTCAAATACATATCATTTTTGCTTTAATGGTAGTTAGAAGCAAAATTAGTGTCAAAATTGTTTAGAGTTGGAAATGAAAGTTTCTAATTCGAAACTAGACCAAAAACATATTTACCCTGCTTCTAAGCAATTTTTCCTCTTTTCCTATTGCTCTTAAGCAATATGAAAGTAGAATTTACTTTTATATATAGTATCAAATCTTACTCATTTATTTATTATAATTTTTTGGCTCATGTGATAATTGTTTCGCTATTTACTTGATTTGCAGATTATTGAATTCAGTTTATGTTCTCTTTCTCCACGAGAAATTATTATAATACTATCACTATCACTAAAATTGGGAATATTAAAACCATGCAATCAGACGTAATAGCTCTTTTTTTAATTGCCATCGAGCAATTAAATGCCAGTATTAGGATTTATGCCGAAGCAAGCATGGTACAATGGAAATAACTTCTCAGAAAAATCACTCAAATGCTCCAATACAATCAAAGAGAATTAAACAAGTTTATTTGTGATTCTCTAGCCATTATTTTTTTTAAAAAGGTGTTTACTTGGTGAGACACATAATACTTCTAAGTTCTTTCACAGTGTTTTGCGGAAATTCTACCTAAAGGAAATTTGATTCTATTACAAACACTATTATTAGTTACTGAAATGTCGGTTTTGTAATCAAATTTCTGCTATATGAGACTGATAAGTATATTTAACTAAATTGGAAGAGGAAGTGATACAATACAAAAATGTTGAAAGAAGTAAGAAATTAAGGACTAATGTAAAGGTGGTTATCAAAATAAAGGAAACACTTTAGATTTATAAAGAATCCTTTATTAGTATGTTGTAGGACCGCCTTTGGCATGTAATACAGCTTGGAGTCGCCTAGGAATCAATTCATACAAGTGTTGAATAGTGTTTAGAGGAATATTGTACCATTCTTCCTGAAGATATTGTGAAAGTTCTGGGAGAGATGCCGGTGGAGGATATCGATTCCGTATTGAACGCTCTAAAATAGACCATAGCGGTTCAATTATATTGAGGTCGGGTGACTGCGCGGGCCAAGGCAGATGTTTAACTTCATCCTTGTGTTCATCAAACCCTGATTGTACAAGTCTAGCTATATGGATAGGCGTATTGTCATCCTGGAAAGTTTAATTTCTTACAGGAAACAAAGTTTAAACCATATGATGGATTTGGTCTGCTAAGATTTATCTATACTTCACCCCAATGATCCTTTCTTTCAGGGTTACGATTGACCCAGCAGAAAACCGCGACATAGCTGCCAATACCATGACAGATCCACCTCCATGCTTGACAAATGGAAAGAGACAATCAGGATCATATTCTTGTGCATGTGTCCTCCAAACATGCACCTGTCCTGTTGTAGGGAAAAGTTTGGAATACGATTCGTCACACCATATCACTTTCTTCCACTTATCAATCGACCAGGTTTTGTGAATGTGACACCACTATAGACGACGTTTACCATTAACACCTGTGACAAGTGACTTGGAAATTGCTGCTCTGCCATTAATGCTCTTTTTATAAAGGTACCTTCTAATTGTAATCACTGACACTGGAGAATCCAATATGGGGATTGCGCTCGGAGGTCACTTTTGCTGCAGTTGTTAATTTTTTAGACATTACAATCCACTTCAATATCCGTCGGTCTCTTTTACTGAGCTTCTCTTTCCGCCCACTATTTTGCTTTGCCGAGCTTTCTTGCCGCACTGTGTGTATGCTGTCACGATTTTAGAAGCAGTACCTCTAGAAACTCTTAAAAGTTGGGATGTTTCGGTCACACTTGCACCAGTTAAACGGACTCCTACAATTTGCCCTTTTTGAAATCCCAAGAGGTCCGACATTTTATGTTTTTTTTAAAAATCCAAGAATTACAGAACTTTAATGAAGCAACACTTACTAACAGAATATATACATTGCTATTTATATAAAAAATGGTGACTATTATTCTCGTTTAATGCTTAGGAAACACATTCAAAATTGTCACTTTTTTTCACAAGTGTTTCCATTATTTTGATTACCACCTGTACAATTAAAAATAAAATTATCAAGAAAAATATTAGAAGCTAAAAGAAAATCAAGATTAATAAATATGAAGTCAAGTAAAATTGAACGTACAAATATGGTGAATTTTCAGATTCTATGTTATGCATGTATTTTGAGGGAAATTAAAATCTTTATTTGAGTTTTTTTATATTTTTTATTTATTTACGAATAGGATAAATTTAATTTTCTAACGGATTTTTTTTTGTATGTTCCAATAAAATTTAATAAAATTGTTCCGCGTATTACAGAGGTATTCTCTAGGAATAACAGAGTTTGACATATTTCAGTAATTACAAAAAGCGATACAAATATTCTGGTTCATAATACAAGTAAATATGTAACAAATATATTATGGTAACAAAATGTGAAATGTATTCTTTAAAATTTATTATAGGGCATACAGCGCAAACACCAATTTTACCCCATTGTGACCATATGTGGTAACATTTTCGAAACTAGAAAGGAAATCCATTAAAAGGGCATTTAAATTTATATTTTTATACATTAATGTAACTGAAAACAGAAAATTTGAATTTTATCCAAAGAAAAAAATGTGCTCCAATGGTAGGAACCAGGATTGTAGCTGATTTTACTAACATGAGAGTAATCTTCTTAATTTTTTTGCCAGGCGAGAATTTTTCTCATTAGTAAAAATATTTACTTTAAAAATATGCTAATGCCAGCCATGATTTAAATATAAATCATGCTTGAATTTTTATAATAAGAAGACGAAAACGAAGAAAACTAATGAGTTTTAAATTTAATGAATATTATCTTCACTGAAAATGAATTAATTTTTTATTTTCCAGGAACTTTTATTTTTATACTTAACATATCTAAAATAATTTTAAAACTTAAATTCTTAAGATATATTTTGCATAAATTATTAAGAAAGGAATTTAGATAATCTTTTGCTTTATAATTTCAGAGGAAGATACATGAAAAAATTACAAAATCAAAATAAATGTTGACAGTAAAAAAATAAAAAAAAATGTTTTCTGAAGCTTAGCATTGGTTTATTCGCATTTAAAAGAATAAATACATAATTATTTTTTATGAATAATAAAATTTATTTTTGTTACATTTATTCCTCTGGCAACTACTTAGAAAATTGCTTAAAAGTGTTTTTTCTTTAGATTAAAAATGCATTCATTCAATAATATAAAAATTAAATACATAAATTCTTAGAACATTAAAAAAACTCTTATTTTCAAATTAGCGCAGCAAACTAAAACTTTCTTCACTGCTAAATTTAATTTAATGCCAGCTAAAATATGTATGCAAATATATATAAAATTACATATAGCTGGGGATTGCATTTTAGGTTTTGAGTTTAGACAGTCATAGGGAAAAAAATTACTGTTTTATATTTCATTGCAAATATTAAATATTATTTCAGCCTGTAATTTTGTAAAAATGGTTAAAAGAAATTTCGGTCAATATAATCCAAAAATTCTTTTTTTAAACTTGATGATTATAATCAGTTACATCTGTATTGTTTGCATTTCATTACAAATGATCTTTGGAATTATATTTTAAGGATAAACTTTCACCTCTTTCTGAAGAGAATAACTACATAAGTCCTATTAATTTGAAGCCACTCATAGGTAGTTTAAACACTTTAAAACAATTGTGCTACAGATTTTTAAATTTTTTTTTAAATAAATGTCGTTACTTTATTTTGTTTAGATTAGTAAAAATATTTTTAAGCTTTATAGTTAATTAGGTGATGCAAAAAAACTAATTCGTGACTGATTTTTTTTAGATTTTTTTGATATGGCTATATTATTAATTGAAAATAAAAACCGGCTTTCCCTAGAGGAGGAACTCTTAATTTGTACATGTACAAAGTGAAATTCCTTGACTATCCTACTAAAATATACTCATCGATACAATTTTATCACATGAAAGAAAATATCAAATATTCGATTAATCATGTGAGATATTTTAAAGATATCTAAGCTATTAACCAAGATTTGAACTTAATATATATGCGATAAGATTTATGTTCCATACAATGGCAAGCACAGAATGAAAACACGACTTTTATATTTTCTTATATTTTCTCCTTCGATCAGAAACCCGAGAAACATGAATTGGAAGCTTTGATGCTATTCGATGCTGGAAATGAGATGCCTGATTATTTAATTTGTATAAAAGACAGCCAACATTCTTTAATATTTCATTAATTTATTTTTTCATGCTTGTCCTTAATTATTAAAGAGAATGTTAACAACTGTTAAACAAAAGATTTAGCTGTTGTTAACTTTAATTGGTAGCAAAAGATTTAATATTTAAAATATTATATCTTTTGTTACAATCAGTTTTGAGTATCAATCTAAAACCCATATATATTAAAAATCAATTTATTCTTTCTAAAAATTTTAGTATTCCGATTAATAAATCTAGTTCAATAAACATTGGTAAGTTGGTTCATATTCAAAATTAGACGACGAATTTTCTAAACATATATTAAAAATTATTTAATTATTTCAAACTGTTTCAGAATATGCAATATTAGTTCAGTAATCATATATTTTATATAATTTGATAATAATTGAACATACTGTTAATGAATTAATTCTTTTTATATAGGAATTAATCTCAAAATAACAATAAAGATAATTGACCATCGTCTGTAAACATTTGGGCGTAGGGTATATGGTAATTTCCTCTTGTTTTTGTATTTTAATACCTTTTACAAATTTAACTGCAACGAAGGCAATGTAAAAAAAATATGTCTTCGATGAATGCTCAAATAAAATAAAACATGGTAATCTGATTTGCCTTTAAAATATATTTAATTTAATAAAAGCCAAATTTTTAATCTTTTTTTTCTAAATTAAAATTAGAAATTTTAAATTAAGGAAATTTAAACTAGAAATTTTTAAATTTCCAGCACATGTATAAATGATATTTAATATGCTATCAAAATCAATTTTTTCAAATCTGATTTTATCGCTTTTTTAGTTAGTTGGATGAGCAGACAAAATTGGATGAAAAAAAGTTGAATGAAAGAATAGTGTTTTATTTTTGATTTTTAATTATATCAATAATACGTATTATTTTTTCATTTTATTATTATTATACAACGCATTTTAGGCTGCAAATTCGGGCATTTCTGCTTTGTTCATCCTCATTTATTTATCTTTCAGTGTTCCAAACCACAGCACAATAATTATCTCGACAACATTTCAAAATATGAAAAGTGTGAATTGAAATGCATTCAATGAAGCGTTATTGCGTATAACTAGAATTAAGTAGGAATGAATGATTTCAGGTGAAATGAAATAAATATTGACAAAAAAAGTAATTTCCTTTTTAAATTCAGTTTACATTCAGAATAACTTCAATATTTCAAAATCTATCACTAGCAAGTTTTATTCCAAATATTTATTCTGTAAGCAATGAATATTAAGCAAGCCGATGATAATGTATCTTTATCTGCCGAAAATCGATTGCATAATATTTTCGCTTGTTCCCTAATAAGAATATAAGTTTGAAATTTTTAAATTAAAAAAATCTTTTTTTTTTACCTGAAAGTGATAGATTATAGTTATTAAAAAGCAAGAGTTTATTTTTAAGATGGATGAATTGTTACTGCAGAAAAAATCATAGTTTCTTGATTGCTTCTATTGAAAATTGTAACATCAACATTTCTTTAATATCAAGAGTATGTTTTTATCTTCACATTTTTCTGAAACCTGCATGTCAATTTCTTACCAGATATTAAAGGCATGCAATTTCTGAGGCGATACTTAAAAAGAATATTTTTTAACACAAAAAAGTTAAATAAAGAAAGTTTAAAATAAATTTTTTGTATCTTTTTATATAATATTTTTTAAATTTAAGTTTACTAAAAACAGATAATTTCCACACCATATCGAAGATATTTTTTGGAAAAGTTTGATAATAGAGGAGATAAAAAAATTTAAACGATGCAAAAGTTAAGATAATATATAAAAATTCTTACAGCGTGCATTTAAGAAATTTATTTTACAGAATAAGTTTCATTTTCTTTATATTGTTATTTCTATAAAATTATATTATAATTTTTAATCAATATAAGGTTTATAAAAAAATTAAATTTATATGTTTCAAGTTTATCTGAAGTATATCATATATATTAGCTCTTGTCAAATGTCTTGGCAATGTTCAATTCTTAAGTTTGAAACTTTAAATATTATTTCTTCAACTTGGCCTCCACTTTTTTTCTATAATCGAGATTTTGAAGAAACTTTCCAAACCAATAATTAGTTATTTGTTAGTTTTAATTTTTACTAATTTATTACTTCTTCGCCTTTTGATTTCTTTAAATATTATGCATTTTCTTGCATTCATTTTGTGTACACATATTGCATTATTATGTTGCTTATAAACACTCATCCTCTGATTAAAATATATTGTTAATTGATTCCTTTTAAAAATTCCTATGAATAATAATAAGCAATTATTTCGAGTCTAATTTATATTAATTAATTTCTTTTAAAAATATTTTTAGACTAAATTCTGCCTGAAAATAACATATGAAAGGGTAAGGGTTACATAAAATCACAATCTAAATTTTTTGATACTTGAGAATAAAAAACATTTGGTTTTTAATTTATTTTTTTAAATAGAAGTACTTTATTCTTCTGAAAATTGAATAGTAAGTATTTAATGGTCTGGGAAAAAAATTAAAATAATTGCTGAATAATTTAAGAAAATGTAGAAACCAGGAAAAGAAAATGAAATCAGAATATTATTGCTTGCCAAAAAGTAAACAATATTTATGAAAGAAAACGAAACATTTTATAAATTTGCAATATTTTCCTCATCATATCGTCATTGTTATATCAAAATATCATGTGGCGATAACTTTATATTGCAAACTTGATCAAATCTCAATGAAACAGCTATAACTTCTAACAACAACCATCAAATTCAGAATATATGTTTGTAAATTTGGCAATAAAAATTGGCGACAATCTTTAAAAAATACAAATATTGCATAAAAAATACAAAATTACTCTAAAAATGTCTTATATTCTGTTTATAATATATATATATATATATATATTATTATTATTATTATATATATATTATCAACTATATATATTATTATTATTATAATATATATATTATAAACTATATATATTATTCCTTATATTATATACATAATATAAGGAAACGGAATTTGTTTGTTGTAGTATTCATTTGATAGTTTCAGATTCATAGGACTTTCTGTCATAATCAGCACTGATATAGATTGGTTATGCTTGTTATTTAAATAAAATGAATTTTGATTGGAATAATTTTGATAGATGCTGAAAACGATTAAAATATACTTTAGATAATTTTTAAAAAAAAGGCAATTCAGCAATTGTAATTTTTTTTATTTTTAAAATGAAGCTATTGTGAAAATGCCTTAGGATATACCAAAACCAAGAATGTATGAATCTTCACTAGTTGATTCTTTCATATTTCAAAAGAAAATTTTTAAGCTTTGAAATCTGTTGGCAAATAATTTAAAATTGTGTTTGTTACTTCTACAAATCAATAAGGCTTTGTTATAAAAAAAAAAAAAAAAACTCTTGCTTTTTGCTAACTACTTTGTTTTACAAATAAAATGCCTTGTTAGCAGTCAGATTTATTTACATATGTTTAACTTTAGGTCAATAAATAATGAAAATGAAGTGCATTACGAAACATCCTTAGAATATCTTGTAATGGTTGAATATAAATAAATAACATGGTTTCTAAAAGTCATTGATTATTCATAAATGTACTAAAATTGTTTTTCTTAATTGCCGAAATATTGTTATTTATATATCAGTTTCACCACCACACCTCTAAAAATACGTTTGAATATTGGAAAACGAATCGACTGATGAATTTATTTAACTCATATTGTATTTTTCTAATAAAAATTTCAAACATTTGCTGTCAAATTGTGCCCATAATTTATTCAGATTACAAAAAACATTTAAAACAATATATACTAGGGCACGATTGGTTTTTCGTTAATCATGCAATCCAATGCCCGGGAGCACAATTGACATAGAATCGGCTAAGGGTTTCTGCGTGTCATTCAAATAAATCAAATATTAGATATTAATTTGAATGTTCAAATATTTTTGCATAATTAGGTGTTTAGATAGTTGCATAAAAATCTCTCCCGCATTTCAGTATATTTCTGACAGAATCAATAAATGTTATTTATCGTTTCAGGTAATTTTTTTAAAATGTCTGCAGATTTACTCCAAGTTTTAAAATGTAAAATTGTAAGCATAACTCTCATATAAATTTAGTAATTATACTTACAAAATCTTCGGAGGAATTCTTAAAATTTTAGGGGGGAGAATTTCCGGTTTCAAAAAAATAAGTTTTTCAAAATATCGATAACTACATAATCTGCAGAATGGTGTTTTAATATTAAAAGAAGACAGGAAATATTTTAACATAAAAAAAACATTTTCGGGACTTTAAAATTAATTAGAGTTTTTAAGATTTAAATTAAAGTGTATGTTAATTTGGATATCAATTAACAAAGGCAGCATAGATCAATTATCAAACTAAAATTAAAGGGTACAAATTTGAAGTAATAATACTTTAATTGCTGAAACATTTATTTAAGCTTAATATTTTCAGTTTTGACGCCTTGTCAACGTTTCTTGAAAGCCTAATAATAATAATGATATTGGTTTTTTTTAGTAATTTAACATGTTATTTTGGTAATATATCTTGCGAATTTTTTTTGTATTCTTTCGATTATCTCTGCTTTATCATTTTCTTATGGTGGATAATCAAATATTTTCCATTCAACGAATGAATTTATAAAATTGAGAAAAATTTCTTCTCTCCATAGAAAGAAAAAAATGCTCCACAGAAAAATAAACAAATAAAAGGGTGAAAGATTTCTTTCTTCTACTTTTTCCTTTTTTCCGGAAGGAAATGTAACAACCTATTATCGTTGCAAAACCGATTCCTAAGAATCTGTTGAATTCGGGTTTTCTAGGAGGGGTATTCGGATATTTTTAGTGTCTTAAGTGTTTATCCTCTCTTCGGCAAAGTCCTTCTGTTTCAAAAAAGGAAGACTCCCTAGGAAAAGAAAGACCTCCTCTATAGAAAAGAATTTTTTTTTCTCTCTGTAAATCGGGTCAGTTTGACCTGTAGGAGAAATTCTCTTTTTCTTTCTGAAAAGTTTTTTCTGACCGAAAAGTAAAAATTCTTGAAATAAATAGCCGCCGATCTCATTAAAAAAAGACTTTGACTTAAAATACGTATTTAAAAAAAGTCTAACTATCTTTAAGTTTAGAACTATCAAGCTTGACATTTTGTTACATCTTATTAAGAAAAAGATTTTTTAAATTTTAATTAATTTTTAACTAAAAGTAGTATGGATGTTTTATCAATAACATCAAGACTTATTATTGTACAAAAACCATATTTAAACATTATAAAACCTACAATAAGTTTATAATGATACCAATTTTTTTTCCGCATATGAGATAAAACGTTTTTTTTCCTAAATACCATATTATACATCGCTACAAAATCAAAAGCTCTAGTATATAGAGTTTAAAAATATATGTAGACTATATACTACACAATGAATACATAACCAATTCAAATACATAATACATAATATACTCAAACAATAATTACATATGAAAAACAGAAAAGTAGAAGTATATGATCTCATTTTTAATAACTGAAAATGATCACTTAAAGGTCTATCAGTATATATTATAAAAACGCACACAAACACAGTAATTCTTATTTAATAAGAAATTGGGAACATGTTTCATTTATTTTGTCCTTTGATTAATATCAGTTCTCTTATGACTAAACCTTTGTTGAACTAGCAATCAAATCAAAAAGGTCTGAGGTGAAAATGATGTTCATAAAAATCGTAATGGAAACAAAATTAAAGATAATGATGTACGAGTGCTAAATGAAACATCTAATAAAAATTTCGAATGTTCATCGAAAAAGAAAAAAAAAAATAATAATAAGTTCTTGAAATCCATTGTCAACTGACTGAAAATTGCAATCTTCTTGGTCATAAATTGCTTCTTTTGTAAAACTAAATTAATATGTCCCAAGATTGCATCCACAAAATAGAAGAACAATAAAAGTCAGAGTTAATATAAAACTCGTGATGATATTGCGTTGCTATGGATTTTATTAATACTCATCATTTTCAAAACAAATTATGGATATTAAAACTTGCATAACAGTTTTCAGATTTTCGATAACAGCAGTTTATTTAAGTTAATGAAAAATGATGGCTTACACTTCTTTTTTAAATGCGGAAATGGGTCATTAAAGTGCACTATTTTCAGAAAAAAAACAATTTGATTTACAGAAGCTGCATTTAATCTACCAGAGCGTTTCACTTTAACTTGCTTCTTTGAACAAAAGTATTAAAATGAATCCAGAAAAACATCTCGATGATCTCTACAAGTGCATCTTCTCGATATTTCGAATTTTACTCCTTATGGAATCTGAACAAAATCTGATAGGAAATTCTAAGATACAAAGGCAAAGACGCATAATGTTTATTTCTAATTTCTGCATTTCAACTTTAATTATTATATTTAATACATCATTTCTGATATATATGCATGGATTTGCAATCTGTAGAGCTAATGTTATTATGGTGTTAGTAGCAACGATTCATAGATGGGTGTTAGGCTTTAAGTTGGGAAAACTGAAAAAATTGTGGCACGATTTGGAAATACTGACAATGGATTTAAATTTACCTGTGGCTGAAAATAAAATAAAATTTCTCTATTCATTTATAATTTTTACCACTTTCCTGCAACTTCATGTGTTTATTTTCACTTTGGTCACTATGCTTAATGTTCGTATGAAAGTGATGGTATTCCGAATCGATCTACCTGGTCCAACTTTATGGATTATGGTTATGATTTTTGCTACTTCCCAACTGTTCATAATGCTGCCAATGAATAATTTTGCTGCCTTTTACATGATTATATGTCGTCATCTACAACTGTTAATCAAATCTTTCTCTAAACACTTGGAAGAAATACCGGATTCAGAATACGAAAAAGTCCTCATCGATTATATGTCAATTAGGAAATTCGTATTAAAAATGGATAATGAAATGTCATTTTTAGTATCGACTTCTACGCTTTACAGTGCATGCACCATGTATTTTGGAATGTCCGTTATAATGCATCCTGAAGAATATATCGATCTTTGCCAGTTCTTAGCAGTGCTGAGTCTTTTTATTGGGAGCTCCGCTGCTTTTTTAGGATTGACAGTGGCCGGATCGCTCATTCATGAATCATGCAGCAATTTGTGGCTTCAAGCTCATAAGTGCTTAAGTTCGAAATCTGAAGTCACGAATTTTCAACAAAGATTTTTGTCCATTGTAGAGAAGAATCTATTCGTCACAGTTTGGAAAATTCTACCTATTACGAGAAGTTTCATATTTGCGGCTGCTGGAACTGTATTTACTTACTGCATTGCTTTGGACAGCATTCAATCTTTAAAGAATGTTTCACTTATGTGGAGCTATATAGAGTAAAACTTTTTCGATTTTACATAGTAAAAGCATTTCATTTACAATCCCTACTTTATTTTTATTTTTAATGTAGAAGAATTAAAGATAAAATAGTGTAATGTCCATAAATTTTTATTTTATAGTTTACAATGTACTTTATATCTGACATTTTGATATTTTAAAATTTTTCACTGTTTCAAGTTTAATTATAAAATGGCATCTATGTATGATTCTAATATATAGATGATTATAGATATAATATATTTCTGTTATACATGTTAGATATATTTATCTAACATCTATATGTGATCCAAATTGAGAAAGTATTTTCATGACTATGCAATGGCTGAATAAATAATTTGTCTAAGCTGTATAATATTACTTAAATGATAATAATATTATTGATACATAGTTTTTCCAGTTGAAATAAGCAATTGTTCGTGAAATATGCAATTGCCTTTAATGAAGATAGTTTTCTGAATTTCCTTTCCTTTCTAAATTGCAGATGTTAATTTGTATTAAAAAAATTATCAAGGTCGAATTGTATATAATTCATGATAAATTTGTATACAATTCCCAACTTCGCAGAAGCTCTATTAACACAAAATAATTTTATTATATCTTTATTATGATGTTAAGTATTCTAAATGGCGTTTATTAATGTGAAGATATCATAGCAATATCATGGAACATATTTCGATATTAGGAAAGATAAATTTTAATCTGGCCGCGTATAAATGCTATGTTCATAAATACGTAAATTTGATAATCGAAATACTCAAATTTTTAAATAAATGATATTTTTTAAGTGATATAAAAAGATTTATGTGATAATTTGTTATTCTGTGCCAATTTTAGTTTCAATTGCAACAGAAAACGTTGCTAAAATGTATTTTCGATTTCGAAAACAAAGCACAAATCTGCAAATTTGCGAAACTCTAAAAAATATGTGCTTTCCCGCCGCTTACTGTCTTACCGGAAATCCACAATTCTATGTGGAGAAAACGGGTTAATATCAGATAACTTTCGAAACTACTCCAAAAGTTATCTCAGCAAAAAAAAATTATTGATAGAAGATTTTTAAAACTTTTTTAAAAGCATTGCGAGGTTTTTAAAGAACTTTTGCCTTCACTGTGTATCTAAAAGTTCAAAGAATTTTAATTATTAACTGAAATTGCCTTATAAACATAACAGGTGGGAAAATAATAATATTGAAGCTAAATAGGAATTGAAAAATGCACTTTCAAAGAAATCAGTATATTTAGAACATATTGATATCTGTAGCTTATAATATATATTTACTTTTTATTAACCGTCTGTGGTGAACAAGCGGTGCATCCAAAACATTGCTTTCCAGACCATAAAAATTTGAAGCAAAATACATCAATATTCAAAGCTGCAATTCTTACTGTTTAATAAGACTAAAAACATGAATTTAATACACATGAAATTTATGGGAACTTCATTTACTCCTTTCTATATCTGTTTTCGTAATAAAATACAGGGTGTTTATAAAGTCATGGATCCATTTTGATGTTTAATAACTCATAAAATAATGAAGATATAAACAATCTTATGGCATTTATTGATGGAATAACTCATATATTGTCCTTTCCAGGTTTGAATATTTTTACATTTGTAAATATCGTCTGCGCGTGTGGTTAATTTCAGATAATTTCATTTTCCAGTCTAAATATCTGTACTTTTTTAAATATAGTCTGCTTATTAATTGCATTTTTCTCTCTTTTGTTTTTGGCAACTATTGCAATGTTATGTTTACTTTTGATGTGTTTGTTCTATGTAATACTTTTGTATGTGATGTTTTATTCGAGCTGATATTAAGGAGAATGCATACACCATAAGAGAAAGCACAGATTTTATGGTGGTTCATAGAAACGAAATCGATAGTTCAAGCACAGAGAAATTTCAGAAGAATTTACCAAAAAGGAGAAATTTCAGAAGAATTTACCAAAAAGATCCTCCATCCAAAAACAGCATTTTGCGGTGGAAAAAGAATTTTCTAGAAATTAGAAGTATCGCAGATAAGAAACGTTCCGGACGTCCTTGCACAAGTGATTTTGACGTTGAGCGTGTCAGAGAGACATTTTTACACAATCCTAGAATATCTGTGAGATCAGCGGCAACAGAATTGGATATGCCAATTTCGACGGTGTACAAGGTTATTAAGAAAAAATTAAGACTGCATGCATACAAAGTTCAAATTGTTCAAGTTTCGGAACCGAACGATAGGCCTAGGAGGATGGCCTTTGCAACAGATATGCTAAGGAGGATTGAAGATGATGCTGATTTTCTGAAGCGCATAATGTTCTCCGATGAAGCATCCTTCATGTTTCTGGCATTGTTAATCGCCATAATGTGCGCATATGGGGATCTCAAAACCCCCATGAATACCGTGAGGCACAAAGGGATTCCCCAAAGGTTAATGTGTGGTGTGGACTAATGCACGACCGAGTCATTGGGCCTTTCTTTTTTATGGAAAAGACGGTCTCATCAGTCGTATACTTAGACATGTTGGAAAACTTCGTATTTCCACAACTAGAAGAGCTTCAGCCACATGTCTTTTTGCAACAAGATGGTGCGCCACCTCATTGGGGTACCATCGTTCGTACTTCTTTGAATGACCATTTTCCAAGACGATGGATTGGGCGAGGAGGTATAATTCCTTGGCCACCCAGATCACCTGACATAACGCCGCTGGACTTTTCCCTTTGGGGGTTTGTAAAAGACAACGTTTTCAGGAGGAGAGTGTCGAAGATTTATGACCTAAAAGCCAGAATTACAACCGCAATAGGCTCTGTGGATGCCGACATGCTTGCCGCTACCTGGCCGTGAAATTGACTATCGACTTGATATTCTCCGTGCGACGAAGGGGACACACGTGGAAGTTCATTGACAAGGGTCATGAAACTTTTTGAGTCTATTTAACCATTTAAGTTATTAATTTTAATCTATCTTTATTATTTTATGAGTTATTAAATATCAAAATGGGTCCGGGGCTTTATAAACACTCTGTATATAAAATCGAAATTAGTATTAAACAATTGTTAAATCTGATATTAAAATAAATTAATGCTTGAAAAGAAAATTAGTTTTGGCGACCATAAAGTGCTATTAAATCTAACCAAAATATTATTTGACTCTATTATATAACTTTTTTAATATAAGCATTGAGTTTTATTCACTTTGTGAATGGCAGATAGCTAGTCACTTGAGCCAAGACATTTGAGATTTTTTTGCCAACATTTTTGAAATATTTAATGAAAATTATTATTAAGTCGTAGTTAGTATGTATTTTGTACTTGAAGTGAGCATGGTGACAAAAAATAAAAGTAAAGCTTTAATTAACACCAAATTTACAGCGAATTAATTCAACATAATATTTTATATTAATTCTACTTTGAGATACACCATTTGTGGCACACTTATGAATAGCTCTCCGGTTTTAGAAATTGTTCGTCTCTCTGCTATTAATCTTCTAAATGTCTAATACAAAACATGTGCATTGTTTTTAAATAGAAATGAGACATTCAGGGTTGGTTCTCGGTTTGTAGACGGAAATACTGAGCGCTACATATTGCATGTTGAAGTGTTGATAGACCACTTTTGAAGGCACAAATGTTCATACACAACGTATTATTACAGTTCAAAAATTGATGTTGATATGTCATATATATTGGAAAGGTTAATTTTTCTAATGAGATTAGCTTCGCCAAGACCATGAATAAGTCACAAGGTCAGAGCTTCGAAAATGTCGGCCTGATTATTATTAATCAAAGTGGAATAATTTCACATGGTTAAATGCATGTAATATTGTCCAAAGCGAAATCTGGAGCTAGGGTGATAATTCTGGCTTATGTAATATTAAAGTGAGTTAGTGAAAATAACATAAACAGTAAACTAAAAATATTGTGTTTAAAAATGTTCCTAATTAGTAAAAAATAAGCAACATGAAATGTTGCATTGATAAGAAACTTTTAACGGTTTCTAAAAAACTTTTATTTACTTTATTATTTTTTTTATTTCAAGTTTTAATTTTTAAATTGCCCTCGAAAAAATTAAGATTAAAGTGAGATTGTTTCTGAATTTTTCTTCAGAAAAGAATCTTTTAAGTCTTCAGATAAAATTTTCCTTTCAGTTTTTTATTGAGAACTGAATCTTCTTGCCCATGATATTTTTAAAACAGTTTATTTCTATTTACTTTGTTGTTTGGAAGAAACGAATCATTGCCTTATTGCCTTATTTGCCAAATTATGCATGCCTTAGGAAACTCCCACTAACCTGAGGACATGTATAATTCGAGGGCAACGTCGGTATTGGAGAGGGAAAGCGATCAGAGGGCGAAAACCCCTAGTTATTATAGAAAAATCACAAAATATAAAAAAAAATAAATTTAAAGAAGAATAAACTTTTTTTCATTATTCTTATAAAAAATTACTGCTTTCCAGAAATTAAAATTTCAATAATTGCGCAAATATCATATAATTGAATATTTATAAATGGGATGCACAAGAAGATTTCCTATATCTGCTCCTAAAAAAAGTCACTATGTAGTTGAAGCAGAAAATAGAGAGCTATGCAAACTTATCAAATGTAAAAAAAAAAATCACATTCATTCAATGAATTAGAATAAAAAAAATAGAAAAACATTAAAAAGCAAATTCTGCAAGTATATTTTGTAGATGTTCATTATGTAATGCATAAAAAAGTAGTTTTATATCTTATTTTCATAATTTATGTTTTTCTATAATAATTATTTTTTTTATATATTTTTATGAACAAAAATTTTGTCAAAATATTTGTAAACTAAAACATCAAAAACAAAGCATAATGCAAACGTCATAAATTAAGTTATGAAAACTTAAAATATCGTTCTCCAGTAATATTATGTAATAATTCATTATGAACAATAAATTACATTAATATATCTACATATTTATGAAATTTGTGCAATTTTCATCGAAAAATATCTTTATAAATAGCAAACCCATTTTCTAAAAAACTTATTATAATTAGAAAATAATTGCACCACAGTTAGATATAGTAACAGAAAATGTAACATTTTAAGATGAAGTAGAGAATAATTTTGGAGAACTAACTTATGGCATTTGAAAAGTTAACGGTAATCCTTTCTTATTATAAAAATCACGCGGACAAGGTCTTCAATTCTTAAAATACTGTTTACCTGTATTAGAAGCGCACACAGGAATGTTTTGTTTTATGTAGAAAATGATGTTTTATGCAGAAAAATGATGGAGACTTGTTCATCTCTTTAATGCTTAAGATACCCTTTTATTACGATATAGAACTTTTCTCTATTTTTGATGCATTTCATATAATATAGGCTTTTAATATTATATAAATTACAATGCAGTTTTTTTTATTTTCTACATTTTTTATTACAGATTCACCGCTTTTTTTAAAGTTATTTAATACATTTTTAATTTGCCGAATTAAAATATATTTAGTGCTTTACGAAACAAATTGACTGGGTTCGAAACATCTTCTGACGGAAACAAAGAAAACATATTTTTTTTAAAAAATGTATTACAACTATGAATTTTTATCCGAGTTTCAATAGCATCTTAATGAGTCTTGTTTAGGTATTCTTATTTGAAATTCTTTTGATATTTTTTTCTGTTTGAGTGAAATTTCTCTCTTTTTTCCTTTTTTGTTATATATTTCGATATTTTTAGAATTTGATAATCGTCCGTTTATTTTTCTAAATGTTCCAATTCAAAGGCATGACAAATTTTTTTAAGACAATTTGATATTATAATAGTCACATTGAAGATTTATTTATTGAAACTCAAGTAAAATAAAATGCTAAATTTTACATCTTTTTTGAATTCAAAAAATATATAGATAATAGAATAGTTGTTTTGCCTACAAAATCTTTATTTTATTTTTTACTCTGTTACAGATACATTCTGTTCATGTAAGAAAATAAACCATTTTCGCCACTGTGTTTTACTATAAAATATTTTTCCATTGCTTTTAATTTGGATAATTCTCTATATGAAATAATATATGGGATTTACAGCTTGGTTAGCACTATATGGTTTTAAGAACTTCATATATTGTTCAAGGAACGTGGAATGAGATAATGGATATCATCAAAATTCTCCTATTTTTGATTGAAAAAAAATTTTGAGAAAAACCTTTTCCTATTCTGATTCTTACCAATAGTAAACATAAGTAAATTACAAGTTTACCATTCTTTACTAAAATATCATCCATAATATTACAATATTATGAAAGAGATGCTACTAAAAATTTGCACAGAAAAATACTAATTAAAACTGGAACATTTAATGCATATAAATTTCCTTGATATGAACGGAATTTAGAAATAATCTACATTTATCCTTATAAAATTCATTAATATTTTTATTAATTACTATTACAGACAAAGTAAGAAATCTTTAAAAATTAATATAACAAAAGTCTTTTACATACATCTTAGAAATTCAAATAGTTGAATATATATTCACAGTTATCAGAGAAACTGTTGTCAAGGCAATCAAGTAAGAGATTATTACTTCATACATTGCAGACTCCGCGAATGTATGAAGAATCTACACTTAAGGGGAATATTTTCGTATTATAGGATTATCGTGTTTTCTCTATCGCCGATAGAATGCTATTGAAAAATATATTTGCAATATACAAATGAATCTACACAATTTCCTAAATGAAAACTCATTAATAACATAACAAATTTTCGATTAGTTTGAGAAAATACTAAATATTCAACATTAATGTTGTTCACTTTCCTCTGTAGAGATTGTAGCACTCAATAAGTCATTGAAAACTGAGATCCTGAAACAAAATTTTAATAAATTAAATTAATTCAAACAAATCATCATTTTTCAATTAATGAATAGTGACTAAACAAATTTTGTAAATCATGTTTATGATTAGATTTTATGTTTGCCCCCATATATGATGCAAATGTATAATGAAACGGAAAGAAGAAAACAATGAGAAATCAATATTTTCCTGATTTGTAGATTTTTATTTAATATACTAAATATTCAAACAATTAGGAGAAATGATATTTTTTCAGAAATAATTTTCAAGACAGTATATTTTTCGAAAATATTCGATGACATAAAACCGCCAAACTTATATTTAAAAATAATATTTCTTTTCTGAGAATAAAACTTTTGAAAAATTGTAAGAATGTTCTGGTTTTTACCACATACTATCATTACCTATATCGCCCTATCATAATATATCACCCGTAAAAAATCAGAATGTTGAGAACAACTTAAATCTTTTTCAGAAAAAATCTTGGGTTTTAGAAAATCTATCTTTATTTAATATTGACAGAAGCTATTTTTTTTTGAAATCCCAAAAAATTAAAAATTTATATTATTATATAGTGTTATCAATCAACATGCAATTTGCGTCTAGAAGTATTTTCAGGCGCAAGAAAAACTAGAAGTTCTAGTTCTCCACTAAGAGTCTACGATAAAAAGTCACCCATGCACAGATTAAGAGATTATTACTTTCAAAATCCACGTCTAAATAATTTTTATAATAAAAAATTAATGAATGCTAGTTTCAAAAAGTAAATCTATGACTAGTAGCGTTCTTTGTAAGACGACAGCTTCATATCAACAAAACCTTTTTTCTATATTCAACATTAAAAATGGCTTTTTTCGTTACCTGATAAAATTTACTAAAATCAACTCAAATACATACGTTTAAGGTGCAACAAACATGAAGCAATTTATAAGTGAAAGGCAAATATCCAGAGGATAAATATAACACTTTTTTTATGTTATGAATCATGAAAATTAAAGATTGGTTATAATGTCTTAATGTCTTAAAGATTGTTTAGCAGAATTTATAGAATAAACGAGGGGTTGACAGAAAAATGCATTATACTATAAAAACAAATCATCATTATTGAAAGACAAAATTTATTTTACACGTTTCGTTGAAAACACATTTATTGTGTGAATTAATGTCACATCGAATATTATAATGGATGCATGAACTTCAAAATAAATAATATCACTGAATTCGGAATTATAATTGCTATAGATAAATTTTATCATGTATTAAAAACTATTTTGTTTTCAAAAGCTACGGATTCATTTGTAAACAAGAATCATACAAATTAATAACTAAGTTTAGCAGCTGTAATATTTAAGAAGTCACATTTATTAATAGAAATGAACAAAAAAGCTGTAAATTTAAAATACAAAAATATCGTTTCAGAAGCAGAAACTTTAGGAGATGATTTTTCATATAAATAAGACATAAATATTTCTTCAAAGCAATTAAACAAAAATTATCAATTTTCGCATTAAAAAAACTACAAAGTGGACATAAAATAAAGGAAATATGCAATACGCAAAAAGCTTAGAATAGTACAAATATAAAAATACCGAGATTAAAAGGATTTGTATTTAATTAGAAAGAAATCGATTATTTATTTCATATTATTCTCCGTATATCGGAAACATTTTGTAGAGTTCGGATATTATCCAATAATAAACAGTAAGTAAATACTGTTCCTATTGTTGCCAAAATAAAACTTCTTGTAATAGGCAGAATTTTCCAGACTGTGACATGAAGATTCTTGTCCACAACAGATAAAAATCTCTGTTGAAAGTTGTTGATTTCAGGCTTGACGCTTAAAACTTCGTGCGCTTTCAGACAAATGTCATTTGCGGCTTCATGTACCAAAGATGCAGATAATGTCAGTCCAATGTAAGAAACCGAACTTGCCATAAACAGACACCATACTGACAAACATTGAATGGTACTCATGAATTCTTCTGGGTGAAGAATCAAAGTCAAGCCAAAATACATTGTGCATGCATTGTAAATTGAAGCAGTAAATACAAAAAATGATAGTTCATCATCAATTGTTGATACAAGGCTTCTCATAGAAATATAATCAACCACAATCTTCTCGTAATTTGAATCGGGTACCAAAATAAGATGCTTTTGGAAATGTCGTAAACATAATGTCAATTGTCGACATAAAATAGTATAATAAGCAGTAAAATAGTTCATTGGTAACATAACCAGCAATTGCGAAAAACAAAATATTGTTGCCATCAACCATAGAACAGGATCGGATACATTGAGTTTAAACAATAGCGTTTTCATACGGGAATCAAGCAGTGAAATGTAACTAAAGGCGAATACATGTATGTATAACATAGTTGTTAGAGCAAAACTTGCCATCAATAAATACTTTTTATTATCAGAAACAGAAAAATACATGTGCTTAATCATTGTCGTCATTTTAGACGAAATCTTTCTTAGATTATGCATTCTTCCACTTAGTGCCCATCTATGAACTGTGGATGTTAATATGATGACAACATTAGCTCTACATATCGCAAACTGATACATGTAAATTAGAAATGAAACATTAAACAATATAAGGAAACTTGAAATGAAGCAATTCGAAATTAAAGTTAGATATTTCCGATACTGAATACCCGAAATCCGGGTATGATTTTGCTTTGACACAAATATGAATGATGAATGAAATGCCAAGAAAATAAGATTATAAAGAGCATCAAAATCGTTTTTGAATTGCTTGCGCATCTCTGAAGAAAGCTGCTTTAGAAAAATAAGGTTTGGAATTTACTTCAAGCAATAAAGCATTGCTTGTATAAAACAATGTATAATACCGAAAATTTATTAAAATTATGTATCACTAAAAAATAGGAATAATGAAATCTCTTTTGAAAAGTCACGAAGTAAAGTTTATAAGTTCTTAATGCAAATATCCGTTTTATATACACAAGGAACGTTCGTTATCTCCATAGCAACAAATTCCCATCCATCTTGATTTGCTTACACGTTTTCTTATTTTTTAATAACAGCAGTGCAATCTTTGAAAAATCTGTCTACGTAAAATACTTAATGTTTTTAAGTAATCAATTTTTGTCACTATTGTCAGATTAAAGAAATTCGAAAAAGAATATGCTTTCAGAATCTATCAATCAATTTTTGTCAGAAAAACAGATAAAGGATTTGAAAGTATCTGGACTGATAATTGATGAAAGCAGTGAATCTGATGCTTAATTTGTTCCTTTAATTTTTTACCTTATAAAATTAATTATTTTTTCAACAAATTTATTATTTCAAAGGGTATTGTGGGGGTTTCCTTCGTACCAGTGACTGTACAATTAAAGTATTCGCACAAAGAATGATTATATGTAAAATTTGTATTCGTTGCAAATATGTCATATTTTGAGCATTAATTATACAGATCACCTGATCAAAAGTATAATATTTTTTATCATATAAAATTAAAATAACTCAGAACTAAACATAAATAATATAATTTTTATATTTACTACCTTTTTCTACCATATTCAGTTATCAATGCCTGTCTGAACAAAAGTAATTATATTGAATAGAGGGAGAACATTCTTCTTATTAAATTGGAAAAACATCCATTTTACGATTTCATAATACATAGCTGCTCTATGATTATAATATTATTTCTTATTATGATACAATATTCTCATTCTATTGACGATGAAATTTTATAATTTGAACCCACTTATGATTTTATAATGATACTTTAAATTCTTTAAACTAAATATATTCGTAATAAAATATTCCCTTTAAAAATATTTGAAATTAAATATTCATACCGTGATTTTATTTTGTTGTCTTTTCGGACAGAGGAAGTGATTTTTTTTTCTTTTGGAAAACAAGATTCCAAATTGTTATTTCCAGTAGCACTTAAAATCAGTTTAAACATATTGATTTTTGAACTAGTTTGGTCGATGTAATAATCAAAATAATTATTCATTTGAAAGAAATTCCTTAGATTTATTTCAATGGTAACTAAAAACATTTTTATTTTATATTTTTAAAAGCATATCCTTTTTTATCGTACTGTATCATCAAGAACTATTTTGTGAAATGGAAAAATTATAAATAAATGCTATAATTTATTTATATATCATTTCGAAATCAATAACTGGAGTAAAATATTTGAGTTCAATATGAAAATCTATAAAAAAAATATCTTAAAAACTGAATAAAATTTTAGGAGGTTTTCCTATTTTTCCGTTTAGGAGTGATAAAATATTACAGTAAAATTGAAAATATTGCCAATGAAATTAATAATGATAATATCCTTTAATATTTCTACTAAATATAAAATTATTTTTGAAATGATGAAATCTGAGAGTGTAAGTACTTAAATAAAGTAAGATTCATTCCTGCATTTCAGAATATAAACGTGATATATACTTAAGATCAATAGCTTTACAATTTTTTTAATAAGAATGTCTTATTGTCCATGTAAAACAACACAGTTGATTTTGAATCTTCAAATAATCCATTTAATTTTTTTAATATAGGAAAAAGGTGAATATTTGAATTAATATAATATAAATATCCTCCATCGACATTTCATAATCTCTAATAAATAAGAAGAATTCTGTAATATGTAATAAATTTTTTCTAGAATAATGTGTTTTGCATTTATATTTTATTATAATTTATGTAATTTGTATCAATTCATTCATTTAAATAGGAATTTCATTCTAAACTTATGAACTACTGAATTTGATCATTTGATAATGAACTAAAAAGAAAAATTTCAGTTTCCGTTTCTAAAATTAATGTTCAAATTTTATTTACTGATATCTACTAAAGAATACAACTAATAAAGCAATCTAATAACATTTTAGTGAAAGTAAGTAAATTCTAACATCTACATTAATTTTTATATAGAAAAAAAAACTATATCAAAAATAAATTTTGTTGAAGAAATTATTGTACATTGAATCTACAAAGACAAACCCTTAATATTTTTATAATAACAGATTTATACAAAAAAAGTCAGTTATAATGTCTTCATCTACTGAAAAAATGGTCTAAATGAAATAAATAATTATTTTTTGTTGTGTAAAATGAGTCAATAAATGCTCTGATGAATTACGGATTTTAAATTTTTAGATGCATCATTTACCCTGTGTATCATATTTAACAAAATATTCTTGAGACTCAGATATTTCAAATAAAATGAGTTGCAGTCTAATCAATTAAATCAGTCACTAAAGCTGACCGATTTATACAAATTTGAATATCACTATCTTATATACACTGGCCATTTTAGATTACTTCATTGACCGTAGAAAAGAAGAAATATAGCCAATCATCTCTCACGGTTTCTCAAGAATGATTGGCCTAAGATTATAAAATGTTGATGGCACTAAAGTTGTAATATTCAAAATAAATCAGTCAGTTTGATCGTAGAAGATGGAAACGTTTATTTATTTATTTAAAAATTAGAGTGTCAAGAAAAATACAGAAAAGGATTCCTTAAGCCCAGACGACTGTCTAAAATTTTAATTTCAATTTTTTTTAAATATATTCATAGATCAAAAAAGTAAAATATTATTATTGCCATCATTTGAATTCTTTTGAAAATAAAATTAAAAACAGAAGGTTACGATGAATACGTGAAATTTTTGTTGTATAATTCTGCGAGATATTATAAATTAAGAAAATAGTTTTGTAGTACACACAAGACTTCAATGCCGAAGACTTTCAGTTCTCATATTTAATAAAATGGCATATTTAATTTCAATAAAAATATATTTATAATAACTGCATCATTTAACTGCATTTTAATGTAACTTCATCATTTCCATTTTAATCTAAAATGAAATTTTATGGGCCCTGACGGAAAATTAGAGACATATACTCATTACAATGAACAGAACGACATAAGGCTTACATGATAGTATAAGCGAATTATTATATTTATTTATAACAGAACTGTTAAAATAAAATCCAAGTATTAAATTGTGTTTGTTTACTGTTGTTGATAGAAACAGAAAATAATAATACCCATTTTGATTTATTAAGTAGTATTCAGGAATTATAGGATAAAGTAAGCAACTAATAATATTGATTTTGATCACATTTTATTTTGTATATTTCATGTAAAGCATTTCATTCCAAGGAATTAACATTGTATGTAATGCAGACTATATTGAAAAGATTGATAAGATTCATTTAAATTATAAATTATATATAAAACATCGTCAAATTAGGAATAACAAACATTTAAGTTGATTATTTGGAAAAATATTATCGAATATTCTTATTTTATAAAAGCAACATATATTTATAATCTCTGATCGAACTCAATTTTTGTGGAACTATGAATACAAAAATTGCGAAGTTCAAAATAATAACATATAGAGCAAGTAAAAAAAATTTCGTGCTGGTAAATTTAAACTTAGACATAAATTATAACTTGTGCGATTTTAACAGAAAATATGTTTTTGAAACTTTAATTCAATTTTTTAAAGTCGTATATTTATATTTTATATGGTAATGTTAAATAATAAAATATAATTAGCAGTTTTATAAAACATTTTTTGGTAATAATACTATTTAATTTTATTCTATTATATATTTTCGTTTTTCAAGAAAAAGCATCTTTATAAAACTACTAAATACTAGTGTTAATAAAAAGATAAATAAATTAAATATTTTCGTTTTATATAGTAAAACCAATGAGCATGTTATAAACAAAGACTGACACGCATTATTTAAAATAACAAAAATACAGAGAATTATTGAGTTCATTTAATAAGTAACCAAAAACTTAATGATTGCTATATTGAGTAAATTCTTTTTTATGCATTAGACGTGTTCCGTTTAAATGATACATTTTGCAGAGATCGGATATTATCCAATAATAAACAATAAGTAAATACTGTGCCTATAGTTGCCAAAATAAAACTTCTTGTAATAGGCAGAATTTTCCAGACTGTGATATAAAGATGCTTCTCCACAACAGATAAAAATCTCTGTTGGAAGCTGTTGATTTCAGGCCTGACGCTTAAGGTTTCATGTGCTTTCAGACAAATGTCACTGTCGGCTTCATGCACCAAAGATGCAGATAATGTCAGTCCAATGTAAGCCACAGAACTTGCTATAAACAGACAATACACAGATGCCATATGAATTGTGCTTATGAATTCATCTGAATGTAGAATCAGAATCATTCCAAAATACATTGTACATGCATTGTATACCGAAGCATTAAATACAAAGACTGATAATTCATCCTCCATTTGAGACGCAAACGTTCTGATGGAAATATAATTGCCAAGAATTTTTTCATAGTATGAATCGGAAACTGCCTTGACACGTGATGTGAAGTGTCGTATACATAGAGTCAATTGCCGACATAAGATTGCGTAATAAATTGTAAAAATGTTCATCGGTAACATGATGAGCGATATTGAGAAGCAATATATAGCCGCCATCATCCATCGGACCGGATCAGACATTTTGAGGCGGAAAAACATAACTTCTAAACCTCCACTGAGTAGAGAAATATAAGTAAATAGAAATAGAAATATGTATAAGATAGCTGTTAAAAGTAAGGTTGCAATGAATATGTTCTTTTTGTCATCGATTACTGAAAATTTCATGTGTTCTATCAGTATTGTTAGTTTAGAAGATATACTTCTCATATTGTACATTCGGGCACATAAAAGCCATCTATGAATCAGACATGTGAGTATTAGGACAACATTTGCTATACTCATTGCATATCCATGCATGTATACCAGAAATGAAACATTAGTCATTACATGAAAAACTGAAAGGAAACAATTAAAAAAGAACATCAAACAATTACGCCATTGAAAACCTGATATCTCATTGCGATTTTGTTTTGTTCCAAATAAGATTAATAGTCGAAATAACATGAAAATGTATTTGTAAAGAACAACAAAATCACGCTGAAATTTCCTTTTCATGGCAGCACTATTTATAAGCTTGGAAAAAGAATAAATTAACTAGGTTAATGCTGATAAAAAAAACACTGATTTTTAATGCATTTAAACAAATTAATTGCAGTTATTAATAGCGAGATAGATGGAATATCTGTATCTCATATAAGCGGGAACAAACAATCTTGATATTCACTCATGAATTCTGAAGTTTGAATCTGATAAAATATCACTATATCCATGGCAACATGGTTCGATTAATCGAAATTTGTGTACACCATTTTCCTATCCATTCTGTAGTGGTAAAGATCTCAATTTTTAAAAAATAAAGCAGTGCATAATGCTTTATGCAAAAGTGCATCTGTTTTATGAATACTGCAAAAAATCAATCTCTATCAAAATTATTAGTTTAGTGAAAATCGATAAGGAAAGAGATTTCAGAATTTAATGATCAGCTTTTTATTCCAACGAAAATCAAGTTCCATTCAGGCTAAATTGAAAATTGAATTTAATACCTTCACCAAATTTTTCCCCCTGTGAGATTAATAATTTATGTTAATAACTTATTATTTTTTTCAAATGATTGTCAAGATAATTATCTTATTTCACTGGTGATGTTAAAAAAAATTATACGAATAATTCAGATTCTGCAAAATTAAAAATCACAGTGATGATATCGTTTTATTACAATAGTTTGATATGATTAGCTTTCCAAAATTAAATTTGTCATATATATATATTTTTTTATTTTATGAATTCATAATTATGTTAAGCAGAAGATGGAAAATGCTGAAAGAAAGGATGGAGTTCTCATTTTCGGCATTAACAAAAAGATCTTTGTAATTAGAAGGTAACCTACATTTGCACTCATTTTTTGACGATACGAAAATTGATTAATTGCTTTTTCTTTGTAAAACTTGTTATTGCAAAATAAATAAATAAATAAAAATAAAGTGAAATCACACATTTACAGAAGATTGCAGTTAGCCGATTGAAAAGTTAAATCTAAATTATTCCTTAAAATTGGCATTTAAGTTTATATCCTCCAATATCTTTATTTGAAATAATTAATGTCAGACATTAAAATACTAGGAAAAAAACAATATTGCATTTTTAGTTTTTTTTTTCTTTCAATTTAAAGCATTACAAAAAGTAATTTCCTTTCATCCTTTTTCTAGGACTTCTTCATGTGAATATGTATTTTAAATTAAACTATCTGGCAGCTTCCTCATTTATATTATGTCTACGAATGATAGTCTTTAGTGAAACCGAATCATGGAATCAAAAGCTTGCCTTTTTTTCTTATCACAATTTTTTTTCTATAATATATAAATGCATTAATTAATTTGAAAATTTTGAATAGCGTAGAATTACAATTAAATACTATAATTAATACGATTTCAAACTATTTAATTAAGTATCTTGATTTTTTTTAAAGTTAAATTCTAAAGCAAATTATATCTTAACTTCTTCAGGAATTATAATATACAGAGTGTCTCAAAAACCTTGGCTGTGGTTTTTATTCCTTAAATATTGATCATAGACATATACTGTAAATAAAAAAGTTGTAAAAAAAAGGTATAAAATGTTATGAAATCGATTAAAATTTAAGGGCATCAAACTTCAAAAAATACAAAATTTAAATTTTTATACGGATCCAGTACAAAAAAATTCCCAATGTGTAAAATGTGCTTCATCCTCTAATTAGGTAACGTATAAAATTTCAGCAATTTATCACAAAAAGTCTCAAAAATATTAAACTACATAAATGTTGACTTAAACCACTTTTCGATGCCTGGATATGAGTTCGCAAAGAGTAAAAATCATATCGGATGTTCGTGCTTTAGGGGCCGTACACAGATTAACAAAAAAAGTAATGATTGAATAAATAAATAATAATTTTGCTACTTATTGGTTCAAAAGTATTAAAAATTTGTAGAAATAATAACTTAAAGGAAAGATTGCATAACTGAAAGGAAAGACTACATAACTTAAAGGAAAGATTACATAAAGGAAAGATTACATAAGGAAAGATTACTTTAAGGAAAGGTTACGTAAGTTTTTTTTTTTTAGTTTTTTTTATTACAAGTTCATTGACTGTGCTATTTTTAAGTTATATTCTGTAATTCATGATATAAAATTTTAAAGTATTTTTCAGGAATCATAGATTTTAAAATTTGTATTTAAAACTAAAAATATGAAGCATATTTTATTTCTGATGAGGCATTCCTGCGTCGGGTCATCTGCACTGAAGCTGTAAACATTTGCATTTTAATTTGTAATTGACCCTTCACCAAATTTGTTTTAATATATCTTTGAGAGTTTTCATGATAACATTATGAAATATTGTACGTGACCTTATTAGAGGATGGGGCACATTTTAATCACTGAGAATTTTTTTGTAAGGAGTCCGTATAAAAATTTAAATTTTGTATTTTTTAAAGTTTAATGCCCTGGAAATGTTAATCGATTTCATAATATTTTGCACCATTTTTTACGCAACTTTGTAATTTACAGTATATGTCTATGATCAATATTTAAAGAATAAAAGCCGTATATATATATATATATATAAAGCCGTGTATATATATATATATATATATATAGATTAAAAACAACTTTACATTCATAGTTTTTATTAAAAAAATTATCATTCTTCAATTTTTGAAATGAATGTTGTTTTATAAAGTAGAAATCTTACAAAGACAAAGGTTATACAGAAGATCCTAAGACAAACTAGATGTCGAATAGAAAATATTTCACGAAAAATCATTGCAAACTTTCAAAATTCCATTTTTGAAAAAAAATAAGGAATTCTAGCATTTTAATATTATAGATTCTTTCTAATTCATTTTCAAAATTTCGCATTTTACAGTGCTCTCAAATAGTGAAAAAAATCCTTACCTTACCTTCGATGTTTTTAAAAAGGATTAGAAAAAAAGACCTTAAAACTTAAGGAAAACGACAATGGCACTTTATACGTCCTTTTTCAAAATACTACTTAAAAAACTTCACATGGCGATTTTTTTTCTACAATTTTTTTATCTTGCTTTTTTTTTTCTTTTATAAGATAACAGCTACAAATTGAACGCTTTCACCGATTTAACTTAGTTTCTTCAGAGAATAAAATACCAAGGAAGCTCCTTCTTATTCCTAGAATATAAAAAAAATAACAGGTAAATAAAGTGAAGCGATTGAATGATTTTTTTTTCAAGTCAGCCTTTAACAATGATTTTGTAATGAATTTTACAGCCACTTTCTGATTTGCATTGGCAAGTGAGTGTTGTTCTTTTACAATAAACGAATGCTTTCACTTTAAAGACAAACTTCATTATATAAATGGCTTCCATTTTTTTTTCGTATAAAAAAATGTTTACTTTTTGTTTGTTTATATTCGCTAGACAAAATAAACTAAAATCTCTCTCTTTTTTTTACTTAGGACTTCCTTTATCTGTAAATAAATATTTTTAAAGTTTAATTGCAGCATCATTAGCGTTTTGTTTAAACCAGGTTTTATCAGAACATCTCTAAAAGCGTTTCATCGTCTTTTGGTAAATAAAAGAGTATAAATCAAAGGAGACTAGCAATTCTAAGAAATTAGAAAAAATATTATTATGTATTATACATTAGAAATTATTGTAATCAACAATCATAATAATTACTAAGTGAAAACTACCGTCACATGAAGAAGCGCAAGGGATTCAATCTCTTCAAATTTCTTTTGTTTCTTACATATAATTGTATGTCTTTTGTTTTGACCCATATAGACCCATAAAGCGCAGACTAATTGGCTTGAGTTCACAAACGATAAAAGAGCAAAGGAGAGCGAAAGCGGGCAGAAATGTTTATCCCGATGAATATGTACGGCGAGATTTTGATAGGATTTCTATACTCGTGTTTATATAGGATAGAGAAATGTACGTATCTTTTAAAAAGAATTCCCTTTACAATTTTTTAATATCTTCACTCGGAGCATGGAACCGCTGATTTAAACATTTTTACAGAGCATTTGTTGCATTAATTAAATAAAAAAGGTGGAATTAGATCAGGAAACAAGAGAATATTTTAGAATGAAGTTAAATGGGAAAAATTAAAATCAAACTTTGGAAAATTAAGGTTTAATTTAGATTTAAAAATATCATTACACACACACACACATGCATACTACATATATATATATATATATATATATATATATATATATATATATATATATATATATATATATAAGTATTAAAATCAAGTTAATAGGAAAATCAAATAAACCAAATAAAAAAAAGTATCCGGCCTGAAGAATTTTTCAAGGGTCATCATCAGGCAGAGATTCAAAAAAAGGGATTTTTTCTGTGAAAGAATGCAGACAATAGTCTAATAATGATTCCTCGTGTCCCGAAAAATCCCCTGAAATTAGGCCCAAGAGATATACTATTTTAACAGAAAGGAAAGTACAAAAAAACAAACTAGAAGAAAATAACCACTAATAGGTAAAAATACAATAACAATATAAACAAAAATACCATGAAATAACACTTAAACCATTAAAGCAAACAAAAAAAGGAAAGGACATACCAGCAGCAGGCAAGGAAATTTTAAGCTATCGATTGTGATTCCCGCTTTTTAAACACAAGGCTAACGGTAATTTAGGTAAAAAAAAATTGTAGGCTCCCAGCGCCATCTATTGAGTGATCTAATATGCAAGGAAAGTTCTATTTTTATTTTAGGTAAAGGATTAATCCCAAACCATATCTTGTTTAATTAAAAAGTTGACATTACAGTAATTTCTAGGAAATTCATTTTTAATTAAATTTTTAATGAGGTTATTTGAAGCCTGAATATAGGAATTTTTATTGTTGCAAACCCTTTTGATCCTGTTAACTTATGAGAAAATGAGATTTTTTGAAAATTTCGGAGTTTAGATTGGAATGATAGTTACATAGTTTTGTTAATTTAAAGTTGAATTCACCCCTTTTATCACTTATATGACTCCCTTATATGTCGACTTTCTGGGGCTGTATATTTACTCAGACGAGCTGCTTCATCAAGATTGAGATGAATTGGCCTTTATTATTTGGATTGGAAAGGAATGTTTCTAAGTAAACTGTTGGTATCACGGTAACTGTTGGTGACCTCTATTAATAACATATGCATCGCTTTCAGAATTAATATCCTGCGTATATGGCTTCTATGCCTTATAAAAAATAGGATTTTGCATCTTTCCAATTTCCACTTCATCAAACAGAGGGGTAACAAAAAGGGGGTATAGTTCAAATGCTTGGAAACGCCCTATTCTGCGATTTAATTGCCTTGTGATGCAGATTTTTCTTGAAAAACGTTGTCAGGCTAATAAATATATTTTTTCCCAAGTATATATTGCACAAATGTGTCACAATAATAATAAATGTGTAGTAATAATGCTTTTTCTGTCGTTTCTTTTGAGTTTTACTGTATAATTTTACCTTTTTTTATTCCAAAAGTGCGTTCTTCTTTGATCAATTTTGGAATCTCCAATAATACTATTACTTATTGAAAACATTCTAGATGTAATAGTAAAAGATTATATTACTTGAATTTCTACAGCAATTACAATTATTTAGTTGAACTCTTGAATGGCAATTCTCCAAATGTTTTTCAGAGCTAGTAAAACCAACGTCACAGAATTTTTCATCAAAAACAAATTGCTGTCATTCGCTTCGGCTACTTAGCCAATGCGGTATCACTGACACCAGGCCCATAACTGAAGTCCAAAAGAATCTTTAAGTTGTCCCCAAGCTAGGAATGTTCCACAGCCATAGAACGCCACAAACAATATCAAAACATGCATGTAGTCCAAGTAATAAAGTTAATTTCTATTGCAAACTTTTCAATTGTTTCTACTCTCATTGTAATTTTCATGCCCGAAATATCTTGCAAATATAATATGTTCCCAGTTAGTATAGAAAATGTTGTTGCTACCTTTGTAATAAGGCAGCATTTTTGGCTACTATCTTAAGATGGAATTTCCTGCTGTGAATTTTTTGTTCTTTCTGATACGGCAAATACTTTGCATGGGTAACAATTTTAAAATATTGTATTTAAGCTTATTTGCAAGATTCCCTTTCATCTTTTAAAGTTAAGAAATTCCCGCAAACTCCTTACCATATTCTACTTTGTTTTCAAGAATCACAGATCTATCAATGCTCTCTAGCCAGGCTCGCTTCCATTCCGACTTTAATGATAAAGTGAGTAAATTATGCTCAAAATGGATAGTATTACAATAGTGTGGCCCAAACTATGTATTCTTAATGATCTTAAATAAGTAAACCCTATCGCATCTTTATCAATCAAATTTATTGCATGTACAGTGTTAAATATTTAAACCATTCTCTTCTATAAGAAATGGTATTAATCTTTTCGAGCATTATGTGACATATTTGCACAAGAGCGCTATGGAGTTCCTTTAAATCGTCTCAAAAGGGTTAAGAATGGGCCTCAGATTGATGTGCACATTTGTTGAGATGAGAAATTTACGAAATGGAGTGAACCTTATTAACACGTGATATTGTACAAGATGATTAATGATAAAATTATTTAGCTGATAAAGTATTATCTGGCTTATTTAGTTTTATAAGTATTATCTGTACGTTGGATAATATCCGTAATTTATTGAAATAATGTAGTAGATAATCTTGTGCTAATAAAGCATCTGAGGAAGAAAAAAAACTGAGATGTGGTAAATACAATTTTATTTGCGACTCACCATCAAAGTTCCAAAACAGCCCTTGTGTTGCTTCAGTGCATCAAAGTTCAAACACAAAAGAATAAGAGCTTGTTCAGAACTCACTCATTTGGTATGAAGTAATGTTTAACTCGCATCCAGTTACTCATAAAAATGAACAAATGTAATAAATAAATAAATAAAAACTTTTTGAGAACATTTTTTTAATGGATTAATTTAGTGTAGAGATCATATATTTCCAAAAGTTGACAGTTATTTACTTATAAACAAATAAAAAATCTACTTTTATTTGAGAGTAATTTTGATATTCGTAAAACAATGAATTGGAATTATACTTTGAAGAAATAACAAAAACATAAATTAACAAAAATTTTCAAGTCATGAATTATAATTACGATAATTAAAAAATAAAACTTTCATAATAAAAAAGTACTTGCACTGCATTCCTTTGGTATTAATTATCCAATGCTACTCGTATTAGAGAAATAACATAAAGTAATAACTGAATCCTGCATGAATGTCAAGGTAAGGTATTTATCACTCTTGAGAATATTTAGAATCAAGATGGTGTGATCCACTTTTTTGTATCAGTTTCTCGTTTCATAAATATATTTCTACTTTAACAATATTCAAAGAAAGCTGGAAAGTCACAGCAAAATTCAAATCAATTAGGAAAGCTGACACCTGCTTTAAAATTTATGTGGTTATTATTGAAATTTTTTAGTACTTTTATAGGATTGTTTCGCAAAGTTTCTACTACTTTTTAAATAAACAAAAAGTCATAATAATAAATGAAAAGAATTATTAATAATAAAATAATTCTTTTTCTACGTTTAACTTTTAAATATTTTAGACCAAGAATTCGAGAAAAGTCTAGTTGAATTTTTTTTCTTAAGGGAAATTTTTTCCTTCTTGGATAGGAAGCACTTTATAGCTTATTCTCATAGAAAACCGAATTACTTCAAAAGGTCAGATTGCCCTGGTTTAAAAAAGGAAAAGTCCATCCAATGTATAGTACCGACTTGCTACTCTTTCTATAGAAAGGAAAGGACTACCGAATAAGAGAAGATCTCCAATTTAAGACCTCCAGAAACATCCGAATCCTCCTTATCAACAAATTCTTTTGGAACGGTTGTGCGGCGATAACAGGTTGTTGGATTTACTTCCTGAAAATCGGAGAAAGGGGGAGAAAGAGATCTCAATTCCCTTTTATTTTTTATTTTTTTCTCTGGGGTTTTTCCTTTCTTTGCATTCTTCTGGGAACGAAGAGTGGTCTTTTGTCGGCAAGTGAAAAAAGGTCTCGGCAGCTGGAATGAATTCGTTCGCAACAGAATGGTTAAATATGCAGCTGGGAATGAAACATAATACGGTTACAGACGAAAAATCCAAATATTTATACACATGTATTGTGTATACAAATGGTGTCTCTACTATCGACCTATGTGCACATGAGGTGTAAAATATTTTTGATAAAACATTTAACGGATGTTTCAAGCTTTACGGGATTGTAAACATCAAGGTTAAGCAGAAGTTGGATCCATTATGAATCCTGTTGTTTTAGAAATATACATATAAAACAGTAACATGCTCATATTTTAGCTTCAGCATGCGGATACAGTATAAATATTTTATTCTCGATATTGCCTATATGTTTTAATAATTTAAATTTGTATTCCCCGGTCCATTCTTAATTATCCAAATTGCACTGTTTCCTCTAAATTAAGAAAAATATAAGACCAATTTTTGGAAATTTTGACATATAATTGGGCATGCAACATTTAATATTAATATATGTATATGCCACATCTTCTTTAAAAAAAAAAGGTTTATTAGGCCAAAGAAAGTGAAAATAATGATAAAAATAAGTGTAATAATGTGTATGCGAGCGTAACTAATGTATTATTTCTAACAATTATAATTTATACTCCTTCGTCTATTTTTAATTATCCAAATTGCCCCATTTCCTTCCAATTAAATATATATATATATATATATATATATATATATATATATATATATATATATATATATATATATATATATACAGGGTGTTTATAAAGTCCCGGACCCATTTTGATGTTTAATAACTCATAAAATAATAAAGATAGATTTAAATTAATAACATAAATGGGTAAATAGACTCAAAAAGTTTCATGACCCTTGTCAATGAACTTCCACGTGTGCCCCCTTCGTCGCACGGAGAATAGCAAGTCGATAGTCAATTCCACGCCAGGTAGCGACAAGCATGTCGGCATCCACAGAGCCATTTGCGCACTTTATGGCGATTAACAATGCCAGAAACATGAAAGGATGCTTCATCGGAGAACATTATGCTCTTCAGAAAATCAGCAGCATCTTCTATCCTCCTTAGCATATCTGTTTCAAAGGCTTTCCTCCTATGCCTATCGTTCGGTTCCAAAACTTGACCAATTTGAACTTTGTATGCATGCAGTCTTAATTTTTTCTTAATAACCTTGTACATCGTCGAAATTGGCATATCCAATTCTGTTGCCGCTGATCTCACAGATATTCTAGGATTGTGTAAAAATGTCTCTCTGACACGCTCAACATCAAAATCACTTGTGCAAGGACGTCTGGAACGTTTCTTATCTTCGATACTTCCAATTTCTAGAAAATTCTTTTTCCACCGCAAGAGGCTGTTTTTGGATGGAGGATCTTTTTGGTAAATTCTTCTGAAATTTCTCTGTGCTTGCACTATTGATTTCATTTCTATGAACCACCATAAAAACGGTGCTTTCTCTTCTGGTGTATGCATTCTCCTTAATATCCGCTCGAATAAAACATCACATACAAAAGTACTACATAGAACAAACACATCAAAAGTAAACATAACATTGCAATAGTTGCCAAAAACAAAAGAGAGAAAAATGCAATTAATAAGCAGACAATATTTAGAAAAGTACAGATATTTAGACTGGAAAATGAAATTATCTGAAATTAACCACATGCGCAGACGATATTTACAAAAGTAAAAATATTCAAACCTGAAAAGGAAAATATATGAGTTATTCCATCAATAAATGCCATAAGTGTGTTTATATCTTTATTATTTTATGAGTTATTAAACATCAAAATGGGTCAAATATATATATATATATATATATATATATATATATATATATATATATATATATATATATATATATATATATATATATATATATATATATATATATATATATATATATAATAAAGTTTATTTTGCTAATATAATCATGCAAAATGCCAGAATAAATAAAGTGATGAAAATTGATGTAAATAACCACTATGATTTGTTTCATCTAGTTAAAATTAGTTTGGAAACAAATGGCTTTTTGATTTTGACGTTAAATCCAAGTTTCATAAATATTTCATGGCTTGGATTTGATGTCAATGATATTTTCCAACAGCTGTATTTAATTAACTGCGTAATATATAATACATTTAAAACTAGTAAATTTGATAGCCTTTAAAAATGAATATGGATTATGTTTTTTAGTGAAACATAATTTTAATTTTTGATAATATCTAAATCCAATCAAGTAGATCAGAAATTTGAAAGGAAGAAATAACAAATTACCTGATTAATTAATCAGAAAATTTGGTATAATTGATAAAAGTTGTACTGTTTATAGAACAACACACCATATACAGCTTGGTCATTTGAAAATGACAGACATATCAGCCGTTTCTTTCAGTTTCTTTAGGTATCGTTACTTAATCGCCTTCAATCAATACAAAATTCCAAAAGATATGAAACTGAAATTTCAAAATCTTATAGCAGAGTCTTCCTACATTTCGAAATTGCATGAGTTAAATATTGAAAGATTTGCTTAAAATTGAAGTAAAAGAAGTACAGAAAGAAATTTGATATCACTGAAAAGGTAAAATTGTAAATTTTAAAATCTGCCAAAATATTTGTAATAAAATAGTTTGCTTCGGAATTATTGCAGAGGAACAGAAAGATTTCAGTTAAATTCTAATAATTTGAATATGTTATTAAATTAGGCACTTTGATCAGCTGAGATATTCTTTCTCTTCTCCCAAAGCATAATTTTGAAAAGTTTTGTTAAAACTGCCCAAGTCATTATAAAGTAAATATATAGCGCATATAATAGTTTTGGTTTTAATATTATGATGGCGTAAATATTTTTTGAATTAACTTCTTCTGACATTCCTTTGGGGAAAAAGCTATATACTATTTAATACACAACATGAAGCGATTGCAAACGACGTACTTCTGTTTCGTTTCTTCGTAGTGCCATTTTTTGCCTAGGGTCTGAGATGAATTTTTGCTTGTTTTTAGACATTATTAAAACAATACGTTGAAAAAAAACCCAGCTAAAAATATTCATATTAAAATGAAGAGATTTAAAAAAATAGAAGTAGAATAATTGTAGGCTAACATGAATTTTAATGCACTTTATTTTTTAGACAAGTAGTAACATTTGTAAGGATAAATTTTTTAAGACAGAGATTAGGCATTTCATAGCAATGTTAATTTTTAAGGGACGTTATTTATTACATGTACCTATTTTAAGATTTAAAATAGTACCGAAAGTAAGTATATTTTATTTTATTGATTATATGGTGTAGGTCAACAGTTGCATTACATTGGAATAAGCTCCAATAGCTATGATTACAAATTAGCAATTCAGAGGTAAAGGAACATTCCTTAACCAAAAGACATAAAGACATGTGCTGATGTAGTAGATATAAAAATATAAAAATGGAAATGTAATCAAAATAACATGGTAAAAGGATACATGCAACACTACATAGCACATTACATTTGGAATAAAATGATATCAAAATTATAAGAAACAAAGGAAATATAAGGGAATAAAATAGAGATAAAAGAATAAAAATAAAATATAAATAAAAATTAAAGAAAAGGAAAGAAAGAATAAAACATAATGTTCATGAACTGGTATATGTGAGAAAGAGATTTCAATTCGAAATATGGAGGAATAAATCTGATTGACGCTCACACACGTAAGCCAGCAATATCTGGGATTCGTTTATCAGTTCTTTTTTTATCTATAATGTCTAAAAAAGACATGTCCACCTTAATATTGCTTCTGATATGTTCCAGTAGTGAACAATGTATATGTTGTGTCATTATAGGCTGAAACGGTTGTGTATAGGCTGAAACGGCATAAGTATTTAGGATAAAGGCCGATTTGCAATCGCCTGGGTGACTCCATTATCTCTGCATCTGGAAATTTTAACGTCATTAAATATTTCCTATTTAAATATTTATTTTTCTTCAAGATCCCATATTCCTTGTTATTCATTTTTTTATTAAATATTTCAATTTAGTTTTGAAAGTTCTTTTTAGAATATTCAAATAAATATTTATATTAGCCAGTTTAACGGCACTTTTGAAGCTTTATTTGTTGTCTCATTAACTACTTCATTTACGTGGGCTTTAACGAAATGAAGGAAGATGGAGTCATCCAGTAAGTTCCATCTACTAGATATTTTTTTCTTTTATATACAATTTTGGCAGAACTTTTAAAGCATTGAGACTGTCGGTAATTACCTGGCACTTTTTACTTTTCCTATTCTCTATTATTTATATTTCATTACTTGTTTTGAAACAATGGGCTCTGCCTGAAAAACTGAAGAGTGATTGGCTAGACGACCAGGATGCTCATCTGATTTATTTGGCTCAAAAACATAAAAGGTTGTTCCAACATGACCACTTAGTTTGGAGCCATTCTTAAAAATGGCCAAATCAAATTTTTTACTATATCTACTCCCTCTCACAACTCTAATATTCACTGGATGAATCCAAGTTGGTATAGATGTTTACATTTGTGAGAAATTAGAATCTATTCCTACGGAACTTTTAATATACACGTGTCATTTTTTCATTTAAACATTGTTGATTCTATTTCACTAATAAGTTGTATTAGTTTTACCTCACAAATAATTTGAAGTAGAAATGAATTTAAAAGCTCCCATTATTGCTAAAAATATTTTTCTTTGGATACTTGTGATTTTCTGAACTTCTTCTACAGTCAACGAAGCAGAAGCATAATAAACAAGGATTCTTTCAAGAGTTCTTTTGTAGAGTGCTTTAAGAACTTTAACGGAGAGCCCTTTTTGAATTTTGGCTATTGTTAATCTATTAAGAATTTTGAATGTTTTTCCCGAAATAAATATTTGGTGCTTGATTATTAAGTCTGTCTTCCAATGTAACTATTAATATTTTAAATCGTCAAGTGAGTTTTGTTTTCTTACTATTGAAAGAAAAATACTAAGAGTAAAATATGGAGTATGAGTCTCCCTTTTATATGAACTAATTTATTATTTATTATATGTATACGCATCCAACTGCAGTACATTTCTAAGTAACTAATGGTTTATGGCGAAATTATTAATGTATCCCGTTTAATGACGTGATAAATTTTAAAAAATCATTCTTTCAAATAAAGCGGCTTCCAATGATTAAATTAGACACTTAACCTATGTAATGAGATATGAAAAATATTTTTATACTTATTTTGGTGAAGGATTTAGTTTCTTTCTCCTATCTTATTCTTAAAAGTAATCATTTCGGTTTGAGTGGATACATTCAAATAACGCAATACATTCATGCTGTTTGATGTGAAACAATTTGATTGATGAAGGATATAAATGTTTATGGAATCTTTAAATAAATATTAATTGACTTTTTTAGAAATATTGTAATTTTGATTACCTCTCCAGAATTTTTTTAGGCACACAATGCTTTTTCATCTCTTTATGAAAAATAAAATATCGTTATTAGTAGAATTTCCTCTTCGGTGTTACACATTAGTCTTTTATTCATTATTATTTTTTAATGATAGACAGGTTAAGGCAAAATATGCAAGTAAATCTCTTTAGTTCCTTTGTTTTATATTTGTTCTGTTTTTCTGATGAAGTTGGCTATTATAATATATATATATATATATATATATATATATATATATATATATATATATATATATATATATATATATATATATATATATATATATATATATATATATATATATATTTATAAGGAGCATTATATCAGATTTCGAAGTTTATACGAATCTAATAATGTTGCTATGATATAATAAGAAAATTATATCATTGAAAAAAATATATTTTAGATATTTTTATAAGATATGATATGAATTAATGCTTATATTTATTCTTTTATTCATTCATTATTTCTTCATATATGAATAACATTCATTTACCATTATAAAAAAAATCTTTATAAAAATACTTTTATTATTTTTTTAGCAGTCGCAAGCATTTTTTCCCTGGACATAAGTTGTTTTTTTACCATTATTTATTCATACTTTTTTTTTTCGTGAAAAAAATTTCCTAGACAGAAAAAAAATTCCACCTAACGTCACACATCAGAACAAATTTTAGAAAGCTTTCTTGCTGAGCTTTCTAGATTTTTTTCATTATTTTAACCATTTAAAAAAGATGTGCTTACAAAAAAAAATCTTAATCTCACGCATCAAGAAATTTCGAGTGTTTGTTTTGTATTTTACACAGATAATACGACCTTAAAATTTATTTTTGAGGACTGCGGCTGACATAAACACAAAGAAAAGTATTTTTTTTTGAAAAAATAAATAAATGAATAAACTTTGAAATGAACCAAAAAAAGTTGATATTAACGGTTAATTTTTTTATAATAATCATTATGCACCTCCTTAAAAACACTAAAAAATTTCATTAAAAAATATTTTTTTTGCAGTATGTAAATAAAGCTGAACAAAAAAAAAAAAAGAATTGCTAATATTTACTACGAATTATTTAAATATCATCAATTTATTGCACAAAAATTAAAAATTTTCTTCTAAAAATCTATGTTTCAGTATAAAACAACTTTATATTGTAAACCAGACTGCAAATCGAAGAATGTTATGTCGAAGAAACCACAGCTTTGATTTGCCTTCCTGAAATTTCTTAGTGCACTTTCTAATAAAGGTATTACTCTCTTACCACTTTAAAATTGTTAGCAAAGCCTTGACGGCCATGCATTTAATATTTATATTATCAGAATACCCTTCATGAACGTTTTGTGTTTCAGCAGTATGAATTTTGAAAAACTTTCATTCGGTTAATTAATACCAAAATTTTATATAAAAAATCTAATTTTAGTAATAAAATAACATAACAAATTTCAGGTATCTAAAGCCTTTTGTCTTTGAATTATCTATATAACACGCCTATGAAAATATAGACACTGGCCGCGATGACCTTGGGGGTAAGGTTTTGGAACCTCAAGGTTTTAGGTTCGATATCCGATTCCATCGAAGAATCGTCGTGTAATTGGGCCTGGTGCACATTAAATCCCCCGGGACCAAACGTTCTCCCGCTGGTGTGGAAGTTTGGAGAGGAGGAGTGGTAGCTCAGGTTTCATCATCATCGTCTGACCACGGTTCGAAATTACAATGTCCGTCCCAAACTAGCCTTAGTGTCGCTTTGAAATGGGACGTTAACGTAACTAAACTAAACGAATATACAGACAGATGATATCAACCATGCGAGAAATTTAGTTGAATATTTGAGACAAATACACACTTTAAATACTAGGTTTTTTTTTTTTTCTTTTAAGAAATTTCTTGAATGCTGATTTTTTTTTATAGAGTTATCATGTTCGTTTGGAATCGGATAGATAGTTGGAGAAACTTCCCGTGAAGGAATTTAGCTCAAAATTCGATAGATTTTTATGAAATATTGTGTAAAAACCGCATGCAATTTTTCATACTTCTAGCTCAAAGTTCATTTTTAATTACCTTGTTCGCAGACAGATACGTTTCTAAAAATGTTCTTTCTGGATTTGGGAAGCTCTGGAAGGTAAAGATTTGTCAAATTCCTTAAAATGAATTCTTTGAAGATTGGAATGCTTTATATATTTTGTGTTCGAGAAAGTACAGAAATAATGCAAGTGAAAATATTAGTAGGTCATCATATTTGATAAAAAATAAAATATCTAGCACAACTCTGAAGATATCATTTCTGTATGTCTCTCTGTTATCACATTTCACTTAACAGAAAATATAAGCTAATTTAGCTAATATAAGATAAAAGTTTCAACGCTTTTAATTACATAGAAAATCTTTTTTTGGTACTGTCATGGGGATATTGATGTAAGTAATGGGAAATGTGCTAAGATAGAAATTAATTAAAAACTTTTATCATATTCAAAAACATATTTTAAAAAGTAGAATCGCTTTCATGTTCCATATCTGTTTTCACAATCGATAGCCACATTATGAATTTTAGAAAAATTTCTGAAAATTTTAAGAAAAATCAAATATTAATCATTAAAGAAGAAAGATTGAAATAACATTGGTTTTTATTACTTTCTGAAAACTAGAAATACATTTTTAAGTTTACTACAAACTTTTATATCATCTCATTTTCACTAAGAAATAATGCTGATTATCTGACTTTACATTTTCATGTTATAGAACATATAAAAGGAAAAAAAAAAAAAAAGATTCCTTTCTTTTTTAGAAGTATCATATTCAGTTAGGCTCTCTCTAAACTATGTAACCAACTTTTATAAATGCACGAAAAATTCATCTTTTGTCTACAAGAGCCATCTGAAAAATTGAAGAAAAACTCATCAACAGGCTCTTAGATTCAGTTCTTTGTCAACTAATATCAAGTTGTCTCTTTTGGCAGAAATGAGTTCTTTTATAATGCTAAATCGAGTCGCTTTATGCTCTGAAGAAAATATTCTTAATAACTATCGAGCGGAAACTCTACGCAAACACTCCTTTGCTGATGAAATTGCTTTGTTATTGGCATGATTAATATTCATTACCTACAGAATAAACATCCAAAATAAAAATTGCAGGTGACGACATCAGATATGTGATAATAATATTTTCAGTTAAAAAAGAATTTTTATTTTTCACGCGTCTCTTGGGGCTGTAGTAATATCATTTGATGAAAAATTCGTTATTATGCATTTTAAACGGATGTGAAGCAGCAATTGATATTTCGGTGCAATCTGAATTAGAGCTGACAATAAATTATTCGATAATATAAGAAAGAAGACTGAGGCAAGAAAGAGCGTTGGAACGACGCTTTTGCAGTACTTTAAAAATTAACAATTTTTCTTTATTTCTTTCTTTTTTTTTGTATTTGAAATCTTTGTAAGAAAAAAAGTAAATAAAGATTCTATTTCATGAATTTTCCGTCCACGAAAAGAGCATTAAAATCTTTAAACGAAGGAAACGAATTGTACTTGTTTTGATAGCAAAGTATTTGTATTACCATCAAGATTTTGGAAATTTGAAAATAAAATAAGAACATAAAAATTATTCCAGGATAGAGAAACGCGTATCTGTAAGGGATAACTATATAATAATACAAAAAGAATTAGAAATGAATAAATATAGAATAAAGAAATTAAATGATTTGGCTTGAAGAGCTTTAATTTAGTTATATAAATAGTTCTATATTGCTTTCATAAATGGTCAAATACTTTTAAAACAAAAGGTAGAAATTTGATTCATATACGATACTTTCTATATTGTTTTTGTTGATTTTTTAACATCTTATTTTTATTTTATTTAACATTGTAGGAGCTGAATCCATTTATTAGGATTCAAACCACCAGGTAAATATGATCCTATTGAAACATAGAAAGATGAACTGAAATGATTTAATATCTTTATTTTATATTGATAAAATTAATAAAAGAATTGACCAAGTGATAAAGATAATGGTATAAATGTTATATAGAATTTCGTTTAGAAATGATTATCTGTTTGTCTCATTTGTACATGGGGGGCCACGGTGGTTGAGTAGTAAGGTCTCGGCTTCGGACTCGATTCCACCGACGAACCGTCGTGTAAGCGGGTCTATTGCACGCCAAATAAGTCATGGTCAAACATCCTTCTACTGGTGTGGTGTGAAAATTTCGTCCTCTTTATCTGACCATGGTTCAAACTTACGAGATCCGTCATAAAATAGCCCTAGAGTTGCTGTAAAACGAGCCGTTAATATAACTAAACTAAAAAAAAAAACTTATTTGTGCATAATAAAATATTTTTTTCTTTTTTATGCAAATACTAAATATTGAATTTTCACCAGAGGATTTTCTATTAAATGTATTTGTTAAAAGAAAAGGAACGTGAAAAACTTGTTTTTATCCATAAACCTACCATAAGTATGTTTTAAGAAAAACTCATATTCTTTGTAGAAAAATTATCGCATTTTATTTTAATTTTTCACCATTTTTTTCCCTGCTAATATAAATGCAAAAATATCGCCATAAAGTTCTAAAGAAAAGAATCTTCAGTGGAAAAATGTGCTTTCGTCCTAAGCAGAGAAAGAAGCTCTCAATATAAAAATTTTCCCCTTTTTTTGTACTTCGTTAGATATCTGAAGTTTTGAGAAAGAAACGTAAAAGAAAGAATATTTGGAATGTTTTTAAGGAAGCCATTTGCTCTTAGCTGAAGCCTCGCTTTCCGGCGAGGAAATCCTTTCTGGAGTCCATCCTTATCGTAAAAAAGGATTTCTGCTAAAGGTCAAGCTTATTCGGTTGAAAGGCTAAAGAGAGTAAGGAAAAAAAAAAAAAAAAAAAAAACCTTAGCTTTGTGTAAAAAGAAATTTTCGAGGGATATTTTCCTTAAACACGAGTGGGTATTTTCGGCGGATAGAAAGAGAGACCATCACCTTTTTAATACCTCCTGAAAGAAGCAAAACGAATCTTTCTTATCAATCCTCCCTTTACTAAACAAGTTCTTAGGAAGCGGTTGTGCGACGATAACAGGTTGTTGGATTTTCTTCGATCAAATCGGACGAAGGAATGAGTCTTCCTTCTTATTTATTTGTCAAGACAACTTTTCTTCAGTGGCGCTCTCTAGTGGCAGAGAGAAGAAATTTCGTTAAAAGGGAAGAAAAGTTTTCGACATCTGGAATGATATGGTTCGGAGAGTGGTTAGATATGCAGCTGGGGAAGAAACATGGGACAGTTACGGTTCAGGAAACAAAAGAATGAGTAGTGCATGTACCAGGGTTTCCTCTCTGCCGTGAAATGTGTGCATGAGGCAGAAAATTTTGTCAGCGAGAGTTTCCAAGAGCGTTAAGAGTTGTAAGGATTTGCAAATATGAAACAGGGAAGAATGCTTCCTTCGTTAGATTTTCTGGTCTTTCGCAAATAAGCGTTAAGGTTCTCTTTCAACATTCAAAAATCAGCTCTCAAAATAATAATGGATTAAATAAGATGTGATGTATATATACTTCTAGCGAGAATACTTTTCTTATGGTTAGTAAATGTAAGATATTTAAAATAGCGTAAAACAGTTCAAAGTGTAATGCCAATATTTTATTTTTATTTCATTTTTTTTTTCGTCTCATAAAATAAATAATTCCACAGATCTCAAGTTTAATCCATTATTAATTTAAAACCTTTCTAATATCAATACCTCGTATCTATAACACTTCACTTCATTGTCTATGATTTTCTTTCTAATATACCATTAGATTTAAGGCAGGTAATTAGTATAATGTTAATTAAGGAGTCAATGAATTTTTTCACCAATAGTATAGCTGTCATATAAGCATCTTAAAATTGTGAAATGCTGTGCTAAAAACTAAATGAATGAGTGCATTGAACAATTATAATAAAAGCAAATGTTTGTTCCTTAAAAAATCATTCTAAGTAAATTTTAGAACTTTATTGACAATGTTTTTCACTTGTATGATTTTTTTTCTTTTGATTCAAAAATTATAAATATACAATATCATTCGTCTATGATCAGAGAAAAATTTTACAAAATGCATTTTCATCTCTAAATGCGGGTTTATCCTCAAAAAACATTTTTTTTAAAATAACATTACAGAAAAATTATATTCATTTACGTATGCATTTATAATTTCTTATTATTGATATTTGCTTTTAAATTACCAGTTCTTGATATTCATGTTGAAAGGAATTTTTTCAATTAATTTTTTAAATATATTTCAAATGTAGCGAGCTATAGCTATTGTAAAGCCTTCTATCAGTTGATGATGCACTCCCCTCCCCCGTGCAGATGAAATGAGTATGTTGATTGCTTCCACTTTTCTTTTTCAGATGATATCCTGGCTTGCAGAATGGAATCCAGTGATCAAACGACTATATACGCTTGATGTATTGAGAGGGTGCGAAGATATGGGACTTCTCTTGACATTTTTAACTAGACTTGTAACTGGGCATTTATTGAGCCTGGTGGTGGCTAACTAGATATATGTCATTTGGTACTCACCCGTTTATTCACGGTTTTAGAATCAAAAATAGGATAAGTCCTTTGCCTTCATAGATTATGCATAAAAATAAAATTTACAGAAACTTCGTAAATATGGAGAAGATTCTTAACACAAATGTAGTGTTTTAAAACTTTTTTCAATTACTTTACTGTCGTTTTATTAAAAAAAAAAAATTTCAGTTTATAAATATATATATTTTTTAAAAAAAAGTGGTATAAAAGAAAATTTTCTGAAAGATATTTCAAGTAATCTAATCAAAGTAATTTCATTATTAATTTATTTCACAGCTATTGCTTTAAGTCAGCGAAGAATTTCAATGGAATTATTTTCTGTATTTGAGCTTATTTAAATGTAGGAAATATTACTTTCACTATATTGTTTCATTTCTAGAAAAGAAGCTAACGAGACTTCTCTTATTTTAAATTAATATATTCGATTTATCTAATCAGATCATCTTATTTCTAAATTTGTGATTCATCGAAAGTGACCATATTCGAAAGGTATTTAGTAAAGCGGAAATTTAAACCAATTTAATTACATGTCAATGTACTGGTTTTTGTACATTTATAGCTAATTTGCTGAAAGAAAAATTAAATTTTTTTGTATGCATTTTTAATTACACATTTACAAATAATAGATTGAATACTAATATATTAATATAATATGTAATTTTCTTTTTTTCATAAAAATTTGAACTATTTTACACAAAATAAGCTTTCTTATGTATATTATCTATTAAAAATAAATAATGATTGAATATCAATGAATGGAAGTTACAATCATTATTTTCAATGGGTATGTAAAATTTAATTACATTTTCTTGGATATTTCAGTTTTTCTTCTTTTATTTCATTAATGCACCAATATTAATTCTTTTCTCCTGTTAAAAATCTGTCATCAATTTTTTTTTGTATTATATATATATATTTTTCCTTCCATCATCTCACTACATTTATTATTTTTTAGTAGAAACTAATATAAATTTTGATACCACTTTGTTAGTCACCAGTTACACTATATAAAGCATTAATTTAGCGCTTCTTCTGACCTGTCCTGTTGCTCATCAAGATTTTCATATTTTCGACATTTCTTCTATGAGTGTTGAATTGAAAAGAAAAGAAAAGAAATAATCTGTTTCATTTTTACATCATTTTGAATATTGCAATTTTTCGTTCATTGCTATACCTCAAGCGCTTAATTCTAATTGCATTTTTGTGACATTTATTTACTGATAATCCTAATTGTAAATGTTAATTACAACAATAAAAATGATTTTTATAGAATAACAGTCTACATTTCGAACTTCATTTAAATCATTTATTTTTCCAATTTAAAATTACATGCGGATTTTATCATTCAATAAGTGCTATTTTATTCGTGCCGAAAAAAAAAATCGAATATTCTGTCCTTTATAAAGCACACAGAGAGAACCGTAAAAATTGCCCTCTACTTATCAATTACAAGAATTCGCTACATAGTCAAAATATTTTACTACCTATAGAGTAAGTGGATATTTTCCTCAACAGAATCCACTATGAATGAGAAAAAAGAAGAAAAAATGATAATAGTAAATCATAATCAAATTTATAAAAATTAAAACATAAAATTTAGACTTAAAAATTTCAGGTCGAATTTGATTAATACGCAAATTTGAATACAACTTTCGCTGTATATTTAAGATACAGAAGCAAATTTATCAACAAATGAATGGACTCAATTTTTAAAAAGGGATCTTCATACAGACGGTGTTATTCCCCCCCCTTTTTTTTTTCTTTGAGGATTTAATTTTTTAAAGAAGCTGATTTTGTCTTTTATATTTTGTATATTCTTTAATAATCTTTAATTTTTGATTAATAAACACAAATTTGGCAATTCTGTTGAAATGAATGATTTCATACCTAGATGAAAGGTTATATTGTTTCTCTATTATTGTTTGAAATACTGATATATTGTTATTTTCAAACTGCATTTAACGATAATTTCATTCTAATGCATTATCAAGGAATCATTTTTACAGGTTTTTGACCGCTGAATGGATGATAATTTTATGGATGTTATACAATCAATATTAATAATGCTTAGAAACATCTTGCAACTTAAATATCTCACGAATGATATTTTATAACATCTTTGTCCAGTCCTTGCTAATCATCTTGGACGATCTTTTAGATATATTTCAAACGAAATTAATATTATCTTAATATTTGTCATAATGCCAGTTGCAAAATCTACAATAAAAAAAATTGAAAAAAAAAATGGGAAGGAATTTTGATTCTCATATATGAAACGTATTCGAAAGGAAACGTTTTATGTTTTCTTTCAGTTCATTTTCAATTTTACGGAAGTAAACAACTCTTGTCTATAAAAGCAGTAATTGAAGAAAGAAAAGCCTTGTACCAAAAATATATATATAAAAAAAACATAATTAAAAACAATTAAATTTATTTTAAAAATATAAAAATATACAGAAATAAAATTGGAGTCAATAAAATGCTAATTTCTTGAATTTTAAAATATTGTGGAAATAGTTTCGCTCAAGAATATTATGATACATTTTGGATACTAATGTAAACGTTTTAACGGATTTTAAACTAATTAAAAGTCTAATTAAAATAATGAAAAATCTGATCTTTGTGAAAATAAAGAAATAAAACCTGTCAAATGTGGTAGGCGGAACCAATTTATCCTGAGAAAGGTTTTGAGCGACTTTTACTTTCTCGTACATAAAGTACAATCATCAAAAGATTCAATTTATATATTTTGGCGAATCTCCAGGTTAGAAAATTGCATTTTTGGCATGGAGTTAGACTATGAAAATGTGAAATACGGAATTACGGCCAAATTTGTAATTTCTGTCAAATTTTGAATCAAATTTATTTTCAGGAATAAAAGTGGACTCGATAACTACGAAACACAAAAAGATAGGAAAATAAAATTCGGTACATAAGTTTAGCATCTAATCAAATTTTGAACCAGATTTTTCAAACTGTTAACCATTTCTTGGTCTATACTTTAGCATGCATGCAAACACTATAACTAATAAATGCAATGGCTTAAATCAATGTAATTCGCTATGATATCCTGTGCCTTAATAAGATATATTTTTTGTAATTCGTTTATAATGGAATTGCACAACTTTTATGAATGAAATATATATAAAAAATTACATTAATTTATATGAAATGTGCAATAAATCTAAATTTATAATGTTTAAAAATGGTTTTATCAATGAATTTTCTTTGGACCCATTGATTTCGGCACATATACTAAAAGAAATTATCAATTAATGACTCAAAACTATCATTTAATGCAAATTTAATATTCATTAAAAGTAACATATTATAAAAGGATGCTTTAATATCTCTCACATTGTGAGAAGCTGAATGCTTAAGAAAAAATGTCATCTTTATGAGAAAAAGAATAAGAAAAAAAAATGCAAACATTTAAAGAAAAACTATCAAAAACGACAAAATATCATAGTATATCGATATTGAAATACCATGTTCAACTTTGCAATGATATATTCATATATCAACTGACAATGAAATGAACAAATAATGAACAGTATATTAGAATATACATTTATACGAATTAAGAAACCCTACAAAGCCGTTTTATGCTTTCACTGAAACCATTTTCGAGTATTTCAGTTATTCTTTTCTTTATGCCATTAACAGGTCGAAAGTTCACATGCAATCAATTTTCCTTTGCAGCCAATAAATAACTTCCCACCATGTCATCCAATCGACTTCAGATTACCTAATAAACTCTCATCCACCGAGCGTTCTGGGCTATTAACTGCTCCATTGCAAGTGACTGCAAATTGGACGGACACGCCACTGTCAAATGTCTCCCCTTTCACATCGTTCATTCCGATCACATTCCCTCCCCCTAACTGGCACAAAGCTTTCATTTCGGGCAGGTGTGTGCGAGGCCATTCCCCACCACTTTCCCAGCACACATCCAATGCGAGCCCATTCAGGAGGTTCAAAATTCAACATTACCTAGACCGCTTCAGGACAGTGAGCGATATATACAGACAAGGCTATAATCCTCTGACGTTCGATATTGCGAGCCGCGTTCGAGTATTGGTCTGCACTCGACTTAGCGTGTGATTTGGGGTTGCGAAATTGCCCCCGAGATTTGGGGATGGGGTGGTCAAACCACTGCGGAGCACGACTCATCTCCAATTTATGGTTTCCTTTCTGCGGGAAGCAATGAATACGAATGAGGTTCTTGGTTGATACGAGTTCTTAAAGCCCATTCGGTGGGACACTAGTTTATGGTTCGGTTGGTTTGGAGAAGATGCGTGTTGGAAATGATTCAAAGTCCAAAGTTGTGCGAAATGGCGCAGGGTTTGTAATGCGATGTGTTGTGATGCTTGAGCAATGCTATAATATTTTTCTAGATATTTACTTATTTTTCTAGAATAGGAGGATATATATCACAGATAGAACTAAAAGTATGTTTGTTCTAGTATTCAGTTGGAGGGGTAACTAATATAAAACTTAAGAAATATTGTGAGAGCTCGATACGATGATGTAGAATTTAATTAACATAAATTAATTATTTGAATACAGTTTTTAAAAATTATTTTTCTATAGAATATATAGTATACTTAGTATTCATTAAATAAAAATGCCGATGCAAATTTATACCAACCGTAAATGTATATATATTTATATAGTTTGAATATGTCCTTTTTAATATTTTCTAATTAAGTGTCTATAGAATACTTGAGATGCATTATTCAATATGTTTGTACATAATCAAAATCTATCAATAATTAATTTTAAATAGTAAGTTTCCTAAGTTTTATTAATTTAGACAGTAATTTTAGGTAATAAGTTTAAAATTATTGTAATAATACACTATATTCGAAGCCCATTTAAGGACTTGCATTGAATCGTTGTGAAGTGGAAAAGTAGGAAATATGCGAAAAAAGATGCATTAAATTTATTTGAAATTATTCTGTAAAATATGATATTACTTTGTAAAATAAAATTATTTTTTAAAATACGAAATTACTTTGTAAAATGAAATAAAGTACATTACTGAATTTCGGATTTTCAGATAGGAAAATTAGTGAACTGTTTTTTTGTTTCATTGAAATTAAAATATTTATGAATAAAATAAAATAAATAATAATAAAAAAGCCCATTTATTTATAAGGAACTGCAAAATATTTATGTTCAATCAATATTTATTTCCTTGATACATTTTTCATTATCAATTAAAACTAACTAACTTCTTTATTTTTGAAACATATATAATAAATATTTTTATCAATAAAAAAAGGTTTTATTTAAATATTCATCTGTAATTTATTTGAAGAATTTTTTTTTATATTAAATAAATTTTATTGTCAAGAAATTTTAAATTTGAGGCATTTCAAATTGAAGTAGAGCATTACATCTTATATCTAGTGCATTTTCAATAAACATCTCATGCAACAAGCCTGTTAAATTTTGAATCGGAATTTATTTCTTTTTTTCATTCTCTTGAACTTTTATTACGATTGGGTGAAAGGTTATGAGCATTATATTTTCATTTAAAATATCGAATTTAAAGCAAAATGACGAAAATTCATTGCGTATTTAACAGTGGAAATTTTGGAAAATAAATATTGTTTTAAAACTTTTTTTATGCATCTTTGTTTGTTGTATGCTTATATTGTTTGTTGTATGCTTATAAAAGGGTATTTTTCTTTATATACAGTGTATTGAGTTCTGAAAGTTTACACCAAAATACTTCATTAATTTTGAATATATTGAACACTAATTTGAGAAAATAGTAATACATCAAAATTCATAATTTGTAACTCTCCTTACAATGTCTGTTTCGTCTCAAACATTTTAATTAATTATTATAAAGAAAATTAATTTTTAAAAATCTGCCATATTTCTTTGAGAAATGTAACTTTCTTTTATATTTGGCATATAGAGTTGCAGGCTATTTGTTTGACTAGAAGTTTGCAAAAAAGTATTTAATTAATTTTGAGTATATTTATTACTAATTTCAGAAAATATTAATACATAAAATTGTGTATTTTGGAATTTGCCTTATAATGCTGGTTTTTTTCTTAGACATTTTAAAGAATTATTTTTAAGTTAGGAAAATAAAATAAATTAAAAATATGCTATATTTCTTTGTGAAATGTAACTTTCTTTTATATACGGTATATAGAGTTTTGAAAATTTTCAAAAGAGTAATTCATTAATTTCGAATAAATTCAACACTAATTTTAGAAAATAGTAACAAAATATGCATTTTGGAATTTGCCTTATAACGTCTGTTTTATCTTAATCATCTTATAGAATTTTCAGTAAACAAAAATATACTAAATTTTAAAATGTGCCATATTTCTTTGTGAAATGTAACTTTCCTTTATATACGGTGTAAAGATTTCTGGAAGTATATATATCGCAACAAAAATATTCAAACAGTTTGAGAAGAACATGTTGAAGAAAGACTGTTATGTAGCATTCAATGGCTATTATGTAACCCTATTTTTAATTGAATTCTTATTTTTTTTATAATCAAAAGGTAATAAATCTATCCTAATTATTTTCCTGGTTCATTTCCTAACTGCTCTAGAATGAATCCAACTAGTGATCAGCAAATTACTTCTTTATTTCCCGCATAAAATGACCTTTCGGCTTAGAAGTTTTGAATTAGCTGGAAACGAGATGAACTTTTAAACTAATTTTTTTCCATCGTCTATATCCATTTAAAGAAATTAGGCTAATTGCTAAGCCTTTATCGCTGAAGAACCCCTCATCACGCAAACTGCTCTTATATGCAAATGGTATCATTAAAACGAAGAAACCATAGGTACGCCTTAAAACTATTCAAAGGATCATGTTTTACTTAATTAAGTTATTTCTAAAAGGCACATTACTCTGTCTAATTTTAACTAGAAAACATCAGAAAAAGGAAGGAAAAAAAAAATACATGCGGCAAGAAGTTCTGCCAAATCGTCACTGATAATTGGCCACGGTATATCATGCAGGCAGTATCTCCCTGCAGCTTCAAGACAGTGACATGCTACATTTCCAAAATAGAAATTAAATGCTTTGTTAGGCTGAGAACTGAACACATTTTGTGAGTTAGAAGAATATATGCATAAACTTGGCAAATGTCTTAGTCATTGAATATTAATCCAGACAAATTGTTCGTATATGGTAAATACTTTTGCCTATAATTTCCCGATCTGGAATGCTTATAATGTATATTTCATGGAAAAATACTTAGAAAAAGAAACAGAACACCTCATTTTCTGCTTCTCAGACCGGCATTATTGTTTGTAATGACTCTTTAAGAGCATTTTATCACAGTCCGTTTGTGTTCGAGTACCGTAAAATAATTGCATCTCTGCGTGCCTTCGATTTGCGTTCACTGAAGCGAACGGACGTTCTGTCAGATCTTTTGCTTTATGCCGCATTTAGTTAACGAAATGCCATATTGCCATTTTAATCTCTTTCATGTAATAAGCAATTTGATGCTGGGTGCTTCTGTTAATAAATCTCAGTAAGTAAGAAAATGAAAGCGAATATTGCCAAATTAATTTTAGTTTATTCACGTTTTATTACATACAAGCAAATAGAATTATTTATTACAGAACGATACGCCCGACTAATTAAAGAGCATTCGCAAAGTATTTAGAATTTCTGAAGGAAATAGGTTTTTAATGTCGAATCATCAATATATAGAAAAATATATAGAGGAAAATTGGTGGAAATGTTATTCTAATGTGAAAGAGCTCAAAGCACATGTAAGTGAATGATTAATTTCTCAATTTTTTCCACTATTTGTAATACATGGCTGTTACTAGAACACTATTATAGAATATTCCAGCACACTAGGAATATGGGAAATGAATGCAGTATATGGAAACGGATATGCATATATAATAATTATTATTTGATAATCATTATCTAATTAGAAGATAATGGAATCTAAATGGTCAACTCAACCCTTAACTCTTGAATTTCAAACCCTTACTACACTCCCCAGCTAATAGAGTTTATCTATTCTTATTCTGAAAATTCGTTGGGGATTATCCTAACCCTTCTCGATGGAAGATTATCAATTAGTTAACAAAACAGCAGGGCACGCAAGTTTTCATTGTATATATGAAATCACAAGATCAGAACTCTCTACAGTGTACATAACTTGCACCAGAAATTACATTTTGTTTTTAATTAAATGTTCTACAGCAGAACCTAGCAAGTATTTAGCGATTTTTCACACGTAAACAGTAATAAAGTTTTATTATTATTATTAATTGCAGTTGTCGCATGTCAATTCATGTTTTAAATTTCTTCATATTGACAGTCATTTGGAGTATGGCTGCTCGAAAAAACTTTTGAACTTTTTGGTGAAATGTCAGCTTAACACTTGTTTCAGAGTTTCTAAAATTCAGAAAAAGTCATTTTATTGCAAAACACTGTAACTTCTAAATTTCCCACTTTTTCGGGGACAGTTATTATTGAAATTCGCAAATTAATCATAATAAAAAATCTGTATACCTAATATTTCTTTAAAAAGTAAAAAAATAGTGCTTTTTTTCATATTATTTTTCAACTTTTGTTAATGCAAGTTTGAGTATTTTTTTTCTTTATGATGTACTATTAAAACTATTTATGATATAAAATTAAACATCTCAGCCTTGATTACTGTATAATTGGATTCAATTTAATTCATTGTTGTTTTTAGAAATACGTAAGTGGTAAACAAATCCTCATTTTAAAAATATTTATTTTAACTTGATCGATTTTTTGAAGAAATTAATCTTTAAACATTTAATTTTCTTATACAAGATTAAAAATATTCCGATCTTCTTAATATATCATATTTTATATTTCTCCAAATCAGAAACATATTTTATCACATTGTTACAAAACATAGTTGGAAAAATAAAACTCCTATGATCAAGATGGACGCATGTTTCTAGTTTCTAAATTCTTTAGAGATATATTCTTTATAAGATTACCTCTTTTCCAAGTTTCTCAAGCGCTTAGTTATGTAACAGGAAATTGGTTTTTTCATTGCTTTTATTTAATCTTGTTAAACATCTCTTGTAGCAACATGTTCTACATAGATCTCGAGGTACCTTGGTGTTCGAAGCCTATCACCTCTCCCGGCCTTGATCTAATGAAACAAAATGAATTTTCTGCGGAACGCAAGAGAAAGTAATAGCTGTGGCTATTGGGGATAACGTCCTTACATTAAACCCAAAAGTAGCAAAACTTTGCGCCTTGGTATCCATCCACCTCCAATTATTCCTTTCCCTGTTACCATGGTGATATCACCTTCTTGATCTCTTAATTTGAAGCCAGGATTCAGGCAATTTTTAGAATACTTGTTGGGCAAAAATTACCCTTCAGTGTTCCGAATGGTGCAGGTTAGTTTTGAGAAATGGGATTATGTATATTCATATATCTAAATAAATTTTAAATTTTATAAATGCTACGTAGAAAATAATTTTCAGCCATATTCCCCCTTGTTTTCTTATTGCACTTGTGTAGTACCTTTCCATAAAGATCTCTAAAATTATTTTCTATGAACATTTTTATTATTTTATTTGTTTTTCGTCATTATATATATTTTTGTACCTAGATATAACTAAACATTAAAAAACTTAAATTTGTGAACATTTGAAATATTTAATATAAGGCTTATTAATTTTTTACCGTTTCTGTCAATAAAATTTTCATAGAGTAATTAGCTATAAGATGATAATTAAGTTTAGCTAAAGAAAAATATTCTGATATAAATGATGTAATTTCAATCAATAACTTTCATAACGAAGTAAAAATCGCAAACTGTTTATGACATTGACGTAATTTCCACTCATTGACTATCTATTAATCTTGCACAAAATTAAATCTTGGTTATCGTTTCTACTGAGCATACTGACTACAGCAAAACGATCTTGATGTTTTAAGTAAATGCTGCTGTAACTTTTCCGTGTGGCTTCATAAAGGTTAGTAAATAACTTCGTACTTAATATTTGTCTGTCTGAGCTTATGACCACAATATAATTATAAAAAATTATTTGATACAAATAGACTAATTTAGCTATAAAAATTCAATTTATATAAAAGTAACATGACATTTTTGCAACTTATATTGTGAAATTGGTAACAATATCGTATGCCACTGTGTGACATATTTAAAAATGCATCATAATGGAAAATCTGACCTTGTAATAAGCATTAAAATTAGATATATGATTACAAAGGATCGCAATATCATCAAGAAGTATTTTTAAGTGAGTTGTCACTCCATATAATTAAATTTGGTTAGTGAAAACTTATTTCAATCATAGCAATTTTGAGATAATATTTTTTTAAAATCTCTTTTACAACAAATTTTATAATTTTATCAACAGCCGTTTAAATGCAAATATATTGTATTTATTCACTGCAAATAATATTAACAAAATTTCTGTTCATAAATCTTTATGAAAATCTGAAATTTCTATTATTTCGAGGGAAAAAAAAACTCATTCGAAATTGAACTACTCCAAATCTGGAATTTAAGTGCATATGTTTTCATATTCAATGCAATGGAAGTTTTCGAAAAACATCGTAGATCGAAATCTCACGTTTCATACAATATAGAGAAAAGTAATGTATTCCCACTGCAGATTCCCATTACTTAGCTTTTGGGAAAATATAGATTCTCGTTATTTTCCCACTGTGGCTGTAAAAGTAGTAAAATTCTTCCACATGACATTACGATAGTGGTTGTATGGTGGGCAAGAGACAATCTAGATGTATTTCGATAGTTTTATCGGTACGGAATCAACAAAATACATTTCTCTATCTCTTTATATCTTATTCTTAACTCTTCCTGAATAAAAATTCATCTATTAGCAATTACATATTCAATATGAATATGTTTAGAATATAAATATAGACGCACATCAGTAATTGATAAAAAGTAACGATTATTTTGTAATTGTATTTAATATTATTCCAAGTTTTATTTTATAACTTTGGGTATATTTAGGCTGTAATTTTATCTTCTATAAAACTTGCTATAATGCTAAATAAGTGAGTTTTATTAACATAAATTGTCATTGATAATTTCTAATAGGCAGTCTGTGTATAAATGTAGCTGTACGGTAAGGAGGAAATGAAAGCCACAAAATCCAGTCAAATATTATTTTTCGAAGCTTAAATATTGATTGAATATTTCAAATAATCGTTTATACAATTCCATTATTTTCAGCTGTAGAAAACCTAATTTTTTAACTTCCCAATAAGTTCAGTTTTAATTTTTCGTTAACTTACCATAAAAATAAGAATTTCTTTACATTTTAATCAGGCCACATAATTAGGTCACATCCTTTCATCATAACCATCGAATAAAAATAAAAAATAAAAACAATTTGGAAAAACGATTTTTTTCTAATAAATTTTACTTGAAATGAAAGCTACAGTCTGCATGCATGAAAAAACGTAATATCTTTAAAGTTAATAAGATTTATAATATGTCCTAGTTATTACTTTTATATTATGTCGTAATCATTGTTTAATATAACTAATTCTTAAGAACATCAGTTAGATTGAAGAATTGCAATTTCTAAATCTTTATTTCTCTGTTGTATATGGTTAAATTTATTTCTTATTTCTTATAATGCTGATATTCTAAATATATATATATATATATATATATATATATATATATATATATATATATATATATATATATATATATATATATATATATATAATATTCCTCCCATTCGAGACTTATTGCAGTATTGAAAGGATAAAAAGTCTTCAGTAATTTTTAGTTATTTTTCTTTTTTCATAAAATAAGCAAAAACAGCTTATTTATTTTTATGTTTTGAATTGAAACTGGTTGATACATTGAATTTAGAAAAAAAAATATGCTTTGAATCTTAAATTTTTAGGAAAGACTCAGGCTTCTGTAAAATATCAATGTTATCCAAATTGAAAGGATCGCCATTTTTAGCAACAACAGATTTTATTTACGTATACTTAATTTCTGAGAAAGGAAACACACATTTTATAGTCATTTCTTTATTAGAGCATCCATCAACTTTCCATCGTAAAATAAACTTTTTTCATTTTTGATCAAAATAATCCTATACTTTTTGCGGACATCAAAACCAAAACATAAAAATCCAACTTCGTATTCCTTTTAAGTTTCGAAGCCAACTGGAGCCTGTAACTGACTGAAAATGAAGAAAAACGACGCCACCAAATACTCCATTTAAAAAAAACGAGAATTATCTAAGAATCTTTTAACCCTGTAACAAAACTTACTTTCCCCAAAACAAACCATTACGGTGGCTCATCAAAGAGTATCCTTCCGTGCATCGTTTTTCAGCAAGGTAGGTCTGACCATCCTCCTCTTGGGGGTTTTTATGAGCTCGTAAAGTCCTCAACCGAAACGCAGGAGTCCCGGAACGAATGTTTCCGAATTATCTTCCGTTATGAAGGCCCCTTAGCCTCCTGAGAAGCGACGGAATTCAATTGCAGGAAGTGCGGTTTAACATCATTTTATGCGCTTCCATCTGTTGAGCTCTTTTCTTGGTTATGATCCGACATGGGAAGCATGAAAAAATAATAAGGGGCCACCGCAAAGAATAGCCGGTGCTCAACATAAATGTATTGAGGTAATAAAACGGAGGAGGAATTATTTGTGGCGAAATTGACTTTTAAGGCTTTTTTCGATCATCATAAATTTCGTGTGGGTTAATAATATTAATTGAGGTACTGTAAGAAAATAGGAATCGTGTTTGAGTTATAAATTAATGGGTTTCATTCAGGTGTGATATGATAAATATAGACTAAGTCAAACTATTTAAATTGGGAAAACAGCACGTCTTATGGACATAGTCCAGCAGCTCAGTGAGAAGCAACATTCAATTCGCCTATTTGGTATACTAGAAAATAATTAGTTAAGTAAGTGATTAAGAATTTAGTTTTTCCAAGATTAATTTCTGAAATACTATTAAAATGTCGTGAGACTGTATTAAAATGCAGACGTCATAATTTGTCCAACAGTAAATTTATTGACTCAAACAACATAAATAACTTTTTTATATCGTCTAGCAGCTTTACTTTTTCGTATACAAGATATCTAAAAAAAATATATATATAATCGTCGAAAAATTCGACCTCAAGATTTTGACAATTTCCCCATATCTAAACCTTTCTGAGTGTGAAAACCACATTTTTTGAACCAAGTCTTTCGATCTAACGAATGATTCAAAAACTCATTGAGCTAGAAGTATGCAATTTGCATAAAATTTTAAAGCCAAATTATAGATTCCTTTCAAAATGTGGATGAAACCCACCAAACGGAAGTAGGCTTACCTGTCTTTATTTGTGTGAAATCAGTAACTCAAATATAAAAAGAATTATATGTACGAAATTCGAGACATAGACTTATCATTGAAATCGGATTTGTATTTAAAAATCGTTCAAATCTTTGAAATCATTCAAATTGTTAAAAATGAGGTCCATTAATTAATCTGTATATTCATGTGTTTATGAACATAATAACTTAAACATGTATCTAGGGTAATAATTTTTTTTTTTTTTTTGCGATTTTATGAAATTTTTTTTGCGAAACTTGGAAATTCTATAAAAAGAGAGAGAGAGAGAGAGAGAGAGAGGGAGAGAGAGATTTTAAATCTACATCATTTCTTTTTTCGCTCTATTTGTAAACGTGATTATTCAAAAAAAATATTATAAATTAGGTGCATAAAATTATGCGTCTGGCGTTCACATCCATGTTTAGATTTCTATTAAATATGGCCGGCATCCTTTTAAAGGCTATTTTACCGCATAATAACTACGAATGCAAAAATCTGAAAGGAACGGAGTTTGGTACTCAGTTTTAATTCCTAGGTAGATTCGTATCGAATACTGAACCAAACCCTTATATAGGTTCGCCTAATGTAAACTTAGAAGCGAAATAATTTATATAAATGAAATTTCATACATAACTTTTATTATTAAAATTATAGCATTATGTTTTATCCAAATTTTAGTTAGCAAAAAAAATGGCATCCGAAATGGATAGTAGATTTTCTTCATAAAATTAAGAAGTCCTAAACATTCATGTGATGGGTTCTGGAAATAATATTCTGAGTATTTTTCGCATTTACAATCTTATCGAAGAATCACAATGTTTTTTCGGTAAAACCATTAGGAAGGAAATTATAAAGTTTCCGGAAGACTACTTTCTGTGATGCTACTTAGATTAGATCTATTCTCTAAGATTTTAGAGCCAGCAGATTTTACTAAGATATCCACCTAGTATATGGGACTTGCGCTTCTGTCTCATATGGTGGGCTTAACTATCTTTTGCTGGTGGTTTGTAAAAGTAGGAAGAGTGGGATGTCAGTCAAGGTATCATATTTGTCATTTTACCACGTTTCAAATTGCAATTCAATATAACTTCTGTGTTGCTTCTAAATGGGACATTAATACAGGTACAGACTTCAAGAGTTGATGCAGTACACAATAACATTCATTTATTGTCTGGGAATGTCTGGTCCAAAGTGACAAAAGGAGGCAAACACAGAGGAACCAAGAGATGAAAGGAAAAATAAGGTGTTTATTTTCTACGTTGCTGAAAGTACAATGTCAAAATCGAGTCCACCTACATAATACATGCTTGACGGCGTTGGTTAAACGATTTGCGCATACTTTCAAAGATGCCAGGTATTTCACGTACATGCGCTGAACCTCTGGATATTCGACCAACAAGATTTCCACTTGAATCAGATAGATTTACATAAAGAAAACGCTTCGGATGTGCCCATATAAAGAAATTGGGACTGTATAAATCGGGAGATAAGGATAAGCAAAGGATTCGTTCACCATGCACAATTCATCGTGCCCCAAAATTCTCTATTCTCTTTCTTTTCAATAAATTCCAGTTTTCCTTTCTTTCATCTCTTATTTCCTGTATTTGAAGCTCATCACATCATTTATTTCCATGCATTCCTATAAATAAATTATTATTGCAGTGTTTTGCACCAACTCTTATAGTCTGTTCCATGAATTCGGGATCATCCTGCATAACTAAAAGTAAACTCAGTGATATTTTATCTATTATATCAATTTTTTTTACACATTTTAATTGCTAAAATTTTTCTTATTCATTTTTCAGCTTTCAATAGTGTTCCTGACTGATATCAGAGAATGATTCTATAATTTATTATGTCCCTTTTGACTTCAAATGTCAAATTCTTTTTCTATTCATTACTTTGTTATATAAATATATCGATTCATGAGTACAATGATTAATATGTGATTCATCCATAGTAACAATAATTCCATATTCATCCATATTAACAACAATTCATAAGTACAAGGATTAATTTGAGAGTCTTCCATATAATCCATATTAACAATCCATATAACCGTCTGACAACACCAAGTTGCTGTCCAAAGAATTTATATATTTTTTATGGTTTATTTTGCTTTATTTTACTTACTTATTATTATTCATTTTTTATTTTATTATTTATTTTATTTTATAATATTTTTATTTAATTTATTAATTTAATTATTTTATGAAAATAAACTGTATGATCACCGCCCAAAACCACAGAGAAAACGACAATGGTTGATGAAACGGTAAATTTCTTACGATACAAAAGAAACCCGATCGAACGAGCGGATGGCTTATTAATAGAAACTCTAGTTTTGCTAGTAAATCAATAATCAACGAAGTCACAAAATTTCACCTGACAATCAAATCAAAAATTACTCAAAATATCTATAGACGAAATAAATTAATATCTCACGTTAATATCTCAGGCCTGATGTCAAAAAGTGACTCAGAATGCCAATCAATTTCATTTTAAAAATGAATATGAAACATTCTTAGGTGTAAACTAAAGTCACTGTCGAGCAGTGTTAAGTAAATATAAGTCGAAATGACAAGCACGCAGTTAGAGATTACAAAATTGAATATTGCTTCCAGCTGACATGATCTCTTAAATTTGTGATGGAATCTAAACAGATGCCAGGATGATAAACAGTGATAATTATGTTATGTTTCAAAGCAGGAGTGACATTTCACTAGGAGAGTTTGAAAATTTAATTTCAACATGTTTCACCGTCATTTTATAATTTCGATGTTTAGGGATACTAGTCAGAATTTGAGTATGCATATTGCTATTTCGATTTTCCTTGTTTTCAAATTTGAGTTAAAACCAATGAAAGATTATCCATTCAGCATAGTGATGATGTGTTCACACTTTGTTTTCTTAGTAACAGAACATTTATTTTAATATAATAATGTTAATATGCTAGTATATTCTCTGAAAATTCTAGTTTGTATGAAAAAAAAGCATAAGGAAAACAAATATTTGGAGACGCTCTACAAGGTGAATAATTGACCTGTGGATATCAAATTAGGCACTTGGGTAATAAATCAAGATATAATTTTAATTACAAATTAAAGCTTAATAAAAAGTTAAACTTTTAACGTTCTATCTCAAGTAGAAATATAATTTTAGAACTTTTCATTGAGCATCTTAAAACTTCAAAGAAGAAAAAGGAGGACGTATATCTGGAACATGTATATAAGTTAAGAGCTTTTCACTAGACATCTTGAAAATTAAAAAAAAGAAAAGTGTTCAATAATATTACTTTTTACTCATACAATTTCTTCTACAAATTCAATAAATCTTAAAAATATCTATAAATATATTTTGCTCAATAATTTTCAGTGGTTTAGTTACTAAATTTATACACGCAAATTGTGACGACATTAAATATAATTTTTTAGTTCGCCTTATCACTGTTACTTGATAAAAAAATAGAGAGATAAAAATATCAGGTCTAAATCATTATGAAGCGACAATGTTTCATGATAATCTTATTTAATGCTTTTCCTTGGAAATTTCATATGAGAAATCATTTTATTGAGGTTTGAGAATAGAAACTCGGAATCATAAAGGAATATTGCTCTGGTTTATTCTGTCTATATTGAAATTTAAATTAGGAAATTTAAATTAGGAAATTTAAATCTTATAGTTTAATTTAAATATTTAATTGTGATGAGCAAAGAGAAAAGAAAACAGTACAAATCAAAAATAATATCTCATTTGCAGATCTAAATATCAATAATTTTTTTTTTCTTTTTTATAGAGAATGCAGTGAATAAGGCTTTTAAAATTTTGTACGGGTAGGGTATAGGTTCTTGTAAAATGTGTAATTACTGTTGTTCATATTTAGAAAAAATATGAATATATCTTTTTTTATATCTATATGCATACAGTATTAATCTAAAATCTATATTTCTATATTGTTAACATTTAATAAAAATACATAGTGTCGTGGCTGGTTCATGAGTGCTTTGAAAAAAATAGGCAAATAGAAAACTTAACAAATTTATTGCAGATTCGTTCGAGTTACTCTGCTCAGTAACTCCTTCTCCTCCAAGCGCAAACACTCGAATGACATCACTCTTTTAATTACACTCGCGCTAGTTGCCTAGCGCCATCTATGAACGTTTATTTTCTAACGCTTCAAAATCCAATCACTACACATAGTATGCAAACAAAATGAAAAAATAAAGTTAAAATAAAAAAATGACTAAAAATTATTAAAAATATCACCAAACATAATGGATTACTGAAAAAAATATGAATATATCATTTTTATATCTATATTTCTAGTGTTAATCTAAAATATATATTTCTATATTGTTAACATTTATTAAAAATACATAATATGCAAAAAAAATGAAAGAATAAAGTTAAAATAAAAAAAATGACTAAAAATTATTAAAAATATCACTAAACATAATGGATTACTGAAAAAATTATGGATATAAAGTTAAAAATAGTAGATTTGTTCCTGATTACAGTTACTGGTTGTTTAATACAAGAGATTTGATCGTATGTAATAATGAAAATATTTTTTAAATATCGAAAGCAGAATTTAAAACCGTTTGGATAGTATTTAAAGCAGATTCGTGCAATGATCACAACATAATAATGCAATATCATTCTTCTTAGCGAAAATTCTAAGGAAGAAAGAAGTAGTTATCAAAGCTCTACGTAACTTTTATTTAATCATAAAAATGGGTCCTCGTGGTTTGGGAAATGGAATTAAAGAACTGAAGTTTACGAAAATGTTATTTTTTGTAATCAGATTTTGACAAATAATAAAGATAAATAAAAGAGTCAAGCGAATTAGAAGAGATAAATAAAAGAGTCAAGCGAATTAGAAATATAGATAAGAATATCTTTATCATTGAATTTAAATGTCAAGAAATGCAGCTGACATGAAAAGAATAAATAAATGTAATTTATCATATATTTACGTGTAACAAATACAGTTTATCCTAGTTTTTAAAAATTATTTTCTACCTTGTAAAATTCAACCTTAAAAAAAAACTTTTAAATTCTGAATTGCGTTGATATCTTCATTTTACTTACGCATTATTTTAAGGCGAAAGAGTAATATCTTCACAATTTCTTTTTGCTTTTAATATTTGGACTTTTTAATATTTTCATTATACGGATTGTTATGTGTTTAATGATTGTATGATAAAATAGCGTGACTTAAAAGTATATCATAATTTAATGCTTAATACTATTTTATTGAAGGAATTGTGAACATCCATTAACACAAAATAGATATGATTGATATAAAACAGAATTAGCTTTTACAAATTTATAATATTGCCTTCCTAAACAGTTAGTCCTATAGTAAGGAAGAAAGTATTAGAGATACCGTACAGGATACTTTTTGGAGTCTCGAAAAATTAATATACCGTGGGATCTCGTATATTGGAATTTTACTCTTAATGCCAAATGCAAGTTAAGTGAAATAGATTTTTATCCCACAAGTTCAATGTAAATATCATAATACGTTCGAGTCTGATGAGAATGTCTAAACAAATTTATGGCGATGAAAATTATTTATAATACACGATATTTTTAATAGAAAGTTGTCTAAAAGCATTTGATTTCCCTTACACTTTTAAATTTGGCGAAAATGAGCACGCCATTAAAATGAAATAAATCTAATACGTACACAGAGACTGCCTTTATAAGGTAGTTCGTCTCAACATACTACGCAACAGTTTCGCTCCCTTTCAATATCTTCTTTACTTCACGAAAACATTGATGTCATAAAGTTTTACAATCTCCTCTCCTGATGAAATCTCTTCAACAGCTTCCTGCTCCAGACTATGTTCATTAGGGTGAAACAAAATAACAACAAAAAAAAAGTAATAATCAATTTTTGATTTTTAATTTGTAATACCGAGGAAAAGTTGTCGTTTGGTGTAGATAAAACAAATCATAAATATGAAAAGTATTGGAGTAGGTCGGGATGTGCCACAAAAACATTAAAGTTTCATAAAATTGAAATTTTTGCTACATTTTAAGGTTTTTTTATGAAGTAATAAACTTTTGATTTTTAATTTGTAATACCCCTGAAAAATTGCCTTTTGGCATAGATAAGATAAATAAAAATTATGAAAAAAAAGAAATATTAGAGTACATCTTGAGGTGCCGTAAGGATGTTAAAGTTTCATAAAAGCACAATTTTTGTAACTTTTTTAAGGAATTTTACGTGCCCCGATTATGGAATAAAAAGCTTTAAATAGGCGTTTTCATATGAATAAAAGTATAAAAACAGTTTTACTATTGCATTGGCATGGCACTGAGTCTTCGCCATAGCGGTTATTATTGAGATAAGGCCGAGATTTTTCTGCGTCCGGTGACTAGGACAGCTGGTTTCAAATCAGTAGCTTTGGCGAGTTCAGTTGAGTTGGTGTATCCGCTCCGTCTATTGTGTAACTGATTTGTTAGTTTGTGGGCTTCTGTGCTTGTTGTGAGTAAAAATGGCTCAGTCTAAATTAGTAAAGACAAAACAAATAGTGGAATGTTCAATTTTTGCAAAATTGCTTGGAGTTGATCTCACTACTTACGAATCTAGTGCTACCGTTTTATTACACATAACCTCAAAATTGCTTCAGAGAAGGATCCTTCTGTACGTGAAATATGTGACATAGTTCCCATAATAGAACAAATATGGTCAAGAGTCATATTCCCATTGCTGCTAGAAAATGAATTTCGCAAATGTCAAAAGATTATCATGCTAAATACAGGAATTTATTAAGATAAGTCTGATTCCAACCTTATAGAATTTAAAGAAGAAGATAGACGTTTATTTGATATTGCTGATTTGTATAAAAGGAAAAAAAAAATGTGCCAGTTATGGAAAAAAAGGTTCTAAACGATAACAGAAAAATGGTTATTTGATATTGCTGACTTGTATAAAAGGAAAAAAAGCACCAGTTATGGAATAAAATGTTCTAAACGATAAATGCTCTAACAGGAAAATGGTTATACTTAATAATGATAATGCAATCACAAGTGCTTTGAGTAAGAAAGAAGCAAGAAAGAGTAAAGAACTTGCTTGAGAAGGAAATCAGGGAAAGTCGATAACTGAATTCCATACACTATTTGGTTCAGCTTCAGATGCTTTCTGTATAAAGTATTTGAGAGAAAAACTGGAAACATGCTTTAGCAAGAGGTTGTCAGTTATGTCATTTGCAAGCCATGAGATCATGTCTATGTATTCATTGCATCGAAGTTTATCTTTGGAACTTTAAACTTCCTGACTCTGTCTTTATTTTCTGTTCTTGTTTTTAAAACTCGTCGTAAACCATGCTCTCTTTAAATGCTACGTTCATCACGTAGCATGGACAAAAGGTTATTTTCTGAAGCAGCAAAGTACCCATTTCTTTAAATAATCTAGTCAATAAAATTCTTAGGATCAGCAGAGAGACAGCGTGAATATGAGATAAGGTTAAAAAGATATTTGGAACCATAAGTACATGAAAGTTTTAACTTAATATTAAACCACACAAGCAGCTTGGTAGTTTTATCTCTTTTTGTCTATTTGATGAATCTGGTTGGTTTGCCTCTTTTTGTAAAGAACAGTACTGTTCTTCAGCGTTGATCGTTTCTGATGTACAAATAATTTTTGTTCGTTCTTGATTAAACTTTGAAAGAAGCAAGAAAGAGTGAAGAACTACAGAGAATTGTTAAGTGAATATCCAAAATTTTATTTAAGAAAAACAGTTTAATGTGGCAGCGAAGTAGAGAAAAAATTGCCTTTGTAACATTTTTAATCCTTAAGGATACAGAAATAAAAAACGCAAAATTTGACATAAAATATTTTTTTATTATTATACTTTGTAATTAATCATTTTCCCCCAATTTTAATGCTTGTATATGTATTTAAAATCATCTTTTGTAACATTACATGAACGAAAAATTCATAAAAATATTTAATCAAAGTTTATAATTTTTCAATCTTTTTACAAATTTGTTACGACATGTTAGGTATTGTTATATTGCACCCTGAATTTTTTAAAAATCCTTTTTGAACCTAAAAGCTAACTTTTCACCACTATTAACAAACTAAAATCTAAGAAATTTTTTTAAAAGCTCTTTTTTAAAATTGCCAGTTTTTCAACTTATTTTACAAATTTAAAGCTTTTTGCGGCACCTGAAGAAAATGTAATATTTCAACCAAATTTTTAACATTGTTTTAAACCTAAAAGGCAGCATTTCCGTACTATTACTAAACTAAAATCCAATAAATAAATAAAAAATAAAGGTCATTTTCGCTCCACCTTAATTTTTATATTTTTGCCCACAAGTTAATAAAATACTTTCCCCTCATACAGCAATGAGAAGCCATGATGTTTATCGAAGAGAATCACTTTCTTTACCCTTCAGTTAACGATACATTTTTCAGTTCTTATTTTAATTAGAAAAAAAAAATGCTTGTCAGTAAGCAGGCATTAAGCACGAAGCGATGCAGAGATACAGGCAGGTTTCTGCATGTGATATAAAAATGTCTCTTCCTCACTTTTTTTTTAAATTTTTTTGTAAAATATTGTTTGTAGAGGGAATCCCATTTTTACCATCCCATCCCTTTGGTGGTTAGAAATAATCAGAGGTGCTAGGTAAGTTTGATTGTAGAATGGGCGCCAGTCAAGGACTTGGTGATCATTTGGCTACGAATTCATTGATTTTGGTGACAAGGCTGAAGGTTCTAAAAAATGCAAATAGTAATATATCCATTAAAATTTTAGATCTGATGATTTTTTTAAAGGTTTTTCAGAGAACCTTTGTAATCGAGTGAATTCTTTTTTGGAGTTGCTGTACTTTTCATCATTTCAGCTGAGCGTATTATGCTGCTGTGGTTGCTTAGTAAGGATTTGTTGTTTGTCGTGTATTATTTATTTCGGAGAGTCTTATCTGTGTTTTTTATGGAATAAAGCATCACTACTCTTTATCAAGTTCCTTTATCTTCTTACTATACACCGACCGGACGATTTCGTTAACACAAAATTATTGGCAAACCAATCGGTTGCCAAATTCGCTAGTAATCAATAAATACTTAAATACTATCTTAGCAATAAACTACAATCAATTTAAAATCATCCTTGTATTGTTTACAGACCAAAACAATGCTGATAAAAACAATCTTCATTATTTACAAAATTGTGCTAAAGGAAACAATAAAAGGTATCATGTTTTCTGTTAAAATCTGTACCATTATACTGCATATTGTCTCGTAAATGCTGTTCACTGTTCCTTCTTTACATTAATTAATTAATTAATTTAATGAAATTGTAAAAGCTCGTACTACTCATAAATACCAACAAGCTTAGAATATTTTTTAAAAATTCAAAACGGAAGTACTTTTATGAAATATATTAAGGATTCATTTGGAATTATTTACTAATTCCATTTATGAAGAATTTTTATTCTAGAAATTAATGTATATTTCATTTTTATGTTTTCTCTTTTTTACCGAAATGAAAGTAAACAATTCTCATTTCAACATTCTGTGTTATTTTAAGTCGATATTGTTTCAAATACTCTAATATAAAAGAAAGTGAGAAATCTTAGGTTTGTTAACGGTATTATTATTTTTATATCGGAATTTTTTAATTTGTAGCATTTAAACACTGTTGCTTTTAGTTTTTGTTATATATGCCATTTAAGATTCATTACTTCGAAATTTTATAATTTTAACACAAAAGATTTGAATAATCTAAACATTCATAAAGATATATATAATTATCTTTAGGATGGATATAATTATCTTTAGGTTGTTTCAATTTAAACATGTGCCCTTTTATTTAAAAACATCCAATCTCATTAACGAAACAAATGCTCCATTCATGTTCAGTTTGTTAAATACAGAAATTTAAAAAAAAATCCTTTTGCGATTGTAGTTTTTAAGTTTATAAAATATTTTCTAAGTTATATTTATTTTGTTACATTTCTGATGACGGAACTTTCATTTTACAAACGTTTATTTTAAAATACTGAAATTCCTTTTACACTACCTACATATAACATTGAACTTACTTTTTGACATAAAGTATTGATAAAACTCATTCTTGAAGATTCTAAAAACAGAAATTCTATTAATAAACCCTGTCTTGTTACAAAAAAATACTCTATACTCATTAAACTTCCGTAGAGAAGTATTCTCTAAGGAAGTGAGACATGAATTTCTGAATATTAGACTGAAATGCCATTCACTAAGCCTGGAATTCTATTGGCATTGCCATATCGGATATGCATAGTTATGCAATTGAAGATAAGGATACATCGTGTACCGGTGTTAGACCACAAGTACATAATCACTCAAATTTGGGCATCCAATAATGATTCTTGATGAAGAGGTCGTGACTATTCATCTCTGTCAACAATCATGTCAGAGAAAATTATCAATAGCATCGGCTTACTTGGTACTGTGATATATTATCTAATCAACTAAATAAGAAGCTGGATTCTCTGATCTTTTCATTGTTAAACTATTCCATAATAAAAGTTTTAATATTTTTCCTGCTTTCTACTTTCATTCTCAATTTATATATTAAAAAAAATAAACAAATCTTTTATTCAATGTGAGTATTAAATATTTATAATGGAATTTCTTATATATTTTTTCTCTTTATAAAAAGTTACTGTGTTAATGTTTTAAATAAATTTAGTTATTATCATGTGAGAACATGATGTTCTTTTCGTTATGGTGTTTTGGATAATTCAAGGCAACAAATAATTGAAGCACGAAATAGCGTAGGCAATGAATAAAGCATAAATGGCAATATTCCTCTTCGTAGGCTTCAGATGCTTTTACCAGTATTGCATTATTATTATGTATGCTTCTTTGAAAGCAGATGCATTTTTAAAAGTTTGACCTGCTGTTAGAGACATGGGGATTTCACATCGTAATCCTACTGGGCTATAGAAGACCCCCCATACAGTCATCTACTGAACATGCGCAAATGGTTTTCGTTATATTTCGTAAACTATATATATTAAAGACAATGGGTTTTCACCATAATAATCCTACGGGGCTAAAGAAGACCCCCCATGGAGTCATCTACTGCACATGCGCAGATTGTTTTCGTTATATCTCGTAAAGTACATATGTAAGAGACATGGGGTTTTCACTTAGAAATACCCCTGGGGTCCTCTAGGCCCCCAAAAATTTTGGATCCATTACGCATGCGCAGTACGGAATTTGTTTAATTTTTGTCAAATCAATGTCGGATCAATACCATAGAGTTCCTATGGGTCTTGGGATGTCGATGACGTCAACTTCCGGTCAGACCGGAAGTTGTTATATCTCGGCTTCTTTGCAACGTAGAGACGAGTGCAACCCGTCTAAATACTCGTCTCGATAAATAGAGTGGAATGACATTTTTACTAAAACTCGGGTCTGGAAATTTACTAATTTGAGTTACATTGCATTTGCTCACATCTTTGGATAGTACGCGCCGAAATGTACTTAACGATATGAATTTCACGTTGCTGCTCCGAGTGATTCGTGAGATACGGGCTCTCAATGTTGTAAAAATTTGAATTTTCGAGCGAGGGTTTCGACCTGGTTTTTGCAAAAAACTCTCTTTAGGACTGGCATCGATACACTCGACTCGTGTCCTTTATCGAACGATACCCCATTTACGTCGCTTACGTTATTAGGAGCCGAGAAACGGAAACGAGAATAGAAAAAGAATATGATATTGTTTTGTTTAGGGGGGTTGAAGCTCAAAATAACGTAGGCAATGAAAAAAATCATAAATGGGGCATCCTAAGCTTACTCCCGATGAAGTCGTGCAAAGAAAAAAAAATAAAGGGAACGAAAGAGCAAACGGAGGCCGGAACAAAACCTTCAGAGACAAAACCTTGAATCAACAAAAACGAATGATGAAAATTTAAAATTAGAAGCTAATTGAACATAGAATAGCTTTACAACGGGAACAAAGAAAGCGTAAACGAATGCAGTATGTCACAGATTCTCAATCGCAACACTGAACTTCAAGCACAGAACGTGCCCATTTGGATTCTGAATCACAACCGTCAATGTTCAACGCAATCCGTTCAACGTTCCGTTTCGATTATGAATTTCAAATATAAATTTCTAGCTCTAAGCAATTCATCGAAAAAAATGTTCTCACGTGATAACTTGAAATTTGCGATAGTAGATTTCATTTTTTTTTTAATTTCAGATTTTTCTTAACGAAAAAAAACATAAAACTTTTGAATATTTTTGCTCTTTTGGGGTAAACAAATTTATTTTCTGGAAACTTAGCTTTTTTATACATTTTTTATCCTGAATTTCACGGAAGAATTTAATTTAAAAGTTTTGACACATCAGCCATTATTTGCAACACTAGACTTTCTTTATATACCTATTGACAAAAAAATTGTACATATTTTTTTAAAAAAAATTGTTATTGCAAGAAATTGGAAGTATTCTTATTAATTGTGAAAAGCTTGATAATATAAGAAGGAAATAGATAAATTTTAAAGCTCTTTTTCTCAAATATTTTTTGAGAATTTAACCATTACAGATTAATTAAGGAATTCATGCTATAGCAGATTAATTAAGGAAGGTGAGCTCTGTGAGTATTCTTTCTATTCTAATGGAGTAGGTAATAAATATTTTTCTTCATTATAGAGTAAATTGTGACTTTTATGAAATAAGAAGAAAAACATTGAAATCTTGGTGGTATATACGCGTTGTTCATGAGGCACGAACCTAGAATTTATTTCTTACACTTTCAGGACTAACAACGATATAAATACATTTATGTTTTTCACACGCACACACGCACATTCAATGGTACATACACAGACACACATACTGATAGACACACACACACACTGATATACACATACACACACACACTGATATACACATACTGATTACACACACAAACTGATATACACATACACACACAAACTGATATACACATACACACACATTGATATATACACGCACGCATACACTGATACACACACGAATCAATTTCAAATCTTAATTAAATTCCTTTTTTTATCTTAAGTTGGCCCATATTATTTTTTAAAACTTTCTCTTATTTCTTGATCCAAACTCCACATTTTTAAAATGATTTCTAACACGCGCTCTAAAAATTTGATGAATATTACAATACTCATGGTTTCGTGAGAAAGGATAAAAACCCCTAATATGGGAGGCATTCCTTGCAATGATATTATCTATTCGCTTCATTGAATAATAGACACCTTTCAGAGAAATCCCTATAAGAATCTCTCAGTAAAAAGCGGCGACGTAAACTTTCCCACACTTTTATCTTGTGTCCCGGTGTGAACAAATGCCCTCCACTGGTAATAACCATGCCCAAACCATGTCTTCCCATGAAAAAAATGAAATTAATTCCAAATTTTCCATTTTGTAGACCTAATATCTGCAAAATGTGTTACATAGATATTCACTTATATCACTCTCACGGCCTGATAAATAATATTTATTTTTATTTTTTCCAGATATTTAATATTTTATAATGGAGAAGAAGGTCTCGAAAACTATCTTTCTTGACTTCCGAAAAATTGAATGTGCGTAAAAATAAATTAAGCTGAAAGAAAAGCCTAGATACATCGCCAGAGTGTATAACAGAGATAGGATGAGAAGGAAAAGAGATTCGGACATTCTGAATGTCCGAAACTCTGATCAGTAGGCAGGAGAATCGTGTTATGCCCTACACATTCCATTCGAAGCACGAACTTCCACAAATGAATCACTTGATTTGCAGCAAATACCTCTATTCCCATTCTTCAGCCCCAGTAGTGTGTTACTAGCTACCCTCTCTCTCTTTCTCGACATATATTTTTCTCATTCCTCCCCATCCCACCTTCACCCCTCAAGTATTCTATGCCTCGCCATAGCCCCGTGAGCATTTACCCGAACGAAATGAGTGATCTAGCAACGAGGAAGAATGGCTTTGAGGAGAAAGTCACGGATTGCTGGGATGTCCGCGGAATTTTGAGTTTGGTATTCCCATTTGGGATAAAAGTTTCTCGCAGAAATCCGGAGTTCCAATTTTCAGGCCAGAACGATTTTTCTTCGGCTGCGTTACTTCCCCTTCCCCCAGTTACAATTGATTGAAGGATTACTGTCTGTCAAAAATCTCTCTCCCCATCCTCCTTTCCGAGATTTTTAAAGCCCGCTTTTGCTTCAAGATATTTTTATATGTACATTTTCCATCCAAAAATGACCCAGAAAATTTCTATTGTCTTTGAGTTTTTGATATTCAAGTTCCTCAGAAATGCGTATTTTCCTCTTCATTTTATCTGTTTGTTAAACTTGCGAGTTAAATAGTTCACCATATTTGTGAAATTTTTACACATTTATTGCTTTTCATCTTTTATCAAAAGTCTTTACTTTTATCTTTTTTAAAAATGGAACAGGAGAAAAAAGTATAATTTCAAGAAACATATAAGTTTTTTTTTCTTTTTTGTAATTTGACTGTTTTTTTTGTGGTAACTCAAGTTTTAAATTTGAAAACAATAACATTAAACTTTTGTGCAAACCTTTTTTTTTTCTAATTGCGAATATTTGATTTTTTTTATTTGCTCTCTTTTATTTCGTAAGACAAGGCCAATTTCTATGATTAAAAACTTATTTTTATTACAGTTCCTTTATAACAGAAATTAAAATTTTAATTCAAGGAATTTTATTTTAATATCCAATGATTTTTTTTCTTCATTTTTTTAAATGCATGTTTGAGTTTGAAATATTTTTCTGCTGTCTACCTTTATAAATGCTATGCAAACATAAACCTAATTTATATTTATTCGAAACTTTCTATGCATGTCTCACAAAAGTTAACAAAGAAATATTTAAATACTGTTCGTTTCATGATTCCAAGATCAGCCCTTTTAAACTATTCTACAGAAGGATTCTTTACTGAATAGTTCCTTATTAAAGGCTATTTTAACCAATATATAAATGTCATAGTAAAATATTATTAGATCAAAGAGGAGTCATTACATAACGAAATATTATGTGCTGTTGAAAAATGCATTGCATCATCTTAATAAGCTTTAATCTATGATGCGCTGAAATGTTGAAAATACAATCATTTCTTGATCAGGAAATTAAGAGTTATAATAGTTTTCACAAATAATTGATGCGTATGATTTTTTAATGGTAAAAAAGTAAAAAGAGAATAAAAATTATCATTGAACAATAATTTTCAAAATGTATCATATTGCATTAGAAATTTCAATTTTGAAGGCTATTAGAAAAAACTTTTTAATGCAATTTCAAAAATGGTTAGAGAGAAAATTTTATGTTAGAATATAAGGAATTACTAACATTTCCTATATAATCTAAAAGTTCCTAAGTCATGAAATTTTCATGTCATTGATTTTTGTATCATTTATATTTCCCAAATATTCCAATGTATTTATTCTAATAGCATAGTAATAAAAAGCTCACAAACTATTTCCAAATATGACTTTCATAGTAAAACTCAGCTTCTTTAAAATCTACTGATACATTTCAAAAATATACTTATTACATTATTATAATTGAAATATTATAATGATATACGATACAATATATACGATTATAATAATAATATGCGATATCCGCAATAATTGAATAATTTCGATTATTCTATTATTACAGGAACATTGAAAAAATAAGATATATTTGAGACCCAAATCTGATATTTAAATTATATTGAAGCCCAATTTATCCAATATAAACGTCGAACAATACTCACTTTTTTAAAAAATTGTTTTAAGTAATTCTACTTAGAAATAATAGCTGAAAGTTTTTTTTAGATCTAAAATTTTTTTATGAAGGCAGATAATTTTCGAAGACAATTATAGAAACTAATTTTTATTATTTTTAATCATGAGTAAATTCTTTTCATTGAAATAGTCATTTAAATTTAAATCTCACTTTATTAATGACATATAAAATGTATATAATATTTAAAATAGTATAAGTGATAAAAAATGTATTTTGCTGTTGCATATTTCATAAATGTATGCCATATTTTTTTTTTACTTTTACCTACTCTAAATGGTTTATTACATAACATAATTTGCTAATTAGATAACGATATTTATTTTCATAAATAATGTCTATGGTAATGAAAGATTATTTGCACAATTTTTCTCTTATTACGCATATAGATTGCTTCACTCTGTCTTAGAATAAAAAGGATAAGAATAAGAGAAAAAGAACAATAAAAAATAGCACCCCCCCTCCCTCCTACGCATTTGATAATAATTTCGAATAAATCGCATGAAGAGCAACTTTCTCAGCTGCCCCTACCGCCAATATATTTACTCTTATTATTCCATTCTTCCTCGGTGAGAGCCATAATTTCCCGCAAGAAAAATCAATTAAATTATACACCACTACTTCAAGAAAGAAACATTCTGAGGGAATCAAACAGATGGGTTATTTCAGATGTCTAATGCCGAAGACCACGTTGTCGTCGGTCCATTAGAGTAACAAATTTAAGACGAGAACTTCTCCTCCATTTTCAACTTTTGAATTCCCTAGGCGACGAGTCTTTGGGAACTCCTCTTTTGCTTCTTTCTTTTTCCTCAGCTGTTTTTTTTCTTATTGTTTTTCCTCCTTCTGAGAATTTTTCTTCTTTTTTTCTTTTTACCTGCTATGGAGAGTTCTGTCAGTGAAGGAGAAGAGTAGATAAAAGACCAAAGAGACGGAGAGAAAGGTAAATTCTCAGTTGTCTCCTCTTTTATTTTTTCGAGTGCTCTTATTTCTTTCTGCATTTTTTTGAAGCTTAGGGTAGAAAGGGGACATTAGAGGGATCCAAAGTGGACTTTTAACTCCGCTTTATCTTATCAAAGAAATGGAGACGGAAAAGGCAAATAAACTATGTCTCTTAACCTATTGAAATATCTTGCAGTGGGGAATTTGGTTTTCTGTCTCTTCACTTTGAGGTTATCGTCTGGTAAGTAATTTGGAGAGATAATATGTTTGCGTGATTACAATCGACGCCAAGAATCTTCAATCAGCTGTAACGAAAGCTTTCCCAGTAGGGGAATTCTTGCAAGGGAAGAGGAAAATTTACGTACGTTGATAAAGTTTTGTCTAGAGTTAAAGCTAACTTTTAGTTAATAGCAACGTAATTTATAGATATTAGCAGAATATATTTTTTGTTAGAATTCTTTTTTATTATTTTGTTAGAAAGCTACATTTTGCGTGAAACCGTTTTCAGTCTTTTATAGAATATGCCAAATTCTTTGATGTAAAAATATCTAAAAAAATATTTTTCAAAATTTGGAATTTTTTTAACAGGAAATTAATTTAAAACTGATTTCTTGAAAGTGAAATAATATAATTAATAAAAGTATTCAAAACTGCGATATTAAATTTATTAATATTTCATCAAAGATATGGTCAATTTAACAATTAAGAGCTTGGCTGTAGAATAAATAAATTCCGTTGGAACATCAAATGATTTCTACTCTGCATTTTAGATTTTCTAAAGCTATTTCTTTACCAGTTAATTGGTTTTAAAGCGATAATAAAGATCATAAAATTATCATTAAGATTTTTAAGACAGATTTGTATTTCTTACTTCTAATACAATTAAAGAATAAATTTTAGAGAGCGGGTTTTGACGAATTTAATTGTTAATTATTAAAAATCATAACCTTGCAGGGAAAAAAAATTAATTTGAACTCTCAATTTTGATAATATTTCAGAATTAGTTGAATGCTACAATAAATTATTATATCTCTCAGAATGATTGTTTGATAAAATAAACGGTTTTCCACAATTCATATGTATATCATGTACCTTACTATATTATCTTTCCTCTATTTTAAAACTTCAAAATAATAATAATAATAATATATATATATATATATATATATATATATATATATATATATATATATATATATATATATATATATATATATATATATATATATATATATATATATATATATATATATATATATATATATATATATATATATATATATATATATACATATATAAGGTATTAGAATCAAGTTAATAGAAGAAAAAAAAAACCAAGTAAAAATTAAACCAAAAAAATTACAAAATATAAAAAAGAATCCCGCCTGAAGACTTTTTCAAGGGCCACCCTCAGGCAGGGATTCAAAGAAAGGGATTTTTTCTGTGAGGAAATGCAGACATTTGTCTAATAATGATTAATCGTGACCCGAAGATCCGCTGAAATTATGCCCAAGAGATATACCATTTTAACAGAAAGGAGAATACAAAACAACAAATTAGAAGAAAATAACCACAACAAAGTAAAAATACAAAAACAAAAATAACAATAAAAACAAAAAATAGCACTAAAGGAAAAAACGAAAAGGCCAGAACATACCATAAACAGTCAAGGAAATTTTAAGCATTCGATTGTGATTCCCGCTTTTTTAAAAAACACTAACGGTAAGTTAGGTAAACAAATGTAGGCTCCCAGCGCCATCTATTGAGTGATCGAATATGCAAGGAAAGTTCTATTTTTATTTAAGCCAAAGGATTAATCCCAAACGATACCTTGTTTAATTAAAAAATTGACATTACATTAATTTCTAGGAAATTCATTTTTAATTAAATTTTTAAGGAGGTTGTTTGATGCTTCAATATAGGAATTTTTATTATTGCAAACCCTTTTGATCCTGTTAACTTGTGAGAAAATTAGATTTTTGAAAATTTTAGAGTTTAGATTGTAATGGTAGTTACATAGATTTGTTATTTTAAAGTTGAATTCATCACTTTTATCGCATATACCTACTATTGTTTTATCATTCGCAATTTCGATTTTTAAATCCAGAAAGGTAGCCTCAAGTTGATTTTTATTAGTATCCGTTAGAATTAAATCTTTTGGATAGCAATTAGTAACAATATTAGCATTGTCGAAGTTAATCAAAATTAGGTCATCAATATATCTCCACCCGTTTATTAAATTATATTTAATTATTTTTTTCGCATTTATATATATATATATATATATATATTTAGGTTGCATCATTTTAAACTTGAACTTATAACCAATAAAGATGAAAAGATTATGTAATATTTTTTTCAGAAAATTATTAATATTTAAATATTCCAAAGAGGTTGCATTGCAATTGATGAACAATATCAACACAATCTGAATAATTCAATGCAATCTGGGGATATCTATTTGGAGCCTGTTGTTTTACTATTTTTTTAATGTATGACGTTGCACATTGTCTTTTAATGTATGGTCGTTTCATGTTATAAATTTGAGCCTACGTAACCCTGTAAACTCTTATATAAAATAAGTTTCTTTCGTTACTTTCTTATGGAAATATAAAACGACGGACATTGGAAAAAATATGGATTTGATTCTTAATTTCTATATGCAATGAAATGTTATTTGTACTCCAGAAGGATTTGGAATACATTTAAAATTAGAGAAATTTTTTTCAGAGTAAACGAAAACAAAATTTTTCCGGTTACACTGAAATGATACGGAATACAAAGAAATTCACTGAAATTATATGAAATACAAAGAAATTCACTAAAATTATATGAAATACCAAAAAAATTATAAATTTATTCGTTTTGTAACTTAAAATATATGTTCATTTTCGTATATGATTTCGGTAATTCAACTCTTTCCCAAGAAGAAAAATGCTTTTTGAATTTAGTAACTTGGTGCTAACAACTTCCTCACATTTATCAAATCAATTTCTTATCTATGAAAAGACATTTTACATTTTGTATCCCATTATTATCAGCATAGACTTTATTTGAAGGAAAGAAAAATAACGAAATTACAGTAGAGAATGCTGGGAACAAATTAATTTCCTTGAGTTTTTCTCAATAATAACGTAACTTTAAGAATCGCAATTTCCTAGTAAAAGAAATTGAAAAATATGAAGACAAGAGAATTTAATAAGGAAATAAAAATAGCTTGTTTTACAAAACATTTTCTGAAATACTGTTCTTATACCAGTAGTCTAATGTCATATATACTGATCAAACAAGCAAAATAATAATAAGAAACATGAAGAAAACTCTTTGTTTTACTCTTACGTTTTTCATTAAAATATTTCTTCAGACTTCAAGTGTCTGAGCCAATCGTATCGTTCCAAAGATAATGAAAATTTGATATTAATATTTTTATGTTTGTATTTAATATAGAAAGAAGCTGAATAGAACTTCTAGAAACTGGAATTTAATTAGAGATAATAACGTTTTAGTCTAATTTTGCATCGAATTCTGTTTTTTTTCTGTTTTTTTTTCCTATCTATTTCATCAAAAGATAAATTTCTTTTTGTTTATCTGTTGAAAAAATAGCTATTGGTCACAAGAAGTATCCCTTCCTATTCTTTGGAGATCATATGACACAAATTAAAAGATTGTGCTTCCTTTAATTTGATATTTTGTTGTCACGGCAGATATCTTTTACAAATAAATGTACAACCAAATTAAATTTTTTAAAATTAAGCTTATAAAAGTACACTCAAAAGTTCAAAAAGTGTCGCAAATTCATTAGATCCTATTATTTGCTCAAGGTAATTGTTTTAAAACGTATTTATACAGCTTGCAATAAAATATTGTTATTATCTTTGTAAAAAAATTGGTACGAAAATGTATATGCTGCAAAAATTTTTTGTTTACATACAATCTAGACATCTGAATAAAAAAAAAACATCCTTTAATGTACTCGAATTCTTAAAATTTATTTCTTCATTGAAATGGGATAAAATTATATTAAACAATCACAATCTCATGCAATTGTTTCTTTTCAAAAAATAGTTTGCATAGTTGCAGAATAAAAGATATTTAAAATTTAAATAATGCAAATTATTTTCTTGATATCTGCATTTGAAGACGGTTCGTCTCTCAATAGAAAGTTCAGGGTCTTATGAAATTAAAGTCTTTTTAATCTATTATAAAGGCAAAATAAATAAATAAATAAAAACAGCAAGAGTGTTTTTATTTAAATTTTCTTCCACACTGTCTAATAATGTTATCTCCTTTCTTTCACATAAAAGAAATTGTAAACCTTTGGCAACGCCGGAACACGACAAGTGCTGAAATTTTAATTTTCAGAGTTTCGACCAGGAGAGCTTTATGTTTTGAAGTATTACGAAGAAAACCGACATTTCTTTCAACCAACATTTTCTCAGACTTTTTCTTTCCGATTGAAGGAGTAATATATGATGCATAATTACGAATTTATTGACAAGATTACATGACGCATTTGATGTATCTAAGCCTTTATGTGCTTGAATTACCTCGTTTAAATGAGTTCTAATGAAGTTTTTCGATTGACAAACAGCTTCTTAATAAATTTGGTTCCAACATTTTTATGAATATACATTTTATATTTTAAAGCTGTGTACGAAATTTTATCCATCTAGCTTTTAGCGATATATAGTTAAAGTGCTGTTCTTTCATTCCTATAAGCTGGCAAACTTCCTCTGAATGCACTACTTTTTTTTAATTTCATAGAAATAGGAAGAAAAAAAAATAGTGTTAAGGTACGAACTAAATTTAAAATATTTATGTCAAAGCATTTTGGAGTTACCATGCTCAGAAACAGAAATGTATACATAATTTTAACAATGTATTTATCGGACTCAAGGAAGTCTGAAACATCGACGTCAAAACATGAATGTGGATTTTTTTTTATGATTACAACACTTTTTCTGTGTATAAAAAGTATAGAAGAAAATAAAAATCCTTCAGCCGCGACGTATTTGTTTATATGTACTTATTTGACTTGAGTGAAAGAATGAGAATGTATTTGTGCAGGAAATCTACATATTTTTAAATTCAATGCATATTCTTTTCAAAATAAAAGTCAAGTATCTGCTAAATTTTTAAATTGGCTGCTTCTATTCAGAGACATAAAAATGAATATTATAAATTCAAGGATAAAACCGGATTCGTTTTGAATGCATTGCAGCCATTGATGTGAAGATCTTATTAGCTTGGATAGAAGCGTTTCCAGTTTTATCTACCAATAATGCTCAACTGTGTATTTTTATAAAAAATAAAAATCAAAGGTATTCTGATGATTTTTAATAATGATTAGGTGTGAACTTTTTATTTTATTTCATTACAGCCAGTCACCCTGTTACCACAGAAGTAAGCCGTATAAACAGGTATTATTGACACTGGTTGTTATGCTCTTTGACTATCCAACATTTGCATAAGAAGACAATGGCCACAAAAGTTCAAATTGTTGGAAATAGGCTAGACATCTTTTTCATCATTTTTCTAATGTTTATAAATTTTCAGAGTATTGTAATATTTGGTTATAATTATCACTATCCATAAAATTAGGTCTGAGCTAATAGATGAAATGTACACTGTAACGGTATGGATGTTGCTTTAAGGATATCAAAAATTTCTGGCTTATAGTATTAAAAATTATATTAAAAAACTTGTTTACAAAGTTTGTATATGTGATAAATGTGTACACGCAAATATTAGTGCTTGTAAGTAAAATTGATTTTGTTATCACCACATTTAGTATTTTTGTACTTTATTTTCATTTTATTATGCATTAACTGTGTAATATTAGTAATAAAAACAGGAGGAACTACATTAAAATGGTTTTATTATAAATGTTTTTCATTATTTTGGAGATTTCTGGAAACGATTTAATTTAATATTTTACTGCAATACACAAAATTTATAATATGATCATGAGCTTTATATCATGAGCTGATTTAATACAATCATGATTTATTTCAACTTGAAGACTGCCCCAACAGATTTTTTTCATTATAAAAACTAACTAAAAAAGTCTTTAGAAGTAAGTAATTAAAATATTTTTGGAATTTGTAAGCTTATTTTAAATAAAGAGCACTCTAAATAAATTTTTAAATCAAATTCACACAAAAGCCTCAACATTTTTATTACGTAGAAATACTATATTCAATTACAATAACTGGAATACAAACTGAAATGCTAAGAAAAATCTCAGAACCTTTATGCATTAATTTTTAATTTTTTTTCTCCTTTAAAATTCTAAGCACCTGAAAAAATAAACTTTTTTATTTAAGGAAATATTCTTAAAATGCTTTTGGTGGGTTTACTTAATTATAAGCAAAATGAGAGGACAGTAAATTCAAGAAATAGATGTATTGCGAAAATGTGTTTTATGTGTTACAGCGTTGAAGTCTACTCCACTCCCGTTTCCCGAGAGGGTCACAAAAAGGCGTGCCAATTGGCGGAGAGTTCCGTCGCCAAGGCGAATTAGACACACACTACGGAACAGCTTTATTTTTATTTGATAAGAAATGGCATTGTGTCATTTGAACAAGAAAGCCAATCTAATTAGAGAATTTTTTCCTGCAGTTTTTCATCAATTATCAAACTTGTCAGATTTCAGATGTTTACTAATTCATTTCTTATTTAAAATTTTTGAGCCCTTATCTGGCATTGTGGTGCGATTTATTTTTTTAAAAAATTGTTTGATTCGCTGTCGATCGTCCCTTTTAATATGAATTAAAAAAATACCTTGTCATTGGAATTAATCTTTAACAAAGCCTGGAGGCTATTTTATTGCTTTTATCTTTTATTTTATTGCTCAAAATCTTTTCGGGAACAGAATGGTACCACAGCACCACTGGTACGCATTTGCTATTAATTTTAAATGGCAAGTAAGAGAAAAAAAATTTTTTTTCATAGAATTATAAGAAATTGTTTTATATTGGATTTCTGAAGTTCAAAATAAGAACAATACAACTGGAATTTTATTAATGAGAACTATATAAATTCGGGACGTCGTTTGTGAAATAGAAAGTGTCTTTTCACATAAATTCTAACTATGGGAAAATGTGGTTAATATTAGCTTAAATTGGAAGTTTTAAGTATTTAATATGAATTATTTTGCATTATGTAATCGAAAAAAATCAAACTTAAATGATTTTATCAAAACTTACGAAAATATATGTAAGTTATTTCGTTTATTTTAATTATGAGTTATTAGCAAAAATAGGATGCTCGTTTCTTTCCATCCGAATGCGTGTTGATGATTCGAATCTCGTTCGAATCATTTTTATCAAATGAAGTAAAATGATGCTTGCAGTTGTTTATGCAAATGTTATATGTTTTTCACTATATATATATATATATATAAGAGCGGAAGCACTCATACTTAGTGATATTAGGATACTTAGATGCATGGATCATTCTTAGACGAAGATTCTGATTTGTCTTTTTGTGTACGTAGTCGATGTAATATTTTATAATGCAATAAATGTTTGTTGGTTTGTCTCAAGAAATGTCGTCTGTCAACATGAGTCTTGATAATTGGTTATTTGAGAAATTATAATTTAAATAAAAGATATATTCCCAGAATCATTAAATTTGCAAAAATTGAATCATTTATATAAGAACCAATTTATTTTTATTGTATTTTTTTAAAATTGTGATCTCATTTTCCCATTTTATCAATTAAATTACTGTCTATGCTAATTAAAGGTTAAATTATTTGTTGAAAAAATTACAATTAAAAAAACACAGCAACAATATACATAATTTAATTTCCAACGGGAAATAATTTGTTTCAGGTAACAATAAAATATCAAATTCTTCTCTTAAAATTTACCTTAAATTTCACATTTCATGGAAAATTGGTTTCCATGAAATAACATCAATAAGAGATGAAAAAACGTAATTCACAATAGACACATTCTAGTACAAAAATAGAATTTGCGAAGAACATCTAGATTCTTTGAAATCAGCTTTGAAATGTTTGGCTTAGTCTTGATACCATTTTATTTAAGTGTATAATAAACAAAATGTCTTTAGGTACCAATTTATCTAACCAAATTACTCTAGCAACAGTAAAAACTGTTTTTAATATACTTGAAAACACGGTTAAAATAATAAACTGGATGATTCTTTTTTAATTTATTATTTGTTTAGTTAAATATTACATTTATATATTTCTTTATGGATTGAAAAAGTTAGTAGTCTTATAAAAAAAGAAAATTATATATATTATTTCAAAGAACATATATAGAGAGAAAGTAGAAATGAGATAAGATGGAACAAAAGAGAATTAGCATTGAACTTTGAGAACATTTTTGTTATAATTCTTTGTGATCCCGACAATGAACAAGAAAGGAAAATGGCAGCCTCGTATCGGACCATATCGAACTTCCTGCATATTGCAAAAAGCATACGAATTTCTTTATGAGAATCAGTATGATAATTAAATTCCATTCGAGAGAATCAATACCGTTTTTGCTTGTTTTTCCGGTTGTTTTTTGTTTTTAAAAATTTTTGTTTTTTTGATTGAAAGTATTTACGATAAACAGTAAAAGTTTCCCTGCATCGATAATACAGAATTTTTTTTTCTATTATTATTCGATTAGTTTGTTACACCATTATGATGTTTCATGTTTTTTTTTCTAGAATGTTACGATTAGGAAGGACAAAAATTATCATATCTGTAAGCACGCTTTCGAAAATGTGATGCAGTTTTTAAATGAGTTTAAAATATGCAGAGACACAGACATTTTAAGAATGTTTTTATTTTTATGATCTTTCAATATATAAAATTCTTTGGGAAGTACTAAATACGTATTTTAATTTAGAAAACAATTTATGTTAACAAATATAACAATTTTCCTTACAATATATTAAGTAAACAAATGGATTATTTCTGGCCATATATACTCCCCCTCCCATGCTAAAGCTTACGGTGTAAACAAAGATAGCATTGCCTTAAAAATAAATATGGACTTAGTGTGACACTAAAGTCCCTTCAAAGATGCCTGCCTTAGGAGATATGCCCAATAACAAAGCGTCTTCAATGAATAAGCACCATAATTAATATTTTCCTATAGAAAATGGAAACCAGACTATTGAATCGGGATACTTTTAATTCGAATATTTTTTATACTTTCAATTAAGGTACAAAATTTCGATTATTATGTTAGAGTGATGCGAGTTACTATATCAGAATTGAATTGAGTTAAATAGATATCATATAGGAATGCTAGTTATTGCTAAGCTTTTTTTTTAATGTAACATTTCCAGAAAAATTTCTGCATAGAGAAATAAGTGTGTGTAAAAAATGAAGAAATTGCGATTGAATTTTGAATTATTTAAATTCTTCATAATTTTTAGGAAATAGTCTAATTATATTCTTTTGTGAAGACTTTTTTGTCCATGCCATGGTGAGTACGTGGCAGTGAAGCTAATAAGAGAAGCAGGAAAAAAAGAGCTTGAGAGAGTATTTTATTATTATGTAGTTGTAGAAAATAATTTATAGGCACAGTCATACTGTTCTGTGGAGAAAATATAGCACAGGCAATTCAGAGGTAAAATTTGCATTAAAATCGGAGTTCGAGTATTTAAGTGATTTTTTTTAACATTGATTTTAGACTCTCCCTCTTTCTATCCATCTCTCTCTTTCTCTCTCTCTCACACACACACACATATTATGAAACATTCAAAAAATTTCACAAAATCAACGATGTATCTCTACTAGGTGTAAATGAAATAGCCTAAGAAGATTAGTGAAGCTTAAAGTAACAAGCTTAGTAAGGAAGTTTATTTAACACGAAGACTCATATTCACGAGCAACAGCCACAACCGAGCCTATACACAAAAACAGCATTAACAATAAGTAAAATCACACAAACAGAAAATCGGTACTAAGCAGTTGTATCAGCACAAAGGGCTCAGACAAAACTCTTCCGGAAGAGAGATCACACAACTACTCACATCCCTCTGAACATCTGTTATCCTTTGCCAGTCTCTCTCTTTATTTGAAGAGGATTGCCGGCTCACTGTTAAGCAATGCTCAACTCAGCACTAATTACCTATTCAGCATACGACTCAATAATGAGAACGGATATTAATTATATCACTGATATTAATATACTTTTTATAAGAAAACACTTTAGTGGAATTGGGAAAAAACACAATTAAAGTCAAAAGGTTTCGACTAAAAATATTTATAATAATACTCCACATTTAAGTGATTGATATTTTGAATTTCATTGATATATATATATATATATATATATATATATATATAATAAAAAGGGTTTTTTTTCATCAATCACGTAAAATAAGAGGCAATTCTATTAATGAATTGTAAAATAAAAGATACATTTTCCTAATAGAAAATTAAAAAAAAAAAAAAAATCGAAAGCTATTATATGAACTGGGTTTTACGGGGTACAATGGTATATTAATAAGATAAGCCTTAAGATGTAGAATTCCCAATTCGAAATGGCATGCATTTTCACCCATATTTATTTTTTACGAAATAAATATTCTATGAATTTTTTTTTTTCTAATGTAAAATACTTAAAAAATTTTAAACCATGAATACCCCATTTAGGCAAGTTTTTAATGGGATAATTTCTAATAATACTCAGACGTAATATGATCAATCATAACTTTTAATCTAATAAACTAAATTATTAATTAATGATAAAATGAATTATGTTTTTAAAAATAAACTCCCAAAATACAAAAATCGCTAAACGTAGAGCAAGCATTGTAAAAAAACTTAGTAAATAAACTTACAAAAAATTATAAATATTTATTACTTTAAATCAAAATTTTTAATATTATTAAAATATTAAGGTTTTAAAAATATTATAAATAATAATTATAAATAAACTACTTCAACTCAACTACCCATGCTTTATTTAAAAAAATTTTTGACTAAAAATTTTCATTTATAAAAAAGAAACAGAAATTTTAATTTTAGTAAATGGAAGTTTATTTTTAGCATTCCTAAACAAATATACGTCGAAATGCCATGACCATTGCGAAAAGAAAAGCAAAATTAGATATTTCTTTCAGCTTATATGACTTTCTAATCTTCTGACATGCATGCGCATGCATAGCAGAATGATAAAACACCAAGAAATTATCTTTCGAAATAGAAGTGACAGTTCCGCGGTGAGTTTCAAAATTCAATTTCAGCCCATTTCACCCGCCATGTTATATATTTTCGACACGATGCAAGGGCGCCGAAGAGCAGGGAAGCTTTCATATTCCCTATTCGATTCTTCCTGACTTGAAATGCCGAATTTAAAACCAGTAAAGCATTTTCCTCCATTGAAACGTATTTTCAGTCTGTTCCTTCTGCAATAGGATTATATTTCTCTGTGGAAAACAGGATTTCTCTTTACAATAGAAAATAGAATAGGAAAAGAATGATATAAGAGAATTTTGCTCAGGGGTATTCGGGCTTATATTAAAATTTAGGAAGGCAATTTTAAATTCAAGAAGATTTATACAAATATTTCCTATTGAAGCATAATAGTAGGTGAACAGAGAGTAATTGCTGCATTTGGAGAACCTGAAATGTATATAGTTCTTAACTTCCATGAAAATAAACTTTTCAAAATAAATTTTGAATATCAGAGAAAATATACGATATTCAGAAGTAAAACTTATTATTTCCCTACTTTTACACTTTTAAATATCTTTCGAAAAATTTATTTCAGCCTGTAATGCAAAAATTATAATGTTTTTCAATTTTTATATTTATTAACTTTCATATGAATAAACTTTTTAACATAGATTTCGAATATCAAAAGTGTTCAAAAGTAAAACTTATAATTTCATAATTTTTCACATTTAAATATTTTTTGAAAAATTTATTTTGGTATGTAGTGCAAAAATTATAATGTTGTTCAACAAAAGAGAAAATATGTACTCTAGAAATAAAAGTAACTTGAAGGTAATTTAAGAAATTGTTATTGGTATTATTCAAACCCATATATTATTTTTGTTTTGCAAAATATTAAATATTAACTAACATAAGTATAAAATCTATTGAATATCTGACAAATTTCTTTAATGGAAATTTAGTTTATTATCAACATTTTAAGTTTATAGTTCAAAAATTTTGCATAAAAAAGAGATTTAAAAATTTTATGAAGTATATTAACATTTAATGATATGCTAATTTTTTTCCCAATAAATACAATGAACAACATTTGTGTTCAAAGTTTGCGATCTAAATCTTATTGCTTCGATTTTTCGACAATTGAACATAAAGATAGTTTTCTTATATCGATATTATTTATCAAATATTTTTAATTATCGATAATTCTTAAATAACACTAGAAAATTTTAATAATGAAGTTGCTTTATTCTTATAAGTTATATACATATTATTCCTAATTTTTGTTTTCTGATTTTTCCGAAATTTGCAACGTAAAGCCTTAAAAAAGTGACAATCTCTTTGAATTGAGAATTTTATGTAAGAAAGAAATATTCAGAAGTTATGAAATTTCGGTAACAGTGAAATCATTTTTGTTCAACAATGAATTAGAATTTGGAAATATTTTTTTTTTAAATTTTTGGTGTCTGTTGTAATATCTTTTGTTCAGTTAGATTTAATTGTTAGTTTTATTTTCCATAATAGTATATTTGCATAAAAAAAATGTTTAAACCTTTAAAACATTCAGAAATGTTTCAGCTTTTTTTAATATATTTTATACTAAAATCTCATGTTATTAGAAAAAGGTATAACAATAAACAAAAAAAGTTCAGTTACATATTTGAAAATGGAAAGGCAATGATGTGGAACAAATAAAAATATTCTAACGATATTTTAATTAATAATGATGAAGTAACAAGACAAATGATTTGAGGAATAATGTAATCATTTTTTAATCACATACCAAGTATTTTATAGAATTTAAAAATTGCATGGGGATTCTTCACAATAATGAAACAACTTATGAGCAGGATATCCTATAATAAACTAAAATGTGAAATTGCAGGAGCTGTCGAATGTTCCATAATGACCAGTAGCTTCCATTATTTTAAAATGTGTTTCTTAAACAGTTGCATTCATGGACATGTTTCGAAATAAGTACACCAATTTTTATTTTGAAACAAATGAAAAAAAAAAATGCCGTGCATAAATATTTTGACTAAATCTAATAAAACAATCAAAGAATTCAGTATAACTCCGTTAGCATTACCAACTACAATAAGTGCTGTTTTCTCGTGATTCAAGGCTTCCTGAAACTCTGTTTGCGTTCCTCTTTAGATAATTAGCTGGTTCAGAAAATAAATCAGGCCATTAAATAATCATTGACAGGTCATTTTATAATCTGTGATATCAACAAAAAAAGTATAACAAATAAGAAAAAAAAATAGAAAATTACTTGGAGTATGCCCAATATTCTGAACAAAAGAACCGAGGCCCATACAAATTTCATTTGAAGTATGCGTTTCCATTAATGAAATATTTGTTTTGCAGTAAATACCTTATTCTTCAAAAAAGGAATTTTCTTATCTAGAATTTTCGTAGATTTTAATTTTTTTTTATTGTTCTTTCTTTATAAGAGTCATGGGTTGTAAGATGAAATTTGAGTTAGTTTTTCAATTGGAATCACGATTCCTTCAAAATACGAAATAAAATGTTTTAGTTTCTGATGGCCAATATATTTTTCATTATTTTCTATCACTGAAAAATAAATGATGAAAAAAATCAATGTATGTCAATAAAGTTTCCAAATTTATTTTTTCAATAACATATTTTTTCTTAGCAAACCATCTTGAGAGCAATAGTTTTGAATTAAGAGAATATCCATCTTTAACAAATAACAGTGCTATAAATCTTTTAGAGACCTTGTCCTGCTTACAGATAACAACTTTAGATGGTGAGGGAATTGAGTGAAATATCCCTTACTTACGTGGCTTAATTTCCGGCTCAATTCTCTTCTCTTGACCTATATACAGTGGTATTGAAACTCTGTTTGAATTTATGAATATTTAAATACTTAAATTAAATTGGAATCTGATTTTAGCATTAGCTATCTTTTAAACTTGAATTTCAGCCTATTCATTCAGTTTTAATATTTTCTGATAAATCAAAAATGTTAAATCATATTTTAGTTGGCATTTTAAATACTGTATCTCCAATAATTTCTGAGTTAAGATCGATTCTTACGTTTCTTACGTTTGGCTATAACTTCTAAAATTATAACTATATCAATTCATAATATATACTTTCCATAATATAAGCGAGCACAACAATCTATGGTCTGGCGAATATATATATAAGTTAAAAGTATGTCAATTAAAATATTATCTTTTTGATTTCTTCAATGAAAACGAAACAATAAGTTTTTACTTTCGTCAGTAAGGAGTACCACTTCAGGTCGTATCATTATGGCCAATGAATGGTTGAATGGACATGTAAGAAACATTTTTACATTTCTTCCTTAACAATTAAAGTTTGAAGAATAACAGCTATGTTGATTATAATATATTTATTAAATTACCTGATAAACTAGGTATAAAATCGAAACTCCTATCTTGTTAATATTAGAATCTTTATAAAAATATACACGATACAAAAATTTTTGATTTATCCAAGAATGGATGATTTCATATTTATCTTAGGAACTTGAATCAAAACGTCCTCTCAAGTGAGCGAATACTAAGAATTCAATCATAAGTCGTAAATTAGAGGCAAAAACCTTCAGCAACTGTAAGAATTAGAATATTTTTTAGTAAAACTTATACATATTCTTCTTTTTATGAGTTAGAGAATGAGAAGCAAGTCAAAATAGAACTAATTTTTATTCCAGATATTTGATTTCGAGGTATCTGGAATGCTTTCTGGTTTGCTTTTCAACATAAATTTCTAAATATAGTGGAAATAAAAAAAAACAATTCAGTTTTTAAAATGGCTGAGATGAAAGTGGAACGTGCTGAAAAGTCATATTTCTGACTCTCCGACCTGCTCGAAGGCACACAGATAACGAAAACTGAATGATCGGACCGCTGCAACAACAACACTGGCGGGAAATGTAGTTGAGTCCTAAGGGCCATCACCGGCCACGGTACAACCTTTCCCGAAGGAAGTACATCTCGTCATCTATGGGAGGAGCCAGATTACCTATCTTTCTATGTGCCCTCCAGGGTTTTCGGGATCCAGCCACCATACCGGAAGCATCTCATCCTCATTTCGAGGTGCCCCCCCGGGGTTGGAGCATGCTGAAAAAAGAAAGAAAAAATTGGCAAGCGTGTTGTCTTTATTTATACATATTCTTCTTGAAATGCATTTTATTTTAAGTTGAAGCAAGGATGCAATTTGATATCGCCAGTACAGGATGTATATGATAGAATATTCCAAAATTACAGCACTATTAAGAAGAAGTAACACAAAATATTGTCTGTTTGTTCATCGGAAAACAGAAATAACATTTGAAAATTTAAATTCAGCACAGTATCCAATGTGAACCTTTTCAGAAACACGAAGAGTATTGAGGTGATAAGATAACTCTCTTTACACTATTTTGAGCATATCTCTTATGGTGTTTTGAAGGACTTCAGATATGTGTACCTTAAGTTCATGAACGTCCGGTTTGTATAATTTTTTCATTTATTCTTCCTTTCTAATCCGTATGGCAATTGGAATGCGTCCACTGAACACCTTTGGTTTTTTCAAGTATTGATTTTTTTGCCTTAAAGTAGAATTTTCTTAATAAAATTTAAATAGACTCCTTTGACAATCTACGGTCCAATTTCACTAGATGTCCTACACACTTTTTAATAAATGTCATAATATTTTGAATTTTTTGAATATGAAATTCTGTGGATGTTACGTAAAAGAACTGGAAAATATGTAATGTCCTTTGATAAATTTAAATTTATTCTAAGTTTAATATCATGTTGTAATTTGAAGCACAAACTCTAATGTTTGTAGTAAACGTTTGCTGATGATATGATTTAATGCGAAGGTTACAAGTATTACATGATTGTCAGAATATACGAGAACCAAAGTGCTCTCATCTGAGCAGAATTGAATTAGTGCATTTCGTGGGTAACTAATAACCAAAGACACCAAGTCCTACATAAAAACCGTGATAGTTCAACTGCCAATTTCTCAATATTTCATTCCCACTGAATGGCATCGTTCAATTTAGCCTTTTTATTAAAAACAAACAAACAAACTCAATTAAAAGAATAATGATTCTCGAGATACTGTATTTTATTAATATTTCTTTAATCTGAAACCATTTAATAGATTTTAAAGCATTTTCAATATCCGGTGAGAACATACAAATGATCTTGTTTCCTAATTTGAAATTGGAAATGAATGAATTCCATAACATAGTGAGGATGAATAATATCAAAATACCTTCAAATTCCATACTGAATTTTCTTGAAAATGTCATAATCTTTTAGAAATCTAGTAAGAGGTTTTATCATTAGTTTAAAAAAGATTTTATTACCTCATATAGAAAGTGGGAAGATTGGTCTATAAGTTATAAAATTGTTGGAACTTTTCTTATCTTGAAATTTAGACTATATCTGCTGCTTTTTAGAATATTATATCAAAATTAACATTTTCCAAAAATAAGGGAAATTAAATGTTGTATGCCAATATAAGCACAGATTACATGTTGTATATTCCTAAGCAATCCAATACTAAAACTCACTCCGATTCTATACATTTTGACTACAGAGAATACGATATTCCCAAACAATCCAAAAGAATTTCTTTAACACGAACCATTGACAATAGCTATTATCTCATGCCATTGATGCTGGTCTCTGCTTTTCCTTTGGCTGCTTTCCAGACAATTGACTGCGTCCAAAAATAAATCAGGGAAAAAGAAAGTCTCAAGATATCTATACAATAACTGGAAAGTATAACAGAGACGAGATTAAAGAGACTCGGACACTGGGAATGTCTGCTCTTTTGATCAATAAGTCATGTTATATCGCACATATTCCGTCCGAAACATGAACTTCTATAAAAGAATCATTTGATTCACAGCAAATACACATATTTTTATTTACTAGCCTCTGCAGTATGTCGCAAGTCCCTAAATTTTCTTAGATGCATTTTCTTCATTTTTCTTTCACCTTTCCCATACGCCTTCCACCGTAAGCCCTCGAGCACTTATGGACAAAAAATGAATGATATGACGGTGGAAATATGTTTAAAAAAGAATCACGGATTGCTAGGATGCCTTAAGAATTCATAGTGGATCCTCTGAGTGAGTTAAAAATTCCTCGTAGAAATTCAGAGCTCAAATTTTCAGAAATGGAGACCTTTCTCTTTTTAATCCTTACTTAAAAAATGAAATTTTTACAATGATAGTCAGACATTTTTCTAAACACTTTTTTTTAAAGTAATGATATAAATTTTTTTCCATCATCGATTTCCTGAATGAGAATTTTAAGACTGGTTCAGCAGAATTTTAATTCTTACTTTTGTCTGAAATAGTCGACTTTCTCGCATAGTCAGCGTAATTTTTTAGATCGGTGTGCATTTAATAATTTCAGCATTTTGTTTTGGGATGGAAAGATAATTGAAAATATTAATTAAGCTAAGAAAGACTAAGAAAAATAGATTCGGATTTTTTTAGCTAGCTTATAATTATATTTTTAAATCATATTTAAAAGAAGTCGGCTGGGCTTAAGAAACTCTGAAATAATTGTTATTATATACTGAAAGTAATAGCTAAAACATTTTAAAAGTTATTAAATTTTAAATTGCTTGGCATTGCTATTAAAAGCCCGATTCATCTAAGAGGACGTTTATTTATTCCGATTTCTTATATACACTGCTGGACAAAACTTTGGACAACAAATCATGTATTGATGAGTTCCCCATTCTGATTTGAAAGGACAATAAGAAGCAAATATTAATATCAAAAACTGTTTATTTAATATCTCAAAATTAAAATACTTTATAGAAAATGCATAAAAATGGTTAGCTAAAAACTACCACTGAATAATCACAAATGTTTAATAAATAAAAGATGGCAAAAGAAGGTGAAAAAGTGATTAAATTTGTGCACTTTTAACATCAAAGCCGTTTAGCAAACGTCCAATAACTGATTTGTATAGATTCATTATGAAATTCTTATTGAATTTTTATTCAGATTTTTCCAGAGTAAGAATCAGTTCTTTCCGGTCATTGTATTGTTTATCTCTATACACAACATCCTCCATTAAGTGCCACAATTCCTCGATGATGTTCAAATCGGGGTTGCGCGTGGGTCAGTCTAAGATAGCAATTTTATTGAACTTCAGTTATTCCAACTCATATTTGCACTCACTCACATTTGCATAAATGGATACTCACATTTGTTCAGAATAGATGGAATTGCTGTCAAATCCATTTGTTCTGAAAAATCGTCCATGAAACAACGAGGTAAAGATGTCTCGTAGATCATCAAGATATTTTAACTTGTTATATTTGCCTAAAACAATTATTATCACGAGATTACCGAAGCTGAAGATGGCACTATAAATCATGACAGCACTACCACCTGTTTGATGATTCACTCCATGCGGTGCGATCAGTTCATAAGTCAAACACTTCTGTGTTTGACTTATGAACTGATGTTTTCAGGTCCATCTAAGCAAAATCGTTAATCATCAGTGAAAACAACTTGTTTGAAGTCTGTGGATTCGACAATATTTTTGCATGCGAACTTGAGATGTTCTTCCCTGTTTTAATACTTTCCTGAATTGAAACAAGAATTCTTTCCTGAAGTCTTCTTGAGTTAATTTTCGACAAATAGTTCGGCATGAAACTTTGCGGTCTTGGTCTTAATTGGCTTGTCGTTCTTCTATTGTTCTTTATCACATACCGATAAGGTTTCCGGCCATCCGGTCCTCTTTCCAGCTTTCTTATTCCTATTCTTGAGTACCCTGATGACTATATCTTCAGAAATATTTGTTTGAACGACTATTTTCCTAAGATTTTAAGCTGAACGGGATGGTTTCGACAAGTTTCTCTTCACCAATTATCCTTAAAACCTGTTTTTGGCATCTTATATGTGTTACACATGTATAATTATTTAGTGGCGAGAAAAGTTTCAGCTATATGTCTTCATGTATTTTATGTAAAATATTTTAATTTTGCGATATTAAACAGTATTTTAATTCATATTTGGTTCTTATTGTCTCTTCAAAGAAGGATAGGGAGCCCATCCCAGTTTTTTAGAATCAGGTAGCTGTCAAATATATGTCCAACAGTTTATGATTTTATTAATCTAATGAAGAAAATATACACTTATAATCACGCAGCAATTTTTCTAAGAAAATTAAAGCTTAGGTATATTTTTGATAAATTTTCAAAAAGGTTTGCAAATTTCGAATTTTATTTCTAGAAATATGTTTAATTTGATTGAAAGCTTCCTCTACTCTCGAATTCGATGAGATACTTCGTATTAGAAATACTTCTGGCAAAGAATGGATTTTGCAAAGAACTTTAATAGCTGTTTATATTGGATGTATAACACTTTGAATCTTTAAATTTGTATAGCTTTAAAAAAAACTAAGCAAATTTATCTTTCAAATAATGATTTCAAATGCCTTAAAGGTAATTTTTCAAAAACAACAAAAAATTAAAAGCATTTTATATAATTATTTTCTGAATTCAGGATAGATAATAAGTTAATTTAATATTAAATTGATACCGCACTACCTCCTCGGTCACACTCTGATACAAAACTTTTTGTAATTTTTATTTAAATTTAAATTGGAATTGTGCTTCGAATATATACCATGACAATATATACAATGATGGCTTTTTCGGATCTGCTAAGGGTCGAAATATGTATATTGGTAAAGTTACATCAAATTCTGCATCATTGTGTGAGTATTCTTCATATAATAATGTAATAATCATGTAATTGTTAATATATACAGACGGAAAAAAATCCCAACATCAAGAAAAAATTATTGGAGAGTAACGAAATTTGGACAATGTATTTGTCTAGTTAACAAGCTTAATTGATTAAATTTTCAAAATCACAGGTTAATTTATCTCAAGAAAATGCATTTCAAATGTGAAATGCTGTTTATTTATAGCCGGTGTAACCTACAGAATTTTGAATGCAAGCCTACAAACGTGCATGCATTTTGTCATACAAGTGCCGAATATCACTTTGTGTTATGGAGTTATATGTTTGTACTTGTTTTATCAATACTCAGACTGTCAGTGCTGGCTATGGCTGATGCTGAAGTTGTCCAATGATATCCCATACGTGCTCAATTAGAGATAGATGTGGTGATCTCGCAGGCCAAGTTAACATATCGACACTCTGTAGAGCACGTTGCGTTACAACAGCAGTATGAGGGCCATCGTCATCCTGATGGAAAACTCCCCCTTGAAAGCTGTTTATGAATGGCAGCACTACAGGTTGAATTACCAGACTGACTTACAAATTGCAGTCAATGTGTTTGGGATAACTACGAGAGTGCTCCTGCTGTCATAGGAAGTTGCTCCCCAGACCATGACTCCAGGTGTAGGTCCAGTGTGTCTAGGCCACAGACAGCTTGGTTGCAGGCGTTCCCCTGGCTCCTCTTGACCAACACACGGCCATCACTGGCTCCAAGGAAGAAACTGCTTTCATCAGAAAATACAATAGATCTACACTCTGTCCTCCAATGAACTATGGCTTGATACCACTAGCGTCGCTAACGGCAATGGTTTGAGTCAGAGGAATGCAAGATACAGGGTGCCTGGCTCAGAGCTGTCCTTGCAGTAACCGATTTCTTATAGTTCGTTTTATTACTGTGAAGCCAACTGCAGCTCGAATTTCTGCTGCAGACGCAGTACGATGTGCCACAGCCGTACTCCGAATACGGCTGTCTACTCTCTCAGTAGTGCCATGTGGCCGCCCAGAACCCGATCTTTTTGCGGTAGTATTATCCCTTGATTACTGCTCCCAACAATCATGAACAGTGGATATATTCCGGCCAAGTATTTCTGCAACATTACGAAAAGAAATTCCATCTTCTTGTAGCCCTATTACACATCCTCGTTCAAACTCGGGTAGCTGTTGATAATGGCTTATTTGCCTTCTTAAAGGTTTTCTTGGATAACATCAACTCAATAAATCAAATTTCAAAGAGAAATAACGCTCACGAACTTTACAGCACGCATTTAAAACAAACTTGATTTGCAAGGTCTGAGTGGCACTACTAGTGCCACACTTATGCGTAAAGGCAAAATTTGAATCGATGTCATCATTCAGATGTATAAACACGCCTACCAAATTTTGTTTATCGAACACAAGTCTTTATTGGTGTTGGGATTTTTTTGACGTCAGTGTATAAAGAAGAAAACATTAGTCAGATCTTTATTTTTTCGATTCACATTCCTTCTCAAATCATTACTTCCCATTATTACTTTCATTTTTCGCCACATCCTAGCACTAAACGTGAATAATACAGATGATAAACGATTAAAATAACGTTGATAAAACAAAACGATTAATTTTGTGAAAAATAATATTAGATTTAAAGACTGGAAATCATAGATAGTTGGAGATAGATAGATAGTTGGTGAAATATGCTTTTAAATTCTGAAATCCTGGAATTTAATTTCTGCAAAATTGCGTCGGTCGACAATATCATTGTAAAGTTATGTAATAAATTTACATTTTACCTTTTCCCGGAAGAAATATTCCATTCCATGTCAATCCCTTAACTTCTATAATTTTTGGAATTAGTTTGCTTTGTATAAATATATGATTTGAATCCTAGTCGTTTTTCTTATATACTCTGAAATAAAATGTATCGAAGAAGTTTTCATTTGAAATAAATAATGAGGCATTTCATTTTACAATTATATTCCCTCTGAATCATCTTCTTTTAAATTATCACCAAATAAAGATTTTCTGTTTTTCAGACAATAGAGACTCAAAACCCTATAAAACTTCTATTATTTCTATGTTTTTATGCTTTCGAAAGTTATTTTTATGTTTACAATAGATCTCATCCAGTCGATTCTATGTTCAACCACATCAATCGAAATAACTCACAAAATGCTAAAAGTTAAAGACAACCAATTTTCCGCTAATATTGCTTATATGAAAACTATAGAGCCTTTTACAAGACGCACTCAATTCCTTTCTAAGTATTTCGAGTGCACGCAATAAAATGCAATAGCATGAAAGGAGAAGAAAATGTTTTCAAAAATCAGTTCTTCTTCTATTTGGAATGTATTTCTTCACTAAGTCCTAAATCTTGTGCGGTATGTGAACCTTTATGGGCGCAGATTTCCACTCGACTGAATCAAGTAAATTCTCTTTCCTATTTTACGATTCAACTAAACCAGAAAACATCCATTTTACTTAGACATAGATTGTGGAGTGTTAGATGTACAATTATAATGCGAGGAAAAACGCATTACTTTTGTGTTTCTTTCCCTTCTTTTCTAGGTAAAGCTGATGGGTATGAAACTTGAAAACTGTGATTTTATTTCAAAAAGGGTTGAATTCATTTTTTAACAAGCATTTTAAAGTAACGTGCGACTTGAATTCAGACCCGCTGCTATGATACAAAACCATCTTTGACAAAAATGATTTGAATGAGCTAATAATCTTTATTTACTTGATTATTACTATTATAGATGCAATCAAGATACATATAATTTGATTCTCATTCTTTGAAATAATGAATTAACAATTATTTGCATAGTTCTAAAGCATTGAATATAAATATATTGCTTTTTTTTCTTTTTGCCTTTTTAAAAATGCGTAATACTCCACTAAAGATGAAACTTTTCTCCATTTCACTAAGTGTTTCTAAATCAGCCGCAGATAATTATTATATTATCTCTTGTATACATGGGTGATAGGATGATAAATCTGGCTTATAAATTGCATAATTCATAAGCTTATATAGATGCATAAATATTTTGTCCATTTGAAGAAGACTTATGAAATGTTCGTTCTTCAGCATATATTATAATTAAATAAAAATTTTAACTTTTAAGACGCTTTTCATTACTTAAAATTGTTTTGAAGAACATCATTTTTCATTTGAGTTCTAAAAGAATAGATATTATACATAATAAAATTATTTTGAGATTTCGAAACTCTCAGAAAAATGCAAATTTCTTACTTCTGCAAACAAAAACTGATTGTTTTACAGAACTTTGTATTTCATTATTGTTTGTGTTTTTTAAACTAAGATTTAAATTATGTCAAAAAAATTCTGTGTAAAAGCGAGTGAATATCGGATACTGCCGACAAAAATAACCAGGCAGATTTGGTCTGAAGAAGTTGAACTATCCTCATCTTGAAATAATGAAAACTAAATATCTAAGTTTCTACAAGTGATCTTCGAATTCTTGACAGAGAAGCTGGATTCCGTATTCCTGCTTATGGTTATAGATGTAGGGACATTATGGATGTAAATGTCAATGTTTCTTCATATGTGTTCGTTTGCAAAGTTATGAATAGTTAATTTTTTATTTAAATATCTTTATTCTTTGCATCAACTTTACTACTTTTTAATTCATCATATTAAGGATAGTTCTTTCCATTTAACTTGTATTGATTTGTAAGCTTTACATTGATAAGATTAATTAAGACTGAAAACTAAGCAGCTTGGATAACATCTTTATATTTTTAAATCGAGAATTGTTTCAAGTTTCATTTTTTGTTCTTAATGTTATTCTCATAGTTCTTAAATTTGCAAATCCATTCATTCATCGCCAATTTATTCATTCGCCTTGACTATCTTTTTAACTTCATAAGCCATACCTTCTTCATTAACTATTTTAAGAACCATTTAGTGTCTTTTAAAAATATTTCAGAATGCACTTCAGATTTTTTTTTTGTATTAAAATGCCAGGTCTTGATAAGAAATGGGTGTCTTTCAAATGTTATAGCAAATTTTCAATGTAACATTTTATTGTTAAATTTCATTAATGGCATATTCTTTTATTTAAATCGGAAGGGAATTTCTAACACGGAAGAGTATGTATTTTTAACTTAGTTAAACATTAATGGCTCTTGAAGAGATATTTTTTAAATCAAAGTAAGTTCAATCCACTAACAGAAAATTATATTTCATTACTATTTTAAAAATCATTGAATGGTATATAGGTTGATTTTACAATCATGTCTAATATCATTGGGATTTGTTCATGTGGAACTGAAATCAATTGTAATTCCTTTTAACATTTTAGAATCTGAAACAAAATGTCTCATTGAAGAAAATGTATAGAAAATTAAATTATTGATCCAATTGTCTTTGTGTATTGATAGCAGTGTATAACACGCTAAAACAGATGTAGAATATGACGCTAAAAAAGGGAGAATAATGCATATTTGCAGTACTGAAGAGATTAATAGCTTCTTCAGGGGATCCATACTTTCATCACAACATTATGCTACTTTTTTCAATGGAATTGAAAGAGAATAAAACCATTGAGTTTATAAAAGTCAATAAAAGTGAAAAGAACTGGAATGTTCAGGGATAAAATAATTCTACAATAAAAGAAAAATGCTGACGAAGAAAAGGCAACGAGAACCGAAACTTAATATCCAGTTATAGAGGATGTTTTTGGCACGTTACAAAACCTACTTTTCCTTTTATTTTGGGTGGAGGGATCTGTATGATAATTAGATTTCTTTCCATAAAATTTCATTTATTTTTGCTTTTTTAAATTTATTTTTATACTTTCAGTTTTGATTTTTCTGAATAATAAGTTTTTTCGACAACTAGTATGAGTATACTGAAACTTTGATTCATTATTTTATTGTGCTATCATCCTTCCCTTCTGCTATAGTATTAAAAAGAATTTGATTACTAATCCTAGATATCTTTATTTAGTATGATAAAAAAATACGTTTTCAGTGGTCCGATCAGATTTCAAAATTTGTGAGGATTTCTAAATGAGATTAAAATATGTTAAGAAAAAGATTTTCTTGAACTACATGGGTTCCTTGTTTTATAGCATAATTTTAATCGGCATGGCATTCCACGGTAGTGACTTAAGGTTGTCAGTCAAGAAAAATGAAAATTAAATTATCCGATGAAATTTTTCTTTTCAAAATATATTATTTTTCAAATGACTAGATATAAAAGTAAGACAATTTAAAAAATGCGTTCCTGCGTAAAAATATTTGATTTGGTTATTTTAAAAAGTAACTAGGAATATTAAAAAAATTCCTATTAGAGTTATATTTTTGTTTGCAATAATATTGTATCACAAAAATTATTTTGTGATACAAAATAATACTTAACAAATAATTTTTTTTTAAAAAAATACAATTTCTAGCAAATCAGTATTTTTATTTACCGAGTTCTTTGCAGAAAAAACATTATTATAGACATGCAATCAGCAAACTTTCTTAGAGTATTTGTTTGATAAAAAAATATTATGTACTATTTACTTCATTCAACAAATTTGCTCATCGGAAATGTTTCATTTAAGTAAATCATTCATAATGTCATGTCCATGATTCTGCCAATTTTGCTGCCATTGAAACCATGTTATTTTAATTGTCTTGCTTAAGTTTTATTTATTTTGCAAATAATCCCTTCCACTGGAGACAGTCCCATAATCATAACTCTATTTAAAATGTAAATATCCAGTTTATCCATATTTTAACTTTCAAGATATTATAACTTCACATTTTTGCTTTCTCTGAAAACCACACAGATATTAAACAGAATTCTACTTATTTAAACTTTCAGAAACTGCAGAAAATTACGAGATTAAATGTTTGATAAAAAATAAAGAAAACTAAAATGTCGTGAATTCCAAAGCAATAATTTACTGTATTATTGTAAATCAAATTAAATAAAAATTTGTCAAAAATTATGTCAAATTAAATAAAAATATGTCAAAATTAAGAAAAAATTACATGATTATTGAAATAATTATTTTTTTTAAAATTTGAAATAAAGCAAAATCTGCAATTATGAAATAATATTTTTAGATGTTATTGGGGGAAAATACAAAAATTTCCATTAATTTTTAAATAATTGAAATTATAAATAAAATTTCAAAACAAAACCCCTCCGTAATTGCAGATTCTCATCCTCTAAAGTATTGTGCGCCGAGCTAAGTTGGTAGTTCTAAAGTCGAGCTATCTGGTCTGTAGAGCCGCAACATACGTTTCAAAATACGAACTGGGAGCGTTCAGTTAACAAGTATTTTCTTCCCCTTCAAACAGCGATTGATTCCATCAGACACTTATGCGATTAATGAACATTCAAATATCTGTACACTTTTATATATTTCATTTCGCAGAATCATGCTCCACTCCCAATAAATTTATCCACTCTCCAATATCTCTATTTCCAATCAACCCATGACATATACCTATGGAAATCGTGAATTCTAGGGAAGATTTAATCTTTAGAGTGGAAGAACAGAATTATGTTCCTCCCCCAATGAAGTTGCGCACTTTTCAGTCGCAGTTCTCTCACTTCAATCAGCCAATCACATATACTTATGGAAATCTCGATTTTTTGGGAAAATTTAATCTTCTGAGATGATTCTCCATTTCGAAATTAAGATCTGTTCAATTGGTTAGAAGTAGGTTATAACTTTAAAGTGACCACATTCACAAAGGTGTTTATATCGTAGGATTCGAAAGAAAATGTTATTGGCTTCATATCATTGCCTAATTATGCTTCAAAGAGAAATTCAAAATACAATTATCTAATTAATTGACGCAAAAATAACTAAGAATGGACCGTTTCAGTGATAACCACATTTATGGGAACACATATGTCGATGTATTTTATATGGAGATAGGGATAATGCAGATGTTAAGAAGAAATGCGTGCGCTTGAAAATTTTAATGACAATTATAAAAAAATTCATTTAAATTTATTCAGATTTTTCTCAATGAATTGATATTAGTTCTTTTTGTGTACAAAAATGGTCATATTTTCATCGAAATTACCATCTTGATTACCATAATCCCCCCCCCCCTATCTTTATACAAGAGAAATTTCACCTTTGAACAAAATTATTCTCTCTAAATTTGATTTGGATAGTCGCATATTTAAAAAGAGGTTAATGTACACCTCCTAATTCAAGAATAGGTCTTAAATATTGTGACATACGAATTCATTTCAATTCATTCGTATGTGATTTTTCTCCATCAGTTCATCACGTATCAGATGGATATTAAAAAAGTAGCACGATTATATAAGAAATGTATCCTTGTGAAATATTGTACTTACTGGGATGCGAGCGAATATATTTTGCAAAATCAAGTATATAGATCACGTGATCTACTTAAGTGTAGTTGTGTCAGAAATTCAGTCGAATATTGATCATTATATGCATTGGTTTTTCTACCTCACAAACTATAATGTGTAGAAATATGTAGCATTATACAGCATCTTAAATAGGTTGAGATTTGTTTAATTACATTGGAATTTTGCATACTTAGCATTTTGATAATTGCCAAAAACTTATATATTTGGAGATAAGTTTTCAGTCTTGTGTTAGAAATATAGCTATTTTTCTGGAAATACTTATTTTAATAATTGTTTTCTTTATTATTCTAAAACGCAGTGGAGCATAATTTTGAGATCATTTTATTAACACCCTGAATATATGTTTATAAATGAATGATGTTATAATTCATAAGAATATTTAAGTATCATTAAAGTAAATTCCTCCTCAAAGCAGAAAAAAATAAATACAATTTTTATAAGGGATTATTTTTTCTTGAAATTTAATGATTTTATCAAAAAAGGAATATGTTACTGAAATGCATTTCCTGAAAGTTTTATTATAAAAAGGAAAAAAAGTTTTTAAATTCATAACTCTGGGGTTTTTTTTTGCGTTTTTCACAGAATTCTAATGATAGTACAAATGATTAAAATTTAATTTTGCTTTAAAATTAAAAAAATAATTTAATTTTGCTTTAAAATTAAAAAAAATAATTTAATTTTGCTTTAAAATTAATTAATAAAATTATATTAAATTCTTTTTAACTAAATTATATTAATTCTTTTTTATATCGAAATATATTTACATTTTCCCAATTATCTCAATAACTCTAAGAAAATCTTTTTATGGTAAATCAATTCATCAGATATATGGCAATCAATAACAAGAAAATCAAATTTGTTATACAATAATTTATTTTTCTAATCATAGCTTGAAATTGAAAAAAAAAAAGATATATGTATAAATATAATCAATACAAAAAAAAAACCTGAAGAATAAGAACGTCAGCTTAATTAATGCTACCTCTCATTCATTAAACTAATTAAGTGGCATTTCTCACAACTCAGATATAAAAATGACAGATTTATTAATATCTTTTTGAAAGGTAATTTCGATTTTGAAGTAAGATCGTATTTCTGCGAATGCTTTGAAACAATGAAAATTAAGTAATTAGATTCTTATGTCACTTTTCATACATAATTAAGAATTCATTTTTTTCCATACAAACTGGAGAAATGTCTCCTTTTTATTTTTTCGCTGATTGCAGGAGTTTCCATTTAATGAAGTGATCATGATTTAGAACTATTGTTATTGAATTTATTTGAATGAATCGAGATATTTATCCGATATAAATGCTTTATTATCTAGTTCCATTTTAAATAAGATGTAAATGGAATTCTGAAAAATTGATTTTTTTTTTAATTTTCGAGAAAGCATCTTTATAATTTATCACAAGGACATTAGCTGTTTTTCAACAATATTTCATTATTTTTTGTTTAAGTTTTTATAGGAAATAATTAACAATTAAATGAACTTATTTCAGTCACCTCTTACTTTAAATAAATAAATTTAAAAAAACAAACAAAAAAAACGTATTAATCTATTTAATTTTTTTACATCACTGCTGTAAAAAATTGGCGAAATAAGACTTTTAGAAATTTGGCGATTAACTGAAGATATTTTAATAAAAAAATAACTTTTATTCATTGCCAAGTAAATTATTTTTAAGGATATTACACGGTATTATTTTGGGAGGATGATTACCTCTTTTTTAAGGGAAGCAGAGATATATGTGTTTTATTGTTTGTTATTACATATGTGTCCTGCTTAACTGTGTTTCAAGTAAATTGCATTAATATGAATAACTTCACTTCATATTGAAAATGCTAAAACAACACATTCTCCCCAGATTTTGATATTATCTTTATCTTCGTTGATACTCTCTATCCTCATAGCCTTCAAGCAGTTCTTTTCTTGGAAATTCACCAACATAATTTATCATTTTTAAATCTTGTGGAAATTTGTAATTATGTGATAAATATACTCCTGAGTTAAATGACTAACATAAACAATTTAAAACAAAATAGGTTTATTTTAAAGTAAGAAACTTGATACAATTTTAAATTAAATATCTTTGTTCAAATCATGATGTTGACAGACATGATATCTCAACAAAACGAAAAAATTATTAATTTCTACATCATTAAATATTTTTCCTTGATTTTAAATATTCATAAAAGTTAAGGATTCTTCTTGGAATTCTGTAAAATTTAATTCGAAAGACTCATTCCAGACAAGATTGTTCCTAAAAATTACTTCATCATATGACTTATTTGTAATAATATAAACGCAAAAACTTTAATTTTATTATAAAAACATAAACTTTTAAAAAATGCTTTCATATAAATTTTTAACTTTAATAAATATGTATTATTAAAAATCGACAATGCAGATTGTTGGAAAAAAATTCAACTTTTATTGAACTAATTGTAAGTTTATGATCGAAATTGTTAGAATAAAATGTCTTCAAATCAAGGAAATATATTTACACATGGAAAATTATTATATTTCAGTAAATAATATTACAAAAATTTATCTTGATTAAAAAATACCTTTTCTTCAATTCAATATACTACAAAATAAATTTGGTAATAAACACTAAATTCAAGGCTCGAATATATCGATAAAAGTATATTTCAATAAAAGAATTAGTTAATAAGTTGCAAAGCATAAAACTAGATATATGATAGATTAGTGTTGATTATAATTTATTGTATCTTTCTGATGCGTTATAAGATTATTTCAATTATTTCGGTTTCATTTAAGTTAGAAAACTGGAAATAAAAGTTTTAAATGAAAAAGAAAAGAATTGTGCTTATTTTAAGATATCAAAGCACTCAGCAAAATTGCTAAAGAAGGTAATAAAATATGTTTTATTGTGGAAAAATTAAAGTAGTAAATAAGAAAATACCCTCTTTAATTTTTTTTTCTTACCAAATCTAATATCCTTTATTTATCGAAAGCGAATGAAATGACACTTGAAACATTATGAAGTAAATAAATATGAAAGCATGCTGGCAGAACCATTTTCGAATTAGAAAGAAGAAATAAATAATATTCCGACCAAAAGTAACGCTTATTCTTTTGTAGTTCAGAGAAAAAAAATCTAGTGAGAGAGCAAGATCTCGTATTAAGTCAAGGGCGTCTAGTGTTTCTAGCTAGTTTAATTTTTTATTGATTTTTTCAAGGGAATATTTTTGATAATTAAATATCACTGAAAAAAAATGGATTGTTTTTTGTCTTGCTTTAATTAAATTTTAACTACTTAAAATTCCCTTTAAAATGTTGTATCATGCACTAATATTTTGTCATAACTAATAATATGTTTTATTTGTTTTGCATATATATATATATATATATATATATATATATATATATATATATATATATATATATATATATATATATATATATATATTTCATTTTGTGAAAATGATATCTTCGACTGGAAGTGTAAACCTTTTCGCTCCTATGATCGTTGTTTAATTCATGCAGCTCTTAAGTGAGATTTAAATTTTATGATGACAAACTTTTCTATAGATATATAGCCTAGATGATTTCTGTAATTAAACTCACAAGTTTTATCTATACAACTGGCTTGCCAAGTTTATGATAATATTCGTGACTCCAATAGTTAGAAATGCACTTCAAGAGACAGTTGCAATTAATTATGTGTCTCCATTTAGGGGTGTTAGGTAAATCAATGACCTGTGACGAATGATAATATAGGTAATGATCAGGAAGTTTAGTTGACTTATAAATATTCATAATATTGAGTAAAACATTATAAAATTTGAGTATAATCTTGCGATATTCAATGAAACCACACAGCACCCTTCTGTAACGATTTCGAACATTGTGTAATTCTAAAGGAAATTTATTATCTCACAGATAATTCTTTGGGTGATCATCAGTATTCCTCTACCTAAATGAATTTTTTTTTAATTCGTGTAAAAGAATCTACGGAAAGAATTTTTTTTTGAAAAAAATTATGAGAGGAATAACTGATAAATAACAAATAAACAATTCAACTAATTTTCTTTCATATCTAGGTACTTTACACAAATGTTATCTAAATCATTAAAAATAAACTATTTCTAAACACAAAATTTTAAATACAATTGATTTATTGTAGTAATAATGCAATTTTAGCCAATTTTGTTTGATTGAACTGTGACTGTAATCAAATTTGTATTATTTTAAAATTATTGACTAAAATTGTTTTTCAGATTTTCAATGAATACACAATTCTCTTAAAAAATCTTTACAGTCATAAAGCTGTGTGAGGATAAATATATTTATTTTAACAACACAGAAAATTATAACAAATGCTATACTAATAAACTTCATAAAACTTAGTATAGCATTGTTTTACAAGTATCTTCTAACAATCTGAATTCAACCGGTTTATAGATGGAAGGTAGGTTTTATTTCTTAGAAAGAAATTTAAAGTTTCGCATAACCCCGATCATATCCAATATCTTACAATATATCCCGAATATGTTACACTTTTGCCTTAATATTTCATCGCAGAACAAGCATCTTAAATTATGGATTCAAAATATACATAAGAGTTTTCATTGCAGAAAATTGAAACACCCGTTCCTATAAACGCAAATAGAGTTCCTGAGTTCTGCTAAGCACATATAAACCAATCTAAGAAAACAGATGTAAAAGGGAACGAAATTGAATATTGCTGTCAGTTGTAACTTCATATGTTTGTGAATCTCTTATACTTCCAAGGTATACAATGCTAGGATGATAAACACGGAGAATTATGTATTAAAGCGGGAGTGACGCTTTTCGCGAACATTAGAGCATCCATTTTCAGTCTGTTTCGCCCGCTATGTTGTAAATATTCGACATATTATATTTAAAAATACTTGAGAGAACGGACAAAGAGAGAGAGAGGAAGAAAAGTCATCATTTTTTCACTCCTCTCTATTTATATAAAGCAAAGTACGTTGATGAATCATTCTTACAATTCATGATTAATTTTTTTTTTATCTATGAATGATTTTTGATGTAGCAGATGATTTATTTTTGACGTATGAAACTTCAGAAGAGACTTTTCTTCCTTTGTAAATGATATTTAAAGAAATTAACGTAGATATGTTGTAAATTAATAAAATTATACTATTTTTATGAAGAAAGAAAAATAAATATTGTTTTTTTTTCAGGAAAATAAAAATAAATCCTATCAGAACAGTTAAAAAATTTTGAATATTCTTAGCAATTTTCAATATACGAATGGCTCAGTAAATATTGATTTTCCTTTGTCCAATAGTAGTTGCTTCAAACTCATCAGCGTGACGGAATATTGATACAATAAAAATTCAAAGAATAAAATTGTTAAATTTGCATTCTATCAAATGTTTATTGCAGAGATAAAAATCAGATTACGAAGTGAATATAAACTATTTTTCATCTTTAAATATGTATAATTGAAACAGAATTCGTAAAAACATCACACACCATTCAATGCACTACAAATCACTCTAAATACGTTCCAAAACATTGAAAGTCAAAGGAAATCAAAATTCTTTTATAAATACATTCAGATTTCTTCGACACATTTGTTGAGCAATAAAACGCAATTGTACGAAAGGAGAAGAAAGACATCCTCTAAAAGAAAAATTCATTTCAACCTATTTTCTTTTCCTTTCCAATACATCTTCTCACTTAGTGCTATAATCTTTTTAAATGATTTTTTTTTTATAAACAAAGATTTTAATCAGACTAAAATGTTTTAACTGAATTTCATATACTATGATTCTAACAAATGGGTAAACCATTTATAATGAAACTGGTTGTGGAATTTTGGGTCCGCTGTTAGAATGCTCAAAGTATAGATAAAAATATTTTGAAATTCCTTTCTTTGCTTCTTAAATCTATCACATGATTGTGATATTATCGTGCCAAAGGAAATAAATAATCTGTTTTTCGTATGTCTTATGACTTATAATGGTATTAAAAATGTATTGCATATTCGTATTGTGAGTCAGAATTATTTTTAATATGATAGTTTGATTTTTAATGAGCATAAATTTTAAGCAATAGTAGTAAACTTTCTAAATTATTTGAAATTATAAAATTTTTAAATTCTCCGAATTCTCTAATCATCCGAGATTTCCTAAACATCTTATTGCCTTTTTTTCAGCTATGATATAAATGCTCAGTTTATAAAATTATTTTGCAAAATTGTAAAAATTTGTGAATGTAATTGCATGACTTCCAAATACAAAAGAAATTAATGTCACCTTTTAATTAGATAAACATACTAGATCATTATTCATTGATAAAATTTATTTTTAAAATAATTAATTATATAAAAGTATATTTCCAGTGTACTACCTGTATCATTCCAATGACATACCAATTCTTGTAATCATTTTAAGCACAATAATTTTCCGTGGGATGATTGCTGATCATTCAGGAAATTCTTTCTTTTATTTACACAACTTTTTTGCATTAATTGTAAATGATGAATGAAATGAAAATGAATTCAAATGTTTTCTGAAACACTAATTAATTTCAGAGAAAAAATTGATAGTGGAATAATGTTTGATTGAATTTAATCAGGTTTTGAAATATGTGAGAATTTAATTCTTTAATTTGAATTTCACGCCGAACAGATAATTCTTGTTATTAAAATAGTATTCTATTTACCATTTTAAACATTAAATTTTTCGTTTTCATTCATTTAGAAATTTCTGATTTGAATTTTTTAATCTAATTAAATTGGATTTGAAGAATAGTATATTTTAACATTACATAATGCATATATTTAACTGAAAAATCTTTGCTAAAATATTCATTTGAGCCAATCCATTGCGTATCAGGACGAAAAGAAATAAAATATCACTACGTAATATAATATAAACATTTAATAATATTTAAAAATTGTTAATACAATGTACATAATGTGAATTTTATAGGCTTTCTTTTTGGAGAGAGGGTATTTCGCAAAAAGGAGCCAATCTATCATGTCTTAGATAACAGAGTCAATTATCAGAAATATTGATATTTGTTTTTTATTACATAACATATAAATATGTTTTGTACTATCTTGCAATAAAGCGAACATTATATAATATTGAATAATTTCAAGCAGAATATGTTTTATCCGGCACTGTGTGCTAAGGTGATATTTAATTAAATATATTATTAATTAAAAACTATAGCAATAAGTTCTTAAAATTGTATATAATGAAAAATATTCTGCTTTAATGTATGTTAGAAGAAAAGCGTCAATTTAATTGATAATTATTCTAAAACTGATCTCTCAAATTGAACAAAAATGTTAATTAATAAAAAAAATTGAACAAAATAATTTGCCATCAAGGCAGAAAAATACGAATTAAATATATGATATTATTTACATTTTCTGGAATTTAACTACACAACTGTTAAAAATCTAAACTATTTCCGGCATACATTAATATACAAATGATTTAAAATGATACTACTGTAATATAGTGAATACGATTTAAAATAATTGAATGATAAGCAACTCTAAAGATTTTATGCCTTATTTCAACAATGTCATTAAAGCATACTGAGCTTTTCAAAAATTATACGATAGAATAATTTCTTAGTTATAATAAAAGCCGTGATCGAGCTATAATACAACATTTGAGTCATCTTGTGGGAGTTCTAATTTAATAAAAGCTGCATTAGAGCTTTGGAATAATTCTCCTTACAAAATTTACTCAATAAAACGAACAAAAATATTTTAGGACAATAAGATTAACTGCAAAAATATAACCCGAATAAAATTAAACTCGTAATCTGTAAATCTGTTAGTGATGTTGATTTTATTTCATTTCTGGTTCTTCTTACTCCAAGAAATGAAGAATATGTTATTCCTTACTCATTAAACTAATTAAATAAGCTAATTAAGTTTTGTTTCCTACAAACTCAAATCTCAAAATGAAGAAATTATTGTCGGAAAGATAATTTTGATTTGGAAATATTACCTGATTTCTACAATCAGTATCTCAATGGAAATCAAATAATTAAAATATTATGTTACGTTTTATGAGTACTGAACAATATATACTTTGCCATACAAATAAGAGACATCTCTCTTCTCTATTATTTTAAATAGTTATAAGAATTTACTTTTTTATGAATTTATTGTACATTAAATATCTGTTATTGTACTGTCTGAAAAATTCTTTCTTTTTCTCATATTAATATTTATTCAACCTATTGTGTTTTAATTTTACTTTCATTTAAAGTGCTCTTTAATAAGAAGCCAACACGCCTTTCACATTTTGTTTAGAAATACCTTTTATAATTATCTAGAGAAAGACAATAAAATGCTTCCCTTCACTAATATAGCATTTCTAGGAGGATTATTTCATTATTTTCTGCTTTCATGAAATGTTAACTTATCAGGTTTAACTTTAATTCGAATAAATTCCCAACTCATTAAGGTGAAATTCCATTGTTTCCTGTTTAAATTGATACTAGAATTGACAACTTTTTTGTCTTTTTTGAATAATAAGCTTTTAATTGAATTGCTTTTAAGTTATCTAATTAGCATTTGAATATATCGCCTTAAGGATGTACTTGACAAATTTAAATTTTTTTAAAATCATTATATTGTTTTATCTTGATACAATACCTCTTTTCACAGAAGTCAAACACAATGTTTCAAGTTTTATGTTCATTTTATTTTTTAATAATAAGTAAATGATTTTTTTTCTTACCTTTTTTCATTGTAAAACTTTTTGAGTATTGGATTTTTTGAACACTTGAAATGCACTTTAAACTGTTCATAAAATATTTCAAATATTTGAAGTTAAAACAATGCGATACTTTCTTATATAATTAAATGTGTAATAGAAATTCAGAATAAAAAGCTTCATTATGTTTTACATACTAATGATTACTTACTTTGTGTTGATATTTTAAGGGTATTCAATTTTCAGAAAATAGAGATAAATTTAGTTTAATTGTCTTTTCTTTCCAAGCATTTTTGAAGTCACTATAATGAAAATCGGAAATTTTTTCATGGAATAATCTATAGATAGAGAAAAAATTAAATGGCTGGTATTCAGATTTTAAAGCAATCCGCTTTGATCAGTTTCTAGTAAACATAAGTCAAAATGACGAGATCGCGGTAGAAATTATTAAAATTAAATATTGCTTTCAGCTGACACGATCTCTTAAACTGAAGGGAAGTCATGTACACGAATGTCAGGATGATGAACACCAGAATTATGTTCCAAAACAGGAATGGCAGCTCCCATGGAACGTTTCAAAATTCAATTTCAGCTTATTTCGCTCACTATGTTATAACTTTTCGACACTTGATGCTTGAGGATACCAGAGAGAGAGAGGAAACCTTCATACTTCCAGTTTCACTCTTCTCGACTTAAACGCTGAATTTAAAGCCAGCGAAGGATGTTTCACAGTTGAAACGTGGTTCCAGTTTGTTTCTTTAGTATTACGACTATTTTTATTTCTGTGAATCTTGAAAAGGTGAATTCTTCTTCCGGGAAATGGAATAAAAATAGAAGAAATATAAAAGAATATTGCTCCTAGCTGTACCGGTTTATATTAAAATCTAGGGAAAGAATTCTGAAACAAGAGAGTTTTATTCAAATGTTTCTATATTGACCTTTAGAAATTAAGTTTCTATATTGACCAATTGAAATATAGCGATATAAAAAAGGAAAGTAATTGTAGGATGCATAGTCTTCTGGTCAAAAATGTACATATGATTTATAATCCAATTTTTGAAAATCATGATTATTGCATATATATCTATGCTAAACCAGTTAACACTGTTTTAGAATATTTCTAGAAAAAATAGGTGAATAAATGGAAACACTGATTTACAATAATTGTTCATGCTTGCATAAAGTTTAGTGCATTGTGAAAAGTTTAGTGTTATACATCCAAACAAATGTATGAAGAAAGAATGTAAAAGTCAAACGTGGGGGAAATCATTATTCATGATTTTTAAAGTATTACCCAATTTAATTAAATACTTGTTCGCAACGAATATCATTATTTAAATAATAGTATATTTTAGCACAACTTATTCTTAGTGAGGAAAATAAAATATTTGTTTTATATTTGTTTCAAAAATATTTGTTTTTGTTTTGAGATTAAATTTAAAATAATTGTTACATATCATATATTTTGAATGATTCTTAAACATCTTCCTTTCTTTTGTTATAAAGTAGGGAATATAAATTTGAAAATAATTCTTTTCTTTTCAAGGAAAAAAATGATCGTATTTCAGTTTTATGACCCATAATTGTATTATATTTAGATTGATACACTTTATGTTCCTGGTGGATAATTTCCGAGAGAATTCTCTCTCACAATATCATTTTTCAAATTCTTTCGATATCCTGGATAATCCTCAAATTATGTTTCGTATTTCTAATAAAGCAAAGCACTTTTAGATTTTAAATACCTTTACATTTTCTTTCATTTCTTCTTTACCTTTTGAATTTGTAACAATAACATGGTTGAGACTTAAATTTCTTTGAACTAGGAATTGTTTAATTAGTGAGAATTGAATTCTTATTTAGTTAGAATAATTATATTCAAAAGACACGCAATGCTTTTCAATCAATAACTTGTTTTTTTTTCTTATTTAGTAAAGGTAATTTAGGAATAAGTTCCGTTGGATCCACAAGGATAAAAAATAATTTGTGCTTCTAGTAATATATATCGAAATGCTTCACTTTTGGAAGTTGAAAATTTATTTTAATGTTTCTTTCCCAAATATTGCTAATTTCTAATAATTTAAAATATAAACTTTTTAATTTTTTACGTATTAAACTATCATATTGTTTAATATAAAAAATTATTTCAAATATTGTGTGACTCAATCAGTTACATCACATTTTAATTCATTGTGATAATAACAACAGGTAACAATCTTCAATAACAATCAACAAATGCTTTTCTTTACGTAATTTACCTGAATATTTAATTTTTAATAATGATTTGTGAAAATCGTTGTATCAATATAAATGATCAATAATTTAAGGCCTCTAATATTTGTAAGTGAGAGCAAATATCACCTTAATTAAAAAATTATCTAATTAAAATTTTAAAAATCACCTTAGAACTAAAATAGAAACGAGATTATATGCCACGGAATTATTATGAACGTTTGTGATTAGCCACGTTAATTATAATTTGGGACCATTTCACCAAATTAAAAGAAAGATTGATTGAATAATAACATCTATGAGTATTGAAAAACCTCAAAAATTAACATGATAGAGCAGCGTTTCTCAAACTTTCAGTATTCGTGGCCCAGTTTTCAATCATAATTTTCATCTCCCCCCCCCCCCGAGCTTACAATAAAAAGTAAACAACAATAATGTATATTGTGTATTTTGCATTCTGTTTTTAAATTATTTTTAACTAACTGCCAAAAAAAAAGAGTAAAAGCGAGCCAACATTGGCAATAAACCACATCTGGCATTTTGCAAAGCAGGCAGTGAACAGACGAAGCGAATGAAAGCGGAGAAAATTTAAATATTATATTTGAAATGAAAGCCAAATAGGGAAATAACGTTAAAAGAATAAGAAAGTAGGAAAATTCGTTAATGAAAGTTAACCTAGCCGGGGTGAGCTAAATTTAGAAACTGGGAATACATTTTTTCGAATAATAAAAGAAACAAAATAGAAGCATGACTAAACAAAAGAGAAAAAATAAGTAATGTTTGTGGAAGAGAATCCACAAGACCGATGCCGTCTCGAGCATGCGCATATGTTTTCTCACAGGAAGAAGGAAAATGCTTGACAACGCAAGTTTCAATTCCAGCTAGTCTCATTCGAGTCGATCCTTCTATCGCTATCGAATCTATCGTGAATGTGTATGTTATATATGTTTTTGTGTTAATTGCAATTCACCATATTAAATATTTACGGCAGCAGATTTATGTAGACTCATGGATAAATTTTTAGCAGAAATAAGCGAACATTAGACGACAGTCAAGCATCAACAAGTACACAGACGGTCATGGTTCTGAAAATAAAATCAAGAAAATATTCTCAAGAATGCTTAAATTTTGGGTTTATCAGTACTGAAGTAAATGAAGAAGAAAGGCCCATGTGTATCATTTGCTCAAAATTTTGGTCTCAGACAGCATGAAACCTAATAAACTTAAACGACATTTCGAAATGCTTCATAGTGAGTAAGTCAACAAATCCAGAGTATTCTTCAAATTGAAATTAAAATCATATAAAAAGCAAAAATCCTTTTTTAAAGAAATTTTGTCTGTGAATAAAAAAGCTTTAATTGCATCTTACAAAGTTTCATATAAAATAGTTAGATGTAAAAAACCTCACACCATTGGTGAAGAGCTTATTTTGCCAGCAGCAATTGAGATTGTAAAAACAATGTTTGGAGATAATTTTTCAAAACAATTGCAGTCCGTACCTATTTCAAATGATACTGTTGCTCGTCGAATTCGTGATACAGCTGAAGATGTACAGTGTCAGCTTTTATCGAAGTTGCGAAAAATTGTTTTCAATACAGCTTGATGAAACAGCAGATAGTAATAAAGATGCTCATTTAATTGCCTGTGTTCGATTTTGTGATATGTCAGTAGTGGAAGAATTATTTTTCTGCAAACCATAGAACTCAAAACAAAAGTCTTCGCATTACTTACTATTTTAAATGATTTTATGAACTAGGCAAACATAGAATGGAAAAAATGCGTCGGAATATGCACCGATGGGGCTCGTTCAATGTCCGGAAGATTCCAAGAAATACAAGCACTTGTAAAACAAAAATCACCTCAGTGCGTCGGGACACATTGCATAATCCACAGAGAAGCCTTGGCTTCGAAAGAAATGAGTCATTGTCTGAATATTGTGTTAACTACGGTTGTAACCGTAGTAAATTATATAAAAATGAGACCCCCTGAAATCGAGAATCTTTTTCGCACTTTGTAAAGACATGGGTTCAGTACATTCAGCTTTACTATTTTATTGCGAGGCAAGATGGTCATCACGTGTGGAATGTTTGCAATGTGTTTATGAATTAAGAGAAGAAATCGCCATTTTCCTAGAAGAAGAAAACAGACCGGAGGCCAAAAATTTTCGCGATGGTTTATTTGTGATGAAATTGAGCTACTTGGTCGACATACCAATTTCAATAAACTTGAATCTTCAACTCGAAGGAGAAAATACTCATATATTGGATACGAGTGATAAAGTTAATGCTTTTTGTAAAAAATGGAATTGGGGAGTAAAAATTTTAAGCAAAGAAATCTAACAATGTTTGCAAATGTGGATGATCGTACTAAAACTTACAAGGCTGAAGAAGAACATGTAAAAGTTGCTTTTGTAACCACTGAAAATCACTTAGCCATGCTGTCAAAGAATTTTAAAATGTACTTTCTTGCTAACGACAAACTGATAGCAAGTTACGAGTGAGTTAGGAATCTATTTCATAAGATTCCTGAAGGACTCTCAATTGATGAGGAAGAAACATTCAAAGACCTCACGACAAGTGGCGAAACTAGAAGACAATTTAGTAACAAATCACTATTTGAATTTTGGGCAGGAGTAGAGGATGATTTTAATTGCACTAAAGACAAGGGCATTTCGCATTCTATTACAATTTCAACATCCTACCTTTGTGAAACTGGATTTTCTGCTGTGGCTACATGAAGACAAAATGTAAATCTCGGCAGAACAGAGAGTCGCTATTTCTAATATTAAGCCTTCCTTCGAAAAACTTAGCTCTGCAAGACAGGCCCCAGGAAGTCACTAATAATTATTAAATTTGTTTTAATTTAGTATGTTTTGATTAAGTAAGTTTTGACTTAGTAAGTTTTGCCTTAGTAAGTTGTTTTGACTTAGTAAGTTGTTTTACTTTAATAAGTTATTAAATATGTCGAAATGTATTTTATTTTCTATGTGTATGTGTGCTTTCCTTTCAGTCAGTTAATCAATTTTTTTAAATAATATTTTCTCTTGGATATTCTCGCGCCTCCCCTCTAGTGTGCTCGAGCCCCACAAGTTGAGAATCGCTGTGATAGAGAAATCATGGTAGATAAGTGAAAGAAGACACTTCCAAAGTACTCCCATAGATGACTATAATGATTCGGTGGGAAACGATTCTTATAAGTACCAGTAATTCATTTAATAAAACGAACCTTCCTCATTGCTTTTGAAGCTTTCTGTAAATTTATATGATTCTAGAAGTGATTCAAGTGAAAAGAAATCTTTTAAAGTCTTTACAAAAATCATCTGAAAGTATAGAGACGAGTAAGAACTGATTAAAATAATTTAGACAATCGAATTACTCTGATTTCTAATAACTTATCTTAAAAAAGAGTGCTAGGTCACATATTTTCTACTGGGAAATGGGACTGAATAATTTAGAAAAAGAAGGATATACTCATCAAAATATTGGTATATATCTTCGACTCAGTGTTAAATAAATTCTGATTTTTTTGTTGCATTTTTTTTAAATAATTATGTTTATAATTTATTTAAATAAGATTGTTTGTACAGATTACAGAAAATTAACTTAACTTTTTAATAATTAATTAATTCTTTAACTAATAATAACTTTCTGTAATAAGAGTTTATTAATTCTTATTACAGAAAATAAACTCTTTTAAATCCTTCCTTATTAAATTAAAATATTCAAGTTGTTTTAACCAATCAAGCAATTCCTTCTTTCAATGTGCCTCCTTAATATCGAAAAACGATATTTTATGAAGCGAACCACAAAACCAATGATTTTCAAATGTTCTATTCATTAAAGTTAGCCAACAGATTAATATCTTACTGTTATACAAGTCAGATAATCTATTTCTTAATGATATTTTCAAACCTTCAATATATGCACTCATTTTTAAAAAAAAATTAGCACGCGCATGGGTCAATTTGATTCCAAATTATCAGGCACTTCCTCCTTTTTTTAATGATTATTTGTCTTAGAATAAATAAGGCAATAAATAAAATAATAATTAAATTAAAATTAATAAAGTAAAATATTTTTTTATTCAAATATGTTTTAATTAATACAAAAAAATGATTTTTAATTAGAGTTCCCTAAAATGAGCATCGAGTTCCTTTTTTACGTACCTTTTCTGTATTATTCATTTTTTTCTACCGATTCCATTTATGTAACACTTATTTTTTAAAGTAAGCGCTTTTTATCAAAATAAAAATGTTGAAAAGATGATATCTATATCGTACATATAGATTACTACATTTGTAATTTTTTGAAAAATGAAGGATTTTAAACATACAAATTTGAAAATTCATAACTTTTATAATTTATTTTTATATGTCAAAAACAATTTTATGATTTCTCCTTAAAAATAAAATGAGATTTAACATAAATTTCTAGTATCATAGTGTATATTATAACATAGATTGAAATGTTAATTAATTTCAAGTAACATAGTCCTTATCATATATAGTATAGTGTATAACATATAACATATTATTATAGCATATGTTATATGCTATAATAATATGTTATATGTTAGTGTATTTCATATTAGCATTTGCTACTTTTTTCACGAGTAAGAAAACACTTTTGATCAAATTTTCAAAAGTATTGAGAATTTGCATTTTGTTTCAATTATCATTATAAACCCTGTACTTTCATCAATATCTGACGAATCTAAGCTATCATCCTTTTCTCTACCAGTAGGAACACTTGGGATAAGATTTCAGTATCTCTGTTTCTCCCTTTCATATATTGTCATAAGTATAACTTTGTAAGATTAAAACTAATCAGAAACGCTAGCATGGACAAGGTTTGATACGAACCCTACGTCGAAAAATTAATTTATTGTTCCATTGGTTTCTTTGGTTTTAATATTTTTCTTTTAGATCCCCTATGATTGTATTGAAAATAATAGATGTACTCTTTTTAAAATTCCAAGACTTTTAAATGAAGGATAATGGATGGCGTTAAAATGACTTCGGTAAATTGAAAGACAAATGCATATTCTATAAATTTCATAGTTAGATCTCAACCAAATACTTCAAGTAACATCGAATTTTAGGCAACCAAAATTGAATACTTGATTTTTCTCAAAATTCATCAAAGTAATTTCTTTTTTTCTATTATACTGGGGGGCGAAAAATGACGAAAAATTATTTTCCTATTGCGTTTTTAGTTCTTGAAATACAACAACTCAAAATACGCATACTCCATTGGAAGATGCGCATTGGAAATTGCGCATACTCCATTAGGAAGATGGACCATAGATGAAACACTTTATTTATCTATCCCTATTTTTTTATTGTCAACAATGTCAGCAATTCTCTGTATCTTTATGTATATTTTTCCTTGTAATATCCTTTTTCACTGAACTCAAACTTCCAATAATCCCTTGAGATTTGCCCGAATATTGTGAGTGATATAACAGCGGGGATAATGGTTTGAAGGGGAATGTCACGGAGTGTTAGGATGCACGAAGAATTTTCAGCGGCTTTTCCACATTGGGTGTAGTGCTTCTCATTGAAATCCTGAGCATTTAAAACTTCTGTCCCCAGTGAGTTTTTTTTTCTTTCTTTACTTACAGCATGAAGTATGAAGAGAGTATTATCTATCAAAAAAGGATTTTATTTCATTTTTTTTTGTTTATTTTTGATTAAAGTAGATTTTTTCCTTTTATTTTCTCCATGAAAGAAATTACTATCTTGTGCTTGATTTTATATTTTTTTCATTGAGATTATGAATTTTTCTCCTTTATTTGTTTCAGCTTTCACCCAATCTTATCAATTTGATATCTCTTTTTTCATTTTATAGCATTTTCGCATAAGGAATGGCCATTTTCAAGTAACTAACATTAAAATTTGTAAATATATAATTTAAATGTGCAATAATTATTTTAAAATGTTTGCAAACAGTAGCATCTAGCATTAATTGAGGCTTTGAATTTGAAGCCGATCTCTTTAAGCAACATGGCTATGTGCAAAATCTGTAAGATTTGATGTTCCTCTTTGTGATTGACTATTTTTGATCTTTCATTACATTAGGCAATATCTAAATTCAAATCAAATTTGATTTAAATTTCAAGCAAGGATTGTAATTTCCGAATTGAATTACTTAACTGAGCAGTTTTCTTTCTGATATCAGATCAAATATCTTAATTAAGAATGAATGTAAATCCTTTATTTATTATTACGTACGTTTATATTCTCATGCAGTTCCGTTAGCATTGCGATTTCATAAACTTTCCAATATCAGCATATCAGAAAGTTGGTGTATTGCAACATTGTTTTCATAAATTACCCTCCCAAAATGTAATAGAAATGTGAATAAAATTCGCTTAGACTGTCCGGCTTCGCTCATTACTCTTTAAGCCATACTACTGTTGAACGGCAGAGCACAAACAACTTTCTCAAGTAAATGACACGCTTTTTGCGTTTCTGTGAAGTACCTATCAGACACTAACATTTGCATAGCAGTTATTGTTGTTTTAAAATTCATATGATTGTGTCATTTATAAGTTATATTCTGTGCATATATATATATAGGGATTGCAATACCGGACCAAAAGTTCAATACCTGATACAAGTATTAGAAATTTTAGAAAAAGAAAGCAAACACAGGTGTTTCTTTGTTTTATTTGCCAGTTTTGTTAGAGAGTGTAAGTATCACAAAAAATAATTTGTAACTTATAAATTATAACAGTATATAATCACAAAAGAGCAAAGAAACATCTTATTTATTTAAATCACAAAAAAGTGTAAATATCACTATTCAGTCTGGGGTACTATTACATCTTTTTGAAATGTGATCTTAAAAAACATAATGCATCAGTTGTACTGTCATTAAGCCTGAAAAGTAATTTTGTGTAAAAATTACCAGCTATTGAAAACTCTCTTTCGGCATCTACGCTAGTTGGTGGTACTGTTAACAGTGCGCAATATACTTTTTCCAAGTACTTACCTCTATATCTCTGATCTTCAAATAAATGAATTTCTCGTCGGATGGTTTTAGATATAGCTGATTTCTGTATTGTATTTTGGTTTGTTGATTTTTTTTATCGCTAATTTTAATTTTTGTTCAAGACACAATTCCTTTCACATTAGTGCCATCAAAATCTCCGATAACTGTACCGAATTCTTCTGAATGTGGATAGGTTTGTGTGTAAAAAATTTTAAGAAAATTTTCTCTAAACTTAATCAGGTTTGAATTGGTTATTTTCTTTTCTTCTTTTTCATTTTTAAAATCATTAGAATTATGTAAATACCATAAGGCATTTTCTATTTCAATATGCCTATCTTCTGTGCGATTTTTCAATATAATATATAATTCTTCAGATAATGATGTGTACTGTTCTTTCAGTGAATGTAACATGGAATTTATTGTTGCATTAGCTGTTAATAAATTAGAATCTCTCTGACATAATGCCTTAATAGTCAGTTTTATTGGAAGTAGAGCTGATATAGGTCGATTCATTCTGATATTAAGTCGAATTCATTATCTGAAAAATTAATTTACAGGTTTAAGTCGATTATTGCTTTTTGGATTGGATTTCTCAGTTTCAAACATCGTTCCATCATTAGGAGTAAACTGTTCCAACGTGTTTTAGAATCTAATATTAACATATATTCTGTTTTATTTTCAGTTAGTATATATTTTAGTAATATATCCTTTTTATAGGGGAACGTTTAAATATCTTAACAATTTTTCGAACTTTATAAATTATAGGAAGCAATTCTTGATAGGTTAATATTTAATCCTCCTTAGCAGTATCTTCTTCAAGAATTCATTATCATTATCTTCATTGTCAATATCACTCTCACTCTTACTCTTTTCAAAGTTGGAATCCGAAATTTCTATATCCATAGTATTTGAATTCTTCTGTTCTTTATTTTTTTGGTATATTACATCTATTACTCCTAATTGAATTCCATGTGCATAGCACCATTGCTGATTTGCACCAATCAACTTTCCAACTTTTTTCATAACTGTTGCTCCATCAGTCGTTAAGGATACAATATTTTCTTTCAGGGATAATCCATGTTTCGCTAATTTAGATTTAAGCAATTAATTAAGCCGTTAATTAGCTAATTAATTTCGCCTGTTATGGAGACATAAAAACAAAAACGCAGACTATTTTGCTATGTTCGCGATACCTGAAAATTTAGTGGAGAAATTTTAAAAATTTCTAGTAAATACCGAAATACCGGTATTTAAACTTGTGAATACCGGTATTACAAAATTGTACAAATGTCTCAAAATACCGGTATTGCAATCCCTATATATATATATATATATATATATGGAACATTACTACATACTATGCACTTTATCTCTTTAACATCAAAGCACTTTTCAAGCGGCACTCCCTTTAAGTCTTTATTTTTAAAAATGCAGCAAAGTATATTTTTTAGAATAAAGTTAATTCTGAAATCTTACACACAAGTCATTCGCTTTCAATAACCTTGTCAAATTGGATATCTTTATTAATTTATAATTTCCCCATTTGTTTTTTCATTGTAATTTGTTTCAAATCTCAAAAGAAATTCACGTAACTGACACATTCCCGATAACTTGAGACGAACCTGGGCTTAATATTTCGGACTTGGAATATACGCACCCACTAAATGGAAGGATAATATTGAAAAAAAAATTGAAGAAGATAGGAGCGAATCGTTGAGGGCTATTACGTAGGATATGGTCAAATGACAATAGGGGAGACAAATTTAGAAAAGAATCTGTTTCATTGGTCTAAGAATTTTATTCAATTTGTTAAATATTTTTAGTTAACGAATCGGTAGATTGAAGATAGAATTGAAGATATGTAGCTATGAAGACATGCAATTAATATATTGTGTCTATTTTTTTTCAATCTACTAAACAAGACTGTCGCGTAAGAAAACAGTATATAAATAGCAGATTGTTGTGACTAGAAAGTCTTGTTTCTGTGCAATTATAGAAATAACATTTGTTGTGTCTACGACATATTTTTCCTTCCCACTCTACACACTGAAAAACAAGCTGAAATATCAAGATATCATGTCTACAAAAGCCCTGAAATCTATTTTTCATTTCCTACTCTTAGTTCACACTCTCCCTATATATATTTATATATTTTGTTCAAATGTTCAATAGTTAATAAAATACTTTTTATTCCTCCACACAAGTTCAAATACATTTTTTAAACTTGTAGTGGATAACACTTGATGTTAATACATTTTTTTCAAATATTAATTCATTAATTAAATTTAATTAATTTTTAATAATTTAAATAGAGTTTTAGCAGTTTGTCATGAAAGTTGAAGTGAACAAACAGTAGCTCAATCGGTAAAGTGCAAGGATTGCAGTATTTTTTAAGTGCAGGTGAAGAATGCGAGTTCCATTTTTGCGAAAATCAATAATTTTTTCATACTAAATAATTTTTTGATAATTATTTAATAAAAAGTAATTAAAATAAAATTTTCTTTGTTGACCTAAGTAGGAATTGAATTAATTTTTTTATACTACTTGTTTATTCTTCATACACTACTTGTTCTATATATAACTAAATTCTTTGTTGAGGCACTTATTTATAGACTCCAACTGAATATAAATCTCTGATTGACTATAATTCATAAAAGATAATCTTAGAATTATAAATTTCAGTTTTTTATTGCTAATAGGGGATTGCAATTGTGCGTCGTCTCGTACGTACTGTTTATATTTCTATGTTTTATTGAACTCCTTTTCTTTTTTAAGATACACTGCATATGTCACTAAAAATAAATTCTGAAAGTAAATCTGAAATATAAAAGTATTAGAGGCATGAAAATATAACTTAAAATTCATTTTGAAAAGTATTGATCTAATCCGGACGGACTATAAATAAATACTATGTCAATCCCCCAAACATGATTTAAGAATACATATTAGCAATGGAATACAGAATAATAAATTTATGTTTTGTGAAAGGATTGAAAAATCTTCTTCAATTATGAGGATAATTTTCTATAAGCATGTGTTGTCAAAATAAAGAAAAAAAAATCAAATCGAATTATTGATTATTTACTTTTAAAATAAAATGGTGTATCAAATACGAAAAGAGAAAATATAAGCTAAATGCAATATATATAAGATGAAATATATATTAATAAAAAAAACTCAAATAAGTCGATTTTTACAACCAATCAAAGCAAGGATATTAAAATCCTCACGGCGTCAGGAAGTTTAACATTTTGTAATGTTCATCACAACATTATGAATAAATTAAAAATCGCTTCAAGTATATAATAATTACCCGTCTATGTCCCTAATGAAAACACTTGTCTTATATGTTGTATCGGTTTTCTTCAGCAGCAACCTCATACATTGTTTAAACCAATCATGCAATTCTTATGTATTTTGAATTTTAAAGCAGGAATGCATAAATAAAAAAAATACAAATGTATTTTATTTCATATTAGCCGCCTTTGGCGACCAGCCGGTTCGCCAATCTTAATGTTCGTTAAAATTTTAATAATTAAATATTTTATGCAATTCTTACTTTAATAGTTTCTTCATCAAAATATTTTAAAACTTCAAATTTTGAGAGTCATATAATTCACTCATAATATTATAAAGGCCTTCAGTAATTACGTAATATGTATCGCTCTAATTCTCTGTTACTTCCCGTAGAATTTATGCTTTAAATTTAAGTGGAAATGATTAATTTGCAAATAATATGATAGTATTTTTTACTGAAACAAAGCATTTTTTTTGTAATATGATTACTGAAAACAGTCATTGAGCGTTTAAATTTTATGGGCACTAAAGAATATCTTCCTTAATTTATGTAATATTTCAAGAATTTGTCACCAAAATTTTCTCAGATTCATCATGAGTAGATCGATTAATTAATAATGTTTAATTTTAAATGCATCAAACACTAAGAAAATAAAAAGAATCGTTTAAAATTATCGGTTGAAAACAGGTTAAAAAAAAACTACTTAAAAAACGATGTACTTAAAACTATAAGCATATACAAAAAATATATAACATAAATACAATTTAATTACAAAAGCATGCAACTAACCTAAAAATAATTTAAATCAAATCCACAATTAGTCGCAACAATCAGAACACAATGCGCATGCGTGAATTTTCAACGCCAGTTACGGTAACGTAAATGCGTGAATTTTTCTATGCCAGTTGGGGTAACGCTATGCAGATTAGAAATTTTTAATTTCTTTTAATCTGTTTTATTTTAATTCAAAAGTACTTCATAATGAATCAGAAAGATTGATTCATTAACAATGTTTAATTTTAAATACATCAAACATTAAGAACATAAACAGAACCGATTGAAATAATCGGCCTAAAATTGTTAGCCCTAGCCTCATTACTGTTGGGGAAAAAAACTGAAGCCTTACTTATTTGCCGTTGGGGAAAATGAAAAGATTTTTGGAGGGAAACTTAGTTTTTAATTAATAATTAAAATTCTAATTAAAAATTGAAAAAAGGGGACCCCAGGTGCACATTCCCGTCCTCTAAGGTATACATGTACCAAATTTGGCAGCTGTAGGTCAAATGGTCTTTTCTGTAGAGCTCCAACACACACACACACACATTGAGCTTTATATATAAGTATAGATTAAAAGGTCGTTTTAATTATTTTTTGATTATTTTTTATTGATCTTTTTTAACCAATTTAAAGTTTAATAATGCAAAACATACATTTCCTTAAAAATCTCACTTAAATAATCCGGAATAATTTTTTAATCTTCTACCTTTAATCCTTAGATGCTCGTTTCAATCTTATGCCATAAGTAGCAGAATTCAATCCCTACAGAGATTTAAAAGTATTAAATCGAAAAGTAAGGAATCGATTTTCACATCCATTCAACTAAATGAATCAATTGGGTCGGTTAAAGTTAATAGCAGAACAAACTTGAGTTTTCTCATTTAATGAATGATGGCGGAACAGAAGGCCTAACAAAAGGGCTCACACATTGCAGCAGGAGCTTTTGGAGGCATTGATGGAAACGACATCTTTAGCAAAGTTTAAAAGTAAAGGCTGTTAATTATGACGCTTTTCCGTCATCATCATTTATACTCCTGTCCGCAAGCTCGGTCTACCTAGCAGAGAATGAATTACAGGCAACTAGAGGACGATTTTCCCAACTAATAGTGTTTTAAAATCCCCAAGTGTTTGTACTGTCCATACATCGTCCAAAATTGCCAGGAAGTGTAAAACTAAAGGGGACCTATTGATACATTTGGTATTGGAGAGAAGGGGGTAGGGGGATTTAAATTAAGCGATTGAAGCTGTTTAGCAAAATTAGGATGAAAAATGATTAGTTGAACTTGGATGGAATATTGGGCAATAAATTTCCGTCGTTTAATATGCTGGTCGTTATGTCGTAACTTTAACTTATAAGGTTGCTACAGAAATGGTTTAAGCTGGTTGAGAAGAGATGTTGATATTTCACTCCGCTTTTAAATATTCTGAAGCGAAATGGATAATTGTTGAAGTTCTTCAAAAGTATACAAATCGATCATAAGTGTAGGCTAGGATAGAATTAGTGTATCCATTATCCTAAATTAGTTCCTTTTAGATAATGGTTTCAAAACTATAAGATATAAATAAATGTAAATCTTGGGACAATAATGTACTACAGTTAATTCATAGACGTCTCCTAATTTTTATAGTTCATTAATTATCATTATTAGCCTGACATATTATTAATTTTGCATTTACTATAGAAATGGAGAAATATTCACTCTCTGGACTTAATACTTAATTGAAATTTAAAACAATGCATTCTACTTCTTATATAAGTTTCTTTGTAATACATCACTTATATTGAATTGAATAAAGATAATAATATTATCGAATTATTAATAATAAAATCTTCACTTCTATGGGCCTTTAGATTCCTATCTGCGCTTAAAACTGAAATGAAGCTATTTTATTGATAAATGTTTTATGTTTAATGTTTTAATTTTATTCTCCTACTTGTATCTTACTTTGTATCTATTTATATTTGAATTTATTTGACCTTCTCTGTTTATTGAAAATACAATTTTTCACGATATGTTTTTATATTATTCCATAGTGTTTCATAATCAAAGTATATGACATTTCTATACAAAACCGTGTATCTCCTTGATAAAATTACCATAAATTATAAGAAACTATGTTTAATTCCAAAATATATCCATATAAATAATTTTCTCAAGCATTCAGATTTATTAATTTTGTAATGCAACTTTTATCTTGTAATTTTTTCTTCAATTAAAAAAAAAATGCTTTTTCATAAGAGATTTTATGTTTACTAATGACTTTCATAATCAGGCAATAAATAAAGTTATGGCTTGCTAATATGTGGTATTTACTTTCACATGGCATCTTTACAATAATGCGCGCAATAATAATTGGATGAAACATCTAATAAATTACTGAAATTTAAACTTTTGGTAATAGAGTAGAAAAGAACTAAAAGGTCATCTGGTAATCGGAGTATGAAAAACTAAAGACGACATGAAGATGTTTTCCTCTTTTAGTAAGTAACTGAGTGATAAACTCGGTGATCTCTTTCAAACAACTTCTTGATGTTTCTCTACTCTGATATTCAAACTGAAAAAACAAAATTAACGCTAGAATAATTTTAATAAAAAGAAAACGCTAGAATAATTTTAGTATTTGTTTATTTTCTTGTTGTACATTTCCTTTATTTCTGAAAATATGCAACAAAAATCTTTAAGAATTACATTTTAATTAAAATTAGAGAAAGAATATCTTATTTTCTATATATTGTTCTTAGCTTGAAAAGAAATTTTGGATTAAATTAACAAAAATATATACTCTATATTATTTTTGTTTTTATTTTTTCCCATTCAAAATTTTTTTTCAGGTGAAATTTATATAAACCTTCTTTCTAAGCATTTTTCTCCAAACTTACAAAGAATTTATTTTAATTAAACTAACTCACCCGATACTAAATAAATAGTTTTGATTCTAAAAGCAATAAATTCATATATACTTAGCACAGAAAATTGCAAAACAACAGAAAGAAACAATAAAATATAGCGTTAAAATTAAGTGAATTAACCATTCGACTTTGAAACACGCGCTCATAAAAATGGAAACACACGAGTAATGAGACATTATGAAAAAAAGGAATATATAAAAGGTTTTCAATTTCAATTTTAAACAAAATTAACTCAACATTTTATCAGAACCAAAGCTTAGAAAGTTGCAAAAAAAAAACAAAAAAAAAAAACCCACAGAAGTTTGAATAATTTTTGTTATTTTTTTACGTATATATCCCGATCTTTAACCTGAAAGTATATTTTTTCCAACGAATTTTGTTTTTCATTTAGAAATAAAACCTTTTTATTCCCATGATGTTTTAACTTTTATGTAACGTATTTATTTTGAATTACCAAGCTTTCAGCGAAATGCTGGTTCCCCGGGTTTAATGGTTGCTAAACATTTCAATTAAATATTTTTGTTGTTTGATTTTAATGGTTTTTTTTTTATCTAGCAAAGTAATTTTAAACTATGCAAAATATTTAACTTATTATTTTAAAAATAAGGAATTCGTACAATTATAAAAACTTGCATCGTTATGGCCATTGATTTCTAACTTTTGTTCTCTTCTTTTATAAATTTCGCTGTTCTTACAAATTAATTCAAAGACGCTTGTTAAAGCACACTTAACACTTGACACCACACCAAACCACCGTTTCTAGAGTTCATATAGTCCCTTTCCGGTTTGGTATAAATATAGGTGGACTTTATTAAAAAAAAAAATTACATAAAAATCAATAGGAAAGATACAAACAAATCACAAAATACATATAAATACAATATAACAAGAAATGATAAAAACTAGAACGAAAAATATCTTAAGTATAATGAAGAGGGCTTTAAAGAATAAATTATGAATAAAATGTGAGGTGTATTAAATGGTGTACTAAAAATTGATAGGATTAATCTAATTGAAGCAATTCTCCAGGATCGTTTAGGAGTCTAATCATGTTTATGATTCTTTGTTTGGAAGATGAAGTATTAAGGACTCTTTTGTACGAAAGACATTCTAGCGAGGATGAGGGTTTTCGGAGGGGCCATGAAAGAGTAAAAGGGCAAGATATCGCAAAGTGGATGGGATCGCCGACTTTTTTACAAGAGCAGTAGTCATCTCCTGATAAAAGGAAACGGTGAAGAAAAGAAGGAAATGGACCATGTCCTGTTACAAACAGGGTTCCTTCACGAGTCCAGGAGAATGGTTGCAATTTTACTGTTTTGACGACTTTAGAAACAGAACGACCAGTGTTCCCACTGTCCCCAAGATTTTGCCATTTTCTTATAAATATTTTCTGAAGACGCTTTTTAAGATGACACCGGGGTTTAGGAACTTTTATTGATACATCTTCGATAATGGCTGCTTTTGGTAGAATATCAACTTTTTCATTGCCCCGATAACCAGCATGGGCGTGGATCCATCTTGAGAGAATATTGGGTTTTGAAGGAGTAAGGACTGGATGTATCGGACAAGTTGATGGGAAGAATGGGGATCTTGTAATGCTAGCATATTTGAAAGACTGTCTGTCCAGATGTTAATCGTCTCGTTTTCTTCACTAGATCGTATAATAGCCCTTTTCAGTCCAAGCAATTCGGTTTGAAACATTTCTTGGAGTTCTTATAGTTTTCCTTTCCATTCAAGGACTTTTATGCCATTTTCGAATGCGCAATATGAACAACCCGTTCCCAACTCTGTTTTGGAGCCATCTGTGTAGAATGACAGGCTGTTATCCTCTTCAAAGGGCTCTGTTGTTGAGATTTGTTTTTCCTATTTCAAACAATGACGGGTAGATAAAATATTATTGACTTTTTCTTTAAATTCTTTTGGATAATATTTTACACCTTCAAATTCTATTTCTATCTTTAAACATATGATATTGGCTTCTTTTTGAGCTTTCAAGTTTAGTGGCATGATTCCTGTAATGACTTGCAAAGCTGTTGTTGGTGTTGTTCGAAATGATCCAGTGATATATAGGAGAAAGATTGTCTGAAGATGTTAGTTTTCTTTCCACCCTTGGAGAGGATGTGAGCGAACATGCACTTACATCATGCAGGAGCATCCTCTCAGTGACTGTTTGATGTAGGGAATGAATTTTTGTTGCAGTCCCCAGCAGGTACCTGCTATGCGACAAAGTTGTTGATACTAGCTGATAGCCTTAGAGCCTTGTTCTTGTATGTTAGTAATCCAGTTTAGCTTTTCATCTAATATTACTCCCAGATATTTGAGAGATAACGTACGTTTTAGAGGAGGCTGGGTGTTCCATCGAACAGTTGGTCCCCTGGACAATTTTCCTATAAGTAAATATTGTGAATTTTCTATTGCTATTATGAATTGATTTTTATTGGTCCATATTTTAAAAGTTCTGAGGGCTAAGTTTATATCTTTTTTCCAATTCTCGCCGAGTACTCCCACTGATGACAAATGCGAAGCCATCTGCATGTGCTTGCAAATGAATTTCTCTTGGCCAATCTGTTTTTAAAATTTCATTTGCAGCTATGTTCCAAAAAAAGAAGAGATGTACAAGATCCTTGGGGGCAGTCTTGTATTTGCTTCCATATCGCTGGTCCGTCACTTGTTTGAATTGCCACTTTGCGATTGGAAAGGATGTCTACTAAGATTTTTGAAATATTTGTTTTCGTATAAATTTTACTTTATATGTTTCTTATGTCATATTTTAAGTTGTAAAAAACACTTTTGATACCTAATGAAATAATTATAACGTAGTGTTCTCTTTCCTTGGCCTCTTCGATTACATCTGGCAATTTCCGAAGAGCATGATTTATTGATTTGCCTTCTGTGAAACCAAACTGGCGTGGGTGTAACACTTGCTGCTTATTAAGAGTAAAATTAACTCTTTGGAGTAGTAATTTTTCTAATAATTTACCTAAGTTTGGAAGGAGAAAAATGTATCTATAAGACTTCAATAGATTTTATTCTTTCACTTTTTTGTGAAAGAGAACTATTAATCCCGTTTTAAAAGGAGTTAGGAATTTTTTAAGATCAAGGCATTTATTCATGAAAGTGGTTAATAATTCTGAATAGTTACTGTGGATAATCGAGATAACTATGGAATCAATATTATCATAACCAGGGACCTTGTTTTTAAAAATCATTTTAATAATATTTCCAATTTCTGTTTTAGTAAAGGCTTCTTCAAAATTACAAGAAGTGGAATGCATATTTGTTTCTTTTTCTGCCACCTCGGGATAAAGCTGTTGAAGAATTTTACTTTCAGAGTCCTTACTATTACCTGTAAACGGGTTTTCCAACAAGTTGAAAATTATTGAGGGCGGTTGTACTATCGTTGTTGAATAATCTGGTGCTCCGTTTTAAAAATGTTCATCGTTTCCTGAAGTTAAAACTAAATCGGAAGAGTTAGAAAAAAATTCAAAGATTCTGTTAAAGCCATACTTTAAATATAAAAATTTTCATAACTGGAAAATAAATAGTACATTCGTATTTTGGAATCAACAATGAAACAAATATATAATATGAAATAAATATGACATATTTAGCTAATGAACTAATTAACTTTAACTGTATATCAATTAAGTGAACGGGTTCCGATTTCTTTAATTGGTAGTAAACTTACCCAGAGCTGATTTGCAAAAAGGCTGCTGAGCCATGCATCCGTTCGGAACGCCGAGAAAATGAGTGAAAAAGTGAATTTAAAAATACTCCAGGGGATTACCGATCATCTTGAATGCTTTCATTCGTCCAAGCTACAATTGCAATTAACAATTTTTGATTTGCATTTGAAGATGGTTTACAGTCACTACAATAGTAAACTGTCATTTCAAAAATATTGAGTAAAACCAATGATGCCGTGTAGTCTAACGTCATAATAGCGAAATAAAATTAAAAATATCCGTATATTCATAAAGTTAATAAAATAAGGAATATTAATATAAAAAACAATTAACATGCTAAAAATGTGCTAAAATGGGAAACAAAATCTGTCATTCTATTAAAAGAATAACATCATCGAGTGCACTTCTTAGGGTCTCAAAATACTTAGATCTGCCACTAAATCTAGCCATAATAATCTAAATCTAGCGATAAATTTGTTGAAAGATAAGCAAACACTATGTGGTGAGCTATGAAGGGTGAGAAATGAAATGATTGTCCAGAAAACTATGAATGCCTAATTATATGCTTAGTCACCTGCTTTTATTTCCGCTTTTCTTTTATATTTTATAATACTGTTTTAGTTTTTTAGACTCAAATGCTTATCTGTCAGAAATAAAAACTTGAAAATACATGTTCGCCTGATAACAATTATTATTTTGGATTGAAAATTAATTCTCAATCGTTCAGGAGACTATTTCCTCCCTTTTCAATAGTCACTCCTAAGATGTGGCGTGTTTCATTCATAAGCATGATATTCTTTTGTTAAGAGCGCTTTAAGTCAATAATATTGAAGAGTGTTTTTTTATACAGAAAGTATTGAAAGATTCTTTTATCAAATAAATTCAATTTTCGTGTATAAATGTAGAAAAAATATAAAGCAAAATTATTTTTTCAATATCAATAAAATAAATAAACATCTTTCTTGGCAGAAAAATGTCATACCTACAAAAAAAAAACTTTTATGAGGATGAAAAAATAAAACCATTCCTACGCAGTATTCACTATCATATTTTCCCTACTCCTCAGCGCATCCAGCTCCAGCCCAAACATGCATTACAACATTACACTACTCAAGAATTGTAGCCACATAAAAAGAAGCAAGAAAAAAGAAAATTCTTCCTTTGCATACAATACGAATCGTTTTCTTTTCCCCATACATACCAAATCCACTCATACACATCAGGCAAACAAGAATCGTGGATTTTCAGGAAAGCATTCGGTATCTCCAACGCTTTCACAAGAGCACTGACATTTTTTGCTCACGTGATGAAAAAGGATCTTCCTCAAGACAAAAGAGTGAAAACACTTCAAGCCATTACTCTAAAGACTTTTTCTGGTGACTATCTACTCATTTTATGCTCCAAAAATAACGATTAATTGATTTTTTTTTTCGTCTTTCCTTTACAGAATTCGATGAAATATTGAAATATTATGCGGAGGTCAAGTTTGAAAACTGTAATGATGATTTTTAAGATTCTTTTTCAGAATCATCGGGATTGTTTTCGATAAGAGCCTTTTTAAGAATGATGCTATTTCTAAATTATTTTTTTATATAATATTTTCAGCGTTTATTTCAGAGAATTTAAAATTTCGTTTCGATTTGATATCCCAAAACTAATAACGCAACAATCGTCTTATATCTTGTCAAAAAAGATATACGGTGATTGTCGCTTTAATTTTGTAGTCTGACATTTTTAAATTCTTATTAATTGTTTGAAAATTTTTAAATTCTTATTTTAAAATTGGCCAACATTATTAATTTTAGAAGTCAAATTTAATACGGACTAGGGACTAAAGTTTTTGCTATTATTTCTTCCTAACCTGGTATGACGGTTTGAGGCAGGAAGCAATTGACAATATATTTATAAATCATGAATTTTAGTTTGGAGGAATTAAACGATCACCGAAACATATCCAGTGGCTTTGCCAACTATTTTATTAAATGATGCAAATCAGAAACTAAAATTTCTAAATTATACTTAATTTTTAACGCAATCCAATATTTAAATAATTTTTAATAAAGTTTAAGCCTGCAAGAAGACAATATTTCTCTTTAAATTATTTTTCAGAAACCGTAAAAAAGTTTTATTTTCTTCACAGAAAGAGGAAATTTATGACAACTATTATATTACAAATATCAAAGATGCATTCAATAATTTTTTTTAATATGAATGCAATAGAGAAATAATATATTCTATCTCTTTCTCTAAAAAAATCTATTACTGTAAATTTTAATCATTAAACACAAATTATATCTAAGGAAAACTATCTGACTATATCTAAAAAGTCAGTAATAAAGAAAATAAAGATATTTTTAAAGAAATTATTCAAAATCAAATTTCTTTAATTACTTTTTAAGTAAAATTCTTTGATTACGCTTTTGAAATATTTTAAAAACAGCTGTCTTGATATCTTCTTTACAATGAAAGTTTAATAAATGTGAAAAATGAATTTACCAGTTGATTAAGAAACAAGTGAAATATAGGAAGTATAATGGGAAATGTTATGTTTATTCTTTTTATTATAAATAAATAGATAACAAAAATATGAAAAAGGGCGAAATATGAATCAACGGATATATAATTTAGAATATGAAATATTTTTTCTGCTTGTTAATATCTATCTGAAAATGACAGTAATCAAATAAAAATGATTGGCATATTGTTGGTAGTAAATTTTTAAAGATATTAAAAAGGAATTTGATCTAAAAGTAAAAAAAATAAATAAATAAAGCAAAATTTCCTAGTTAAATAAAAAAAATAATTAGTTTGAGATTCAATGGAATGTATTCATGTGAAGTTTCAATCAAAGGGTTGAGGCAAGTAATTATTATGTCTTATCACTTAATTAACTATTCTCAACATGAATTTAAATTTGTGTATGTATTTTATCTTCTTTTGCTATTTTATTCAAAATTCCTTTAAGAAATAGAAACAATTGTTGTTCATTGTTTGTGTATAATTTTGTAAATTAGCAAGATATATTTACATAAAAAAATTCTCAATTTTTCATTTAAAAAAACTTGAAAATCTTAGGTTGAAAAATTCCAAGAAAATTGTTAACTGCATCACACTTCTTACATTTTTCTTAACACGATAAAAGTATTTCTTGAAAAGAATGAAAATGAGGGCTAAAAAAATTTAGTTCCTTGGGAAAAATTTTATTTATTGAATAATTTATAGGAGCAAAGGTAAATGTAAATAATGCATAATATCCATAAGGAATTCAATAAAAACTCCTATACACTTAAAATTATACTTATTTCTTGCCACATTAAACTTCCAGAAAGTTCAATTCAGCCATTCAGACTTAAGGTAACAAGTGTAAAGGAACTAGTAATATAAGTTATCAAATTGGAAACCACAATTTTTTCAAGTGTATCTCAGTATGCTGGCCTTGGAAGTTTAAATTAATTTACTAAAAATAAAGGGATGCTCAATTTAATGAACATTAATACTTCTAATATAAACAGAACCTATTATTTAATAAACTTGACAAGTTTCAGGAACCACTTTCACAAGAATCTAAATTTATAATAGAATTTCAATAATTATAACATCAGACAGAATATGAAGAAAAAATATTTGTTTCAAACGGTGAATAATTTTCTTCATACTGCAAGCAGAAAATGTAGAAAGTGCAGAAAATACAAAATTTAGATTTGCATTTCACACTTTGCTATTTTCTGTGTGCATGAATTGATCACATTCATTTTTTTTTTCAGAAGGGTTTGGAAGTATATTTAAAGAAATGTGATTTAAACCAGAAGTGTTAAAATGTAGATATATTTCAAGATGGATTTTTATTTTAGTATAATGTTTCACAGAAAATTTTTCAAACCGCCCAATCGCGTCAGTTCGATTCATCTTATTATTCCTAAGATACTAAGGAAAGAGTGAAATTCGTACCAGAAGGATAAATTAGAATAATGTATAGAAATTCGGAATTTTTAGTTTTCGCATTAAAGAAAACGACTTTCCTTTCTTTTTGATCCAATTCTTTAGAGGAAGAAAAATGGCAATGATTGTTCTTGGAAATCGTAAACGTAATCCTCCTTTGAACAATGCACACAGTTTTGAGAGGATTTGAGTTTAAATGAGAGACAAATTGTTGAACTTATCATTAGTTTTTTTTCTTTCTTTTTTTTATTATTATTATTCAAGAAGGAATAGGTTGAAGACTACTGATTTTATTCTTTTGGATATTGTTGGTAAAGTTAGAGATTCCAAAAAACTTTATTTGTAGCTTTTTCTGATGAATTTTAAAACCAGAAGGTATATTGTATTTCTGCATAAACACACCCTGTCTTAAAATGTTTCCCTTTTTACCTTATTTTTTTCATGAAATTTCTGCATTTCATTTTCTTGCGACACAGACAGAGACAATTACATTAAACAATAAGGTAGCTGCGTGAGCTGAAAAGGAATACTGTATTTCTCCATTAACAATGTTAATTTGTTTTAAAATATTTCATTATTTATCTTTTTTTTAAAAAAAGTTCTGCATATTTTTACATTTCATTTACTTACGCCGATTATATTAAAAAAAGTCAGTTGCATAAACTTGCACACATATTTTTAAAAATTTAAGGATACCAGACATCTATGAGATCTTTGTTTCAAAAAAATATCATTTTTTTCTCTCTCAAATGATTGATTATTTTCCAGCTTAAAAACTAAAATTTAAACTACTTAAACTTGTAGAAATGAAATCCACTAACCAAAACACATGCAAATGTAACTATATTGCGAATTTTGGATGACATCATTTGAGTTATTTTTAATGCTAAGAATTATCTTTTCAAAATATTGTTTTTCACGTAATTATTTTGAAGGTGCATCAAATTCAGAAGTTTTTGTCTCCAGATCTGCATTCATCTTTAGATCTAATAATTTCCCAAATAATATTTTAAAATATTACATGAGTTTTCACAATTGCTCATAAGTGAGAATTTGAATAGTGTTAAAGTTCAATAAATGTAGTTCTATATTATAAAATCTTATTTATATCTTGGAATTTCTAATTGCACTCTAATATAAGAGGGCACTTTTTGGGCACTTTAATATAAAGATGTTTACATTTTATTTGCAGGTTTTTACTCTTAAACATATAATAAGCATCCTTCGAGGACTATTCGTTTACAATATTTTAGTATAAATTTATCTACATCAAAAATAGTAAAATATACTCTCTAAATTCTGCTACAATTATGTATTTTCTAAATTCTATCTTATTACATATAATTTTTTACATATTATTAATATTGTTAGAAGTAATACGAAATGGTAAGATGTTGCGGTATCTGCTTGATTTGCCTTGTCTATGAATGTTCATGTACGAATTTTTGTGAACTACAGCATATCCCTTTTTGTATTGATTAAACATTTGTAACTCGAGTATCATCTATGTTTGGTAAATTACATCTGATCATAAACTTTTGCACTTCTAATAGTTGATGATTGTGCAATACAATAGTCACGTGATTGTTTCAAACAGGTTTAAACTGGTTTTTCACCAAAAAAAATTCTGGCCTCGAGGGGAAAAAAATCGATTCATTTTGAGTTAATCAAAAACCATCGCTTTTTTAAATGTTGCTGATTGCGAAATATGAATCATGTGAGAACATGATGCATTTCTGTCCGATTGTTACCACGTTATTTGAAAAAAAATATTTTCACATGTTAACTTGAACTTTTTCCACAGAAGAATTAAATTTCTTTTTCTACGTTTTCTACTTTATTTGAATTAGAAGAATTGGAAACTAAAGTTTTAAAATGAAAAAAAAAAAAAAGATTAGTACTTACTTTAATATATCCAAACGCTAAGTAAAATTGATAAAGGATGTAATAAAATCTCTTTTATTACGGAAAAATTAAAGTAATAAATAAGGAAACGCTATCTTTAATATATTTTTTCTCTTACCAAATATTATGTTCCTTATTTCTCGATCGAGATATAAATGACACTTGAAACATTATGAAGTAAATAAATATGACTAAGTGGCAGCAGTTTCGAATTAAAAAGAAGAAATAAATAATATCCAAACCGCAATGCAGCTCTGATTCTTTTGTAGTTCAGAGGGAAGAAACATTTAGCGAGAAAGCAAGATCTCGTATAAAGTCAAGGGCCTCTCGTGTTTCTAGCCATTTAATTTTTTAATGATTTTTTTTCATTGAAATATATTTGATAATTAAGTATCATTGGACAAAGTGGATTGTGTTTTCTATTGCTTTTGCTTTTAAATTATTATTACTTAAAATAATTTAATGCATTAAAATTCTCACTACGATATATAATATTATATTTTATTATTTAATCGTTCGTACTTTACATCTTAAAATATATATATATTTTTCCATTTTGTAGAAATGCTATATTCGACTGGAAGTGTAAAAGTATTCCGCTGCTATGAACACTGTTTGAATTCACTCATCTCCTAAGTGAGATCTAAATTTTATGACGACAAAAAATTCTATTGTATAGAGCCTGTATAAAAACATTTGAATTTTTTAATTGTGTGTACTAAACTTGTAAACTTGTAAATTAAACTTATTTACATGATTGACAGATTATGATTATAATAATATTCATGATTCGAACAGTTAGAAAGGCACAGTCAGAAACAATTGCAATTAATTATGTCTCTCCGTTTAGGGGTGTTAGGTAAATGAATGACCTGTGACGAATTTCAATATAGGTAACGACCAGAAGTTTGAGTTAACTTATAAATATTCATGCTATTGAGAAGAATATTATAAAATGGAGCATTGTCTTGCGATATTGAATGAAATCACTCTTCACCATTCTGTAACAATTTCGAATATTGTATAATTCTAAAGGAATAATTATTATTTTATAAATAATTCATTGGATGGTCATCAACAGACCTCTACTTAAATAAAATGACTATTTTTTTTCTAATTCGTGCAAACCAAAAAAGAAAAAAAATCTACAGAAAGCCTTTTTTGAAAAATTGTGAGAGGGAGTACTAACATATAGCCAATAAACTATTCAGCCAATTTTTTCCATACATCAGACAAATGCAATCTAACTTATAAAATAAACTATTTTAAATACAATTAATTTATTCTGATAATTATGCAGTTTCAATCAATTACGCTTGATTGAACTCTCATTACAATCGAATAAGTATCATTTGAAAATTATTTATATGATATATATTATTTTAAATTTTTTCTTTAAAATTATTTTTGAGATTTTAAATGAATACATAATTCTGTTAAAAAAAATTTTATACTCATTAAACTCTATGATGACAAATATATTTATTTTAGCGACATAGAAAATGATAAATAGGACTTGGCTTTGCTATAAATCATCGCTTCAAACTAAAATATCTAAAATATATTTTCATTAAAAATGAGGAATTTGTTCATCACTTTAAGAACTCATCGTCTGGCCTATAATATTAATCTATCTAATTATTTCGCCTATAACTATTCATCTTTAGTTCTTTATCCATAATGAATCAAATAAAATTATTTGATTCATTATGGAAATAGAATTAAAGATGAATATTTTTTATCTGTAGTTTTTAAATTTTGAAACCATATATGGTTTCTAAAAACAGCTTTTAATAATTGTTATGGAGAAAAAAAATAACTAAAAGTGCCAAATAATATTATTTTTATCATATAACCATGGATTATTTTCTCTATTATTCTTCATTAAAGATAATAAGGAACTGAATCTTGTTATTAATAACTTGAAGTATCGATATCTAATATAGTCCAATTTTAAAAAAAATCTATAGCTGAGATTTATTTTTTGTAGTTACTTTATGTTTAAGAGCCATATAAATATTGATATACATGCTATATAATAAGATTTTATTTTCAGGGCTAGGTTTTATATTTCATTTGTAAAATAAGAATTAAGTAAAAACTGTTTTCTTTCTCGAACTTTGTTCGTTTAAGTGGATTATCTCCTAGATTCCAATGAATTCTGTAGATAACAGCAGTTCATGATTTAAAATTCACTGAAAGCAAACATTTAATTTATTACAGCAGCTATTTCATGTTTTTCTCTCTTCAATTCACTAATTAAACAAAATGTGGGTTTATTTTCTTTCTATGTAAATTGCAGTTCACCGAAATTTTTTTAATTTATTTGCCTTTTGTCAAGATGATAATTAACTCAAAAGGCATTCATCTATGTATACTAATTGTTTGAATGCAACACGTTTGTGTATTAATTGAAAAGAAAGTGTTTCAATGAAAATTGATACATTTTTATAAATTTGTAAGTACATTAAAAGCAATTAAAAAAATTTAGATAAAAAAAATCTTAATGTAATATTTATTTCAAAGCATTTCATTGTTGATATATCTAAAAACTGCACAACAAGATTTCATGGAGAGCGAAAATTCAATAAATAAAAGTAAGAAAACATAATTTTAAGTGAAAATATTTCTTCAAAGTAAATAAAGCTTTATTTATTTAAATAAATCTTCTCATCTTGAGTGGGATTCTTGCATCCACCCGATGCGTTTGCGGCTGTCTATTCAATAAAAAGACGCAACGCTTGCTAAAAAACAGAACAGAATAACTTATTTTAAAAACAACAAGACATACACACATGGAAACAGTTGCTAGGCAACGGCACTATTTAAAGACAACAAAACATATATACATAGAAACAGTCGCTATGCAGTGGTCCAATTGGAAACAATTATTCAATTCATTTCAGTTCCCAACACATATTCACTTGAAAGTCAAAATTCATCCGCATCAATTTACTATATTCATTGTTCTTAATAAAATTATGTTAAGAATAGTCAACTGGTAAAGCATCAGATAAATTAAACCATTTACAAAAACGAGATACTATACTCACTAAAATTTTGCAATTTGATTTCACAAGACAGAATAACACAGTAAAACACATTTGACATCAGTTTTATAGCATATTTTCATCACATCCTTTAATTGAGGATAAAAAGCTTCCTGTATGGTGGTTGTTTCTCGCCCCCCCCCCTCCTGTGGGTACACGAAAAGGTTGGAGTCTGGCTCCTTCCACCGATGATGAGGCATACTTCCTTAAGTAAAGGTTGCACTGCGACCGATGATGACCTTAGGGATCAATCAGAGTTCTGGCCAGTATTGCTATTTCGGTGTATCGGTCATTCAAGTTTTGCTGCTTGCTATGCGGCAAGTGAGAGTAGTCAATTTGTGATTATAAATCCCAACTCCAAAAAGGCATAGAATACTGAAATGGACAGAGTAGTTTTGTTGCACAGCATTTAGACAACAAGAAATGAAACCAGGGTTCCACATTCCTAGATTTACTCGAAATATTTTTTGAAAATTGAGTGCACTGTTTTCCTAGCATTGATGAATATGCTTCAATGAATATATATATATATATATATATATATATATATATATATATAGATAGATAGATAGATATTAGTTACCTATTTAAATAGTGTATATAACAAGTGCTATATTAATATGAGCTACATAAAATTAATACCTCGTATTAGTATAGTATTATTTTACAAGTATCTTCTAAAAATCTTAATTCAGGCGATTTATAGGTAGACGCTAGGTTAAATGTTTCACATAACCCCATTCGCATAGAATATCTTACACTATCACCTATTATGTTTCAGTTTTGTCTTAATATTTCATCGCAGAACACAATATTAAATTATTGATTCAAAATATACATTCGAGTTTCGACTTCATTGCAGAAAATCGAAACGTCCGTTTCTATAAACGCAGATAGAGTTTCGGAGTTCTGCTTAGTGGATATAAACCAAAATGTTAAAACAGATGTAAAAGGTAACGAAATTGAATATTGCTGTCAGTTGTAACTTCATATATTTGTGAATCTCTTATACTTCCAAGGTATACAAGGCTAGGATGATAAACACTGATGATTATGGATTAAAGCATGAGTGACGATTTTCGCGAACATTAGAGCATCCAATTTCAGTCTATTTGGACCTGTGTGATAAATATTTTCCACATATTATATTTAAGAATTCTTCAGAGATTCAGTGAACGGACAAAGAGTGAAAGAGAAAAGTCCTTATTTTTTTTTACTCTTCTCTGCTTAAATGAAGAAAAGTATGTTGGCAAATCATTCTTACAATTAATGCTGATTCTTGATGTATGTAACTTCAAAAGATGTATGCTTTCTTCGTAAAGGATATTTCAAATAAAGGGATATAAATAATTATTTTATAAGACATTCGAATTCTTATTAAAATATCAAAAAAGAAAGATGATAAATGAATGGCTATGAATGGTGTTATTTGTATAAGGAATACACAAAATTTTTTACACACTTAAAGAGAAAACCAGACATGTTGAAACACGTCATTTTTACAATAGTACATGACATAGGAAGCAAAGAGAGGAAGGGGGGAAAGGGTGTATGTTAAGGAATGCTCTTTGTCATTGAATTAGTAAAAGAAAAAGGGGCATGCGAGATATTGTAGTACATAAATTTAATGAAATACAAATTTACATGCCACAATAATCCTGCTGCATGAATATTAACATTAGGAATATCTGATTACGGCCTATCTGATACGATAAAGACGAATATTACATTGTATGTATATTAAACTTTGTTTTATTTAGTGCATAACCAGATGTGGTTTTTGTGACCTTAAAATTCAATCAATTATCAAAAAAGAAATCTTTGGAGTGTTCTAAATAAGTATTCAGAAGAATTTCTGATGGAAATAAAGCGCATTTCGATTGTTATTTTTGGTTTGGTTGGTTATATATCAAATGTAAATTTGTATTTCATTAAATTAGAACTATATACATTCTTCCTGTTCTTCTGAATTCACTGACAAAGTGTATCTTATAGCGTCTCTTTCTTCGCATTTCAAAACGCATGCTCTGTTGTAGGAATGACGAAATTCTTTTTGCGATGTCCTTCCCTACAGGTAACGATATTCATACTATATATTTTATTATAACCATAAGATCAGCAGAATATGCTTGCAAATACTATACGTATTGAGAAAACATCACAGATGTAGAACATGATTTCGACATTTTGAATCATGTTCATGTTTTTGAAAAAAATTAAGAGGATATATATAAATGAATACACGAAACTCACAATCTGTTACTTTATATTTCTGTTTTATTCATGTATATACGAGTACAGCTTTTGAAATATAAAAGCATGATAATTAAAGAGAAGCCATTTTTTGCTAAGATTTTTAAATATTCTGCTTTTATGAAATGAAAATTTTAATTTTCGTTGGTAAAGCTAAAATCTTCTAAAGAAGAAGAAGCACATATGATTGATAAAACATTAAAAAAAAAGGATAATATTAGTTGCAAGTTGAAGATGATTCAAATCATTTAAATCATAAATATTCTGTCTTATTATGTTTAATCTTTTAAACAATATACCATAAATAGTATTTTACGTAAAATTATATTTTAGTATAAAGAAGTCTGAATAATTCAAATGAAGTTGATAATATTTGATGTTATTTAACTCATTTCAAATTATAGTTCCCAAAACATTCGCAGTCGTATTTAGAAGTAACATATTTAAGAAAAATCTCGAAATATATTTTTTTATTTAAGAAAATTCATTAACAAAACGAAGAGATAAATTGCATTTTAAATATATAAAGTGCCAAAAATTTTAAGAAATCCTACACGCTTATTCATTGTACATTAAATATTTCAATCAAAACTTTTGTTTCCACATCATAACTTAAGAACCATCTATATAATTTTCATTTTTAATTCTAGTAAAAAAAAAGTTAATTGTATTGAAAAAAAAGGTAAAATGATATTTTCAAGCTTTATTTTTAAAGCACTTATTGCTAAAAATTTCCACATCATATTGATAATAATTTTTGTTTCAATAGAAGAAACAACTCAAAAAATGCTATACAATTCTCAGAATGTTAACTTCACACACTAACAATTACTTTATATCATTGAGTCCGATCTCGACTTTTATCTATGCAGCTCTTCAAAAAAGCGGTTTCTTTTAAAAATAATTCAAAGGAAAAGAATAGATGCCGTGACATCTATAACACCATCGGAAAGTAAATAGAAGCACGGAAATTGGCTCTCTGATATGGAATGTCACAAATTCTTATAAATTGGCCCAAGAATCATGTTATGTCAAAAACATTCCATTCGAAGAACGGATTTCCTTAAATGCATCACTTGATTTGCAGCAAATAACACTATCTCTGTTCTTCAGTCTCAGCAATGCGTCGACAGTTGCTTTGGATATATTTATAAGTATTTCTCAATCCTTCTTCCTCATGTTGCTCATCCTTCTTAAATCTTTTTGAAAATTTAATGAATTTTCAGAATGAAATGAGTGATCGGGTTGCAGGAAAAAAAGTCTTTAAGGCGAAAGTCACGGATTTACAGGAGTGTTGGTGGAATTTTTATTTGGCTTTACAACTCCGTCAAAAATTTTTCTCAGAAACACAGTCTAAATTCAAGGTTTCATCTGTTTACTATATTCTTTTTAGAATACCTGTCAAAATATTTCTTCCTGCCGTATTTTCTCAATTTTTTTGTTCAAAATTTCATTTTAACATCTACTTTCTTTTTTTCTCTTTCTGTTGATTTCTACTGCATGTATGTGTTTTAAGACTCGATTTGGATACATAATTGTGATTATTTGTATCACACCATTTAATTGTGAAAGACATATTTGGTTTCATTTTTTGCTATAATTTGGCAAATTAAATTTTCCAGAGGTTTATTTTATCAATTGATTCTAAGGTAATCGGATGCATTGTTTTAAACATAAAGTATTATCATTTAGTAAGTCTTGCAAATTCTAAATTTTAAATCTGATTGATATCTGACAATACTTTGAAATATGATACATATATCCCATATATCGGGAAATATGTTCCATGAGTTTAGGTTCCTTTTTCTTTTTTTTTCTATTAAGTTTTAAAGCAACTGCATATTTATTATATTTATGCAGCTGTTTTCCTTGAGCAAATAATAATAGACAAGATGATTTCATTCCATAATTCTTAAGAAACTTAAAAATTTTTCAAGTTTTGCTTGTTATAAAAACTGCAAAGTTACTAGGTAGTTACCAGAATGATCCAATTCGATAATAAGACTTTTAAATTTGATTTAAAATTAACAGAGTGAATTTATAAAACAGTTTAATTTTTATCAGGCTTAATATGTAAAATTAACTTAAATATGTTCTCATTTATTGAAATTACAACATCTTTTTATGTAAAAATAAAAATAAATATTAACTTTTTTCTGGAAAATAAAGATAAATCGTTTCAAAAATGAGTTACACATTTTAGAATACTGTTAACAATTCTCAATATATAAATTATTTAGTAAATATTATATGTCATCAAAATAATCTTTTGCCCAACAGTAGCTGTTTTAGACTCATTAGCATGGTGGAGTATTAATATAATACATGTTCATTACAAAATTACAAAATTTAAATTGTGTCAAATGTTTATTATAGAGAAAAAAACTCAGTTATGTTTTCAAATATTTTGAGAATCGATAATCCAATGTTCTCATTTTTTTCTCAGACGAAATAATTATTATGTGCGTGTTTGCATGGTTTTTTCTCAGGTTCTGAAACACTCCACTTTCTTGCGCATGCGTCAGGAGGAGTTTATTTCGTCAAAAAAGAGACGAGAAGAAAGATGAAAGGGGAAAGTGTTTACAATGAGCAACAGGGATGAATTCAGATTATTGGCGGAGTTAAAATGCGTAATAAATGCTTGCGTACCAACCCTTTGATACGGGCAATCGTCGAATAATTCTAGTCTTGGGATACTGAAAAAAATAATACACAACTTACAAATCCTGAAATAGTGTTGTATTTTTGGGTGAAGAAAGAAAATACGAGTACTATCGAAAAAAATTTTCAAAACGAAAAAGGAACATTTGTCTGATTTGCGTTGTATTTACCTACAGAACTTCTAAATGAAATACTAAGTGCCCTTATCTAAAATCAGCCTGCGAAGCTAAAACAGGCTGTTTGTCATCTTTATATATATATATATATACTTGAAATGGAATTCAAAACTGATAAAAACATCACACACCATTCAATGTACAATAAATCACTTTAAATAAGTTCCAAAACATTGAAAGCCAAGGAAAATCAAAATGCTTGAATAATGTCAGATTCTTTTATAAAGATATTCTCTTTTACTCCACACATTTAACGAGCAATAAAACTCAAATTGCACGAAAGGAGAAGACAAGTCATTTAACAAAAGAATAATTTATTTTAACCTATTTTTTCCCCTTTTCGATATATCTTCTCACTTGATGCTAAATCTTTTAAAAGGATTTTATTTTTTTATGAACATAAATTTAAATCGGAATAAAATGCTTTAAATGAATTTTATATATTGTGATTCTGACAAAAGTCAAATCCATTTGTTAAGGCACTGGTTGTGAAAGGTTGGGTATGCAATTAGAATGCTCAAAATATAAATAAAAAAAATTTAAATATCCTTTTTCACTTCTTAATGCAATCACATGATTATTGAATAATACTAATAAAATAATCGCTTTAGGAAGTAAATAATTAATCTATTTTTAGATATTTTATACACTTTATATAATATTAAAAATGTATTTGACATCTGTGTGTTGAGTCAAAATTAGTAATAATCATTCTATGGTAATAATCATGCAATAGTAATAATCATTCTATATTTTTTCAAATTATAAAATTTTGAAATTCTCAGAATTGTCTAACCGTCAGAGATTTTATAAATATCTTACTTTCTTAGTTTCAGTTATGATATAAAGGTTCAGTTTATAAAATTATTTTGCAGGAATTTTAAAAAAAATGTGAATGTAATTGCATGGTTTCGAAACAGTAAAAAAATCATATCAAATTTCAATTCGATAAATATAGAACTTCGTTACATTATTTGTTACTGAAGACTTCTTTAAAAAAATTAAACTTAGACACTTTCAAAAACGCAAAGTAATTTCAGAGGAAAAAGAATGAAAAAATATTTTCCCAGATGTTCTTTGTTCTTTAAGAGTCATATTTTAATGCATTAGAAATGGTGAAATGCTGCTACTTTTAATAACCATCTTCTTCATAATCTTCCTTTATATGCTCTTGGGAAAAACATCGTGTGCTTAAGGTATGTCATATAAGTACCTACTATATAATGTTAAAAAAGTTATAAAAAATTACTCATTAAGAAATAATTTGAAAATCATGTTACCCGCAAAATATTGGCCCTTATATTTTTCTTAATACCTATTAATTGTCATTTTACTAATTTTCAATAATATATATATAAAATTCTGATGTGTGTGCTCTTGGATTGCAACTTAATTCATTCGATATTAAACCTTAAAGTATGTGCCTACCTTCGATGATTTTGAAAAAAATATTTAAATTTTCAACAAGCAAAAGATGTTTTTATTTAAAATGGAGCATAAAACTTAAAATTTAAATGCAATTTGCATGAACATAATATTAATTTTGGAAATATTAGTAGTTTTTAGTCAAATTTCAGTGAAAAATTACATTAAAATTATTGAAATCTTTAAATTAACTTTAATTAAACTTTCTATTAAAAATTTTGATAAATATATTTCAATTCAATTTCATACAGTACATAAATAACGCCCTTACCTGTGTTATGAACTAAAATATTTGCAAAATTTTGAAAAGTTTTTGAAATATTTTAAATTTTGTATCAAAATTCACTTTTCTTCACAAGAAAAGCAATAAAATTTAAAAGAAATGAAGATAGAGATTAAATTTTATTTCATAAAACAGATAATATATATTTAAACATTTTCCTAAAATTTGAATTCAATATCTTAAATTTTTTTTCATGATGTTTAGTGTAAAGCAAAATATTGAAAGTGACAGTTTTTCAGAAAACACATTTAAAGATTTCAATATACTATACAAAATTTTCTCCCATTTTTCATTCTTAAAATTCACCGTACTTGTGTGCCAAACCCTCTTCAAATTCATTTTGATAATTTTTTTTTAGCTTTCAGCTTTTTTAAGGTCCGTTTAGTAGAGGGCAATGGTTGGTGTTTCGATTTCTAAATGCGCTCATAATCGATTCCTATATATATCTTTAAAGTCAGGGGATTAATTGGAATTTATAAATGTTTAAAAATAATTATTAGTTCTATATAACCATAATTAAACAATATGGCTGGCGTATATGCACCTAAAAGTGTTCTTTTCTACAAAATGTTGTTTAGGTAATACTGGCCACAAGATGTTGTTGGAACTTTCATTATTATTCTGTGTCATACCATGTAAGTATTTTTTTAATAATTCTCATCACAGAGTTCTAAATATGAGGATTTTATCACTTTGATGACAATACTAGGGAGACGTGGTAATTTTTCTGAATATTTTTTTTCTTTGCTCACAGCTCATTGATATCGACACCAGCTGTCGCTCCTTTCTGGACACTGCCTATGCATTAAGATTCTACTGCCAGAACAGCAGTGAAAGATAAAAGCTATAACAGCAGATTGCATTTTTTCAATATCTCCATCATTACTACGGAAGCAATTCCATTGTAGTTTTGAAGTTTATCGATAAATTTATCGGTTAATTTGTCTTTTCCACCGAGTCCTTCGGTTTTCTTTTTTTAATTTCTTACGTCGTGACTCTACTCTTTTTGGTACGTGTCCTCTACATTAAAGTCAGTCAGGTTTAGAGTCACCAACACCAAACTACTCGATGTATTGTACTTTCTATATGTACCTTTCTATACTGATCGTTCGAAATTTCTATAAGCACCAACCGCTTCTATATTTCCCGATGACCCTTTATAATTAGAATATTCATGTTTGCAAGAAATATTCCTTTCACACACTCTGCAGTATTGGGTCATCGCTTCTAAATCAAATATTTTCCCAATATCCATGGAAATAGCTGAGACACAGCCATTTAGTGACATACGGCGTCTCCGTTGCCATGTGCCATCTACAAAAATTCCTCAGATTGTGCTTTTTATTTTCAAATTTTGCACTTTTGCACTTCTTTAGATGCAGATTTCAGGTTTTTCTCACAATGGTACTTCAATGATTCTAACAGTTTCATTCCATCAGCTATAAAAGCCTGTTTAGAAGCATATGGCAAATTTAATGTGGCTAGCAATTTCTTCCCAAAAGAAAATCCTCTGCCAATCAATCTTAATGCCAATTCCAATAAAGTATTCAAAGATGATCTTTTACTCATTTTGGGGGTTGGCGTGAATTCAGTCATAAATCCACATTTACAAGATACTGTAAAATTTGAGTAAAGACCTTCTGTAGAGTCTTCAGTAAGTTTCCCATCAGTTTCAATATAATAGTCAACTTCAGTATTCAAACTTGAATAAAAAAATTGCTGCCAGATTTAAAAAAATAATTTTAAAAATGTAAAAAGAAAACTTTGATTTAAAAGGATGTTGGCATTTATATCGCTTAAAAGTTACAAAATAGTCGGGTAAATGTATTGTTTACAGTTTAGTGTTACTTTAAATTCCCACTTCCGGTGGAAAAAAGATCAACTTCCAGTTTATTAATTAGGCTGTAACTTCTCTGCTAATTAACGTAAGAACAAAAATAAGACAGTTTTGTATCTCAAATGTATAGATTATAAAATGAACACATAAAAAAAAAATTCGACGATTTTCACAGAAACATGGATTTTAGGGTAGGAACATAACTTAAACACAATTATCGCATTGTCGAATCTGCAGCACTGTTTTTAATAACAAATTAATATATATAACTGATTTCATAATATAAGCGAAATATCCTTCAACTCAATTGGAGCTTTCCTTTTAACCAATAAAAGTAAAACTTCTACACCAACCACTATTGGCAAAAAAAAAAAAAAAATAAATAATAATAATAATAATAATAATAATTAACAACAAAACCAATGTTAATGAAAAATAAACACAATGGAAAATATGTAATAAACAGATTATACATTAAGTTCTTTGATTTAATCTTAAAATTTTAATCATTGTCAAAAATTTGAGACATAATTTAGTGAATAACTTAATCAAAAGAAAATATATAAGTTTTGAGTAGAACAAAAATAATTTGAATGGCATCAGTTGTCCAGAAAATATTTTCCCTGCTGAAGCATATGGGAACAATATATAAAAAGGAAATTAATAATGCACATAATTTAAAAATAATTCATTATGTTAAGTATATTTTAAATTCTGAAATAAAACGCAATTCTCAAATAAGAAATTAAAATTTGAATTTTCTGAATATTTTTCTCTTAATATCATTTATCTTACATTCTTTTAGAAATATTTTTAGAGAAAACATCCTTAAAAATGAAGCTACATTTTTTCGTTAACATAAATTAATATAGATTATAATTCTTATTCGATAAATTCTTAGACTGTTGACTTAAGATTTAAGATTTCATGTATGATAATTTTCCTTTTTTATAGAGAACTTTGTTTGAATAAATATGCTAAGAAAATGTTTTCAGATTCTTCCCACGCAATTTTAACAACTTGCGTAAGCTGAACTACATTACACCATATAACAAAAATAACTTAAGTAAACGTTTTAAGACTCTTCTCATGTAATTTTAATAAATCTCAAAATTTAATGTTTTATCTTTTGGAATTACAATAGGATACAGTACAGGATATCTGAAGAAAATTTAAAAGCTCGAAAGCCCCAAAATTTAATAGTTAAAAAAAGATAAGAATTTCAACCCTACATTAATTCAGACTGGGACAACAGATTCATCTGTCAATGGAAGTTATCATTTATGCCATATTAGCTAAATTTTATAATTATTATCCCAAAGGCCATTAAAAAAGTAATGCTCATAATATTTATTATATTTATTACATAATAAGATAGCTATATTATTTAAGTGTTTTAAATCAAATTATTCAGTTTAAAGCAAAACATCAAGAAATATATAGCAAATAATAGAAGCAAATAATTCATTACATGAAAAAATGTATTCACATTGTGTCCAGGGATAATACGAATTCGATATATTTTTCCTCGAAAACAATTTTTTTTCTCATACAGAAGAGAGACAAACTTTGAACAGTACGAGGAAATAGATTTTCTTTTTCAATATCTGAAATTATAAGTTTTAATTATAGAAAGTAACAAAAAAAAGAAAGGAAAAAGCGAGTCTTCTTTCTAAATCTTAAATGCACCTCTACATTTCAAAACAGTTTGTCTCGCAGTAGGAAGTGAATAAAGAAACGCTTATATGGTATGCATCACGGTACTGCATACATGTTAAGCATAATTTTAATCCAAACTCCAATTTATTTGGGAGGCAAATCCAGCATTATAACTGTTAAATTTAACGATTAATTAAATAACTGTTAAATTTAACGATTTTATTTAGTTGCACTTATTTTTTTATGAGAAATCAAACGAAGATTGATTTTTTTACCGCTAGGATGAAAATATTGCTTTATCACATGACGCATCTGAGCCGTTTATTTTGAAAATGGGGCAAGTCCATTTTTTGTTATTGCGAGATATTTAAAGGTTTGCGTTTCAATAAATTAAAAAATATGGGTAAGAATTAATAGATATATTTTTTATTTTTTGTGATACCAGATAATGTAAGTTTCTAATTCAATAGTGTTTACAATGCTGATTTAAAAAAAGAAAAGTTTTATTATAACTAAATGGACTTGCTCCACTTTCAAAATTAATAAATTATTGTAACCGTACATTTAATTGGGAAATATTTCACTTGCATCAGTCTTTTTTTAATAATAAAAACAAAATACTATTCAAGTTTTTATAAATATTTAATAATTTGATAAAAAGTGAAACAAAACAAAGAATATTTTTGTAGAAAATATAACATAACAAAAAAAGCAATTCAGTTTTATTAAGAATTTCAATGAAATTATACATTTTCAGTTTATACCCAGGTATAATTAAATTGAATTTTATTCAGGATTTAACATTTTAAAATGTTCATGATGAACGGGTGGTATGTATGGTAATAAATCCATCATATCCTTGTATTTTTCAGATGTAATAAATCTCTTTTTTTATATATATATACAAGATAATTTTATATTTCTGAAATAACTTGGAATTATTTACCTTCCTCGTTGTGTTGACGAATCGATAATTTTAAATTCAAAATCTCGTTCTATCGAAGTTTTGTTGAACATTTTGTATGGTGCACGCCTTGTAAATCTGATCCAGCATATAATTAATCAATTCACTGTTTCTCCATCGGTATTTTTCTTTTTTTAAAATAACCGCTTTTTCCAGTGGTTGGGTTGAAAATAAATTTCCATGTTTAATTTCTATTAAAAATTTATTATGTTTTTGACAATTTTGTATCATTTTATAATAATCCTGGGGTATATGCAAGGAAATGGTATCTGGATTGAAAAGTTACTCGATGGTTCCACTCCAAAATTACTATCATTCAGTAGAAATGAATGTCCTGACAATAAAAATTTGTGATCAATGATATTTATTTCATTGTCACTGGACTGAATAATAGGTGATGGAAGTAAACATATTATTATCGACACACATAATTAAGATATACTTTTTATTATTTATGAAATACTGTACAACTACCGATTTTCAATATCAAAAATAAATAACTTGAGATTTCAGACATAATGACAAACGGCCATAATTGCTTTACTTTACAGCAACCGGAGCAAACTTTTGCCGTAATATATTTGTTCAAATATAATTTCAATCTAAGATGGACTTACAACATTATCAAAATAAACAGATTTTTAATACTGTTAAGAGTTAAAGCTTCCATCTCCCAAATACTAGAATCTAATTTTTTTTTTTTTTTTTACTATAAAATTTTACGCATAAAAAGATCATAACATGTTTTATCTGTAAGTGCCATTATCTCCATTTTTTTTCAAAACTGGACTTGTCCCACTTTCAAAATAAACTGCTCATTTTATAAATGCAAGAACAGTGAGTATAACTTTTAATAAGTATTTGCTTTAAAAAAACTAATGAAAATTAAAAAAACCTCCATTGAAATGAGCTGCTGTCATATCCTGTCAATTCAATTTTAAAGCAAAGTTGATTTCGTAAGTTAAACTATTATAGTTTTGATGGTAATACATCAGTCTTCAATCTTTATTCGCTGTTTCTTTCCGAAATACGAACAAAAAATGATGAGGGTTTTGGAAAAATGCTGTTTAGATATTTTGCAGCAAGCTATATATATATATATATATATATATATATATATATATCACTTTAGGAGCTGATAAACTTTTTACAGATTATAACCGATACATGGTAAATGCTATAAAGCATTTTAATTAAATGATTTTATTTAAAATAAGAAAGTTTTCCTATATTGGATTTATTCGAATTGAATTCTGAATTAATTAACATAGGCACACTGACAAAAACACCAATTATGATATAACTTCCAATAATTAAAATATAGATTTTGAAGTTATTGATGAATGTTTTCATTCAATTATCTTGCAGTTTTTTCCGATAGGATATTAAGATTCTTTGATTCAATCTTTCTAAATAATTTTTTCTCACTAATTTTCGTAATTTCGCCTTTTTATAACAAAACTTTCCCATATAAAAAGCATTTTTTTTAAAAAATATTTCAAAATCAAATTAATAATAATTTTTCATGAATTATGGCATGTATAATCAATAATTACCATGTCTGCAATGCATCCTACTGTTAAAGTGAAATGCCCAAAAAGAAACATTAGCACTTTTCATGCAGTTACAAAAAAAAATGATATCAACATTATCTTTCTCATTCAATTAAAATATTCTTTGTTTGATTTTTTTCGAAAAAATGAGCACAAATAAATAAATATAATAAATTTACTTCTTAACATATCTTTATTCAGGCTCTAATGATAAAAGAACCGTTTTCATACAAACATTATTGGCATTAAAAACCTGTCTTTCATGTGCATAAAAGTTCCGGAAATTCTAATTAATGTGAGGTATAATCAATACATAATTCAGTTGAACAGACTGCCAGAAGATCGCGAAACCTTAAAAAAATTTAAATACTTTTTCAAAAATTAAATATATGGGTAATTAGTTGTATTAACATTTTAATATCCATTGAACTAATTATTAAAAAAACGTTTTTTTCAATATAATATAATAAAATATAATAATAGAGTTATATTATTCGTAGCAAAGAAATATAAATTTGGAAATTAGGAAGAACGATATACCAAAGGATTGATTTTATTTTTCTATGCAGATCAATTTGCTCGTTAACAGACTTTCACGGAAAAAAATATTTAAAAAATTTAGATAGGATTACACATTACTTAATAATGAGAGTAATTATTTTGAGTAATTGCTTTACTTCTTTATTTCAATTTCATTTAAGAGTAGTAATTTCCATAAAATATAATTTTAAATCGAAATATTTAATTAGAGAAATGCTTTAAGTCTTATTTTATAATTTACATTATTTATTTTCACTTTTCTTAATCATATGACTCTTTGAAATAAAAATTGTCCCCTAATAAAAACTGAAATGAAGAATATAGTGAGTTTACAAAAATAAATGATATTTTGGAAAATTTTATGGAAGTTTAGAAAATGTTTTTAGAATTTAAAAATTAGACCGTTCTATTAATACGTCCTTAAAAAACCTGTTAAGTCACTGAAAAAATCATAATATTCATTCTATACAGGACCTATTTAAAATTCTTATTCAAATTCAATCATGATATATATGTATTACTGTTTCAAAAACGGAATAATTCTTTTAGTAACTAGATGAATTTTTATGAGGATTAATTTTCTATTAAATCAGTGAAATCAAAATTATATACCAGCTGTTGTAAGGATATATTCCGAATCGTAAAATTTGAAAAAGATGGTTAGTTTATTTTAAAGGTAATTTTAAGATAAAAAGAAGATTTTGTGAAAAATATATGTAAATATAATTAACACTACTTCACTTATCATTCTATTTAATAATTTTGTTCTACTTATGTGGCTTAAATGGTTAATTTCCTATTTCATGCGTGATTCAATCAATTTTATTTTCGAATGTTTTTTTTTAAATATATATCTTTTTCCTTGGAAAATGTTGAAACAAAATCACATCAAAGGTTACCCTAATTTCAACATAACGAGTTTTGGCAAACCTTCATTTCTCTCAATTAATCAATTCATATTCCTCCTAAAATGAGCAGCTTCCAGTAACAAATGGTACCCGTTGATTTTGGTAATGGTACCAATACCTCTCACCCGTTCATTTTGCATACGTAAGATAATACTAAGTTAAGTTGGGAAGATCTCTTTCATAGAAACATTCCATTTCGTCGATACCCGGAATTAAATATTTATAAAGGAAGTTTGACGAATGATGTGGATCAATTCAATTGATTGGAAGTGAGATATTACTTAGGAGTTCAATATAAATTCTTCGATTAAAAAGTAAGGAATATTTACCATTACATTCTCGAATAGCAGCCTTAGAAATGGACATCAAAACCCATTCTCTGATTAAACAGATCTGGAACGAAAAAAAGCTTAGAAACCAATACCTGATCTGATAAAGTTTTGAACTCTCATTTCAGAAAGAAAAAAAAATTAGCAGAACGTACTTTTTATTTCTGCAAATTGGGAATTTGGATTTTTATATACAGTAATCGGTTTTGTTATTATTAAGGAAAGGAATGAGCATACAGTGTCATAAGTAGTCATTACTGGTCAAAATTGGTGATTTTTCTCTCTCTGGTGCGAAAAAAAGAGAAATACTTATTTAGTACCATAATTTTCTGAAGATAATTGATTGGTTTACCCAGGCAAACTCCCTGGATTGGTGGATATTTTTTTAATATATAATATATCGTTAGTGAATGGAAGCTCCCTTTTGGCTGCTCAAAAAGAAGAATCAAAGAAGTCCGTCTACGTAATGGCAGCAAGTATTCTTCAGATAACTGAAATAATCTTACTTGCATTTAGATGTTGGAATAACCAAAGATGGGAAATTATGCTGGAATTTAGTGAATAAGAAACTGAAATGCTTGATTAGCTTTCAGTTGGCAATAAAGGTAATTTTACGAGACAAAGCATTGTGGTAATTTTTGATAGTGGAATAGTGTTTGTTGTGTTTAATTAGGTTTTGAAGAATGTTAAAATCCAATTCTTTAATTTGAGTTTCACAACTAGCAAACTGCTGCTATTGAAACTTGTTCTGTTCACCCTGTTAATTAAGATATTTTTCATTTTCATTAATATAAAAAATTCAGATTTGAATGCTTTTAACCTGATTAAATTTCTAATTCAATGTACATTATGTGACTTTTTGGAAAGATTCTCTTTCGCAAGTTCTAGCAAATATATAATGTGATATAATTTAACATTTTCCCTTAGATAATGGAGTCAAATTTTAGAAATATCGGCAATTGTTTTTATTACTTTTATTACTTACAAACATGTTGTTGTGTTTATCTTGCATTAATGCGAAACGTTATAAGATATTGAGCATTTTCGGGAAGAATATATTTTATACAGTATGGACTTATTGTAAATTCAATATGTTGGTAATTTAAAAAAAATTATAAATGTAAGGTGTATATATATATAATATATTTATTGATTTGAGTTTAAGAAAAGTCAGTTTAATTGCTAGTTATTCTTCAATAGTTACTCTTAAATTGCTCTCTAATAATAATTATAGTTACTTTTAAACATCTCAAATTGAATAATATTTTTAATTTGTGAAAAAAAAATGAACAATAAAATTTGACCTCAAGGCAAAAAAATACGAATGAAATATTCGTAATCAATTATATTTTCTTGAATTTTAGTTATTAGGTAGTTAAACGATTATAATTGTAAATTATTGTCAGAAAATATTAGTATACGAACAATTTAAAATGAGACTGCTTGAACTTAATGACTAAAATTCAAAATATCGGATGTTGAACAATTCTAAAGAATTTATTTAAAATTATTATTACAACATATTGAATGTTTTAAAAATTATATCATAGAAATAATTTTTTAGTTACAATAAAATATTTATTAGAGCTGTAGTACAACATTTGAGTCATCTTGTGAAAGCTCTAATACAATAAAAACTGTATTAGAGCTTTGAAGTAATTTTGTTTACCAAAATTTAACATTAAAATGAACAAAAATATTTTGGGACAAAAAAAATCAATTAAAAAACGATTAAAAGGAATGTTGGAATGTTTCAGTAATGCTGATTTTACTTCATTTCTGCTTTTCTGACTCTAAGAAATGAAGAGTATATTCTTCAATTTAATTGATATTACTCAGTCCTTAAACTAATTAAATAAACTATTTAAGTAATGTTTTCTACAAACTCAAGTGCCAGAATGAAGAGCTTATTATTTGAAAAGTGCTTTTTATTTGGAAGAATTACCTAATTTATACAATTAAGCTCAATAATTAATTAATTTATACTCAATTATATTTATACAATACAATTTATACTCAATGGAAATCAAATAATTAAAATCGTATGTTAAGTTTCATGAGTACAGAAGAATATATACTTTGCCATACAATTAAGAGGTATCTCTCTTTTCTATTATCTTAAATAGTTTTAAGAATTTACTTTTTTATGAATTTATTGTACATTAAATATCTCCTATTATACTGTCTGAAAAATTCTTTCTTTATCTCATTATTTAAAATTAACATTTTCATTTATTCAACTTAATGTGTTTCAATTTTAATTTCTTTTAAAGTGTTTATTAACAAATGCCAGCACAGCCTTCACGTTTTGTTTAGAAATAACATTTATAATTATTTGTAGAAATGAAATAAACTAATCTTCTTCACAAATATAGCATTTTTGGATGGATTATTTACTCATTTGTTATGTTTTCATGAAATGTTTACTTGTTAGTTTTAACTTTAATTTGAATACATTTCAGTTAATTACGACAAAATTATACTGTTTTCTGCATAAATTGATATCAGAATTAACTAACTTTTGACTTCTTTGAATAATAAGCTTTTAATTGAATTGCTTTTAAGTTATCTAATTACCATTTAAATACATCACAGTAAGGATGTACATGACAAAGTTCCGTTTGTTTCTTTTATCATTACATTGCTTTATCTGGATACATTGTTGCATATATCTCCTTCCACAGAAGTCAAACAGAATACTTTAAGTTTTATGTTCATTTTGTTTCTTAATAATGGGTGAATGTTTTTTTTTCTTACCATTTTTCATTGAAAACCTTTTGAGTATTGGATTTTTTGGAACATTTGAAATGAACTCTAAACTGTTAATAAAAGATTTCAAATATTTGGAGTTAAAAGAATATGATACTTTCTTATATTTCGTGTTAAGAAAAATATAGAGAAAAGGCTTCGTTATACCTTAAATTCCAGTGATTACTAATTTGTGCTAACATTTTCAATTAATTCAGTTTTCAGAAAATGGAGATAAACTCGTTCTAAATGTCTTTTCTTTTTCAGCCTTTCCGTAGTCACTATTATAAAAATTGAAATTGCTTTTGGGGATAATTTACAAATAAGTAACTAATTAAATAGCTGACATTCAAATTTTGAAATTTCTGCAAAATTTAACAATTTTATATAAATAAATTTGTTAAGACACAAATGTTTTTATGATATTTTAACTTTTTTTGAGAATTACAGGTGTTTTTTGTCTTTCGTATTATCCATTTATAAATTAATTAAAAATTTAAAATAAATTTATAATAATTTATAAATTTAAAAATTATAAATTAAAATATAAATAAAATATACTATACATTATAAATTAAAATATAAATAAAATATATTATAAATTATAAATCAAAACAAATTTACACAATTTATAAATTTAAAACAGTTTATAAATTAATAATATTTTTGGGAATTGGTCAGCATATCATCAAATAGTTTGCTTCTTAATAGGAACTAACTAAATTACATTTCTGTAAATAATGCAATTTCAGTCATAACTTAAAAATAAAAGAATAGTTAAACTATAGTCATTGGTAATTAAAAAGGAAAAGAAAAAATATATATTTTAGGAATATTATATCGAACGTAAATTGATACATGAAATATAAGCAAATGATATTGAATATAAAGCATGGTTCTTTTCACTTACTCATATATTCCTTTTTAATTAAGAACATCATTTATGATATTTGTTTTTTGAATATGGCAGATGTTGTCCCTGTACGACTTTAAAATCTGTACCTCGATGCATAATGGAACATTAAATCATCAAAATCCTGCTTCTTCTTTGTTGAGTCTTTAATTACCTTACAAATAACATAATTTTATCTATTATTTTGTAATAATCATTGAATTTAATAAAAGACATCACGATATAGAATCCGACAAATAACAATCTTTTTGCTGATTTAATCTATAAGTTTCTATGGCTTGAATCTGGGGATGAATTAACCTTCCCATTTATTTAAAATTTTCTTCAGAAAAATTTATTTTCAATTTCTTATAACTATCTTCTAATCTAAAAATTCGGTCAATATTTATTGCATCTTAGAAGAAAATCTATAATTTTCCACATTACCTACATTTATCTAATGATTTTTTTTAGTAAATTAATGTATATTTTAAGTTTTGATTTTTTCCAATTTTAATTAAGTCAGGATATTTACAGAATTATACTATATGCATATATACATATAATATGCATAGAAAAGAAGCATTTCTAAATAGGTACATTAATCTGAAATGCGTATATTTGCATTAAATACATCGATGCCAATCAAAGATGTATTTAACTTTCAAGATTACTACGGAAGGTAAATTTGTGAGATTCGAAAATGAATAAAGATTCAAACATTTTAAAAGTCATAAAGATGTTCATAAATGTCATAAAATCCGGCGATCACATTTCGGTATCATCCTATTCATAATTGACATTTGAATTATTAACTCAAAACGCACTTACGATTTCTTTTCCAAAGAGAAAACTGAACTTTTACTCCCGATAAAAGCAATCCGCTTTGATCAGTTTCGAGTAAACGTAAGTCAAAATGACGAGATCGCGGTAGAAGTTATCAAAATTAAATATTGCTTTCAGCTGCTTAAACTGAAGTGAAGTCATGTACACGAATGTCAGGATGATGAACACCAGAATTATGTTCCAAAACAGGAATGGCAGCTCCCATGGAAAGTTTCAAAATTCAATTTCAGCTTATTTCGAACACTATGTTATAAGTTTTCGACTCTTGATGTTTGAGAATACCAGAGAGAGAGATAGAGGAAGCCTTCATACTTTCCGTTCCACCTCTTCTCGACTTAAACGTTGAATTTAAAACCAGTGAAGGATTTTTCGCAGTTGAAATGTGATTCCAGGTTGTTTCCTTAGTAATACGACTATTTTTATTTATGTGAATCTTGAAAAGGTGAATTCTTCTCCCGGGAAAGGGAACAAAAACAGAAGAAATATAAAAGAATATTGCTCCTAGCTGTACTGGTTTATATTAAAATCAAGCGAAAGAATTCTTAGACCAGAGAGTTTTATTCAAATGTTTCTGTATTGACATTTGGAGTTAAATATATAAAACAATCTATAAATAGGAAATAATTGAAGGAATTATAGGTTTCTGGAAAAAAATTTAGATGTCATTTACAGTCTGACTTTTGAAAATTCTGATTATTGTATACATGTATTGAAGGAAAAAACAGTTCATAGATATTATTATAGAATAACAAAAATATAGATATTTAGAATGCTCCAATTTCTAATGTTTATGATCAAGAATCACTGTACCTTGCGCATATTCTAATAGGAACATAGATCATAAATGAAACACTTGATTTCAATAAATATTTTCCTCCCTATTTTTTTTTTCATTGCCAACAATCGGTAATTCTCTTGTTTCTTTATAAATATTTTCTTCCTAATATCTTTTCTCACTGAGCTCAGACCTCCCAAAACCTCTTGAGAATTTGTTCGAATATAATGAGTGATATGACAGAACGGAGAAAGGCTTAAGGGGGAATGTCACAGATTCTTGGGATGCACGCAGAATTTTCAGTGGCTTTTCCTTGTTGGGTGAATTGCTCCTTGTGAAAATCCAGAGAAGTCAAAATTTCGGTCCCCAGTGACCTTTCTTCTTCTTCTTTTTACTTTCAGCATGAAGTACTGGGGGAGGATTATCTATTTAAAAAGTTTTTCTTTTCATTTTCGTTTGTTTTTATTTAAATTTGGTTTCCACCTTTTTATTCTCTCTATGAAAGGAGATTTTATTCTGTGCTTGATTTTACACTTTTATTTTCATTGAGATTACGAAATTTTTTCCCCTTCATTTTATTTTGGTTGTTACCCACATCTTATCAATTTTATATCTGTTTTTCATTGTATAATTAGCATTTAGGTATAGGGAATGTCCATTTTCAAATAAAATAACTAAGTAAAACTTATAAAGGTATAATTTAAATCTGCAATAATTATTTTAAAATTTGTGCTAACAGCCCCATTTATATTAGTTGAGGCTCTACATTTGAAGCCATTTCTTTAAGAACCTGCATATGTACCAAATATGTAAGATTTGATATTCTCTTTATTATGAACTATTTAAGAGTTTTCATTGAATGGGATAATATGTAAATTGAAGTTAAATTTTAAGCATGTATTCTAATTTAAAAACTTACCTGTTTAATTTTCTGATATCGAATGAAATATCTTATTTAGAAATGTATTGATGCTTTAATTAAAATGATTTCATAAAATTTTTAAGATATTCATGAATTAAATTTTTTTGCATTTAAATATAATAAATTTAATTGGCAATTTCGGTTCATGCGTCCAATTCCCAAATGAAGGATATGTAAAATTTCAGTATTTTATTATAAAATTTGTTATAGATATTAAAATATATTTATAAATTCTGGCATAAACACATGGGCATGAGTTAGCAAAGCGGAAAGATCAGCGGATGATCGTTTATAAATGATCATATTGAGATTACGACAGAAAATAACGATTGCTAAATAATTATTTAACAACTTATTGGTACACAATAATCTAAGCATTATTTAAATAATAATTTAATTCAAAAGCAACAAATGTTTTCCATCCATGATAGTACAGAGTTACAATTATCTGATAACATTTTTGTGCTCTTAATGAGATTCTTGCTCGGTGGAGTCACAGAAACCATCTTGAATATACGTTGTAATTATACTTTAGTCAAGGAAGTGGCAAATAAATAATTGTACATAAATGATCCCACAAATAAAATCGCATAGGTGTTAAATTAGGCTATCCGATTGTTCCACCTAAGTTAGTGCACTTATATGAAAACTCGCTATTTTATCACCGATTCACAACCGTAGAACGGTGATTCTAAGATATATCCTTGTGAAATAAAAAAAAAATGTATGACATTTTTATCATCAGTACAGGTCTGGAATCATCTAGCAAGTGACTGGATTACTCTTTCGGAGATTTCAGGTGTTTCACGCACAGTTTTTGACAACGACTGAAACTTTAGCAATACGGTCGTCATCAGAGTCATTGTAGAATCGGTGAAATTTCATTTTCCCTGCTTGTTTTTATTTACAATTAATTGTTCGGCATACACTTTCCGTTTCAGGCCCCACTTTTCTATACAAAAATACCTCTGAATATATACTTAGCCTTAAACTTTGACATGAATTCAGATATATATATATATATATTATTTGAATATATAAAATGCGTTATATTACTACATATAATAAATCCACTTTATGGTACAAACCATATTAAATCTATTCATTTATAAAATTAATTTATATATTCATTTATAAAAATCTATTTTATCTATTTCATTTATAAAAATAATTCATTTATATAAATTCAAAATTCTAATAGATTAATCATTCACTTTCAATAAAATATTTAAATTGAATATCATTATCCCTTCCATTTTATCATGTTTTGTCTTTGTAATTTATTTCAAATTTCAAAGGAATTATCCTGACTGACAGATGTCTGATGACATGGTATGAACTTGAACTTCAAATTTGGGGCATGAAATATGCGCATCCACCAGATGGCTGGATAATATTGAAAAAACTATCTGAAGTGGATATGACGCTGGAGGGATATTGCGCTGGATATGGTCAGATACGATAAACTTGGTGAAAGGGCTTTGGCCTGTAACAAGCTGTTCTGTTTGAGAAAAAGAAGATTTTGTTCAGTTATCTAAGCAATTTATTTCATTTTTTAAAAATATTTTTAATTAATCGAATCGATTTTTCTATATTTACCACAAAATATTCTTTTTGAAGCTATGAAGACATATAATTAATATATTGTGAAGAAAAATCTTTATCTTTTTCATTATACTAAACAGGACTCTCTCACAAGAAAATAATACATAGATTGCAGGATGTTGTAAAATGACTGGAAAGCCCTGCTTCTCAGCAATTATAGACATTTTTAGCATTTCTAAAGCCGATTTCTTCTACCCACTCTACACGCTAACAGGCTAACTGAAATATTACATCTCAGATGAGCTGGAATATACTCCTTATACTTCACTTTCTTCTGGTTCTAAAAATTTATATAAATTCTTTTTCATCGGAATTTTTCATAGTCTCCTGCTGTATATAAATTCTGATTGAGTATAATTGATAAAATATTTTTTTTAATTGAACGTTTAAAGTTTTTATTGCCAATATTGGTTTGCAGCTTTATATCGCATCATACGTATTGTTTATCTTTCTATGTTTTATCAGACGCTTTTTTTCAAGATATGCATATGCCAATAATAATCAACTCTGAAAAATAAATAAGAAATAGTAAAGTGTTAAATGTATGGAAATATTGTTTAAGATTCAATTTTGAAAGATACTCGCTCAAATCTGGTAAGACTATAAATCAATCCTATGTAAAACTTAAAACCATCATTCAAGCATACATATTAGCAATAACTTGATGTTTTGTGAAAGGATTGAAAAATGTTCATCAGTTATGAGGATAATTTTCGATAAATTAGCGTTGTTAAAGTAAAATTGAAAAATAAAATCAATTACTTTATGATTTAATTTTTTAAAAAATCAAAGGGTACAGTATCATAAAATTAATAAGGCTGATGTATGAAATCAAAACATAAAAAAATGAAAAATACAGAAAATTCAATATTAATATAAAAAAATCGTAAATAAATAAATTTCATAAAGAATAAATGCAAGAATTTTAAAATCTGAAAGCTTACATTTATTAATGCTCATCCCAAAAAATATGAATCAATTTAAAATCACTTCTAGTCTATATTAATTACTTATTCATAACCTTAGTGAGGACACGTGCATAAATATGTTATATTGGTTCTCAACAGCAGCAACCTCAAATATTTTTTAAGTCAATTATGCAATTCATGGGTGTGTATTTTGAATTTTTAAGCAGGAACGCATAAATGAAAAATACAGATGTGTTTTATTTCCTATTAAAATGCCTTCATTTTAATTATATTTTTATTTATTCGATTTGACAAACATAAAATTCAAAAATGCATCGGCAAAATACGTTTACTTAAATAATATGGAATACTTTTTTTTATCTATATTATTTTTTAGCCTATATTATTTAGAAGATCAATTCAATCCCATGTCAAAAAATAAGAATTCAATCGCTACAGAGATATAAAAGTATTAAATCGAAAAGTAAGGAATCGATTTCCACAGCCATTCAACTAAATGAATCAAGTGACTCGATTAAAGTTAGCAGCAGAACAAAGGCGATCGTGTTGAAGAAAACTTGAGTTTTCTCATTTAATGAATGATGGCGGAACAGAAGGCCTAACAAAAGGGTTCACTCATTGCAGCAGGAGACTTTGGAAGCATGGATGGCAGCGAGATCTTTAGCAAAGTTTAAAAGTAAAGGCTGTTAATTATGACGCTTTTCCGTCATCATCATTTATAGTCCTGTCCACAAGCTCGGTCTACCCAGCAGAGAATGACTTACAGGCAACTAGAGGACCATTTTCCCAACTAATAGTGTTTTAAAATCCCCAAGTGCCAGAACTGTCCATACATCGTCCAAAATTGCCAGATCCCTTAAGGTGATACATTTTGGTATTTGGGATATGGGGGAAGGTGGATTTAAATTGAGCGATTGAAGCTGTTTAGTAAAATTACGATGAAAAATGAAGATTAGTTGAACTTGGATGGAATATCGGGCAGTAAATTTCCGTCGCTTAATATGCTGGTCGTTACGGCATAACTTAATCTTTTGAGGTTGCTACAGACTTGGCTGAAGCAGATTGAGAAGAGGTGTTGATATTTCACTCTATTTTTAAATCTTCTGAAACGGAATAAAGAATTGATCTTAAATGTAAGCTATTATAGAATTAGTATATTCATTATCCTAACTCAATTCTTTTTAGATAAAAGTTTCATAAATGAAAGATGTGTATAAAATCTTTTCCCAATGATTTATTATAATTAATTAATACACATCTCCTTATTTTTATAGTTTACTTATTATGATTGTTATTATCCTCATTATTTTTTCAATTTACTGCAGAAATGGAATTATATTAAAGCTATGGTCTAATCTATTGTTTGAAATATGAAACAAAATAAACTTATTACTACTTATATAAGTTTTTTTTGTAGTATATCACTCATATTGAACTAAATAAAAATGACAATTCTATTGAAACATTAATGTTCAGAATCAGGCCTATAGAATCATATTTGTACCTACGACTGAAATGAAGATATTGTATTGAAAATGAGTTTTATGTTTTATTTTTATTCTCGCACATCTACCCTTATATATATATATATATATATATATATATATATATATATATATATATATATATATATATATATATTTGAATATTCGAATTTGTTTCACTCTGTCCCTTCATTTACAATACAATTTCTCACTTCATATTTTTATAATGTCCCTTGGTGACTTGTAAGCTAACTCCATGATATTTCTAAACAAAACCAATTATCTATCTCCTTGTTACCTTGATAAAACTTCCATAAATTCTAAGAAAAAATGCTCAATTTCAAAATATATCCATGGAATTATAAATAATTTTCTCAAGCACTCTGTATTATTAATTTTCTCATTCAACATTTATCCTGTTGTATTGTTTTTTTCTTAATTAAAAAAAATTATTTTTTCATAAGAGATGTTATATTTAATTATGACTTTCATTAAGATATGATAAATAAAGCTGTGGCTTATTAATATGTGTTAATAACTTTCCCTTGGCATCTCTGCAATAATGCGCATTGTTAATTGGATAAGACATCTAATAAATGACTAAAATTTAAACTTTTGTTTAATAGAGTTGAAGAGAACTAAAAAGTCATTTTGTACTCGAAATATGAAAGATTAAAGAGGACATATGAAAATGTTTTCCACTCTTTGTAAATAAGTGTGTGATAAATTTTGGGGTCTCTTTCAAACATCTTCTTCATATCTCTCTTTTCTCACATTCAAATTGAAAAAAGTAAAATTAAAAGTTCTACTGAAAGAATTTTTTATTTTGCTCCAAAAAAACAACAACGTTAGAAACATTTTAATATTTATTTATTTTCTTGTTGTTCATTTCCTTTATATTTGAAAATATGTAAGAAAAGGATTTAAAAATTAACTTTTAATTAAAATTATCAAAATTAGATATTATTTTATATATATTGTTCTCAGTTCGAAAAGCAATTTTGTATTAACAAAAATATATATTCTATATAACTTATATTTTTATTTGTCCTCATTCAAAAGCTTCTTTCTAGGCAAAATTTATAACTTTCTTTCTAAATTTTTTTCCAAACTTCAAAAGGCTTTATTTTAATTAAACTAACCACTCTGATACTAAATAAATAGTTTTGAATCAAAAAACAATAAATTTAATCATGGTTTCAAAAACATTCATATTTACTCAGCACAGAAAATGACAAAACACAAGAAACAAACAGTCAAATATAGCATTAAAGTAAAGTTAATTAACAATTCGATCTTGACACACGCACTTATAAAGTTGGAAACCCACGGGGAATGAAACATGAAAAAAGGGATGTATAAAAGATTTTCAATTTCAGTTTGAAACAAAATTAACTCAACATTTTATCACAATAAAAGCTTAGAAAGTTGCAAAACAAAAAATCATAGAAGACTAAATAACTTTGGTATTTTTTGTATGTATATTCTGATAATTAAACAGAGAGTATATTTCTTTCCAAAAAAAGATTTTTTTTTATTTACAAATAAAAACTTTTATTCCCTTAACTTTTAAGTGATCTATTTATTTTATACTGTCAACTTTCAGGTAAAAGCCGATTCAGCGGGTTAAATGGTTGCTAAACATTTCAATTAAATAATTTGTGCTGTTAGATTTTAATATTTTTTTCCAGCAAAGTATTTTTAAACTTCGAATTTTAATAAATAGGCAAATCGTTCAATTAACAAAAATTCTTATTCTTATTCATTACTAGCCGCCTTTGGCAACCAGCCGGTTCGCCAATCTTAATGTTCGTTAAAATTTTAATAATTAAATATTTTATGCAATTCCTACTTTAATGGCTTCTTCATCGAAATATTTTAAAACTTCACATTTTGATAGTTCATATAATTTACTCATAATATTATAAACGCCTTCAGTCATAACGTAATATGCATCTCTCTAATTTTCTGTTAGCTCCTGTAGAATTTATACTTTAAATTTAAGTGGAAAGGACTAATCTGCAACTAATATAATAATAATTTTTACTGAAGCAAAGTATTTTTTTGTAATATGATTACTGAAACAGTTACTGAGCGTTTAAACTTTATGGGCACTAAAGAATATCTTTCTTAATTTATGTAATATTTCAAGAATTTGTCAACAAAATTTTCTCAGATTCATCATGACCAGATCGATTCATTAACAATGTTTAATTTTAAATGCATCAAACACTAAGAAAATAAAACAAATCGTTTAAAATAATCGGTTGAAAATAGGTTAAAAAAAACTACTTAAAAAACGATGTACTTAATAAGCATATACAAAAAATATATACCTAACATAAATACAATTACAAAAGCATGCAACTAACCTAAAAATTATTTAAATCATCCGTTGATAATGGTTGTCATGTCAACAATCAGAACACATTGCGAATGCATGAATTTTGAACTCCAGTTACGGTAACGCAAATGCGTGAGTTTTTCTACGAAAGTTGGGGTAACACTATGCAGATTAGAAATTTTAATTTCCTTTATTCTGTTTTATTTTAATTCAGGAATACTTCAGAATGAATCTGGAAGATCGATTAATTAACAATGTTTATTTTAAATGCATCAAACATTAAGAAAATAAACAGAATCGTTTGAAATAATCGGTCGAAAATTGTTAGCCCTAGCCTCATTACTGTTGGGGAAAAAAACTGAAGCCTTACTCATTTGGAGTTGGGGAAAATAAAAGGATTTTTTGGTGGGAAAGTTAATTTTTAATTAATAAAATAAATTCTAATTAAAAATTTTAAAAAAGGGACCCCAGGTGCACATTTCCAACCTCTAAGGTATACATCTACCAAATTTGGTAGCTGTAGGTCAAATGGTCTTTTCTGTAGAGCGCCAACACACACATTGAGCTTTATATATAAGTATAGATTATTCCTTTAATGCGAAAAGTAAAAATACCAAATTTCTAAATATTTTTCTAATTTATCTTTCTTGTACGAATTTTACACTTTTCCTGGTGCCTTAGGAATAATAGAAAAAATAGAATTGCCGCAATTGAACGGTTTAAAAAATTTTCTGAGCAACATTATAATAAAATAAAAATCGTCTAAAATATTTCTACACTTTAACATTTCTGGTTTAAGTCACACACCTGTAAATAAGCTTTCAAACCCTTCTTAAAAAAGAAAATTGTGATCAGTTCATGCCCAAGGAAAATCTAAAAGTGAGAAATGTAAATCTAAATTTTTTATTTCTAGTACATTTTATATTTGCTGCTTTCAACATGAAGAAAAAATTTTATATAGACTGAAATTTTTTTGTTTTACATTTTCTCTGATGACATAATTCTTGATATTCCAATATAATTTTTGTCAGAACGGTTTATGGTATTTTTAAAATTTAATTAATATCATTTTTATTTTGCATTAGACATTTTAATATTCTTTAAATTAAGCATCCGTTTTTGGAGAAAAACAGGTGATAATTTGGTAAAGAATCCTGTATTCATTAAATGCGTTTCATTAATAATAATCACACCGGTCACCGAATCTTTTTTCGAAGCTTCTGCGTCCCATAAAAAAAATGTCTTTACCCCGAATAAAATGTAAATTCCCGAGGTCTGCATATAGATCGATATTTGAAAAATTTAATTTTCCAACCTAAAACTCTCTATTGCCGCCTCCTTGAAACTCGTGACTATATTGCTAAATTGTATTTTCTTGAAGTCTACTGATTCAGAAAATATGCATAATTTCAATTGTAGTAGAATTTTTATTGAATACCTGATAGATATTATCCATTATTTATATTTCCTTTTGCTAGAATTGCTTCTATTTATTAGAGGAGTTTTGAATAAAATAATGAATAGAAATTAAGTTTTAATATATATCAAGAAGAATTAGTTAAGTGATCAGATTTAGTAACTTTTTGATCTACCCTTCGACTGAAACTTCACTTAAATTCTTTCCATTGAATCTGAAGCTGATTTTTTTTTTTTTTTTTGATGTGAGACTTTTTTTATTTTCTTCCATTTTAAATATTTTTTTAATATTCTCTACCAATAATATATATATTATTTTCAGTTGATTTTTGTCATTTTCAGATGTTCAGATTCCTATCAAGTTTCCCACATTTCATTTGCTTCTTAATCAAATGATAAATTCATATATTAGGCTTATTTAACTTTATTTTAAACAGGTTGTCAACACACATGTCTTTAATATAATTCGAAAGAGTAGTCACTGAATTTCATTAAAAACGAAATTAAAGAATTTATTCAACAAATATCTACATTTACTCTTTTACTGACTTTCGAAGAAACGGGTGTTCTAAGATACAGATTGAATGTAACGATTGAAATTCAGAGTAAGAGATTTTCTTAGAGAAATAAATAGAATATTCCATTCACATTTAAGAAATTTATTTAATGTAATTTTGGTTTTTGTAATATAATAACGGTCTTAAAAATAATTATAAAATTCAAATTTCTAAGAAGAAAACACACCCGTTTGATGATTTCTGAAAAAATAATTTAAAGAGAAATAATGATTTGCCTAAGACTTAAATTTTTTTTATCAATTTTTAATTTTATCTAGTATTTTTAAATACCGGTTCTGTTATAAATCAAATATCAAGAGCTTAAAATTTGTAAAAAAAATTGGAAAAAAAATGGAAATATTTAAAATAGGCGTTTAAAAATTTTTCTTAGATTTTAGTTTGGGAACAGTGAAGAGAAGTCAGTTTTTAGTTTCAAAAAGAATTTTTAAAAAATCTGGTTGCAATACAACAATATCTCAAGGTGTCGCAATAAACTTAAAATTTTTAAGAAAAATTGAAAAATTATAAACTTTGATATAACATTTTTATGAATTTTCCGTTCATATAATGTTTCAAAAGATGATTTTTAAATACATATATAAGCATTACAATTGAAAAATTATTAATTACAAAGTACAATAATAAGAAATATTTTTTATATCTAATTTTGGGATTTTTACTTCTGTATCCTTAATGATTAAAAATATTACAACTGCAAAATGTTTGTTTCTACTTCATTACCACAATAAAATGGTTTTTTTAAATTAAATTTTGGCATATTCACACGCGAGTCAAATTTTCCTCTTAGGTACCCTCATCTTGCTATTGAACAACAAAAATTTTGAGCCGATACAGAAACCGTTTCACAGTTCTTTCCACTGCTCGCATGTGACAAGGAAGCCGGGGAAAGTCGGAAACCGAGTCCCCTATATTATTTGGTTCAGTTTCAGATGCCCTATGTATAAAATCTTTGAGAAAATCACTAGAAACATCTTTTAGCAAGGAAGGAGGGGGGGGGGAGGTCAGTTACATCATTTTCAAGTCATGAGATGATGTCGATGTAATCCTTTGCATTGAAACTTCTTGACTCTGTTTTTACTTTTTGTTCTTACTTTTAAAACACATCTTAAAGCAAGTTCTCTTTAAATTTTACGTTCGTCACTTAGTATGGACCAAAAGATAATTTCTAAAGCAGCAAAGTACTCATTTCTTTAAATAATCTTATCAATAACGTTCTTGAGATCGCCAGAGAGATAGCGTGAATATGAGATAAGGTTAAAAAGATGTTTGGAACCATAAATACATGAAAATTTAACTTATTATTGGTTGCCACTTTTTGTAAAGAACACTGTTGTTCTTCAGCGTTTTCATTGTAGCCAGTAATCGTTTCTGATGCACTAGTATTTTTTGTCCGTTCTTGATTAAACTTAACTATTATCTGCAATTCTTTACTCTTTCTTGCTTCTTTCTTACTCAAAGCGCTTGTGGTTGCAATATCATTATTAACTATAGCCATTTTCCTGTTAGAGCGTTGATCGTTTAGAACCTCTTATTCCATAACTGGCACATTTTTTTTCCTTTTATACAAGCCAGCAATATCAAATAAACGTCTAGCTTCTTCTCTAAATTCTGAGAGGTTGGAATCAACTTATCTGAACATTTTCTGCTTTTAGACTTTAGTAAATTCCTGCATTTGTATCATAAGCTTTTAACATTTGTGAATTTCTTTTGCTAGAAACAACGGGAATAGGAGCTCTTGACCATATTTATTCTATTATTGGAACAAATATGTCACCTATTTCGCTTACAGAGGATCCTTCTCTGAAGTAATTTGAGGCTATATCTAATATAACAGTTGCACCAGATACATAATTAGTGTGTTCAACTTCAAGAAAATTACTAAATTTTTCGAAAATAGAACACTCCGATATTTGTCTTGTATTCACTAATTAAGATTGAGCCATTTTTACTCACAGAAAATGAATTATATAATACATGGAGAGGTGACGCCAACTCAAATGAACTCGGCAAAGCAATTGATTTGAAACGGACGCAGACAAATCTCTACTTTACCTAAATAACAACCGGTCTGGCAACGACTCAGTGTCATACCAATGCTGTAGTAAAACTGTTTTTATGCTTTTATTCGTATGGCAACGCCTGTTTAAAGCTTTCTATTTCATAATCAAGGCACGCAAAAATCCTTAAAAAGTTGTAGAAAATGTGTTTTTGTTGCGTCACCTCAAAATGCACTCTAATATTTTTATTTGCAATTTTTATTTATTTTATCTATACCAAAAGTTAACTTTTCCGCGCTATTATAAATTAGAAATCAAACGATGATATTTCGTTAAAAAAATTTTAAAATGTAGCAAAAATATCAATTTTATGAAACTTTAACTTTTTTGTGGCACCTCAAGACCTACTCCAATATTTTTCAAATTTATAATTTATTTTATCTATACCAAAATTCAACTTTTTCGTGCTATTACAAATTAAAAAACAAAAAGTGATTTTTTCGTTCCACTATAATGGCGAGTCTAAAAGCTTATATGCGTATGTTTTTGTACGAATTTTGGTGAACCACCTGCATATCCCTTCTTTGTATTGATCAAATTTTTCAGCATTGGGTATCAATTAAATTTGATAATCTACATCTAATCATAAAAATGTATTACTTTAAATATATTACTTTAAATGTATTACTTTAATGTATTACTTTAAATGTATTACTTTATGTATTATTTTACATGTATTACTTTATGTATTATTTTAAATTATATATTACTTATGTATTAATTTAAATGTATTACTTATTATATTTGAAAAAGGTAATAGAGCTTTCCGATTGTTTACCCAGAATGCTAAAGTAGCGAAACTAATTGATGAATAAAATTATCCAAATTATTTCAGTTATTAACCCCTCGAATTGTAATTCAATTTCAGTCTGAACTTTCCAGGTAGATGTAAGATACAGAGAAATAAGGAGTTTACATTTTATATGCCATTAATGCACGCAATCAACGAAAATAAAATTCTTCTTTACTAACCGCTATAACTATAATAATTACTTGATATTGAATAATTACTTGATATATATATATATATATATATATATATATATATATATATATATATATATATATATATATATATATATATGTGTGTGTGTGTGTGTGTGTGTGTGTGTGTGTGCGTGCGTGCGTGCTTGCATGTATTTTCTTTTTTAATTTTCTACTTTTCTAGCTGGGGAAAAAAAAACCCTTCGTTTTTCTGATATTTGACTTTTGCATAATACATTAGTCACGTGATTGTTTTACAGCGGTTTAGATGGTTTTTCAGGAAAAAAAATTCAGCCCTGGAGAAAAAAATATTTAGAATTCAATTCATTTTTAATTGGTCAAAAATTATTGCTTATTTAAATGTTGGTGGTTTAGAAATATGAGTCATATGAGGACAAAAAGTTTTTTTTGTCCTATTGGTACCCTGTAACTTAAAAAATAATGTTCTCAGAAGATAATTTGAAATTTGTGATGGCAGATTTCAATGTTTTTCTTCTTTTTCGATTTCATTTCATTCAAAAGAACTGGAAACAAAAGTTTTAAAATGAAAAAAGAAAAGAATTGTACTTAATTTAAGATATGAAAACACTCTGCAAACTTGCTTAAGAAGGTAATAAAATATCTTTTATTGCGGAAAAATTAAAGTAGTAAATAAGAAAACTCAGCTTCTAATATTTTTTTTCTTACCACATTTTATTCTTTGTACTTATTGAAAGGGAAATAAATGACACCTGAAATGTTATAGAGAAATTAAATCTGAAAGAATGTTTAAGAGTCATTTTCGAATTAGAAAGAAGAATTAAATAATATCCAAACCTCAATGCAACTCATATTCTTTCAGAGCATAAAAAGAGACCACGTGGGTCTCTTCAGAGAGAAAAAAAAACATTTAGCTAGAAAGCAAGAACTTGTGTTTCTAGCCCATTTAATTTTTTAATGATTTTTTTCATGGAAATATTTTTGATGATTAAATATCATTGGTTAAAATAGGTTGTGTTTTCTCCTGCTTTGTTTTAAAATTTTGATTACATAAAATTCGCTTTAAAAAGTTGTATCATGCACTAAAAGTCTCACTGTGATAAACAATATTATGTTTTATTATTTAATCTTTTGTTTTTCTACATGTTTGAAAATATTTTCTTCTTTTTGTAGAAATGGTATTTTCGACTGTAAGAGTAAATCATATCTGATAAATCCTCTGATATGAGCATTGTTGGAATTCATGCTGCTCTAGAGTGAGATTTAAATTTTATGATGACAAATATTTCTACAGAATATTGCCTTGATGAACCATTTGAAAATTTTTATTAAATGTAAAAGTTTTATCTACACAGCTGACAGTTTTTATCTACACAGTTTATTATGGTATTCAATGACTCGAGTAGTTAGAAATGCGCTGCCAGAGACAATTGCAATTAATTATGTCCCCCCATTTAGGGATGTTACGTGAATAAATGACCTGTGACGAATTGCAATATTGGTAATGATCAGAAGTTTTAGTTAACTTATAAATATTCATGATATTGAGTTGCATATTATAAAATTGAGTATAGTCATGCGATATTGAACGAAACCACACAGCACAGTTCTGTAACAATTTCGAATGTTGTATAATTCTAAATTAATAATTATTATTTCACAGTTAATGCATTGGATGATCATCTTCTTAAATGAAATGTTTATTTTTTAATTCGTTAAAAATAATTACGGAAAGCCTTTTTTGTAAAATGGTGAGAGAAATTACTGATGTATAACCACTAAACATATCTAGCCAATAATCATATCTATTCCATTTCTATGTACTTTAAGCAAATGCAATCTAAATCATAAAAAAAGCTATTTTAAAACACAAATTTTTAAATACAATTGATTTATTATAGTAATTATGAAATTTTAACCAATTTTGTTTGATCATATATATATATATATATATATTAAAATTATCAACTAAATTTTTTTTCGTATTTCCATTGAATACCTAATTCTTTAAAAAAGTTACACTTATTAAATTCTATGATTATAAATATATTTATTTAAACGCCATAGAAAATGATAAGAAAATCGGATATGCTTTGTTAGCTAAATTAAAATCTAAAATACATTTTTATATTAAAAAATTAAAGAATTTGGTCGTCATTTTGCTTATTATATTACTCATATTTTATTTGCTTCATTAAGGGTAAAGAGCTAAAGATGAATACTATTTTTCTGTAGGTTTCTTAAGTTTTGAAACCACATACAGTTTTTACAAACAGCTTTTAATAATTCTATGGAGAAAAAATCTAATTAAAAGTGCCAAATAATAATCTTTTTATCATATAACTATGAATTAATTGTTCAGTTATTTATCATTGAAGATAATAAGAAAATGTATATTGTAATTAGCCTAATAACTTGAAGTATCGATATCTTCATATAGTCCAGTTAAAAAAAAATCTGCAGCTAAGATTTGTCGCTAGTAGTTGCTCGTATGTTTAAGAGCCATATAATACTGATTTTGATATGATTTTATTCCCAGGCCGAGGTTTTAAGCATAGTTTACAAAAATCAATATTAAGAAAAAATTGTTTTCTTTCTCAAACTTTGTTAGCTTAAGTGGATTATCTCTTAGATTCCAATGAATTCTAAAGAAAATAGCAGTTCAGGATTTGAAATTCACTGAAAGCAATCTTTAAATTTATTACAGTATCTATTTTATGTTTTTCCTTTTATTTCACTCTATTCAATTCACTAATTCAACTAAAATGTGGATTTATTTTCTTTCTTATGCAAATTGCAGTTGATCTAAAATTGTTTTAAATTATTTGGCTTCCATCAAGAGGATAATTAACTCAAAAGACGTTCACCTATGCGTATTAATTGTTTGAATGCTACACGTTTGTGTATCAATTAAAAAGAATGTGCTTTCAATAAAAATTAATAGATTTTAATATTTTTTTAAGTATTTAGAAAAATAAAATTGGTTTTATTTTTTAAATTTTAGAATTAAAAGATATCTTAATGTGATATCTATTTTCAAGCATTACACTGTTAATATAAGGTAGTGAATGTCTAAAAATAGCAACAAAAAAAAGATTTAGTCGAAGGCGAAAATTCCCCAAATAAAAGTAGGGAAGAAAACTAAATGACATTTCACTAAAGTCATCATCACATATCATCACATAAAATCATATCAAAATCAGTATAGTCAGTCTTCATATAGTCACTTTATCCACATAAATTCAATATATTAGCTGTTCTTAATAAAATTATGTTAAGAATAATTAACTGGTAAAATATATGGTAAATTAAAAAAAAACACCAAAAAACGGGGATTCTACATGGATGCATTACAGTTTTGAGATTTGAGTTCACTGGGCAATATAACATAATAAACTATAATTCGTTTGCCAGCATGTTTTCATCACATCCTATAACTGAGGATGAAAAACTTTCGGTACTGTGGTTAGTTCTCTCCACCACTGTGGGTGCATGAAAAGGTATGAATCCGGTACTTCCCATTGATGACGGGACGTATTTCCTTAGGGATTGGTTGTACCTTGGCCTGTGATGGCCTTTAGGACTCAACCACAGTTCCCAAAAGTGTTGCTGTTTCAGCAGTCCGGTCATTCAAGTTTTTCAGTATGCATTGCGGCAGGACGGAGTTGTCAATTAGTAATTGTGAATACCCATTTCAAAGGGAGTATTAAAAAAAATCGAACCACAGTTCCATATTCCTAGACTAGATATTTCCGTAATGTTCCTTGAAAATTAACTGTATATATATATATATATATATATACACTTGATTGGGGATAATAGTATAACAAGTGCTATGCTGATATGAAGTACATAAAATGTATATCTCATATTATTATAGAATTATTTAACAAATATCTTCCAAAAATCTTAATTCAACTGGTTTATAGATGGAAGCTAGGTTTATTTCTTAGAAAGAAATTTAATGTTTCACATAACCCCGTTCATATCGAATATCTTACAATATCACCGAATATGTTTTAGTTTTGCCTTAATATTTTATCGCAGAATTGACATCTTAAATTATTGATTCAAAATAAACATAAGACTTTCGGTACTGTGGTTAGTTCGTTCTCTCCACCACTGTGGGTGCATGAAAAGGTATGAATCCGGTACTTCCCATTGATGACGGGACGTATTTCCTTAGGGATTGGTTGTACCTTGGCCTGTGATGGCCTTTAGGACTCAACCACAGTTCCCAAAAGTGTTGCTGTTTCAGCAGTCCGGTCATTCAAGTTTTTCAGTATGCATTGCGGCAGGACGGAGTTGTCAATTAGTAATTGTGAATACCCATTTCAAAGGGAGTATTAAAAAAAATCGAACCACAGTTCCATATTCCTAGACTAGATATTTCCGTAATGTTCCTTGAAAATTAACTGTATATATATATATATATATATATATATATATATATATATATATATATATATATATATATATATATATATATATATATATATATATATATACACTTGATTGGGGATAATAGTATAACAAGTGCTATGCTGATATGAAGTACATAAAATGTATATCTCATATTAGTATAGAATTATTTAACAAATATCTTCCAAAAATCTTAATTCAACTGGTTTATAGATGGAAGCTAGTTTTATTTCTTAGAAAGAAATTTAATGTTTCACATAACCCCGTTCATATCGAATATCTTACAATATCACCGAATATGTTTTAGTTTTGCCTTAATATTTTATCGCAGAATTGACATCTTAAATTATTGATTCAAAATAAACATAAGACTTTTCATTGCAGAAAATTGAAACGCCCGTTCCTATAAACGCAAATAGAGTTTCTGAGTTCTGCTCAGTACATTTAAACCAAAATGACAAAACAGATGTAAAAGGGAACGAAATTGAATATTGTTGTCAGTTGTAACTTCATATGTTTGTGAATCTCTTATACTTCCATGTATACAAATGTTAGGATGATAAACACGGAGAATTATGTATTAAAGCAAGAGTGACGGTTTCGCGAATGTTAGAGAATCCAATTTCAGTCTATTTCGCCCGATGTGTTGTATATTTTTGACATATTATATTTAAGTATACTTCAGAGAAGGAACAAATGAACAAAGATAGAGAAAGAGAAAGACAAAAATCCACATTTTTTCACTCTTCTCTATTTAAATCAAGCAAAATGCATTGGAGAATCATTCTTACAATCGATTATGATTTTTTAAGTATGAAAGATTTTTGATGGATGAAACTTCAAAAGAGGATTTCTTGCTTTGTAAGTGATATCTAAAATAAAGAAATATGAAAAATTATTTTATAAGATATTGGAATTCTTATTAAAATCCCGAAAAAGAAAATTGATAAATATATGGCTAGAAAGGGTGCTATATATATTTATTAAAATATTAATTATTAATCTAATTGAAATATGACATGATTTTTTTCAGTTTGGAAGTTATGAAATTACATTCCCAAATTTTCATAATTTCTTCTAAATAATTTTATAAATTGGACATTTATATCATATCTCAAACAAATGCATTGAGATATTTAGGAAATGCCTGACGATTGGCGAATTCTAAGAATTTCAAAATTTTATAATATCAAATAATTTTCTTTTTTATGTAAAATTTACACACATGAAAAATCAAACGAGCTTATTAAAATTAATTCTGTCTCACAATACATCTCTCCAATATATTTGTAATATCATTTAGAAGTCATAAGATGTATCAAAAATTGTTTAACTATTACCTTCTTATGCATATTTCCTTTGGTATAATATCATAATCATGTGATAGATTTAAGAAATAAAGAAAACATTTAAAAATATTTTTATCTATACTTTTAGCATTCTAACTGCGATCCCAACCTCTCACAACCAATGTCTCAACAAATGGTTTACCCTTTTGTCAGAATCATCGCATATGAAATTCGGTGAAAGCATTTTAGTATGATTGAAATCTGTGTTTTTTAAAAAAAACTAAAAACCTTTTAAAATATTTAGCACTAAGTGAGAAGATGTATTGAAAAGGAAAAGAAAATAGGTTGAAATAAATTATTCGTTTAGTGGATGCTTTTCTTCTCCTTTCGGGAAATTGCGTTTTATTGCTCGCCAAATGTGTCGAAGAAAATTGATTGTCCTACATAAAATAATCTGGTAATATTCAAGCATTTTGATTTCCTCTGGATTTCAATTTTTTTGGAACTTATTTATATTGATTTGTCGTAGATTGAATTTTGTGTGATGCTTTTACGAATTTCATTTCAAGTATATGTATTTAAAGATGAAAAACATTTTATATTTGCCTCACAAGTTGATTTGAAAAAATAAAACTTAATATTTCATTGAGAGGCTCTTTTGATAAATGGAGTAGAAATCATGCAAATTCCCGTTTTTCTGTTCCTTTTTTTTAAAATCGAGATTACTCTAAATTTTTTTCAAAAGCCAAATGTTCAATAAATCTAAACATATTTAATTATTTTCAGTTCTGTATTGTTCGTTTCAGAGTCACGTGACTAAAACTCTTCGATGCCTACACTTCTCAATGGGTTCTTAGACTTTCTAATTCTTTTTTATTATCCTTTTTAATTTCGCCAATAACATGAGTTCATCCTTATTGCTCATTGTGAACAGTTTTACCTTTCGTCTTTCTTCTCACATCGTTTTTGACAAAATAAACTCCTCCTGATGCATGCGCAAAAAAGCGAAGAGTTTCTGAATCCAAGAATAAACAGGACTGAATAACGCAAGAATTATTTCATTTGAGAAAAATGAGCAGAATGGAATATCAATTGCCAAAAAAATTGAAAACATTATGGAGCTTTTTTATTCTATAATAAATAGTTCACAGAATTTAAATTTTGCAATTTTAGTCCTTTAACCTATATTGTATTAATACCCCACTATTCTGATGAGTCTAAAAGATCTATTAATAGATAAAACATTAATTTTTGCGATATTAAATATTTACTAAATCATTTATACATTGAAAATTATTAAGAATAATCGAAAATATTTAATTCAGTTCAGATATGATTTATTTTTATTTTCCTAAAAAATAATCAATATATATATATATATATATATATATATATATATATATATATATATATATATATATATATATATATATATATATATATATATATATATATATATATATATATATATATATATATATTCATAGAGAATACTATAATTATAATAATTGAAAACATATCTATTTAAATTCAGAGATCATGCCTGATAAAATTTTAAGAATTCACCCTGTTAACTTTAAATCGAATGCAAAAATCTTATAATCGAACTAGATCATGGTAGTAAGCATCGAGTAACTTTAAAAATGAGCAAAATTTAAAACTCTTTTAAGTATTTTAAGAATAAGGAAACTAATCATATTCCATATTATTATTTCCTCAAGAAAAATACCAACATAACTGTAATAAAAGCGTACTTCTATTATAAACAAATGAAAAAACAAAGTAAGTTGAATGCATAAAACATGTTTTCCTATATATGGCATATATGTGCCATATTTAAATGATTTGTCAGATATCAAACATGTTTAAAATTTAGAAATAACAATACATTTTATAAATGCTTAGCCAATACTAAATGCTAATATTTTATGTTTAAAACAATAAAAATGGTATCCAATACCATTAGAATCAATTCATAAAATAAACGTAAAATTTAATTTTACAAATAATAGCAAACACTGGGACCAAATCTGTCATTTACGGTTAAAAGGTGTGGAACAAATATTTAGAATTATATATGCAAATGGAATATTCAAATCTTAGCATGCAGTAACAATTGTCATAAAGGGAGAAAATAACGAAGGTAAGAGAGATGTTAAAATGAAATTTTGAACAAAAAATAAAATTATAAATACAGTAGAAATACATTTTTGAAAGGTATTCTATTCTTTCAGACATTTTGTGTCTGTGAATTTGGAGTGTATATCGGAGAAAAATTTGTAACGCAATTGTAAAGCCAAATAAAAATTCTACCACATTCATATAAATCAGTGGCTTTCTTTCTAAAGTCATTCTTTTCTGCAAAACTATTACTCATTTCATTCTCGTAAATACTGAAAAGATTTAAGAAGGATGAGCAACATGAGGAAGAAGGACTGAGAAATACTCACTAAAAATACCCAAAGCAACTGTCGACGCATTGCTGAGACTGAAGAACAGAGATAGTGGTATTTGCTGCAAATCAAGTGATGCATTTAAGGAAGTCCGTTCTTCGAATGGAATGTTTTTGACATAACATGATTCTTTGGCCAATTTATAAGAATTTGTGACATTCCATATCAGAGAGCCAATTTCCGTGCTTCTATTTACCTTCCGATGGTGTTATAGATGTCACGGCATCTATTCTTTTCCTTTGAATTATTTTTAAAAGAAACCGGTTTTCGGAAGAGCTACAAAGACAAAAGTCGAGATCGGACTCAATGATATAAACCATCAGCTATTATATGAAGTTAATGTTCTGAGAATTTTATAGCATTGTTTGAGTTGTTTCTTTTATTCAAATCAAAATGAGTATCAATATGATGTGGGAATTTTAGCAATAAGTGATTTAAAAATAAAGCTTCAAAATTTCGTTTTACCTTTTTTTCCATTATAATAAAGTTTTCCTCTGTTTTCTTTGGTAGAATTAAAAATGAAAATTATCCGATTGGTTCTTAAGTTATGAAGTGGAAGCAAAATTTTTGATCGGAATATTTAACATACTATGAATGAGCATGTAGTAGCTTTTAACATGTTTGGCACTTGGTATATTTGATATGTAATTTTTCTCTTGGTTTTATCATTGAATCTTAGTAAATAAAAAATGATTTTCTAGATTAGTTTTAATTATATTTATGATTCTAAAGAGGATCTAGAATGTTTTAGAAACTATAATTCCAAAATCAATAAATAGTATCAAAATAGCATCAAAAGGAACTAAAAGATTCAAAATACCTTTATTTGAATTATTCAGACATTATTACGTTAACATATCATTTTATGTAATATATTACATATAGCAAATCGTTGAATAGCTTAAAAATAATAAGACGGATTATTTAGGATTTCAATGATTTGAAATATTTTCAATTTGTGACTAATATTAAATTATTTTTAATTCTATTTTTTATTTCATCACTCATATTTGCTACTTTTTCCTTAGCCGACTTTAATTTTACCAATAAAAATAAAATCCGTAATTTTGTAAAAGCTAAATATTAAAAAAAATAATCATAATAATAGCATTACTTTACTCATTAGCGTGCTTTCATACATTCAAAGCTTGTATTAATATATATATAACTAAACCAGAAAAGACAGAATACAATATAAAATAATAATTATTATCTAGATCTGTATAGAATCTATTTTTTCCACAGATATCAAACTTTTGAAATAATGTTCTATATCTATAATATTTTCCTTATATTTATGATATTTGAAACATATTATTCTGGTTATCTTATGTATATAATAAATAATCTAGTACGATCATTGTCTAAAGGTGAATTGTAGAGAGAAATTACTCCTTCCTGCAATACAGCATGCAATCTGAAGCTTAAAGAAATGAATGTTATAAGAAATTATTTAAGAGTGAATTCAGTGAGAAAAAAAGGATGTATATAGCTCAGATTTAATGACATGCAAATTTATATCAGATATACAACCTAGTTTTACAAAATCGATGTGTATTATTTCAGGCAGAAATTTTTCTGAATGTTTATTTAGACCAGTACAAAGATTTTTAAAAGTAAATTTCCAATGTATTATCTGTATCATACCAATGACCGTCTAATCCTTTTAAAAATTTTAAACAAAACGGTAAAAAAAATGGTAATAATTTGAAAAATAAAAAAGGATTGATAATAAAAATAGACGATATTATTAAAATAAACAATAATTTTACATGGGATGATTGCTGATCATTCATGAAATAATTTATTTTATTTACACAACTTTTTTGCATTAATTGTAACTAATGATTTTTTAAAAAAAATAAATGAATTCAGATGCTTTCTGAAACACTAATTAAATTCAGAGAAAAAAAAGATTTTTCCCAAGTGGTATTTAATAATCATACTATTTAAATACTTTAGAAATCGGAATAAAACGTTTTTGCAATAATTAATGTTAGTGGAATAATGTTTGTTTGGATTTAATCAGGTACTGAAATGTGTTAGGATTTAATTCTTTATTTTGAATTTCAGGGTGGACAAACTACTGCTTATTATTGAAATAGCATTTAATTTACATTAAAAGTTATCAAATTTTTCATTTTTATTCATTTGGAAATTTCAGTTGTGAATTTTTGTAACCTGATTAAATTAGACCTGAAGAATCTTATATTTTAAAATTTATTTTGTCATTTATAGATTTAAATGAAAAATAATTTTTAAAATATTCATTTGCAGCAATCCGTTGCCTATCAAGTGGAAAAGAAATTAAAATATATTTACGTAATATAATATGATTAATTAATAATATTTTAAAAATTGTTAATAATGTACATGATATTAATTTATAAGCTTTTCTTTTGGAGAGATGTTATTTCGCAGCTTTTAGGAAATCTGTCATGTGCTTGATATTAGTATTTTTCCCAAGGTAATAGAGTCAATTATTAGAAATATTGGCAATTGTTTTTTATTTCTTAACATACAAACATGTCGTTTTGCACCATCTTGCAATAGCGCAAAACTTTTTACAATATTGAAGAATTTCGAACAGAATATATTTTATATGGCTTTGGGCACTTGGGTTATATTTAATTAAATGTATTATTAATTTAGAAAAAAAACTATAACAATAAGTTCTTAATATTGTAAAAGATGAAAGAAAAGCGTCAAATTAATTCATAATTGTTCTAAAACTGATCTCTCAAATTGACCTCTACTGCATATATACAAACAATTTAAGATGAGACTATTTCAATATAGTAAATGCAATTTAAAATATTGAATTATGAACAGTTTTAAAGATTTATGCTTTATTTCAACAAAGTCATTAAAGCATATTCAGATTTTAAAGATTATTTGATAGAAATAATTTCTTAGTTATAATAAAAGCCGTATTAGAGCTATAAGACAGATTTTGAGTCATTTTGTAAACGCTCTAATATAACAAAATGCTGAATTAAAGCTTTAGAGTAGTCCTGCTCATAAAAGTTTCACAATAAAGCGAACAAAAATATTTCAAGACAAAAAAGATTAACTGCAAAATAAATAAATAAAATTGCAATTTGTAAGTCTGTTATATCATTATTTTATATCATTTCTTGATCTTCTGACTCTAAGAATTGAAGAGATGTTGTTCCATTTAATTGATTTTCCTTAGTCATTAAACTAAATAAATAAACTAATTAAATTTTGTTTTCTACAAACTCAAATCTCAAAAAAAAAGAAAACTATTATTTGAAAGATACTTTTGAATTGGAAGTATTATCTGATTTCTACAATAACGCATTTCAATGGAAATCAATAGTTAAAATCGTATGTCAAGTTTCATGAATACAGAACAATATATACTTTGCTTTAGCAAATCAGAATACTTTGTCTTCGTTATTATCGTAATTAGTTCTAAGAATTTGCTATTTTATGAATTTATCGTACATTGAATATCTGTTATTATATAGCCTGAAAAATTATTTCTTTTTCTCACAATGACATTTATTCTACTTATCTACTTTATTTTAGATTTTATTTAAAGATTAACAAAATTACCAACACATCTTTTGTTTTGTTTAGTAACACCAATAATAATTATCTACAAATAGAAAATAATCCACTTCACTAACATAGCATTTTTAGGTGGATTATGTCCTCGATTTTCTCATTAAATTAAATGTTTAGTAATCAGATTTAAATTTAATTCAGATAAATTCTTATTTCATTAAGACAAAATTCTATTGTTTTCTCTCTAAATTGATATCAAAATTAACTAATTTTTGAATTTTTGGGCAATAAGTTTTAAAATGAATTGCTTTTAATTTATCTAATTAGCATTTGAATATATTTCGTTAAGGATGCACTTGACAAAGTTCCTTTTGTTTCATTTATCATTATACTCCTTTATCTTGATACAATACCTCCTTTCACAGAAGTCAAATAGAATATTTCAAGTTTTACGTTCAGTTTGATTTTTAATAATGAATGAATGGTTTCTATTTCTTGCTATTTTCCATTAAAAACCATTTGAGTATTAATTTTTTTAACACTTGAAAAGAACTTTAAACAGCTAATACAAGATTTCAAATATTTGAAGTTAAGAGAAAATGATACTTACTGACATATTTTAACTGCATAAAGAAAAGTAAGAGAAAAAAGCCTCGTTATGTCTTACATTCCAGTGATTATTGAATTAGTTCGGATATTTCCATTTTATTCAATTTTCCGAATATAGAGAGGAAAATAGAGAGATAAAAGATATATAAATATCTTTTATTTTCAAGCATTTCGAAATCATTATAATGAAAATTAGATATTGTTTCTTGAGATAATCTATAGATACGGGAGGAAATTAAATAGTTGACACACAAATTTCATTTAAAATTTTAGTAAAAATTAAAAAATTTATAAAACTAAATGTGTTAAGAACCAAATGTTTTCATGACACTTTTTGCTTGTATGAGGTTTTCTGATTTCTTTCCCTTTCGTATTAGACATTTATAAATTGAAAATAAATTTAAAGCAATCTATAAATTCATTTATAAATTTAAAATAAATTTAAAAAAATTATAAATTAATTTATAAATATTTATTTATAAATCAATAAACTATTCGAGAATCGATTAGAATATCAATAAATAAAGCGTTTGCTGGTTGGCAGCAATCTGTAAAGTACATTTCTATAGATAAGGCAATTTCAATCAGAAGTTAAAAACACAAGGTTAACAAGAGTCATTAAAAATTAGTAATTAAAACGAAATAAAAATGTTATATCTTAGGAATGTAAGATCAAGCGTCAATTAATTATTGAAATATAAGTATAGAATATTTAATCTAAAGCATGGATTTCCTCAATTAATCATACGTTATGTTTTATTTAATAATATCGTTTATAATATTTGTTTTTTGATTGGTGCAGATGTTGTGCCTGTAAGGCTTTAAGCTTTGTACTCGGTTGCACAATGTAGCATTAAATCATCAAGATCCTACTTCTTTTATTATGCTTAGTCGCTGAATTACCTTACAGATAACATGATTTTTATAATAATGCTTCAATAATCAGTGAATTTAATAACAAACTTAGCTATAAAGAATTTACCAAATACATATTTTATTTTTCTGATTTTTTTATGAGTTTCTATGACTTGACAATGAAGATCAGTTAACCTTCCCATTTATTTAAAATGTTCTGCATAACAATTTATTTTCAATTTCATTATAACTTTCTAATCTAAAAATTCGATCAATATCATCATTGAAGTTTATTTTAGAATGAAAGTTATAATTTTCATCATAACTATAATTTTTTAACGATTATTTTAATAAATTGATATATATTTTCAATTTTAATTATTTCATTTTTTATTTCAGTATGGAAAATTTACTTCATTGTTTATATACATATAATATGCATAGAATAGAAGCATTTCTAAATAGGTACATCAATCCTAAATGCGAATATTTGTATAGAAGAGAATTGATACCAATCTAAGATTTATTTAACTTTCAAGATATCTGAGGAAGGTAAATTTGAACGATTCAAAAATGCATGAAGATTAAAACTTTCTAAAGTAACTCTCAAAAGAGAAATATCATAAAATCCGGCGATCGTATTTCGGTATCATCCTATTCATAATTGACATTTGAATTATTAACTCAAAACGCACTTAAGATTTCCTTTTCCAAAGAGAAAACTGAACTTCTATTCCCGATAAAAGCAATCCGCTTTGATCAGTTTCGAGTAAATATAAGTCGAAATGACGAGATCGCGGTAGAAGTTATCAAAATTAAATATTGCTTTCAGCTGACACGATCTCTTAAACTGAAGTGAAGTCATGTATACGAATGTCAGGATGATGAACACCAGAATCATGTTCCAAAACAGGAATGACAGCTTCCACGGAAAGTTTCAAAATTGAATTTCAGCTTACTTCGCCCACTATGTTATAAGTTTTCGACACTTGATGCTTGGGATACCAGAGAGAGAGAGGAAACCTTCATACTTTCCATTCCACCTCTTTCTCGACTTAAATGTTGAATTTAAAGCCATTGAAGGATTTGTCCCAGTTGAAACGTGGTTCCAGTTTGTTTCCTTAGTAATACGACAATTTTTATTTCTGTGAATCTTGAAAAGGTGAATTCTTTTCCTGGGAAAAGAAATGAAAATAGAAAGATATAAAAGAATATTGCTTCTAGCTGTACCGGCTTATATTAAAATGTCGAAAACAATTCTTAAACTAGAGATTTTTATTTAAATGTTCCCATACTGACCTTTGGAGTTTAAAAGCTATATCAATATACAATTAGGAATTAACTGTAGGAATTATAGGCTCCAGGAAAAAAAAGTTATATGTCATTTACAATTCTAAATTTTGAAAATTCTGATTACTGTCTATATATCTGTGGTAAACCATTTAACATTGTTTCGGAATAATTTCCTGCAAAAAGCAGTGAATAGATATAAAAAATAATTTGAAATAATTGTCCACGTATTTAAATAATACTAAGCTCAAATTTGAGTGTTTTGTGAAAAAATATGCATCTATTTAAACACATATACTAAGTTGTGCAAATCAAATGTGACGGAAAATTTATGATTTAAAATGTATTACCCCATGGAATCAAAAGCTGGTTCTTATGGAATATAAATATTTAAATAATAGTATATTTCACCACAACTTATTCTTAGTGAAAGAAATCAAAACAGTTTTTTTTTCTTCTTTTAAAAGTCATTTAAGAGAAAAATAATATTTAATATATTTATAAAAATCATCTGAAAATATAGAAAACAAGTGTAAAAACTGATAAAAAAATTATATGATCGGATTGCTCTGAATTCCAATAATTATAGCCGAAGAATAGCGTTATATCGCATAATTTCCATTCAAGAACGGAGTTGAATAATTTACGATTGGAAATAAGATGTATATATTTTTGGTGTTGTTTATAATGGCACCTGCCATGGACAAGCTTACTGACGAAGTTAGCGATTTTAAGCCAAGGGAGCGTCTCTTGTCTTAGTAGCGTCAACTAGGGCCAAGAGTACGTCTTAGTTACTCACGCATCACATTCGCTTGCACAACCCTTTTTTACAGAGGGACACATTCACACATCTCACAGGTAGAACAGATGAAGAACAACCATGCCCGAACTCGGACTCGAACCCAGGACACCCAGCTCACGGGGAAGACGCGGCGGATATATTATTGATAATATTGATCTTTGGATCAATGTATATATATATATTTATATATTATAGAATGACAAAAATATATATATTTAGACAACTTCAATTTCTAATGATTAGGATCAAGAATCACCGTACGTTCCGCATACTCCATTAGGAACATGAACCATAAATGAAACACTTGATTTTAATAAATATTTTCCTCCCTATTTTCCATTGTCATTTTATATACATTTTTCTCTCTAAAATCTTTTCTCACTGAGCTCAAATTTCTCATAATCCCTTGAGCATTTGTCCGAATATTATGAGTGATGTCACAGAAGGGAAAATAACTTTATGGGGAATGTCACGGATTGTTGGGATGCACATGGAATTTCCAGAGGATTTTCCTTAATGGGTGAATCGCTCCTCACCGAAATCCAGAATCAAAATTTTGGTCCCCAGTTAGTTGTTTTTTTCTCTTTACTTTCGGCATGAAGTGTGAAGAGAGGATTATATACAAAAAATTTTTTTGTTTGTTTTTGTTTAAATTTGATTTCCTCCTTTTTATTCCCTCTGTGAGAGGAATTTTTATTCTGTGCTTGATTATATATTTCTTTTTCATTGAGATTACGAATTTTCCGCCTTCATTTTCTTTTAGTTTTTACTCATATTTTATGAATTTGATATATCTTCTTCATTTTATAATTAGCATTTAGGCATAGGGAATGGCCATTTTCAAATAAAATGACTAAGCAAAACTTATAGAAGTAAAATTTAAATCCGTAGTAATTATTTTAAAACTTTTGTAAGCAGACGTATTTAATATTAATTGAGGCTTTACATTCGAAGCCATTTTCTTTAAGCAGCATACATATTTGCAAAAGATGTCCTCTTTGTCATTAACTATTTCTGAGCTTCCATTACATTAGACAATACCTAAATTCAAATGAAACGTTATTTAATTTTTAAGCAAATAGTGTGATTTCTAAATTTATCTGCTTTACTGAATAGTTTTTCTGGTATCAGAGGAAATATCTTATTTATAAATGTATTGATGTTTTAATTCAAAGAAAAGTTACAAGAATTTTTGGGATATTTATAAATTCAAAAATGATTTTATTTAAAAATAATATTTTTAATAAGCAATTTTAATTCATGTGTCCCATTCTCAAATAAATGATATGTAAACTTTCAGCTTTTTATCATAAAATCCGGAGAGCGGAAAAATCAGCGGATCATCGTTTTTCAGGAATCATATAGGAATTACGAAAGAAAGTAATGATTGCTAAATAAATAATTATTTTACTACTTATAGATGCAAAAGAATTTAAACATTGAAGTAATAACTTAATTCAAAGGTTACAAAGTTTTCTATCTATGATAGTACAGAGTTGCAATTATCTGATAACACTTTTGAACTCTTGATCAAGTTCTTGTTCGGTGGAGTCACGACTACCATCTTAAATGATCTTTTGCAATTAACTTTAGTCAAGGGAGGTGTCAAATAAACAGTTGTATGTAAATGACGCCACAAATAAAATTAGTGATTAATATGACTGGAGCGTCACATTAACCCTTTGCACTCCTATGGCTCCTCTCAGTTACCATTCAAGACGGTGTATCATTTTCAGGTTTTATGTATTTATTTAAAATTTTGATTGTCAGTAATACCTACAGGGTGGTAAAAAGATGCAAATTATTTTTTTGTAAGAATTCCAATTAAAACATAATTATGCATAGAATTACTTTTCGGAGTGCAAAGGGTTAACAGCATATTCTATACTGTTTTTTAGCAACTATAGAAACTTCATTTATCATTTCCTCTAACCACTCTACACATTAAAAGATTGGCTGAAATATCAAGATATTTATGCCTAAAGATGCCCCGGAATCTACACTTTATTCTGCCCTATCTTTTCGTTTTAAAAATAATTACATTCTTTGTTAATAGACCGATTCATAGACTCCTACTGAATATAAATTTCTGATTGGCTGTAATTCATAAATGATTCTTTTGGACCTGTACATTAAATTTTTTTACTATTAATAGTGGATTCTAAGTCGTATCGTACGTATTGTCAATAAAAATAAACTGAGAAATCCGAAATATGAAAGTATTAAACGCCTGAAAATATTAAGCAAAATTCCTTTTGAAAAGTATTGGTCTAATCTGGTAGGATTATAAATCAGTACAATATAAATCCTCAAACATCATTCAGGCATACGTATTAACCCTTAACTGGGGAGGTGCGGTCGGTTAGACAGCTAATAATAGACTTTTGATCATCCTTATTCTATTTTTAGCTCAATTGAATCGACTAACCCTGCAGCTTCCTGTTTCTTTACTTCCACTACATATATACTATTTTAAAAAGCGAATGCTTTTTAAAATATTTCAGGTATTTCTTTGAACGATGTCTGTAAGACCATGCCTATCTTTTAATGTTCCAGTATTGTACAAGGCTTAGCAGATAACTCTAAAACTTAGTCCTCGAAATATCATCCAATATACTGATCCTCTTATGAAGAAGAGCTCCAGAGACTTTTAAATGAAGCAAAAAGTGATTTTATTGATGAGGTTAATTGTATAGAAGATTTTTTTCGATGAAAATTTGCATCGACTGATTGTGATATATATGTTCAAATATAATTAATTTTCCTAGTGATAATGTATTAAAAAATTAAGTTATATTAATATACCAAGTGAAATATCTACAGTATGTATAGACTGATTTTTATACTAATTCTTAACCTATATATTTAAAATGCATCGGAAATCGTGCTACGAAAGTCACACAAGCCAATTAAAAAAAAGTAAAATTTAGTCATTGTGAATTTTTTATTTATTTTTTTTTCATATAATTGTTGAATTTTCCATTAATTTTTTTTCTATATACCTTTATATACTGGAAAAATACATATGATTTAAAAAGTAAAAGGTAATATGTTTCTTCATGAGCATTATTTATTGTAACATCCAATTTGAAAAGAAAATGTATGCTCCAACGCAATTTTTTTTTTTTTTTTTACAATGTTAATATATTTTGAAAAATTTCTAAAACATATTTATATATCAAGAAAATTATTTGCAGAATACATTGCCAGATTTTCATAAAAATATATTAATTAGAAAATTTAATTTGAAATTAAAGAAAATGCGGTTTCGCTATCGCATCTTCCCAGTTAAGGGGTAGAAAATATAAAACAATAAAAATCAATAGATCGCATCTCCCCACTTAAGGGAGAAAAATAAAATATCAAACAATAAATTTAATTTAAATTATTAATAAAAATATTGAAAAATATTAACAATACATTTCTAAAAAATTGTGTTGTTAAAGTGAAAAATAAAAATAAAATTAAATATAAGAGGATATATTTTCAAAGAAAAATCAAAGGTTACAGTATCATAAAATTGATAATGAACGCATTGAAAAAAAGAAAACAAAAATAGAGCTCACTATTAATGCAAAAAACCGTAAATAAGTGGATCTTATAAAAAATGAAAGAAAGAATATTAAAATCTGTATTGCATTAGGAGTTTGTATATATTATTGCTCACCGTAAAACATATGGATGAATTTAACATCTCTTCTATATTAATCAGGCATATACGTCCCTAGTGGAGACACGTGTCTTATATGCTACATTGTCTGTCCTCAGCAGTAACCTCATACATTGTCTACATCAATCATGCTATTCCTATGTGTGTATTTTGAATTTTTAAGCAGAAACGCACAAATGAAAAATGCAAATGTGTTTTCTTTCGTATTAAAATGTCTTTGTTTTAATTATATTATTTATTCTATTTGACTAATATAAAATTCAAGAATGCACCGTCAAAATATGTTTAATTAACAATCTCACTTAAATAACCTGGAATATATTTTTTTTTAATCTTCAACCTCTATTATCTAGATGATAACTTCAATCCCATGACATAAAAATAAGAATTCAATCTCATACAGAAATATAAAAGTACTGAATCGAAAAGTAAGAAATCGATTTCCACAGCCATTCAACTAAATGAATCAATTGGGTCGGTTAAAATTAATAGCAGAACAAAGGCGATCGTGTTGGAGAAAACTTGAGTTTTCTCATTTAATGAATGATGGCGGAACAGAAGGCCTAACAAAAGGGCTCACTCATTACAGCAGGAGATTTTGGAAGTATCGATGGTAGCGACATCTTTAGCAAAGTTTAAAAGTAAAGGCTGTTAATTATGACGCTTTTCCGTCATCATCATTTATACTCCTGTCCGCAAGCTCGGTCTACCCAGTAGAGAATGACTTACAGGCAACTAGAGGACCATTTTCTCAACTAATAGTGTTTTAAAATCCCCAAGTGCCAGAACTGTCCATACATCGTCCAAAATTGCCAGGAAGTGTAAAACTAAAGGAGACCTATTGATACATTTTGGATTGGAGAGACGGGAGTAGGGGGAATTAAAATTAAGCGATTGAAGCTGTTTAGGGAAATTACGATGAAAAATGAAGGTTAGTTGAACTTGGATGGGATATCGGGCAGTAAATTTCCGTCGCTTAATATGCTGGTCGTTATGGCATAACTTAATCTTATGAGGTTGCTACTGAACTGGTTGAAGCAGGTTGAGAAGAGATGTTGATATTTCACTCCGCTTTTAAATATTCTGAAACGAAATGGAGAACTGCTGAAGTTCTGCGGAAGTATAAAAAACTCTCCTTTATGTGTAAGTTAAGATATATTTAGTGTATTCATTATCCTAACTCAGTTCTTTTTAGATAATGATTTCAAAAATAAAAGATGTACATAAAATGTATATAAATGTAAATCTTGGCACAATGATTAATTACAATTAATTGATAGAAGTCTAACTATTGCCATGATTCATTAATTGTAATTTTTATTATCCTAGCGTATTATTATTTTCAATTTATTGTAGAAGTAGGGTTATTTTCTCTTTCTTGTCTTAATCCATTGTTTTGAAATTTAAAACAAAGTATTCTACTAATTATATAAGTTTCTTTATATTATATCACTGATATTGAATTAAATAAAGATAACAATTTTATTAAATCATTAATATTCTAAAACATTTATTCTATGGATCTATATAATGATATTTGTTCATATAACCGAAATGAAGATACTGTATTGAAGAAGATTTTTATGGTTTATTTTTGTTCTCCTTCTTCTACCTTTATTTGGATATATTTGGATTTGAATTTATTTGGCCTTCTCTGTTGATTTACGATACAATTTTTCACTGTGTTCTTTTATAATGTCCTTTGGGGATTTGTAAACTAAGTGTATGATATTTCTATACAAAACTATGCATCTCCTTGATAAAACTTCCATAAATTCCAAGAAAAATGGATAATTCCAAAATATATTTATCGAAATATAAATATTTTTCTCAAACACTCTCGATTACTATCTTTGAGGGTGATATAAATTTTATCGTGTTGTATTTTTCGTTGTTTAGATTTTTTAAAAAATTGCTTTTTCAGAAGATATTTTACATTTAATAATTAATTTCGTAAAGAGACAATAAATATAGTGATGGCTTGTTAAAATGTGATAATTACTTTGCCATAGCATCTCTGCAATAATGCGTGTTGAGACATCTAATAAATGACTAAAATCTAAACTTTTGTTTAATAAAGTTGAAGAGAATTAAAAAGTCATCTTGTACTCGAAATATGAAAGACTTAAGAGGACATATGAAAGTGTCTTCCTCTTGCAGTGAGTAACTGAGTGATAAGTTTTGGAATCTCTTTCAAACATCTTCTTGATATCTCTCTACTCTAACATTCAATTTGAAAAAAGCAAAATTAAAAGTTCTACTGAAAAAAGATTTAATTTTACTCTACGGAAAACATTAAAAACATATTAATAATATATTTTTTTTTATTTTCCTGTTTAGTTCCTCTTTTTCTGAAAATATGTAACAAAAAGCTTTAAATTAAAATTAGCTAGAGGAAATTTTCTTTTATATATTTTATTCATAGTGTGAGGGCGCTGCGGATGATTAGAACCAGAAAACGAACTGAAGGGAAGAGTGTGGAGAAGAAGGACGGAGGGAGAGACGGTGCCGAGAGAGGAGAGAGATGGATGTTCGGAGTTCTATGATGTTCTCGTCCTAAATTTTGTAATAGTGTTCATATATGTTATGTTTCGTCCTACGTCAATTAAATGTTGTCAAAAAATTTAAATATGGTGTCATGCCAATTATTTTCGTTTACATTTATTTACTAAAAGGGCAGTCTTTGCCTTATTAATTTTTCTAATGAGAAATAAGAATTAATAAAGCTCGGGAGCGCCGACACATAGTTCGAAAAGAAATTTTGTATTAAATAAATAAAAATATATGGTCTATATTATTTATATTTTTATTTGTTCTCATTCAAAAGTTTCTTTTCAGGCAAAATTTATATAAACTTTCTTTCTATTTTTTTTTCAAACTTAAAAATTCTTTCTTTTGATTAAATTAACCAACCCGATACTAAATAAATGGTTTAGATTCTAAATGCAATAAATTTAATCATGGTTTCTAAAATATTCATATTTACTTAGCACAGAAAATGGCAAAACAACAGAAAAGAAGGAATAAGTTAATTAACCATTCGACCTTGACACACACACTTATAAATTAGGAAACCCACCGGGAAGGAAACATTATGAAAAAAGGTATGCATAAAAGGTTTTCAATTTCAGTTTGAAACAAAATTAACTCAACATTTTATTACAGCAAAAGCTTCGAAAGTTGCAAAAAATTAACAGAAGTCTGAATAACTTTTGTTATTCTTTTGTGTATATATATTCTAATCTTTAACCCGAAAGCATATTTTTTTAAAAAATAGATGTTTTTTAAATTTACAAATAAAACGTTTTTATTCTCTTGATGTTTTAAGTAACGTATTTATTTTATATTATCTGCTTTTAGCGCACTCTCGGTTCCCCGTGTGAAATGGTTGCTAAACATTTCAATTAAATATTTTACATTGTCTGATTTTAATGTTTTTCCAGAAAAATATTTTTAAACTATGCAAAGTGTTGAACTTATTATTTTAAAAATACACAATTCGTACAACTTTAAAAATTCATTGAAATTATATTCATTGATCTGATTCACGTAATTTTCTGTCTTCTACTCCTTAATAATTTTAAGAGAAAATTATTAAATTAAAAAACATAATTCTTTACAGAAACTAAACAAATTAGGTTTGTTAAAAATATTGGAATAGAAAGTAGATTCGTTCAGCATTGAAATTTTAAAATCTTCCATCATTGCCTGAAGTTAAACCTGAATCGCAAGTACAACAAAATTTCGAAGGTTTTGTTCAAACCATAGTTTAAACAGAAAATAAATCATAACTGGAAAATAAACAGTATATTGTTATTTTCGTCTTCAACAATGAAAATAATATAACTATTTTTAGAAATTAATGGAGAAAATCTCTAATCAAAAATTACTATTATTGGAAAGACATTTTTTTTTTGTCGCTTAAGATAGGCCAAAATGCCAACATTACTTTCGGTATTGTGATCAAAATTTTGTTTACTTTATAATTAATCAAAATTCCAAAAAAAGAAATCGCTCTTAATAAAATATAATTCTAAGTTTAACGGAACGTCTTACAATGTGCCGACGCCATACAACCATTCTATCGCTTAAATGTAGCAGAGAGATCATTGTAACAATATTTATGAATGGAAAAACTGTAGAGCATATCATATTCTACTTGCAATCAAGAATTCCTTTTCATACCACGAGAAACATCCCTAGGCTTTAATTCCACCATACTTTAATCCCCAGACTCCACCTCTTCTAAACTTTAATATAGGCACAAAGCATTCTGGTAAAAAGAGTTCTGTTTGTATACCCAAACTCAGACTCTGCTATCCGACTGGCAGAGATTAAACCTTGTCCCCAATCCAGAGAACCTGTTTCCACTCATCTACGGACCGATTTCCACGTGCTTTGCACCACCTCAACGGAGTAGCGCAACTGCATTTTGTAGTCAAAGGCTTATGGGCAGCAGCTCGATCATGGAAACCAAGCAAATGTGCTTCCTTGCGCATGGTATTATCGAAACAACAGTCCCGGATGCTTGTTAGAATTCCTTGAATGTATTGGCCATCAGTTTATTGCGATTTTTCCAAATTCCTTTGGGTTGCACTCGTAGGTCTCCATCTCTTAGTTTCATGGGTCTGCCGGGTTGAAGCACATTTCAGCAATCACTACTCACCTTCCATTTCTGAATCACAAAAATCACTGTATATTTTGGAATGTTTAAATCATTAAATATGTCTCTTAAATATTGGATATCATTCTATGCTATCCTGTCGGATAGCATAGAATTTCTTTCTTTGTAATAATTATAATTATAAATATAAGAATTATAAATATAAATATAAGAAATATAATATTATATAATTCTTTCTTTATAATAATTATAATATTTTATAGTTACATAATATTTTTATAATTTCTTTCTGAAAATATTCTTTTTGTGAAAAATGCTTTACATCAAAAATATTTAAGAGTTTTTTTATACCAAAAGTATTGAAAGTTTTCGTTATCAAATAAATTCATTTTTCGTGTATGGGTGCAGAAAATGTGTAATATAAAATTATTTTTTCTATATCCATAGAATAAGCAAACACTCTTCTTGGCATAAAATACAATATATGTAAAAAAAAAAAAAAAATCTTTTTTTGCATACAATCGTTTTCTTTACCCCATACATACCAAATACACATCAGGCAAAAAGAAAACTCTAGGATTTCCAGGCAAACATACGGTTTTCCAGCGCTTTTACGAGAGCACTGACTTAGTCTTTCTTAAGTGATGAAGAAGGATTTTCCTCAAGACAAAAAGAAAATGGCGATAACACTTCAAGTCATCACTCTAAAGATTTTTTTCTAGCTACAATCCCTTCATACTGTTTTTCAAAAATAATAATAAACCGATGCCTTTTACGTCTTTCCTTTACAGAATTCGATGAAATATCGAATATGCGAAGGTCAAGGGGAATACAATTGTTGGGATATTGTAGTGAAATACATAAATTTTTTTTCTCAGAATTTAGCGATGATTATTTTACTTTGCATGTCGTTTTTAAAAGGAATGTAAGTTCTAATATATATTTTTTCATTCATGAAATATTTTTTAGCCTGTATCTCAGGGAATTTTAATTTTCGTCTTGGTTTTGATGTCCCAAAACCAATAGCGTGACAACCGCTATATATCTTGTCAAAAAAGATATATGGCGATTCTCGCCCGATTGACAATTTTTAAATTCTTATTTCATAATCGGCAAACATTATCAATTTTATAAATCTTATAACTTTAAATGAGCAATTCTTACTTATAAATAAATTTATATCGTGCATCTCAGAAACTATTCTCACAATTTGGATCAAATTTTATATTTAGATAAGCTTTTATTTTTTTACCTCATCTATATAGTTGTCTTTCTTGAAAAAACGCAATTTTAGACACACAAAGGACAATTTTATAATTATCTATAACAGCAATTTATTTATCTGCTCTCATGCTGACAACGTAGTATCTCGTAAATAATTGTGGTACTTGTATTGTTGGCATAGGATGTTAACTTACTGGCACCTCAAAATTTTGTGAAATGACGCTATACATTGTCCGAATGCAAATGCGTTCGACTCATCCAATAGCAACAAGGCCATTATTATGTTCACAAATTCGAACAACATGTTAAACTAAGTACATTCAAGTTTTTTTTTTATTTAAATTGACAGTTATGTAGGTAAGATTCAAAAATATTCATTTGTAATAGTATATGATTTGTATCGAAATATTTTCTACGAAATAATACGATTTGACAGCAAAAAAAGTGCCCCTTGGAGTTTGGTTTTCTGGTATTCATATTTAATATGTATTTTCAGTTAGAGCATTTGTGATTATTTTTTTCGAAAATGGTGTGATGGTTCGAGGTACTAATAAATCATAGACATTAGTTCGAAGGCATGAACAAAAAACTACCGAAATGCATCCAGTAATTGTATTTGAGAACTAACTTTGTAGATTTGTCAAGTATTTTAATAAATGAATATTTGACTTATAACACAGCCAATAGTAAAATAATAATAAAATTTAAACACTTCACCAAGTCAAAATTTCTCTTAATTTTTTTTCCAGAAATCATCAAAAGGTTTCGCTTTCTTCACACAAATTGAAATTTTCTGATTATTTTTAAGATCGTTATTTTATTACAAAAAGCAACGATGCAAACAATACATTTCTTAAATATGAATATAAAAAAGAAATAAGTCATTCAATTATTTTATCTAAAAATTATCTCTTACTATGAATTTTAAAAGTAAAATTCAAAATATATCTTTAAAAAAAATAAAAACGTTTCTTTTGTTAGTAATAAAGAAAAATGAAATATAAGTTAAAGAAACTATTTAAATATAATTTTTAATTGCACATACAATAAAATTCAGTAATTACTCTTTGAATTGTAGAAGATCAATATATAGTTGTAAAAAAATTTTTCACTTTTTCATTAAAAGAAACTCCAAACGAATTGCTAACTACATCACAGTGATTACATTTGTCTTATTAAATTAACAATTTTCCTATAAAGGAATAAAAATATAAAACATATAAATTCAGAAGAAAAATTTAATTTATTGGTTCATTTATAGGAACAAAAGGAAATGTAAATAACGGATAATTATCCATTAGAAATTCAATAAAACCTCCAATTCAATTAAAATCATACTTATATCTTGACGCAATAAACTTCTAGAAAATTCATTTCAGCCATTTAGACTTAAGGTAACTAGTGTAAAGGAATCAATAACAGAAGGTATCAAGTTGGGAATCTCATTTTATCATATGTCTGTCAATACGCAGACATCGGGAATCTAAAACTGATTCGAAAGTAGAAAGACATTATCGCTCAAGTTAACGAACATTGAAACATCTAATAGAAAAATAAAAAAAAACTTGCTATTCAAGAAACTTGACAAGAACCCTTCACAGAAAATTCTTAAATTTATAATGGAATATCAAGAATTATGTCATCAAAGAAAATATAAAGCCAAAAATATTTGTTTCAAACGGTGAAGAATAGTTGTGCATTCTGGAAGCAACAATTGTAGAATGTGCCGAATATGCAAAATTTAGATTTACATTGCCCATTTTACGATTATCGTGAGCGTATGATTTGTTCGCATTCAAACTTTATTTTCCTTAAGAAGAGCATATAAAAATATTTAAAGAAATTTGACTTAAACCAGAAGTGTTAAAATGTAGAAATATTTGGTATTTTTATTTTAGTATAACGTTTCACAGAAAATTTTTCAGACCGTTCAATTGCGGCAATTCTATTTTTCTTATTGTTCGTAAGGTGCCAGTAAGGAGTAAAATGCGTACCAGAAAGATAAATTTGAATAATATTTAGAATTGAGGAATTTTTAGCTTTAGCATTAAATTAAACGAGTTTCCTTTCTTCTCGGTCCAATTCTTTAGAGGAAGAAAAATGACAATGATTGTTCTCGGAAATCGTAAACGTAATCCCCCTTTGAGCAATGCACATAGTTTTGGGAGGATTTGAGTTTTAATGAAGGTCGAATTATTGAAATTCTCATTTTCTTTTCTTTTCTTCCTTTTTTTAATTCAAGAAGGAAAAGGCTGAAGGCTACTGATTTTATTTCTTTTGATATTCTTGGTATAGTTAGCGATTCTGAAAAATTTTGTTGGTAGCCCTCTCTGATGAGTGTGGAAACCAAAAGGAATATTGTATTGCTGCATAAACACTGTAGATTTGTCTTAAAATGTTTCATTATGTTTTTCGTGACATTTTTGCATATTTTTGCATTTTATTTACTTGCGACAAATATAATGAACAAAAAGATAATTGTATTAACTTGAAAACATATTTTTAAAAATTTAATGATACCAATTTATTAAGAAAATGGTGTTTGAAAAACATTTCAAATTTTAATTTTTCCCCAAAATGGTTGTTTTTCTGTTTAAAAATTAAAATATAAACTATTTAAACTTGCTAAAATGAATACCACTTACCAAAACACACGAAAATGACAATATATTGCAAATTTTGAGAGATATCAATTGAGGCATTTTAATATAAAATATATATTATTGAAATACAGGGGTTTTTCTTCAACATATTGCTTTTTACAAAACTGTTCTGAATGTGCATCAAATGCACCAGGTTTTTTTTTCTTTTCTTTTTTTACCAGATCTACTTGGAAGCTCTGATTTAATAATTTTCCAAATAAATATTTTAAAATATTACATGAGTTTTCGCAATTGCTTTTAGTTGAATAATGCTGGAGTACAATCTATAGAATTTTATGTTATAAAACTTTCTTTATATCAAGATTGGTTTTTCTTATTTGCTGCACTCTTATATAATATTTTAAAATTCTATTCACACTTGGTTTTATTCAAAGAAAAATAATGAGCAGTCTTCGGGGACCATCTGTTCGTTTATGACATTTTTAGCATAAATTTATCTACTTCAAGAATATTTTTAATCTTTCAATGGATCGGTGGAAAAAAATACAGATTATATAAAAAAAAATATTATAGACAAATATCCTAAAAAATATATTATAAACATGCTCACAAATATATTACAGATAGATATCGTCAAAAAGATATTATAGACTTATAAAAACGTACTACCTTAAATTATACTTAGAGAGTATACTTAAGGCATTCTAATTTTTTAACTATTTTGGTAAAGTAGCGAAACTAAATAAAGAATAAAATTGTCAAAATTATTTCCGTTATTAACCCTTTGAACTGCAATTTATTTTCAGTTCAAAGTTGATTAGGTGGGCAATTTAATTTTCTTATTTTTGACAGAAGTAATTGAAATAAAAATTAAATGTTTTCTTTCATAGAATAATAAATACATTTATAACAATCTTCACTTGCTATTCATTTCTGGCTAGAAGGAATGAGCTCAGCTCATTTTAGTTCAAGGGATTAAGTTCAAAAATGTGTTAAAAAATGTAGCATCACTGAAAAATGGAGAACGTTGGCCAGCAACCAGCACTAATGACGTATTTAGAAGTTCATAAGCATTCTCCATAGAGCATGTACAGTGAGTGTATCGTTTTCAATCTCTTCCAAATGGAAGGCGAAGGACAAAAAGGAAACCATTGAAACCTGAGCTTCTATATGAATTAAAATTGGTGAAATCGGTTGGATGGTTTTGGTTAAGGGTTACTTATTTTTTCATTTACTTTAGACATATAGTTAGATTATTAGAAATTCAATTACTTATACTGTGCTTACATTTTAATCATTTGATCAAGGCTCATTAAATTGCATGTTACCATCATGTGCAGAGCCTGGTATGTTCCACTATTCCCCTTCATTTAATAAGCTGTTAAGATGACGGAAATTCATTACAGTATATAATATTTTTTTCAAATATCTATCAAAGATTCAAAAACTAAATATATATCCATGAATTTTGATTAATAAGTTTTAACAGAAAATAGATTTATAAAAATTTAAAATTGTGTGAATTTACATTTTATATATTATTAATGAGTCTCAAATGATGAAAAATTATTCTTCATTGTTAATTATTATCACTATAATAATTGTTTGTTATTGAATCATTATTTATTTCCTTTCAGACCTTAAAAAAATGTTCTTTTATATTTTCAAGATGGCTGAGCTAAATCTTTTTAAAGTTCTAGAATTTCAAATTATTAATTTGAAGGAGTTAAATTTAGAAAAAAAGATAATTCATCATAATGAGTTGTTTCCCTTTTCATGAAATCAAAAACATCATAAATAAATTAGACTAAATGTTTTGGTGTGTATATTTATTTCTCAGATTCTATTCAAAACCTCTGAAATGGTTTCTTTATTTTAGCATGGTTTAGAATAATCGAAAAAAGAATGTAATCAATATCACAGTTTAAAATTTTCAATAAGCAATGAAAAAAATCCCACAGAATGATTAGAAAAAGTAAAAACAGCTATAATAATGATTGGAAAGAAGAAGTAAAAAAAAAAAAAGATAAAGCAAGAAACAATTTTAGAGGATCAAAAAAAAAAAAAAAAAAACTTGACATCCTAATAAAGGATTTGTAATAGAAGACACTTTTTTTTTTCTAATCAGACAGATAGAAAGGGAAACGTAAACACTTTAAAACAAATTCTTGCACACAACGCGCGATATTTGTTTTTTATGTAATGTCAATTTGACTGAAGTTGCGAATCAGAGTACACTTCTACCATTTTTTGCAAGACCTTCACCAACTCTACCTCCTCTAATTCTGAAGAAATTAGAACAAGACTATTGACCAGCACAGCAAGAGGATTGTTGAGGATTTTGAAGGACTTTTCTAAACCTCCTCGAGAGACTTAGACTGCTTTTCTAACTAGACCTAAATCGTATTTCAAAAGCGAGATAGAAATGTTTTTTAATATATCCACAAATAAATCGATGGTGAAAACACAGCTGCCATGAATAACACATTATAACGAAGGGCTTCTGCTAAAGAAATTTCGCAGCCCATGAAAAATGGCTACCTCTTAGCATAGGATAATTGAGTTCGAAAATGAAAGACTTTACTGAAGTGCTCAAAGAGGTTTTTCGATAGCTAGTTAGTTTACGAAATTCAATACTCTTTGATGCCTCGTTGAGATCACATCTCTTTACGATTCTTTATTGAACAGTATTTATTTATATTTTTTTCTTAATTATACTTAAAGAAACAAGTTAAAAAAATGTTAAAATATCGTTTTTTTTTTGTTTTTGATATGTGTGGTTTATCATGTTTAATTTGAATAGTGGAAAATCTTTTTTGTACAAAATTGCAAAATTTAAATTCTTTGGGGGTGATATATTACTTTATTTTTTGTATATTGTGATTCTAATACGCATGATCATTGTTATTAATTATTTACTCTTAAACGCCATGCAGGGGAATTTTTTAGTTTGACATTATTTGGATAGTAAATTTTGCTTAATCAATAATAGCGCACAGTTAAATAATTTCCAAACAATCATTTGATAACTAAGAAGGTCGACACATAAGATAATTTTCATTTTATTGACTATTTATATTTATCAAATTTGTGTTAGTGACCCTATTCGTTAATTATTTTTAGCTAATTTAAAAATACTTCCGAAATTCCACTGTTCCAATTACACATGATTTAAAATGTTATCTATGTTATAATCGCGTACCTATATCTACTGCAATTATTATACACTTTTATTATTTTAAAAATATTTTTTTCATGTTACAGTATAATTATCTTGGTTGCAAATATGCTAAAAGCTAAATTATATTATAATGAGACAAGATTTTCTAACGATAATTTATGATTACTTTTATGTCATGTATAGAAAAAAGGGTCATTAATCAATTTCTCAATTTTATTTAGAGATTGAAAAGGAACAAAAGTAAAAGAAATGTAGCATATTCATTCATTTTTCTAGCTCTTCTATGATTTGATGAGTATCCTTATGATAGTCGCAAATATATAGTAAATAATTAAAGTGTTTGGGAAGAATAATCGGAAGATGCATATAAAGTAATTTATAATCGTTCTTTCACGTTTTGACAAGTCAACATATTACTGAATCCAGATTAACACGTACATATCATTTATTCCTCTATGCATTTTCTACTTCCTCGAATATGAAGCATAGACTTGATAGACAAATATAACAAGATTACTACAAAACGAAGTGAGCTAGATGGTTGATATTCGGTACACATATTTAACATCTATAATATAGACATCAATAAAATTTGGAGCCAAATTGATTTCTTCGTGTACTAAGTAAATCTCATGAAATATTCCTTCTTCATCTATCTTGACAGGATTGCAATTTCCAGTACTGTCTCTAAGTACTCCATTATGGAAGTAAACCTTGAAATTCATATGCAGAAAAAGGAAAAGATGCGGAATTTTATTTCTTATAGCAGACACAAATCTAACTAAAGTGGTCACAGTTCCTCTTTCGGTGGAAGTTATTTTTGCAATTAGTTTCAATCCCCTCTGAGCTATCACTAGGTAAGTTTTTTAAATAGTTGAGATTCATGTCTCATCCATGTTCCATAGGACATAAATTATATTTGTGATAACACTTAATCAAAAGTTTAAAAAAATTGCTGTAACGTTTGTTTTATTAAATGATGTAGCTTTACTGAGGTCCGTTGTTTCATGTCTTCTAACGGGTATTGAAGAATTTCTTTTTAAAAATAAATTGAACAGTCCTTGCCTCTTGTCAATTTTCCTCTTATGAATCAGACACTTGTTTCAAGGAAATAGCAAATTGGTAAGAACATTTGCATACTTCCATCGGACTGAATCCGCAATAAATATTTACTGTGCATTTTATGTATTCTGTTAGATATGATTCCTTCTGACAGGCGCCACCAGCTTTTAAAGCTTTTTAAAATTTAGGGACCTCAAAGATATACCATACTTTCCAACACCCTTTTTATTTAACAGCTTTTTTTTATGAAATTTGTTTAGGAAACATTTAACGCCTCCACAATGACATCCCAGAGAGCGAAGCTTGGTTTGCCGTTCTTTTTCCGTTTCGAACTCTGGCTGTGAAAAAGAATATTGGATAATACCGTCATGATCCAAAACATAGAGTCAAACTGTCCTTTAGTACCAATGTACTGCTCCTGGATTCAAGCTGACACGCGCTGTCACCGTATTTTTATTTTGAGCAAAATTCTTTTTCGGAAATGCTAAGCCATACCAATATTGAAAATACATCCATGAATGTCTTAATATTAAATATATAAAGCAAATAATATTCATTGCCAATATTGTTTTCTCTAGAAGAAAGTCAAGTGAGTTACACATATTTACTTTTCAAAGAAAAAGCAAAATTTTAAATCTAAAATTTGTGGATTCATTTGAAACTAGTTAAAAATTTCTGAGCATATGAAGTCATACTTCCTGTTCACTTTGTTCTGATTTCAACTGCCATCTAACGGCTTTAAACTAAGTCATTAGCAAACCAAGGTGGAAACACGCCTTTACACTAAAGAACATATCTCCTCGGCTTTTACGAGAAAGTAAAGATTAAATTCTTAAATATGAACAGGGAAAAGTGTTGATAAGATCAATTACTTTACTTCTGCATTAATCAATAATCTTCAATCAGAGTTCCTGCAACTTTCAATTTATAATCGCAATAAATTCTAGAATATTATATATATATAATATTACATTTTTTTCTAATATAATTATAAAATATATTTGTATAAAATAATGATATATATTTTTTATATAAATTAAATTCATAATTTTTAACTATTAAGTTTTAACAGAACAAATTATTTTCAAGACAAGACACAGGCATAGTTGGAGAAATATGTTAAACTAAACCCTTAATTGAAACTGATTTCAATTTTAATAATAAACCGTAGTTTATTATCTTAAAATATTACACATGCTTTTCAGCTTTAATAATCCTTTATTCCACTGTAAAAAGTTAATGCGTTTATCAGAACCCTAAATTCTACTATAACTGTCTTTCCCTTATAACAACAGCATCAGATAGTCAGAAGTTTGCTCTTTAAATTTATTTACTGAAGTCTGTTTGCCTTAAAACATATTGGATATATTTTTATTTTTATTCTAAACATTGAATTTAACGTTCCATTGAATGTTGATCACTCTTAAATAAAAGCTCATCTGTAGCTTATTAAAATGATCTGAGATAACATCATATTTACTTTATAAGTTTAGCACTTGTGAGGCACATCGGCAAAATGCTACTATAAACTAGGAGAATCCTTCTAGAATATGATGTCTTCCTAAGAATTTAAGATTTCCATAGGTGTATATCTAGGTCTTTACGTAGGGAGAGACCTGTGACTGGAAACGGGGCATCGTTATTGGAGACTAAATGATTCTCCAAATCGAAATGTATTAGGATTTACCGAAGCTACTATGTATGAATCAATATGGGTATAATGTGATCTTCCATCTTGGATTAAGATTGAAATAGGAGCAGGATAAATAAGCACATGGAAGAGGATTTTCACTATGTATAAATGAAATGGCTTTAGCACATTTTGAAATCGTCATTCTAAATTGTTAACTCATATACATCAGAAAATGCATCAGTAATTCCAGATGCGCCTTCGCGCAGTTTCAACAATATTATTATATAGGGTGATGGAGGGATTTAATAAGTCCTTTCAATTCAATAGCTAGGGAAGTTACACGTACTAAAACAAAGTGACTAAGCTGGATTTATTGAGACGGGTTGAAGCCTCCCTGGTGGCGAAATAAGTAAGAAAGAGTAACCAAAAAAAACCCCAAAGGGAATTAGGCACAAAGTTCATTAAGAAAATGTACAGTGCATCGTAAGAAAAAAACACTGGAAAACATTTCATCGATTTATCTGTAAAATCGGCATATATATTTGCGATCCAAATTATAAACTATTTGGGACTTGTAAAAGGGTTCGTTCAACATTGAAAAGAATGCAGTCTTATTCTGTCATAAGCACATTTTTTTTAAATCTACCCAAATGTTTTTGTGTAACTAAATATTGTATTTTTAAGACCCAAATTTGCAAAATGAGAATTTTCAGTTTGCTAAGAGCCTCTTTAAAAATACCTCTGTTCTAGACTTTTATATAGACATCTCTATAGATTTTTAGTGACTATTTTTTTCATAATAAGAAGAAATCCATGCAATAGAAAATAAACAAATCGAAGAAAACTGAAAACAATCCTCTCCATCGGATAAAATCAAATCAAAATATAAATTTCTATAAAATGACTCTTAAAATCTTTTAATGCACTTTAAATTCGATATCCTACATAATTTGAGACAAGGCGGTTGCCCCCATTCTCTTAATTTTCGTTAGGAGTAAAGAGGAAGTTGTAAGAGAATCTGTATTATTTTATTCTTTCTGTTCCAGCATTCACCTTGTTATACTAATCTAGCTTCTTTCTGCTTAACTAAATTTCATATTCTCTTTATTTCGTTGCTAATGAAAGAAATGATACGCTCTGCTTTAATGAAAAAAAAAAATGCTTAAAAACTAAGTCTTGCAGTTTTATACTTTAATTGCTTTTCAAAGATGTAAAATCAAGTTTTATTGCCTTTGCTGATAGTATGATGAAGATAAGACAAATCTTAACATTTTTTCCAATTGAAATAAACCTTTTGTATTGTTTTCTATTAAATGAAACGATACATAAATTAATTCAACTGCCTCAGAGATTATTCAGAAAAATCCAGTAGATTTCTTAAATTCTAAAATCCAACATTCTAATTATAAATAGTTTACTATTTAAAATTTATTGGGTTCTTTCAGTGATGGCAACAAACTCTTTATGAGCCTTAAGGAATAATCTAATCTTGGAATTAATATTACTTTTTTATGCATTTTAATTTCATTCGATATAAGTGGGCATTCACAAATAAGATCTTACAAATATATTATTCAGACTTTCATGCAGGCCAGTTCAAGCAAAATTATCTTTCCAAAATAAAGCATAAGCATACGCAGTCTGATTTACAACAGAAGTAAAAATAGAATGTATTGTTCATATCTTAAATGATCTAGTTAGGACATTCAAAGAACAATTCTGAATTGTGTTACCCATAAAGAATTTTTAGGTATTCTCTAAGCAATCAATCCAAGCACAGTACTGTTGCAATATATCTCATTTTTTCTTCATGTTAAGAGAATACTGCTTCACAGTGTGATATGTTATGAGCCTAAGAATTTAGTTTCAAACCATCTTTCCACCATTTCTTTGTTTTAATAAAGTAAAAATGAGCAATTTGATTTCATTAAAAAAAACTCTTTTTTCATCTATAAAATTATAATGCTCATTTTAGATTTAAAAAAATACATATTTTGAATGTTGTAATTATTCTAGAACATCAAGCCAAAATCGTCAGTCAAGGAATCATGCAGGGAAATATGGCATTTGAGTAGGTCAAAACGATTTTGATCAGTTCAATACTAAAGTAAAATTTAAAATTTGCTACCGTAAATGAGAAATAGATTAACTTTCTGGTAGCTTTTAAGGTTATGTTAACCATAGCATTAAGATTATGTTTATTTTCTGCATTATTCTAAGCAAATACATGAAAATCTTTAGTAAATAACCCGGAAATATTAGCAGATACGATGCATGACAGAAGTTGGTGCATAGTCGTTCAATCTAACGGCTATTGAATAAAATTTGATGGCAGAACTTAGAACTTTCTCAGACTCTAGTTCTTTAGCAATGCCATGCCATAACTACTTATATCAGATGTCAGTAATAAATAATATACACATGGGGGATAGGATATATTTTATTTGAAAAACCCATAAATTGCGAATTAAAATTATATTAATTTTGATTATTTACTTAAATGTTTAATGATTACTTACTTAAATGATTTGATTACTTACTTCTCACACTTTCGTTCAAAACAAGAGACATTTTTTTCACGTTTTTAAGAACCGTTAAATAAACGTGAAAATGGCAAATTCATTCTTTCATAGTGCCATGTTTCCTTTCCAAGCATTTTAGAAACTGTATTAGAAAGTTCAGCAATTACTGTAAGTTTATATTTTTAAATGATGTTGAGGATTTTTTCTCATAAGCAGTAATCTGAAATAAAATTTCGTCTAGTTATTATTTGATTTTTATTTTCAACCTATGTTTACCATCCTATGGAGAAAAGAGCTGCATTTTCTGAATTTTGAAAGGATATATCGCCAGCATGATTGAAGTACTTTATTTTATATTTGCAAGTACCCTAGATGATAATATTATATCTGATATCAATGCTTATCATGAAGCCGACAGACGTTTAACAATGCTGACATCATATATTATTTCTGCGTTTTACATCATCTACTCTTTGACAATCATAACACAATATTGCTTATATTTTAAGTTTAGTTTTATGATTTTGTTCTCTCATTTTTTAGCCCAGCAATCATTATGAGAAATACGTCGTAAAGATAAAAAGAAACAAAATTGTTGATTTGGGGTATTCAGTTATGATTAAGGATTAATAAGATATATTTATTTTAGTAGCACAATGATAAGAATACGAAAACAATTTATTATTTATATGTTAGTTGAACATGTAAACAACATGTTATACAGTCACATGAGCGCATTTTTCGCCTGTGAATAACGTCTATTTTATTGCAAATATTAAAATGTCAGCATTTTTGTTTATTTCACTAAGAATATCAATGAGTAATATTTGTAATTTAGAATCGTTTCCATTTAGACATTTCATTACTCTTCTTGATTGAGCATATTCAGAATGCTTTTCGAAAAAGTATACTTTGAATTATACCTGAGTCTTTTTGATTGTTTGCCCGTATATATGTTTCTTTCTTAGCACATGCATGTTTATATATTTATCTAAAACATATGAATATGAAGTTTTTTCAAAGGACAAGTTATATTTTCTTAACAATTCTAAGAAGAGCATACAAAACATCGCGCTTTGAGGGAGAATTTTGAATATCTTAATCGTTTTATTGCATTGAATTAAATAATTAATACTTTATTTATTGTACACAGATTTATTTGCCTGCTATTGTATGTTTAAATTCTTGAATATGTGAATTAAGAAAAAATTACGATAATATTTATATTTTAAGATAAAATTAAATGTAAATAGTACAAAGTTCCAAAAATGAAATAATTTCTAATGTTATTATATTATAATAAAGTATATTTATTTTAGAAGAATTATTACCATTTTCTAGATAAATCTTTAACATTAGATAGATGTAATACTCTTTATTGAGATCAACTCTATGATTTATACCTCTAATATCGTGAATCTAGGATTTATAGTATATTGGTCGGGAAAAGAAAACTCGTTGCTTTCGTATTTCTAAATAGGGTTTCTTTTCTAAATGTCATCCCATATTAAATCCATAATGATCTTTGCGCTAATCACATTATCGACATTAAGAAAATTAAATCTTTTTATGTCTCTTGTGCTCACACAAACCATCCAGCTGTGTTCAGTATTGTTATATATATATATATATATATATATATATATATATATATATATATATATATATATATATATATATATATATATATATATGGAGAAGCACGCATTATTTACAAGCAGGAGCGACGAGCAACACACAACTCAGAAAGAAATGAGGAAAAAGCTCTTGAACATTTTATCCCTGGTCTTATAAAATCTGAGATATTGATAGGAAAATATTTCACCATTGTACTTATATACAATGAGATTTCGATAGGGATTTTCGCTACAGGCGCCGGCAAGGCAGGGGAAACACAGGAATCTTTTAAAAAAGAAGTTGTCTCGTCAGTGATATTTTGTCCCTTCACTCGGAGTGTGGAAAAGTTAGGCTTTTAGCCCATTCAGTAATTTTACAAAGCTTCTCTTGAATTATTTAATTAGTGAAAGTAGAATTGGATCAGGAAATAAGAATATATTTTAGAATGAAGTTACTATGGGCTAAATTAAGATAAAAACTTGGAAATAAATTAAATTGAAATTAAAGTTAAAAAATCATTATATACATATATTATATATATAAGGAATGCTGCTTTAAGCCAAATTATATAATAGGTAATTCATAAAATGAATTTCAAAAACAATGAAAAAAAATTTCAAAAACAATTAAATTAATGTTTTATAATAACTATATGCTTGTGTAATATATGGATTTTATCGAGTTTTCTTTTTGGTTAAAAAAGATTAAAGACATCTCAAAGAAAGCTATTATATATTTATATATTAAAGATCTTAAAATTTTCCAATTCAATGGACTTGTGAATTCATTACATTTATGAATGAAATATAGTCAACTATTTATTTTGCCTTTTCTTTTACAGTATTATTTTAAAACAATTAATTAGAATTAGACTTTTGGAAATTAATTAAAAGCTTCTACTTGTTTTCATAAATATTTGTAGATCGAATCCAAATCTAATTTTTAATCGCAAAATCTGAATTAAAAGTCTAGCATTTTAAAATATTTAAAGGAACTTTAATTTATAAAAATTTAAATAAAAATTGAATGGATTGCGAATAATCTTGATATAATGCGAACCCATTTGGAATTAAAAAAATCTTGTAAAATAAACCAGACAATAATAAAAATGAATGTGTGTGTGTGACTGAATGCGTTCAGTTTGCTTATAAAATGAACTCGGCTGTACACATTCAATGCAAGTCAGGGTTTCAATGAAAAGGCTAGTTCTAAAATTAAGAGGGAAAAAATGGCACAGGCCTCCGTAAGCAAGACGTATTATCCCTGGAAACCACAAAGAAAACCTCGCACAAAAACTGGTCAGAAGTATGGAAAAATGATGCAAGTCAATACATTTGCCTTTTAATATCTCGGCAAATTTTATAGGTAGAAGCCAAAAAATTTGTTTCCTTGTCGATAAATTGAGGAAAAATGTTTTAATCATTAACATTTTTCCTCCGTGAGGGGGTCTATGAAAATTGTTTTTGTGAATATATATATATTGTATATGTATGTATGTAATGATATTTTAAACTTTAATTTCAACTTAATTAATTCCCAAGATTCTATCTTAATTTAGCCCATAGTAACTTCATTCTAAAATATTCTCTTATTTCGTGATCCAATTCCACTGTCTCTACCTAATTAATTCAAGAGAAGCTTTGTTAAATTGTTGAATCAGCTAAAATCTAACTTTCCCACACTGCGCTTGAAGAGATAAAATACCGCTGATCAGGCAAATTCTTTTTTTAAATCTCCCTGTGTTTCCCCTGCCTTGTCCACGCGTGTAACGAAAATCTCTATTGAAATCTCATAATACATTAGCACTGTAAAGAAATATTTTCCCTAACAAAATCATAGGTTATATAAGACCAGGGATAAAATGTCCAAGAACTTTTCCTCATTCCTTTTCTGTGTCGTTCTGTGTGCTCATTGCTTGTACATACGCCTGCTTCTTCAAAATGAAATAAAACGACGTCACGAAATTAAAAGTACCTTCACTGTCTTCAAACTGCATTCTGCTTTACATAAAATAATGCTTACATATTAAAAAGCCGACAGGATTCCAAATATTATATATATATATATATATATATATATATATATATATATATATATATATATATATATATATATATATATATATATATATATATATATATATATATATATATATATATATACAGTAGACTCCCGATTATCCGCGGGCGGGTTATCCGAGGTGCGGATCATCCACGCCTGCCGCACAAAGTTTTTTTTTTTTTTTTTACTGATTTTTTCAAAAAGGTGCAGTTTTACAGTTATGCCTTTGTAATTACATAATACATTACAGTATTAAAACAGTGCATATGTATTAATTTTTCTGTGCATCCTTGACGCCTCTCGTAAGTACAAAGCACTTTTCTGTTTTCATTAACAAAATGCATTTTAGGTTAGTTTTGAGTGATATACTAAAATATTAAGCGTTAGTTAAACATTTCCTGCTGTTTATTGTACGTTTTATTGTACATAAAACGATTTTTCAAAGTTGGAATGACTGTTTTCTTTTTTGCTATACCCGTTTTTAGCTTTTTTCGGATTATCCGCGATTTTTGTTATCAGCGGCGGCCGTGCCACCCAATTCCGCGGATAATCGGGAGTGTACTGTATATATATATATATATATATATATATATATATATATATATATATATATATATATATATATATATATATATATATATATATATATATATATATATATATATATATATATATATATATATATATATATATGTATATGTATGTATGTACACTCATGTCCAAAATTAAGGTCACAAACATAAAATCTGAGAAAAAGGAAAACGTATACCACGAAATTTGACACAGAGGTTTACTACAAGAACATAGACACATAACAACATGGAAAAAATTTTAGTTGGGAATTAAGAAACAGGGTATATCAAAAAGTGTTACATTATGAATCACAGATAAAGCATTTAATTGTGAAAAGCCTGTCTAATATGGAGTGTGACCACCGTGCATTGATATACAGTCTTCTCAACGAGCTTTCATACTGTTTATGAGGTTGTCGATAAATGCTTGGGGCAACAAAGCCCATTCTTCCAAAAGCGCGGCTTTTAACTCTTGGAGGGTATTAGGAGGGTGCTTACGAAGTGCAATGGCTCCTCCCAGACCATTCCAAACATGTTCAATAAGATTGTGATCCGGAGACCTCGGGGATCAGTCCATATGTCAACTTCCTCAGGAAAATAATCAACGATCTGGGCTCTGTGTGGACGCGCGTTAGCGTCCATAAACATGAAGTCTGGGTCAAACGCTCCCCGGAACAACATCACATAGGCTTCAAGGATCTCATCTCTATAGAGATGTGCATTGACAGTACCCGCATCGAAGACGTGCAGTGGTGTACAACTGCCCAACATTATGCCACCCCAGACAAGGATTCCTCTGCCATCAAATCTGTCGATTTCTTTTACGTAGGAGGGATGATAGCGAGCTCCTCGCTCTCTCCAGATGAAGATTCGACGAGTGTCACTCTGTATGGTAAATCTCGACTCATCACTGAAAAGAACACGCCCCCATTCTTGCTGTGCCCAAGACTACTGTGTTAGGCACCACAAGAACCGGGCTTTTCTGTTAGATGCAGTCAAAGGGACGCACTCAACTGGTCGCCGGGCATAAAGGACCCTCTCTGCTAGACGTCTGTATACTGTTTGTCTGGAAATTCTTATTCCAGACGCAGCAGAAAGGTCAAGAGCAAGTTGAGAAGCCGTTGTCAGCCAATGCCGTCGTGCACTTTATGCCAAATAGCGATCCTGTGCAGGCGTCTTTTCTCTGTGACGGCCTTGGCCGGCATTCCTGGGTACAATACCACTTAATTCGAATTGATTCCACAACCTGGATACCACTTTCGGTGTCACTTGTAATCATCGAGCCACCTCCGCTTGAGACTGTCCAGCAAGCCTGCCAACGGCTCTCCATCTCATTGAATCATCTAAACGATTCTGAGAATTCATTCTCACTGGAAAAATGTTAATTTTTTTGTTTTAATTCAATATTCACAAAATTGCAGACAAAACTCCCAGATGCCTAAATAGCCTAATTTCAGTAGTTCCTCAAAACCTAATGCTAAGCAACATTTTTTCCCACAACAAAGATAATGTCATGTTGCCGGTCCTTCACAATATATAAAGTATAATTTGTTTTGATTACTAAAGATATACAAACTGCTATATTAAAATTTACATCAGATGTAATTCTTTTTTCAATTAAACACTAAATTCCACTTTCATTTGTGTCCCACACTTCTTCGCTACCTAATTCTTGTATTTTCCTTTGTCCATCCGAGATTAGGGAAAGGTGTTTACTTTCCTACTTACATAAAGTGAAATAGAAATGTTATTTTCATTTTTTACGTGCATTTTCGATAAATTAGATAATTTTAACTGTCCATAGAAACTCTAATGACTAATCATACTTGCAATAAATATTTATATTTATATCCATAGAATTCCTTTAGAAAAAAACTTTCACTTTTAGCCCCCAATCGAAATTCCTGTGCTTGATTATTGGCGTATATTCGATTGTTAACATGGTAATAATTATCATCGCATTTCAATTGTTATCGAACAAAAAAATATTTCAACAGTCACTTTTGTTGTTATTGTCAACAGCAATGTAACTGTTTAAATACTCACCAAAATTACAAGAACCAAACAATGTAGCAGAAGGAACAATGAAAGCATACACTGTTGCTTTCTATTAAAATTCATTTACTGTTTTGCAACCGATCGTTGAGTGTTTTTTTCTTGTTCTGAGCAATGCTTAGTGCGTTTCTTGACTGTTTCACTGTGGCTACGGCCGTCGGTGGATTCATTGTTTTTGTGACAATTTGGGAATGGATAAAATATTCCCTATTTCCCCGCTTACCATCTTCTGGGGATTTTGTTTCTGATCCTGATTTGGATTCAAATGCGGTAGTACTATCTCCACCGCCTAAACCACGAGTTGCCGTGGCGCGTTCGTAAGCCGTGTTCCGATTTTGCCAGGCATTGGACATTTGAGCTGAACTGGCTAATACTCAAGTGCAGAAAGCTGATGCACCGGTAGTGAAATCATACACGGTTTATAAAATATGCTGTGGATTGAACTTGCCGGCCCGATTGATTCCCATTGGTGTCCCAGTTGTGGAGTCATATGCCATCTGTCAACTTTGCTTGGCTCTGGATTTGCCGGTGGAATACCGACAGCTCTAAGAGGCAGTTTTCCGAATACTGTTTTTGGCTGATGCAAAGATTCTGTGTCGCCAAATGTTCAAAGACTGCTCCGGATACTGATTCAAAAACTGTCACGTGCTTCTGGAAGCTGTTTAATATCATTTTCAACATCAAAAACTGTCTTCGGCTGTCATATAAAGTTATGAAACAAGCATGTTATCAACATCTTAATGCTCAATGCTCAAAAAAAAACTTTTGCCGGCTGCAGCGATGAAGGGAGGGTCGGTGGGTGGGGAACGAAAGTAGCCCACCTCCACGTGGTGTTCCCCGGGCAACGGTGCAGTTCACTGGAACTGCAACGGCTAAGAGGCTACTCAAACGTGTAATAACAATAAAGATCCTTTATTTCGTCTTTTAAAACTGCTTAGATATCATTTTTTAATTCTTTTTCATTATCTTGAATTTTTTTTATAGGAAACCAATAATTAATACTTGAACATTAATTTCTGCATTTTTAACATGATAATGTTTATGCATACTTTCTACAAATAATTCGAGCGATATGTATATCATTAAGCATTATTCAAAACTTCACTGTAAGTCGAATATTTCATCTCAAGCTGGAAAATTCAGAAGAAGGGATGTGGGCTTACATATACCAGATTACTCGAATCACCTGACAACATAAAAAGCAGAGGCAGTGGTCATTGCAAATCCCACTCACGCGTTCTCTAATAAAGCTGATATTCATCTCACCCTGCATAATTACGTGCAACTTTAATTAAGAAATATATATCATTGGTGTTAATTTAACATTTGTACTGAATATAATGCGGGGAGATATATTTTCGACGTCCCCCCCCCCCTGTTTTTGACGTATTGTAACCACAATTTGACACTCGTTAATTATTGCGCTAAAATGCATACAAAAATACATAGAAATAGACAGTCAACCCTTTGAAAGATTTGGGTAGATAACATTTTAGATACTAAATATGCGTACCAAATTTTATACATCTGGCTATTTATGCTTTTTAGTTGTTACCAAGCTCGTTTGCACTCGGTGCAGCTGGAATGATACTTTTCCTTTGAAGGGATTACTTTCAAAATTTTATAAATATCTACAAATGTAGAGTTATGAAAATTTGAATATGACTAACTTATAAAATTACAAGATCATAGGCTAATTCATTGAACAACTTTAAGATGGTACGCAAATCAATGCCCAGACTTTCTCTAAGACTGATTGACGTAAAATTAGGAATTTTACATCAATCAGTTTTAGATTTGATTGTTCTAAGCACTTATTCAAAACTTCGTAAATGGGTTAGATGTGTTCGCAGAAGAAAGAAAATATTATTTTTAGTTTCTGTTTAAATTTTACAGTGTCAAGAATATTTCATTCCATAATTCCTTAAGATTAAAGATTTACGAAAGATAAAATGCTGGCTTCCTAACATTTTCAGCAGTATACTTATTGACTGAAAGGGAATAATATATTATTTTTTACATTATTTAAATCCATAAAACTAAAACTGTATTTTTATGGTGAATAAAAAAAATTTTTACTGATTTTTTTTTGAGAATTTGCATAAATCATAAAAAAAAAATATTCTTTAATAGAAATAAGATTTAAATGCTGAATGAATCTATTTTCTATTTTCATATTTTTTTAAATGTTTAGATTCAACAAAAAATCTTTTAAGATAAATTGAAAATTTATCACTCCCTTTCTATCGCAAAGTTCACATTTTACAGGAATTGACAAAAAATTAGAAAAGTTCTTAGTAGTCTTAACACAACGAGATATGGCTTCTATAATAGTGAGTTATATGACTATCAAAATTTTAAACTTACATATATTTTACCGAAGGAAATAATTATAAAATATTTAATTGAATATAATTTATATAAAATATTTAAATGAACATTTTAGCTACCATGAGCACAGCGATCCAGCTGGTCTCCGAAGGTCATTAGTTAATAATAAACATGAATACGTGTTTGTATGTGAAAGAGTAGAAAGACAAAAATGGATTTTTTTAACTGCATAGGAATGTCTTTTATTTTATATCTAGCTGATATCAAGCTCATTGTCAAATGGTGTGGTTAGTATAGAATTGATATTTAAATAAATTAATCAATTAACTGACAAGTTCTGAAAATATTTTTTAAAAAAGAAGTGTATTGCTTTCGATATCATCTGAATGTACAAAAATTCATATCTCTGGAACTCGAGGGAGTGAATTAAAAATGTATTAACAATTTCCTAACATGAAGCAATTTAAGTAGAAAAATGCCATGCTGTTAATGTAACAGTCTCTTTTCTTCATACCATGGGCCTTGGCGCATCTCTGGCTCTTGTGTCATAAAAATCCAATCCAAACAAACCCTTTCATTCAGTTATTTTATGAAAGGACAATTTCAAAACTTCAAGGAACATTTTTGTAGAGGATAGAAACATGGAAAACTCTTAATTCAAAACTTGAAAGTTTGAAATTATTTTACTCCAAAAAGATCTTCCACTTAATTTTGAAACTGGAGACCTACAATCTCAAAGCTAAGGCTTCACCATGAGGCCACCACACTTTTGGTAAACTAGGAACAATGAAAATGTAAGTGTACATCGCGCTGCTTTTGTCTGCGAGTCAAGTAATTAATTTTAAACTACTAAATAGTAAATATTGAAAACAATTGGCTCGAAAACTGTTCACTATGACGAGCCCATTATTTGACTGACTTGCATACTTATTTATTTGAGTAGATTAGATATTAGAAGGAAATGATTGTTTTATCACGTTTCTTCCATATTTTGATATCGATGACTCATATCTACGAACTCGTTCGAAAAAATCACCCTCCGTACACCATGTTCCTCGCTTGTACGAATCCAATCAAAATGACTGTAGTAAGGAGTGTCATTCTAAATATACATTTTAAAATATGCCTCAATATCCAGCTCAAATAAATTCATAAGCCAAAAAGTGAAATAAAAGGATAATTTATAGAAGTCTATATTTTTCAAAAGATGCAAGACTGCTCGCTGTGATAAACCGTGACTCCTTCAATAGCGAGCGCACACACACATCAAATAGATGCAGTCCATACTTGTAGTCTTCTCTGTACATTTACTGCCTCCAAATGGATATACGTATCCTTGTATCCTTGTTTAGGAATGTTCGAACAGGATGAATAAAATCTACCAAACATCAGAATTCGTAGATTAATTGATAACAACATCAAATTTTGAACCGAAATTCTCGATTGAAAAAAGACTAAAATGAACATTTCGTTATCCTTAGTTGAAGATGAAACTACGCACAAAAAGTCTGTCATTTTGTGGATGTAAGCGATAAAGTCGAAGCGAGTATAGTATCTCTAGTTCATCTTATGACATAAAATTATACATAAAAGTTAAATATCAATGTTATGATTCTATAGAGCATCATAACATTGTCATTGTAATATCCATGCCAGTAGTCTGTCAACTTCGAAATTAATCAAATAAAAGGGATTTATTATTTCCTACACCTGAAGGTGATACGTCCAATTAGAAATTAGAAGAGAACAAATATTTTTGGGAATTCAGAATTTAATGGATATACGAACCTGTAATTTGCATCATGATAATGCTTTAAGACTGATTCGCCTAGATTTATATTGTAAAGTTAGCTCTTAATTTTATGTATGTACAAAATTAATAACGTCGCAAAACTTCCAAGTAATAAATCCAGTTTGTAAATTAAAAATGAATATCGCTGTAAAGCATGTTTTTAAGTACTCATAAAATGCATTGAAATTAGAAAAGTAAATGGTTTTGAATTAAAACTGATGGTATTAAAAGGCTTTCATTTTTTTTATTTTAAAGCGATTCAGAATCAGGATTTGTGCATTAATATGTTCCGATGAAAATGAAAAAAAAAATTAAAATATTGATTAATATTAGACTATTTTGGAACGGTGAATTTTATGACTTGCTATCATGAACGAATGCATAACATATTATAAGATCGCTTTTAGTTAAAATAAAACAAAATGCAAGATTAAAGTTCATAGGAAATTATATGCATGTCTGAAATACAAACGCAGTGTCTGCGACCATGATATTTTATGTTTCACTGTAGAACAAACTTTATGAATCATATTTGCTCATATTACACCCTCCCCTTCAATTACAAATTATATTTGCTCGAGGTGCAATGCTGTTCATCCCTTTCTAGCCTCATAAAATCTCATATATGAACTTTTTTCACTAGCTGCTGTTGGAAACGAGGGCACTGATTGTGCAGGAGATGAATCTTGGGATAGACTTGAAGATCTGGCGTCTGAAAGTGAAACAGGTGACGAATCTTTTAGAAGATATGTCAGGTCTCTTGTTATGTTATAAGGTAATTGCCTAGGAGGTGGGCGTATGGAAACGGTTATTTCGGATGATAGCTATAGAAATAAGAATGAGTAGCAGTGCGCTTTGCTTTTATCCTTTCATGGGATCTTTGATCTGTAATCCAAACAATTTGTCTTGGTTCAATTTCTTGAATGACTTTGTTATGTGATATTTGTCATAATGTCATAATTTACTCTTTATTTAAATAATTTTTTGATATCTGCTGTCTCTGGAATTTTCAATATTAAATTTTGTTTTGTCATAAGCATATTATTAATTTACAATCCATCAGGAGTTCGGCAGGACTGAATCCATTTTCTAAAGGTGTTCTCAAAACTAGCATCATTATATAAGGATCATCAACCCATTTTATAAAATGATTTCGTGATCATGTTTTTAACAATGGAACCAATGAATCTACTCTTATGAGAATATTTAAAATTTGATTTTACAACAGTCAAACCACGTTTTTTAGAAAACAACCTATAAATTATAATTGTCTCGGCAGTTGTTGAGAATTGAGATCCGCCATCACTTCAAACCATTTCTGCCATTTCACAATTAGAAAATATGGACTTCACGTGATTAATAAAAGTTTGTGCGTTTTGATTTTCTTGCAGTGCCGTTTTAAAGAATATGGGTAACATTGTAATAACATTGCATGACATTATAAACATGCATAACATTGCCTTGAGTAAAGCTTGGAATACTTTGCATAACATAAGTGGCATAGTTACGAAGTATAAATCTTTGATGTGAATCTAGCATTTTACTGAATCTATCAGGCAAATTTTGTTAACTTAGTAGGTATTAAATTAGACTAAAAAGTATCAAAACATTTCTTTATTTTCTCAAAGAACAAACTAACTTTTAGTTGCCAACTGGGCAACTAAAATATTATATGTAAAATATGTATGTAATTATTAAATATGTTGGACGCTTTTTTGCCGACCATTTAAAACCAAAATTTGACACGGAATTATAGTTCTAGTCACAAGGTAACTTACCGATTTAAGTCACTGCGTTTGTGAGTTATCACATTTATATGTTTGTGAATGCACAGAACGACAGAAAGTCACCCTCCCCCTGAAATGATTTTGTTCCAAATTTGATACGAATGAACCTTTTGGATGTTAAACCTCTTTAAAATTTTACCTATCTTGCTGTTTGTGTTTTGTATTTATTGAACTCACTTGTACTTGAACAGACCGACAGCCAGAATTTCTCGGAATAGATTTCGTTCTACATTTCACTGAAAAATTGAGTCGTAAATCCATATACACATTTTTTTTCATCGAGCTCAAAGCGTTTTTGAGTTATAGTGTTTACATGATGCTCAAAATTTGAGCAACAAATTTGGTGTAAAGACCATATGCCAAGTTTCATTCGACTAGCGCAAAGCGTTTTAAGTTACCTATGACAGTGACAAATAGATATTGTATTTCCTGAACTTAGGGAGATCTGTAACGTATAAACTAGTCAAAATTTCAAGTTAAATTTTTTGATAATTACAATAGTTCTTCGTATACGAGAAAGTAAAAAAGAGCCATTTGTCATCATCTCGAAACTTAAAGTTTGGCAATTTACCTTTCTCGGTGTTAATCATTATCTCAACTTATTCAAAACATGTGGCTTTGAATACTTACTCAATTATTCTTTTATTTTTTTATTTAATATTTTTGCGTCGTACCAGTTTAATGAATGCTCCAGATTTTCACATTATTTGTAGATCTATTTTTTCTCCGTTTTTGTATAGATATAAAACTATACACATTAAAATAAAATTTTAAAAAATGGTAGAAAAAAAAAGAGAGAATATGATGATTATGGAAGAATAAGAAAAGAGTCAAAACACCCTCTCAATTCCAGCCGGGCGGATTGGGGTTGTTTGAGAATTTACCCTATAACGTCGAAGTGGGTTGGTTTGGGGCGGCTGCTAGCCGTTTTAGGGGAGATGGGTATTAAAAGCGGCTACTCTACTAAACATTCCAGGTGGTGCTCGTTATCTTCAACAATCGCGGCTTTTTCACAGTAGTTTCCCCTGTGCCTTAGGGCGGTAGGGGTTGAGGAGGGATTCAGTAAATAGGTTGTGGGAGTATATTTTGAAAGGGTTTTAGTTTGTATTTTCATGTGTTGTTAGTTCCAAATTGGAAAGATCTTATAGCCATTAATTAAAAATTTTCCACTGAAGTGCTCTGTTAACGATGAATAATATATAAGGATACCGACAAGTTGTTTATTTTTCGGAAAAGCATCAGACGCTCTTTTCAGTATTAAGACTATTGTAATGATATAAACACAAACTATTGCATTATCACTGCGGCCTATTCACACCGCACTTTTCTCACAAAATGTGTGGCGCCTCTTGTTACTGTAGATGGAAGTCGTTTTACACTCCAAGCGTCTTATTCTGTCATCAAAGGACTGTGAAATTTCTGAGGGCAAGTACAAACTACCGCTTTCAAAATAGCAATAAAAGACCAGAAAATTGGGAGTATTCTTTATTGCCCCTTCACAGAGGGAGATAAGTTATATAAATACTGAGCTCCTCTTCCAAATGCTATTCTGAAAATTTATCTTCAGTTGTGAATTGCTACTCTTTATTTTTCGTACTGTGAATCTGGTTTTTGGATTTTCAGAATAATTTTTGTATTGAAACGCTTATTATTTCTTCATTATGAGTAAAAGAAATCGTGAACACATTGAAGAAGACATTAAAGCAATTTTACTTGCTTCTGATGAAAGTGACTGTGATGTATCACCGAAGATGAAGGTTGGTCAAAAAATAATACTTTAGCTCATCTCTCGTTTACTCTAAACAAAGAAGCAGGAGTTGAAACTAACGAGGATTAGATGAACGAGAGAGATGGAGATGAGGAATCAAAAAATGTTATATAATTTACTTTTTATCAAAAATTTGCAAATGATTCCCTCATGCGTAAATATGTAGAAATTAAATATGAAGCTTTCGTTTAAAAATTTATCTTGACTTAACAATACTATAGAAAACTTCACATAACGTTTTAAAATCAGAAATTCATCCTGACAGTTTATACTAAAAAAGTAATATTTATGATGAATGTAATATGTGTTTATAATTTTTATATGTGTTTATAATAATTATGTTAATATAATATTTATGATGAATGTAATAAATGTGTTAAATCCTCATATTTATGTGTAATAATGATGAATGTTTTAGTAAAATGTTCAGGCTGAAAACTGAAGGAATGTATTTTCAAAATATATTTCGCTGAGTAATTTTTTCCCCAAATTTTATTTCATAAATGTTTGTATTCAGTATTAAATAAAGTTTAAAAAATAAGTTATCACATCTATCGATTTGTTCCGATAGATGAGATATATAACGTTTGACGTAATATATTCCCTTGGTTAGACAAAAATTTTAAAAGTTATATTTTAAAAGATTAGTAAATATCAGATTAGTAAAAAGATTTGTAAAAATTTTAAGTTATATTTTAAAAGATTAATAAAAATGAGTGGCAAAATAAAGATATGTTTAAAATGTATATTTACTATATATTTTATATAATATGTATATTATAAAATGTAAAATGCTAAAGATAATTAAAAAAAATCCTAGCTAAGTGTTAAAGGAGCGTATTATTTTCGAAACGTCAACAAATGTTTTTATTTTGGTATTAAATGAAGATTTAAAACCTTATCTCGTCTATCAATGAATTGCATTGACATCTATACTATGTAAAAAAAATGGACTAATTGCATTGATATGTGCACAATGTATGTTCTGTAGAATATAAATTTTTACTAGGTAAAAAAAAAGTTTACATGCTAATATATGACATATTATTTAATTTTGGCAAAAGAAAAAAAAATATGTAACGGCCTAATGAAAATTAGATGAAAAGATGTTTTGAAATTGCTAGCAGAGCCAGTTTTTATTTAAATGGTTTGGAAGCCTAACATAAAACTTGAAATTAAAAAAAAAACAAAAAAAAAACATATTTTTCAATTATAGAAAAAATTTCATATTTTTTGTAAAAAAAAATGCCCCACAAATACGAGAGCGAAAACACACTAACAAATATAAATACATTAGAATACAACTCTTGAGCTGATAGAAAATGATTCTCGTTGTCGAAAACCGCACGGCAATTATTCAAAGTAGAGCGTTGACAGCTTTATTACTTCGGAGGGGGGGGGGGGGTAACTGCCCCTCAGCTTGGAAGAGTCCATGTCTTCCAGAGACACGCTGAGAAAGTCTGGATGTACAAGGGAGTGCCGCTTGAAAAGTGCTTAAATGTTAAAGAGTTAAATGGGATTAGAATTCTCAAAAATATGCCATGTGGCTTAAAGCTTTTATTGTAGAAAATTTCAAAATGCATTTTTTTCTGAATTACGGATAGAGGCATAACTATACATGATTAATTATTTAAAGAACAAACGCATATGCATATAGGCAAATGCATACACTTTTTTATTAATAAAATAACGAATTCATTCATAAAGCTAAAGAGAAGTTTGTTAACTCCGATTTATAGCAGTGAAAATTTCACAAAAATCTCAAAGGCAGGAACATTTTAAAATTAAAATGAGAAATTTTACTATCTACTAATTTTTTTAGTAAATTAATTTATTAAAATGCTTTCAATGCAATTAGATATGATAATATCCTTTTTTTTTTACCAAGAAATAAATCAACGTTTAGGGAGAAAATATTTTTAATTTAGGGTGCTAATATTTTTTTTAAACTATTCTCATTAGAAATTGAAGGCACTTGTTTTCAGAAATTATTTTATATCGCATATAAAGTACAGATATAAAGGAGAATGGTATACATTTATTATTCTATTTGCACAATGAACTCTGCTACTTTCTAGAAATATTACACTATATTAAAAATAAAGCAGACAATTAAAATAGTCGAATTAGTTTGACAAAATAATGTGAAAATTAATTAAAAATTGCAGCATTATTAAGAACCGAAGTTTTTAAAAAAAATCAAGCAGAGAATAGAAATCTTTTCAGAGAAAACAAACTTCGAAATGTAGGTAGAAAATACTTGATAGACTTTATATCTGATAGAATGAACAGATATAAAGCTGAATGGTGCATATTTAATGTACTATTTAAATAATGGACTCTACTATTATTTAAAAAAAATATTTCTCTGTTTAAAAATAAAACAGACAATTAAAACAGGCGAATAAATTAAAAAAAATGAATATGAAAGACCACTAAAAATTGAAGCAGTATTAAGAACCAAAGCTGGAAAAAATTAACCAGAGAATAGAAATCTTTTCAGAGAAAACAAACTTTGAAAAGTAGGTAGAAAATACTTGACAGACTGTGATCATTCTGTCAGATTGAAGCTGAGAAGGAAAAAAAAAAAAAAAAAAAGGTACCGGAGAAAGAGAATTTAGCTTATGATTTCGGCAAGGAATTTTCTCAACTCAATGGATTCAAAATTCCGTAGGTATCCCAGCAATCCGTGACTTTCTCCTTAAAGCTATTTTTTCCTCCTGATAGATCACTCATTTTATTCGGGTAAATGCTCACGAAGCTGAGGGAAGGAGTCGATTTATTCAGGGGGGAGGGAGAGAAAGGAAGGTGGCAGATGATGAGAAACATTTATGAACGAAAGACGGAAAAATTGTTGTCACAGTCGAAGAATAGGGATGGAGGTATTTACTTCAAATCAGGTGATTCATTTATAAAAGTCCGTGCTTCGAATGGAATGTGTGAGGAATAACGCGATTCTTGGGCCTATTGATCAGAATTTCGGACATTCCAGATACTAAAGCTCTTTTTCCGTCTTTCTTATTCTTTTCAGTGATTGTAAAGATGTCACCGAGACTTTTTTGTTCTCCTGATTTATTTTTGGATGAAGCCAATTTTACGGACAACGACGAAGGCAATGGTCTGAATCAGTATCAACTGTATGATTTAGAGGCTTTTCTTAAAGGTTAGTGTTAATGGAAACTTTTCCGATATTTCTGGTGTTAAATTTCCAGAAGTCGAAAAATTCATCAAAAAGTAAAGAATGGTAAGAATAATGATGTCAAAATGTAAATTTCCACTGTATCAGAAATAATATATATATGCAAAAATTAATCTGGACGAACGAGAAGATGAAAACTGGAATCATTAATTTGAGTTGCAGATTCGGAATCGAAGATTTAGATTGCATACTATTAATAAACATATTTAGAGGTTCCATTACAACTGATAGAACCATCAAATTATTTCAAATTGAAAGTTTCACTGTAATTTAGTGATCCATGGACTTAACATACTAATGTACCCAGTGTGAAGATTGCTCAAAAATGGTTTAAAGATCAATGACTAAAGCGAACAACTGAAAAAAAGAGTTTATGCAAATAAATGTGCTTAAATAACGCTGAGTTCATAACGTTGTGACTGGGAACAAAAGTTAATAATAATTAAAGGAATGCGAATTATATGTACCATGCATTTTAGATTTTTTGGGAAAGTTAAAATACAGTACACTCCCGAGTATCCGGTTCATGATTATTCGGCTTCCGTACTATCCGTATTATCTCTCCTTTATCGTAATTAAGTCAACAGAGTTTTCATTTAAAATTTTTAACTTCTGCCTTGAATATCAAACCTCTGCATTTACTATCATTTTTAAACTAAGGAACGAATGCACATAAGCCTTTTTCTTGATTGAACTACGTTTTTTAAAAGTAAATAACACATTTTTAAAGCAGAGATACACATACACAGCTTTTTATTTGACATAACCGAATTTTGCTACTTTGAAACGTTTTATAAAGATACAGCTGTTTTTAATTCATTTTGATGTGAGATGAACATTTGATTCCTGGTGTTTAAACTCATTATGAGAATATCGGACTGCAATAATTAGAACTCCTCTTTTAGATTTTAATTTAAACTCAATACTTCAAAGCTGAATGTCTTGTTATTACTAGAATTTTATTCACATTCTCAAAAGGAAGATTCTTTTTCCAAATCCTGTAAAAAAAAAAATGAATTTCATTTAGAGGAAACAAGCAGGAAGTATATTTTAGCAACAAGAAATCCTTTAAGGACATAAAACTGAACATTTTAAGTCGAGAAGAGTAGAAATAGCAATATGATGTCTTCCGTTTTCTCTGACTTCCTGAAACATCAAGTGTCGTATGTGTACCGTTCTGAACGAAATGGCAATAAATTGAATTTTGAAAGTTTAAGCCGGAAATGTCATTTCTGGTTTGAAACAAAATTCTCGGTGCTTATCATTTTGTTATTCCTTGCCTTCAAAGTTTAAGAGATTATGTCTGCTGAAAACTATATTCAATTTTTAGTTACCATTTTGGTTTGCGTGCAGCTTTCGGAAGATATCTAGTATTTACTATGTGCTTCAAAATTAAAAAAAAATATTAAATTTTACATTTTTGTCTTATGAATGTAATAATAAAATATGAACCTTATTTCTTGAAATATTGTTGGTTTATGAATTACTAGGACGTGTTTCAGTTTTCAGTGATTTTTAAATTACAAAGAAATCAAGCTTTTTTAGAACTTATAAGGTGGCTACTAAAAATTTAAAATTTTAAAAAACTCATCTATTCTAAATTTTTAGTCATTTTTATTTATTTTTCGTAAGCATTAGAATCTCATTTGAAGATTAAAACCGGGATTATACCGGATTCCAGTAAAATATCTATATTTCTTACTATCGTTCACCAGTGTCACCTTTGAGGCGTTACCCAAGGCTTCCAATTTTATGCGGAAGAAGAAGAATGGTTTCTTTATTTGAAAGTACGCAAGGGAGATGCAAGGAGATAAATCCCACTACATTTCAATACCATTACAAATACAGTAAACAAATATACAAAAATAGCACTGAAGAAAACAGGAAATTGTTGTTCATTTTCTTCTACAATGTATCAGCCTTTTTTAAAGAAAACATAAGCTTCTTAGATCACTGAGGCCTCATCTGCACATACAATAATCATTGCTCCCAGTTGCCCTTTCTGCAATTACATCTTCAAATAAAAAAATTTTACTAATAGGAAAAACATCACAAGGTGCTGCAGAAAAACCTGGACAAGCAATTTTTAATATATATTTATTAAAAATAAATTAATTAACAAAATATATTAAATAACAATAAGAGCAGACTTTTATTAATAAATAAATTTAATTTGTTTTAAAATGGCCGCTTTTTGTGATGCAAAGGCGCAAACGTTTATTAAAATTTTCAGCTATCGACCCCAAGTCTTTAGTCCAAGTCAACCTTTAATCTATCTCATTACCACCGATGTGATAGCTTTAGAGAGTCTAAACTTTTGTGTGGCTTATTGTAAGCCGTAGACTCCAAAATAGATCATAGAATGTAGTAATCCATGGTATTAAGATTCGGCAAGTATTGTGCCCACTCTCCAGATTATATCATGTCCATAAAATGCACCTTGCACCAATCTTGTGTCTTTTCGGCCTTATGAACTGGTGGAGAGTCTTGTTCAGACGTCCAGTTTGCATTGTCGAAGTGGGTTTTGGCCCACGGAAGCACAACTGCTTTGAGATGTCCCTAAATATACTTTTGATTTATTTTACACCCTTATTCACAAAAACCAGACGTTTTGCCGCTTGCGCAAATTCGCACTAGACCATGATTGACTATGGAAAGTCCCACAAATGCTAGGGTATTTGGAACCTCTACAAACCAAATCTTACCGTCCTGGGAATTACAAGCTTCTTGAACGGCACATAGCTTTTCGTTAGTGAAAAGGAATCTCTCCCAGCACTGACTTGCGCCCCGTCTCAAAAATATTTGGCATCTTTGGAACAGCACGAAAAGGTGAAACTTTTAAACCTGTAAGGTTTCAGTTCAATATCTATTTTTGCCATTCGCCTCTCTGATTGGTCAATTATTCTCAGTTCACAATCAGTCGTCCTCATGGAAACGCTCGGATTTCGATGAACTTCTTTTTTGATGGTCTTGTGGTTATGAAAACGTTCGCCATAAATTTTCTTCTACTTTCTGGGCTTCGACCTCCATTGCTAAGATTTTTGAAATGGCGTATTGCATAAGACACTGTTTGCAATGGCACATTAAGCAAAAGAAGGATTTAATATTGTCGTTTTTCTCGCTTAAACAAAAATAGCAGATCTTTTGCTTGACATTATAAAACTGCTAAAAAAAACAAAACAACCCGTAGACCAAGAGATATATCATAAAATATTTTATAATTGAAGTGGTAGACAAAAAGTAATTTCACACAATTAAAAAGAAATGAGTTAAAATCTATTCTATTATGCAATGATTTTGTCCGAGGTTTTTTGCAGCACCTTGTATTATAAATGGAAATTTATTCCAGTCATTTTTATTCCTTTGAAATTTCTAGTTACATTTTTGTAAAGTTAAAGTAAATGAAACTTGTTTTCCAGTTTTGTGAAAATTTGAGCTTTTACTATAAATAAGATTGAGGAGCACCCGGTTAAATTAACTTTTAACTTTCAAGCAATATAATAATTTAGAAATAGCTTTTCCAGAGACTTTGGCGAATAATCTGAAAACTATTGTTCCATTATCAGGAAAAGAGGGCCGCATATATCCATGATTGACTGAGAAATTATTATTCGTGTTTTCACTCATAATATATTGAACTTGTCATCATACATGGATGATTGCGTAGAATAAGAAAGCAATATGAATGATTAAATATTTCGAGAAGAATAGCAGTTTACTTGAACTAATTTAGAGAAATATTAGTAGCTTATTGGTATAATTATTGTAGCAATCCTGAAATGAAGATAAAAAGTTTAATAATGCAGTATCTGTATCGTTTTAAGAAAAAGGTGAATTAACCATTTTGACGTGGACCTATGTTAGTCTGTTATCTCGATTTTATGTGTGAATATTTCTATCATACAAATCACAACGAAATATGCTTCGTAAATATTCACATTGTGTACATTTATTTTGGCGTCGTGATTGTAACATCCTACTTCTGATGCATGCAAAGTTTGAAAAGAGACTGCCATTCACGTGCCGTCTAAATAGTTTGATCACATTTAAAAAAAACGAAGTCAATAAAACATATTCTTTGAGTTAATTCCAAAGTGGGCGTTAATATAACTAAATTAAACTTAAATATTTTGACCTCGATTTAAATTTGTAAAATAGCCTCGAATAATAATTTAACACTGATATTTTATAATAGTATTATTGTATTTTTATTTTATCATTTTCGATCACTGTCTTCGATGTTTTCAAAGCAAATAGTGGAATAAATAAAATCACTGGACACATATAACATACACTGGTCCTATATACAAAGCATCTAAAAAGATAAAAGAAATTTCGAGAATAAAAAAAAGCAGCTAATTGGAATAGTTCAAAACTTGATCAGTTGGACCAATAAACGTGATATTTCATATCATTTCATTCCATGCACGGTCTTCCTTAAATGATCCACATGGTTTGCAGTACAGGCATATTTAAATTTTTTTCTCAATTTTTTTTTTCGAATGATTTAATTATTTTTATATATCTACTAGTATTATTTAAAATTACGAAAGTTATATGACCACATTCAGTATTACGATATCTTTCTTAAAATTTCTCTAGAGTTGCTTCGAAAAGAAATATAAATATAATTTAAACTCAAGGGTATCTTTTTTGCTTTCGTAAAACATTACTTTTCTATTTTCGGAACGAATCTTTCATACTCAAATATTTCAATAAAACTCACTCGATATAGAATCCGAGATTACTTCAGATACGAATACCATAAAGCAATTCGTTTATATTGTTCTATTTATATTTCCATTTTGAAGAAAGAGACTTTCAGCTATAAATATCACAGAGCATTTGAGAATTCTGTTGTAGAAGAAATATTAGAAGTGCACATCAACGGAGGAACATTCCTCATTGTTTTAAAGTCAAAAACTGAAATTGAGAATAGTCACAATGTGAATTTGAAATATCCATTATCTTCCAGTAACCTTAATGGGAAAAATGAAAAATATAAAACATGGTAGATGATTTAGGCTGAAATTGAAATATGAACTGCTTCGCGGAAAGTGTCACATTTTGTGAAAAACCCGTCCAGTTATATGAAATTTTGAAGTTTTGGTATTTAAGAAATCATATCAGACGAAAGAATATTAATTATGTTTAACACTATTTCGAAAATACATGACATTTACAGGAAGGAATACTGCAATTATTCATTTAAAAATTCATCTATGAAGTGCGTTTTTAAACAATAACCTGGTATGCTTATTATGATTTGTGTTATTTTGATAACATTTCATTGTTACCAAAACATTTCTAATTTTCTTTGAATCTCAGTATTCTCTCAATGATTGTGGATCTTAAATATTTAGAGGCAAAATAGTAAAATTTAAGGATAAAATATGTGTTTTGCAATCGAGATTATATAAAGTAAATTTAATCATACAGTAAAACAGAACCTTCAGTGTTTACATTTAGTGCTGAAATATGCAACGAAACATATAATCCGCAGTTAAAATTTCTTTGTTGTTTGCTGATTTAGAAACTGGATGAAACTGGAAAGAAACCGCTAAATATATTGATCAGCATGTCATAAAATAACATTATATTAAAATACAAATTTTTTGGTGTTTTATTAATTTTATTTCTAAACTTTTTACACCTACAGGGATAGAAAATAAAGCTTAAATTGTGGAGCCAGGGCGTTCTAGTAAATTCATCAAAATTCCTAATTTTGTGCATGTTTTCAAAATTAGTCTGAAGTAAGAAGAAGATTGTACCTTAAATAAATTTGTATCTATTTGTTGAGTTATTAAATTATTCAGAAAAAATTAAAACATAAAATGGTTTAAAATTAATTAGCAACCTAATTCCAAAGGCCTCTTGTTTAAAATATTTACATAGAAATGCAATGTAGATAGCAAAACTTATATTGTAGGAATATTCCTCCAAAGAAAATCACAAGTTTATCATTTATAGAGGGGAATACATATAGCATATTCTTCAAATAAAATCAAACTATTCACTTGTTTTCATAACACAAATCCATCTTTCTTCAATCAGTCAATCGAATACCGATTATTTCTAAACCATTTACACATTGTAATAAAGTGAATTAATTTTGGAAAAATTTGGATCTTAACATAATATTTCTTTTTAAAGATAAATTTTTAATAACAATGAATGTAATTTTTATTTTTACAAGAACATAATAAAATTCGCCAATGCCATATTTTAGTAACATAGTATATATATATATATATATATATATATATATATATATATATATATATATATATATATATATATATATATATATATATATATATATATATATATATATATATATATATATATATATATATATATATATAATTTCTGTAATGCATTAATATCCTTCATTAAAAATAATTTAATTAGTACTGATAAAATATTTCAAAGTATACAAGTGAACTATCAGAAGAATTTAAAAAGATTTTTCTCAGAATGTGAAAGTAAAAAAATGATTGAAATGATCTTTTATTAAAATTGTGTGAAAAAATTATAAAATCAAGCATTTTGGAATCTGGATTGCTTAACAATCAGCGATGTCTTCAACAGCTTAATTATTTTGATTTTCATTAGCAAGCCATTGTCGATTCATATCACATTTAATAAATGTAGATAATGCCACAAGTTTTCATGCAGTTAAGTGAAAATGTGGTCTATATTATTTAGAAAACTCAATTATATTATTTCAATTATTTAAAAAAAATAGTATTCTTGTGTATAATTAAATGACAATGAATTATCACTACTAACACCATATCTACCTACCAAAATTTCTACTAATATCATATATATCTATCGAAATCTCTACTGATACGGTTAGATGAAATTCCGAGATAAGTTTAATGCGCTTATGTGTCTGAGACAGTTAAGTCCCAGATCGTCTAGCTGATCAAAATTGTATATTCAGCAGATACAAAGTGTAGTTCTCATCCGACGTATTTATCTCACATAATGATCTACAAAGCCTTCATAACAGAAATTATCTAGAGGATTTGAAGTTTCTAATTCCCGATGTTCTTATCGATTTCTGTACAGTTTTCAGATATGATGATTCCAGAAATGAATGATAATTTCTTTTGCAGGTGTAGAAAGCAAGAAAACGTGTATAATTATCTACTCTTCATCATGTAACGTTTGTGTACACTGTTCGTAGAATAGGCTAGATACAGTTATTCAGCAAATGATAGTAAATTACAGCAATTTTACTTAATAAGTGTTACATATTGCAATGGACAAACATAATGCATATGTATCCTCTTTGTCACTTTATCAACAGATGAAACGCTGTGCAGCAAAATTTAAAGCATACGAATAAAATTGTTCCATTTACAATATTTTAAATAATATTCATAGTGCATATACAATTTAATCAGTATTTTCAATTCTAGTTATTTTAACCATGATCTCACATTTAAAAAGTAATTTAAGAAAAACTTTTTTCAAAATCGAATTTTCTGAGCTTTCGAAAAAAACATCTTTATTCTTTTTTTTTAATGTTTTAGTCTTATACATTTTATAATTCCTGGTAAAAAAGAATTTAGAATTAAAATACGTAAACAAATTCGACAAATTCATTACTCTGACTGAGTAATTGAGTACCGTTCCTATAGTACGGAACCAAAAATTAATGAAATTATTCTATTGATTGATAATTATTACCACACAGATCGGTATAAATAGGCGTGGCTAATTTGACAGAGCATCCGTTTTTTCACTAGTTATTCTATGGTTTGTGTCCCAACTACGATATTTTATCCAAACACTGGGATTTTTTTTATTTAAAATGTTATCTATTGCTCATTTAAGATTCGGAAGGTTCTATATCACTCTTAAATATTCAAATTGGATTGTTCTCGTTCTACATTCTATATGTGTTTAAAAGCTGAGTCCCATCATTGATGGGTAAGTTGTCAGTCTCGTCCTGTTGCGAGTTGCTTCGTTCTAATAAATCTAATTGTTTGTTTCAACACACACAGACGTTCTTTTTAACTTCTTTTTTTATTTTTTAGTCTTATAATTTTATATATCCTAGTAAAAAAGAATGTAGAATAAAAAAAATATTGGACACATTTATTACCAGTGCGAAACGAAAATTTAACGAAACAATGCGATTGAAGGATAATTTTATTATGAAGATACTGAAGTCGTTCTATAGTTTTCTAAAATATAAAAAAATAATAAAATACAAAATGCAAAAAAAAAAAAAATCCTAAACAGCGTTTTAAAGTCAGAATAAAAACAATTTACATAAAAAATTTCGCCTTAACGAATAGGAAGCAAGTCAAACAAGAATATATATGTATTTAATTAAATAATACAAAATCAAAATTCTAATCTTTTCTCACGCAATTCTACTGTGATGCATGCTTATTTTGATTAAATGGAATTCCACGTTGTGTCCCCTTGTTCTATTTCCGCCATCTACTTTCTTTCAGATTTCTGATGTCTTGAGCGATATTGTTGTCAATAAAGGTGTCAATACAGTTTTATATTGTTACGAATCTGTAATGCTGCTTCCCCGCATAGTTGGTTCCACCATCGGAAAGAATGTTTTACAGTCATCGGTACTGGGCGGAGTCCGGTGTCGATTTGGAGGGTCCCGGAGCTTGGCGACAAACTTGGTGACCATTTGGCGACTTGGCGACTTTGGCGCCAAAATAGATTATACCCGAAACATCGAGAATTTTTCCGATCCGTCCAGTAGGAACGGACGTTCCTGATTGGTTAGAGGCGTCTAGCCCCGCCTTCTGATCCTACTGATCCATAAGCGGAGCAGCGACGGAGTGAAGCTAGTGCTGAACTAAGCTGTGCGCTACTTTCTGTTTGTCTTGTTATATGCTGCTGTGTATGCTGTTATTGCTGCACGTCTCGGCTGAAGATAATCGTCTTCTGTGCTGTATATAGTTGTTGTCATTGTGTCGTCCTATGTGTCTTCGTGTAAATAAACGTCGTTGTTTTATCTTCTACTGCCGACTGGTGATTGAGCGTTTTTCACACCATATAACATCCACTATCCAAACGAACCCCGGAAATTCCGTAACAATATTGTAATAGCAATTGCGTGATGGACAGAAACTCTTGCAAGAGATACTAAAACATTTCATTCGTATAATAGATAATCAATACCAAGAAAGAATAGCATTTGTTAAAATATAATTATTATATTTTTAAAAGTGTCAAGATATTTGTGTAAAGTGTCAAGATATTTATGTAAATATTATAGACTATAAAGATTTTAGATATATATTATAGATATCAATTAAACCAAATTTATTTGATATTTTCTATTATTAAAGATTTAATTTTACACAATTGTGAAGTACAATTAATAAACAATTCTATTATAGTAGCTTTAGCGAAAAGAAAAAAAAACATACAGATCATGGTTTTATATAAAAGATATTTGATAAATAATTTTTGTGGAATTTTAAACTTTTAGATAAACAATGAAAGAAACTCAAATGGAAAAACTGGGTTCTCATTAATATAAGGAATTAAAATATTTCAATTAGTTTATAATGTGCTCTTTTAACTAATAAATTATAGAAAAACTTTCTAAGTTTGAACTCATTCGTTACTTTTCGTTTCTTTACTTTTAAACATTTCAAAATGAATAAAAAAAATTGAAATATTATAAATTGTCTTTTCAAAAATTTAAAGAATTCATGTACAGGTTTTTATTTTTTTTAAATATGATAATTTTATGAATGAACATTGTTTTGTATTTAAAAAAATACAAATTTTCTTTTCAAAAGTTTTAGATTAAAATATAATACTGAAGCGCAGGCAATACACAAGGATGATTTGCAACGCAACTAAAACGCAAAAGACATTATTGTAATTTTTAAAATATAAAATAAATCTAAAGTACTTTCCAATAAATTCTTGCTCATGCATAATATTCAATCAAAAGTATGCTTTAACTTTATAAAGAGAAAAATAAGATTAGTTTAAGAGAAAGGAGCTATATGCGATAATTTTAGAACATATTCAAGATCAAAAATTAATTTTCAATCACCATTACCGTTTAAATATAAAAAAATTATTAAATATTCAATTTGAAAAGACTAATTATTTCATTGCAATTATTTATTGTCTTAAAATAACTCTCAACAAACGATATTTTAAAATCAATAATAGGATAATAATGACTTATTGTTCGAATTCCTTTCAAAAGATATTAAAAGTGAAGGGAAACACTAGATACAAACTGATTGAAAGAGAGTTCCATTTGGTCAGATTAATTCCTAGAATTCTAGTGCGTAATAAGCTTATAAAATAAATCAGTTTTAAAAATAAACGGCTTTGAAATATGAAGAAAGGTATCTCGCATATGTACGGATATAATAAATTCTTTAATATCCTTGAAATCCAACAGAAGTGTTTAATTGCATCATTTAAGTAGCTAAAACGCTTTTTTAGTGATCGGATATAATTTCAAAATTATCGAGAATCTTTTTAAAAAAATGATCAATTTGTAATCTTGAACCATAAATTTATTTAATCTGAAAAAATATTCTTAGTTTTGCAGATTAATTCTTTAAAAATACAAGTAAGGAATAATTATATAATTATTAAATTTGTATTAAAGGGATCGAGTTTTGGATTTGAAATTTTATATACAGTCTTGGTTTCTTCGAAAGCGTTTCCTCGAAATAAATTCAAACGACATCATTCAACTTATAAAACAAACACCATGACTTTGGAAGAAAATAATCATTGTGCATGTTAGATAATGTAAGGAAAACTATGTATAAAGCATTTCATTGGAGGACAGAGATAACATATATGGGAAAATGTATAATATCTGTAAAAAAGTGTAATATTTTTCTTCAAGCCTATTCATAAATTTTTTTCTTAAATCAAATATTTGAAACGAAATAGCGAAATCAATTTGGGGTTTTGCTTTTCTATTTGAAGGATTTATTTTAAGATATTATTAAAATCCAAGGCAATCGTCTCATGACAAATTTCAGCGATCAAACCTATTGAGATTTTTCTATAATTTTCACAATAAAAGAAATATGGTTCATAATTAAAATAAGAATTTTCTGGGATTCAATTCTAAAACATAGATTCACAATTCTTGTCATATATATATATATATATATATATATATATATATATATATATATATATATATATATATATATATATATATATATATATATATATATATAAAGGAAGAAAAAGACAAGAGGCCTGTAGAAAAGAGGCAATTTATATGGAGAAATGTGTAATATATGAAAATAAGGGTCATATTTTCCTTTAGGTCTTTTCCTAATTTTTTTTTCTTAAATCGAATATTTCAAACCAAATAGGGAGAGAAAATTGGGATTTTACTTTTTGCTTTTCTATTTGAAAGATTTATTTTAAAATGCTAATACACACACACACACACACACACACACACACACACACACACACACACACACACATATATATATATATATATATATATATATATATATATATATATATATATATATATATATATATTACTTTAATCAGTTTTCAACAAATTTAATATATATTAAAAAGCACTGTTATCTTTATTAAGATTTCCGAAAATAAATTCAACACAGAGCATGCAGTTCAAACCAAATTCAAAACCTGAATAAGGCATTATCGTAAATGCACTGACATATGTAATTCAACAATAATATTCACTTTATTCCTCTGCTCAAAGCTAATGGGCATATCGGAGACCCATCTGCTAATTTCGAACACAATGGTCCATTCTTAGTTATTCGAGTTTGAAATAATTAGAGAATTACGTTTTGAAGCCCCTTTCGGAAGTTTGTATGCACGAGAATATGACGATAGCAATTCCTTCCTTTATAATCTCCGACGTAATGCTGTTTTCAATGGTACCCACTTCTATGTAACAGCTCATTTCCAACTAACTGAATAGAACTCAGAGCATCCACAAAATTTCCATTATAAATCTTAAAACTCGAAAATTCACCTCGGCGGAATGTCTCTGTAAAACAGGAGAGCCATTACAAACGATGAGGTTTTCCGAAGAATTCAAGGTTTATATCAGCATGTGTATATATATATATATTCCATTTTTAGGTGCAGAAGAGAACGATATGAAAATTCCAGTAATCTACAAGTGAAAAGAATAAAGTTAGTTTATAGTAATAAAAAAATTAGAACTAATATTTACATAATATATTCATTAAGAAAAATTAACAATAAAACATGATTTATTCCTGTATTAAATAAAGTTAACATTATGTATACAGGATGGTTTAAATTAAACCGATAGGTAGGCACTTTTGTAGGGGATATGTGAGCAATTTCACCCACATTTCACATGCATTGTTTTTTTGAATATGAGATTTTGCTTTCTGATCGAAAAGGATAGTTCTTGCTCTAGACACAAGGAAAAGAAATGGAGCTGTGAAGCAAGCCGTTTTCATGTTTCTTAAAGTGTCTAGTAATAATGTTCACTATATGGAATAAATATTAACTATAGAAAAGTATTTTAACATGCAATCACATGAAATTAGACAGTTTAATAAATAACTGATTTGTGGAATAAATTTATTGCTTTTGCTCGTGAAGCCATGCTATTATAGATATTGCTCGATTTATCCTTTGTCTCATTTGTCTTGAAATTGTATTTGAGGCGCAATTCATTCTACCTCAGAATGCAAATTTTTTGACTGGAGGCGCCATAGAGCGAAATTCTGTCTACGCGTGGAACATTGGCTTTATTTAATCATCATTCTTCGATTTGATTTAAAGATGCCTTATCCTTTTTAAAATAATTATTTGGTACTTAGGGAAGAAACAAAATATCCCAAATGTTTTATTTATTCCTAAAATAAATTAATTAATCCGTTAATAAGCCATGAATCAAATTAATTTCATTTACCAATTATTTATCAGCAAATAATCCATGACATTTATTCGGATGCATAGAAGTCATATTAATTTTTGGAAACTTTTCTGCCTCCTTATAATTTAACGTCACATACAAAAAGCACGAAATCTACAAAAATGCGATTGTATCATTGAGCATTTGACAATTCCCCTTCTAATCGTAGACATCTTAGAAAAGAAACAAATCAATCATTTTATTATTATAGTAAGACAAAAGAAATAATAATATCACTAGAACAATTTTTATCATCTATTAATGAGGAGTTTTTTTATGAATTTTATTTATAAATAAAAAAAAAATAAAAGAAAAAGAAAAATGGACATTAACCAAACTTTACAAATTTGAGCAGAATCCAGCTCCTTTGACTAGAATCTAATTACAATATAGATTTTCATCAAAAGAAGATAATGCTTTTTAAGATACAAAAGAAATTTGATAGGCTCCACAGTTCGATCAGTCTCGATTTCTTTAACTATCTCTATTTTGTGAGCTTCAAAAGAATGAAATCAAGTTATGCTAGAAATCATACTCTTTTCTGTTTCTATTTCGTCTCCTCTTTGCTTCCTACCCCCCCTTTTTGTGCTTTTTCTTTATTCCAAATAGAGGGAATTTTTAGTTCTAAAAGAAACAAATAATACATTGAATATAATAACAAATAATGTTAAAAATAATACATTAAAATAATTCAGTTTATTATTATAATTGTATTTTTCAGTATGAATGTAGTAAGGATCAGTAGGAATGGATTTCTTTCGCATTTAACTAAGAATACCAGGAAGTGAGAGTTAATACTCGATAGTTTATTATTTGTCTGAATTAATTATTTCATTCCAGTTTTAATGAAATGAATTCAATTAAAATTAAATTAAATCTTTGAAAATGATTAGAAGGGATTCAGACAAACTTCACGTACTCAAATTTATAATTGCCTATTACACAAATAATGAAATATATCGCAATTTATTGTGTGTTTTCACAGATCAAAAACTAATTTACCATGCTTAGATTAAGCATCATTTATCTGACATATGTAATTAAATAAATTTTTAACCAAATTTTGAAATAAATCTCAGATTTCGCTAAATAAATTTCTTCTTTGAATTTGAGTTCGTATTATGAAAGATTTTAATTGAAACGTCATTAAACCTAAAACAGCAATCATTGTTGCTTTTTATTTGGATAAAAAAGATTTTAAATTGCTGTGCTTATCTTGTTTGATAAATAATATAACGTGCACTAATTCAACAAAACTTCCACTTAAATGAGATAAAATAAAAACTCGGTAAAGCAAATTTTAAATTAAATCCAGAATAGAAATCTGCACAAGAATATTTCGATTAGAAAAAAAAGTTATAAATTGGTTAAAGAAAAAAAAATGTTGAAAGGATAGTTGAGAGATTAGTTTTCACTGTAATCTTTTATTCATTTGTTTGACACTTTTACTTAAATATAAATATATCAAAAGAAAAAAATAAAACTCACTTGACAACCAAAAATGAGACTACGAATTTCATCGAAGAACTTTATGTTTGGAAAATCATCCAAACTCTGGTTGAAAATTCAACCTAAAGTTTTGAGGGCATTCCTGCAATCCGTTGACATTCACTTTAATGCCTTTCTTCTGTATATTAGGAACTTCATTATCAATTCATTACTCTCTTTTTCAATTCCTACAATTAGTTTACAATCTCCCTATATATATTTATATATCTTGTTCAAATTTTCTTCGTTAATAAATTAATTTTTATTCATTCACTCAAGTTCAAATACATTTTTTTAAACTTGTAGTGGATGACACATGATGTTAATACAGCTTTTTCAAATATTAATTCGTTAAATAAATTTAGTAATTTCTTAATACATTGAATAGAGTTTTAGCAGTTGATAATGAAAATTGCAATCAACAGGCAGTAAGTAGCTCAATCGGTAAAATGCAAGGACTTTAGTATTTTTCACGTCAAGGTGAAGAATGCGAGTTAAATTCTTGCAAAAATCAATAAGTTTTTGATGCTTTATATTTTTTCATAATTATTTAATAAAAAGTAACTGAAACAAAATTTTTCTTTCTTGACCTTAGGAATTAAATTAATTTTTTTTATATTCCTTGTTATTTAGGTAAATATCTATCGGCGTACTATCGATGGGAGGGTCGAATGTAAAGAAAAACCAATAATAATAATAAGTAATTACTGAAATATGTATAAGAAAACGAAACTGTCTTCACACTGCCGGAAAAAAACATATACTTATATCTAATTAATATGCATGATTAATATTATAATGTAAGAGAAAATTTAGATTCAAAATTGCTGTTTAATGTAATGTAAAGAAAGGCAGACCTCCGTCATCATATGAGCAAGAAAAGTCATTTTCTTTTGAAATGCATCAGAAAAGCAAATGTTTCATGGAAATCCCTTATATATGTTTGTCTGCATTGTGTTTGTGGAGTTTGTATATGTAGAAGTGGGAGAAGAAAACGACTCGAGACGCATTCAATGGGAGTTTCTTCTTATTCTGTTTTCCTTTTAAGTGGTTATAATTCTTGAGTCTCTGTTTGTATTTCAAAAACGGTTTGTTGAAGAGAAAGAGAAACTGTATCTTTTTGAAATTTCAATATTGTTGGTGTTGTTTCTCTTCCTTGGGGAAGTTCTTTCATGTAGGTTTTATATGTTGACAAACATGTTTAAAGAAAGTTGTTATTTTATACTCTTTCATACTGGAAAAAAAATAATACCTTTAAAAACATCGAAATATTTTGAATTGAAAAATGCACTTTCGAAAATATTTAGAATGGGAAAAAACTCACATGATATAAAAATGAGTTTTATTTTGAATATATATGATAGTTAAAAACATTCCACTCGCAGAAAACAAAATTATATTAATGGCATATCACGATTTCTGAAAAAAAAATGAAAAAGATTATTTTAAAGAAAAATGAAATCCTAAGGAATGTTGCAGATCAAAGAATCTTGTAAACAAGATTTGAAATATGTATTTAAAAATGAATTTAATAATTCCAAATTTAAGTTATAAAAATTTGGTGGGATAACTGAATAAAATTTTAAATAGAACACTTTGTCGTTCTGAATTTTTCTGTGCTTATAGATTATCTAACAATAGGTATTTAGAAAACCTATGCAAATGAGGATACCTGCACGCCTTCTGATTTTAAATATCTTGTAGGAAAAAGCATTGGCAATAGTCTCATGCAAGATGCTACAAATTTCAGAGCTGCCTGACTTCGAGAAATGAGTATTTGAGCCGTTTTTTTTGAAAATAAGGCAAGACCATTTTATTTTTTTTTATCATTGCGAAATATTTAAATGTTTGCACTTCAATAAATTTTAAAATATTGGCAAGAATTAATAAATATATATTTTTTTGTATTTTGTGGTACCAGATAATGTAAGTTTATAATCCAATAGTATTTGCAGTGCTGACTAATAAAATAAGAGTTTTATTATAACTATATGGACTTGCCTCACTTTTAAAATTAAGGAATTATTGTAAACGTTCATTTAATTGGGAAATATTTCAGTTGCATCAGCCTTTTTTTTAAAATAAAAACAAAATACAACTCAAAAATTTATAATTATTTATTCATTTGATAAAAAGTGAAACAAAATGATGAATATTCTTGTAGAAAATATAACATAACTAAAAACAATTCAGTTTTGTTAGGAATTTCAATGAAATTATACATTTTCAGTTTATACCCAGGTATAATTAAATTGAATTTTATTCAGTATTTAACATCTTAAAAGGTTTATGACGAACAGGAGGTATATATGGTAATAAATCCATCATGTCCTTGCATTTTTCAGATGTAGTAGATCTCTGTTTTTCATACATAAAAGATAATTTTATATTTCTGAAATTACTTGGTCTTTCTCGTTGTGGTGGCAAATCGATAATTTTCAATTCAGAATCTCGTTCTATCGAAGTTTGTAGAACACTTTGTATGGTGCATCTCTTGTAAATCTGATTCAGCATATAGTTAAACAATTCACGGTTTCTCCATCGGTATTTTTATTTCTTTTTAAAACCAATTTCTTCAGAGGTTGTGTTTAAAATAAATATCTGCGTTTCTTTTCATGTATTAACATTTATTATGTTTTCGACAATTCCGTATTACTTTATAGTAATCTTGGGGAATATACAAGGAACTGGTTCTCCGGATTGCCAGTTCTACCACTCCAAAAGCACGACCGTTCAGTAAAATTGACAACATGTGTGATCAATGATATTTATTTCATTGCCACTGGACTGAACAATCGGTGTTGGAAGTAAACATATTATTATCGAAACACAAAATTAAGATATACTTTTTATTATTTATGAAATACTGTATAACCACCGATTTTCAATATCAAAGATTGATAAATAGAAACAGCCTAGATTTCAGACATGATATCAAACGGCCACATTTGCTTCACCATACAGTAAGCGGAGCTAAATTTTGCAGTAATATATTCGGTCAAAAATAATTTCAATCTAAGATGGAATTGCACCACTTTCAAAATAAACAGATTTTCAATACTGTTAAAAGCTAAAACTTCCACGTCCAAAATACTAAAATCTGATTTTTTTTTTTAACTTTAAATTGTTTTCTCATAAAAAGATCATAATAAGTTTTATCTATAACTTATTTCCATTTTTTTCAAAAATGGACTGGTTCCATTTTCAAAATAAACGGCTCAGTTTGACGGATATCATATTAATGATCGATACTTAAGAGGCATAATGCATTGGGCCTATAATAAAGTTTGGTAGAAGTGGGATTATAGTTTGGGGTTATTTATCGTGGTATGGACTGGGACCATTGATTCCAATTTTGGTTGGCTCAACGCCGACTCCTACTCCACTATTTTAAACAACAATGTGCTTTCTAAGCTATAGCAATTTTACGAGTTGGTTCATTGTTATTTTGAGTTTGACAACGAAACTTGTGAAGTTCGAGTTTCATCATGTATTGGTATCATGAAAATGACCGACTGAACTGGTCTGTCCATAGTTCACACTTGAATCCTACAGAATTTTTTTAGCAGAATTAAAAGAGTTGTATCACCGAATAAAAGGGCGAGCAACCATTCAGAATCGGTGAAAAAACTTATGTCTTTTGAAAGTCGAATGCTAGTATCACAGTCCATTATCCAAACACTTGTGGAAAGGTTTAGGTTATAATTGGCTGAGATGGAGGCTTTGCCAACTACTTAATATGAATAAATTGTGTTTATCTCTTTTATGACAAGTGTCCAATTACTTATTGGTAGATAGTGTATTTGGATGCATTAATAAGACAGCGATGACTAGTGATACGGTCTCGGCAAGAGACCGAAAAGTTCTAAGGTCGCGACCTACTACTACTTCCATCTATTTTGCCACCTGGTGAACTCTAAATGTGATGTGGTAACTAAGTTTAGAGAAAGGATGCCTGTTTAAATAGTGTCACAATATTAAATATGAAAAGGGATATATTTTGTAGTTTTTAGTGCAACTTTTTTATATTTAACATTTATAAAGCGCATTACGTATTGAATGTTTTATATGCATAACAGTTCTTTCTATTCTGAGATTTGTGATCTATTTTTTATTTAATAAATTTCAAGCACATTTTTTGAGTTATATATGTTTAAAGGTTTATCGCATTTGGACCAATAGAATGAATCCTAGAAACCTCCGAAGCGGGGAAATTTTTCTTGATAATCCTCTACTTGCATTAACCTTTAACTGGGGAGGTGCGATCTACGAGACCGCATTTCATTTACACTCAAATTAAATTTCCTAATGAATGTATTAGTATGAAAAATTGCCAATATATTTTACAAATATTTTTCTTTATATATAAATAGGTTTTAGAAATTTTTCAAAATATATTATCATTGAAGAAAGTAAATGCGTTGGAACATACATTTTCTTCTCAAATGACATGTTACAATAAATAATATTCTTGAAAGGGCATATTACTTTTTACTTTTTAAATCATATTTATTTTTATAATATATGAAGGTATATAGAAGACAACATAATGTAAAATTCAACAATTATATGAAAAATAAAAAAAAATGACAATGGGTAAAATTGGCCCTTTTTTTTATCGGCTTGTGTGACTTTCATAGCATGGTTTTCTAGGGCATTTTAAACATACAGGTTAAGAACTAGTATAAAAATCACTCTAAAAATTCTGTATATATAAATATTGGTATATTAATATATTTTATAATTTTTTCAAAATACATTATCACTAGAAAAATTAATTATTTTTGAACATGCATATCAAAATCAGATGAATCCGAACTTGAGTTGAATCCGAACGTAAACACTCTTCTGTACAATTATCCTTATCACTAAAATCGCTTTTGTGATTCATTTAAAAGTGTCTGGAGCACTCCTTCATAATAGGATCAGTAAACTAGATGATATTTCGGGGCCCAAGTTTTAGCGCCATCTGCTAAGCCTTGTTTATAACTGGAATACTAACAGGGAGATGCGGTCTTAGAGACCGCGCTCGAAGAAGTAACTGAATTATTTTAAAAAGCATCTGCTGAAATCGGTTGAAAAAGTGCACGTGTATTGAAGGTCACAAAACAGGAAGCTACAGGGTCAATCCATTCAATTGAGCTAAATATAGAATAGGGGGTGACAGAAAATCCATCGTTAGCGATCTCACAGACCGCACGTCCCCAGTTACGGGTTAATATCTTTTCATGTTCCATAAATGTAGGGTTCAATCCTAGTCAACTAAAATTTAACTATGCGTCAGTTAAATAAATAAAGGCTAAAATTCTAAGTAATTCCACAATATTTTCAAAGATTAGAGAAATTTAGAAATTAATACGCATATTTAAATGTAATACTGCAACAACTCTGAAGTAAATACATTGCTACTAAAGTTTATGATATTTCATTTTTACTTTCTCGTACAAGAACAGAAAATATAGCAATTATGAAAAAATCCGAGCTTTAAAATTTGACACATTTTCACATTTAACGGTTCCCTAAATACAGAAAAAAATTTGCAGAAATTTTTTTGTCTGTCTGTGAAAATGACAGCTCAAAATCATTTTGAGCTCGATGGATGAAATTTGATATAAAGATTTTACATCAAATTTGTTGATTTTTATCAAATTTTGAATGAAATTTGTTCAGAGGAATTATGTTTGTGCAGGTAATTGAATGCAATAGAACATGCTAATTCGACAACATAAAGAATTAGACACTGAACATAGAGTTTGGTACCCTCGCTGAATACTTAAATAAAGTTTAACAATTCGTAACAATTTGAAATTTGCCAAATGATTAACCGTCTGTCAATCTGTACTTTCGCATACATGTAAACGTAATAATTCAAAAGCAAACCGCTAAAACAATTAAAATTTTATAATCTTATGCCAATTTTTTGGTTTTAATTGGCAGGAAAAAAGAGTCAAAAATACAATTTGAAATTCTCTCACTTTGTGTATGAAGCACATACTAGCGATTACTCACCAGAATTCGTATGCTTGCATTTGTAAAAAACTAGATCCGAATCGAAATTCGATATTTCATAAATACTTTTCTTTAATACTATGAAATTAATATACAAATCTCAAATTTCTTGAATATAGAACGAAATGCAGAATGCATATGTGTGGGATTTCGAAAATAAAAAATCTAAGCACTGATGATAGCATACATTTCCCATTCGAGGTGGAGGGTATGTGGATAACACATGTATTAAATATTATGTTAGAAAATTTTGAAAATCATTCCAGGTGTTTGTACAAAGAAAATAACATTATTCCCTTTAAAATATAAGGGATTCTTAGATTTCTAAGGAAATATTTCTTGAAATATCAAGAACACGGAAATGATAATGAAATTGAATATTACTTTCCTAACATGAAAGGTAGATTATTTGCAATGTGAATAATATTTGAAAATCAGAGTGATAGTTCCATTGGAATGATTCAGAATTCAGTCTGAGGCTATTGAGCTTTCCTCTCTATATATTTTCAACATGAGATATTTAAATACATGGGAAATATCTGAAGCCGCATACATCTCTTTTCAACTTATATGTTGAGTTTTAAGAAAATAAAAATTTTGCAATCTTGATAACCATTTTCAATTTGTTTTCTCAGCAACTAGACATTTTTGATCTGTGAAATTTGGAAAGAGGCATCTCTCCTTTGGGATTGGAAATAGAAATGCAACAATTTTAAAGAATCTTGCTCTTGAGTATTCGGGTTTATACTGAAATCTACAGAAACCATTTAAAATCTTGAAATTTGTTATAAAATATATTAGAATCAAATCCAAGCTTTCAAAAGAATAGAAGTATAGGATAGGTAATTGATTGTGATATTTGGAAATATGTGAGTGCAAATGTAGAAGTTCTAAAATAAATCTTCAGTTTTAGCATGATTTTGGTCACAAGTAAAGGAAGAAAAGTATTAAAAGTTTTGTTTTTAAAGATATTTGCACAAAGGACATATCTTGAATAGTAAGACTTGTATGCAGACATTTCTGATATTTTAAACATCACTTTAAAAAGGTTTTTGAATGAAATGTAAAAACTGATTATATAAACAACAAAGAAAAAAAATACTTAATTAAATATCATAAACAGTTCATATTGAAATATAAGCTTAGCAATAATATTTAAGTATCTTAACTATTGAAAGCAAAAGAAACAAAACAAATCAAACGACTTGCTATTTGCAATTATAAAATTTTAAATAAAAATTTTATGTTTTATGTATGTTTTAAATAAAAATTTACCCTGTTAGTGCTTAAAAATAATGATCTAATACATTATTAATACCATTCCTATCTGATCGGTTTCTAAATTTTTGACACATTCTTATTCATGATAAAATCTAGCTTTGAATTTAACTCTATTTTAAGTAAGTACTATTTTAATAAAGAATTTAACTGATAATTAACTACTAATTTAAATAAGAAACTGAAATTTTTTTTTTTCGATCACAGTGATTATACAATATACCGTATGGGCATACTATAACCTTGTTGACATACTAACTCAGAATGGCTTCAACTTCATCAAAAGCTCATAGATTTCAAAATCATTAAAAATCAAAATTATAAATTGCGTTCCTATAGATTTCTGTTAGCCAGTAAGCTATTAAAGTACAAAAATCCGAACGCTATTATTTTACCTTGTAAACATAACCACTAAAGCTTGTTTTTTGCTCTCTTTTCAATTTTTTGAAAACAATTTTTTAAAATTTTTTTTTTACATTCAGTCATTTTTGTAAGATTATTGTTAGTTTAAAAAAGTTAACATTATATTTTGACAAAATTATTTCATAAAAATATCTGCATATGTCATGATGCTAATATTCTATTTGTTTTCATATTTTTTTCAAGAAAAAAAAAAACTAGATTTTGCATAAAATGTTTAAAAAAATTGTAAAGTACCCATCATTATCATTTGTGTTTACTACAGTAGTTCTTATATCAGGAACTGAAAGTACGGCAATATATTTCAGATAGTTTGATTTTTAGATTTAGATAAATGAACGTGATTCCGATTCATTTAATTGATTTAAAACTAAACTTCCAATCCCAATACATATGATAAAGCGAAAATTAATCGGTATATTTTTATAAAATATTTTTTTTCTCTGAGTCGAAAATAAGAATTAGTAGATTTTAAAAAAATGTTGGAGAATCAGAAGTAAACGAAGTGTTTTCAATAATGTAAATATACAATCAGATAACTAGAAAGTTGATTCATACTACACTAAACTTATGGTTTAGTATGTTTCAGGACAATAGACAATTTTTGTTTAAGTTTCTTTTTTCTATTATTTAATTATATTTTCAAACAATTTCATGAAAGATATTATAATAAATTGAGTGAAACGTAATTCTTATCTAGCATGTTTCATCTAGAGTTTTCAATTGAATAAATGTACTATCTTGAGTTCTGAAAATTCAAATCAAACACCCGAGAAGATAGGATAAACATTAACATTTAATGATATTGTATTCTACTTTATCCTGTTTGGATCAGTACTTTCGATCTTCTTCCAAAATTTCTTTCTTTCAAAAATGGCTCAGTAGAAAAATAAAATCACGAAGATACATGTATAAAATAACAGAAAAATATAAGAGAGGCGTGATTCTGCGAAGAAAAGAAGATTCAGATGCAAGGAATATCTATTATAATCTGTTATAATTTTTGCTCTATTATAATCGCCGCATTCGAATCACGGACTTTCATAAATGAATCACTTGATGTGCAGAAATATATCAATCCTTTTTCTTCAACCGTTACTGGGTATCGAAAATTCTTCCATTCCTCCTTCCTATGTATTTCCCGATTATGTAATCTTCCTATCAATAGCTCATTCCTTTCCATATTCCTATGAGCGTTTAGTAAAATGAAATGAGTAATCTGGGAACAAGAAAAACAGTTTTTAAGGAGAAGGTCAAAAATTGATGGAATGAATGTAGAATTGGTGTAAAAATTTTACCACGCAAACTTCAGTTAGATTTCCTAACCAATTGATTTTATTTTTCTTTCATTCTCTTCACCTATTTTAGAGAAAAAATTTGAATAAAAGATTACAATTCGGAAAGGATATTCTATTTTTCTATTTCCATTTTTATTTTCTTGCTTTTATTTAGAAGGTTATTTATCAGTTCCATTTTTCCCTTTTTATTATTTCAGAAAGCATTTTATCTCATGTTTGATTTTAATAATTTTTTTAAAATTCATAGATTGATATGCTATTCATTCCTTTGTGACATTACATATGCATATATATATATATATATATATATATATATATATATATATATATATCGATTATTTTTTAATTTTATTTGGCAAAAGCATAATCAAAACTTTCAAAACATTAACATTTTACTTTTGTTTTGTATTGCAAAATTTTATATTATAGGTTTTAGATAGGTTGAAGAATACAGATACAAATATATTTGGCAGTTTAAACTTTTTAGACTTATCTTGACAATTTTCTACATTTGAAACTTTAAAGGAAACCGTTTGTTTCCATTAAAATTCAAGTTCATGATTTGTAAATAAAATGTAGAAATATGCGAATTCCAAAATTATATATTTTTGAAAACATATTTATATACAGTTATGAAAATAGTTAACAGTTGAAGAATATTAAAATATTTTAAATTTCGTTTTCTAATAAAATTTTCAAACACATTTGTTTTAAAAATAAAATTTGTCCAGATAATAATTTTGCGTTGATAATATAATAAAATAAGAATATTTCATTTTTTTCTTGAAAATTAAACACGTGTTCTTCATCCTTATCTGTAATCCTTATTTGTAATAATTAAAAATAAAAAAAATAATGTCTTAATCTTTATGTGTTATAAAAATTTAAAAAAAATGTAATAAAACGGCTTTTTTATCCTCCTCTGTAATTTATATATTTTGATATGAAGTAATTAAATATTTATCAACATGTAATTTTAAGCAAATTCTAGGAAGAATTTTAATAATGCAGACAGTATTCAAAAGTAAAACATTTGGTGAATAAAAGCCAAGAGAACATTTTCCATTCATTTTTGAACAGTATTGTTTTCATTTCCAAAAGAAAAATAGAATATAATTTATTCATTTTGAGTTTACACTTCAGGTAACATGTTTAAGCTATTTTGCTCAGATTCGAATAACAATATTTTGCTTTATTCTAGAAATTACACAAATACTTTGTTAAAACACACACACACACACACACACACACACACACACACACACACACACACACACACACACACACACACACACACACATATATATATATATATATATATATGGTAAAAGTATATCTCACATAAAGTTATATACAGATATGCTGTAATATTTTCAGTAAAATTGAGCTAATACTAAAAATTTACACAGTAAATATTTTCTTTCGCCGTCGTAAATATTATAAAACTGAAGCTAACTAGCAAGGAATATATTTTTATTTAGATTCTTTAATCAAAATATAACTATATCATTTCCTTTCCGAAAATTCAATTCATATAATGATAACTATATTTACTTCGTATATATATTTTTCATTCTTGTCAGCATATTAAGTAAACTTAGAAACCTTTTAAATAACCGTTTAGTTTTTCAGTCTGGTAGGAAGAAAATGCGTTTTTTGTTCATGCTACTAAACAAAACAAAAATGTCATAATTTTTTTTATAAAAATTACATATACTTATTTTATGACATAATTCAAAAAATACATAAATTTATCAATGTAGGATTATTTCTATACATACAAGGTCATATAATGTGTAATTCTAAGATTCTATTGGGTTATAATTTCTTCGTGCGTGAGCCAAGATAACTTCTTCATCTAGAAATGCATCTACCATTCTCTGATTAAGATATTTATAGAATTTTTATGTTCTGTAGCAAACATTACTTTTCATGCAGAATATAATTATATTTTCCCTTTCCTCCGAAGATATTCTACATGTATAAATACAAAATAAAGCTCGAAAGTAAATTAAAATAAGCCTGTATTACAAAAATTATATAGATGTTTGGAAATGGAATTAAAAAAGAATCGAAGCACAGAAAGTATATGATATATTAATTAAAGTACGGGTATTCTAGCGCACACGAATTTATAAAAGGAGAAAATGACAAATTTCATTTTGGCAAAATAAATGAGTTTCAGAAAAAAATTATGATAAATGGTATCTAGACACAACAAAAAAAGTATAGAGAGAAGGTTGAAATTATTTCTTATTGCTTGAAATCAAACATATAGTATCAGAAGCATTCGACAGTAACGTTGTGGAATCAAAGAGGCATTAAAATGAATTCAAAAATTAGTAAAAGTTAAAAGTTCTTAAAAAGCACATTTTTATCCATGTACTAAAATGTAATAAAAAAGCAAAAATTATAAGTGTAGGGATCTGATAAATATACTCTTATAACTTCGGACTAATGACACTATTCGTAATATCTTTTGTTTAATTTTTTTAATTAATATATAAAAACTCTCTTGTTTTTGAAATTCTATGGAGCTTAAGCTTTGAGTCCTTATGGATAGTTTATCCATGACTTGACTTTCAGATTTGTGATAGAGAATTATTTTCAATATTTTAGTTATCTTACAAAATAACTCTTCATAAAATCATTTTTTCCTTAATAAAATTGCTCCTAATTACCATTTAATGTGTTTCATTGTTATTATCATTACAAAATTATCTAATGATTTTTTTAATTTCCTTTCTGGCTCTCTGATATTAAATGAAAACTAAATAAAATAACCATTCAATTCGTTATTTGTTTCTAAAATTTTACTAGCATTAGGAATATATAACATAATGGAATTTAAAAATAAAACCTATGATTATTTTGTTGCTGTTTACAAAATCTCTTTGTTAATCAAATGACACCATTTTATTTATATAAAAGAAAAAAGGAGTAAAAAAAGAAAAGAAAGAAGAAATCGAAAAAAAAAAAATCTTTAAAAAGTAAAACACAGAGAATAAATGTTTACGGAAGAATATTTCGAAATCATATAAAATTTAAAATTATAAGTTTTACATCCAGAAATATTCTAATATGTAGAAGTCATTCAATAAAATACTTCTTCGTTATAATTGTTAAGAATTTGATGAAAAGTTCTGTTAGCGGCCATTGAAATGAACGGCCGATTCAGCAAAAAAAAGAATGCATATGCAGATATCAGGATCAGGACGTTACAGCAAACGGAAGGGCACATCAAATTATACAATTCATGCACATAGAATGAAGAAAGAAAGTCATATTTCCAAATGTCCATTTCAAGTTAGAAGGAAAATCATATGCTTAAAACTGTTACAAAAAACTATATCAGGATACCTTTATATGAGGTATATGAGATTGATTGGAAAACTGTAATAGTTTGAAGAAAGTTGTTAAGGGCTTAGGACGGACAAAAGTGAATGTTCGGGCTTTGAAAGTATTACAAAGTATTGGTACACCTTTGATAATGATTAGTGATGAATGACGAAGGAAAAAAAATCAACAAATACATTTATATCGCCGTATTGGAGAAACGACACTTAAACCAGTGAGTGCATAATATCATTCAACATTTGCCTGTGAACGAAGCAACTGTACGAAGAATGCCCTGGTTTACTTAAGACAGACTACCAGGTTTATAATAACCAGGCAAGTTACCTTTTCAACAAGTGTTCGAAATGAGGGATGCCATGAAATGTTCGAAATGCGAGAACACCGGTGGTGCTGTTTTCAAAGGTGTATCGAACACAAAGGGATCTCATTTATGGAATTTTTTCTGTTTTATTGTTTTTGCTGCACAAACGATTCATAACATCATTTGTAGGAATGATTTTCATACCACTTCCATCAGGATGATAAGTCATTTAGAGGGGGGGGGGTTCAGGTATGCTTGTGTTGAGAAGCAGAATGATGATTGGAATTAAATTTTTGATTTGTGTTTATAAACGTATGAATAAAGGCACTTTCATATCTTCTGGAAAGTGAATTTAATTATTATGTTTTTAATTTTACTGAGAATGTTTGTTGTGCTTTGGGAATAACTCTGGCAGCAAGGTCGATTATTTGAAGCCCACAAATGCTCATGAAAGAATGTATAATTCTAGCATCATTGAATAATATACTTTTGAGTATGAACAAACTATGGCACACAACAGTTGCAGTTTATATTTTTATATATGTGAAACATCCAGTTCTTATCCACATTATTTCTTGATATTTTAGGCAATGAAAAGCAAATTTCGACTTTCGAAAACCAGGAAAGCCATTTGCATCGGAATGGATTAAAAAATGTATCGCTCACATCTGTGAGTAGTCTTTTTCGCACTTTATGGTGTTTCTTTATGAATATGAAAAAAGCTAGGGACATCTTAACATAATTCAAATTGTTTCTCATGATAAAATGCAAAAGAAGTAATGCTTAATAAATTGATGCAACTTGAAAAAAAGCCCGTTATTCATTTAATATGTTCAAACAAACATGTTAAGATACTGCTAATGTGATGTTTCTACTGTAGGATCGAATAGTAATTTCGTTTCTGAATATTTGTGTTTTATGCACTTGTTAACCTTTTTTGTTCACCAGTTATTATTTGAACTACCAAATTTTACTAAACTCAAAGAATCTCATTTAACAATGACATAGAAAAATAAAATATTTCAAACATTCCTGCCTTAATCAAGTCGAATTATTCCAAATTTTTGTCACCTATATTCTTCAACGAATTATCTTATTTAGGTGTATAAATCAAAAATCCAATGAGAAATTTAAATAGCAATAATCAAAAAGGTCAAAAATTAAAAATGGATTTTAATAATTTTGAGATTAAATGATTAGATTGCAGAAGCGAAATACAATTTACAGCAGAAAAGGCAAATAGGCTTGAGCAAATTTGAACATTCTCATTTATTAAAAGGTACTGGCACAGACGCTCCAAAAAACGAATCGCTCAATACATTTGGACATTTTGAAACCTTAAATGATACAAACATCTTGGTAAAATTTAAAAATAAAAGATGATTTTAAATTAAGATGCTTTTACGACATCAGTTTTAATACTCCCTTCACAAGTTCCTCCAATCCATTAGATTAGATGTTTTAGAATGCAAATGTTTTGGCAAAATGTTTAGAATATGTTTTAAATGTAAAAAATATTATTATTTGTAATATTTTTCAAAATTAAAAAAAATGTGGATAATAATAATAAATTGCGTTCAATTAAATGAAAAGATAATTAGACATACTGTATTAAAAAAGTCAATAAAAGTTAAATTTTTTAAAAAAATATATAATTTTACTAAATAAAGCTTATTACCTATTCGTAATTTATTAATTGCTAATGGCGAAAAAGTAATGACATTCTAATTTTTTTAGATTCGAATCTGATTTTCGAACCTTAGAAACCAATTTGTCGATTTCATTTTTGAATAAATAAAAGTTATAATCTTTTAGTCTTCTTGCACTGTTATAAGTGATGGAAGGTCATATTCAATCTGACAGAAATTCATATGTAACATGGTTCCTAAAATGTTTCACGCATTTCAGTTTGCAATGTCATGTCCTTATCCAAATAAAGACGCTCAGTTTTTCTTTACAGTATTCCCCCGTTTTCTTCCAAGATACATGCCTATGAAAACATTAAATTCTAGAGAAGAATTTTTCTCATGTAATGACTTCGGGTTCTCGAATTGAGATTTATAATGGAAATTCGGTGGGTATTTTGGATCTATTAAGTTCGTCGGAAATGAGCTGCTACTTAGGAGCGGGCAGATTTCTGGTCTACATTTCTTGAGTAGAAAGGAAATAATTATTTCATTCATATCCCTTTGCACTAAGATTTTGAGCAAATCTATGACGATTTAAATGATTAATAAAAGATTGATAATTTTAGGAAGAACATCGGTCCTTAATTTATTCATTATTTTTGGGAGAATATAAAATATTACAAGCTTGATCTTAGATTTTTATGATAATAACGAAAATCAATTCCGATGGGAGATTTTTCAAATTTGTTAATAGAAATAATACGGAAATTAAAATGATTAAATTAGTAAATTAAAAGTGCAGATAATATATAAACATAGCAGAAGATATATGTTCCCATTAGATTTCTGAATATTATGTGAGCAAAATTAATATTTTAAAAATTTCATATGTGATCGGAGTTCTTTATCGGGCACTCATAATTCCGAATTAAAAAGTAACAAAGCATTATAAAAGTATTAAAATAAAATCACATCAAATTTAAATGTAAATTCAAATTCATAAATTTAAATTTAAATTCATGTTGAAAAGGTCTTGAAAATTGATCTATATGTGAAAGTCTCAGTAATTAAAATGTTATATATCATGGCTTCTGATATTAGAGTTAATTAGGTTTATATATAGTTTATTGGTTTATATATATATGGTTTAAATCCTATTATAGTCTGAATATTATTATGGGGGATATAGATTTAATTAAGAAAAAATATTTCTATCTAACAAAGCAATGCTAAGTAAGAATATAATTTTAAGTTCCACTGAAGAAAAAAAAATCAAGAAGAAAAATCTGGCATGTTCTAATTTAATTTAAAGCGAATACCCTTTGATTACACCGCATTTTTTTATTTCATTCGTTTATTAGTTCTTATTTCTTCTATTCCTTGCTATATTTTTGATTAAATGAAATTTCTTGCCCTTCAACATTAATGTCTTCAATGTATTCATATAGTTTTTTTTCAGTAATTTAACATAATTCATTTTCAAGAAAGTATGTAATTGTATGATTCCTATTGTATGACCTATTCCTATTGTTTAAATTGTATATGACAGCATTAAGTCTGAAATAAATACAAGAGTTGTAAATTTCGCACTATAAGTTGTAACAGTATGCCTACAATTTATGAGCTCAAGTCAAAATAAATGTAAAAAAGTATCATTTTAGATAATGATAAAACTAAAACTAAACTAACTTTAAAAAAATTTATTTGAAACGCTAAATAAATTTTTTTATAAATAATAAATAAATATAACAACAAAACTTTTAAGTTAATTGAAAAATTAGCGTTTTTCAAAATTATTTATTGCATCTCAATTTCACAAATTGATCTGGTATAAAGTAAATTTATTTTTATAGTTCCTTATGAATAAAAAATTACATTCTTCTCATGTATTAAAAATAATATTTTTTTATGACTCTGCCATTGAAATTAATTAAAACTTAGAGAAAGGTTTTCAGAAGCTGGCTATACTTCCTCTTTCTATACTTGATAAACGAAAACATAAAACGGATGATAGTCCTCCAGCTGTTATGATAAAATAAATGTCGCTTATTTCTGCAAAACATATTACTGTGGCTGGCAAAACATCGCAGTATGTTTTTTATTTGATTGATATTTTACTGCTGTTTTCTTAGAAAATAAATTCTTAACCATAACTAGAAAAACTGAGACAACATTTTTATTTACATTAAATATCAAAAATTGTGATGTGATGAGAACTCAAAAACAGAGTTCTGGAATAAAGTTTCATACCGTTCTTAGTGACTTCCCATTCTGAAATCAATAACGTTTACTTCCTAAAAGAAAACTGAAACCATTCCGATTCCTGGTGGGTTTCATTTCGTGCAATTGAAAATATTAAATATGAGTGTTTCAATGTACATCAGATTATAGTTTTGATTCAGATGTCAGGATCTTGCTTGAAATCAAGTATTACTTTCCGGTGAATATCTCTAAGTAATATATATTTTTCCATAAAGCTCCCATATTGATATTTTATTCCAGATATATGTTTTTGAAAATGGCACGTCTCACATGAATATATATATATATATATATATATATATATATATATATATATATATATATATATTTGATATTTGAGAATAATATTGAAGAAAAAAAAACATTCTATTTTCCAAATGTTTGCAGAAAAAAAAAAAAAACCTATAAAAATGGCATTTTGTCATCTATGAAAAAATGGCATATGTCTTTGTGATAATTATTTTTCATGCATATAATCGTAATCACGAAATCTGTTACCAAATTTTATATGAGGAGTCGTTTCCGTCACCATGGAAAAGACAGTGAATTAATTGGACAGTGGATATATTTTTCCTTTATTTGGAAGTGTATCAAGTTTTTCAATTCTTCCATATTTTTCCATCATATTACCCTGATCAAATGGAGACGATGTACCGTATCAGTGGTGCTTCTTTTAAATGACATATTTTAAAGTTGCAATTGATAGGAATATTTTTTCACTGTAAAAGGAAACGGTGGTATGATAATTTTAAGAAATATTTCCCTACCAAACTCTCTATATGATTCAATTGAAGAATAATGGAGCATTCAAGAAGCAATTCTGGCCACGGAATCTACATATAATAAATTTATTTTTAATAAAATCTCAGCTTGAAGAAATGTAGATTAAAAATTTCACACAATCTTTAAGTTTACATTTAATGGATTTAAAAAAAAATTAATGGTACATAAATCGAAGTGCGTATTTAATTAATTCTATTTTATATTATATCTTCGTATTTTATTTCATAAAAAGCAGATGATTTATCAATGTAATTTCTTTTAATGTAACTACTGGTAACTTTTCATTTAACATTTTGATATAACGGTACTTTGAGGCTTTTTTAAGGGCTGAATAATAATACATCTTCATCGACCATTTAATTACGCTAAGCCTTGTAATTAAGTGGTAAAACAGGAGTTGTATATTTTGGAAAGGTTTTCTTGTACTGTATGGAACAGCAGATTTTTGTAAAATGAGCCCAAATGTGTAAAGTTGTTCTGAGGTTAATTCAGTACTCATTATCATAAAATTTTCATTGAATTATAAGTGCCAAACAGTACCAGATTTCGAGGCATGAGAGTGTCTCTAGGGTCTCTAGTACTTGTTCGAAAAACCGCTGCTGCATATATATCTGATGCTTTTTCAACAGCTGCATTTATGTTAGACGTCTTGAGTTTTCATTTTTATATAGTATATAATTTTTACGGAGATGCTTTGTAGCATAAATGATTTTGTCAATTCTTTCAAATCCACCAATTCTACAAAGCAATTTGTTGTTAAATTTTAATTCAAAAAAATGTTTAACTTAAGTACATTATCAAAATGTATTATTATCCAAATTTTATTTTATTCAGAGTATTCTACAAAGTCCTCTAAATTTAGCAAGTTATATCTTACTAGTACTGTATTAAAAATAATCAATGTTATTTTTATGCCGGTGAAAATTTTAAACACATAAAAATGCCATTTTTTTATTTACCAAAGTGCTGTTCACTTCCAAATCTACGGTCTCTATCTTTTGGATAGTTGTACCCTCAGAGAGATGAAATTCAGCGATTGAAATGTGTATTCTCAGAATTCTTCTTTGGAATATTTTTCTTTTAGTTATTTCATTTGTTTTATGCTGAATTACGTTTTTGCATTCAATAAAACTATTTTGTTTCAGTTTGTGCCTTGTATAATACTTCCAAATGTTGCTTAGATAGATTTTCCCCATCTCCACATTATTTTTGTGAAATCAAAGTCAACCGGAAATCAAACAATCGAAGGCTTTCAAATTTGAAATCATACAATGCACACATTAAATTATAAAACATGTAATTACATCTTAAAACGAGATTTATAATTTAAAAACACCAAATTAAATTAGTTTTATCTATTCTGATCTACAGAAATTTGAGTTAATTTAATGAGTGTATTTAGTATTTTTTTGAGTTCATTGATTTTTCATTAACAAAAAATAGGGAAAAAACTTTTAAGGAACAGTTAATTAAATGGCTTGTCTTATATCCATATACTTCGCTAATCTACAAAAACAGATAATAAATTCTACATTGCCTACAGTGGAAAACACAAATAAAGAAGTAAGATAGTTGAATTTTATTATCAAAGATTAATATTGTTTCGGCATTTTTTTAATGTGGATCCAATTGCATTTTGTATGTTGAAAAGCAAATAGAAACAATTAATTATAATAGCCAAGCAAGCTCGGCGATGGAATATTTAGAGAGAACAAAGAAAAAAAAAGCAAATTTTGATCGAAACATAACTTTCATTCTCTTGCGGTTGAAACTTAAGACAAAGAAACGAGATTGCGATCGAGTTCTTGAAGATATTAAATTTTTTATGCATTGCAAATAATTTAAGAAGTTTTTTTTTGTTGGAATGGATATGGTAATTAAATTCAGCTATGTTTCAGGTTTTTTTTCTTTATTATTTTTTATTGTTTCAAATCATAAGAACGCAACAATAAGCAAACTTATCAGCATATCTGGAAAATTATTTTTTACACTCTTTTTTTATTCATAACTCCAGTAATAGGATTAGTCCTATATATTATCCAAGACCCACTATTCAGATTGAAAAAAAAATAATTCTGCATAGACAAATACAGTTTCGGAGAATTATCCTAGTTCTAAATATGATTAAAATAGGATGATACAGAATTTTATCGGAATATTTGAATTGTTTGCTGCAATTCAGATTTCATCCGATTTTTGGTGGACTATTTGATCGTGTTTGAATATTTTCCATTTTTAACTATGCGAAACAAAACATATTTAGTTCGGATGATGCAATTTTGAAATCAAAATATCCATTTTGGATATAATTTATTAAATGAATGAATTAGTTAGGGGCTTCGGTTTCTCATATAAATGTTCATATTCATCCTTCGAATGAAAGATAATGTTATTATCAACGGGATGTCAAAAATATACATGAGATTATTAATGTTTAGTACATGTTTGAAAACATAAGATGCCTGAGGTACACATATGTGTCGAACCGAAGGAACATTTTCTGTTTTAAATCAATTGAAATTTTGAAGTAATTAAAATATTTTACAATCACAAATGATTTAATTTGATTTCCGAGTCACACACGTTGCCTGTGAATTTTCAAGTATGAATTTTGGAATTAATTTTAAATTAAATTTGGAATTAACTAAATTTGGAAATAATTTTAAATAAAATTTGGAAATAATTTTAAATTAAATTTGGAATTAACTAAATTTGGAAATAATTTTAAATAAAATTTGGAAATAATTTTAAATTAAATTTGGAATTAACTAAATTTGGAAATAATTTTAAATAAAATTTGGAAATAATTTTAAATAAAATTTGAAAATAATTTTAAATTAAATTTGGAAATAATTTTAAATTAAATTTGGAAATAATTTTAAATTAAATTTGAAATTAATTAAATTTGGAAATAATTTTAAATTAAATTTAAAATGAATTAAATTTGGAAATAATTTTAAATTAAATTTGGAATGAATTAAATTTGGAAATAATTTTAAATTAAATTTGGAATGAATTAAATTTGGAAATAATTTTAAACAGACATCATAAAAACCTGGTTTATTTATTATTGCTATTCAAAAGGTAAGAACGGAATTAATTTTATTTCGGAGTGTAAACTTAAATTGCTTTTTATGAGAAATTTCATAAAATGTTATTCCTTGTTTTCATGTGAAAACGTCTTCCATGTGTGTAGTTACGCGGCATCTATTTCCAGCATATCCAGAGATTGAAGATCCCATTAAAACCCTGCACCCAAATTCCTTTCAAGCTTCATACATCTTAATTTGCCGAGTCATGTTCTTCCTCCAGTAAAGACGAGCAGTTTCAAAATAGTTGGGCTCTCACCTCCTTTATTCCCAGATATATCGCTACGTAAATCTGAAATTCTTGGAGAGACTTCATCTTCCGAAATGGGGCGCCTATTTCATGGTAATGTTCGTATGAGGTGATCTCTCGAGTTTAAGATTTATAATGGGAATTTAGCAGCTTTTGAGGATTTGCTTAGTTGGTTGGGAATGACCTGTTGTTTTAGGAGTGGACGCTTTCAAAATAAGGTTACATTCTCAGATTAGAAAGGAAATAATTATTGCCGTCAAATCTTCGTGGATGCCGAATTTCCATAGAAATATGAAAGCCCAATTCTCAGTTTATTTAAGGTTGGAATAATAATAGCAGAGCAATTGGGTCAGGAAATGCCAGACGGGTCTCTGATATGTCCGATTGGAGTTGTGTGGTTAAATAGAGTAAATGGGTAATAGGAAAAGTTTTTGTGAACATTTTCATATTAATGGGGTACAATTTATTAAGTTTCGACGGATCTGAAATTAGTTTGAATTTCATGATTTAGTTTAAATTTTGTTTCTGAATCGAATTCCATATGTCATGTTGTTATTGATTTGTGATTTTATTGATTTGATCTGTAGTGATAAAAATAAATGTACTTCATATTCATTCTTTATTTCAAAATGCTTTATGTTTTAATAAAATTAATTACAATATATTTCATAACTTTCTAATTTATTCTACTATTATTTGCATATTGTTCCGAAACATTTTTGAAGCAATGTCAGATGGTTAGGATGACGCCAAAGACTGCACTGTCATCTCCCTAAACTTTAGAAGCACATCAGTACAAAAACATTTGCTCCTGATGGGTTTAAAATTCGTCATTTCATTTACGTCGGTTTTTCTGTTCGTTTTGGTTTGTCTCTGAGTCCAAGGTTTAGATCTTATCCTCAGGCCGAAGTATCCTATATCAGTCCTAAGGTAAATTAAAGCAAAATTTATTCATAAATATAGTGCCACAGAAAACAATGAGTTGTTATTTAAATTTACTCCCTTAGCACAATATATATTTCCAAGTACAATGAATCATGAGATAGATACAAACCTGTAAAACTTGATTCAATAAATGCTCTAATAAATAACGAATTTTTGATTTTACATGAAGCTTCTGCTGTGTAAATCATGATTAATAAATTGTTCTTGAAACACTAATATTTTAAATAAAAAGAGTTAATTTCCAATCAACTAAATCAATCACTTAAACTGACTGATTTATGAAAATTTGAATATCACTATTCAATAAAAAAGGATAATTTTAGATTTTCCATCGATCGTTTAAAAAAAATACGCCAATCAGCGCGCAGGTTTCTCAAGATTAATTAGCCTAAGAATATGAAAATGTTGAGTTTTCTAAATTTTTAACATTCAAAACTTCATATATAAGTCTTAGTTGATCGTGGAAAATAGAAATATTCATTCATTTATTTAAAATTTGGTGTGTACAGAATATTTCTCAGAATAAGATACCTTATTGCATTAAATTTAGACTTCATGATTTTTGAAATATATTTATAGGCCGGAACAAAATATTATTATTGATTTCATTTCAATCCTATTGAAAGCAAAACTAAAAACTGAATTTTATGCTGAATCTGAGAAATTTTTGTTGAATTATTCTTTGAGATGTTACATAAATTATGAAAAATATTTTGTAGTTCACATAAGACTTATATACCGAGCGATTCTGTTTGCAATACTCATATTCAATAATAGTAATAATAAAATATATAATAAATAAATAACAATAAAAATGATAAATAAAATTAAACGCTTGGTTTTATTAAAAAATATCTTTATATTAATTGCAATTTCATCATTTCCACTTTAAATTAAAGTTGAAGTTTTACCGGAAATGACAGCAAATTAGCAAAATATATATAGTAAATTGAACGAAACGTTCTAAACAACAGTATAAGTTTGGTATGACTATCAAAATTTGAAGATTAAAAATGTTTTGTTTGAGAATCTATTAAGAGACCAATTACTTAAAATATTTAATTGAAAATTGTAGCGAGCGGTAATACTGGCGAACCGGCTGGTCGCCAAAGGCGGCTAGTACATAATAAAATTACTTAATTGTTTTAACCATTTCAAATAAATATTTACGAATAAATCATATGAAATATTTTTTCTTTACATTTGATTGAAAGTAAATATAAAATATTCTACATTACTCAAATAAAAGCAAAACGCTCCCGTTAAGAAATATCTAATACAGGGTAATTAATACATTTAAGCTAGTGACGGGTATTATTGCCATAAAATCAAATATTTTTAAACCTTTTTTTTTTAAATTCGTTTACAATACAATATCAGGTTTACAACTATTACTCTGTAATTCTTTGTGAATAATAAAGTTTTAATTATTAATACTAATTACACTAAAGAATACAGCTTAAAATATTAGGGCTATTCGTAAGTTAACAGTTTAAAGAATAAATTTTATAATTAAATATAAACAATACATTCCTCTGGGTAAACACAATCATGAAAATTTACTTATGTCAGAAAATAATTATACAATTCAATATTCAGTAGTCTAGATTGCAGCTACTAATTAAGAACTAATAGAATAAATTTGCCACTTACTAAAGAATCAGAAAGAGGTATGATTTCAAAAGTATTCAAAGAATGTTGAAATTCCTCCGTCCACTAACAAGCTATCGGAAGACCTGACAAACACTTCAGATCTACTCCTTGCTTTGGAACTCAATTATCTTACGTTAGAGACTTTCAATTTTTATCTGGTTACTTCAATTTCCATAACAGAAACATGTCATTATGTTTTAATAGACACTGTAGAAAAGTTTATCATCGATTCACTTATTGCTATATTAAGAAGCAATCCCATACTCCCTTTAGAAACGTGGTTTATTTCGTCTCAAATAACCATTCAAACATCTGAAGGAGCTTCAGAAAAGTCCTTCAAGACACTAAAGACTCCTCGTCAATAGTTCCGTGGGGGAAATTTCTTCTAAGGTGTTTGCGAGTGAAGATGGGAAGAGGAAGAGGGGAATTACGCTCCTTTTCCCACCTTTAGTCGAATTGACACTCCATAAAAAGCAATTTTCGCACACCGAGTGCAAGCATTTGCTTGAAGGGTTCACTTTTTCCGTTCCATCTGTCAGGCTGGGAGACATAGATATCTTGTGTTACAAAATCCTTTATTGGATTTTCAAATCCTTTTATAGTTTGGGGCTCTTTAAAAATGCTTTCGGCTTTATCTTCTTCTAGCTTATTTTTTGCTTTCCTCTTTTTCGTTTTTTTTTTTCCACCAATTTTAAAAATGATCAAACGCTTTCTTCGGTGGTACGGATCGTCTAGCAAGGAACCCCGTTCAATACCTGCTGAGGATTCTAAACCGCGGAATCGATTACCTTATTGTTCGGGTTTTCTTCTAGCAAGAGATTCTGGGATCCGGCTGAAAGGTTCTGAATAGAACTTGGGGAGAAATTTATGCATTAAATAGAATTGGTTATCAAGTTAGGAATGCTTTTGATGGAAAATGTAAAACGATTCTATCTGTCAAAACATTTTTCGATTATAACTCTAGGTCACTTAAAAAGCTGATGAGATTTATTTTGGAGTTTGTAAAATATTAGCTTATCCATACAATTAAACTCAATTCGAAAATGAAACCTGAGTGGTTGCTGTTTTTGTGAGTGTGTACGCTTGTATAATTAAGTTTACAGACATCTGATCTGCAAAACATGAAATAATTTTTATAAAAGTCAACAATAAGTATAAAAAGTCAACAAGCGAAGGGGAGAGTTCATGTTGTAACTTTCTAAACCAATTTCAAAACTTTCCTTTCTCACTGTTTTAAATTGTGGACTTAAGGTAAGGCTGCGAAAATTTTTCCTGACTTTGTTAATTGATAATTAGGAAACATACATTTTTTTAGATGAATTTATTATAATTTCTTAATCTATTTAAGGATTGCAGATAGTTTGACTACGTTTTTGACGACTGATTGATTTGACCCATGGTGCTACTGTTGTTGCACTGTGTTCACAAAATAACATACCGAGTTTCATTAATTTTTCATTGTATTTATGAATTGTTACTTTTACAAGCATACAAAATGGCTTTGGCCCATCGTTAAACCATTCTATAAAGTAATGTATATTCGCCATAGGTTTGAGATATTTCTTCATAACATCAGATTTTTGCAGCGTTCAAACGATTTTAATCCATAACCGATGGTCAATTTTTGTAAAAATAATTTAGAGCGATAGAGCAGACGGTCTATCAGTCAGACGGTCGCAGAAACTATCCCTTCTCCGACTTTTTTATGTACTCTATACGAACTACCAACATAATACATCTAACATGAATAAACTACAGAATATCACCAATTTGTAGCTCCGATATCTTGCTTGTAGTATATTAGTAGCGATTGTAGTACACATACCACAAGGGCTTTGAGAAAGAAAGAAGCAAGAAAGAGTAAAGAACTACAGAGAAAAGTTAAGTTTAATCAAAAGGTCAAAAAATAGTAGTTCATCAGAAGAGATTACTAGCGACAATGACAACACTGAAGAACAACAGTGTTCGTTCCAAAAAACAGGCAAACCAACCAGAATCATCAAATAGACAAGAACAGATAAAACTACCAGGTGCTTGTATGGTTTAATATTAAGGTAAAACCTTCATGTACTTATAGTTCCAAACATTTTTTAAACCTTTTCTCATATTAATGCTATCTGTCACAATTACAAAAACGTTAAAGATTAGATGATTCAAAGAAATGGATACTTTGATCCAACAGAAAATATTATTTTGTCCATGTTAATTGATGAACGTAAAATTCAAAGAGAACTTAGTTTACGATATGTTTTAAAAGCAAGAATAGAAAGTAAAGACAGAGTCAGGAAGTTTAATGTTCCAAAGACAAACTTCGATGCAAAGGTCGACATGATCTCATGGCTTGCAAATGACATAACTAAATCTCTCTTGTTAAAACATGTTTCCAGTGACTCTTTGAAAGACTTTATACGGAAAGCATCTGAAACTGAACCAAATAATATAGGGTACTTGGTTATCGACTTTCCTGTCTTCCTTGTCTCACACAAGCAGTGGAAAGAACTGTGAATCTGGTGGCCGAATCGGCTCAAAATATCTGTGGTTCAATCACAAGAGAAGGATGCATAAGAGCAGAAACTGACTCACGTGTGAATATGCTAAAATCTAATGTGGGAATGAAGTAGAAACAAATATTTTGCAGTTGTAACATTTGTAATCGTTAAGGATACAGAAGTAAGAAACGCTAAATTTGATATAAAAATATTTTTTTCCATAATTATACTTTGTAATTAATAAATTTTTCCAATTTTAATACTTATATATGCATTTAAAATCATCTTTTGTAACATTGTGTGAACGAAAAATTCATAAAAAATTTTATCAAAATAAATAATTTTTCAATTTTTTTTTCAAATTTTAAGCTTTTTGTGACACATCGATATATTATTGTATTGCAAAAAAAATTTAAAAATTATTTTTGAAGCTAAAAGGCAACTTTTCAGCACTATTACCAAACTAAAAACTAAGAAACCCATTTTTAAAATTTCCGTTTTTTTCAATTTTTGTACAAATTTCAAGCTCTCTGGGCACCTCAAGATAATGTAATATTTCAACCAATTTTTTAAAAATAGTTTGTGAACCTAAAACGCAGCTTTTCTGTAATATCACCAAACTAAAAAAAAAAAAAGGCCATTTTCGTTTCCTCCTATTATAAATGTCTTGCAACTTTCCGAGCTATGTTGCCACTATTTTATTTACTCGTATTTATGTCATAGTTGTCATAATTTAATAAACGAACAAAAGTTCGCAATTCTGACAAAAAAAATGTATGATAAATTTCTGAAATGTTATAACATTTATTTAAAGCATAATAATAACTACATAATTCTACGGCAATCACGACTTTTCTACCTTATAAATCAAGAAGCTCTAAGAAAAAAGAATACGTAATACCGTTATTTTATATGTGTTTAATGAGCTCAAATCATCAAACCGTGATCTGCATAACTGTTCGTTTTATTTTAACATTATAAAATATATTCAAAAAATATATTTTTATAAAAATCTCTGTTTATACTATTTATAAAAAAATAATTTTATTATAAAAGTATACGTGCAATCCTTATCCACATACTTTTGTACTCTTTTTGAAATTAACTAGGTATTTTATTCCAGTTAAAGGACAAAAAATGTTGAAAAAGCCAAGAAAAGTAAGATTACTTAAATTTTCTAAAACAAAGCGTCAAGTTTAAAGCAAAAAAATGAATATCAATCCTTTTTTTCTATATGATCATTCAAAATAAAAATTCTGATAGAGCTTTTCAAAACCTCTTGTCATTCTTAAGACATTCCGAAAGAAAGAAATCAGCACTCTTCAGCATTTTCTTTCTTGAATTTAACAAACCTAATCATAAATTCAACCAAAGAACAAAACCTCCTTCATTAAAAATCAAATCCCCCTCAAAAATATGTGCATTGCCCAACGGGAGATTACGATACGATATTTGAGAACAATCATTGCCCTTTTTCTTTTACAAACGAATTGAGTTGAGAGGTATAGAATATCACGTTTTCTTTAATGCTAAAGCCAAGAATTCTAGATTTGATAATATTGCTTCAATTCAATTTTTCATAACAAATTTTGCTGAGCTCTGCACGTTAGGAATAATAGGGAAAGAAGGATCAGTACAGTTAAGATAGAAGAAAAAAATTGGCGTAATCTTACTAAAAATTGAAAATCAATGCGGTATATTTCCGGTTTTTGAAAACTGGTGTTTTAAATATAATTCTTCTCTTATGACTTCTCAGCTTGTGTTATGAAAAATACAATATAGTATTCTTGCATTTAATTAAATGACAGTATATTAAATATCTACTAATACCGTATATATCTATCGAAATCTCTACTAATACAGTTAGATGGAATTTCCAGATAAGTTTAATGCGCTCAAATGTCTGAGATAGTTAAGGCACAGATCGTCTCGCTTGTTAAAATAGTTTATTCAGCAGATACAAAGTGTATTTTACTTCCCACGTATTTATCTCACAAAATGATCTACAAAGCCTTAATAACGGAAATTGCCTAGAGGATTTAAAGTTTCTAATCCCCAATGTTTTTATCGATTTCTGTACAGTTTTCAGATTTGATGATTCTAAATATGAATGATAATTTCTTTTGAAAGTGTAGAAAGCAAGCAAAAGAGTATAAAAATCTACTCTTCACCATACAGCGTTTTTGTTTACACTTTTCGTAGAATATGTTAGATGCAGTTATTCAACAAATGGTAGTAAATTACAGTAATTTTATATTATAAGCATTATATATTATTATGGATGAATGTAATGTTGCATACATATCCTCTGTATCCCTTTATCAACAGATGAAAAGTTCTACAGCAAAATCGAAAGCATGTGAATAAAACTATTCAATTTGCAATATATTAAATAATATTCGCATCGAGCATATGCAGCTTAACCATTCTTTCCAATTCCATTTATTTTAAGTATGATCTCACGCTTAAAAATGAATTTAGTGGAAACATTTTCTCAAAACCAACTTTTCCGAGCTTTGCAAAAATATTTTTTTTTCAATTTTAATTCTTTTTTTTCTAATTTTTATTGTTATACATTTTATAATTTTTTGTAAAAAAGAGTGTAGAATATCAATAATTTATTACAACACAAATTCATTACCAGATAGTGTTCCTGGCTAGTTATGAAAATGTAATGAAATAATTCAATTGGCGGATAATTATATCATGAAAATAATGAAATTCTTCCCAGCCTTCTAGAATATAAAAAAAAAATTAATAAAATGCAAAAATAATCATGAATAGTTTTTCAGAGTTAAAGTAAAAGAAGCAATATAAAAAATTTCGTCTAAACGAATTTGAAGCAAACTAAATAAAAGTATAAAGTTCTTTAACTAAATAATAAAAAACCAGAATTCCAATCTTTCATCACACAGACGTATTATGAGGTGTGCTTGTTTTGATTCAATGCAATTGCACAATGTTTCCCTTTGTTTTATTGCTGCGGCCCACTTTCTTTCAGATTTCTAATGTCTTGAGCTATAATGTTGTCAATATTATACTATGAAGGAAATTGCATGATGGGCAGTAACTGTTGCGAAAGACTTGCTAAATACGTCTTTCCTTCTTCTCTAATCAGAAGAGCAGTAGTAAATGATGCAACTGCTGACTGTTTTTTCTATGAATCTTCTATTCATTCTTGCTTATGTGATCGTACAATGTTGTATTTCTTTTGTGCTTGTGGTTAATAAATGTGCTTTTATGTGTCACATGCCTCCTTTTTCGATATATAATTAATCAACAACCACACGACATCGGGTAGATGTGAACCCACTGATATTTTGAAACGAATTTCTGTTAGGTTTCATTTCAGTAACTCTTACAAGAAATATGTAAGCATTTCATTCTCATAATACATTCATGTCCAAAATTAAGGTCACAAACATAAAATCTGCGAGAAATGAAAAACTATTCACTGTGTTGCCACGAAATTTGGACAGAGGTATATTACAATGGAAGAAAGAACATAAACACATAACAACATGGAAAAGATTTTAATTGGGAATTATGAAACAGGATATATCAAAAAGTGTTACATTATGAATCAGAGATAAAGCATTTATCTAAGGAAAAGCCCGTCTAATATGGAATGCGACCACCGTGCACTGCTAAACAGGCTTCACAACGAGTTTTAATACTGTTTATGAGGGTGTCGATAAATGCTTGGAGCAACATAGACCATTCTTCCAAAAGCGCGGCTTTTAACTCTTGGAGGGTATTAGGAGGGGTGTTACGCTGTGCAACGGCTCTTCAGAGGCCATCCCAAATATTTCAATAGGATTTTGATCCAGAGACCTCGAGGGTCAGTCCATACGTCGAATATCCTCTTCCTCAAGAAAATCATCAACGATCTGGGTTATGTGTGGAAGCGTGTCTTCATCCATAAACATGAAGTCTGGACCAAAAGCACCCCGGAACAACCTCACATAGGCTTCAAGGATCTCATCCCTATAGCGATGTGCATTGACAGTACCCGCATCGAAGACGTGCAGTGGTGTACGACTGCCCAACATTATGCCACTCCGGATAAGGATTCTTCTGCCACCACTCTGTGTGGTAAATCTCGACTCATCATTGAAAAGAACACGCCCCCATTCTTGCTGTGCCCAAGACTGATATATTAGGACGCGCCTTTCTGTTGGATGCAGTCAAAGGGAAGTACTCAACCGGTAGCCGTACATAAAGAGCCCTCTCTGCTAGACGTCTGTATACTTTTTGTCTGGAAAGTTTTATTCCAGACGCAGCAGCCAGGTCACGAGCAAGTTGAGGAGCCGTTGTCAGCCTATGCCGTCGTGCGCTTATTGCTAAATAGCGATCCTGTGCAGACGTCGTTGCTCAATGATGGCCTTAGCCGATCTTCCTGGTTACAGTACCACTTATTTGGAATTGATTCCACAACCTGGATACCGCTTTCGGGGCCACTTGTAACAATCAAGCCAATTCAGCTTGAGACTGCCCAGCATCGAGCTTCCCAACGGTTCTCCACCTCAAGCCATCGTCTAAACGATTATTAGAACTCATTCGCACTGGAAACAGATTAAATTTTTTGTTTTAATGCAATATTCACAAAATTGCAGGCAAAAATCCCAGATGCCTAAATGGTCTAATTTCAGTAGTTCCCCCAAAACTAATGCTAAACAACATTTTTTCCCACAACAAAGGTTAATATGGTGTTAGCGGTCTTTCACAATATATAAAATATAATTTGTTTAAATTTTACTGGTAGCCATTTAGAATTACTTTGAAAAATATTTTTTGACCTTTATTTTGGACATGTGTAGATAATCAATACTAAGAAAGAAACATTTGTTAAAATGCAATTATATTTAAAAGTAGAGTCAAAATATTTATGTAAAATCGTTAGATCGCTAAATATTATAGATGATAAAGACATCATATATATATATATATATATATATATATATATATATTCAAAACCTGAAAAAAATATTATCATAAATGCACTGACATACGTATTTCAACCTTAATATTCATTCCTCTGTTCAAAGCTAATAGGCATATCGGAGCCCCATCTGCTAATTTCGAACACAATGGTCCATTCTTAGGAATTCGAGTTTAAAATAATTATTGAATTACGTTTTGAAGTCCCTTTCAGAAGTTTGTATGCACGAGGATATGGCGATAGCAATTTCTTCTTCCATAATCTACGAAAGTAACTCTGTTTTAAACGCTACCCACTCCTATGTAACAGCTCATTTCCAACTAACTGAATAGACTCAGAGCATCCACATAATTTCCATTATAAATCTTAAAACTCGAAAGTTCACCTCGGCGGAATGTCTCTGTAAAACAGGAGAGCCATTACTGAAGATGAGGTTTTCCCAAAAATGTGAGGTTTATGTCTGTGTGTGTTTTCCCACGAAATTTCCCCAAGAATTTGTGGTTTATATCTCCTGTCCTCCATATATATAAATAGAGGAAGTTATAATTGGAATATTTGTATGAAATTGCTAAATGTCTGTGAATATGTAAATTGAAATGTCTGAAGTATTGGAGAATCTTGAGTATGCATGGTTTCCTGTCACTTTCCACTTCTGGGATCCCAGAAGAATGACACATGTTATATAAATGGTTAGATTTAAATTCCAATAATCTACAAGTGAAAAGAATATATCCATTTTCTAGTTTAAAAAATTAGAACTAATACTTACATAAACTTTAATTAAACCATACTTACATATCGTTTGAATAAAATTAACTATAAAATATGATTGGTTCCTTAATATAAAATAACGTTTAAATTATGTATTTAGGGTGATTTAAATTAATCCGATATTTAAGCTTTTTTAGAGAAAACTATAGTGCCAATTTCACCCAAATATCGTGCACATTCTCTTTAGAATATGAGGTTTTTCTTTTTGGAAGCAAAAGAGAGTTCTTACTTTATACGCTAGAAGAAGAAATAGATTTGCTAAGCAGGCAGTTTTTCCATTTCTTTAAGCGCCTAATAACTATAGACAAAGTGCACTATACAGAATAAATATTAACTGTGCAAGTAACTAACATGCAATCACATAGTATTAGCAACAAATTAAGGAGTTTGATCGAAAATGATTTGCGTAATATGCTTATAGCTATCGAATGTGAAACCACGCTATAATCTCAGATACTGCTCGATTCGTTCTCTGTCTCATTTCTCTGGAAACTGCATTTGTTACGTCACGGTAGAGTGTAAATATCTTCGTTAAGAGGCAGGATATATGGTGAGAAAATCTTTCAAAAAACAATTTCGTATCATTGCCGTCATAAACACCATTTTTAAATTTCTCCATCGTAAAATGTCAAGCAGTTTTAAATGGGATGGCCAAGCCAGCCAACTTTAAAATCTGAACTTTAACTTTAAGCACTTTAAAATCTGAAAAGTTTTACCGTCTTAACTATTGAATAAGCAATGTGATTTAACGGTTTTATAATCTTAAATGTTTGGGATATGAAAATAAGTTCTCAGTTGAAGTTAAGGAGTATTTATTAATACATATTTAGGGTCAGTAACAGGATGTACCATTGACCATAGACCAAGCTTTCTTCAAAAAAGTAAGACGCAATGCAGCGAAGAATGAGGTGAAACCACATTACACCGTCACTGGAAAACGAAATTTGTTAATGATCATTGGAATTTGTGTCAGACAAAATATGGCATTTACGTGTATTTGCTGATGTGGTATCTCTCCTTATTGCTACCAGAAAGAACTTTCTGAGTGTGGGGCATCTTTAACTGAAAAAAAAAATACAAGACATTTCTCAGAACTAAATTAACGCATAAATTATTTACCGGCAAATAATCTAGAAGACGTATTAGGTTACATTAAAAGTCTGCATAGAAATAACAAATATTAATATTAAATTTTTTAAACTCTTCTGCCTTCTTAGATTTTGGAATCACATAAAAATATCATTAAATCTACAAAAACTGTGTTTGTGGTAATAGACGTTTGACAATTGCTCTTCTAATCGTAGCATTCTGGAAAAGAAACAAATTAATTCTTTTAAAGTTATAGCATAATAATAATAATAATAAAAGGAAAATTATTTATCATTTATCAGCGAAGAGTTTTATCTCTATGATATTTGTCACTGATACATAAAAAATAAAAATAAATAATAATCAATCTTCTGAAATTTGAATAAAATTCTGTCCCTTGGACTAGAATATAATTGCATTACATATTTTTATAAAAAAGAAGCAAAAGCCTTGTAATGATGCAAAAGATATTTGATATGCCTCATAGTTCCATATAAAGTTTCAATTTCCCTTGCTATCTCTATGTTTTGAACTTCAAAGAATGAAAATCATATTACACTAGAGAATAAATTCTTTTCTACTTCTATTTCGTCATCCACCTTTCTTCCTATCTCCATTTCTGTTCTTTCTGTATTCCAATTAAATGTGATTTTTTTCGAAAAAGAGACAAATAATGCATTAAAAATAATGATAAATAATGTTAAAAAATAATATAATAAATTATTTCAATTTACTATTGTAATTTTTTTTGTATGAATTGAATATATTTATTTTCTTTAGTATTTAGCTAAGAATATGAAGATTTTAGTGCTAGTACTCGACCATTTATTATTTGTCTGAATTATTTTTTATTCTTCCTGGTTTAATAAACTAAATTCAATCCAAACTGATAAGGAGAAATCCAGATGAATTTCGTTCAATCAAATTTTTACCTAATTTGAACTATTCTAACTAATGCAATTATTGCAATTTATTGCGTGCTTTAAGTGAACAAGAAAAACTTTATATTGCCTGGCATAAGTATCATTAATGTAAGATATATAATTCAATAAATTTTTAACTAAAATTTAAATTAAATGTCATGTCTCAAAGAATTAATTTCCATTTTTGAATTTCAGTTCGTATTATTAAAGTTCTTATTAAAACTCCTTGAATTACAGAACAATGATGGTTGTTGTCCTATAAGTTGATTAAAATATCTTACGATGATGCTCTTATTTTTTTTCTTTTAGAAATATTATAGTGCGCCCTAATTCAATAAAATTCTGCGAAGATTTCCATCTAAATTTGACAAAATAAAAACTCGGTAATATCAGTGGTAAGGAAATTTTAAATTAAATAAAGCTAGAAATCTGCGCAAAATCGTTTGGAGTTAGAAAAGTAGTATAAAATATAGAGAACGAAAATTTTTAAAAAAGTTGAGAGATTAATTTTTACTAGATTTTTTATTAGTTATTTTATTAGTTAAAAAATTATTATAATATAACGAGAAATAAAATTAAATATTTTAACACTGACAACCAAAAATGAGACTTTGAATTTCAGAATCTTTCAATGCTTGAAAAATCAATCTGTAATTGATAAACCAACTTGAAGTTTTGACGGCAATTCTTGTAATCCGCTTCTGTATACTTAGCACTTAATAATCAATTCTACTCTCTTTTTATTTAGGTAAAGATCCATAGGCCTATGATCGATGGTAGGGTCGATTGTGAAGCAAAGCAAATAATAATAAGTTATTAAAATATGTACAAGAAAACGGAACTGTCTTTGCACTACCGGAATAAAACACAAACGTGAGGGCGCGCATATATATATATATATATATATAACCAATCTAAAGTAAGAAAAAGTTTGAAAACGAAACAAAACAGTTTCGAAATCGCAACTAAAATTTATTACCTATTTAAACTAAAACCAAAAAGGAACTTCATAGTATTTAGAGAGCGCAATTGCAGCTACTTCTAAAACACAGATGAATTGATACTAAAGTATTAGAATCAAGTTAATAGGAAAAACAAAAATCAAATAAAAATTAAACCAAAAAAATTATTAAAAAATATTAAAAAAGAATCCGGCCTGAAGACTTTTTCAAGGGTCACCCTCAGGCAGGGATTCAAATAAAGGGATTTTTTCTGTGAGGACATACAGACATAAGTCTAATAATGATTCCTCGTGACCCGAAAATCCCCTGAAATTATGCTCAAGAGATATACCATTTTAACAGAAAGGAAATACAAAATAACAAATTAGAAAAAAATAACCACAAAGTAAAAATACAATAAAAACAATAACAATAAAAACAAAAACAGCATTAAAATTAAAATTAAAATTAAAAACGAAAAGGCCAGAACATACCATCCAACAGTGAAGGAAACTTTAAACAATCGTTTGTGATTTCCTGTTTTAAAAAAAGTTAACGGTAAATTATGTAAACAGAGGTAGGCACCCAGCGCCATCTATTGAGTGAACCAATATGCAAGTAAAGTTCTATTTTTATTTAAGCCAAAAGATTAATCCCAAACCATAACTTGTTTAATTAAAAAATTGACATTACAGTAATTTCTAGGAAAATCATTTTTAATTAAATTTTTAAGGAGGATATTTGATGCTTCAATATAAGAATTTTTATTATTGCAAACCCTTTTGATCCTGTTAACTTGTGAGAAAATTAGATTTTTGAAAATTTTAGAGTTTAGATTGGAATGGTAGTTACATAGCTTTGTTATTTTAAAGTTGAAATCATCCCTTTTATCGTATATACCAACTATTGTTTTATCATTAGCAATTTCGATTTTTAAATCCAGAAAGGTAGCCTCAAGTTGATTTTTATTTGTATCTTTTAGAATTAAATCTTTTGGATAGCAATTAGTAATAATATTAGTATTGTCGAAGTTAATCAAAAGTAGGTCATCAATATATCTCCACCCGTTTATTAAATTATATTTAATTATTTTTTTCTCATAGTAATGCAGGAAAATATTAGCTAAAGCACTTGAGAAAGCTGTCCCCATTGGAATGCCCTTGACTTTTTTATAAAAATTAATACCATTAAACACGTAATTTTCAGTAATATTAAAATTACATAACTCAAGCCAGTTATTTTTAGGAATGATATTTTCATTTAAATATTCGTCATATATAAAAGTGCAGACCTTTATTAATTTTTCATGAGGTAGATTAGTGTATAAATTTTCGAAATCAAAAGTATTAAGTTTATTAATGTTGTTATCTTTAAGAAAATCCAATACTTCTTTGTTACTAGAAATAATAAAGTTGTCTTCATTTTTTATTTTGTCCAGGATAATTTTTAAGTATTTAAAGAAATGTTTACCCGTATAGTAATTATAACTACCAGTGCTACAGGTTACGAATCTGAATTTTAATGGATTTTTATGAAATTTAACTGTTGGGAATAAATAAGGATAGTTAAGAGAGCAAGTCTTAGTTTTGGTTTTTTTTGCGAAAGCTAGCATTCTTTTATCTAATTCCTTTTTCCCGGTGTTCTTTAACATATAAGTTGCATTAGAGTTATATTCATTAATTAAAAGTTCTTTATAATAATATTTACAAATTAAACAGAAATTATGTGCTGATTTATCTATTACTGTAATAATAAATTTTTCTTTTAAATTTTTTATTTCATTTTTTAATGTTTTACTAAAATAAATCCCACGTTATTTAGATCTGTCAAAATCAGTATTCAATTTTATTTTAATTTCCTTTAAAATTCTCACTTTTCATTCCCCGAAACCTTCCGCAGGCCAGTGGTATTTTTTTTCATTTTTTAATGTTTTACTAAAATAAATCCCACGTTCTTTAGATCTGTCAAAATCAGTATTCTTTTTTAATATTCTTTTTTAATATTTTTTTAATATTTTTTTAATAATTTTTTTGGTTTAATTTTTATTTGATTTTTGTTTTTCCTATTAACTTGATTCTAATACTTTAGTATATATATATATATATATATATATATATGTGTGTGTGTGTGTGTGCGTGTGAATTACTAAACTGACTCCTCCCCAGTAGCGTTTTGAAATTTATACTAATTGAAATCCTTTTATGATGAAATATAAAAGAAACGCTATTTTTTATATTGCAGTTTTTAATTACAATTTAGCAAAATCAGGTCTGAGCTTTATTTATTTATTTTTATAAACAATAAAATTATGTTCTATTACTATTATATAGAATACATTAATATGACTGATATGATGGCTACATATATGGCAGATCGCTATCACTAAAAGCTTTAAGAAAACGATATATATGAGAATAAAGTTTTCAGTTCATTTTCCATTTATAACTTATTTTATTAACTTAATTCTTTTTTATGGTAGAATTAAATTTATTAAAAATGACATAATATTAAATTAAATATTTAAGTTAAAATATAGTCGAATACAGACTTGATTTTGAAAAAAATAGCAACATATTTTTCATATTAATATTTTTATTTCATATTAATATTTAATATTTCATATTAATATTTTTATCATATTTTTAATTACTAATTTTAAAATAACAGATAGAAATCTTTTTCTGTGTTGCTTATTTACACGAAAGGGTCGATGATAACGTTTGTTTTAGTATTATTCCTATTTGAAGCAATTACAGACTTTGGAAATAAATATATTTTTTTTATCAAGATTATATTTATTCAACCAGAGCATAAAGCATTTTTAAAATGCATTAAAGTAGTTGTAATCACACTCAAAATATGGATACATTATCAGATTATAATATTTGAAAATATTTCTAAGTATAATGATTATAAAGTTTATACAGAAATTTAAGCGTCTCACCACATTCTGAAGTTCGTAAGGAATTTTAAATGTCCTATCAGATTATGATGCTTACAAGAATTAGCAACATAATTCGGTTAAGTTTTTTAATGTGCAAATGACTTAAAGTATACAGCTGCACTATATGTCAAAACCATGATTCTTTTAGAAAATGCGGATTAACCTTATTTTTAATTAAACATTATTATTATTATTAACATATAATTAAAAAAACATGAATATTCTTCTCCGAGAATTTTTGAAAATTGATAGCTAGAGGATACTAGAAAAATAATCTTTAGAACAGTTTTGCATTATATTTCATGAAGAGTATCTACAATATACTGGCTTAAAAACCTTTAAAAAAATTTCATTTAATTAATATTTTTTCAATTAATAGTATGATGCATCAAACTGGTGAATCATTTTAAATACAGCCATTAATAATATATATGTCATTATCAAAAAGAAATCTTCTATCCAGATTCCCACCAGTCTTATCCCACTTTAATGTCACATATTCGATTTTCTACCGAATTATCAAAAGAGGAAACGATACAAGATATCGGTTTGCAATCATTTTCAACCTTTGCGAAAAAGAGATAATTGCCGGAAAAACATTCAACATGAATGCTTCAAATGTTATCGTCTGTCTCATTTTACATCGGGGGTGGTCCTCTATCATCCCACTAGCAAGAAAAAGTTTCTCTTGTAAATGCATCGGAAAGGCAAATGTTTTTTAGTAAAATCCCTTATATCTGTTTGTCTGCATTGTATGAGTGGAGTTTGTATATGTTTGTGGAGAAGTGTATATGTTGTATATGGGGGAAAAAAACGACTTAAGACGTATCCCATGAACGTTTCTCCTACTTCTGTTTTTCTTTCATGTGGCTACAATTCTTGAGTCTTCCTTTATATGTTTGGAAACGATATGTTGAAGAAAAAGAGAAACTATATCGTTTAGAATTTTCATAAAGTTGGTGTTGTTTCCTTTCCCTGTGAAAACTTTTTCGTGTAAAATGGCTTTACACGTTGACAGGCACGTTAACAGAAAGATGCTTGCTTATACTTTTTGATGTTTGAAGAAATACCATTTTTCAAAACTTGAAAAGTCGAAAATAAATTTCTTCATTAAATTTGAAAACTCTTTAATACTTTCAAAATACTAAAGTTTTGACTTTAAAAAAATATCTTGGTTTAGGAATACCATAAAGGTGCCATAAGAATTATTTGCTAAATCTCGATGCAGCAGTATGGAAAGTGTTTGTAAACATACTTGAGTATAAGATACATGAAATAACAGTATTTTGCATGATAAAAAATGCTCAAACGTGAAAACTCACGGTAATAAGAATAGAATTTATTTGGAATATCTGTGATTCTTCAAACCTTTCCACTTGAAGAGCACAAAATTGTATTAATGGCATATCATGACTGTTAAAAAATAGAAAAGTTAATTTAAAAAGAAATGAAATCCTCACAGATGTTACGAATCAAAGAATCTGGAAGCAAAATATTAGAATCTATATTTGAAATTGAATTTCATAATACCAATTTCAGTAAATAAAAAGTTGATGTGATAACTGAATAAAATTATATTTATAGCACTTTGTCCTTCTTAATTTTTCTATGAAGATGCATTAACAAGTCCTCTATCACCCTAGTGATAAAGTCTTGGCTAGAGGCCGAAAAGTTCTAAGTTCAAGACTCACTAAAGTTCCATCTAGTTGGCCCTCCTGATATATTCTAAATGAGATGTTGTGGGTCAAATATCTTCGTAGCATTTTTCATCATGAAGGGAGATATATTTAGTAGGTTTTAGTGACACTATTTTATATTAATATTTATAAAGCATATTAAATGTTTTTTATGCATAACAGATCTTTCTATCGAGACAGTTTTATACTTTTTTTTATTTAATGAATTTCAAGTTCCTTATTTTGAGTTATCTGTGGTTCAAATTTTATCATATTTGAACCAATAGAATACATTCTAGAGCCCTTAGAAACTGGAAACGTTTTATCTTTTATTGCTAATCCTGTACTTGCATTAATGTATTTTCCTGTCCTTAAATATAAGTTTCAATCCTAGTTAACTAAAATTTTATAATCTTTCAGTTAAATAAATAAAATCTTATATTCTAAGAAATTCCAAAATATTTTCAAAGGTAAGAGAACTTTAGAAATGAATGCACACATTTAAATATTATAGTATTAATGTTGCAATAACTGTGAAAGGAATGCCTTGCTACTAAAGTGCATAACTTTCATTAGATTTGAAAACTCTGAAAATTTTACTTCCACGTCAAGAAAAGAAAATGTTGTAATTAAGAAAAAAAATCGAACTTAAGATTTTGACATGTTTCCATATTCCACGCCTCCCTGAATAATACATAAAATATATTTTAAAGAAACGTGTCAGTCTTTGAACACGATAGATGGATGAAATCTGATATAAAAATTTTACACCAAATTTTCAGATTTCTATCAAATTTTGAACGAAATCTATTCAGAGTAATACGGTGTGTGCAGCTGGCTGATTACATGTGAACATGATAATTTGATAACATAATGAGTAAGAGAGAAAAAAAATTTGGTACATTTGCTGAGTACTTAAATGTAGATTCGTATCAAATTTGTTAAATGATTTACATTCTGTCGATCTGTACTTTCGTATACGTCTAAACGTAATAATTCAAAAACCAACAACTTAAATAAATGAAGATCTGTTTTTCTATGCCAGTTTCTTGGTTTCGACCAGCCGGAATAAAGAGACAAAAATATATATTCGAATTTCTGGTACTTGTGTATTAACCACATTCCAGAGATAAATCGCCAAAAATCGCATGGTAGTATCAGTAAAAATGCTAGAGTTTTCTTTAATACAGAATGAGGCACACCATTCTCATTTGTGGGATCATGAAAATAAAAATGTGAGCACTCATGATAGCAACACTTTTCCCATTCGACGAGGAGGGAACGTAGATAATACAAGTATTATAATTATATGAGAAATACGGAAGGCCATTCCAGCTGTTTATAAAGAAAAACTAACATTATTCCCATTTAAATATAAAGGATTCCTAGATTTCTAAGCAAATATTTCTTGAAATATCAGACAGACATTATCAAGGGAAAAGATAATGAAATTGAATATTGCCTTCCTGACTTGAAAGGTAGATGATTTGCAATGGGAATAATGTTTTCAAAATTAGAGTGATAGTTCTATTGGAATGATTCAGAATTCAGTAGGCAGCTATTGTGCTTTCTGCGATACATATTTTCAATAGGCGATATTTATGTGCATAGAAAATATCCAAAGGCTTATACTCCTTATTCATAGCTTTTCGAATTTAAATGTTGAATTTTAAAATAATATAGATTTGTAAATCTTGATTACCATTTTAATTTGTTTTCACAGCAAGAATACTTTTTTTATCCGCAAAATTTGGAAAGAGGTATCGTTCTGTTGAGATTGGAAATAGAAATGCAACAATTTTAAAGAACATATATTACAAATCAAATAAACTATATAATCAAAGAAACTATATTACAAAAAGTCTTTAGTATTTAGAAATGCAATTGAAACAATCTCAAAGGACACCAAAAATATATCATATAAGAATCCAACTAAGAGTATTCTTAGGCAAAAAAATTCATAAAACGGGAAAATGACAAATTTTATTTTGGCAAAATGAATTAATTTCGGGAAACAAATATAAGAAAGGTTATCAAAACGCAGTAGAAAAACTAATGCATGGATAAAATGTTTTCTTATGATTGAAATCAAAGCATATAGTATGAGAAGAATTCAATAGTAACGTTGTATAATCAAATAAATATTAAGGTGAATTCAAAAATTAGTTAAGTTAAGTGTTTTAAAAACATACCCATGCACTAAAATACAAAAAAAAAAGTGTGAGGATCTGATAAATATATTCTAATAACGTTGCACTAATTATAATACTCGCAATATTTTTTTAATTTAAAAAAATAGCAGTTTTCTTGCTTTTGAAATTTACTGGAGCTTAATTTTTTTATTATATTTTTTGTCTGTCCTCATGGATCGACTATTCTTAATTTGACAGCTATGTTTTTTATTAAAGCATACTTTATGAAAACCTTTTTCAGTTTTAGTCCTTCGTAAACCTTTAATATATTTCAAACTTCTCTATATTATTATTAAATAATTTTCTAATATTAACTAATATTTTTTTAATTTTTGCAATATTAACAGCTAAGAAATAGTAAAATAGGTCAGTTAGTGATCATTAAAATGAACAACCAACGCAGCAGAAAAAGGGCGCATATGCAGATATCATGATCAAGATGTTACAGGAAACGGAAGGACACATCAAATGGTGCATTCAACGCATTCAGTGCAAGACAACTTAGAATGAAGAAGAAAAGTAATGTTTCCAAATGCTCATTACAAGTTAATAGTGAAATCATACTCCCAAAATTGCTACAAAAAATTAGAAGTATACCTGTATACGAAGTAGAATGATCGGAAAACTCAAGGAAGCCCTTACTTTGACTAGAGTTGTTGTAGAGTTTCGTTTTGACAAAAGTGGAGTTTCACGCGCTTTGAAAGAGTTTCAAAGTCCTGGTACACTTGTGATAAACATCTGCGCTGAATGGCCAAGGAGAAACGCATCAATAGATAACAATTATATCACCGTATTGGATAAAAGTCATCTAAGCTGAAAAGAGCGCAATTTTATTCATCATTTGCCTGTAGTAACCGGATGATGAGTGCCCTATTGCACTGGTTACTAAGCCAAACGATCAGGCTTACAATAATCATGCAACTAAAGTTCGAAAGATGGGATTCAATTGACTGTAGAACTTTGGTGGCGCAGTTTACAATGGCGTATCAAACACAAATATCGATAATACCTTCCATGTTGTCATTTTCGTTCTACCGAATTTAATCGCACAGACAATTCTCAACATCATTTTATATGGAACTAGGTAGAGATGATTTTCATCCCACTTACATCAGGGAAAAAAGGCATTTGGGACGATTATGGTGTGCTTGTATGGAGACGCATAATGACGACTGGAATTACATTTGTGTTTATTGACGATAACGCATGAGTAAAGGCACTTTCATATCATCTGGAAAGTGAGTATAATTATCCTGATTTTAATTTTATTTAGTATGCTTGGGATGCAAGGAAAAGTAAATTTTGATCTTCTAAAACCACGAAAATTATTTGCAAAGAAATGGATTCCAAAATTTATCGTTGACATCTAAGCTTATATTTTTTCACACTTTATGATGTTTATCATTGAATATGAAAAGATATAGGGATATGTTAACATAATTCAAATCGTATTTCGTACTAGAATACAAAATGAGTAATAACAAATTAAGAGGACTTGAAAAAATTCCTGATAGTCATTTAAGAAAATCAACTGAAACATGTTAAAAGGTTATTCATGCAATTTTTCTACCGATTGAACGAGTAGTATTCCGTTTCTTAACATTTGGGTTTTTTGAGCTTATTACGTTTATCATTTTTAGTTCTCCAATTATCCGTTGAGCTTCAAAATTTAAAAAGCTTAAAAAGTTTCATTTAACTATGCTATAGATCTCACCTTAACCACGTCGAATGATTCCAACTTTCACTCACCTTTATTCGTCAGTGAGCCACCTCAGTTAGATGTTGTAAATCAAAAATATTGTATCAGAAGCTTAAACACTAATCCAACAAGTCCAAAAATTAAGAAATTGATTTTAAAAATTTTGAAATTAAATTATTATATTAAAAAAGGTAAATGCTGCTCACAGAAAAAAAAAAGAAGAGTGTGTTGGAGAAACTCAGAGCATTCTGATTTAATGTATGATAAAGATTAAAAAATGGTATTGGTGCAGCTATCGCAACAAACTGCGTCATTCAATACAGATGGATAGTTTGAAAGTGTAAGTGTAAAGACATGTTTCGTAAAATTTAAAAATGATAGATTCTTATAAATTATGATGCTTTTCTGGCACCAGCATTAATATACCAGTCAAAAAGTTCCGACGATCTGTTATAAAATTACTTGTAAGAAGTCAGAGATGGTTCCCTGATTTAATAGAATTTAAAAGTTCTCAAGTGCCAGAACTATCCATAAATCGGCCAATATTACAAAGTAATTTAAAAATAATTGGGATCCATCAATCAATTGTGTCCCGAAAGGAAAGAGCATGACGAGCTTAGAAAAATTATGACGAAAGATTAAGATTAGTTAAGTTTGGATGGCATTTCAAAGAGAAAATTCCAGTAGCTTAATGTAATGATTGTAATGGCACGATTTAATGCCTACAAGGTCGTAGAAAAATCAATGAAAAACGATAGAATTGTTAATAACTTTATGCTGTTTTTTGTGATTTGAAGTTTAAAAAATTTTAAAGCTAAAAATATTATTATTTGTAATATTTTTCAAAATAATAAATTAAGTTCAATTAAAGGAAAAGAGAATCAGAATACTAAATTAAGCAATTCGATAAAAGCAAAATTAATATATATACGTATATTTAATCTCTCTGAAAATATAACCCATTCATTATTTGTAATTTATTAGTTATTAAGGGCGAAATAGTAATGAAATTTTATTTTTTAGGTTCGAATCCGATTTTAGAACCTAAGGAACAGAGTTATCCATTTTTTTATGAATGACAAAAAAAAAATCTATTCTTTTAGTCAATCTATCTTCTTCTGCTCTTATAAGTGATAAAAGATCATATTCAATCTGACTGAAATTCATGCGACTCATGGTTTCTAAAAAGTTTCAAGCATTTCAATTTGCTAAGTCCAGCTCCTCTTCAAATAACTACGCTCAGTTTTCCGTTACAGCGCTCTCTTCCCCCCTCCCTCATTCCTCCCAAGATACATATCCATGAAAACATTAAATTCTAGAGAAGACTTCATCTCATGTAATGACTTCACTATTTCAAGACAACATTCCTTGAAAGTGAGTTCTCGAGTTCAGATTTATAATGGAAATTAGATGGGTGCTCTGGATCCATTCAGTTCGTTGGGAATGAGCTGTTACTTAGGTGTGGGCAGAATTCTGGGTTACATTTCTAGATTAGACAGGAATGAATTATTGCATTTGTATCCTTTCGCACGAAGGGTTTTGTACAAATCTACGATATTTAGAATAAAATAATAATAATAATAAACTGATTATGTTAGGAATTAGCAGATTGATATTTCATTTATCAATTATCTGTTTAGGAGAATATTAAATAATAACAACTTGTTCTGAGATTTTAATGATAATGAAGGCTTTCTTAAATCTCATAAGAATTTAAAATCACTTCCTATAAGAAATTTTTCAAATTTAACTTTACAAATATTAAAGAAAATAAAATAACCATATCGAGTAAATAAAAATGCAGATAATATATAAACATGTTAGAAAGCATTTGTTCCCATCAGAACCTGGAATATTATGTAAAAAAAATTAAAATGTTTTTTTTTGTTTTTTTTTTTTGATATGCGGTCGGATTTCTCTGACGGGCAATTATAATTCTGAATTAAAAAGTAACAAATCATTGTAAAAGCATTAAACTACAATCACATCAAATGCAAATGCGCATTAATAATTCACAATGAAAACGGCTAGAAAATGCATCTAGTGTAAAAGTTTTAGTAATTAAAATATTAAATATTCTGACTTTCTCTCATTATAACTAATCATAAATATTTTTTTATAGTTGAATGATATTGAAGTCGGATTATTATGGTGAATATGGATTTAATTAAGAAATGCAACGGTACAAATATAATTTTAAGATTCACTTGATCAAAAAAAAGCAAGAAGAAAAATCTTTTTCCTAATTTAATTTATAGATAACAACCCTTAATTGCATCGCTTTTCGATTTTCTTTTTATTATTAGTACTTATCTCTACTATTATGATAAAATTAAACCTCTTGTTTTACAACATTTATTTATAAAGTTAGCTCAGTAACATATTTTTAATGAAAGTATATAATTCTATGATTCCTCAGGATGAAAAGCAATACCGTATTATTTTTAAAGTAAATACGGAAGCTGTAAATTTCGAACTATAAATTGCAATCTATGAGTCAAGTCAATCTAGAATGTATGAGTTCAAGTCAAAATAAATCTTAAAAGTAATACCATTTTTTGGTAATAATAAAACAGAAAATATTTTATAATTTTTTTTGAAACGCTAAGATAAATATAAATTTCAGCTAAACTTTTAATTTTTAAATTAATTGGAAAAGTAACATTTCATAAAATTATTTATTGCATCTGAAATTTCAAATTTTTTCTGTATGAGAGTATATTCTGTATGTATATTTTGCTTTGATTATTCTTTATGTTTATGAAATTTCTTGTGACTAAATTAATTTTTACTTAAAATTAATTAAACATTTTTTATAATCATATCTTGAAGAATTAACAAATTAATATTGGAAACTTTTACATCTATCAAATCTTTTATTAAGAATATTTATTGCTGCTGTAATAAAGTATTTTCAATCTGATATATATTTTGGTTTCTGAATTTCTTAAACAGTTGATAAAATATCTTTATGCCATATTTTTAGTCTCAGGATTGCGTTTATTTTTTTCAGTACGGTTTACAATTCCTTCAGTTTTCTTTCAAGACATAAAATACAAATATCATATATTTACATTTTGATATATTTAAAAATGATTTTAATATTTCAAAAACCATATACTCAACAACTAGTCTGACAGAATTTATTCAGAGCTAAACTTATAACATAATTCTTAATTAATATCATTGATCCCTCCTTATTCTTTGCCTTTATCCTTAGGGTGAAACTGACTACTCCATTAATGCATAATTATAAAGAAAAGTTTTGTTATATCTATAGATATGTTGAAAGAATAACAAAAGTGAAAAAAAGAATCAAAGGTGACTCAAATATCAAAAAATGTCTATTTTTCTGATGAATAGGACCAAGAATCGTATTTGACCACACAAAGTCTATTTTAAAGATTTCCACTGATGAATCATTTGCTTTACAATAAATGAATCTGTTCTTATTTCTCAGTTCGGTTTCGAAGTTTATCATAAGTGTTTCCAGAACCACTGCATAATTCTCATTGATTTCTCTCATTTACAATCCCACCACCCAATACACTCATGTATATTTTCCTAAGAAAATAAGCGATGTGCAGAAAACAATCAATACAACTTTATATGAAAAGTCACAATTTCGGTATGTTACAAGAATTTTCCACAGAGTTAGAATTTTCTCGTTAAATTTCAGATTCCATTTGACTCCAAGTTGGAATTCTAAAAGAAATATAACGGATGTGACAATATGTATCAAGAAAATTCAGTTTGGAATTTTTAAACTTTGTATTTAATTTTTTAAAAAAAAATATATCTTTCATACTTATCCACAGCTTGTCTCTATGACAATATCTAACTATTTATATTAAATTTCTTATATTCTAAAGTTGTCCTTTCACGGAATATTGCATTTTTTCTTCATAGTATTGGTTTTTTTAGAAAAATAAGAGATAAAATCATGTAAAGAATACATTTTTTAATATTGTAATTTTATTGTGATTAATCACTTTACTTATTCGCTAATTTGTAGAATTTATAATTCAATATCACGCATTTTACGGAATATTTTACTTTTGCAAAATTATGAAATTCCGATTTTAGTTCACCATCAGTGGGAAGAAATATTATATAGTCAATATTTAGTTAAATTAAGTAAAAATAAAAAGAATACTCATTTTCTAAAAGTATAAAAATAGCTTATTGGCATCGTTAATATACAAATTTATAAAACTATAAAAAGCTAACAAATTAGAGAATAATTGAAGAATTAATTAATAAATCCCATCTATGCAAGAAGAAAACATAATACATTTTTTTAAGAATGTGCATTTAACTATGCGCTTGCAGTGTTCCCAAAATTTTGTAAAATGTTTATGCAATACATCGATCTATTTTGTTTATGAGAACCTAATTTTTTAGAGAAAAGAGGAACAAAATATAATATAAACAAATTGCAACATTTCTTGTCTTTTCAAGTTCTTTTTTTAGTTTAAGATTTTTTCGTTAAAGAAAATGATGAAAATTTATGTGAGAAAAAAATAAGTTTTTAGATAAAATAATTTCGAAAGAATACGCGACCCCGAATTTTGCTCATTTTTCAAAGTGTTAATCTCTTAATTCTTTAACTAGAAAAAAATAATTTTTTTCCAATTATAATGAAAATGGGCTCGAGATTTCGATATTTTTTATTCTATCCTCGTCACTTTTTTCTACAATTTGGGCCAATATGAGCATGATGGATCTAAAAGTCTAAGCCAAATTTATTTATGTGGATTAAATAAATAAATGTTAGACTTCTAAGTACATCATGTTCATGATATATATTAAAATATACAATTATATCAGTAATGAAAAGGCTTATGTATGAAATTTTAACTAACAGTTATTATTTTATTCATATTTTTTTAACTTACTAAATCTTGAATTCTACTTAATAATTAATTTTTTCGCATAAATCTTTTTGAAATAACTTGTGATCTAAAAAGTAAAATTGACTTTATAACTGCGTGCATTAAAATCTAGCTAAATTTATCCCTTTGTACAAATTTAGTAAAAGTACTCTTCCTACTCATATCCTTTAGAGAATATGCGTTTTCACTGAAAAGAATTATCTAAATTTTGATCAAGACTCATTCCAGCTCATCTAGATTTTGAGTGAATCCTCTCAAATGCACAAGTAATAATAAGCATACATCCCTAAACATATTTGATCTACATCATACATTTATTTCGTAGAACTTTTAAGTAAAGGCCATACCCAAAATTATATTATGTCCGTTTCTGAGATTTCATATATATGTGCAAGAAAACTTGGGGTAAAGCTTATATAGCGAATTTCATCCGTCGTTCATCCATCTTAAAATGTTCGTCTTAATAACTTAAAATATACATGAATTAAAAAGAGCATTATTTTTTATTCTGCCATGGAGATTAACTAAAATCTCGAGAAATGTTTTAGAAGATAGCAATACTTCCTCGTCCTATACATCATAAAACGAAATTTCAAAACGGATTACAGTGCTCCAGCTACTAGGATAAAATGAATGTGACTGTTCAATAGACGTAATACACCGCATTGAAGTATTCTTATACTTGAAATTCTTTTTTTTTATTAAAAAATGAATTCCTATTCATAAGTAGAAACTTTAGGACAACATTTTTTATTTGCATTAAATATCAAAATGTGTTATGTAAGGCGAACATTTCTCAAATACAGAGTTGAGGAATAAAGTTCTACCTGTTTTTATTTACTTTCCATTCTCAAATTCATTCCTTTTACTTGTTAAAAAAAACGAAACCTTTCCCAGTTCTTAGAGGTGTTAATCTCCTGCAACAGAAAGGATTAAATATTAGTGTTTCAATGTATATCGGATGGTAGTTTTGATTCGAATGTCTGGGTCTAGCTTCAAATCAAGTATAACTTTCCGATGAATATGTCTAAGTAATATATACTTCTCTATAAAGGTCCCATATATATTTTTTTCCAAACATATGTTTTTAAGAACAGCACGTCTAGCGTGAAAAATTTAATGTTTGAGAATAATAATGAAAAAAAAAGTATTTTATTTTCCAAATTTTTGTAGAAAAAACATGAAAAGTGCCATCTTGCAATTTTTCTGTTTCAGAAACTAATCTAAAGAAGTAACATTACTTTCCTTTTCACTTGAATATGGTTTTAACTTTGAAAAAAATATGTTTTGTTTGAAAAACGTATTTTAGAAATAGATGTCTAAATCAAGTCTAATGGGTTTCTAAATGTGTAATGGGTGTCTCAATCAAGGTCGAGAAGCAGATTATTTCTTCGTAATTTGATATGATTGGACAGTTGCTTTGTTGTAAGCAGCTTCATGATTTATGCCATAACATTTAATTTTTTATAACCTACTCATATGTTAATGTTTATATATTTTCAATTGACTAATGAAGTTTCTCTATCTACTAACAGTGATTTTTATCTATTTATTTTAGTACTTCATGAATATAATCGTAAACAAGAAATTAGCTAGAATTTTATATGAAAAATCATTCATCATCTTGGAAAAGACAGTAGTTTTTTCACAGTTGGTGGCAAGCATATTTTTCATAAATAAATATAACATCTCAAGAATTAAGAAAAGATGTCTTTGTTTTCAATGCTTGAATAATTCCCATAGGTGTTGAAATTCATTCAGTTGAAATGTATTTAATTATGGAAATTTATTAATTATTAATTATAATTTATTTAATTATCATTCAGTTGAAATGTATTTAATTATCAAATGGTGACAATCCGTCATTTCAACTTTGCATTTTTCAACGTAAATGTTTTTACGCTGCAGTTAATAGAAATATTTTTTTTTTCTTGCAAAAGAGAACAATGATGTGATTATTTTAAGAAATGGTTGCTTACTAAATTCTCTGCATAAAACATAATAATTTGAGGAATAATGTAACATTCAAGCAGCAGGTCTGAACACGAAATATACATAGAAAAAAGATGAGTGTTTAAGACTAAACTTATATTTAATGGGATCTTAACTTGGAAGAAACTTTGATCTTAAAATTTGACATAATATCCAAGTTAACTTTGTCTTAATGAATTAAAAAGAAAAAACTAATGAGACAGAAAACAAAATAGATGTTTAAATAATTTTTGTTTATATAAGATCTTTCTTCATTATTTCTTGAGCAACAGATGATTTGTCTCTAGAAACTCTTTTAATGTACTTGCCGATAATTTTTCAAGCATCATTTATATAGAATTATACTCTGAGTCTTCTTTAACGTACATATAAACACGTCTTCTTAACTGTTCTAAACCATGTCATTCAGTGATCCAACAGGAATTGTATCTTTTGGAAGTTTCTTCTTGTACTATATGCAATAGCAGATTTTGGTGGAATGAGCCCAGAGGCTCAAAGTCGTTCTAAGATTGTTTCGATATTCAGCATCTTAAAATTTCCATCGAACAATCATTGAAACGTACATCGAATAGTTTTCAAACCCTCGTCCGAGGTTTCGAAGTAGGTGAGTATCACTATTGCCTGTACTAAAAGCCGACGCTAAATATATATTTGATGCTACATCAAAAACTTTATTTATGTTAGACATCTTGAGTTTCCATTTTTAAATGGTCTATAATGTTTACGGAGATGCTCGGTAACAGGAATGATTTTTCAGCTCTTTCAAATAAATAATATTGATATTACAATGCAATGTGTTAGTGAGTTTGGATGCTAAAATGTTTGATTTATACATATTCAGTGCATCATCAGAAATCCTTATTATGAGAATTTTATTTAAAATTTTGTAAGCTATATCTGAATAATAGCGTATTTAAAGAAACCAAATATCATCTTCAGGCTTGAAAAATTCAAAGCTCATGAAAATGCAACTTTTTCAATTCAACCAAATGCTGAAAGCTTGCAAATCTCCCATCTCTAACTTTTGGATAGTTGCAATCCACAAAGAGATCATGTCCAGAGATTGAGAAGAACATTCTCATAATTCTTGTGGAAATTTTTTTTTAGTCATTTTATTGTTGAGTTTGCATTTCATTTTGTAATTGAATCAATCTATTTTGTTTTAGTCCAAAACTTGTGTAATGTTTGGAGATGTTCTTTAGAAAGAAAATAAAGTTTTTCTCCATCTTTCCTTTATTTTGGTTAAATCAAAGTCGACTGGAAATCAAACAATCGAAGACTTCCAAATTTGAAATCAGATAGTACATACATTAAATTATAAAATATGTAATTATTTCTTTAAAGGAGAGTTATAATTTAGAACTTAAAAAGATTATATTAAATTTATCTATTCAGATCTGGAGAAACTTGTGTTAATTTAGATTGAATTTTCATTGACAGAAACAAGAAAACAAATGTTCTTTTACGAATGGCTAACTAAATTGCTTTTCTTATATCAATTTACTTCGTCAATCTACAAAAACAGATAAGATACATTACATTCTGTGAAAAACACGAAGAAATAAGGTAGTCAAATTTTATTAAGGCGTATTAATAATGCTTCATTTCTTTTTAATGTGGATCCAATTGCATTTCATATGTTGAAAAGCAGATAGAAACTGTTATAGTCAAGCAAGCTCGGTGATGGAATATTTAGGAAAAAGAAAAGAAAAAAAAAACAAGTTTCGATCGAAACATAATTTTCGTTGTCTTGTGATTGAAACTTAAGACAGAGAAATGAGACAGTTATGGAGCTCTAGAAGGTATTAAATTTTTTGTACATTGCAAATAGTTTAAGATTTTTTTTTTGTTGGAATGGATATGATAATTAAATTTACCTCTGTTTCAGTGAGTTTCAGTTTTTTTTTGCATTATTATATTTATTGTTTTAAATCAAAAGAACGCAACAGTAAGCAAACGTATCACCCTATCCAGAAAAACTTTTTTTGCCTTCTTTTTTGGGTTTATAACTCCAGTAATAGGATTAATTCTATACATTATCAAAGATATTTAGACTGAAAAAAATAGAAATCTGCATAAATAAATGCAGTCTTAGAGAATTGCCCTAATTTTAAATAAGATTAAAAATGAGGATACAGAATTCTTTCGTAATATTTGAATTATTTGCTGCAATTGTGTTTCAGACTACATGCCTTTTTATACGGATATTTGATCATGTACGAATATTTTCAATTTTTGATCGAGTAAAACAAAACATATTTAATTTCGATTATGTATTATTAAGGTTAAAAGTTTTATTTTTCGTATTTTTTGGTAAATGAATGAATTGATTAGATACTCCAGTTTTCATATAAATGCCCATATTTTTTTTAGAGCGAAAGATATTGTTGTTGTCAATAGTCTTCCATGGGGAGCACATCGAAATTGAAAATGAGAAGCTCCGGGCATGGTGGTTGGTCCTCGCCACCCTAGGGGGTACAGGAAGAGGTGGAAGTCGACTCCTCCCATCGATACTTTCCAACAGAAGGGTTGTGCCGTGGCCGGTGATAATCCTTAGGACTCAACCACAGTCCTCTCCAGTGTTGCTGTTGTGACGGTTCGATCATTCAGATTTTTCCATGTACTTTCCGGGGGTGTGGAATATCCGGTTTAAGGTTATTATCAATAGGATAATAAAGTATATGCATGATATTTATCGATATTTAATACGTGTCAGAATTATTAGGATACTGACGTTCATAGATGTGTCGAACAGAATGAGAATTCTTTTCTAAATCCATTGAAATTTCAAAGTTGTTAACAGTTTCATTCTGACAAATTCCGTAATTTGATTTCCGAGTCAGACAGGTTGCTTGCAAGGTTAATAATAAATTTTCAAATCAAATATAACATTTATAAGGGATATAAAAGTTTAAATACTATGGAATTATTAATAAAAGAATTAAAAAAATTATGAATTAGAAAATTTTATAAAATATGTGGTTTATCGAATATTACTTATAATATATAATGAATATATAATATTCAAAAGGAAATAATAGAATTGATTTAATATCGGCAATAAATTTTTATTATTTTTATATGAAAGTTCATAAGATGTTATTCCTTGTTTTCATGAATAACTGAAAATCTTTTCCATATATGTAGTTACGTTGCATCTATTTATAGCATAACCAGAGATTGAAGATCCCATCAAAACCATGCGTAGTTTCAAAATAGTTGGGCTCTAGCCTCTTTTATTCCCAGATATATCGCTACGTAAATCTTAAATTCTAGGAGAGACTTCATCTTCCGAAATGGGTCGCCTATTTCATGGTAATGTTCGTATGAGCAGATCTCTCGAGTTTATGATTTAAAATGGGAATTTAGCAGCTTTTGAGGGTTTGCTCAGTTCAACAGGAATGACCTGTTGTTTTAGGAGTGGACACTTTCAAAATAAGATTACATTCGCAGATTAGAAAGGAAATAATTATTGCCGTCAAATCTTCGCGGATGCCTAATTTCCATAGGAATATCAAAGCCCAATTATTTAAGGTTGGAATAATAATATCAGAGCAATTGGGTCAGGAAACGCCAGACGGGTCTCTGGTATGTCCACTTGGAGTTGTGTGGTTAAATAGAGAGAATAGGAATCAGGAAAAGTTTTTGTGAACATTTTCATATTAATGGGGTACAATTTATTAAGTTTAGACAGATCTGAAATTAGTTTGAATTTCATGATTTAGTTTAAATTTTGTTTCTGAATTGGATTATTTATATGTCCTGTTGTTGTTGAGGTAACCCTCTGTCATAGTAAAAATAAATGTAATTCTTATTCATTTTTAATTTCAAAATTTTTTATTTAAAAAAATTTTGGCTTTTAAAATTAATTACAATGTATTGCATATTTTTCTAATTTATACTAGTATCATATACATATTATTACGAAACATTTTAAAGCAATGTCAGATAGTTAGGAAGACACATGAAACGTCACCATCACCTCACTAAGCTTTTGCAGCTTGGCAGTGTAAAAGCATTTCCTTCAAATATATTTAAAATGCAACTAGTCTACTTACGTGATGGTTCTTCTGTGCGTTTTCTAGTTCAGTCCTAGTTCAATATGTTATCCACTAACCAAAGCATCCTAATATGGTAAATAAGAATAAATGTTATTCATAAATATAGAACCACACTGAATCATGAGTTATTGGTGAACGTTACCCTATTAACATAATACATACATATATATATTACAAAAAATTATGAGATAGATACATCTGAAACTGCTATCCTGAACAATATTTTTTTTAAATTTATAGCGAAGAGACTGCATTTTTAAAGATCAATAAAAAATACTTTTATTATTTTTAATTAATTTATGTTTAAATTGATAAAATTTTTAGTAAATTATGTAGACTTTCTTTTCTATTGAATTAATTATTTGTGATTATAAATATTTCTTATGTTTATTTAATTCATTATTTTTTTTTATTTCGAACTGTATCATAATTCGATTTTTATTATTTTTCATTATATTAATTTATTAATTTGTTTTACAATTAGGTTTATTCGATGCATTGGTGTATATACTCTAAGAATGCACTAATGAATCCATTACAAGAATATGCAAGAAGGGCATAAGAATTTATACCATCTGATGAAAACAAATAAACAACGGCAGAGTGGAAATCAAATGAATAAAATTTATCGAATTATTATTTTGAAGTAAAATTTTATAAAACGTACCAGTGCATTCTAAAAATATGAGCACCGTAAAATATATGGCATTTCATTGAATATCCACACATTTTTGCTCTCTATATTTTTTAAACAAATAACTTTTTCTTTTGGAAATGTGTTGCCATCTTAATTCACTTGAGAGTATATAGAATATTAAAGATGATTATGGATTCATCTAAATCTTTGTATCCAAGTACAACTAGGATTAAAATAGTTTTAATTAATTAAATAAACTTTTAAAATATGATAATTTTATGCATATGATCTACTAATTTGGGAAGCAATTAAAAATTTAATTTTATATTGGGAAAATGTTAAGTTTTTAAGGTAATGAATAAAGTCCTTGGTCTAACAAGGATGAAGTAAATATCAAAATATAACAGACTACTGAAAACTCTTTGCCAAGGATAATTTAATGACAAAATTTTTAAAAAAGTAAAGCTAACTGGCCGGCTGAGCATATATTACATCATTCTTGTCAAAATGCAGTAACTTTGGACCAACTCATGATTTGTTTTCTATTTAAATTTCATTTTTTTTTGGTTTATTGTAAAATAAACATTTTTCTAATTGTATTAATATGAGGAAAATACCCTTAATACATTTTAAATTGCAATCTATATTATTAAAAATAAATATAATTGCATACAAACTCAAAGAGAATCAAATTGCAGTGATTATGTTAATGCAGTAGATGCTTAATTTCTTTTTTAAAAATATGGTTAGAATAATCGTTTCTTGAATTTTACATATTCGGGGTCTTATTATTATACTAATTAAATTGCAATTACCTACAATTCAAGTTATATGATATTTATTTTTTTGTAGGTTTTCCTTTATATTCAAGTTTATTTTCTGCAAATGCAACTTATTATTATAAGATTTTTCTATTTATTTGTGAATTTATATTTATTTAACTTAGACCTATAAATATATAACTAAATAAAATTTTCTGAATGGAAATTTTTTTCTATTTAGGAACCTCAATTCTGTCTAGAAAGAGAAAGGTATAATTCTTCACTAACAATAAAAACTTGCATTTATTAAAAATGCCTCTCATATAATTTTGTACTAGTTCATGCAAAACTTATTTCTCAACTTAATGTTATCATGACCGATCACAAGAAAATAAACTTTTCATAAAATAATTAATATGTTCTAAATTTCTGGACCACTTATCGTTTTTTTATAGAGTTTCAAACTGATCAGCAATGTAGATTTAAACATAATTGGTGTAAATTCTCAAATTACTATGCATAAATTTTCATGTTTACTATTTTTTTCTTGCATCTGGTTGTATATATTCCAATAATTAGAGTCAAAACACGTATTTATTAATAATTAATTAAATACATATTTATATATTCACACTGCTTCATAATTTAATGGGTGTTTTTTTTTTTTTAACTTTGAATTAATATCTCAATGTAATGTTACTTTTCATATATTTTGAAAAAAAAAATCTTTCGCGTTCTACATATTTTTTGTTTTTTATTAAAAAAATAATGAGTTATATTCTTAAATCTTCCTTTGGATATATGAAAAAAAAAATGATTAATTTTTTTCTTAGACTTTTGGAAGAAAATAATTGCAATATTTCAGTCTTGTTTCTAAGAAGTTTGTGCAGATGATCGATTGTGGCAGTTGTCTGAAACTAGAAACTATTATTTAGTTGAACAGCGAAAAGTTGCTAACATAATGTAATGGGAATTCCTCTTGATTAATCTTCTTTTCGAAAGATTTCCAGATTTCGAAAGATTTAACCCTTCGAGTTCCAGTCAATTAATCTCTTCCATATAAGTCATTTTTTTTGTTTATTGCTTTATAATAAGAGTTATTACAGTAAAAAAAAATTGATGTTAACATTTAAAATTACTTATAACTAAGTGAGTAGTTGATAATTATCTGTAATTTAAATTTAAATGATAATAATTGCGGTATAATTATATTGTTAACTATTGTTTTAACCATTTATCTCAGTACATAATTTTAGTTTTGAACGCATTTTACCTCTAATTTTTTAATAAATATAAGAAAATAAAAATATAAAGATTTTTACACAATTTTCTGTCTAATATTTGTTTCAGTATCCTGAGATGACCACTTTTCAACGATTCTATCTCACTAAGGGGTGTGACGTGGAAAGATAAGCGCATTTCCAGAATTCTTTTCATTCTTTGACATTGATTCCTTCCTTATTAAATACTCTTTCCTTCAATTTCACTTTTCTCTTGTATGTGAGTATCGAGTAGTCTCTGAACCTTATTATATCATTTTAATTTATTCTGCGAGTAATCCGAGTTTACTTTATTGTTAAATGTAAACATCTCTTTCCTTCATCTTTCCTCTCACCCTTATTTTATCATCCTATCAGCAAAAACGCGGAGTGTTTTAGAATGCTTACACAAACAATAGACATTTATTTCCACACGTTTCAATGGAATTCCTTCGCCTTAATTTATTAAGACTACTCAATCTTTTCCAGTATTCAGATCCCAACATTTCAAAAAATAGGTGTAAAGATACAATTTTCATAAAATCTTTTAAGAAGATAAAAAGTTTCTTATTAAATGAAAATAGAACACCAATATCTAAATATTTAAATAGTGTTTTATTGTAAGCATAATTTAGCATTTAGAATTCTGTAAAGGAATAATTCAAGGAAATATCTTCGTCTCGAATAAAGTGAATTATATTAGAATTAAAAAAAAAATAACTTCGATCATGATTTCAATGAATTCACCGAAACTTTTAACAAAATTGACCGAATTATTGCGAATTAATTAAACAGAATTTTAACTGTCCCATAAACAGTTTCTTAAGTGTGTGGAAATTAAAAGCTGATCCGACTTTTTTCAGTCTAGTACTGAACGGAAGTAATATTTAAAGATGAATTTGTGTTATTTTCCGCCATTATAGTTAATTATTTACTTGCTGTTGGATTTTACAAAAAGAAATGCAATAAATTTAGGATTTTATGCCATTCATTTTTTTTGGTAATATGTGTGTAAAACCCATCATAGCTTCCTACGACAATTTCAGAATTAGTCAGAAACAGAATGTACTAACTGCTGTACGATGTTATCAGTCAGAATACTCTGAATGAATTGCACCTAGAATATTTATTGAAATAAAAAATAATAATGGGATAGATTTACTAAACTTACAACAATTTCGAATATATATACGTATAACATACATATTTTTTCAAAGGTAGAAAATACATTTAATTTATGTTGTAATTTTTATACCTGAATAAGTATACCTTGGATTAATTTTTCTAGACACATTGTATCATGCTTTTCTTTTGATTTCGTTATTTTAATTTTTCTAGTCTAATGATAATAATAATAATGTTATTTTTAATGAGAAAGAATGTATCTAAATGCACACTATTGTATTTCAAGCTTTTTTATACATACTTTTCTTTTCTTTTCGTCACAGCATATCCCCGAACTTAGAATCTCTAGATTCCCTGTCGATTGAATGGATATATTTATTAAGAAAAATTTAAAGTTTACGTATAATATACACTATAACAACTAAACACAATACAATACAATAATGAACAAGAGAGTTTTTGGTGGAGAATATGAGTTAAAGGATTTTAATGCAGTTAATATTTCTAGAAGAAGGGCCTGGTTGAAGAAAGCTACAAAAAATTTATTCAGGGCTTGGGTCTGGGAATATGTCATATAGTAAGAGGAAGTCTATTTAAATTTTAATTATAATTTTATTAATTAAAACTGAGGTGAAATTTTGGGCTCTTTATACGAAAATTTACAAAAATACCTCAGCACAAAAATGTTTTTTACATCATCTTCAAGTTCAAAAATCAATCTTTTCAAAGGTGTCATTGTTTTAACCTATGAATTAAATTCCAATTGGTAATAATGATTTTTTTAAAAAAATGTTTAAATCATTTTTCAAAAATTTATTGCGAGTAATTTAAAAATAAAATAAAATTTAATTAATTAAATTAATTAATTAAAAACAGCTCATCGAACCAGTCAACACTGCACTATGCGTATGCTGAAACTTGTGGGTGGCCCTTTATTCACATCCGTAGCAATTTTAAAAAGTGTTGAACGTTTTTCTCATGAACGATTCTTTTCACCCGTTCATGCTCCTTTTATATCAAGATCATTTTCCGGTCACACCACTGTCATAGATTTGAAGTTGTACTGGAAACTTGAAATTCGAGGCACATTCTTGAAATGATCGTGCGCGAAAAATCCAAATTTCATCGCTACTTCGGAAACGATATGCTCCTTCTCTCGTGTGCCGGCGACTAGTCCTCGTTGAAAAATAACTTAAATCTTGATAACCTGCCATTGTAGTAGCAAGAAACGATGTAATAACCTTCTCAGATATCTATTGTCTTATATACGCACTGCATCATATTACGCTGTTTGGTTGGACACCTCTATTATTTGCATCCGGTGGTACTAGTTTTTCTGACTCTTCAATGTATACAGGATATCCGCTCTTATCAGGGTCCAATAGCTAATTCATAAACCTTTAGTAATTGACATATATCTGCTAAAATTAGTCAAAGTGAAGTAAATTATTATATTTTATATAACGTGAATCAATATATGCTCTTATGAATTAATGATTTTTAAGTTTTTTTGTAGATCTTTTGTCTTATGAAAGGTCGTGCTTTGCATATTTAAATATCAAGCTGTATTTATTGTTTGAAGCGAATATAAAACATTCTACTCTTATAAAAAAAATTGGAAAAAGCTTTCACTAAGAAATATCTAATACAGTGTATTTAATACATTTAAAAAAATGGATGGTATTATTGTCATCAAAACAAATATTTCCTTAAAAATTAATTTGCAAAGGAAAATTAGGTTTACTAACATCAATATGTAATGTGCGGTGACTTATAAACTTTTAATTAGTAATACTACTAAAATTAAAATAGTATTAAAATAAAGTAATAAAATAGTAATAGTAATAAAACAGCTTGCAAAATCGGGCTGATTATTGTTAACCGTTTAATTTTTTTATATATAATTAAGTACAAACAATACATTCCACAGGGTAAGCTCAGGTATAAAATTTTACTTTTATAAAAAAATAATTATATAATTCCACACTATGTAATTTATATTGTAGTTGCTAATTAAGAATATCACAAATTTTCCACTCAATAAAGAATCAGATAGCTGTGCGATTTCGAAAGTAGTCAAATAATGCTGAAATTCCTCCGTCCACTAACAAACTGTCGAAAGATCTGACAAACACTTCAGATCTTTGCCTTGCCCGAGACTCTTATCTTACGTTAGAGGCTTTCAATTTTTACCTGGTTACTTCAATTTACATAACAGAAGCATGTCATTATGTTTTAATAGACACTGCAGAAAAGTTTACCATCGATTCACTTATAGCTTAATATTAAGAAGCATTTCCACACTGGCTTTAGAAATGTGATTTATTTCGAACTACACAATCATTCTACACATCTGAAGGAGCTTCAGAAAAGTCCTTCAAGACACTAAAGACTCCTTGTTACTCGTCAATAGCTCCGTGGGGAAAATTTGTTCTAAGTTGTTCGCGAATGAAGGTGGGACGTGGAAGAGGGGATTTCGCTCCTTTTCCCAGCTTTAGTCAAATTGACACTCCATAAAAAGCAATTTTCGCACACCGAGTGCAAGCATTTGCTTGAAGGGTTCACTTTTTCCGTTCCATCTGTCAAGCTGGAAGACACAGATATCTTGTGTTACAAAATCCTTTATTGGATTTTCAAATCCTTTTATAGTTTGGGGCTCTTTAAAAATGCTTTCGGCTTTATCTTCTTCTAGCTTATTTTTTGCTTTTGCTTTCCTCTTTTTCGTTTCTTTTTTCCCCCTCCAATTTTAAAAATGATCAAACGCTTTCTTCGGTGGCACGGATCGTCTAGCAAGGGATCCCGTTCAATACCTGCTGAGGATTCTAAACCGCGGAATCGATTACCTTATTGTTCGGGTTTTCTTCTAGCTCGGGATTCTGGGATCCGGTTGAAAGGTTCTGAATGGAACCTGGGGAAGAAATTTATGCATCAAAAAGAATTGGTTATCAAGTTAGGAATGCTTTTGATGGAAAATGTAAAACGATTCCATGTGTCAAAACATTTTTCGATTATAACTCTAGGTCACTTAAAAAGCTGATTGCTTGATAAGATTTATTTTGGAGTTTGTAAAATATCAGCTTATCCGTACAATTAAACTCAATTCCAAAATGAAACCTGAGTGGTTGTTGTTTTTGTGAGTGCGTACGCTTGTATAATTAAGTTTACAGACATCTGATCTGCAAATCATAAATATTTGCTTGTCAATACAATTAAGATCAGTCCGAAAATGTTTGGAGTTGTTGTTTGTGTGTGGGTATATAATTACGTTTATATTCACCTGACTAGAGAAACATAAGAGAAAAGTTGTAAGAATAAACATTTGAATAATATATTAAAAATTATTAATGTCTTTTTGATAATCAAACTTTGACATGCCACTACTGTTTTAAGCAAAAGATAACATACCGAGTTTCACTTATTTATCTTGGCATTTATGAATTATTGCGTTTACATACATGTGAAATTCATACCGACCAAAAGTCAACTATTATATTGACCTATGGTCAATCTGAATTTGATATTTATTTCATTTTAAAAATTTGATACTTATCTACATTTTAAATGCAAAACTTATTGCCATTTAAAATGTTGATATACCACCTATTTAAAATAATACCTAATTCTTCGTATTTTATAGTTATCGTATTCAAATCGACAGATTTCTGAAGAATGTATTTTATTTAAAATTTCATAGATATCCACATATTATGTCGTAGAATCGTAACCAAATTTCCTCCGTCTATTCAAAATACTTTTATTGTGTTCAGGGACAGACATAATACGTTTTTTTCGAACTGAAGAAGTTTGAAACACGGATATCCAGCAGAATCTGGAATAAAATTTTTTTCATTCAATGCTTTCTCTTTATTTCGTATATAAAAAAGTAAAGGATTTTCATCTTTGTTTCGCTTTACGGTATTTCTGAGTAAAATGAGTGTATGCAAATTTTATTTTTATGCTTCTTTCCCATTTTTTATAATAATTAAGTTGTAAGATTGCTTTCTAATTGATGCTTATGAGTTCGTTGATAATATTTGTTAAACATTTTGAGATATTTCTCCTAATCATGAAAAAAAAATGTAGCACTTTAACCGTAGCATCTCTTGCATTTTGCAATTTAAAAATTGAAATCTTAAGAATTTACTCAATTCTGTGTTAAGTTGGTAAATGCTTTAAATATTTAACAGGGCAAAAATAATGTCTTTTAAATGCGACATGAAAATACTTAATCGGGATATAATTAACAATGCAAAAAACTCAAAAATAATATTTTTTTATATAAATGACATTTTATTTTAATTATTCCTAAAGATTAAAATTTTTAAATTAGAGCTATTGAAATACGTACGAGGATTGTAAATGAAGTAATGCAATATGCATGGAAGACATTTATTTAATGGATGTAGAAGCAAAATGACATTGCATCAATATAATTACTAATAAAACATTCTACCTTTTGCAGATATCAGGAAGCCGTAGGATATCATTGTCAAGTTGTAGTGTGTTGATATCAATGATGGAGCTCTCAACTGATAGGCTCACAGTCAGTACGTCAGAAAATCGAATGCTTCGAAGAGGTTATTTAAATTTAGAAAAGAGGTCTTAGTCCCAAGGAATCGTGTCAAGTGAGTAGAGATGGTGTTCTATCATCTCCCATCGCCGTAAAAGTTCTTGTGCAACATTATAATGAGTATTGTCATTCCAGAAGTTAGAGAAGTGATCTCACAATAAACATAGATATTTACGCCATATAGAAAGACCAGATGTGTTGCAGAAATCGGCAATATTAGTCTGCAATGTGAATGTGATGTTGAGGATTTACAGCGAACACGTATGGTGGAAATCTGCAGTCGCAGTCTTACCTGACTTAAATGTTTTGACTCGTCGTTCAATCATCCTATACAGTAACATTTTCTCATTATAGGTTTGATATAATTCTTAATAACATTGGGATGAATTTTTTTGCCACGTGCAACCTTGATTTTAATCCATGATCGGTTTTCCCCTTTTATAAACATAATTTAGAGAGGTAGAAACGACACTATCCATTTCAAAGCTTCGCAGTAACTATCCCTTCTACTGGATCGATTTTTTATGTAGTCAACAAATAGCACTACCTACATACTTATATACCTAACATAAAGCACTTACACAATAGAACCACTTTGCTGCTCCGATATCTTGCTTGTACATGTCTCGCAACTTTCTGGGCGATGTTGCCATTATTTTATTTAAAACTTCAGTATTTATGCCATAGTTCTGATAATTTAATAAACCGATAAAAGTTCACAGTTGTAACAAAAAAATGAAAATCTGTGACAAATTCTGAAATATTAGAATATTTATTTAAAGCATAGCATTATAAGTACATAATTCTAATAGGTAATACTGAGTTTTCTATTTTTTAAATAAAAAGTTGCTAAGAAAATGAACATGTAAAAGCATAATTTTATGTGTTTTTAATGAGCTCAAATTATCAAAACAGGCAAAGCAGGTTATCAAATGATGACCTGCATAATTTTTAGTATTATTTTAACATCATAAAATATATTCAAAAAATTAAATTTTAAAAAGTTTATGATTATAATATTTATGAAAAATTAAATTTGTTGTTAAAAATATACGTCCAATCCTTATATACATATTTTTTGTACTCTATTGAAGTTAACTATGTTTTAACAAACAAATGTTGAATTAAAAAAAATGTTGAAAAAGCCAAAAAAAGGAAGATTTGCTTAAATTTTCTAAAACAAAGCGGCAAGTTCAAAGCAAAAATTCATTATTAATCTTCTTTTTTTCGATTTGATCTTTCAAAATAAAAATTCTGAAAGAAATTTTCAAAACCTCTTATCATTTTTAAGACATTCGAAAAGAAGGAAATCAGCACCCTTCAGCATTTTCTTTCTTAAATTTAACAAACCTAATCATAAATTCAACCCAAGAACAAAACCTCCTTCATTAAAACTCAAATCCCCTCAGAAATATGTGCATTGCCCAACGGGGGATTACGATTACGATTTTCGCGAACAATCATGGTTTTTTTTTCCTTTTACAGACGAATGGAGTTGAGAGGTATAGAATATCACGTTTTCTTTAATGCTAAAGCCATGAAACTCTAGATTTGAAAATATTGCTCGAATTTATCTTTTCATACCAAATTTTACTTAGTTCTGCACGTTGAGAATAATAGGTAAAAAAGGATCAATACAGTTGAATTCGAAAAAATTTTTGGTGCAATCTTACACCAAAATGAAAATCCATGTAGGATATATCTAGATATTTAAAACTGGTGGTTTAAATAGAATTCTTTTCATATGGTTACTTAGATTGCGTTATAAAAAATAAAATTTGTATGCCCAAGCCCATGCGATAAACATAAAATAATAGGAGCTTATCCAAATTTTGAATAAATTGATCACGATTCCTGCCGCAAGCGCAAACAAATGTCTTTGCTATTTCAAATAGAGTTTTCAAATAACTAATTCATTTATCATTGTAGCATTTAACTTTCTTGTTCCGTTATACATTCCAAATCATTTCGAGTTTGATCAGTAATATATATTATTTATATTAAATAATTCATATTCACTAACAACAATAGAATAAATAACTTAAATTGCATTAATTTTTGTTTTTCTAAAATTTATAATGTGTTAAACTGCTATATAAATTACTTATTACGTTATTTTCATTGTTGAATTTTAGTTTCTTGATTGATATATTTTTGTTGTTTTATTACAATTTTCGTAAACCAGTGTGGATAATAAGCTATTTCATTTCAATAATTCCGCTAAAAAAAATATGCATTAAAACTGATATAAATATATGCAATCATACTGTTTAAAAATCATCCTTCCAATTTAATACCAATGCATTTAATATTCAAGACTAGTACGCAGTAACTTTATAAATGCGTTTGTGCTTTAATCTCTTTCAAAGTATGGTAGTCAAAAGTTAAATAATAATACAATTTTTTTCTATTCAAAAGGCTTTAAAAGTGTTAACACATAATCAAAGGGCAGCGTTATAGGTTAAATGATAAACACATGTCTTTAGTGATGTAATTGAGTAATTAGTTACATATTGTATGACATGCGCAATTTTGCTTACCGTTTTGCTCTAACATCATATGAAATGAATCGATAAAGATTGACTTTAAAAAGAATTACAACACTTTTCAATATTTTTTCATAAAATATTTTTGTAATTGTCAGTTGTAATTTATAATGCTAATTAAAAGAAATTTTAAAAAGAAGAAATGCAATTGAAAATGTTAAAAAGATAATTAAAGAAAAAAAGATAATTAAAAAGCGTCTTTTTTTATTTTATTCTCATTCTAAAGTTCTTGTTTATTATTTATTTACCTTTCGTAATTGCCATTTTTCAGAAGTTATTAAAAGAATTTTCAAAATAATAGCAATTTATCAATAAACCATAAGGGGATCTTAGAAAAAAGACATTTTATATTAATTCTGATGATTAATTTCCATTATGTTCTTATTCAAATCACCTGACTGCCAATATTGCCTTTGAAAGAAAAGACTTTTCTAAAAAGATTTAAAAAATTAACTATTAAAATTCACAGCAAGACTATTTATGACAGCGAAAAAAAAATCATAATTTGTCGCAATTAAGTTACATTCATATTTAAGAAATTTTATTTTAATGTATCTTTTATGTGAAATTGTTACGGATAAAAACCATATGTCAAAACTGTAACCGAATTCAACTTTATTATGAAAAATGTTTTTAATGAAATTTTGAAACTGAATATAAAATGGATTGGTTGATGAAAAATATCAAAAACTAAATTAACTTGAATAAGATATTTCTAAATTAATTAATATAGTCGATATTATAAACCCAAAGAGTTCATTTAGGAATTTTTCAATTTAAAACTGATTTGCATTGTAAAAAAAACCATAATTAAATTACAATTACCAATTAAAAATATAAATTTAACTTTTAAGAAATATATTATTAAATATCTGCATCCAATTAGAAAGGAAAAATAGAATAAGTTAATACATGGGAATTAAAAAATGCGTATCGAAGTTATTTCTTAACTAAGATTTTATTTCTTTAATTACGTAGAAGTCCAAATGTTATTCTTATGTTTTCCTTCTTTCCTTCCGCGATGACGAGAACTTCTGTAGCAAGCAGGATATAATGAAGCCCAAGAATATGAATTTCTATTTTTTTTAAAGATAAATTATTGAGAAAGGAATTATTCAACTCTAAATAGGAACTGCATAAAAGTTGAAGAGCATAAAATTATATATAAATCCAATTCTAGTGTCAAATACGATGATGTTCAATTTTCAAAACTTCTTGACAGTTGAATAAAAGTTATATATACAGGATGAATTTCATTCAATATAGCAAAGAAAGAGGATGTCAGAAGAGCCCATGTGGATCACAAAACACTATGACAACTCTGCCCTTACCATTTGCAAGTTATACTGCTAAAATGATTATGCTAAAAATATAAAAAAAAATATCCAAATTTGTAAACGTCTTGAACAATCTGCACCTAAAATAAGCAAATGTTTGGAAATAGCAAGAAATATATTACGATATTACACTATTTCTATCAGGATACTTGGATTTAGAGTCTAGTTGCAACGCCAAACCTTGGCGAAATGTAAAATCTGGTTGTCATCAAAAGGTTTAATGTTGGATATCGCAAATAGCATTTCATTTACATTAGACCAAATTTATTAAGCACCTATACATTTTGTGAACTATCGAATGAATGATAATAAACCATAACAGTGTTCTAACTCAGAAGAAATTGAATCTTCCGTTTAAAATACATCATAGAAATCGGCAGTTTCCAAAGTAGACATTCGTTGGAAACTCCGCATAATGAAATGATGATGGGAAAGGAAATGAACGCAAATCTGCCGATATAAATTTTTTCAGATACAAAAATGTCTGTTGGTTTCTTTTCCCATTGTATTTCGGAATTAAATGCTACTTTTCTTATTTGGCTTCAAAATTTTCTTTCTTGTTCCTAACCCAAACAACAAACCCAAGGTAGACAGGAAATTAAAATCAAAAGCGACAATGGTCTCTCACGATTTATCATTTTTGACGAACGCCGATTTCAGCAATGACATACTAACAAGAGATCAAAACTCTAATGCACTAGAACACTGGTGTGATTTATTGGAAGCTCATTCGAAAGCTAATGAAATGAATAAATATTTGGCAAATTTGACATATTGTAGATAGAATTTGGAGGTAGAATTTGGCGGTAATTCAGTTTTGCATCTTGCCGAAAATTTGGCAATCATTGGTATTCTGATGAAAAGGAAACCATCTCCGAAAAAATTTCTAGATATTTTATAAAAATATCTAGAATATATAGAATCTTTATATTCTAGAAATATTTTATAATATTTTATAAAAATTTCTAGATTTATATTATAATCATGAAAAAATGTCATCGTGAAAAAAGTTTTGGATTTGAGGTTGGATTCGGCTTTAAACCTTTTGGTCTCAATTTCAGTTTCTAAAGATTATATATAAATTTTAAATAAATTGAAGGTATAAATGTATATAGAACGATAATTGTTGAAAAGTCAATTTATTTATTAAAAGTTTTAAGTAATTAAATAAATGCAAGAAGTTCAGTTTATTAACTTAACATTATTTGTCGAGGAGTAAAATTATTACTCAGATACATATCAATCGTCTAGGATTAAACACCAAACTTTGACGGCATTTAAAACTATTTCCAAACCGTAAATTAAAAAAAATCGAAACTTTTAAAAATATACAAAACAAGAACTCCATTAATCTGAAAGCAAACAATCAACTGATAAGTTATTCCAAATCAAGAAAAATACACAGATTAATAGATTTCGGCTAACCTCATTCCATTTTATTGTCACATCGCGTCGAAATTCATCAGTTTATCATCATTTAGACATCTAACAAAAAGGATGGCTCCAAATCTCACTGCTTTCCTCTTGCATAGGGACAGTTTGTCATCACCTGCTTTTCTAAAAGCATCAGCTGGTATTTCCCGTCTTGTTGAAAGTTTTTGGTCTCAAGACAATACTTTGCCTAGAAGGATAAATATTTTTGTTTTATGTTGGAATGAATAACTGCACTCTATTTTTTGTGCATTTATACATATAAAATGCATTTGTATAAAATTTTATTCTTTTTTAACTTATTGTTTCTTTATTTCTTATTTCCATTTTCTCTTATACAAAGAATTCAAAAAAGATTATCAAAATATTTATTTCGAGATGTTGACAAATCTTCCTCTTTCAGATTTCCATAAGATACCAAAAAACACTTTTTTTTTAATTGCATATGTCTATCTATTGCTTTCTCTGTCTGTCTGGGAACAAAATAACTAATAAAATACTTTGAAATTTAATGTTTTGGTATATAGAATTATGATAAAAAAATGTAGATTTCTATCAAAATTTGGATAAAATTCTTCGAAGGGTAGTATATACTGTATTTCCGTATACAGTTTAACGCATTAAATAAAAAAGCAAACAATTGTACCAACAAATTTTGGTGTATATATATATATATATATATATATATATACATAAAATTTTGGATTATAATCGTCAAAGGCATAGGTATATTTGTGTGTACAAATACAAAACACAACTACATTGTTAAGTAAAATTTGGAATGCATTTTCATCCACAACATTACAATGTTGTCAACGGAATTTCAATGGTCTGTTTGGAATTTCAGGTTTATTAGCAGATAAAGAAAGCGAACAAAGTTTACACCCAATTTTCTTCATTATATTACGAAGAAAAATGCAAAATATTTTTTTTTGTCATACGCTGAAGTCTGAAAGGATAGGATATGTTCAGGGGATGCAGAAGAGGATACAAAAAGAACAGAGAAGAACATGCTAAAATGCTCATTAAACGAAAAGACATGGGGAGAACAATGAGCGTGATTCTTCTTCGCCCATATTTTTGAAGAGACCTTTTCTCATATAAAGCAATTTCTTTTTCGTTTCCGTTGTTGTCACAAATTATTTCATTCTCGATATTTAAAAATATCATATTATTAAAGTTACTTTAATTTCATATATTAAAATAATTTTTCACTTCAGTTTTGATAAAATTTATATGGAATATACAGTTGATTATTATTAGGTTCCATCTTAAGAAGGATAAATAGTTTCAAAAATGTACAGCAATTTGAATTTATCCTATGAAAAATGAGGATGAAATGTTAAAGGATTAAGAAATGTTTGAGGCTCTAACTAAAAAAAAATTACTTTGCAAGTAAAACACATTAAAAAAAAATTTAATAGAACTAGAGACATCAAAAATCCTAATAATCTTTCCATTTTTATCCTCAAAAATATTTTTAAAAATTTAAGACAAAAGACTGATTTTGTTAGAGCTTTCCGCCGGCAAGCAATTTCATTTTCTTAATTTTTATGCAGAAAAATTTAATTGAATTTTAATCACCCGCGATCGTAATAAGCAGGATTATATTGGGTATTTTATTTTCTTTAATTTTCAAATAAGTGAAATGCATATTATCCAGAGTTATTTGTATGCTACTATACAAATTTAATAAATGGTGGAGTTTGTTTTATTTATTAATTATTTTTTATTTTGAAATACAAGGATTGCAAAATTCCTATCTTCCACATTGAAGAGAAATAAATAATTGAAACATTTGCTTAAAATTTGTTTGAGGATATTTATGTTTAGCAATTTATTTCCTTAGCGAAGTCAAAGTAAAATAAATTTGAGTTATTACATTATTTTTCTTTTTTTAGTATTACGCTTTGTTCTTTCATATTCCAGTTCCATTAGACTAAAATATCATTGCGTTTATGAATTTTTTTCTCTCATCTCATTTAAAACAGCTACTAAAATTTGGTTCATGTGTCTGTGAAATTACATAATATGAAGATGAAAAAATGCAATTATGCATTAATAGATTTATAGCAGTAATATCGCAGGCAATTTTTACTTGCTTCTTAGATTTTTCTTCTGTAAATACTTTATTAATTATTGATCATTGTAGAATATCAACACATGCACTGTAAAATCGAATTTAGTGCTACACAAACAGCACTTTTTGTGAAAGAAAAAATATACTACTAAAAATACAGCGTCATTCTTTTCTTAAAAATTGATAAAAAGAAGTTTTAAAAAGTTATTCAATAAATTCAAAATGTATATATAAATTAAATATATGAAGGATAACAAATAATTATAATAAGTTCAAAATATTATGCTAATAATTTTTTTTATAAATATTACGAAATTAATACTCTTATTCGTGAATATTTCAAAATTAATAGTGCATGAATTTTATTTTTCAGATGCAGTACATTTAATAATTATAAAAAAAATAAAAAAAATGCAAAAAAATTTTAATTCTTATGGGAGTCACTCATCATATTTAAGGCGTCATAAGCACTATTAAGAGAACTACTATAGTATCAAAAGATGGAATACTAACGCTGAATAAATTTTAGAGGACTCTTAACACAATACTAAAAATATCTAAAATCATATCAAAAAGATATGGTCCAGGAAAAATGCTTTAACTACATAAATTAATTTATTTTTAATAATCGTTGAGGTAATTTGATTCATAAATTTAAGCAATAACAAAAACTCAAATGACAATAACATAATCTAGATAGGAACCCTACGAAAGGAATTACATTATTTAAATGTTTATATATCAAATAAAGTTAAAGTAAATCGAACACATGCGCAATATTGAAATATATGTACATATTTCCATATTGGACATCTATTATATATTTAAATATCAGTTTATCATTATATGAAATACTCAGAACATATTCAGACTTTCTTTCTTTTCTTTTGTGACATTTTAATGCTTTGAATTCGTTAAATGTCTAGTATACCATGTTTCAAACAGAAACTAAGAGCTCTTTATGCATTAACATTTTTTTTTTCATAATGTCTATTCTCTGTGGATTTCATTACTGATGGGCAGAAGTGTCAAGGTCAAATGGTTAATTAACTCGACTCCAACGTTACATTTGACAGTTTCTTTTGGCTGGTTTTGTCATTTTGTCTGCAATGTAAATATGGACTTTTTAAAGTTACGGTTAAAGGTATTAGTTTTTGAAACAAAGTTTGGAAAGTGTTATTTCTATGGAAAGAAGACGCAGTTTAAAAAATAATGTTTCGTTCCAACTTTTTTCAAAAGGGAGTTTAATAGTAATATTTTTATCAAAAGATTTTTGCTTTTCAGTATGGGATGCAGACATTTTTATAAAATTAGGAACTTGCAAAGAAATGTTTTTTGTGTGTGTGTGTGTGTGTGTGTGTTTCTTTTTTGTGTTTATTATTGAAATGTTGCATTACACTTAAAAAATGAAATATTTTGAAAACAATCTTAAGTAAATACAGAGAATGAAAACTGATTAATATTTTGTGAATATAAATTGCTTAAAATTTAATTTTAGCCGGTTTATTGCTCTAAATAAAAATTCCCTGATTAGAAAGGCCCGAATATTATTTGAAAAGATAAGGTTATGAAATAAAATTTTATTTGAGGAAGAAAGCAGTTTCTTCAAATAAACGGTTAACAGTTGGATCGTTGTTATAAAAGAAATTCACAAACGAAAAATAAATTTCGAAAGGAACGTCCTATATGAACTTGCCAAGCCGTACGAATGTTGTTTGCCCCAGGAAACAACGGTCTGATAAAACATGTCAATAGTACTATGAAACAACAAAATTCTTTATGATAAACAAATATAAATCTTTTAAGAAAACCTTCAAACATTTACAACATTGATAAAAAAAAAAATATTTTCTCAATTGTTTCTGAAGCGATTTTCCTTCACTAAATAAAATAATATTACTTGAAGTGAGGTCAATTTATTCTTACCAATGCAACTAACTTTGCATCATTTTAAAATCGTATTACAAATTCCAATCAACCTTTTCATAAGTAAGAATATTTTTAAACTTTTCCAGCAATATCTGCTATTTGATGAACTTGTACTTTCCAAATTTCTATCGATATTAATTTATCTCTGTGGCTGTCAATTAATAAGGTCTCGATCAGGGTTGAGGGTTTTCAAAATCAGATTCCATTAAAATAATCACAGTGTAAGCGAGCTTGGCTGACGAACTTGGCAACCCATATGATGAAATCAACTTTGAAAATGAGAATCTCAATTTTGTAATAGATTACAATTTGTTACTGCAACTTTTGTAACTGTAATCTTTTGCAATTTGTAATTTTTGTAGGTGATACAATGATAAAATTATTTATTTATTTTAATTAATTTAAAATACAAAAACTACCTGTTCCTCATATATTTGATTGAATTTCAATATATATTTTCAAAATTCATCTTCCGCCTATTATATTTCATTTGATATTAATCAGTTCCTTAAAACATTGGGCATGCAAACTGAGATTTATATCTAATTAAACGTCTAATACAATCAAATGTTTTTTAAAATTTTTAATGATTATTACATTTCTAAAAGCTTATTTCATTTAATATTAGAAAATAAAACACAGAAAGTTTATCTAAATTACCGTACATATAGTCTTTAAAGGAAAATACATCTCACTTAAACAATGTGAATGCATCATTTATAATTTTTTATAATATAATAATTTTAAAATTTAATCACTTTAAATGTATAAGCATTACTAACTTTCTCAGAAACCAAATTCAAAATATAATATTTAATTCACATCTATTCAAATTATGTCTAGACTCCATCAAATTGTATACTATCATAAAAGTAATGATATTGTTTTCATTCTTTAATATATGTAAATCTGAAACTTATGAGCAAATCTCTTAACATCAAAAAGTCTCTTAGAATCTGAAAATTCCCAACACAATTGCTACTCTTTGTTATTTTAAACTCAAATAGTCAGAGGATGTATTTTGAAGTCACCAAGGAAATTTGAACACTAAAAGAGATAGCATCAATTCTTCCTCCATTTTTAATCTATAGATATAATTTAAATGTGACTAACTCTCATTTCTAGCCTCTAGATAATTTCAAAAAGATCTGACAAATTTCTGTTATAAATGATCTCATCTGCTCGATAAAATGTTATCACAAATTATTCGAGCTATAACAGAACATGAGATCTTCTAAAGAATTTCATATATATAAACTTTGGAATAGAAAAAAAAAATGGACTAACAACTAGGAGAATGAACATCATTGTTAGAAGAGAAACACGATTCTACTGAATGAAAGGTATGTGGAATTAGAGTAATCTAGATGTTTATGAATTGGAGCCGATTTTAATATGGATTTTCATTATGGGTTAAGGTGGAAGAAAACTGTTAATGAAAAGTTTATCGTAGAATTTTAGACGTGTAAGAGTGAAATGAGTAGAATTTTAATACTTGTAGGTGACGCTACAGTAAAAGCAATAGACGCACCCTTGGCTTTAAATCACTGACTTCTAAAGTCAGTGGGATTGTCCATGACGAGTGCCATTAGAAACAACAAGTTTTAAGGGACACCATGTTCTATCTAGTCATGTTATTATAATCATCCAGATGAAAGAAATGAAAAGGAAATAATATAGACCTATTCCCGGCTTTTATTGTGGTCTAATGGATAATGTGGGATGATTAAACTTTTCTATAGAGCTAATGTTAGTAATATTAGCACAAACACGGAATTACTTTGGTCAAAAATTGTTAGGATATTAATCCGTATTTCATTGATTCCTAAGAAAAACTTTATCCTTAATATTTGAACATATTTTAGCAACATAAGATATTTTGTGATGCAAATGAAATTTAAATCAAAAATATTTCACTTATGTTTGTATGTATGTAAGTGTTTCTCCATTATTCAATTATATTAATTTCATTCATATAAAAAATTTTATACATAAAAATTATTTCTTCATACTTAGAAATAATTAAATGAAAAAAATAACAATATTACTTATAGTTTGAATTTCCTGTCATGGCCAACATTTGAAATGAATACAAAATGAATTGGAAACTCATATAATCCCACCCCGCCCCAATAAGCAATGAACTTCTCTTTATTTTTGAATCTTCTTTTTAAAGCAGTCAGAAGTTACGGGAAGCAGCAATTGAAGATTTTTAGAAAATCCAAGTAAAATGAAATTATGGGTTGAAATGACCTCACGCGTGTTCTTTAGTGTTATCGAACATATTTTCCATATCGGCACGTATTACATGCAGATGTGATTGATCTATGTAGGGCACGTTTTAATGATAACAGTCGTGTAATGTCTCTAGAATTCGTATCATCCTACGTGGTAGTGGCTTAAATGCACATATAGACTCTAAACGGGTCCAGGCATTTATTTTTAGCTTTTTTTTTCAATTTCTGGAGAATTACGAATATGTATGGAAAATTATCTTTATCTTATACAGCATCTCTCACCTGGATATTTGTGTTTCAACGAAAGCGACATTCCTTATCCAAAAGCGATTTTTTTCCAATACAGGAAAAATTATTTTGTATAAAGAGTTATCTTGATCAACGTCCCGTTTTATACCCAAACTACTGTTATCTTGAAAAAGATCTTGTCATTTTTATGTAAAGTCATATGTAAAGAACAAAATTTATATATCTTTATATATTTAATAACCTTACGAAACAGTACAGTTCAGTTTCTAAGAAAAAATACAGAATAAAGTAAGAAAATATACTTTTAATGTGTAATTATGTAAAATTTCTCAATCTTTTTCAATGCATCTTAAGCATTAGAAAAATTTATTTGCATTTAAAATTTTGTATAAGTGATGCTATTTAATAATAATAATAATGCATTGTAAGTTAATAATTCCAATTGAGATAGATAATAATACAGATAAAAAAGAATTTTTACTGTCAATTTGGAATAAACTTATTCTAAAAATGTAGACCCATTTAAAGACGAAACCCATTACAAAGATGAAATATTTGGCATATGAAGGTTTATTTGCAGAAAATGAATTTTTCTGATTTCGTTCCTGTAGAGGTTACATTCTACATTGGGTATGTTGAAATTTTTGCACCCATATGCCTCCTCTCACACACCATTCTAGAAGATGCATCATTCTGAATTTTGATAATTGCTTTAAAGAATTCAAAACATACTTACAGAGGACTAGGAAAATTCAAGCTTTAATTTTATTAATAAAAATAATACCCTTATATTAAGTAATTTAAATTATTTATCCAATCACTTTTCAATATGCAAATGATTAAAATACCATTATTTTATATTGAAATCAGATTCTATCAAATGAAGGAAACGATGATAATTTGATATGTTATGATTAAAATTATTATGCAAATTGATATATTACCACTAACAATAATGCACTTTTAATTACATACATGCATACATTATTTCAAAAATATATATCTAATAATTGTCTCAGTTATCGTGAATTTGCAACGTATTATATAATTTTAAATAATAGCATCGTCTCTCGCACAATGAAAATGAAATATATTTTGTTCTAGGTTTCAAAATGAATAAGTCGAAGTAGATAAAATCTCTTTATGTTTACATTTTTTTTCGACGCTGCATTTCTAATCTAAGAATCTTCTAACGGGATTGAGAGTTCTATATTCGAATTTGATCTCGAAATTTTTGATGTGAGGCGATCCGTTCTCAAAACCAGGCATCTGGAATAAAATTCTGCTTTCCTTTATTTACATTCCATTCTCAAGATCATTCCATAAACTGAAAAAGAAAAAAAAATAGCCTCTTTTGTTGTTCCAATCTCTTATAAAAATAAGAATTGGATTTTAAGCAATCGAATTGCATTGGATGAAAGTCTTCACTCATAAGTCATGATTGTGCATGCAATCGAAATTGTGCAGTCTGGGAACATAAATATTCGAATTCTGTTTGTTTCCCTGAAAGCCATAAACGAACAATAAAATTGCTCTTAGTTTTAAAATATTCTCTTTGCTGGATGGTTAACATTTTTTTTTTGTAAATAAGTAAGGAAATAATAGAATATATCTAGACAAGCATAAATCACTACAGAATACTTGGAAAGTCGAAACCAAGGAAAAGCAGAAACCAAACAACTAACCCATTTGAAACAAAACCTAGGAATTTAACAACTGAAGTACCAGAAAATGGTTCTTTCAAGAAACAATGAGAAATAACATGAGAGGCTTTTTAAAATTAATAAAATTAAATATATTTTAAATAGTATATATATATATATATATATATATATATATATATATATATATATATTAAAAAACGAAATCTATCCTTTGAGATTTTGGATACATTTATATTAATTAGCTTGCAGTTTTGTATAAATTGAGGGAAAAAATCTGGCAGTTATCAATTGATAAATCTTAATTTTATCTGAAATTTTTTTATCTGTCTCTTGAGAAGTAGAGGCCGTTTTATTGTATATTCATGAATATTGGGGTTTTTCTAGGATTCATGAATATACAACAATTGATATATTGGAGAATTGATTGCCGTCTTTACAAATATGAAACAAAGCATGTAAGCCGAAAAAAATGAATTGATACTTCAATAGAGACTTCATTAAAAAGCAATGAGCGAGTAAATAAAAATAAGCAAATATACTTTCCACGTTTGAAAAAAATAAATAAAGTAACACGATTCACATCAATCATGCACTAAACAATCCTCTTATTTCATTTCATTTGAAAAAAAAAAATCTTTCACAAATTTCTGCCAACATTATTCCAGTTTATAGTCTCATATTTGATATCCCAAAGGACAAAGTTCAGTTTATTATCATTTTCGGCATCTAGCAGAAAGATATTCTAGCAGAAGAGGCTGGTATTTCAGAAAATTCTTCGGCTTGATGACTTCAAATATTGTTTCTTTTCTCATCGTGCCGCAGGGGTGAATACCAGTCCTTCATCATATGAATATGAACAAGTCGGTGTTCTTGTAAATGAATCGAAAGCAAAAGGATTTCTTAAAAATTTATAACTTTCACATTTCGACAGTGCATGGGGAAATGAAAACGATTTGTGTCTTATGTAAAGATTTTTTTAATTAATTTTTTTCCTTTTATCTTTATATCATTGGTTTGAATTTTTTATGATGTATATATTGAATGATGTATTGTGCAATGTTGTTGAAAAATAAGGAAAATTGAATGTTGCAAACAGCATAAGGCTGTTAGCATTTTCCCCATTTTTTTTATTTTTTGAGGGGGAGGGATGGTGTCGAGAAAGGTTATTGTTTATTCTGTTTGGTATCTGAAGAGAGGTTTAATAGTACATGTTTTTCACATTTATACATGTGAAGTATATTTGCTCATTTAAAGTGAAAAACTGTACTTTACTGTAAACTGTTTATACTGTATATTAAGTGTTAATAAAAATATTTTGTTACGCATTTTACTATCAAATATACTAATTAGGAATGGATATTATTATATTATAAAAAGTTAATTATCTTGTAACATAAGTATCTTAAAATACACAAGAAATTTAAGATTTTATTTTTTTTATTTAAATTTCGATTATTGATTTGTTGCAGCAATGTCAAGCTATTTCTGATGAATTATGATGGTTGATTTCCCTCTAAAATAAAAGACACAGTTTCGTGTAAGATTTCTAAAATACAGATTTAAAATTGATTATAAATACCAATTAACAAAGAAAATTGTTAAAATCAAATGAAAAAAAAATGATTTTAAAAACAAAATAGTTTAAACGTCATGACAACCATACATTTATTTTTAAAATCCATGGTTGCTGTTGCTTCTCGGAGTACAATAGCTAATTTACATGCATTGTGTTCACACATTTTTCCCCGGTTTAGATGCAGACTTACCTGAGGGAGCTAAAAATATTTGTATTAGTAATATTAAGAAAAAGACGCTATTTTAAACAATATCAGAAATTTGGTTCATGAATATATAATAAATAGTATAATTCACTGATACATTTGCAAATGGATTCAATGAAAAATATTCATTGAAAAGGATAATATATTTCATCTTTGTTCGAAAAGGGAAAGAGTATTTGGCTGTGATTGAAGCGAACAGACATGCAGTTAAGGAAGTTTCTCTTGTCATTCTTTTTATTTCTTACAAAAATTGTAGATATGGCTTCTCTTTTGTACGTTTAGTTTCATTAGGGCATTCCGGAAGGGTAACTACATACGTCTGCGAACCGCACAGTTTATTTCCCATACCAATAGATCATTCAGATTTCAATATCCTATTTTTACTTATCAAATCACTCTTTTCTGATCACTTTGAAGACATTCTTTCTTTTTCTAAGTATATCAGGCAGGGTTTAAAGAAAGATTTATTATTAATGAGGAATTCAAGAACGGGGAAATCCAAAGGAAGTCTGGGATGATTGCATGTCTTATGTTCCATTTGACTTAAAGTAATTTTTCAATTTATATGATTTCATGAACAGTTCGTGTTTTATATTAATCTTAGTAGTCTAACACACTTTTTAATGAGAATAACAAAATGAATGTCTTCTGTCTTCTTTTAGCTTAAAAAATTTCACTGCATAGATATTAATATAATACAATAACTACTGAAAGGGAACTGATTCCTGTCTTGTGTTCAAGACAAAGAACATTAAATGAAACACACCTGAAACTAAGCAAATTAAATCCTCAATTAATAAATTAACTTTAAATCCAAGAGCTCATTATCTAATTAGTTATTATTGTTCCAATTTCTCGATGTCTTTATTATAAGCAGAATTTGTGCTCTTCAAAGTGCGTTTTATTCCATTGTAAAAGCTGAAATAGAAAGAGAATGTATTAAAATTTCAAAGCAATTCTTCTCTAGATAATCCCATGAATAAAAAGATTAAGAAGGGAATTTCATTAATATTATGTTGTATAATTGCTTTAATGAAAACCAGCTTTCACATTTAAAGCTGTATGCTTTACCTGATCCTAAAGTATTTTAGAGTAATATGAACTCATTTTATATGTGTTTTAATTAGTTTAGTTTAGTTGGTAGAAGTTTTTATTAACTAAGACAGCTTATGCATTACTACCATAATGTAAATTCATATTTATTACTGGCATTTTAAACTTAGATTGAAAGTTAATTAATGGTTAAAATAGAATGTGAAGCTGGAGATGTTTTAAAATTAAACCCGTTATTTCTTTAACATATTTATAAAAATGGAGATCATAGAGCTAATATCAGATCGTCATTAATTTGTTACAAATTGAACTAGAATTTCAAGAATTACAGATTCACGATTACTCTAAAAGAATAAATCCTGATATCATAAGATAAATATCTAAAATAAGCGAACACAAAACAAGGATAGGAAAAGCATTCAAATAAAAAAAACATGCAAGATTTATATCTTGCATGTTTGGTTTCTTTTGGTAGAATCCTATGATATTATTGTTTTAAGTTGATCTTTCAAAAAAGCATTTTTAACATTCTCAAAATAATTTCTGATGAATATTTCGTTGTATAATTTTTAAGACATCATTATTTATTGACAATTAGTTTCTCTTGTTTAGAGCTCAAAAGGTAGCTTTTATAAATTAATACTCATGATTAAATCTTCATATCTTATTATTTATTGTTCTAACCTATTTGCATGGTCTCTTTCAAGAACTGATAATCATAAACTCTAGGTTTGATTCCGTCCGATACACTGCGATGCATCATATGGATTGAAGAGTCCAATTGTTTCATAGTAATTCAACGGAAGAAGCTTTAAGAGTGTATCTGTTGTGATCTGAATATGTGTTGTCATTCTACTATGTAATAAAATCATGAAATATGTCACAAATTAGAACTCCTTTAGTATAAAATTGAGGGCTTCTATAGAATGAAAATGAGAGCACCTATAGTTAAAATAATTTATTAATCGATCATTCATAAATGTGCATACCCCCCCCCTCCCCCGCAAAAGATAAGCAGACAAGTTGGCATGACTGCACAAATGAAATTGATTGAAACGAGATTTTGAATTATAACTTCAATATTTGAAATTCAACCTTTACATTAGCATACATTTCTGTTTATATTTGCTGAGATCTAATGATTCATAGACATTCACCTAATTCCAATCTGACCTTGGAGAGAGATATACTAATATAAGGGCCGATTTTTTTGATAAAACACGGATTACTGACACCATCTGATAGAAATCACTTCGTTTCCAGTGGTACAGAGATTCCAACATAAATCCATGTATGCGTCGTTCGAAAGGGAGAAGAATCCAGCGCAAATACAAATATACGTCGTCCCTTACAAAGGGGATAAGTATCAGTTTTTTTTTAAAGTAATTTCCGTATATAAGAGAACATTTTAAACAACTGGCGTCAGAAAATTCATGTAAAATATATATTTACACTATTCTTCTTTGGATTGAAGATTAACGGAAACACCGCTGAATCAAAGTGATATTTAAGAATGTACTTTGCAAGCATTAAAACATAATTCAAGCTACCAGTGTTTGTTTTTTACCAGGGCTACCAGTATTTTATTTTATAAAAAGCCCCATATTAATGTGAGGTAGCGTTAGTGAAGTTATATATATCTTGCGTATTTGTCAAAGATGTAAAATGTCAGACTTTACAGGCTTTCAAGCTGGCCATATTATAGGAGTTGGCCCGGAATAGGGACCCGATTCCAACTGACAGGCATGGATGTTGCTCTTTCATGATCGTGTCGTAGTTTTAAGTTGGCTCACTGGTAACCTCGGAAGGCAGGATCATTGGGGAGAAGTATAGCGAAGTTTTATAAGACCAGATTTCGTATGTAATCATTGTTATTGCAGGAGATGGATAGGATGATAATGTTCCTATTCATGCAACGGGAACTGATCTATAGCGGTTTGATAAATACGAGGATGATGTGAAATGTATACAGTGGCCCGCACAGTCGCGGGACCTCAATAAAATCGAAACGTTATGTTGAGAACATCTGTTTCAGAGATACCAATTTAGAATCGATATCTTCCAAAGGTATCTTTCCTGAAATATTCACAATTTCTCCATGAAGAATATCTCTCTAAATATTATTAAACACTTGATTCCATTCCCAGGTGAATCCAACATGTATTACATGAAAAAATACATCCTTATTACTATACACCCCTATGCCTTATTAATAAAGATTTTTGCATTTTTTTAGGCTATTTCCTTAATTGGATAACCACTTGTATAATTTATTATTGAAATATTGGTAGTTAATAATTATCATGTATTCACTTTTTAATCATATTAAAAGAGCTGTTTTATTTATGAATTAAAATATTAAAGGAATATAATCACTTTATTCTGAAATATAATAAAATGCATTGTAAAGCAAAAAATATAATTCCAGTTAATAATAAAAGTATAAGATACATATTTTTTACAGACAATTATTTATTCTCTTTGAGATATTTCAAAGCACTTAACTCAGTAAAATGTCGAGTTGAACTTTCTTCAGTCTGAAATTTAAAGTCTGTCTGAAATTCATTTTTTCCATAATGAATATTCTCTGCGGATTTCGCTTTTGCTAGGTGTTGCTTCAAGGTCGAATGATTAATTAGTTCTACTCTAACGCCGTATTTGACAGTTTCTTTTGGCTGATTTTTACATTATTTTTTTGTTATATAATTTAGATTTTTTTTTTTTTTGAATTTTCAATTAATCTATTTGTATTGAAAATTTGAAACTTTTATTGAAAAAAAAATTTATCCTAAAATTTTAGCGTTATGGGATTACTCTTTCAAAGAAATATAAAATTCATTGAAATAATAATTATTATTTTTACTAATAATATAAACAGTAATAGCAATTATTGGGATAAAAATTAAAACATTTATTAAAATACTTATGTGTTGATGACACAATTAAAAACATACTCATGGAATTAAGAAAATAGTTATCTGTATTTATTATTTGTATTTTTATATTGTATTAATTTTGGAATGAATGCATTAAACTTTTCTTCAAACGTAAGCAATACCAAATGTAAGCAATAAAAAAAATGCCAAAAAAATTATTCCTCGCATATTTTACAATCATATGTAGATCTTAATTTTTATTGAATAAATATCCTTAAACATTTATTTGCTATGGTTGTTGAGATGCAACTTGTGTTTTCATTGACTATTTTAACTCAAAATAATTTATATTAATGTTGTAAGCACAATTCATTCGCAGACATTTTTTACAATAATCAAAATTAATTAAAATAAATGCCTAAGAGTTAATTAAACTGAAATTAATTAATTAAAATAAATTTGTAAGAACTAATAAGTTTTTATTGCAATTTTTCATCCATTGCTTATTAAATGTGTAATATGACCATCTGTTTCCACACCCAGCGTATTCCTCTTCATGTGTCCTCTTCAATGTAAACAAACGTCAAACTTAAAATATGATTGTTTCAGAATATATATTTTATATTTAAAAATGAATTCCTTTAAAATGTTTGTATTCTGTAAATGGAATATAAGGATTACTCCGAATTGATTTTTAGAAAGTGCATAATATTTAACAATCTGTTATGTTCATCTTTACTTACATGCAATTGAATATTAATTTTGTAAATGACATGACATGTAAAACACTTAAGATAGGACTGCCTATTTTATACTCGTTAACACACGCGTGATAGTAGATGCGCATACAATGATAAATGGAAGAAACAATTCAATTCGTACTGAATCAAAGAAATACAAAAATATGAAGAGAAGAAATGTGAAAATATGATTTTTGGTCTTTTTTTCTCTGCTTATTTCAATTTTTTCTCTCTTTAAATTACAAATACGTAGGATTTTAATTTCGTAATTTATCTACCTTGTTGCTGATATATTTCAAATCAACATAAATGGGTTTAACTTTTGATTATAATATAACAAAATAAGTTTCTTTTCTCCGAATTTTTAGATTCCTAATTTGTATTTTTTTTTTTTCCTTGAATTCCAAAAATATTATGCCCTTTCTAAACTGATGTGAATTATTATATATGTAATTCTCTTCAAATAATTTCTCATTTCTTTCTGGTGAACACCATTTTATTTTCGGACACATTTTTTGTGCCACTTCATGTAGACTGTTACAGATTAGGACACCTCTCACAGTTGGATGCCTCGTCTCCTCACAGAATCGTTCTTACACACTCTACGTTCTGATACAAAAAAGGAATTAACAGAACTTTGTACTCGACAGATACGCCATCTATCGGCGTGAAGCTGTAACATACTCCCCACCTTGAAACCCCAGGGTTTCAAGAGATTACAATGTTCAATAACATAAACAATATTACAACTTTTACACAAATCTAGTAAAAAATATTCATAATAATAAATATCTCTAAGAAATAAGAATCAAAGCTTACAAATTTCAACATCAAATATTACAAATTAATTATGTTCCATAGGCAATACACAAATTTTAGAAATGGCTCTTTTACAAATACTAGACTGTGTTTTAATCTTAACAACACGAATTTTCTTATCATCACCATAATAAATTTTAATTATCCTACCCATAGCCCATTTATAACAAGGCAAATTATCTTCAATTAATAACACTAAATCTCCTAATTTTACATTATTTTTGTCAAACATCCATTTAGATCTCTGTTGTAATTGACTTAAATAATTACGATGCCAAAATTTCCATATATATTGTACAAGTCTAGTTACCTTTTGCCATTTCTTCAGATGACTTTCTTTTAAATTTGTCAAATCAGGCTCATTCAAAGAGGATAAAGACCTATTTATTAAAAAATGTGCAGGAGTAAGAACCTCAAAATCGTCCTCGTTAGCTGACAAGGGGCAAAGTGGACGAGAATTCAAAATTCCCTCAATTTGCACAATTACCGTTAAGAACTCTTCATAAGTTAAGTTTATTCCCTTAACAACTCTTTTTAGATGGTATTTAAATGACTTTATAGCTGCCTCCCAAAGACCGCCAAAGTGTGGGGATCTAGGTGGAATAAATTTCCACTCAATGCCTTCTGCAGCTAAATATCCTGCCAGCTTTTCATCTGGTTTTCTAACCATTTCATGAAGTTTTATAATTTCTCTATTAGCTCCTACAAAATTCTTAGCATTATCTAAAAATAGTTTCGCACATTTACCTCTTCGAGCCATGAATCGTTTTAAAGTCGCTATAAAGGAATCAGAAGTCAAATCTGAAACAATTTCTATATGAACAGCTTTAAAACAAAAACATACAAAAATACAAATATAAATTTTTTGTAAAGCACCTTTACGCTGAGCCTTATTCTTAATATAAAACGGCCCACAGAAATCGGCACCAGCACAATTAAAAGCAAAATCTGGAGATACTCTTTCCTTGGGCAAATTGCCCATGATTTGAGAAGGTGCAATTGGTTGGGCTTTGAAACAAATGATACATTGATGAACGATTTTTCTGCAGCTATTACGTCCATTTAGAGGCCAAAATTTTTCTCTAACCAGATAAAGCAAGGAAGAAGCACCAACATGTAAATATTTATTATGAAAATGTTCTATTATAATTAAAGTTAATCTATGGCTTTTTGGCAAAATTATTTGATGCTTTTTATTAAAATTAAAATTACTATTACCCAACCGTCCTCCGACTCTTAACAATCCTTTAGAATCCAAGAAAGGATTCAAAGTTTTTAATTTACTACCAGGAGGCACACAGTGGTGTTTTTGGAGACTACTGACGTCTTTGGCAAACTCTTGGATTTGGACATTTTTAATTAAAAATGTCTCTGCATAGTTCAATTCCTCAGCATTCAGTGGACCTGTTGTCTTCACTGCTTCTTTTAGGTTCTTGACAAACCTGAAAACATAACTCAAAATACGAACAATTTTACTATAATTATTACTTATATCTAATATGCACTGTAAAAAACTAGGAATATTACAAATGGAAAGATTAATCATAGGATCATTATTCAGTTCAGAGTTCTTCGCAGTTCTTTTCACCTCAAGAAGATATTCATCATCTGAGACACCAGGATAGTCATTGAAGTTTGGACAGCTACTAGATGAAAGAAAAGACGGTCCATTCCACCAAATGTCCAACTGTTGGATCTTTGAAGGGAAAACTCCTCGTGATATCAAGTCCGCAGGATTCTCAGAAGTATTTACATAATGCCATTGGAAGTTCTTAGTATACTCTTGAATCCTAGCGACTCGATTAGCCACAAAAGTTTTCAACGATGTAGGTGGAGTTTTGATCCAAGCAAGCACCACAGTGGAGTCCGAGTACAAATGTACTCCATCAATGTCTAGTTGCAAGGATGACAGAACCTTAACGGTAAGCTTGGAAAGCAAATCCGCTGCACACAGCTCCAAACGTGGGATACTAATTTCTTTGATGGGAGCTACTCGAGATTTGCTGCATAAGAGTGACACCTTTATCTCACCAGACCTTGACAAAGACCTGGTGTAGACAGCACAACCATATGCATTTTTCGAAGCATCTCCGAAGCCTATCAGGTCTACTTTCAGAACTTTAGAACATACCACATGACGATCTATGTTTACATTTTTCAATTGACTCAATTCAGAACTAAATTTTTCCCACTCTCTATTTAAGTGTAAGGGAACTTCATCGTCCCAATCAATTCTCAAAATCCACAACTTCTGCAAGAACATCTTCGCTGTGATTATCAAAGGTCCTAAGAGGCCTAAAGGATCAAACAATCTGGATATGTCCGATAGCATTGCTCTTTTTGTTGCAGGTCTCACAATTTTTTGAACACTAAAACTAAATGTATCCTTTTCAGGATTGAATTGTAATCCCAAAGTTTTTAAAGTAGCTGAGTTGGGGTTATCGAAATTGTATTCTCGGTCCGACGTTGGGACATTTTGTAACAAAACAGGATTATTTGAGCTCCATTTGTGAAGCTCCATACCAGCTGATTTTAACAAATGTATTAACTGGTTTTGTAGTTCAATGGCAGAAGATAAATCATCGGTACCACTGAGTATATCATCGACGTAAAAATCTTTGCCAGCAGCAGCGGCTAAAGGATAGTTGTCCTGCTCATCACAGCATAATTGTTTTAGTACTCTAGTTGCCAAGTAAGGAGCGCATTTGGTTCCGTAGGTAACAGTGAGCAACTTAAATACACGTAATTTCTCTTCCTCTAAATCTTTCCATAAAATACATTGTAAATCACACTGATCTGGATGTATCCAAATTTGACGATACATCTTTTTTATATCGGCGGTGAAAACTATAGAACGTTTTCGAAACCTCAACAAAATAGCAAACAAATCATCTTGGACAACAGATCCTGAATACAAATTATCATTAAGCGATTGTCCAGATGACGTTGCCTCTGATGCGTTAAAAACAACGCGCAATTTTGTAGTACTACTTTCTGGCCTAAAAACGCCATGATGAGGCATAATGTACCTTGGAGTTTCGCAAGTTGCCTGCATATGCCCCAAATTCTCATACTCAGTTAAAAATTCGCTGTATAGTTGCCTATACTCTGGTTCTCTCTTCAAACGTTGCCAAAGTGAATTAAATCTTTTAGTAGCAATGTGTTTTGATTCGCCTAAACATGAGGGGTCTATTTTAAACGGCATTTTAACAACATAGCTTCCATCGTCATTTCTGAAATGTGTTTTCATGAAATGATCTTCACATATTAAACTCTCATCATTTTGTAATTTATCCCCCTCAACATCTTCAATTTTCCAAAATTTCCTTAAATTTGCATCCAAATCTTCTATTACCAACCCACAATGAACAGTAGTTTCGTTTTCTATTGGAACACTTCCGGTAGCAACAAAGCCAAACACAGTATTTTGAAAAACAATGTCTGTTCCCGGAAACCTAATTTGACCCGATCTTAAAAGTTCATAGAATATTTGGGCACCTAATAAAATATCCACATCTCCAGGTTCATTGAAACTCACATCCGCTAAATTGAAACTATCTAATTCTAGCGTATCAATGTCAAATTGTTTGGAGGGGATACAATCTGTTATATGCGGTACTACCAATAGCTCAATTCCCTTTTCAAAGCTTCTGCTAACGTTCGAAATTTTTGTCTTTACGATCCAGTTAATAACAAAAGAAGATTGATTTAGTCCAGAAACCACAATGTTTCGTCTTTCTTTTTTCAAATTCAGTTTATCGGCTAAACGTTTTGAAATGAAATGACTCATACTACCAACATCCAGTAACGCACGTGCACTCATAAACATTCCTACATTATTTTGAATCATTACATTTGCTGTACTTAATAAAACCATTTTGTTTAGATTTAAGTTGGTAGCAGTGAATGAATGCGTACTGTTCGCAGGTGACTCATTCGTCAGTTGTGAAGAATTATGACTAGGATTTTCAATTCGCGGAACGAATACATTTGACCTTGGATTTAATCCCGCGTTAGCATTTTGCGAGCGAGTTTCAGTTTCGCTTTGAGTATTTCCCAAGTGCAAAAGAGTGTTATGTCGTTTTTTGCAAATGGAGCAACTGGATTTTGAATAACAGTTAGCAATTTTATGGTGATTTAAACAATTAAAACATAATTGCTTATTTTTAACGACCTCAATTCTCTCATTAACAAGCATATTTTTGAAAACAGGACATACATTCAGGGAATGATTTTCATTAGATATACAAATTACACATTTCGGAGTTTTAACTTCCGATACAAATGCTTTTTGTGGACTGTATTCTTTACGATATTTTTGAGAATGGTTTACAATTTGCGGTCGTGAAAACACATTATTACTATCATTTTTGAATTTTGACGATACATAAATATCGCAAAGCCTGGCCAAATCTGATGGCACATACCAAGATTCTCCTTGTTTCACGCCAATATGAATTTGTAGTTCACGATCTAATGAATCAAATATTTTTTCGGAAACCATGAGTTCACAAACTCCCTTAAAATCATTTACCTTTCTTAACTGACAATAATAATCAAAGGCTGCACTAAGTCGCGATGCAAACTGGATATAGCTTTCGTTTGGGCGTTTTTTCGCTTTACGGAAATTATTTAAAACTTCTTGTGGGGTGGACTGAAATTCTTTTAACACTAATTCTTTTAATTTGTCATACATACACAATTCTTCTTCATTTAAATATATCATTAAATTGGTAACTTTTTCGCCTAAAATATTTAATAGGATTTCTGATTTGAATTGTTCTGGGACATTTTTGGTTTTGAAAGCTCTTTCAAGCGATTGGAAAAATAAATTATACGACTCTGCTCGTGTAGGAACTGGCATAGTTAAAGTTTTGACACTTTTTATCAAACTTTCTAAGCTAAAATTAGAATCAGAATCGCTATTTGTCACATTAACCTTTTGTGTTACATCTTTTTGTAAATTCGCAAGCTCAAGTTGTTTTTCTAATTGCGCGAGTTTAAGTTTTTCCAATTCTAGTTTCTGTGCTTCATTTTTCTCGTAATCTTTTTTCCTATCAATTATTGACTCAACTACAGTTTTTACGAATTCATAATTATATTTATAGATCTCGCTTTTTTCAATTAAATCTTTAATAGTAACTACTTTGGCACCTGCAGGAATATTAATTTCTAGTTCCTCGGCAACTTCAATTAATTCACTCTTTTTAAGTTTTGAAAGCATTTTGAAAAGAGAACTCTGAATATATGCAACTCATAAAAACGAAACTAATACATAAATTTGGAAAACTAAAGTATACTCACAGTTACCCTGAAACCAAAACGGACACAATAATCCAATCATCGGATACTCCAATCATAGGAATTTACACTTTATATCTATTGAAGATCACTCTAAGGATTCAGAATTCACTGAGAACAATATCAAATAAACACACGCGGCAAAACAGAAGCACTTGCCGACTTCTCAAAACTCTCGATGGTTCAATACTGCGTAGTCGACGGACCACTTAATGTAATTCTCTTCAAACAATTACTCATTTCTTTCTGGTGAACACCATTTTATTTTCGGACACATTTTTTGTGCCACTTCATGTAGACTGTTACAGATTAGGACACCTCTCACAGTTGGATGCCTCGTCTCCTCACAGAATCGTTCTTACACACTCTACGTTCTGATACAAAAAAGGAATTAACAGAACTTTGTACTCGACAGATACGCCATCTATCGGCGTTAAGCTGTAACAATATATATATACGTATGTATTGGTACATGGCCATTATTAATTTTAAAAATAATTATTTTCAATTTCACGATGAATTCTGCCAAATGAATGACTGGGTACAATACTATTTTACAGTAAATTTAATATATATAATAAGAACTTCAATTGCTTATTTTAAGGAAATCAAGTCATTGGAAAATGAAATAAAGTTTTAATCTTTAAAATATTCAGATAGTATTATGTTATTGGAAATTCTTGATAAAAATTTAAAACCACGTGGTATGTTTTTAAACTTTTTCAATTTTGTCTCACTTCAGATATGCAAACAAAAAAAAATGTAAACTCAAGAATTTGTCCAAGTCTGATTTCATAAATCAGCAAATCTTGGCAGGCTAAACTGGGCCTAAATAACCAGCACATTAAGTTACGTAATTTATTACCAGATATACTATCCCATTTCAGCTAGCCCTAATTTTTCATCGTAATTTTACTAAGTTGTTTCAATATCTAAACTTCATTTCCTTGATCCCATCTTTCCAGCTTTAGATTGATCAATGGATTCCAGATAATTTATAAACCTTCTGTTTGTTTTAGAGCAAATTGGCGCTTGTGTATTTTGAAACAATATTAGTTTGATACTTTCTGTACATCATTCTCTGATGATTAGATTCAACTTGCGAAAAGGAATGTAGATGATGGCATTATTGTAATTAACAGTTATTGCCGAAGATATGGCTACCATCGCTGCTTTCAGAATCATTAATTATAGTGAGCGATGCATTTTGTTGTGCATTTAATTCTGATATCATTCATTAAAGAAAATAACCACTATTCCTTTCACACGTTCGATTCTTTTTTCTATTAAGTTTAACCTCCCCCATTGGATCAGTTTATTAAATAACTAGAGAAATCTATTCCTAATTCTTCGATTCTATTCGCTTTTAAATGTTTACCCTATCGAATATTAAATTAATGGTACAGGATAAATGTAAAGATCTAGTAGATTTGGAGATAAAAGATGCTGAGAATTGTTTTAAGATCTAAAAACAAGGTTGTTCAGAAATGAATACTTTTACGATATTTCCTTGGACTTAAAACAATTAGTGACAACAGTTATTAGTTAAATAGTGACAAAGTAAATAAAGAAAGTTAAAGTTAAAAGAAATGATTTAATGTAGACGAGAAATATATTGCCCCCTATATCTAGTAACTTAATAATGTGCTTGTATAAAAAATATTGTTTCGCAATTCATAATTATGTAAATTTATGTATGTGAATGTACAGTAAATCAGTTAATAATCTAGAATTATTAGTGTATGGTATGAAAATATATTAATAAAACCTATGTCTCGTGTTTGGCATATAAAAATACGCTTTTAATGGGCATCCTTACAATCTTATTTTACTCAATATCTGGAATTCTTTTTTTTAATCTTTTTTCTTTAGATCAAAATATTAAATAATATATTTCATTTTAACTTTTCTTCATTTCATTTCGCTTGGTCTTTACATGCTTTTCTTTTCTTTTCTTTTTTTTTTTTTTTTTTTGCTTTTTGATTATTTATTTTGTGTCTTCCGCATTTATTTTCCTCCAAAATAATTCAGATATTTCAACACTTCCAATTTTTAAATTCTTGAATTTTAGTAATATTTAGAAATATCAGGTTATTTGAAAGTATTTGCTGAATATAGATCTAAAGATGCATGTGCGTTTGCTTTTAAATTTATAACTAGTTTTGTAAATTTAAAAGGAATTGGTACGTCGTTGAAAAGTAGTGTGGCAATCTTATAAAGGCACTTTTAAATTATTACAAAAAGATATATTGAAATTAAATGATGATGCTGAGCTCATTTCATAAGTTACCTTTCAAAAATTTTAAAATAACTTAATTGAGAAAAAATGTTGAAGCTTAAGTATATTTTGAGTGTTTCGAATTTTGATTGCCCGCAGTATATACGTTGTAAAAATTCTATACATAATCCAAACTGGGGGGTTTTGAAGACATTTTGAATATTCAGATAGTTTAAATCCTATTTTGAATAAGTTTTCTGCTCAAGATAAAAGTATAATTAGTGGATATTTTTCTATCAAATCTAATTTAGAATACAAGTTGTCTAATAGAAAAAAAACCCCATCTGAAGACAGAAATAAAGTACCTCTCTAAACATAAAATTCCCAAAAATATTCAGAGATGCCCTCAAAACATTGTATGGTATTCAAAATATTGTGCAACAATTTGGAGATATTCTACTATATCTGGTGATATCGGAACTTTACAAACTAAAATTCGCCACACTGTTTTAATTGTAAATTTCATACAACAATCAGAAGAGCAGGATTTAGATATGTAAAAGTCACATTAATTTCTAAAATCCAATCGAAAACATATCCGTTAAATATTGAGGAGGGAGTAAAATATTAGGACATTTTATAAAAAAAATATGGTAAAAAGAATTAAAGCAAAAAATACTCGGTGGGTTGGTAGTGTGAGATTTAATGATGCAAAAATCCATATTGAGCTATACTGCGCCAATCAGGTGGTAAAATTAGAATGGATTTAAAAATACATTTATCAAATTATGAAATACTGGCGTCAAAATAAAATACCCTAAAATATGACAATTAAAATAAAATGTGATTTTAGCATTTTAAATTATAAAATAAAAAACAAATTTAAACAAATTCAAAGAAATTTAAAAATTTAATACAATGTAGAAACATAATGAGAATCGTTAAATGCCAAATGGAAAAAAAAATTGCTAAATAAAAGTGAGAAAAAAATCTTTTTTAAGATTTTAAACATATTTGTGTAGGGATACACGGAGACAAAAGTTTAAAAAAACTATAGAGATAACAGTTTATTGGATTGCAATCTTGCAATCGTATCGAATATATCAATGACTCCGATCACTTATATTATTCCCGTATGAATAGTTTAAACAATCGGAAAAAGGATCACCAATTAATGTAAAATTAACTTGGGATTTCGACAAATCAACTTTCAATATTCCCCGGGCTTTTCAAGAATCCGTGACTTTTTCTTTCAAACCATTCTTTCCTACAGGCAGATCACTCATTTTATTCGGTTAAATGCCCATGGGGATTTGGAAAGGGCTTGTCCCATTGATGGGAGCAGGAAACCAGAAATATATATGGAAGAAAAAAATGAACTTCCGACACACTGTTGGCACCTAAGAATGAGGATAGAGGTATTTGCTGCAAATCAAATGATTCATTTATAGAAGTTCGTGCTCCGAATGAAATATCTGTGGACATAACATGATTCTTGGCCTATTGATCAGAATTTTGGACACTTCGATTATACGACTCAGTTTTTCTGATTTTTCCCGACTTTGTTTGCTTTCTGGTGGTCTGTAGATGTGTCGAGATTCTTTTGCTCTGTTGATTTATTTTTCGGAGAAGTCAGTTTTCCGGAAAGTGGAAAAAAGGTGCGATGAGGCGAGACAAATGTTATTGTAAACGGTTTGTGAAAAGGAGAAATTAGTGAATTCTGTAGGTTGAAATACAAGTATTAAAATAATGACTTCCGCATAATAGGGGCTTTAAAGAACATTATATATTAACTAAAAGATTAAATTTTACCTAAGAAATTGAACGTAAACTTATGAAAGAAATAGGAATATTAAAACTGACTGAAATTTATTTTATAGTGTTTATTAAAATTTTTCCTTTATAATATTTTATTTATACTTTTGATTATTTGATTATTTAAAAAAAATTACCACGTGATCATTTAGTGAGTATCAAAACTCTCTTTTCATTTATTTCTGCCACCTTGCCGTCCTTCAAATTATTATTAAAACATCTTCCTTTTTTTAATAATGTATTTTTTCTTGTGATTTGAAACATTTGAAATTTATCAAACACATTTTCTTTAAACAGGTAATCCAAAACTGAAAGCTCTATTATTATAATAATTATTGCAAATCGCATAGTAATAATTTCAAAATATTCAACAGAAATTTCACAAGTAATGTTTATTTTAGGGTACAGATATTAACAAATATAAACCTATTGGAAAATTAATGAAAGCAAGTGAATTGCACATTATTTTTTTTTAATTTGATTTATACGTGGGGCGATCCAAAAAAAAGTTTACAAGGCAAAGAAAAAAATGCTTTATTAACAATAGAAATAATGGTGATTAAGAGACATATGTCGAGGTCACTTCTCTACATAATCACCAAACCTGTTGTGGCATTTGTCACACCGCTGGACCAATTTGTTTAACCCAGCTTGGTAATAATCAGGTCTCTGGCTATTGAACCAGTTTTCGGTCCTTTTTTTAACATCACCGTCTAATATGAACCTTGCTTCGGAAAAGTGTTTCTTCAATGACGGAGGAAGGAAATATTCACTGGGAGCCAAATCAGGGCTGTATGGGGGATGGCTACAGACCTCCCACTTTGGTTTCACGCAATTTCGTTAAGGTGCTAAAATAACGGTTGACATTAATGGTATGATCAAGCTCCAGATACTCGATTAGGATAAAAACTACTCGTATCCAAGAAAACGGTTACAATAACTTTGCCGGCAATGGGTGTCACCTTAAATTTCTTCCTCGTTGGTGATTCAGTGTGCTTCCGCTCCATCGTGGCTGTTTTGGATGTTTGGAGTGAATTGTTGGCAGCGAGCGTTGTATCACTGAAGAAATGTGAGGCTGCATATCATTCGAGTGGATTTATGCTCCTCAGATAATGCACGTGGAACCTAACGGGCACAAACTTTGGAATACCACAACACATCCGTAACGATATGCTGAACGGTACCATAGCTCATTCCAAGTGGTGCGGCGATCTCATGCATGATTATTCGTCAATCCCCTTGGATCATTTCTTCAACAGTGTCGTGTTCATTTTGAATGTTTCAGAAGTTGGACGTCCGCTCGCTTCCATATTGCGGTTTCCCACTTGCTCTCTGCCTGCTTCAAAATAACGACACCATTTCGCCACCTGTTGTCTACTCATTGCTTCGCCCCCGTACTCTTCAACGGTTTGCCTGTTAATGTCCGATGGGGACACATTCTTGGCCCATAGAAATTGTATCACGGCTCGCATCTTCGTGTGAGACCACTTCTCTAGAAGTCTTGCCATTACTGTCGCTGTTACAAGTCTCAAACACTACTGCTAGCGGTCTAAGACAACTAGCGCCATCTGTCCTCACTCACGGTAACAATATTCTCATTCACAGTTTCTACTTTCCAAATACTGCTGTTTGTAAACTTTTTTTTTTTTTTTGGATCACACCTCATATTTAAAATTTAGATTATTATTGTTCAAACATTTTATACTACAAGGTTCCTTTTTGTAATTATTATAATTCATCCAAGTTATCATTACGGATTTAAATCCTTTTTTTCTTTGTTTACATGTTCTCTTTCACATGTTTCGTTCATTTATTTACAATTTTAGAAACTTTGCTCCTTAACTGTAATATTTTTGATTTCAATATATTAAGTAATCAAATGCAAATGTACATAATCTTTAAATAAAAGAATGGAATGAAAAAAATTATATGAAAACATTTTTTTTATAAAAATATTTAAAGTTTACTTTAACCATTTTCACTTCTCTGCCTGTGCTAAGAAAATCTGCTTATTCAAAAATTCTTTTCACATGGATTCTAGATTAACTTCAAGAGCTCTAAGATAACACACTTATACCTTATTTTTTCATTGTTACATGAAAACCGAAATCGAAGAATCGAAACGAAACCGAAGAAAAGTATGAAATTATTTGAATGATATCGTTGGATTCGGTTTGGTGTTTTTTAATTCTGCCCCAGAGCAATATTTCCATTTTCATTCCCACTTAGCATGATAACCCTTTTCAATTGTCAGAGGAGAAAAGTTTTTTTTTTTCTTTTTTGCTAAAGTAACGAATTACAAGTGCATTTCAGCTTAGTGATTCAATCGGCATTTTGTCTAATTTGGTTTGACCAAAATCTCACTTTAAAGCAATAAAAAGACAAGTTTAGGGTACATCTCGTGACTTCAATCTGCGGTTTGACAACAAGAACAACTTCGGATAATTAAATATTTCTCCAAATTTCATCTCCTAACCACAGCATTAGAATGATGTCCGTTTCCTGTGCATTTTGCGCTCTCTGCATACATGTTGCTACAATATAAATTTAGGCCTTGATCCTTTAATTCTTCAATCTAAATATCGAGAATTTATAGTTATTTTTGATTCCTTTTCATCATAAATGATAAATTGACTTCGGAGCCACTCTGTGCTGAACGAACTGGTTGGAGTTTAATTTAATTTTAAATCTTGTTAAAAGTATTGCGACAGAAACTATTTTCTTTTCCAGATAGTGAAATATTATTGCAAAATATTAGCAATATTGTTTTTAGAAATTCTTCGAAAGTAGTATTAAAAATACAGAATTAGATTATTCGCTTTCCACCATTTCACATAGAATTTAGAACGAAGAAATGAAAGAGTTAAGAATACAGAATGGATGATTCAACTGTTCTAGAGAAAAGATATACAAATGCAGAATCTAAAGCAATGAAACATTATTTAAAATTCTTCAAGCAGTGTATTGTTTGGTATAACGTGGGAGTGGTGAAATAATTTAAGAAAAAAAATGAATATTTGTACTTTAATTGTCATATATTTAATTGCCCTTTTTAAACAAAAACTGCAAAATTACAATTTATATATATTCTATTGCTTTTGTCTTATGCTTTTAATCAAATTGAAGTAAAGTTACAACCTTTAATTATATAAAAGTTTGAGGATATAAGATTAATTTAGTGTTTAATGAATACTATTGGAAAAATAAAATGATATCCCTTGCTTTTTCCTGCTGCTGATGTTGACAAGAATTTAAAATGTTTTCGCAGAAACCTGAGTTAATTAATTACAAGCAAATATATTTTAATTAAAAGTTCTCCAACAATCAATAAGATTTTGCTCCCTATATATGGATTTTATTCATAATAGGAACTATTTAATTTGGATGGTGCTTTTGAATTAAAAATTTCCAAAGTAGAACAATGAATTGACTGCTTAAAACAAAAGACATTCTTTTGATGAACTTGCACTACAATAATAGAACTTAGCAAAAAGACTGCCTAAATTACTACATATATAAAAATTAGCCTCACTTTCCGAGGTGTTGCTGGTAAATTTATGGGAAAAAATGGGACCAAAAAATAAGAAATTTATTAGTTTAATGTATCTAATTGCATCTTCAAATAACCACACTCGGTACATTAGTAAATGAGTGGAATATATTTAAATTAAATTATGAACTGGTAAATAATTCTAAAATATTAAAATATGGTCCTGCCATAGAGAAGGTTTAAGTATAGAAAATTTCAATCCTCTAGAACAGCAGGGACGAAGTAAAAATTCCATTGCGAAATCTCATCTTCACAAATATATAGCAAGTTCAACACTTTTTTAAAGAAAAGATTTTGTAGCAGGAAGTTATTTTCCTCATTTGTTGTTGGGGTATTCTAATCGAATTTTACACCTTGACGATTAAGTTAACAAATAAATGACCTTCTGTTACGATATTAATGGTGTTTTGATAGGAATAAATTCCTTGATTGTGAAACAGTCAAGTCTCAATATGCTAATTGTGTCAGTTCAAACATTCTGCTCTAAAATAAAAATTAAAAAAAAAAAATGTTTGAAGCATCCTGTATTTGTTTCCTTTACCTTTGTTAATTGCTATTATTTAATTTCATTATTGATAAATGTAATGTTGTTGCCTTTTCTAAAAACTTAAATTGATATTCAGCATTCATTTTATATTCGGTATTTATTGAAACTAGTTTGCAATCCGTTAAATGCATAAGTCGAGTTCTTTTCTTCTAACGGGGAGATTAATTTTTATTTCTTAAAATCTATCATGACATTCAATTTATATTATTGTTTAACATTTTTCCAATTCAAACGCAAAACATCATATTAAAATTTTGCGAACATTTATATCTGAAGAATGGTACTTCCAAAAAAATTTAAAAAATATATATGATGCTGTAATAAGATGTTACACGCTTTATTGAGAAAAAAAAACATAATTATTTGATAGAAAGAGAATATTGATTCTAATGGATTCTAATGATTCTAAACTCTTTTGTGTTCTAATGGAAATTCCTTTATATTTTATAATCTCTATATGTGATATTATTATGCTTGCAAACATCATGCATAAATTATGATAATATAAACAATATTTTTTTTATGTATAATAATTTTATTTTTTAAATTTATTAAGATAACACAGTAAATTTAAAAAATAAATACATCCCTTAAGTATAATAAGAATTATGCAGCATTCCATATAAATAATTAGCTACATAACAGAATATTAATTTATACAATTCAAATATTCAATAATGCACAAGAATTTCAATAAAGTTGTAATTAAAAGATTATGTGAATTAAACAGATATTTCAGTCCCAGGACGAGAATAAAAAGAACTTTATCCTTTTAACTGTAAAATGCGTAGGATCAATGTTTATTAGAAGAATTTTATTCATCAGAATCAATTATTTCGTTTCTAGTTTATGGCAGAGTTTCTTTTCAGAATATATTCTTAGAATAAGCTGGGATATGTGTTGTTTAACGATATTTTACGTTATATATACTAAAATAGATTAATTCTTGAAAAAATTGACATGAGTGTTTCATTAATTCTTTTCCATTGTATAAATGCATTTGTAGAAATTAAATGTTATTTTAAAATAACGCTAAAATATCAATAAACCTTTCATTTTGAAACAAGCGTGACACAGATGCAATTAAATGTTTAATGGTTTTTAAGTGTTTATTGTTCCAAATTAAAGAATTTATTTTCATATTAGAACAACAAAATTGAGAAGAAAAAAACCCCAAGAAAATATATATATTCTCTCATTTGGATTTCATTATATTTACTATGTTAATCAAATGGATTCGCAATGACTACTACGTTCTGGAATTGCAAGCTCAAGTGTTTGAACAGAAGAATTACGTCAGATTTACTAATTTAGTATTGTTCTAAATCGGCATTATTAAAGAAAGAAATGGCAGATCACTATGCGTTTTAACAATGAATTGTTCGCTATAGTTGGACAGGACGCAGAAGGTTTCTTCGCTTCCATCGCAACGAAAAAAATAATTTAGGCAAGTATTCCATTTAAATTCTTCAGAATGTAACTAACCATTAGGTACTGAAGTTAAAATCAGAAATTTAACAAATATCAGATTTAGGCATCTCAAGGGCACATTAACCAACATAATATTTCACGTTTCCCCTTATCATGGCCAATCCATTCAAGAATTTGATACTCATGTTCGACAATTTAGCTTGCATTCCAAATCTAAGATACGCAAAAATATTTTTTTTAAAATATCTATAGCTGTTATTATGAACTGAAATCTTCTGAAAAGAGGGCAATTCCAGGTATAAAGTACTACTCAGATTTAAAAAAATATTAAAATCCCATATATATCAACTTTAAAGCAAGCAGTATCCTAACAAATTTATTTCCAAGAATTTAAATATTTTTTTAAAATCCTTTCCACTGATTTCCATGAAAGACGTCTGTTTCATCACTCTTCCGAAAATTTGCCATGATTTCAATAGATGAGAGAAAGTGGCAATCATCTGAGAAATGTTCGCCATGGTGGTTTCAAATATTGACTATTCTCTTTTTTTCACCTCGAGGTTGATATTGCTTCATTACCTCAATATGAATAAGTCGTATGCTCTTCTAAATGCAACGACAAATTATATGTTCTCCTGAGATTCCATTATCTTCAGATTTGAACAGTTAGTAAGTATGTTTTGGCGAAAGAAAACATTCTATTTTTTTACGTAGAAAGATCTTTCTCTCTTTATGAGGATACAATTTATGTATGTCGAAATACATATTTGGGACAGGGGTAAATGCGTTGAAGGATAAGAGAAACTGAATCTTGGAAACTGCACAAAGCCAGCAACATTTTTTATCGCTATGAATACCTTTTATATGTGTGATAATTTCGCTCCAAAAAAGATGCTTGCTGTTTTTTTTTTGTTTTTTTTTTTATATTGAAGGAGATATTTAATATTATATATTTCCGTACTTAAAAGGGGAAAATGAAAGAATTTTATTTGATTGCAGGAGCGCTTCAATATTTTTGACTACTGTATTTCTTTTTGCTTACTATTATGAAATATGATTGAAATTCATAGAAATCTTAGAAATCTTTAGAAATTTTAGAATTTTATGTAATTCTTAAATTTAAAATAAAATCTTTTGAAAAAAAATATCTTTCTGTGAAACCATTATCACAAATTCCCAACAACCTCGAGTTAACAGCCAGTCATAATAATTCCTGTTTATATGGCTTAGTTTTGTGGTAAAGGCCTGATAGATGAGGGTTGTAATTAAAAATTAAAAAAAAAAAACTCGTGCCATTTTATGATCGTTTATGTCATCTCGCGTCGTACTGTTATACAGAAAAAAAAAAGATAAAAGGCATCAGTTTATCATCATTTTCATCACTTAACAAGAGGAAGGGGTCCTACAAACATGTTCTGTGTTGCGGATTCAAATATTGCCTCTATCTTCCCTTTATCCATTTAAATTTTTTCTTCATCACATGAAATAATATATGTATAAATAGACATTCTTATGAATGTATCAGATGATCAAATGTTTTCCTGCGGATCCATGTTTTTTAATTACCTTCTGAATATGAGAGAATTTTGTATGTGTGAGAAAAACAGACTCGTGATTTATGTAAAGAACGATTTTTCACTCTTTATATGTTAACAAATTCGTGAATTGCTTGAAACATGCTTGGAAAAAGAAACAATGTGGCGAAGAGTAGAAGGAATTCGATCTGTGAAACTGAATGAGATCTGATGTTTTTTCCCCTTCTATATGATTTCTTTCTTTATACTGCGCTGTTCAGATGTTAATATTAGTTTGTAATGCTTTATATATGATGAAACAGCATTTTTCGTTGCTTTCTACATTTGCACATGCAAAACGTATCATTTCGTCAGATTATTTTTTATACTATTGCAACAATATTTCATATGAATATGAATAATTTCCAATGAATACAGAGCTAAACCAGTCAGTGAGACAGCAACGGATACTATTCTTTACATACGTAATGATGTTTTATGTATTCACCACTTTGTAATTTGCAATAAACGGCAGAAACGTTTAAAAATGCGCTTTTGTTTTGAATTTCCTGAAAACTGAAAAATACTTCTGAATATACATATTTACATATAAAGAATTCTGAATATAGATATTACAATTCTTACATATTCCGAATATTATATTACATATTCTTACATATTCTGAATATACATATTACATATATTCATATATATACATATAAAGCTGATGGAAAAAATTTTATTTTGACGAATATCTATAGTATTTCATTTAAATAATTTATAAACTCCAGATATCACTACATTTAACCATTTAAACAATGTTTTATATTACTTTTGTATGCTTTCAAATGTTTTCAAATGCAATATTGACGGCGTTTGAAAAATCTGATTTCCAAAAACGATTCCACAAATTCAGCTAAGCTAGATTTGGTTTACTTTAAAATTGAATTATTGTAACGCCTATAGTCAAAATAGATGAAAAAACACCGGAGGAAAATAAACCTCGGAAAGTGAAAAATTCTTATCTGATGAGCTTGTTGCAAACATGACATTTGCAGCTGTTTCAAAAGCGTTTTTTAGGAATTCACATTTTTGATAAAATCTATACGTGGATTCAAAGAATAATAATGTTTTTATTTATTATTATTTTTATTTTTTATTTTTAGGAACAAAAGAAAGCTGATTCATGTACTTTAAATTTAGAATTTGTAGTATATCCTGAAATATCTCAATGCGACAGTACTATTTTTTTTTGTTTACAAAAGAGGTGCAGCATTTAAAATAAATAATTATCATTGATAAATAAATAACTGTTCGTTTATAATTTATGTCCAACACAAATTTACGCTGGAAATCTTTTATTTATTTGTAACTTTCTTATTTTCAATCGAATATAAATACACAAAATATTATTATCACTCCCCATCTATGGGAGATAAAAAATTATATTTGAAATATTTAAAGTATATTGAAAGTATTGAATATTAGTTTCTGAATTTATATAATATCTTCTATTATTTTGTGGGAAAACAGCATATTTGCTAGATTGTTTTTTTATTAATAAACTTATAATAAATAAATAAAAAAAATTGTAATTATATATTCCCACTTTCCAAATTCTTTACCCCTAAATATGTTCTGCCTATGCATATAGTATGCTATACACACGCATATACTCTTTTATTATTATTAAAAATATCTTAAATATATATTTCATAAGAATATATATTGAATTCTTGAATTTATCTATTACATAAGTCACATTATTAAGCATCAATTGCAAGTTAGCGTTTTTTTTTTAATTAGTCACTATCAAAGATCTGTGTATCTGAGACCAATTTTTTAATCTATTGTTTATAGAATTTCTTTTACAAAAGCTAATAATTATAATAGTCAACGTATACAGTTGTTTATTTTAAGAATTTTCTCAACATATATGAATAGTTTTTTTTTTGCATCTAAATACTATAGAAAACCGTTATTAAGTGACAGAACAATAACATATTCAAAATATATATCCACTGACAATCTCTTTCAGGTTCATGGACTATAAGGGCAAATTATTCAAGCATAATAAGGCAAACATTGAAGTATGTTACTTTTTACGTTTTTTTCTATATATGTTATAGTTAAAGCTCGGAAATATAATAAGCTCGTTAAAACTCAGAATTACTGATCTGCTCCGTTAAAGGGTGGAACTAACAATTTTCCACATTTTAACTAGATAAAGTGCACAATAGCAGTTTCCGTATCGTTAAAGTTCAAAAGTTTATTTCACTAGGTAATATTCGTAAGGATGGGTTTTATAAACATGTTAATAAAACAGGTATTTTAGAACAATTGTGTACGAGATATAAATCCAGTGTTTCCAAAGAGAGATTTTAAAGAAAGAAAATGTCCCTGCTGTAGAAATATCTTTAAGTCAAGCGGCAATAAAACAATCCCTTTGTATCGGGTAGGGTTTAAAAAAAGTGATTGCCAATCTAAATGTACCAGAAATAGGTGCTCTTGTCGCAAAAACCAATTTCTTACAATTCAAAGTGTCGCCGATCTTTAGATTGCATTAATAAGTAAGCATAATTTTATACATGTTCCATAAATGCATTGCTTTAATCGTAATAATATGTTAAACAGTTTGTTTCTTTTATTATATATTTTTAATTGATTGATGATTGATTCTATCAACTAATTTGTTACTGATCTCCTGTATTAACTTGATTCTTTAGATATCAAGAAATAAATATACACCATTTAATTTAAGCGTACTTAAACGTTAGTGTTGTTCCAGCAAAGATCTTATTTCCACTTTAAGAGTACCTATTAAGAAATGTGTAAATTATCTAGGTAATTCGCAAAATATCTAGGTAAATTGAGAAATGAAACAATTTTCCGCATTTAATCGAGTCACACTAGTTAATGGGCAGATTAACTAATTTCTGCACTTTAGCTAAAACATATATATTTCTAAATGTCGTAAATATTGCATTTCTCAATAGATAGAGTGAATAGATGCAAACTGTCGTGCATTCAGCAAAAGCATGAGCTCAGAAAGATATTCACACTAAATAATTGTTGCATACACAAATATGAATAAAAGGTAGGAAATGTAATGATTCAGCTTCTTCCCTGGGTGACCACTGTGACATTCCTTTTTCCCACACTCGATAATTTACATTCCGGGCCATTCTTCATCAACGAAACTCCCACAGTGTTAAGTGCCTCCAGATTGCCAAATGAAAGACCCTCCTTTTAAGTACGGTCGTCTGGCCAATTAGTGCTAATCTAGATAAGGAACCATACGTGCGTTTCCCAGGGAAATAAATCGTGTCTTCGAAAGACGAGAGTGTCAAACACTCCAGATGTCCAGATGTCCTTCATTTTTCCCATTGTGGAGGGTGGATCATCAATGGACATTTCCCACGGGCGACCAGAGACGATTCAGGTTGTTCTGAACGGTGATTGGGTAACAGGGAGTGGACAGGAAAGGTGGAGTCTGAGAGAAAGATAAAAGGTGAGATTTTTCGGAAGAAGAAGGAGGGAGGAGCTTGGTATGAAGTGGACTTCTGAGAAAAATTCAACCCGAAGGAAATTCGGTGGATTCCTAGAGCTAACCCTGCAGTAGCCTGAGACGCCAACCGCCTGTTAGTTGTTCTTGTGAAGGCGTTTTCTCCAAATTTGTTCGAGGAACTATTCTTGTTTAAATTTCGTGCTATAAATAGCATCATTCATTTAACCTAGATGAGAACGAGTTGTTTTTATGCAATAAAGCTGTAAATAAAGAATTTGATCATAACGCTACCTGTTATTGGATAGAGACTTTACAGAAAAAGTAGGCATCAACAATTTATTAAATAATTTTCGTTTGAAACACAAATTTGAAAGAAATGAATTATTATAAAAGAAATATTAAAAACTTCGTTTTATTAATGAATAGCATCCGTGATCAAAAATATATAAAGCAAAACAAAATAATACAATCAAGGCAAAATATATAAATAAAAGTAAATTGGAAATGTGATTATTTTTGTAACATGGTTTTAATTTTCTGAAAGTGTTGAGGTATTTTTTTCCTTACAGAATTATTTATGATTATTTGTGTCTGTATTATTTTGCTCCAAACCATTTTTGAAATTGCTTTTAGCTTTTATAGTTTTAGAAAAGAAAATATTTGGCTTTCTGATACACTAAAAAAGCATAACCGTGTATCTTAAAATATTTTTACAATTCTTACATTTTCATCTGCAATACATCATTCTCAAAAAACTTTTTGAAAAGAAGTATTAAATTTCGGTTCAAAATCTATTACAATACGACGTTCTCAGTTTTAAAATTCATTGAGTGAAAGATGAATTTTGAAAATATCGGTCTTTCATAACTGTTCAAAATTAAAGTATTGTTGAATATCAGAAAGTAAAAGGGAAATCGATTGCAAAATATCATTTTACAAATATCAGCTGAATCAAGTGAAATAAATACAGGGAAAAAGATGGTTAATAATATAACTAATTTTAACTCATAATTCAAAAAAATTGTTACTTATGCTTCTCTGCTTTTTAATACTCACAGGAATCGCCAGCTCTTAAAAGAAATATATCGGTGCTGACAGAAAAATATTAAAAATTAAAAGGTTAATTTCCACCACATTAATAAAAGATAATATATTCATGAAGGTAATTAGATGAAACTCGCAAAGTTAAATAAATTTAACTGTCTTTTATTACACTTAGATAAAAATAGATGTACGAAAAGCAATTTTCATATTTTCCTTCCTATTTAAGCTTCATTTTGAAGAAACAACAGAAAATACAGTCCATCACTTTCTAAATAATTTTGATCATAAATAAAATTTAAGCTATCTGTTATAAATTTCAGCTATTTCTCAACTAAGGCAGCATAGAAACGTTTAAATCCGCCTCCAAAAGGTTATATTAAATTATATTCCATAAATAGATGATGAGATAAAATTAACTTTACTTTATAATTAGCTTAATGAAAATTACCTTCGTGTACAAGTTACTACACCTTACCTAGAATCGTGCTAGATAATTTGCTTATGGCAATATGCAATTTCTAATGGATTAGGAAAAGTGCTTTATTAATTATACCTTATAATTACCTTAATGAAAACCTGCCTTCTCATATAAATGTCTGTAACGTTCGGCAAAATGAGTGTAATAGTTTGGGAAAGATATTATATACTCATTTTATATGTGTCTTAATCACTCTAATGGTTGGTATTAGCATTTATTAAACATGTGATTTTTTTGAAAATGGCTATTTTAGTTAAAGATTAGAATTTAAAGAACTTTGTTATAACCTCGAAATTATTTACAGAAACTTGTGGTTCGAAAATGAAGAATAAATCTTCTTGATTTAAACTTTACTATTAATTCTATTATTCTAATTTTAGAAATATTTGACAAATCTATAAGAATATACGGAAATACAATATCCTACAAACAGGCTAAGCCGAAGAGTACTTTCTATGTAATCACATCATAAAAACAACCAATGTATTTCTACAAGCTCTTTTGAAATGATCTCGAAACATACGCACTTTATATATTTTCTATATAAAAAATATTTTTTCCAAAAAAAAAAAAAATTAAAAGGAAAACCCTGTTATTTTAAGAAACCAAAAAGTATTTTTTTTTCTAAAATGATACAGCATGCATTATATTTTTTTAGATTGATTTCATGTGTTGTAACAGTCCACTTCGAAACAGAAAGACATGTTTAATTGTGTGGAAAAAATTAAAATTCATGAAACATACGGTTACAATGAAAGCGGAATTTGAGTGATTGGGAAATTATTTTTGCAATGAAGATTAATTAGAAATTATTATACATATATTTATATGTATGTGATAAATTATTTAAAATAAAATAATGCTTTAAAATTTTAATATATAATCTTCATAAAATTTTCAGATTCTTCTTTTGAGTTTAAGAGAAGTAATAGCAACCAATTGGTAGTCATGAGCCATCTGGATTTTGACAATTTTTCAGGAAATTTATTAGAAAGGCTTTATGAACTATGGCATAAAATAATATCCACTCAATATCTCATATATTTTTTGGTTCACATTAAAATTATACCTCAGATTTTTTTTTCAATTTTAGGAAATTTTTATTAGTTGCTAAATGTTCACTGTTATTTAACATTTTGTTAAATTACCACATCATGACTCAAGGTCAATTGTTATCTGTCTAAACGTTCTACTAAATATTTTGAAGGAAGTTAGAATGAAGTTGATACATCATCCACAGTAGGGATCTTGTAATCTATTTTTCGAGAACGAATATAACGAGTCCGCAATATCTTTCATTCGAACCCAACTATTAGAATTTTGGATGCTTGGTTAGTGAATAAAGACAACATAGAAGTTTTATAATTTTGTACTTATACAGAAAACGGCAACATTTTCCTATTGCACCCTTTACTAGGGATTTGAAGAACTGGATTTTGAAGGTCTTTTCCATCACCAAATTCTTGACTATATAACTGTCCAAGTAAATATTCAGAGTCCTCCTACATCTTCCCACAATGATTGTTCCTGAAAGTGAATGTCTAGGTTCCAGTTTTTCCCTTCGGAAGTTAATTATGGCAATAATAGTCTGAAAATATTCTTCGACTGCTTTTTCACAGTTGAGATCATAAAATTTATTGAGACAAGGCCGAGGCTGAACGATTGACACTTCATATATGTCAAATGTTTTTGCAAAATGTTATAATTTTAGTCTTGTTCCAGAAGTAGAACATATAAGAGTATATTTGTCAACGACAACATGATGATACAAATTTTCGCATTTTCTTCCCTTTCTTAAAGCTGCTGAAATGCTAAAGAAAGGCCTCATTTTTAAATATGATGTTTAAATAGTTTTTTTAAGACTTTTAACTCCATTATAAATTGTTACTTTTAGAGATTTTTTTTTGTGTGATTTTCATATCGGCATTATTTTTTTTTCTCTGGAGTCATTAAATTTACTTTGAAAGTTAAAATAATCATTTCTGTCAGAAAGAAATTCAAATAGCTTTAATAATTTTAAAACTGTCTGTTTTTTATTTATTTTTTTAATTTTAATTTTATTTTTTTATTTTTATTAAAGTCATGATGGCACCTTCATAAATTTCAGTCAGTTTTGATTTGTAATCGCCGAAGTTGGATTCTTAGCTCTCTTTTCACTTCCTAATCAACTATAGTAGCGCAAGGTATCTCCATATATTGATATAAAATGCAGTTGAGTTTTTTCAATTGTTAATAAAAGTAACATTTAATCTAGTTTTTAGTCAGAACCATAATTCCATTTATAAATAAATTTGAAGAATCATTAAGACAAAAAAATTAATTATCTGAAATTCAAAAAAAAAAAAAAAAATATTATATACATTCTGGAATACTCGATTTGGTTTTTGAGCTTCCCAATACTTCTGAAGACAAAATTGGAAAATACTCCTACGAATCCAATTTTAAACTGTCATGATATCTAAAAAAATTGTCATTATCATTAAAGTCTTGAAATAACCTTGTACCATTTATTATTTTCTTACCAAAAGATAATGGATAAATCAAAGTTCTTTCTGCTAATTTCAAACACAATCAATCCTTTATTATTCATGTTTCATCTGTTTCAGATGATTATTTGTTCAGAATTAACTCTTAGAACCCTGTGGATGTAATGATTATTAGCTGTGTAAACAAGAATGTTACCCACTCCTAAGTAAGAGCTCATTCTCAACAAACTGAATGGATCTAGAGCACCCACCAAATTTCCATTATAAATCTGACCTCGAGAACCCGCTTTGGAGGAATGTTGCCATAAAATAGTGGAGTCATTACACGAGATGATATCTTCTCTAGAATTTAATGTTTTCATAGGTATGTATCCTGGGAGGAAACGGGAGAGAACTCTAAAGGAGAACTGAGCATCTTTATTTGAAGAAGGAGATGACTTAGCAAACGGAAATGCGTGAACCTTTTAGAAACCAGGGGGCGCATGGATTTCAGTCAGATTGAATATGACCTTCTATCACTTATATGATCAGATCGTACATATTGGACAGGCTTTTATTTATTCACAAATGAAATGGATAAATATGTTCATTAGGTTTCAAAATCAGATTCAAACAAAATTAATAATAAATAAAAGTTTCATTATTAATAAATAATTAACAAATCACGAAATATGCATTAACTTTTTTCAGGGGTATTATATTATTTTTTTTTTAATTTAGCTTTTATCAATCTTTTAAATGCAGTATGTCTGAAACCCTAATCATTTAAGTGATTTTAATTTATTATAACCAATTCACAATTTTTTTTTTTTGATTTTGAAAAAAAAATCAAATAATATTATTTTAGCACATCTGAATGGAGTTTCAGTTGCACAACAAACGGACATTAAACATCATTTGATCACTTATGCTTTTTAATATCTTTAGCACAATGTATATAAGAAGTATCATAGTCGCAAAAAATTCTAACTCAAGATTTTGACCAATCTCCATATTTTAGATCTCCCTGAATTCGAAAACACATTCTTGATATTATGTCTGTCAGTTTACCTGTGTGAACAGGATAACTGAAAACTGCTTTGAGCTAGACTGATGAAATTTTGCATATGGATTTAAGCCAAAAATTCCTGATTTCTGTCAAATTTTGTGTGGAATCCATTTGCAAGAAGTTTGCTTATTTTTCTGTTCGATTACACTCGTACTATTTGGGACACTCGTTTTGTATCTAAATTATAGATTCGAAACCAAATATGTCAAACACTAGACTGTTTGAGTTCTTATACCTTCACATACGTATAAAAAAAAAAATTATATACGAAATGGTTTAAATAAATGAACTTAGGTATGCTATGTTCTGACTACTACTGTAAGTCCGTGTCAAATTTTGGCGTCATTCTAGAATAAAAAAAGAAAAGGCGTCCAAAATATATATTCTCACACAAGATTCGATAAAAATGCTGGATGTATGCCAAATATCTATATTTTGTAACTTTTGTTCACCAAAGTAACTTAAGTTTTATTTAGTAACTTTTGTTCACTTTTGTCATGGAAAGTACTTTCGGCTATATCCAAAGTTCACAATTTTAGATGTAAAAATATAAGGATATAAAATGTATTGCAAACTATGCCTGAAAGTTTTGGAGAGACCATTCCAGTTGCTTCTTCATAATGACTATTTCTTTATTTAAATCTTTCTTCTTTATTCTTAGCATTAGTATTATCATTTGAATGCGGTATAGAATATTAAGTTTTGTTGTGTTGTATATGAATAATTCCAGAATATATTTTTAGATATCTTGAATATTTCTGCTTTCAAAAAAAATGCCTTATGAGACATTGTTCTGTATATAAGCAATTTTAAATTTCGACAGTAAATACCTCAATTTACCAATCATCTTATTCTATTTCAGAGAAGGATAGAGGAATACCTTACGGTACGAAACGTGAAAAATAAGTATATTTTTCTTTGTACTTATTATAAACTTATTAACTTTTATGAAGACTTTTATCTGCTTTATATTCTTAAAAACATATGTACATATAAGCAACCACAAGCAGGACATGTGCAAATAAGCGCATTCTGTAATACTAAATGAGCTTAATTATATAAAAAAATATTAACGGGACATGAATGACAAAATTTCTCAGCACTTCTCAATAAGCACTTTTCTTCTAAGATTAAATATTTTTTATCCTCTGATTTATTGTATTTACTTGCATGGAATATAAGAAATTCTAAATCACTAATTAGCATTTTCAATTATTTAAAAATATTTTATTGGACTATAAAAAATATGAACTAAATGGAAATTCTGATTATATTCAAGTGAAAAATGAATCCCACTAAACAATATGCAATCTAATGCATATGTCATAAAAATTCCATACAATTCGTCTTAATTCCATGTTTTCAGAATACAATGCTTGTGTTTTCAAGAAATAAGTATAAACAATTCTTTTGGAATAAGAAATTAATTTTTTAATATACAAATTTCCGAAAATTTAAATTTACTAATTTTAACATTTTCTAGTGACTAATAGATTCTGGTATCTCAAGCTGGTTAATTAGATTCAGATAAAGAACATAACTTACCCTATACTAACATTGCTCTTCAACAGGATGAATTCAAGAAGTGATGGATAATTATGCACTTTAGCACTGAATTGTTCGCTGTGATAAGACTGAATGCTGAATATTTTTTTTCTTCTTCTTCTTCATGAAACACAATTTTCTCTGGTATACATTGAAATTATTCCAGGAAGGCAACAAATTCCATTATAATGGAAATAAAGTCATATTTTTAACACACTTAATTCATTGGCATTCGAAGGCCTCTTCGATCTCAAAAACTATCGCAATTCCTTTATAAAATGGGATCTCAATTTATGCTTACGTCAGTTACGTTAATCTAACTAGTTGGTAGCAGTGAATGAATGCGTACTGTTCGCAGGTGACTCATTCGTCAGTTGTGAAGAATTATGACTAGGATTTTCAATTCGCGGAACGAATACATTTGACCTTGGATTTAATCCCGCGTTAGCATTTTGCGAGCGAGTTTCAGTTTCGCTTTGAGTATTTCCCAAGTGCAAAAGAGTGTTATGTCGTTTTTTGCAAATGGAGCAACTGGATTTTGAATAACAGTTAGCAATTTTATGGTGATTTAAACAATTAAAACATAATTGCTTATTTTTAACGACCTCAATTCTCTCATTAACAAGCATATTTTTGAAAACAGGACATACATTCAGGGAATGATTTTCATTAGATATACAAATTACACATTTCGGAGTTTTAACTTCCGATACAAATGCTTTTTGTGGACTGTATTCTTTACGATATTTTTGAGAATGGTTTACAATTTGCGGTCGTGAAAACACATTATTACTATCATTTTTGAATTTTGACGATACATAAATATCGCAAAGCCTGGCCAAATCTGATGGCACATACCAAGATTCTCCTTGTTTCACGCCAATATGAATTTGTAGTTCACGATCTAATGAATCAAATATTTTTTCGGAAACCATGAGTTCACAAACTCCCTTAAAATCATTTACCTTTCTTAACTGACAATAATAATCAAAGGCTGCACTAAGTCGCGATGCAAACTGGATATAGCTTTCGTTTGGGCGTTTTTTCGCTTTACGGAAATTATTTAAAACTTCTTGTGGGGTGGACTGAAATTCTTTTAACACTAATTCTTTTAATTTGTCATACATACACAATTCTTCTTCATTTAAATATATCATTAAATTGGTAACTTTTTCGCCTAAAATATTTAATAGGATTTCTGATTTGAATTGTTCTGGGACATTTTTGGTTTTGAAAGCTCTTTCAAGCGATTGGAAAAATAAATTATACGACTCTGCTCGTGTAGGAACTGGCATAGTTAAAGTTTTGACACTTTTTATCAAACTTTCTAAGCTAAAATTAGAATCAGAATCGCTATTTGTCACATTAACCTTTTGTGTTACATCTTTTTGTAAATTCGCAAGCTCAAGTTGTTTTTCTAATTGCGCGAGTTTAAGTTTTTCCAATTCTAGTTTCTGTGCTTCATTTTTCTCGTAATCTTTTTTCCTATCAATTATTGACTCAACTACAGTTTTTACGAATTCATAATTATATTTATAGATCTCGCTTTTTTCAATTAAATCTTTAATAGTAACTACTTTGGCACCTGCAGGAATATTAATTTCTAGTTCCTCGGCAACTTCAATTAATTCACTCTTTTTAAGTTTTGAAAGCATTTTGAAAAGAGAACTCTGAATATATGCAACTCATAAAAACGAAACTAATACATAAATTTGGAAAACTAAAGTATACTCACAGTTACCCTGAAACCAAAACGGACACAATAATCCAATCATCGGATACTCCAATCATAGGAATTTACACTTTATATCTATTGAAGATCACTCTAAGGATTCAGAATTCACTGAGAACAATATCAAATAAACACACGCGGCAAAACAGAAGCACTTGCCGACTTCTCAAAACTCTCGATGGTTCAATACTGCGTAGTCGACGGACCACTTAATGTAATTCTCTTCAAACAATTACTCATTTCTTTCTGGTGAACACCATTTTATTTTCGGACACATTTTTTGTGCCACTTCATGTAGACTGTTACAGATTAGGACACCTCTCACAGTTGGATGCCTCGTCTCCTCACAGAATCGTTCTTACACACTCTACGTTCTGATACAAAAAAGGAATTAACAGAACTTTGTACTCGACAGATACGCCATCTATCGGCGTTAAGCTGTAACAATATATATATACGTATGTATTGGTACATGGCCATTATTAATTTTAAAAATAATTATTTTCAATTTCACGATGAATTCTGCCAAATGAATGACTGGGTACAATACTATTTTACAGTAAATTTAATATATATAATAAGAACTTCAATTGCTTATTTTAAGGAAATCAAGTCATTGGAAAATGAAATAAAGTTTTAATCTTTAAAATATTCAGATAGTATTATGTTATTGGAAATTCTTGATAAAAATTTAAAACCACGTGGTATGTTTTTAAACTTTTTCAATTTTGTCTCACTTCAGATATGCAAACAAAAAAAAATGTAAACTCAAGAATTTGTCCAAGTCTGATTTCATAAATCAGCAAATCTTGGCAGGCTAAACTGGGCCTAAATAACCAGCACATTAAGTTACGTAATTTATTACCAGATATACTATCCCATTTCAGCTAGCCCTAATTTTTCATCGTAATTTTACTAAGTTGTTTCAATATCTAAACTTCATTTCCTTGATCCCATCTTTCCAGCTTTAGATTGATCAATGGATTCCAGATAATTTATAAACCTTCTGTTTGTTTTAGAGCAAATTGGCGCTTGTGTATTTTGAAACAATATTAGTTTGATACTTTCTGTACATCATTCTCTGATGATTAGATTCAACTTGCGAAAAGGAATGTAGATGATGGCATTATTGTAATTAACAGTTATTGCCGAAGATATGGCTACCATCGCTGCTTTCAGAATCATTAATTATAGTGAGCGATGCATTTTGTTGTGCATTTAATTCTGATATCATTCATTAAAGAAAATAACCACTATTCCTTTCACACGTTCGATTCTTTTTTCTATTAAGTTTAACCTCCCCCATTGGATCAGTTTATTAAATAACTAGAGAAATCTATTCCTAATTCTTCGATTCTATTCGCTTTTAAATGTTTACCCTATCGAATATTAAATTAATGGTACAGGATAAATGTAAAGATCTAGTAGATTTGGAGATAAAAGATGCTGAGAATTGTTTTAAGATCTAAAAACAAGGTTGTTCAGAAATGAATACTTTTACGATATTTCCTTGGACTTAAAACAATTAGTGACAACAGTTATTAGTTAAATAGTGACAAAGTAAATAAAGAAAGTTAAAGTTAAAAGAAATGATTTAATGTAGACGAGAAATATATTGCCCCCTATATCTAGTAACTTAATAATGTGCTTGTATAAAAAATATTGTTTCGCAATTCATAATTATGTAAATTTATGTATGTGAATGTACAGTAAATCAGTTAATAATCTAGAATTATTAGTGTATGGTATGAAAATATATTAATAAAACCTATGTCTCGTGTTTGGCATATAAAAATACGCTTTTAATGGGCATCCTTACAATCTTATTTTACTCAATATCTGGAATTCTTTTTTTTAATCTTTTTTCTTTAGATCAAAATATTAAATAATATATTTCATTTTAACTTTTCTTCATTTCATTTCGCTTGGTCTTTACATGCTTTTCTTTTCTTTTCTTTTTTTTTTTTTTTTTTTGCTTTTTGATTATTTATTTTGTGTCTTCCGCATTTATTTTCCTCCAAAATAATTCAGATATTTCAACACTTCCAATTTTTAAATTCTTGAATTTTAGTAATATTTAGAAATATCAGGTTATTTGAAAGTATTTGCTGAATATAGATCTAAAGATGCATGTGCGTTTGCTTTTAAATTTATAACTAGTTTTGTAAATTTAAAAGGAATTGGTACGTCGTTGAAAAGTAGTGTGGCAATCTTATAAAGGCACTTTTAAATTATTACAAAAAGATATATTGAAATTAAATGATGATGCTGAGCTCATTTCATAAGTTACCTTTCAAAAATTTTAAAATAACTTAATTGAGAAAAAATGTTGAAGCTTAAGTATATTTTGAGTGTTTCGAATTTTGATTGCCCGCAGTATATACGTTGTAAAAATTCTATACATAATCCAAACTGGGGGGTTTTGAAGACATTTTGAATATTCAGATAGTTTAAATCCTATTTTGAATAAGTTTTCTGCTCAAGATAAAAGTATAATTAGTGGATATTTTTCTATCAAATCTAATTTAGAATACAAGTTGTCTAATAGAAAAAAAACCCCATCTGAAGACAGAAATAAAGTACCTCTCTAAACATAAAATTCCCAAAAATATTCAGAGATGCCCTCAAAACATTGTATGGTATTCAAAATATTGTGCAACAATTTGGAGATATTCTACTATATCTGGTGATATCGGAACTTTACAAACTAAAATTCGCCACACTGTTTTAATTGTAAATTTCATACAACAATCAGAAGAGCAGGATTTAGATATGTAAAAGTCACATTAATTTCTAAAATCCAATCGAAAACATATCCGTTAAATATTGAGGAGGGAGTAAAATATTAGGACATTTTATAAAAAAAATATGGTAAAAAGAATTAAAGCAAAAAATACTCGGTGGGTTGGTAGTGTGAGATTTAATGATGCAAAAATCCATATTGAGCTATACTGCGCCAATCAGGTGGTAAAATTAGAATGGATTTAAAAATACATTTATCAAATTATGAAATACTGGCGTCAAAATAAAATACCCTAAAATATGACAATTAAAATAAAATGTGATTTTAGCATTTTAAATTATAAAATAAAAAACAAATTTAAACAAATTCAAAGAAATTTAAAAATTTAATACAATGTAGAAACATAATGAGAATCGTTAAATGCCAAATGGAAAAAAAAATTGCTAAATAAAAGTGAGAAAAAAATCTTTTTTAAGATTTTAAACATATTTGTGTAGGGATACACGGAGACAAAAGTTTAAAAAAACTATAGAGATAACAGTTTATTGGATTGCAATCTTGCAATCGTATCGAATATATCAATGACTCCGATCACTTATATTATTCCCGTATGAATAGTTTAAACAATCGGAAAAAGGATCACCAATTAATGTAAAATTAACTTGGGATTTCGACAAATCAACTTTCAATATTCCCCGGGCTTTTCAAGAATCCGTGACTTTTTCTTTCAAACCATTCTTTCCTACAGGCAGATCACTCATTTTATTCGGTTAAATGCCCATGGGGATTTGGAAAGGGCTTGTCCCATTGATGGGAGCAGGAAACCAGAAATATATATGGAAGAAAAAAATGAACTTCCGACACACTGTTGGCACCTAAGAATGAGGATAGAGGTATTTGCTGCAAATCAAATGATTCATTTATAGAAGTTCGTGCTCCGAATGAAATATCTGTGGACATAACATGATTCTTGGCCTATTGATCAGAATTTTGGACACTTCGATTATACGACTCAGTTTTTCTGATTTTTCCCGACTTTGTTTGCTTTCTGGTGGTCTGTAGATGTGTCGAGATTCTTTTGCTCTGTTGATTTATTTTTCGGAGAAGTCAGTTTTCCGGAAAGTGGAAAAAAGGTGCGATGAGGCGAGACAAATGTTATTGTAAACGGTTTGTGAAAAGGAGAAATTAGTGAATTCTGTAGGTTGAAATACAAGTATTAAAATAATGACTTCCGCATAATAGGGGCTTTAAAGAACATTATATATTAACTAAAAGATTAAATTTTACCTAAGAAATTGAACGTAAACTTATGAAAGAAATAGGAATATTAAAACTGACTGAAATTTATTTTATAGTGTTTATTAAAATTTTTCCTTTATAATATTTTATTTATACTTTTGATTATTTGATTATTTAAAAAAAATTACCACGTGATCATTTAGTGAGTATCAAAACTCTCTTTTCATTTATTTCTGCCACCTTGCCGTCCTTCAAATTATTATTAAAACATCTTCCTTTTTTTAATAATGTATTTTTTCTTGTGATTTGAAACATTTGAAATTTATCAAACACATTTTCTTTAAACAGGTAATCCAAAACTGAAAGCTCTATTATTATAATAATTATTGCAAATCGCATAGTAATAATTTCAAAATATTCAACAGAAATTTCACAAGTAATGTTTATTTTAGGGTACAGATATTAACAAATATAAACCTATTGGAAAATTAATGAAAGCAAGTGAATTGCACATTATTTTTTTTTAATTTGATTTATACGTGGGGCGATCCAAAAAAAAGTTTACAAGGCAAAGAAAAAAATGCTTTATTAACAATAGAAATAATGGTGATTAAGAGACATATGTCGAGGTCACTTCTCTACATAATCACCAAACCTGTTGTGGCATTTGTCACACCGCTGGACCAATTTGTTTAACCCAGCTTGGTAATAATCAGGTCTCTGGCTATTGAACCAGTTTTCGGTCCTTTTTTTAACATCACCGTCTAATATGAACCTTGCTTCGGAAAAGTGTTTCTTCAATGACGGAGGAAGGAAATATTCACTGGGAGCCAAATCAGGGCTGTATGGGGGATGGCTACAGACCTCCCACTTTGGTTTCACGCAATTTCGTTAAGGTGCTAAAATAACGGTTGACATTAATGGTATGATCAAGCTCCAGATACTCGATTAGGATAAAAACTACTCGTATCCAAGAAAACGGTTACAATAACTTTGCCGGCAATGGGTGTCACCTTAAATTTCTTCCTCGTTGGTGATTCAGTGTGCTTCCGCTCCATCGTGGCTGTTTTGGATGTTTGGAGTGAATTGTTGGCAGCGAGCGTTGTATCACTGAAGAAATGTGAGGCTGCATATCATTCGAGTGGATTTATGCTCCTCAGATAATGCACGTGGAACCTAACGGGCACAAACTTTGGAATACCACAACACATCCGTAACGATATGCTGAACGGTACCATAGCTCATTCCAAGTGGTGCGGCGATCTCATGCATGATTATTCGTCAATCCCCTTGGATCATTTCTTCAACAGTGTCGTGTTCATTTTGAATGTTTCAGAAGTTGGACGTCCGCTCGCTTCCATATTGCGGTTTCCCACTTGCTCTCTGCCTGCTTCAAAATAACGACACCATTTCGCCACCTGTTGTCTACTCATTGCTTCGCCCCCGTACTCTTCAACGGTTTGCCTGTTAATGTCCGATGGGGACACATTCTTGGCCCATAGAAATTGTATCACGGCTCGCATCTTCGTGTGAGACCACTTCTCTAGAAGTCTTGCCATTACTGTCGCTGTTACAAGTCTCAAACACTACTGCTAGCGGTCTAAGACAACTAGCGCCATCTGTCCTCACTCACGGTAACAATATTCTCATTCACAGTTTCTACTTTCCAAATACTGCTGTTTGTAAACTTTTTTTTTTTTTTTGGATCACACCTCATATTTAAAATTTAGATTATTATTGTTCAAACATTTTATACTACAAGGTTCCTTTTTGTAATTATTATAATTCATCCAAGTTATCATTACGGATTTAAATCCTTTTTTTCTTTGTTTACATGTTCTCTTTCACATGTTTCGTTCATTTATTTACAATTTTAGAAACTTTGCTCCTTAACTGTAATATTTTTGATTTCAATATATTAAGTAATCAAATGCAAATGTACATAATCTTTAAATAAAAGAATGGAATGAAAAAAATTATATGAAAACATTTTTTTTATAAAAATATTTAAAGTTTACTTTAACCATTTTCACTTCTCTGCCTGTGCTAAGAAAATCTGCTTATTCAAAAATTCTTTTCACATGGATTCTAGATTAACTTCAAGAGCTCTAAGATAACACACTTATACCTTATTTTTTCATTGTTACATGAAAACCGAAATCGAAGAATCGAAACGAAACCGAAGAAAAGTATGAAATTATTTGAATGATATCGTTGGATTCGGTTTGGTGTTTTTTAATTCTGCCCCAGAGCAATATTTCCATTTTCATTCCCACTTAGCATGATAACCCTTTTCAATTGTCAGAGGAGAAAAGTTTTTTTTTTTCTTTTTTGCTAAAGTAACGAATTACAAGTGCATTTCAGCTTAGTGATTCAATCGGCATTTTGTCTAATTTGGTTTGACCAAAATCTCACTTTAAAGCAATAAAAAGACAAGTTTAGGGTACATCTCGTGACTTCAATCTGCGGTTTGACAACAAGAACAACTTCGGATAATTAAATATTTCTCCAAATTTCATCTCCTAACCACAGCATTAGAATGATGTCCGTTTCCTGTGCATTTTGCGCTCTCTGCATACATGTTGCTACAATATAAATTTAGGCCTTGATCCTTTAATTCTTCAATCTAAATATCGAGAATTTATAGTTATTTTTGATTCCTTTTCATCATAAATGATAAATTGACTTCGGAGCCACTCTGTGCTGAACGAACTGGTTGGAGTTTAATTTAATTTTAAATCTTGTTAAAAGTATTGCGACAGAAACTATTTTCTTTTCCAGATAGTGAAATATTATTGCAAAATATTAGCAATATTGTTTTTAGAAATTCTTCGAAAGTAGTATTAAAAATACAGAATTAGATTATTCGCTTTCCACCATTTCACATAGAATTTAGAACGAAGAAATGAAAGAGTTAAGAATACAGAATGGATGATTCAACTGTTCTAGAGAAAAGATATACAAATGCAGAATCTAAAGCAATGAAACATTATTTAAAATTCTTCAAGCAGTGTATTGTTTGGTATAACGTGGGAGTGGTGAAATAATTTAAGAAAAAAAATGAATATTTGTACTTTAATTGTCATATATTTAATTGCCCTTTTTAAACAAAAACTGCAAAATTACAATTTATATATATTCTATTGCTTTTGTCTTATGCTTTTAATCAAATTGAAGTAAAGTTACAACCTTTAATTATATAAAAGTTTGAGGATATAAGATTAATTTAGTGTTTAATGAATACTATTGGAAAAATAAAATGATATCCCTTGCTTTTTCCTGCTGCTGATGTTGACAAGAATTTAAAATGTTTTCGCAGAAACCTGAGTTAATTAATTACAAGCAAATATATTTTAATTAAAAGTTCTCCAACAATCAATAAGATTTTGCTCCCTATATATGGATTTTATTCATAATAGGAACTATTTAATTTGGATGGTGCTTTTGAATTAAAAATTTCCAAAGTAGAACAATGAATTGACTGCTTAAAACAAAAGACATTCTTTTGATGAACTTGCACTACAATAATAGAACTTAGCAAAAAGACTGCCTAAATTACTACATATATAAAAATTAGCCTCACTTTCCGAGGTGTTGCTGGTAAATTTATGGGAAAAAATGGGACCAAAAAATAAGAAATTTATTAGTTTAATGTATCTAATTGCATCTTCAAATAACCACACTCGGTACATTAGTAAATGAGTGGAATATATTTAAATTAAATTATGAACTGGTAAATAATTCTAAAATATTAAAATATGGTCCTGCCATAGAGAAGGTTTAAGTATAGAAAATTTCAATCCTCTAGAACAGCAGGGACGAAGTAAAAATTCCATTGCGAAATCTCATCTTCACAAATATATAGCAAGTTCAACACTTTTTTAAAGAAAAGATTTTGTAGCAGGAAGTTATTTTCCTCATTTGTTGTTGGGGTATTCTAATCGAATTTTACACCTTGACGATTAAGTTAACAAATAAATGACCTTCTGTTACGATATTAATGGTGTTTTGATAGGAATAAATTCCTTGATTGTGAAACAGTCAAGTCTCAATATGCTAATTGTGTCAGTTCAAACATTCTGCTCTAAAATAAAAATTAAAAAAAAAAAATGTTTGAAGCATCCTGTATTTGTTTCCTTTACCTTTGTTAATTGCTATTATTTAATTTCATTATTGATAAATGTAATGTTGTTGCCTTTTCTAAAAACTTAAATTGATATTCAGCATTCATTTTATATTCGGTATTTATTGAAACTAGTTTGCAATCCGTTAAATGCATAAGTCGAGTTCTTTTCTTCTAACGGGGAGATTAATTTTTATTTCTTAAAATCTATCATGACATTCAATTTATATTATTGTTTAACATTTTTCCAATTCAAACGCAAAACATCATATTAAAATTTTGCGAACATTTATATCTGAAGAATGGTACTTCCAAAAAAATTTAAAAAATATATATGATGCTGTAATAAGATGTTACACGCTTTATTGAGAAAAAAAAACATAATTATTTGATAGAAAGAGAATATTGATTCTAATGGATTCTAATGATTCTAAACTCTTTTGTGTTCTAATGGAAATTCCTTTATATTTTATAATCTCTATATGTGATATTATTATGCTTGCAAACATCATGCATAAATTATGATAATATAAACAATATTTTTTTTATGTATAATAATTTTATTTTTTAAATTTATTAAGATAACACAGTAAATTTAAAAAATAAATACATCCCTTAAGTATAATAAGAATTATGCAGCATTCCATATAAATAATTAGCTACATAACAGAATATTAATTTATACAATTCAAATATTCAATAATGCACAAGAATTTCAATAAAGTTGTAATTAAAAGATTATGTGAATTAAACAGATATTTCAGTCCCAGGACGAGAATAAAAAGAACTTTATCCTTTTAACTGTAAAATGCGTAGGATCAATGTTTATTAGAAGAATTTTATTCATCAGAATCAATTATTTCGTTTCTAGTTTATGGCAGAGTTTCTTTTCAGAATATATTCTTAGAATAAGCTGGGATATGTGTTGTTTAACGATATTTTACGTTATATATACTAAAATAGATTAATTCTTGAAAAAATTGACATGAGTGTTTCATTAATTCTTTTCCATTGTATAAATGCATTTGTAGAAATTAAATGTTATTTTAAAATAACGCTAAAATATCAATAAACCTTTCATTTTGAAACAAGCGTGACACAGATGCAATTAAATGTTTAATGGTTTTTAAGTGTTTATTGTTCCAAATTAAAGAATTTATTTTCATATTAGAACAACAAAATTGAGAAGAAAAAAACCCCAAGAAAATATATATATTCTCTCATTTGGATTTCATTATATTTACTATGTTAATCAAATGGATTCGCAATGACTACTACGTTCTGGAATTGCAAGCTCAAGTGTTTGAACAGAAGAATTACGTCAGATTTACTAATTTAGTATTGTTCTAAATCGGCATTATTAAAGAAAGAAATGGCAGATCACTATGCGTTTTAACAATGAATTGTTCGCTATAGTTGGACAGGACGCAGAAGGTTTCTTCGCTTCCATCGCAACGAAAAAAATAATTTAGGCAAGTATTCCATTTAAATTCTTCAGAATGTAACTAACCATTAGGTACTGAAGTTAAAATCAGAAATTTAACAAATATCAGATTTAGGCATCTCAAGGGCACATTAACCAACATAATATTTCACGTTTCCCCTTATCATGGCCAATCCATTCAAGAATTTGATACTCATGTTCGACAATTTAGCTTGCATTCCAAATCTAAGATACGCAAAAATATTTTTTTTAAAATATCTATAGCTGTTATTATGAACTGAAATCTTCTGAAAAGAGGGCAATTCCAGGTATAAAGTACTACTCAGATTTAAAAAAATATTAAAATCCCATATATATCAACTTTAAAGCAAGCAGTATCCTAACAAATTTATTTCCAAGAATTTAAATATTTTTTTAAAATCCTTTCCACTGATTTCCATGAAAGACGTCTGTTTCATCACTCTTCCGAAAATTTGCCATGATTTCAATAGATGAGAGAAAGTGGCAATCATCTGAGAAATGTTCGCCATGGTGGTTTCAAATATTGACTATTCTCTTTTTTTCACCTCGAGGTTGATATTGCTTCATTACCTCAATATGAATAAGTCGTATGCTCTTCTAAATGCAACGACAAATTATATGTTCTCCTGAGATTCCATTATCTTCAGATTTGAACAGTTAGTAAGTATGTTTTGGCGAAAGAAAACATTCTATTTTTTTACGTAGAAAGATCTTTCTCTCTTTATGAGGATACAATTTATGTATGTCGAAATACATATTTGGGACAGGGGTAAATGCGTTGAAGGATAAGAGAAACTGAATCTTGGAAACTGCACAAAGCCAGCAACATTTTTTATCGCTATGAATACCTTTTATATGTGTGATAATTTCGCTCCAAAAAAGATGCTTGCTGTTTTTTTTTTGTTTTTTTTTTTATATTGAAGGAGATATTTAATATTATATATTTCCGTACTTAAAAGGGGAAAATGAAAGAATTTTATTTGATTGCAGGAGCGCTTCAATATTTTTGACTACTGTATTTCTTTTTGCTTACTATTATGAAATATGATTGAAATTCATAGAAATCTTAGAAATCTTTAGAAATTTTAGAATTTTATGTAATTCTTAAATTTAAAATAAAATCTTTTGAAAAAAAATATCTTTCTGTGAAACCATTATCACAAATTCCCAACAACCTCGAGTTAACAGCCAGTCATAATAATTCCTGTTTATATGGCTTAGTTTTGTGGTAAAGGCCTGATAGATGAGGGTTGTAATTAAAAATTAAAAAAAAAAAACTCGTGCCATTTTATGATCGTTTATGTCATCTCGCGTCGTACTGTTATACAGAAAAAAAAAAGATAAAAGGCATCAGTTTATCATCATTTTCATCACTTAACAAGAGGAAGGGGTCCTACAAACATGTTCTGTGTTGCGGATTCAAATATTGCCTCTATCTTCCCTTTATCCATTTAAATTTTTTCTTCATCACATGAAATAATATATGTATAAATAGACATTCTTATGAATGTATCAGATGATCAAATGTTTTCCTGCGGATCCATGTTTTTTAATTACCTTCTGAATATGAGAGAATTTTGTATGTGTGAGAAAAACAGACTCGTGATTTATGTAAAGAACGATTTTTCACTCTTTATATGTTAACAAATTCGTGAATTGCTTGAAACATGCTTGGAAAAAGAAACAATGTGGCGAAGAGTAGAAGGAATTCGATCTGTGAAACTGAATGAGATCTGATGTTTTTTCCCCTTCTATATGATTTCTTTCTTTATACTGCGCTGTTCAGATGTTAATATTAGTTTGTAATGCTTTATATATGATGAAACAGCATTTTTCGTTGCTTTCTACATTTGCACATGCAAAACGTATCATTTCGTCAGATTATTTTTTATACTATTGCAACAATATTTCATATGAATATGAATAATTTCCAATGAATACAGAGCTAAACCAGTCAGTGAGACAGCAACGGATACTATTCTTTACATACGTAATGATGTTTTATGTATTCACCACTTTGTAATTTGCAATAAACGGCAGAAACGTTTAAAAATGCGCTTTTGTTTTGAATTTCCTGAAAACTGAAAAATACTTCTGAATATACATATTTACATATAAAGAATTCTGAATATAGATATTACAATTCTTACATATTCCGAATATTATATTACATATTCTTACATATTCTGAATATACATATTACATATATTCATATATATACATATAAAGCTGATGGAAAAAATTTTATTTTGACGAATATCTATAGTATTTCATTTAAATAATTTATAAACTCCAGATATCACTACATTTAACCATTTAAACAATGTTTTATATTACTTTTGTATGCTTTCAAATGTTTTCAAATGCAATATTGACGGCGTTTGAAAAATCTGATTTCCAAAAACGATTCCACAAATTCAGCTAAGCTAGATTTGGTTTACTTTAAAATTGAATTATTGTAACGCCTATAGTCAAAATAGATGAAAAAACACCGGAGGAAAATAAACCTCGGAAAGTGAAAAATTCTTATCTGATGAGCTTGTTGCAAACATGACATTTGCAGCTGTTTCAAAAGCGTTTTTTAGGAATTCACATTTTTGATAAAATCTATACGTGGATTCAAAGAATAATAATGTTTTTATTTATTATTATTTTTATTTTTTATTTTTAGGAACAAAAGAAAGCTGATTCATGTACTTTAAATTTAGAATTTGTAGTATATCCTGAAATATCTCAATGCGACAGTACTATTTTTTTTTGTTTACAAAAGAGGTGCAGCATTTAAAATAAATAATTATCATTGATAAATAAATAACTGTTCGTTTATAATTTATGTCCAACACAAATTTACGCTGGAAATCTTTTATTTATTTGTAACTTTCTTATTTTCAATCGAATATAAATACACAAAATATTATTATCACTCCCCATCTATGGGAGATAAAAAATTATATTTGAAATATTTAAAGTATATTGAAAGTATTGAATATTAGTTTCTGAATTTATATAATATCTTCTATTATTTTGTGGGAAAACAGCATATTTGCTAGATTGTTTTTTTATTAATAAACTTATAATAAATAAATAAAAAAAATTGTAATTATATATTCCCACTTTCCAAATTCTTTACCCCTAAATATGTTCTGCCTATGCATATAGTATGCTATACACACGCATATACTCTTTTATTATTATTAAAAATATCTTAAATATATATTTCATAAGAATATATATTGAATTCTTGAATTTATCTATTACATAAGTCACATTATTAAGCATCAATTGCAAGTTAGCGTTTTTTTTTTAATTAGTCACTATCAAAGATCTGTGTATCTGAGACCAATTTTTTAATCTATTGTTTATAGAATTTCTTTTACAAAAGCTAATAATTATAATAGTCAACGTATACAGTTGTTTATTTTAAGAATTTTCTCAACATATATGAATAGTTTTTTTTTTGCATCTAAATACTATAGAAAACCGTTATTAAGTGACAGAACAATAACATATTCAAAATATATATCCACTGACAATCTCTTTCAGGTTCATGGACTATAAGGGCAAATTATTCAAGCATAATAAGGCAAACATTGAAGTATGTTACTTTTTACGTTTTTTTCTATATATGTTATAGTTAAAGCTCGGAAATATAATAAGCTCGTTAAAACTCAGAATTACTGATCTGCTCCGTTAAAGGGTGGAACTAACAATTTTCCACATTTTAACTAGATAAAGTGCACAATAGCAGTTTCCGTATCGTTAAAGTTCAAAAGTTTATTTCACTAGGTAATATTCGTAAGGATGGGTTTTATAAACATGTTAATAAAACAGGTATTTTAGAACAATTGTGTACGAGATATAAATCCAGTGTTTCCAAAGAGAGATTTTAAAGAAAGAAAATGTCCCTGCTGTAGAAATATCTTTAAGTCAAGCGGCAATAAAACAATCCCTTTGTATCGGGTAGGGTTTAAAAAAAGTGATTGCCAATCTAAATGTACCAGAAATAGGTGCTCTTGTCGCAAAAACCAATTTCTTACAATTCAAAGTGTCGCCGATCTTTAGATTGCATTAATAAGTAAGCATAATTTTATACATGTTCCATAAATGCATTGCTTTAATCGTAATAATATGTTAAACAGTTTGTTTCTTTTATTATATATTTTTAATTGATTGATGATTGATTCTATCAACTAATTTGTTACTGATCTCCTGTATTAACTTGATTCTTTAGATATCAAGAAATAAATATACACCATTTAATTTAAGCGTACTTAAACGTTAGTGTTGTTCCAGCAAAGATCTTATTTCCACTTTAAGAGTACCTATTAAGAAATGTGTAAATTATCTAGGTAATTCGCAAAATATCTAGGTAAATTGAGAAATGAAACAATTTTCCGCATTTAATCGAGTCACACTAGTTAATGGGCAGATTAACTAATTTCTGCACTTTAGCTAAAACATATATATTTCTAAATGTCGTAAATATTGCATTTCTCAATAGATAGAGTGAATAGATGCAAACTGTCGTGCATTCAGCAAAAGCATGAGCTCAGAAAGATATTCACACTAAATAATTGTTGCATACACAAATATGAATAAAAGGTAGGAAATGTAATGATTCAGCTTCTTCCCTGGGTGACCACTGTGACATTCCTTTTTCCCACACTCGATAATTTACATTCCGGGCCATTCTTCATCAACGAAACTCCCACAGTGTTAAGTGCCTCCAGATTGCCAAATGAAAGACCCTCCTTTTAAGTACGGTCGTCTGGCCAATTAGTGCTAATCTAGATAAGGAACCATACGTGCGTTTCCCAGGGAAATAAATCGTGTCTTCGAAAGACGAGAGTGTCAAACACTCCAGATGTCCAGATGTCCTTCATTTTTCCCATTGTGGAGGGTGGATCATCAATGGACATTTCCCACGGGCGACCAGAGACGATTCAGGTTGTTCTGAACGGTGATTGGGTAACAGGGAGTGGACAGGAAAGGTGGAGTCTGAGAGAAAGATAAAAGGTGAGATTTTTCGGAAGAAGAAGGAGGGAGGAGCTTGGTATGAAGTGGACTTCTGAGAAAAATTCAACCCGAAGGAAATTCGGTGGATTCCTAGAGCTAACCCTGCAGTAGCCTGAGACGCCAACCGCCTGTTAGTTGTTCTTGTGAAGGCGTTTTCTCCAAATTTGTTCGAGGAACTATTCTTGTTTAAATTTCGTGCTATAAATAGCATCATTCATTTAACCTAGATGAGAACGAGTTGTTTTTATGCAATAAAGCTGTAAATAAAGAATTTGATCATAACGCTACCTGTTATTGGATAGAGACTTTACAGAAAAAGTAGGCATCAACAATTTATTAAATAATTTTCGTTTGAAACACAAATTTGAAAGAAATGAATTATTATAAAAGAAATATTAAAAACTTCGTTTTATTAATGAATAGCATCCGTGATCAAAAATATATAAAGCAAAACAAAATAATACAATCAAGGCAAAATATATAAATAAAAGTAAATTGGAAATGTGATTATTTTTGTAACATGGTTTTAATTTTCTGAAAGTGTTGAGGTATTTTTTTCCTTACAGAATTATTTATGATTATTTGTGTCTGTATTATTTTGCTCCAAACCATTTTTGAAATTGCTTTTAGCTTTTATAGTTTTAGAAAAGAAAATATTTGGCTTTCTGATACACTAAAAAAGCATAACCGTGTATCTTAAAATATTTTTACAATTCTTACATTTTCATCTGCAATACATCATTCTCAAAAAACTTTTTGAAAAGAAGTATTAAATTTCGGTTCAAAATCTATTACAATACGACGTTCTCAGTTTTAAAATTCATTGAGTGAAAGATGAATTTTGAAAATATCGGTCTTTCATAACTGTTCAAAATTAAAGTATTGTTGAATATCAGAAAGTAAAAGGGAAATCGATTGCAAAATATCATTTTACAAATATCAGCTGAATCAAGTGAAATAAATACAGGGAAAAAGATGGTTAATAATATAACTAATTTTAACTCATAATTCAAAAAAATTGTTACTTATGCTTCTCTGCTTTTTAATACTCACAGGAATCGCCAGCTCTTAAAAGAAATATATCGGTGCTGACAGAAAAATATTAAAAATTAAAAGGTTAATTTCCACCACATTAATAAAAGATAATATATTCATGAAGGTAATTAGATGAAACTCGCAAAGTTAAATAAATTTAACTGTCTTTTATTACACTTAGATAAAAATAGATGTACGAAAAGCAATTTTCATATTTTCCTTCCTATTTAAGCTTCATTTTGAAGAAACAACAGAAAATACAGTCCATCACTTTCTAAATAATTTTGATCATAAATAAAATTTAAGCTATCTGTTATAAATTTCAGCTATTTCTCAACTAAGGCAGCATAGAAACGTTTAAATCCGCCTCCAAAAGGTTATATTAAATTATATTCCATAAATAGATGATGAGATAAAATTAACTTTACTTTATAATTAGCTTAATGAAAATTACCTTCGTGTACAAGTTACTACACCTTACCTAGAATCGTGCTAGATAATTTGCTTATGGCAATATGCAATTTCTAATGGATTAGGAAAAGTGCTTTATTAATTATACCTTATAATTACCTTAATGAAAACCTGCCTTCTCATATAAATGTCTGTAACGTTCGGCAAAATGAGTGTAATAGTTTGGGAAAGATATTATATACTCATTTTATATGTGTCTTAATCACTCTAATGGTTGGTATTAGCATTTATTAAACATGTGATTTTTTTGAAAATGGCTATTTTAGTTAAAGATTAGAATTTAAAGAACTTTGTTATAACCTCGAAATTATTTACAGAAACTTGTGGTTCGAAAATGAAGAATAAATCTTCTTGATTTAAACTTTACTATTAATTCTATTATTCTAATTTTAGAAATATTTGACAAATCTATAAGAATATACGGAAATACAATATCCTACAAACAGGCTAAGCCGAAGAGTACTTTCTATGTAATCACATCATAAAAACAACCAATGTATTTCTACAAGCTCTTTTGAAATGATCTCGAAACATACGCACTTTATATATTTTCTATATAAAAAATATTTTTTCCAAAAAAAAAAAAAATTAAAAGGAAAACCCTGTTATTTTAAGAAACCAAAAAGTATTTTTTTTTCTAAAATGATACAGCATGCATTATATTTTTTTAGATTGATTTCATGTGTTGTAACAGTCCACTTCGAAACAGAAAGACATGTTTAATTGTGTGGAAAAAATTAAAATTCATGAAACATACGGTTACAATGAAAGCGGAATTTGAGTGATTGGGAAATTATTTTTGCAATGAAGATTAATTAGAAATTATTATACATATATTTATATGTATGTGATAAATTATTTAAAATAAAATAATGCTTTAAAATTTTAATATATAATCTTCATAAAATTTTCAGATTCTTCTTTTGAGTTTAAGAGAAGTAATAGCAACCAATTGGTAGTCATGAGCCATCTGGATTTTGACAATTTTTCAGGAAATTTATTAGAAAGGCTTTATGAACTATGGCATAAAATAATATCCACTCAATATCTCATATATTTTTTGGTTCACATTAAAATTATACCTCAGATTTTTTTTTCAATTTTAGGAAATTTTTATTAGTTGCTAAATGTTCACTGTTATTTAACATTTTGTTAAATTACCACATCATGACTCAAGGTCAATTGTTATCTGTCTAAACGTTCTACTAAATATTTTGAAGGAAGTTAGAATGAAGTTGATACATCATCCACAGTAGGGATCTTGTAATCTATTTTTCGAGAACGAATATAACGAGTCCGCAATATCTTTCATTCGAACCCAACTATTAGAATTTTGGATGCTTGGTTAGTGAATAAAGACAACATAGAAGTTTTATAATTTTGTACTTATACAGAAAACGGCAACATTTTCCTATTGCACCCTTTACTAGGGATTTGAAGAACTGGATTTTGAAGGTCTTTTCCATCACCAAATTCTTGACTATATAACTGTCCAAGTAAATATTCAGAGTCCTCCTACATCTTCCCACAATGATTGTTCCTGAAAGTGAATGTCTAGGTTCCAGTTTTTCCCTTCGGAAGTTAATTATGGCAATAATAGTCTGAAAATATTCTTCGACTGCTTTTTCACAGTTGAGATCATAAAATTTATTGAGACAAGGCCGAGGCTGAACGATTGACACTTCATATATGTCAAATGTTTTTGCAAAATGTTATAATTTTAGTCTTGTTCCAGAAGTAGAACATATAAGAGTATATTTGTCAACGACAACATGATGATACAAATTTTCGCATTTTCTTCCCTTTCTTAAAGCTGCTGAAATGCTAAAGAAAGGCCTCATTTTTAAATATGATGTTTAAATAGTTTTTTTAAGACTTTTAACTCCATTATAAATTGTTACTTTTAGAGATTTTTTTTTGTGTGATTTTCATATCGGCATTATTTTTTTTTCTCTGGAGTCATTAAATTTACTTTGAAAGTTAAAATAATCATTTCTGTCAGAAAGAAATTCAAATAGCTTTAATAATTTTAAAACTGTCTGTTTTTTATTTATTTTTTTAATTTTAATTTTATTTTTTTATTTTTATTAAAGTCATGATGGCACCTTCATAAATTTCAGTCAGTTTTGATTTGTAATCGCCGAAGTTGGATTCTTAGCTCTCTTTTCACTTCCTAATCAACTATAGTAGCGCAAGGTATCTCCATATATTGATATAAAATGCAGTTGAGTTTTTTCAATTGTTAATAAAAGTAACATTTAATCTAGTTTTTAGTCAGAACCATAATTCCATTTATAAATAAATTTGAAGAATCATTAAGACAAAAAAATTAATTATCTGAAATTCAAAAAAAAAAAAAAAAATATTATATACATTCTGGAATACTCGATTTGGTTTTTGAGCTTCCCAATACTTCTGAAGACAAAATTGGAAAATACTCCTACGAATCCAATTTTAAACTGTCATGATATCTAAAAAAATTGTCATTATCATTAAAGTCTTGAAATAACCTTGTACCATTTATTATTTTCTTACCAAAAGATAATGGATAAATCAAAGTTCTTTCTGCTAATTTCAAACACAATCAATCCTTTATTATTCATGTTTCATCTGTTTCAGATGATTATTTGTTCAGAATTAACTCTTAGAACCCTGTGGATGTAATGATTATTAGCTGTGTAAACAAGAATGTTACCCACTCCTAAGTAAGAGCTCATTCTCAACAAACTGAATGGATCTAGAGCACCCACCAAATTTCCATTATAAATCTGACCTCGAGAACCCGCTTTGGAGGAATGTTGCCATAAAATAGTGGAGTCATTACACGAGATGATATCTTCTCTAGAATTTAATGTTTTCATAGGTATGTATCCTGGGAGGAAACGGGAGAGAACTCTAAAGGAGAACTGAGCATCTTTATTTGAAGAAGGAGATGACTTAGCAAACGGAAATGCGTGAACCTTTTAGAAACCAGGGGGCGCATGGATTTCAGTCAGATTGAATATGACCTTCTATCACTTATATGATCAGATCGTACATATTGGACAGGCTTTTATTTATTCACAAATGAAATGGATAAATATGTTCATTAGGTTTCAAAATCAGATTCAAACAAAATTAATAATAAATAAAAGTTTCATTATTAATAAATAATTAACAAATCACGAAATATGCATTAACTTTTTTCAGGGGTATTATATTATTTTTTTTTTAATTTAGCTTTTATCAATCTTTTAAATGCAGTATGTCTGAAACCCTAATCATTTAAGTGATTTTAATTTATTATAACCAATTCACAATTTTTTTTTTTTGATTTTGAAAAAAAAATCAAATAATATTATTTTAGCACATCTGAATGGAGTTTCAGTTGCACAACAAACGGACATTAAACATCATTTGATCACTTATGCTTTTTAATATCTTTAGCACAATGTATATAAGAAGTATCATAGTCGCAAAAAATTCTAACTCAAGATTTTGACCAATCTCCATATTTTAGATCTCCCTGAATTCGAAAACACATTCTTGATATTATGTCTGTCAGTTTACCTGTGTGAACAGGATAACTGAAAACTGCTTTGAGCTAGACTGATGAAATTTTGCATATGGATTTAAGCCAAAAATTCCTGATTTCTGTCAAATTTTGTGTGGAATCCATTTGCAAGAAGTTTGCTTATTTTTCTGTTCGATTACACTCGTACTATTTGGGACACTCGTTTTGTATCTAAATTATAGATTCGAAACCAAATATGTCAAACACTAGACTGTTTGAGTTCTTATACCTTCACATACGTATAAAAAAAAAAATTATATACGAAATGGTTTAAATAAATGAACTTAGGTATGCTATGTTCTGACTACTACTGTAAGTCCGTGTCAAATTTTGGCGTCATTCTAGAATAAAAAAAGAAAAGGCGTCCAAAATATATATTCTCACACAAGATTCGATAAAAATGCTGGATGTATGCCAAATATCTATATTTTGTAACTTTTGTTCACCAAAGTAACTTAAGTTTTATTTAGTAACTTTTGTTCACTTTTGTCATGGAAAGTACTTTCGGCTATATCCAAAGTTCACAATTTTAGATGTAAAAATATAAGGATATAAAATGTATTGCAAACTATGCCTGAAAGTTTTGGAGAGACCATTCCAGTTGCTTCTTCATAATGACTATTTCTTTATTTAAATCTTTCTTCTTTATTCTTAGCATTAGTATTATCATTTGAATGCGGTATAGAATATTAAGTTTTGTTGTGTTGTATATGAATAATTCCAGAATATATTTTTAGATATCTTGAATATTTCTGCTTTCAAAAAAAATGCCTTATGAGACATTGTTCTGTATATAAGCAATTTTAAATTTCGACAGTAAATACCTCAATTTACCAATCATCTTATTCTATTTCAGAGAAGGATAGAGGAATACCTTACGGTACGAAACGTGAAAAATAAGTATATTTTTCTTTGTACTTATTATAAACTTATTAACTTTTATGAAGACTTTTATCTGCTTTATATTCTTAAAAACATATGTACATATAAGCAACCACAAGCAGGACATGTGCAAATAAGCGCATTCTGTAATACTAAATGAGCTTAATTATATAAAAAAATATTAACGGGACATGAATGACAAAATTTCTCAGCACTTCTCAATAAGCACTTTTCTTCTAAGATTAAATATTTTTTATCCTCTGATTTATTGTATTTACTTGCATGGAATATAAGAAATTCTAAATCACTAATTAGCATTTTCAATTATTTAAAAATATTTTATTGGACTATAAAAAATATGAACTAAATGGAAATTCTGATTATATTCAAGTGAAAAATGAATCCCACTAAACAATATGCAATCTAATGCATATGTCATAAAAATTCCATACAATTCGTCTTAATTCCATGTTTTCAGAATACAATGCTTGTGTTTTCAAGAAATAAGTATAAACAATTCTTTTGGAATAAGAAATTAATTTTTTAATATACAAATTTCCGAAAATTTAAATTTACTAATTTTAACATTTTCTAGTGACTAATAGATTCTGGTATCTCAAGCTGGTTAATTAGATTCAGATAAAGAACATAACTTACCCTATACTAACATTGCTCTTCAACAGGATGAATTCAAGAAGTGATGGATAATTATGCACTTTAGCACTGAATTGTTCGCTGTGATAAGACTGAATGCTGAATATTTTTTTTCTTCTTCTTCTTCATGAAACACAATTTTCTCTGGTATACATTGAAATTATTCCAGGAAGGCAACAAATTCCATTATAATGGAAATAAAGTCATATTTTTAACACACTTAATTCATTGGCATTCGAAGGCCTCTTCGATCTCAAAAACTATCGCAATTCCTTTATAAAATGGGATCTCAATTTATGCTTACGTCAGTTACGTTAATCTAACTAGTTGGTAGCAGTGAATGAATGCGTACTGTTCGCAGGTGACTCATTCGTCAGTTGTGAAGAATTATGACTAGGATTTTCAATTCGCGGAACGAATACATTTGACCTTGGATTTAATCCCGCGTTAGCATTTTGCGAGCGAGTTTCAGTTTCGCTTTGAGTATTTCCCAAGTGCAAAAGAGTGTTATGTCGTTTTTTGCAAATGGAGCAACTGGATTTTGAATAACAGTTAGCAATTTTATGGTGATTTAAACAATTAAAACATAATTGCTTATTTTTAACGACCTCAATTCTCTCATTAACAAGCATATTTTTGAAAACAGGACATACATTCAGGGAATGATTTTCATTAGATATACAAATTACACATTTCGGAGTTTTAACTTCCGATACAAATGCTTTTTGTGGACTGTATTCTTTACGATATTTTTGAGAATGGTTTACAATTTGCGGTCGTGAAAACACATTATTACTATCATTTTTGAATTTTGACGATACATAAATATCGCAAAGCCTGGCCAAATCTGATGGCACATACCAAGATTCTCCTTGTTTCACGCCAATATGAATTTGTAGTTCACGATCTAATGAATCAAATATTTTTTCGGAAACCATGAGTTCACAAACTCCCTTAAAATCATTTACCTTTCTTAACTGACAATAATAATCAAAGGCTGCACTAAGTCGCGATGCAAACTGGATATAGCTTTCGTTTGGGCGTTTTTTCGCTTTACGGAAATTATTTAAAACTTCTTGTGGGGTGGACTGAAATTCTTTTAACACTAATTCTTTTAATTTGTCATACATACACAATTCTTCTTCATTTAAATATATCATTAAATTGGTAACTTTTTCGCCTAAAATATTTAATAGGATTTCTGATTTGAATTGTTCTGGGACATTTTTGGTTTTGAAAGCTCTTTCAAGCGATTGGAAAAATAAATTATACGACTCTGCTCGTGTAGGAACTGGCATAGTTAAAGTTTTGACACTTTTTATCAAACTTTCTAAGCTAAAATTAGAATCAGAATCGCTATTTGTCACATTAACCTTTTGTGTTACATCTTTTTGTAAATTCGCAAGCTCAAGTTGTTTTTCTAATTGCGCGAGTTTAAGTTTTTCCAATTCTAGTTTCTGTGCTTCATTTTTCTCGTAATCTTTTTTCCTATCAATTATTGACTCAACTACAGTTTTTACGAATTCATAATTATATTTATAGATCTCGCTTTTTTCAATTAAATCTTTAATAGTAACTACTTTGGCACCTGCAGGAATATTAATTTCTAGTTCCTCGGCAACTTCAATTAATTCACTCTTTTTAAGTTTTGAAAGCATTTTGAAAAGAGAACTCTGAATATATGCAACTCATAAAAACGAAACTAATACATAAATTTGGAAAACTAAAGTATACTCACAGTTACCCTGAAACCAAAACGGACACAATAATCCAATCATCGGATACTCCAATCATAGGAATTTACACTTTATATCTATTGAAGATCACTCTAAGGATTCAGAATTCACTGAGAACAATATCAAATAAACACACGCGGCAAAACAGAAGCACTTGCCGACTTCTCAAAACTCTCGATGGTTCAATACTGCGTAGTCGACGGACCACTTAATGTAATTCTCTTCAAACAATTACTCATTTCTTTCTGGTGAACACCATTTTATTTTCGGACACATTTTTTGTGCCACTTCATGTAGACTGTTACAGATTAGGACACCTCTCACAGTTGGATGCCTCGTCTCCTCACAGAATCGTTCTTACACACTCTACGTTCTGATACAAAAAAGGAATTAACAGAACTTTGTACTCGACAGATACGCCATCTATCGGCGTTAAGCTGTAACAATATATATATACGTATGTATTGGTACATGGCCATTATTAATTTTAAAAATAATTATTTTCAATTTCACGATGAATTCTGCCAAATGAATGACTGGGTACAATACTATTTTACAGTAAATTTAATATATATAATAAGAACTTCAATTGCTTATTTTAAGGAAATCAAGTCATTGGAAAATGAAATAAAGTTTTAATCTTTAAAATATTCAGATAGTATTATGTTATTGGAAATTCTTGATAAAAATTTAAAACCACGTGGTATGTTTTTAAACTTTTTCAATTTTGTCTCACTTCAGATATGCAAACAAAAAAAAATGTAAACTCAAGAATTTGTCCAAGTCTGATTTCATAAATCAGCAAATCTTGGCAGGCTAAACTGGGCCTAAATAACCAGCACATTAAGTTACGTAATTTATTACCAGATATACTATCCCATTTCAGCTAGCCCTAATTTTTCATCGTAATTTTACTAAGTTGTTTCAATATCTAAACTTCATTTCCTTGATCCCATCTTTCCAGCTTTAGATTGATCAATGGATTCCAGATAATTTATAAACCTTCTGTTTGTTTTAGAGCAAATTGGCGCTTGTGTATTTTGAAACAATATTAGTTTGATACTTTCTGTACATCATTCTCTGATGATTAGATTCAACTTGCGAAAAGGAATGTAGATGATGGCATTATTGTAATTAACAGTTATTGCCGAAGATATGGCTACCATCGCTGCTTTCAGAATCATTAATTATAGTGAGCGATGCATTTTGTTGTGCATTTAATTCTGATATCATTCATTAAAGAAAATAACCACTATTCCTTTCACACGTTCGATTCTTTTTTCTATTAAGTTTAACCTCCCCCATTGGATCAGTTTATTAAATAACTAGAGAAATCTATTCCTAATTCTTCGATTCTATTCGCTTTTAAATGTTTACCCTATCGAATATTAAATTAATGGTACAGGATAAATGTAAAGATCTAGTAGATTTGGAGATAAAAGATGCTGAGAATTGTTTTAAGATCTAAAAACAAGGTTGTTCAGAAATGAATACTTTTACGATATTTCCTTGGACTTAAAACAATTAGTGACAACAGTTATTAGTTAAATAGTGACAAAGTAAATAAAGAAAGTTAAAGTTAAAAGAAATGATTTAATGTAGACGAGAAATATATTGCCCCCTATATCTAGTAACTTAATAATGTGCTTGTATAAAAAATATTGTTTCGCAATTCATAATTATGTAAATTTATGTATGTGAATGTACAGTAAATCAGTTAATAATCTAGAATTATTAGTGTATGGTATGAAAATATATTAATAAAACCTATGTCTCGTGTTTGGCATATAAAAATACGCTTTTAATGGGCATCCTTACAATCTTATTTTACTCAATATCTGGAATTCTTTTTTTTAATCTTTTTTCTTTAGATCAAAATATTAAATAATATATTTCATTTTAACTTTTCTTCATTTCATTTCGCTTGGTCTTTACATGCTTTTCTTTTCTTTTCTTTTTTTTTTTTTTTTTTTGCTTTTTGATTATTTATTTTGTGTCTTCCGCATTTATTTTCCTCCAAAATAATTCAGATATTTCAACACTTCCAATTTTTAAATTCTTGAATTTTAGTAATATTTAGAAATATCAGGTTATTTGAAAGTATTTGCTGAATATAGATCTAAAGATGCATGTGCGTTTGCTTTTAAATTTATAACTAGTTTTGTAAATTTAAAAGGAATTGGTACGTCGTTGAAAAGTAGTGTGGCAATCTTATAAAGGCACTTTTAAATTATTACAAAAAGATATATTGAAATTAAATGATGATGCTGAGCTCATTTCATAAGTTACCTTTCAAAAATTTTAAAATAACTTAATTGAGAAAAAATGTTGAAGCTTAAGTATATTTTGAGTGTTTCGAATTTTGATTGCCCGCAGTATATACGTTGTAAAAATTCTATACATAATCCAAACTGGGGGGTTTTGAAGACATTTTGAATATTCAGATAGTTTAAATCCTATTTTGAATAAGTTTTCTGCTCAAGATAAAAGTATAATTAGTGGATATTTTTCTATCAAATCTAATTTAGAATACAAGTTGTCTAATAGAAAAAAAACCCCATCTGAAGACAGAAATAAAGTACCTCTCTAAACATAAAATTCCCAAAAATATTCAGAGATGCCCTCAAAACATTGTATGGTATTCAAAATATTGTGCAACAATTTGGAGATATTCTACTATATCTGGTGATATCGGAACTTTACAAACTAAAATTCGCCACACTGTTTTAATTGTAAATTTCATACAACAATCAGAAGAGCAGGATTTAGATATGTAAAAGTCACATTAATTTCTAAAATCCAATCGAAAACATATCCGTTAAATATTGAGGAGGGAGTAAAATATTAGGACATTTTATAAAAAAAATATGGTAAAAAGAATTAAAGCAAAAAATACTCGGTGGGTTGGTAGTGTGAGATTTAATGATGCAAAAATCCATATTGAGCTATACTGCGCCAATCAGGTGGTAAAATTAGAATGGATTTAAAAATACATTTATCAAATTATGAAATACTGGCGTCAAAATAAAATACCCTAAAATATGACAATTAAAATAAAATGTGATTTTAGCATTTTAAATTATAAAATAAAAAACAAATTTAAACAAATTCAAAGAAATTTAAAAATTTAATACAATGTAGAAACATAATGAGAATCGTTAAATGCCAAATGGAAAAAAAAATTGCTAAATAAAAGTGAGAAAAAAATCTTTTTTAAGATTTTAAACATATTTGTGTAGGGATACACGGAGACAAAAGTTTAAAAAAACTATAGAGATAACAGTTTATTGGATTGCAATCTTGCAATCGTATCGAATATATCAATGACTCCGATCACTTATATTATTCCCGTATGAATAGTTTAAACAATCGGAAAAAGGATCACCAATTAATGTAAAATTAACTTGGGATTTCGACAAATCAACTTTCAATATTCCCCGGGCTTTTCAAGAATCCGTGACTTTTTCTTTCAAACCATTCTTTCCTACAGGCAGATCACTCATTTTATTCGGTTAAATGCCCATGGGGATTTGGAAAGGGCTTGTCCCATTGATGGGAGCAGGAAACCAGAAATATATATGGAAGAAAAAAATGAACTTCCGACACACTGTTGGCACCTAAGAATGAGGATAGAGGTATTTGCTGCAAATCAAATGATTCATTTATAGAAGTTCGTGCTCCGAATGAAATATCTGTGGACATAACATGATTCTTGGCCTATTGATCAGAATTTTGGACACTTCGATTATACGACTCAGTTTTTCTGATTTTTCCCGACTTTGTTTGCTTTCTGGTGGTCTGTAGATGTGTCGAGATTCTTTTGCTCTGTTGATTTATTTTTCGGAGAAGTCAGTTTTCCGGAAAGTGGAAAAAAGGTGCGATGAGGCGAGACAAATGTTATTGTAAACGGTTTGTGAAAAGGAGAAATTAGTGAATTCTGTAGGTTGAAATACAAGTATTAAAATAATGACTTCCGCATAATAGGGGCTTTAAAGAACATTATATATTAACTAAAAGATTAAATTTTACCTAAGAAATTGAACGTAAACTTATGAAAGAAATAGGAATATTAAAACTGACTGAAATTTATTTTATAGTGTTTATTAAAATTTTTCCTTTATAATATTTTATTTATACTTTTGATTATTTGATTATTTAAAAAAAATTACCACGTGATCATTTAGTGAGTATCAAAACTCTCTTTTCATTTATTTCTGCCACCTTGCCGTCCTTCAAATTATTATTAAAACATCTTCCTTTTTTTAATAATGTATTTTTTCTTGTGATTTGAAACATTTGAAATTTATCAAACACATTTTCTTTAAACAGGTAATCCAAAACTGAAAGCTCTATTATTATAATAATTATTGCAAATCGCATAGTAATAATTTCAAAATATTCAACAGAAATTTCACAAGTAATGTTTATTTTAGGGTACAGATATTAACAAATATAAACCTATTGGAAAATTAATGAAAGCAAGTGAATTGCACATTATTTTTTTTTAATTTGATTTATACGTGGGGCGATCCAAAAAAAAGTTTACAAGGCAAAGAAAAAAATGCTTTATTAACAATAGAAATAATGGTGATTAAGAGACATATGTCGAGGTCACTTCTCTACATAATCACCAAACCTGTTGTGGCATTTGTCACACCGCTGGACCAATTTGTTTAACCCAGCTTGGTAATAATCAGGTCTCTGGCTATTGAACCAGTTTTCGGTCCTTTTTTTAACATCACCGTCTAATATGAACCTTGCTTCGGAAAAGTGTTTCTTCAATGACGGAGGAAGGAAATATTCACTGGGAGCCAAATCAGGGCTGTATGGGGGATGGCTACAGACCTCCCACTTTGGTTTCACGCAATTTCGTTAAGGTGCTAAAATAACGGTTGACATTAATGGTATGATCAAGCTCCAGATACTCGATTAGGATAAAAACTACTCGTATCCAAGAAAACGGTTACAATAACTTTGCCGGCAATGGGTGTCACCTTAAATTTCTTCCTCGTTGGTGATTCAGTGTGCTTCCGCTCCATCGTGGCTGTTTTGGATGTTTGGAGTGAATTGTTGGCAGCGAGCGTTGTATCACTGAAGAAATGTGAGGCTGCATATCATTCGAGTGGATTTATGCTCCTCAGATAATGCACGTGGAACCTAACGGGCACAAACTTTGGAATACCACAACACATCCGTAACGATATGCTGAACGGTACCATAGCTCATTCCAAGTGGTGCGGCGATCTCATGCATGATTATTCGTCATTTAAATTCCGAAAATTTAAATTTCCGAAAATTTAAATTTACTAATTTTAACATTTTCTAGTGACTAATAGATTCTGGTATCTCAAGCTGGTTAATTAGATTCAGATAAAGAACATAACTTACCCTATACTAACATTGCTCTTCAACAGGATGAATTCAAGAAGTGATGGATAATTATGCACTTTAGCACTGAATTGTTCGCTGTGATAAGACTGAATGCTGAATATTTTTTTTCTTCTTCTTCTTCATGAAACACAATTTTCTCTGGTATACATTGAAATTATTCCAGGAAGGCAACAAATTCCATTATAATGGAAATAAAGTCATATTTTTAACACACTTAATTCATTGGCATTCGAAGGCCTCTTCGATCTCAAAAACTATCGCAATTCCTTTATAAAATGGGATCTCAATTTATGCTTACGTCAGTTACGTTAATCTAACTAGTTACAGACCATCCTTTTACCGAATCTAAACGAAAATATTTCATCAAATATCTACAGCGATAGTTACAGATTGAGAAATTACGTAGATTATTTATTAAATTAATCAAAATGATAGGCTTAAATTTTCTCATGAAGTTAAAAAATATAACGTACCATCTGCAGCAACCTAAAAGAATAATAAAATTCCTCCAATAATTTTTTTATGATATAAAGGTATTTTTTAAAAACCCTTCTTTGCAATATTCTACTTTAACGCTGCATTCGATATGGTGTCTAAATTTCTATGCAGGCGAAATAAGGTAGTCGCCTAAAAAATCTCTATCGTATTGCCTTCAAATGTAGTCTCTCCTCTTTTCTCGCCTCGAAGGTGGCCTTCTTTCATCATCTCACCATGGGTAAGTCGTACACTCTTCTAAATGCAACGATAAACCAAATACACTCCTGAGATTCCCGGTTTCTACGTTTGAACAGTGCATGGGCGGTGTTTGTATGTGTAAGGCAAAGAAAACAACTTCTGCCTGTGTAAAAGAAAATATTTTCCATTTTACATGAATACAATTCTTGCGTGTGGAGATGTGTGTTTGGGACAGGGAACGATGCGATGAGGAATAAGAGAAATTGAATTTTGGAAACTGCATAGAGAAAATGCCACTTTTCTTCGCCATGAAGGTCTATTTTTTGTATAATAATTCTAAAAATATTCTCTTTGATACTGGAAGAAATATTTTAATATTGCATATTTTCGACATTTATATGAGTGATTTGTGTGAAAAATATTATAATATAAAGACTTTTAATTATATTTTCTTTAAAAACTTTTTTATATAAAATTGATATAATTTGTATGAATATATACTATTCAAAATCTATTCGATCGGAAATGTATCGAAAAATATGCAGTCAGATTAAGATGAAATAATAAATCAACAAGCCATCTTTACTATCATGTAAATTATCTTCAAAACCATTATCATAGCTTTCCAACAGCCTTATACCATCTAGAAGTAATTTCTGCAGATTCCTGTTATACTTTCTATAGAAGAAACGATAAATGTAACGGATAATTCATAAAGCACCAGCCGTCATTTCAATGCAAACAATTGGCGCCATCCCATATTAAAAATAAAGTCCTATAAAATGAATAAATTATGAAAGTGACAGAATGCTTTTAATAGTATTGCAATTTAACTTCGTAATGTTGGAATAATCATTTTGTTTAAATAATAGTAAATGAATTAATAATATATTTCGATATTTATGATGCTAATTTTTCAGCAAATTATATCATCCGCTTTATAATTTAATGGGTATATCGTGTATTTCTAATCTCTTATAAAATTCAGTATAATTAGTAAATCCTTCAATTTTGTAGAAAATCAATTGAAGGAAAGAAAGAGTCATTTTACATTTCTTAATGAAGAAACGAAATTCATCTCATTACAATTACGATATTTTTATGTTAATAATAATGAACAGTAATTTTTATATAACTTGTCCAGAAATCATATAAACATGTTCTATATTTCGGAGATGTGCAGTTAAAAATATTTCCTAAAAATGCTTATAAATATTCAAATATTTATAAAATTCACCTAAGTTTTATTAAACTTCTTTAATGATATTTTGGTACATATTATGTAAGTTTTGTGAAATTCGATTGAAGACATTTAATTATAAACATACTGTAAAATTTAGGGTCTCTAATAAAACATTTTTCACTAACAAGTTGAGAACTATTTTAATGAAATTGTTATAAATGTTTTAAATAAAATTATTATTGAAAGCATCAAATGATTTTGTTCTAACGGGTTGAGCCAAAATACTTTTCTTCTGCTTCAATTCCTGATTTATATTCTAAAGACCCAAATGACTTCACAGAAAAATGTGGCTTGAAGTATATTTTACACATGGTTGAAATTCAAATATAATGAGTTCTGTGTCTCTAGAGGAATTCCATACTCTCCAAAAAAGCGTGCACACAAATATGTTGGATATTTTTGACCACATCATGCGCATTTGGTACGGATAACGATAATTTAACGAATAAGAGGAATTATTTTCCTTGCACTTGTCTGCATTTATTTCCACAAGTTTACAAGATGAATGCTGTTTATTTTTTTGGACATTAAATTATAAATTTGTCCACAAAGACTGCATTTGTTCAATTAATTTGAATTATATTGTTACGAAATTTCCTGGGTTCGTTTGGATAGTGGGAGTTATATGGTGTGGAGAACACTCAATCAGCAGTAGAAAATGAAACAACGACGTTTATTTACACGAAGATACACAAGACAACACAAAAACAACAACTATATACAGCACAGAAGACGATTATCTTCAGCCGACACGTGCAGCATACAACAGTATACACAGCAGCTCTACTCCGTCGCTGCTCCGCTAGTCCCTGGAAGACGAGTTCTTCACCGTCGCTTCCGACTACTCTTCGACTCCACTGGTCCACGACTCAATTCCCAACAACAACTCGGCAGCGGCAGGACTGCTTCCTTTTATAGGCATCAGGAGGCGGGGCAAGAAGCCTCTCAGCCAATCAGGAACGTTCGAGGCGTAACCCCGTTCCTACTGGGCAGATCGGGAAAATTCTCGATGTTTCGGGTATAATCTACTTTGGCGCCAAAGTCGCCAAATTCGTCGCCAAGTCGCCAAATGGTCGCCAAGTTTGTCGCCAAGCTCTGGGACCTCCTATGGAACCAGCTATGATTTGAAGCCGTATCACAGTTTCGTACAAATATTTTATATGAAGAAAAATATTTTCGTCTTATGTTCATAAATGCAATTGATTGAATAACGAAGAGAACCCGAGGGTTAACAAAACCATCGTTTATTTGTACAGTTTTATTCTATGTTTATCGTTGCATAATTTATCAAAAATTGTATAAAATTTACAGCTACGCTTTTTTTAATTAAATGAATATCACCAAAATCTCATCTTAAATTTTTCAATTAACATGATATAGCTGTAGTAACATATTTTTTTTTCTTTTAAAAATTTTCTGTAATATTTTCTTACACCTTTAAATGAGCTCAGTAAAGCAAAATTATGTATATTAATTTTTCCATAATTTATTGTACAACTTAAGTATACATTGGATTTTCCTTGTTTTAAAATAAAAATATTATAATTTTCATTCCAAAAGTATATTTGAAAATGCAGTTAAAAACAAATCTTAAAATATAAGAATTTCTCATATTTATAATTAATACTAATCAAATTAATGAATTAATATTAATTTAATAGTATTAATTAATTAATATTAATCATCGCGTTCAATGATTTGCTTTTAAATTTTGCCCAATATATGTTAATAGTATCTGAATGTCAGCTCAGTGCATAATCTATTTAAACTGTATCGTCAAAATGCCCACTGTCATTGGAACAATTATTATGAACCCTTTGTATACATTTTTTTTAAAATGTCAATAATTAATATTAATCAAAAATCAATGAGTTCAATGACTTAATTTAAAGATTTGCTCTATGTAAAAAAATTATTAAAAATTTTACAGTTTGCTCTATGTTGGTAGTTATTCTCTACCTTAATGCATAATTTATAACATCTCTATTAGGGATTGCAATACCGGACCAAAATTTCAATACCGGTATTCGGTATTTTATAGATCTTAATACCGGGATACCGGTTTTAATACCGGTATTAGAAATTTTAGAAAAAGAAAGAAAACAAGGTGTTTCTTTGTTTTATTTGCCAGTTTTATAAAAGAGTGTAATATCACAAAAAATAATATGGAACTTATAAATTATAACAGTATATAAAGAATCACAAAAAAGTAAAGAAACAACTTATTTATTTAAATCACAAAAAAAAATTGTAAATATCACTATTCAGTCTGTGGTACTAATACAAATTTTTGAAATATGATCTTAAAAAACATAATGCATCAGTTGTACTGTCATTAAAGCTGAAAAGTAATTTTGTGTAAAAATTACCAGCTGTCGTAAACGCTCTTTCTGCATCTACGTCTACGTTCTTCAGATAGTGATTTGTGCTGTTCTTTCATGATTGCAACATGAAATTTATTGTTGCATTAGCTGTTAGTAAATTAAAATCTCTCCGACATAATGCCTCTATAGTCAGTTTTATTGGAAGTAGAACTGGTATAGTTCTGGATATTCAGACGAATTCACTGTCTGAAAAATTAATTTGCAGGTTTAAGTTGATTATTGCTTTTTGGATTGGATTTCTAAATTTCAAAAACCGTTCCATCATTAGGAGTAAACTGTTCCAACGTGTCTTAGAATATATTATTGACATATATTCTGTTTTATTTTCAGTTAGTATATGTATTTTTAATATGAAATTTTTTGTAGGGGAACGTTTAAATATCTTAACAATTTTTCGAACTTTATAAATTATAGGAAGCAATTCTTGATGGGTTAATATTTCATCCTCATTAGCAATATCTTCTTCCACAATTACATTGTCATTACCTTTATTGTCAATATCACTCTCACTCTCTTCAATATCGGAATCTGAAGTTTCTATATCCACAATATTTGGATTCTTCCATTCTTTATTTTTTTGGTATATTTGGTATTTGGTATTTACTCCTAATTGAAATCCATAAGCAAAGCACAATTGCTGATTTGCACCAATCAACTTTCCAAATTTTTTTCATAACTGTTGCTCTATGACTCGTTATAGATACACTATCTTCTTTCAGGGATAATCCATGTTTCGCTAATTTAGATTTAAGCAATTAATTAAGCCATTCATTAGCTAATTAATTTCGCCAGTTGGGGAGACATAAAAACAAAAACGTATACTATTTTGCTATGTTGGCGATCCCTGTGGAGACAATTTAAAATATTTCTAGTAAATACCGAAAAACCGGTATTTAAACTTGTAAATACCGGTATTACGAAATTGTAAAATGGCTCAAAATACCGGTATTCGGTATCCCGGTATACCGGTATTGCAATCCCTAATCTCTATCTACAAAATATCTACAATGGAATAATTTGCATAGTCCCTTTCATGTTTATAGATTGTAATGGTGCATAGCTCAAAGCCAATCAGTCACTGATTGAAGTATATTGTCAGGTTGATATTATATACTCAGTCACATATATCACAACAAATATAATTCTCAACTGCTAATGGGAATAGGTGTATGCTTTCATGCGTTTAGCAAAATCCTGAAACATAGAGAGATATTCAGTTGCACACAGAAATGCAAATCAAGGAAATTCTAATTATATAAATTGTTCATTCTGCTAATTTTCATTGTAATAATTAAATCGATTTAATGGAATAATCATGAAAATGCTTTAAAAAATAGTTTTTATTTTTGTAATATTATTTAAAACCTCATAGTTTTTAAGAAAAGTATGGAGATTAAAATAAAATAATTAAATAAGGAAGCGACGATAAGAATCTACTGAATAAATTAGAATTTGCCTGTAGTTATAACGTTTTTTATTTTTAAAATAAGGTAAAAACTTTATATTCTGTGATATTCATTGCAGTCATTTTTTTTCCTTATTTTTTCCCTTTCCGAACACATTTGAATTTTCTCTTAACTTTCATATTGTAAAAATTTATTCTCTTTTTCAATTTACTAATAATCACATAAAATGTATTTTTTTTAAAACATTTTATTGTTACTATTTCTTTATTTGGTCATCTTTAATATATTTCATATTTTATTCTCACAAGCATTTTTAAAGATTATTTTTTTTAACATTCATTGCCAGATTGCATTTCATTAATAAAAAGAATAATTAAGAGTATTCGATTAATTTATAAATGAGTTTAGAAATTATTGTGCACCTGAATCTCCCATAACTGTTCTAAATATCGCCATTGATGAATATCTTAAAGTGAGTGAAAAATTGATTATAAAATTTCATCCTATGTTGGATGTAATTTCCTATCCTATGTCAATGTAAATACGAGCAAGTGATCAAAATAAGATCTCATTTTTACTTTAATCCATCAAGTATGTATTTATGCTTCTTTCTTCTTCATTGCGTAGCATTTATATAATTTTTTTTACAAAAAATATTGTCAAGTAAGAGGAGTAGCCGATAAATTAAAAAACAACAACTTAATTTTCATTAAAATGGCAATATATAACATATTCGCTAATAATATTAAATGGGTCCCTTAAGTTCCTTACCCTAATTTCATTTTATTTAATTACTTTAATTTCATATTTCACTTTTATTTAATTTCATTTATCATTCAATTTTCGCCTTCAGTTTTATAGCCAATTGATTTAGTGTGTGTTTGTAAACCGAAAATGGCAGATAAACATTATACAACTATAAAGCATTCGGTACTTTCAAGAACCTTTAAATATAGACAATATTCATGCTATTTGTTGTATATTTTAAACATTTGCTAAAGTGAGGGGACATTGAAAAGTTTAAAAGTTTGCTTAAATCTTCAAAGCATTTTATTAAATTATAACTCATATACTTACGAAAGAGGAAAAATGTTATTTTGCTTAATAATTAGCTTAATGAAAACTAGCACCCGCATATAACTTCTAAACATTACCTGACACTGAGTGAGGTAATTTGTTTAAGATAATATGCTCTCATTTCATTTGGATTAGGGAAAATACTTAATTAATTATGCCTTATAATTACCTTAATGAAAATCAAGCTTCGCATATGAAATTCTGTATCTCACCTGAATATAAGCTAGGTAATTTGGATAGAGTGTTATGCACATGATTCATACATACTTTAATTTTTCAAGAAGTTGGCGCATGCCTTTATTAAATTGAAATGGTAATTCCTTAAAGTCGGAATGCGTGATTTAATTGTAACTTAAAGCTTAAGGCGTTTTAAAATAATGTTGAATATGTTCACAGAACTTGGATTGAAAAGAAATAATACATCATTTAAATAAGGAGAATAAATTAGATTTTCCAAGAAGTATAAATTCGGAAAGAGTCAAAATCCAAACAAAAAATATTAGATAAATATCTAATAATTGTGTTTACTGAGGAAACAACTGCTGCGTCCTTCTGTCCTATCTTTCTTTACATTTATTTGGCACGTTATCATATTCTTCTTTGGAAAAGAAATACATTAGGAGAATTATAAGTTTTTCTAGAATGGACAACCTCAAATAGTAATAAAAGCATTTTGTTTAATACATAATAGATCCCATTAAGTGCGTCATAGGCACGTATTCTTTCTTCAAAAAGTATGAATCTTCTTCAGGTTTGGGATTGGTAACTAGATGACAGCCTCATGTTGTATCTAGGGATTGCAACGCCGGTATACCGGGATACCGAATACCGGCATTTTGAGCCATTTGTACAATTTTGTAATACCGGTATTCACAAGTTTAAATACCGTTTTTTCGGTTTTTACTAGATATTTTTAAAATTGTCTCCACTATATGATCAGGGATCGCCAACATAGCAAAATAGTATACGTTTTTGTTTTTATGTCTCCCTAACGAGCGAAATTAATTAGCTAATTAATGGCTTAACCCTCTCGATTCCAGCGGGGCGGTTTGAGAATTTACCCTATAACATCCACGTGGGGCGGTTAGGGGTGATGGGTTTTAAAAGAGGCTACTCTACAGAACACTCCAGGAGGTCCTCGTTATCTATGACAATCGCGGCTTTTTCACAGTAGTTTCCCCTGTGCCTTAGGGCGGTAGGGGTTGAGGAGGAATTCACTAAATGGGTTGTTGGCGTACATTTTGTATTTTGAAAGGGTTTTAGTTTCTGTTTTCAAGTGTTGTTAGCTCAAAATTGGAAAGATTTTATGGCCATTTATAAAAGAAATTTTCCACTGAAGTTCTCTGGTAACGATGAATGATATATAAGGATACCGACACGTTGTTTATTTTTCGGAAAAGCATCAGATGCCCTTTTCAATAGTAAGACTATTGTAATGATATAAAGACAAACCATTGCATTGTCAATGCTATTCACATCGCAATTTTCTCACAAAATGGGTAGCGACAGTTGTTACTATGGAAGGAAGTTGTTTTACACTCCAAGCATCTTATTCTTTCATCAAAGGACTGTCGGAAATTCTGAGGCCGTTTACAAACTACCGCTTTTAAAATAGAATTAAAAAACAAAAAACAAAAAAAAAGATTGGATGTATCGCCCTCTTCAAAGAATGAGATAAGTTATATAAATACTGAGTTCCTTTTTAGAATGCCATTCTGAAAATTTTTCTTCAGTTGTGAATTTCTGAATCTTTATTTTATGTACTGTGAATCGGGTGTTTGGATTATCAGAGTAATTTTTCTATTGAAACGCTTATTATTTCTTCATTATGAGTAAAAGAAATCGTGAACACACTGAAGAAGAAATTAAAGCAATTTTACTTGATTCTGATGAAAGTGACAGTGACCTATCAACGAAGATGATGGTTGGCCAAAAAATGATACTTTAGCTGATCTCTCGTATATTCTAAGCAAAGAAGCAGGAGATGAAACTAACGACTGTCAGATGAACGAGAGAGATAGAGATGAGGAGTCAAAAAATGCTATATAATGTACATATTATCAAAAATTTGCAAATGATTCCCTCGTGTGGAAATTTGTGGAAATTTAATATGAAGCTTTCGTTCAAAAATTTATCTTGTCTTAACAATACTATAGAAAACTTCACATAACATTTTAAAATCAGAAATTCAGCTTGAAAAATTCAACATGATAGTTCATACTAAAAATGTAATATTTATGATTAATGTAATTTTAAATGTGTTAAATCTTCATATTTAGTTTATGAAGAATGTAATGTTTTAGTAAAATGTTCAGGCTGAAAACTGAAGGAATGTATTTTCGAAATATATTTCGCTGAGTAATTTTTCCCCCGAATTTTATTTCATAATTAAATGAAGTTTTAAAAATATGTTATCTCATCTATCGAATTGTTTCGATAGATGAGATATATAACGTTTGACGTAATATATTCCCTTGGTTAGAAAAAAAAAATTTAATAGTTATATTTTAAAAGATTAGTAAAAATGAGTGGCAAAACAAAGATATTTTTGGAATTTATATTTACCCTACATTCTTTTTCGATTATTTAATGTAAAAGCAAGAATCCGTAAGGTTTTGGAAAAAAAAAATGTGAAAACTTCTTTAAAAATTTAATTAAAGTTCAAAAACTTTTCTCTTAGTATCACTATCGAAAATGCAAAGTAATATTTTATATTTAAAAATTCAATAAAGATAATCGTTTATACTAAAAAAATGCTAAAGACAATAAAAAGAAATCTTAGCTGAGTGTTGAAAGAACATATTATTTTCGAAACATCTTTCAAAAAGAGCAATAACATTTTTTTTTTATCCAACGATTGTTTTTATTTCAGTATTAAATGAAGATTTAAAACATTATCTTGTTTATCACTGGAAAGCCTTGACATCTATACTATGTAAAAAAATGTACTAATTGCATTGATATATGTATAATGTATGTTTTACATTACTATGTAAAAATTTTTTACATGGTAATATATGACATATTATTAATTTTTGGCAATAAAAAAAGTGTAAAAGCCTATTGAGAATTAAATGGAACATGAAGATGTTTTTGAAATTGCTAGTAAAGCCAGTTTTTATTTAAATGGTTTGGAAGCCTAACATAAAACTTACAAAAAAAAAATTAATTATAGAATAAATTTCAATTTTTTTGTAAAAAAATATACCCCACAAAGATGAGGAGAGAAACACTTCACACTAAAAAATATAAATACATTAGAATAAAACTCTTAAGCTGATGGAAAATGAATCTCTTTGTCGAAAACCGCAAGGCAACTATTCAAGGTAGAGCGTCGACAGTTTTATTACTTCAGAGTGCGGGGGGTAACTTCCCCTCAGCTAGGAAGAGTCCATGTCTTTCAGAGACACGTTGAGAAAGTCTGGATGTTAAAGGGAGTGCCACTTGAAAAGTGTTTGGATGTTAAAGAGTTAAATAATTGCTTAAATCTAAATGAGCGAAACATGGATTATCCTGAAAGAAGATACTGTATCAATAACGACTAATAGAGCAACAGTTATGAAAAAAGTTGGAAAGTTGATTGGTGTAAATAAGCAATGGTACTATGTTCATGGAATTCAATTAGGAGTAATAGATGTATTATACCAAAAAATTAAAGAACAGAAGAATTCAAATAATGTGGATACAGAAACTTCGGATTCCAACTTTGAAGAGAGTAAGAGTGCTAATGATATTGACAATGAAGATAATGAGAATATAATTGTTGAAGAAGATATTGCTAATCAGGATGAAATATTAACCCATCAAGAATTGCTTTGTATAATTTATAAAGATCGAAAAATTGTTAAGATATTTAAACGTTCCCCTATAAAAATTACTAAATATGACATATTACTAAAATACACTCATGTCCAAAATTAAGGTCACAAATATAAAATCTGCGAAAAAATGCAGAACTATTCATTGTGTTGCCATGAAATTTGGCACAGAGGTACACTAAAAGGGAAGAAAGAACATAGACACATAACAACATGGAAAAGATTTTAATTCGGAATTAAGAAACAGGATATATCAAAAAGTGTTGAAAGCTGAGTGTTGAAAGAACATATTATTTTCGAAACATCTTTCAAAAAGAGCAATAACATTTTTTTTTTATCCAACGATTGTTTTTATTTCAGTATTAAATGAAGATTTAAAACATTACATTGTGAATTTACATGTGAACAATTACATTGAACAATTACATGTGAACAATTACATTGTGTTACATTGTGAATCAGAGATAAAGCATTTATCTCGGGAAAAATCTGTCTAATATGGAATGTGACCACCGTGCACTGCTATACTGGCTTCAAACGAGCTTTCATACTGTTTATGTGGGTGTCAATAAATGCTTGGAGCAACAAAGCCCATTCTTCCGAAAGCGCGGTTTTTAACTCTTGGAGGGTATTGGAAGTGGGGTTACGCTGTGCAATGGCTCTTCCGAGACCATCCCAAACATGTTCAATAGGATTGTGAACCGGAGTCCTCGAGGGCCAGTCCATACGTCGAATATCCTCTTCCTCAGGAAAATCATCAACGATCTGGGCTCTGTGTGTAAGCGCATTTTCATCCATAAACATGAAGTCTGGGCCAAAGGCACCCCGGAACAACCTCACATAGGCTTCAAGGATCTCATACAGATAGCGATGTGCATTGACAGTACCCGCATCGAAGACGTGCAGTAATGTACGACTGTCCAACATTATGCCACCCTAGATAAGGATTCCTCTTCCACAAAATCTGTCGATTTCTGTTTCGTAGTATGGATGATAGAGAGCTCCTCGCTCTCTCCAGCTGAAGATTCGACGAGTGTCACTCTGTGTGGTAAATCTCGACTCAACACTGAAAGGAACACGCCCCCATTCTTGATGTGCCCAAGAATGATATGTTAGGCACCACAACAACCGGGCTTTTATGTTGGATGCAGTCAAAGGGACGCACTCAACTGGTCACCGGGCATAAAGAGCCCTCTCTGCTAGACGTCTGTATAGTTTTTGTATGGAAATTCGTATTCCAGACGCAGCAACGAGGTCACGAGCAAGTTGAGGAGCCATTGTCAGCCTATGCAGTCTTGCGCTTAATGCCAAATAGCGATCTTATGCAGACTTGTTTGCTCTGTAACGGCCTTGGCCCGGTGTTCCTGGTTACAGTACCACTTGTTTGGAATTGATTACACAACCTGGATACCACTTTCTGTGCCACTTGTAACCATTGAGCCACCTCCACTTGGGACTGCCCAACCTCAAGCCTACCAACGGTTCTCCATCTCAAGGCATCGTCTAAACGATTATGAGAACTCATTCTCACTGGAAGCAGGTTAAATTTTTTTATTTTAATGCAATATTCACAAAATTGCAGGCAAAAATCCCAGATGCCTAAACGGTCTAATTTCTGTAGTTCCACAAAAACTAATGCTAAACAACATTTTTTCCCACAATAAAGGTTAATATTGTGTTAGCGGTCCTTCACAATATATAAAATATAATTTGTTTAAATTTTACTGGCAGCCATGTAGAATTAATTTGAAAAACATTTTTGTGACTTAATTTTGGACATGAGTGTATATACTGACTGAAAATAAAACAGAATATATATTGATATTAGATTCTAAAACACTTTGGAACAGTTTACTCCTAATGATGGAACGATTTTTGAAGATGTGAAATCAAATCCAAAATGCAATAATCGACTTACACCTGCAAATTAATTTTTCAGACAGTGAATTCGTCTGAATATCCAGAACTATACCAGTTCTACTTCCAATAAAACTGACTATAGAGGCATTATGTCGGAGAGATTTTAATTTACTAACAGCTAATGCAACAATAAATTTCATGTTGCAATCATGAAAGAACAGCACAAATCACTATCTGAAGAACGTAAACGTAGATGCAGAAAGAGCGTTTACGACAGCGGAAATAGAAAATGTCTTATGGTATTTACATAATTATAAGGATTTTAAAAATGAAAAAGAGAAAATGAGACTAACCAATCCAAATCTGATCAAGTTTATAATAAATCTTCTTAAAATTTTTTACGCACAAATCTATCCACCACATTCAGAAGAATTCGGTTCAGTTGACTATTCGGTTCGGTTGACTATTCGGTTCAGTTGTGATGACTAATGTCAATAGTGAAAAGGAATTTTTCCTTGAATAAAAATTAGAATTGGCGATAAATAAATAAATAAAAATCAACGAACCAAAATACAATACAGAAATTAGCTATATCCAAAACCATCCAACGAGAAATCGATTTATTTGAAGATAAGGATTTAGAGGTAAATACTTGGAAAAAATATATCGCGTATTGCTAGCAGTACCACCAACTAGTTTAGATGCCGTAAGAACGTTTTCGACACCAGTTAATTTTTGCACAAAATTACTTTTTAGGCTTAATGACAGTAGAATGGATGCATTATGTTTTTTAAGATCATTTTTCAAAAATTTGTAATAGTAGCACAGACTAAATAGTGATATTTACACATTTTTGGGATTTAAAAAAATAAGATGTTCCTTTACTTTTTTTGTGATTTTTTATATACTATTATAATTTATAGGTTACAAATTTTTTCTGTGATATTTACACCCTCTAATAAAATTGGCAAATAAAATAAAGAAACACCTGTGTTTTATTTCTTTTTCTAAAAGTTCTACCCGGTATTAAGTTCTAAAAAATACTGAGTACCGGTATTGAAATTTTGATCCGATATTACAATCCCTAGTTGTATCAATAGAGAAAATCAGAAACTTGCTTACTTAGGTGGAAATTTCCCATCCTTAGACAAACAATTATCCTATTTCTGAAAGATTACCTATAGTATGAAGAAAATATGATCTGAACAATTATTACAATCAGAAATAAGTGATTTATTAGAACAAAGAAACGAAAAATCTGTCACAATTTGCCTCAATTCGCTTATTCATTTAAGATGATATACTTGAAAATACACTTTTTCTGCATATTAAAGGGTCTAATCTTTAATCTTTAACCAAAATTAATTTGTAAATATTTTAATCTATGATGTGAGAAATTGCATTTATCTTCATATGGATGACCTTTTTATATGATGTCATTTTCCATAGAATTCATTCATATGGCTTTGAACAATCCCAAAGAAATAAGATTTAAAATTGTTAAATAGTTGCAATATACAACTAGAATAAAATTGTTAACCTATCTTTCTTATTTGTGCATATTTGAATCACGTGATATTATAATACTGTATATGCACTTAAAATAATTTTCATTAATGATATCATCTTGTTACTTTAATTTTTAAGTCCATTTAAAATGATATATTGGTTTCAAACATAAAGAAAGTCACTTGTTCGAAGATGTTTAAAAAGTGGTCAAACGGTTAAAAAAAAAAAACTGATAAAAAGAATAAAGGATTTCAGACAATTTTTCCTCACATAGTTAACAGCTTTTGCTTCGTTTATGGATTACATAATTTATTTATTTAATATTTGTTTACCCAAAAATATATGAAAAACTGTAACTTCATTTTTATGTCGTCTTTGAACAGTGATAGGAAATCAAGTAGTTAAATAGGTGTAGAAACAATATGAAGACGTAACTTTCATTATACAAATAAAAATATCATAAAGAATTATGATAAAATTATAATATATTTTGACCAAATAAATAGACAATAGAAACAAATCAAGCCACAACTATTTGTGTCAATAAAAACATAGAATTATTTTTAAGATTAAGTTGTTAAAAACATTTTCAAATACTTTTTTGAAAATTTTGTTTCATTTCTAATTAATTAAAGTTTTAATTAATTTTCAAAACAATTTTCCAGATTCTCAATACGAATAGTCAGCCCTATAAGTAGCCAATAAACAGAAGCAAGCATTAGCTCTTATTAGTATTGGAAATAGCAATTATCTCTTTATATGAAATTTTTTTTCATATAAAGAGATGTTCATAAAACTCTTTTGATTTCTAGCCAACTTCTGTTTTGGTGTTTGATTTGTTTTTTGTTGTGCGAATACTGCATGTGAGCGAACACCAATGTGTTTATGAGTTATCCTATAGACAGCACTTCCTTTTTTTCCTTTTCTCCCATTCATCAATTATTTTTAATTTGTGTTTGATAATGAATATTTTCTATTACTAGATAGTTGTTTTTAAGTCAGTTTAATGGCCAAGTTTTATTTAGTATTCTTGAACCTCATACAGTTATGAAATCGTAAGCTTTAGATTTATTCAATTTTTTAAGCTGGATTGGGGCACAGACTAATGAGATGAAGTCTGTTAATATTTTCTTTCAATTCTATTAATATTTTATACCGTTGCATTTCAGCATTTTCGAAATCGAATTTCATCATTAAAGTAACATTCGTCCATTTCCTTTTCAATCCATTCCTTAATTTATTTCATTAATTTTAATAACTATACAATATTCTTAATACCTTAAGCCTACTTTACATCAATTTACTCATTTTATTGTTATTTTAATTATATTAAATTTACTTCTCGGTGTTATGTTCGGCAGAAATAAATTATTGTAGGAAATTCTCTTTGTTCCATGTATGAATGACATCTGATTTCTTTCTTGTAGTGGATCACAAATTGTTTTAAACCGATTTTAGCAACTATTTTTGCTTCGATTGCTTTTCTGCAATGTGGATGGATACGATCCGAACACAAAGAAGCAAAGCTTTTAATGTTACTATATATTTACATCTAAAGTGTGCTTTAAATAATAATCTTTTTTTAATCTCTTAAGCATTTTGCCAATGTGCATAAGATTTTCTTTTCACAGTTTCCATGTGTTAATCTGTAAAAATCCAACGTGTATGGAATTTTCTACTGCAATTTTTGTTAGTTATTCTGTGTTAATCATGCCTGAGACATGACTACATGGATAACAATCCGTCTAGACGAGAACATCACTTAGTGAAAAAATAAAACACTTTATTTAAATTCTGAAATATCAGAGTGATAAAAGATTTGCTATTTAATTAAAAAAGTTTATCAGCAAGGAAAAAAGTGTTTGCAGGTTAAATGGTAAAAATTGTTTGAATAATACTAGATTTTTTTCTCCTATAAATGTCAGTATTATTCCTACAGAAAATATTCAATATTTTTTCGTTTAGAAATGCCAAAAATTTAATTCACAAGCAGATAAGGTTTTTCAACTGTTAGAAAATTTAAAAAATTGATTATTCATCCACCAAAGTATTATTTCAATAAAATAGCCAATTTAAAAAAATAATTATTAAAATATTATTTAAATAATATCATGATTTATGGGAAAAAATTTAGACAAATTTTCACCCATTTTGCATTTTTCTATATAATTTAGTAAATTTATAATAAATGCGGATCATTTAGTTCTTAAAACTCTTCATATGGAAAATATTTTTTTTTTTCCTTGAAGAATGAAAAAATATATTATTTCTGAATTTATCGGCCAAGCACAATGATTTCAAAAAATTTGAAACTTTGATTGGTAAAACGTCTGTATGGAAGCTAACTAACGAGGAATTTCTATGCGATACTATAATTTTTCCAAACCCACTCCTTCACAAAGCATTGCTCCTAACTAATTATATAGTCTGTATATTTCATAACTATTAGAATTTTAAAATTAAATAAAACGACGAAAACAGTCCAAGACGATGCATCATATTACTAAATAAAATGCAATGGTTTTGTTTCATATTACGATTCTGGTTGTCCATACAATATGGATGGCAATTCCTATGTGTTCTTTTGCTTTTCATATATTTTACTTTTTAGCAGTAAATTTTTTACTATTTTTAGCAGTAAATTTAAAACAGTTATATAAACAGAAAATCGTTAAAGGAGACATTTGTATTTTAAGTATATTTCTATTTTATTAAAAATTATGACCGTTAACATTAACATAGTAAATTATATATTTACTATGAACGCTGAACATTGAAAAAAAACATGAACATTGAATATTGAAAAATAAAAACAAAAACATTGCCAACGCTGAAAAATACATTAAAAAAATTTATTGAAAAATATATTTAAAAAGTACATTTAAAAATACATTTAAAAAGTATATTTAAAAATATATTAAAAAAATTCTCTTATTTAAAATGTTCTCAGAAGATATCGGTTTGCAGAATATTCTACGTGAAAAGATGAAACTTCTTCATGTAAATTGAAGATCGTCTAGTATTTTATATTTGCAGTTTCTCTCTTAACAAGTTTAGCTAGAAACACTAAAAGTAAATTCTTCTACTGAATTCATCAATTGTACTTTATCAACCAATATTATATTGTGTAAATATGTCTTGCACATTTAGTGCAGTAATTTACTGTCATGCATAACATCCAACCTTCATCATTCTTCATCAACTGTCTTCGTAATTTATTACGATCTTACAAAGTATCTACAATCAATTAGATCAATTAGTTTCAAGAATTTGGATACATTCTTCAAGCACCAATTGATCACTGAATTCCACTTAGTTGTTGCGTCAGTGGGCAATTTCGAATGATGCACATTTCTGGTACTTGTTGAATAATTAAATGCCATTTCTTCGGTAAAGGTCAATGACTGGTTATCAATCTTTCTCTATTGAGTAGAACAGGCGTATAGACAGGATATAGACAAGATAGACTGAAAAGCGTCCTAATTAACAGATTGTGCTTTTACAATTTATCAAAGATGTCGCAATCAACTATGCTTGCAAAATCCCGCAACGGCTTATGTTAGCTATTTTCTTCGGACCCTTTTATTAAATGAGACTATTAATATATTTTTTTAATTTCTATTATTATTTCTTCTATTATTTAATTTCTACAATTTACTGTCTAAATAGTATCATTTTGTTTAATAATTGACGAAATCTCTTTCTTTCATTTAGAACCATTGATTAAATGCTTCGTAAATTTTCTTCTAAATGAGTTCAGAAGAAATTGCAATTCAGCTCAATTACAAAAAAGAAAGAATAACTTCTTTGAAACACAAAATATGTTTTAATTACACATAATAAATAATTTTTGAGACTTGATTTACGGAATTTTCATTTTTTTAAGACTACACGAAATGAGATTTTTATTATATATTTTTTTATAATTATGTATTATATTTTTAAGTAATATCATTATTTTTATAAAGAAATTTTTATTAAGAATATAATATTTAATATAGTGTATATACTTGCTTATTCATGTTTTCAATGTTTTTATATTTCGGCAATCAACTGTACTAAGATGTATCACTGCAAAGTTAGACCAAGCTCATACGGAGCTTTATTTGCCAATGCTATTCTTGAGAAAGTAAGATTTAAAATATTATTTAAATGCCTCATTAAATGTATTACGAAGACACTGAATTTATTTTAGTAAAAATGTTCTATTTGGAGAAGTCTTCTTCTTGTTTCCTGAAAATTTAAAAGAAATATGTGCCTTTTTCTACATTTAGCGATTCAGTCTCGAAGATTATTACAAAATCATAATTTTTCTACTTTTTTAAATACAAATACTTCATCTCTTCCTAGATCTTTCAAACGATTATTTCGGATCGTTTATTAACATTTTTATATCGGTCTTTATTTCCGAGCAAAAGGTCTGAGCAGAACATTTAAAACAATCTACAAGACCTAGTCATGATCAGAAATTACATGATGAATAATTAAAAATATTGGCAAGTCTGGTCGATTATTTATACATAAATTTCCCCGGTTTTTCGGGATTGATAATTCCGATGATGACGCAAATTTCAAGTATAAATGGAATTTTATAGGAAATTTGTTACAAGCATTATTCGAAAAGAAATATAAAATGGGAGATTCTGTATTTATTATTTTTATGGTGGGTTGTATTTTATTATTTATAAGAATAGTATAGGTAGTGATATGCTGATAAATGCGTTTGTTTTTATATTCCAATTTAAATTTTAACTTTAGAATTTCGAATCAATGCTAAAAACGAAACAAATATCAATTTTCAATAAATGCATAAGCTTTCCCGGATTCAATAAATACTGGATATTTCATTAAATGCAGCCTCAAAACGCAATAAAAAGTATTTACAAATCTTTTTGTCAACTTCCGAGTGCTCTATTTGAAGGTTTCCTTACAAACTTAGGAAAAGAGTAAACCCAATAGATAATTGATCATTGCTCACAAATCCTGTATTTTAAAAAAATGAAATCTGCTAAATGGACTATATATATATATATATATATATATATATATATATATATATATATATATATATATATATATATATATATATATATATATATATATATATATGTATACGAAAAGTAAAAAGTCTGATATAACTTGAGTAAACTATAATAAAACTTATAAAATGATATGAAGCAATGAAAATCGACATAGAGAAAAATTGTCATTCCCTGCTAATTCCTAAAGACAGCGATTAAGGAAGCAGGTCTTTCAACTTTATTAAGTGATTTAGTCTTAGTGCCATGGACATAAGACACTTGCAATATAATTGTTAGGCTTAAATTGCAAACCCATTGAATTTTATTTCCTCTATTTCCGTAATTTCCCAATGCATAAATAATTGCCTGGATGAAATTCATAAATCCATATCTTACTTTTTTTTTAAATCGTCTTTCTAAAAAGTAAAAAAGGATATAGATAAGATCTTTGATAAATTCTACTCTTTCAAGAATTTTATTTGACGAAAGTAAGCAGACGGAAGGAGATAAATACCGTCGAAGAGTGAAATTTTAAATATGGATTTCGAGAAGAGTTTTTTTTTAATAATTCCGTAGGAAAACCAATTCTAAATTCTACGAGCATTCCGGAGATCCGAGATTTTCATCTTAAAGCCATTCTTACCCACCAATAGCTTCTTCATTTGATTTGGTTCAATTCTTTTGAGATATGGGTTTTCCCAAGTGAAAAAAAAATAAGAACTAAAGTTGGAAGAAATCCTTGACACCCGGTTTGAAATGAAGAAAGAAATGAAGGTATTTGATGCACAGCTAGTGATTCATTTATACAACTCTATGTAGTGAATGTGTGCTATTACTTAATTTTTCAGCCTATTGATCGGAGTTTTGAGCATTTCAATTGAGCAAGTGTCTTTCCTTCCCCTTCCCCCCTATATATATTGCAACTATTCCTTCAACCTAGTTTATGTTTTGATTTTTTTTTTTTTTTTTTGTCAGAAGCAAATTTCTAAAATCTACCAAAACAATGCCAGCGCAAAACATCTACAGAATGAAATAATTCATTTTGTCAAAGTTTATTGTTAAAGAAATCTTAATTTCTTATATAAGCAGATATCGAAATATATGTTACGTCTGCATCCATTATGTTATTTATGGTTTATTATTCCTATTTTCATGTCTCCGTTTGTTACTTAAATTTATTATGACGAACATTTACTATATTTATAAACAACGAAATATTTTGTTTTAGGTCAGGGCTACTTTGAGGAATATTACAACTAAGGTAAAAAAAAAAAATATTACCCAAATTGCAATTATTAACAATTTTATTCAAAAAAATTATAAGAGAAAAATTTTCAAAAATCGAAAAACTAAAATTGACAAAAAAAAAAAAAATCCAACTTATTAAGTATGTGCGAAGCTTTTTCATTTTTTTTTCTTTTTTCTTTTTCGGATATTTTTCAAAATTAACAACAATTTTCGATACTTGGTTGCATTTTATGAACTGCTGACTATTAAAATTCTTAAGATACTGTTTATAGAAACATAGATTTTTAATAAAGTAACAAAAAGATAAATTTTATAATTAAAGCAGTTAAGCATAAAATTATTCAAAAATATTGCTTCATTTAAAAAGAAACATGTAATACTAATTTGTCAGAAAAATATCAATTTAAATGCATCAATCATAGTTAAGAGTCAAATTCAATAATTTTCATTGGTTGATAAGTATAGTGATAAATATGAAGATATCACTGTTATTATTTTCAAAACATCATTATGTTTAAATATTCAGAGATGATGATAAAAATAAATGACACTATTCTCTGTAATATATATTTCAATAAGTAAATTCTTTAAAATATTTCTTAATTTTGGTTATATAAGGAGGTAATATTTGTTTGCCAAAAAAATTGTATGTAGCGAATAAAATTCAATTATAATATATAAAAATGATAACAAAATGATTTGAAATTTGAGTTGTTATTAGTTTAAAATATGTATTATGAAATATAAAACTTTTGTACCGAAAAGTCTAATTAGATTTCTTGTTATAGAAACTACAATGTGCAAATTTAAATTAAGTTATAGAATTGATAGATTGATTTGAAGTTAATAATTGAAATATTATTTTTTTAAATGTAAATGTAAATATTATTTTTTAAATGTAATGAAATAATTTTTTTTAAATGCATTGATGAATTTTCAATTTGTATCTATTTTAAAAGTTTATATAATGTTGCCACTAGATTGAATTATTATTAAAATCAAAGAAATGTAACATTGTATGTGTGAGTTGTGTTAAACGATTCGAATTAAAAAAAAATGTTTTCTTTTTTTGAATCTTTTATCGCATTTATATTAAAATTAATGTAGTATTAAAAAGTTGAAAATTTGATTTCAAATGTAGCGGTTGTGTATTTATGTCTAAGAGATGTGGCAATAATTCATATAAACACATTTCTCCATACTTTGCTCGTCACTGTAATGCATAAATCTGTATTTGCAATTCTCTATAAAATATAGGTTTTAGTGATGTTTTATATAACTTGAAAACTGATTTCACTGAATTTATCAGTCTTTCAGAATTTATCTATTTTCATTACTGAAGTTTGATAAAACTTTTACAGACCCCCTTTTTCATTATATTTTCCTTTTAAGCAATAATTATTTAAATATTTTTATTTGAAAAGGAATGAAATTTATTTGATTTAATATGAAACGGAAAATAATAATTCTATGAATTTCTTACAGCTATTAAAAACATGTATTTTTGAAGAAACAGGGAAAAAATCATTTCATTGCAAAAATAACATTATGGTATATACTTCTAGTAAAAGGACTCCATACGTCTGATTTTATATAATTGAATATATTTTCATTCTGATATAGAACCTCAAAAAATTCTTATAAGGATTTTGGTTTTATTCTGAAGGATGTGAGGGAGACTAAGAAAATAATTATGATTGGAAAAAGTTAAGAGTTTCAATATCTTTCTTGTAAAATTATTTTAATTAAATATACTGCTAGTGATACATAATTTTCGAAAAATGTATTTTATAGGAATTGAATCAAATGCAGATAGGAGAAAATTTAAAAATAATTGAGAAATCTAGGATACAAATTGTACATATTTTTCTATGTAGTAAAATAATTTACAGGCAGAAAGATTCAGACAAAATTAGAATAAAAAGTATCATTATTAATTTTCTTTAAATGTAAAAATGTTATCAATTAAATATCAAATCGACTTATATTGAATTTTGCTTTCATTTTTTAAATTAAAATGTTAACATTTTTTTTTTATTTAAATTATTTTTAATTAATTTATTTTTTAATTTACATTATGTTAAAGTTTTTATCTAATTTATTTAAGTACTTCGCTTCTTCAATTAGATCTTAAATTCTACTGCATTTTCATTCTACTGTAAATTTTTTAAAAATATTATTTGAATTTTACCGCAGTTACGCAGAAAAATTTATATCGAAATATTTAAATTCTGCACAAACATACTGTCATATTAATATTTTTCCATGTATATTTGCACTGCAAAACATTGTTTTTTCTAAACTTTTTTATAGGAATTATAGAATTTTATTGGAATTCTAGAATTTTCTGAATGACGCAATTACATTCTACTTCTCTTCTATTATACTTCTATTGGCTGATCTCAGTATCTGAATAAAACTCTTAGATTTAGAATTGTTTGTAAGATTTTAATATAAACCCGGATACCCCAAAGCACAATTCCTTTATATCATTCCTTGTTTCTGTTCCCAAGAGTACGATACCCCATTTTCAAGTTGCACAGAAAGAAAGTAATCCTATTGTAGAGGAAACAAACTGGGAATACATTTCAGCTACGGGAAATCCTTTACTGGCTTTAAATTCAATCGTTTAAATCGAGAAAAGTCAAAATGGAAATATGATGCTTCCGTTATCTAGTATTCTTAACATCAAGAATCGAAAGAAAGGTTGAATGATAGGTGAAACAACCAAAATTGAATTTTAAAGCTATCTTCGAAATATGTCACTTCTGTTCTAAAACATAATAAACTCGATGTTTATCACCCCGACATTCGTATTCATGTCTTCACATGCTAAACAGGTCAGACGAGCTTAAAACAATATTATGTTGTTGTTTTTTTACGTTTTACCTTTATCTTGTCAATTTGGTTTTTGTTTACTTTACATTCGCAAAGACATACTTGTGTATTCAAAGGAGAGAACGCCTTGAACTTGGAAACTGTATTTAGCATTTGAACTCTTTCACTTTAGAAGGTTTCTTTTTATATTTTGAAAGATATTGCTATATGTTTTAACACGTTTGTTATAAATTGTTTCTCTTCATCTCAGTGAATTTTCTAAAATATTTTAAATGTCACCTTAGATTAAATAGGATATTTGCATTACCTGGTAAACGATGAGAGTTTAATTTCTTCGCTTTTCAATCTTTGATTTTCATGCCAGTCATTTACGTTAGAAAACGTTCTATATTATACGGAGCAATCATTTTAGTGAATGAAAGTATGTAATTTTAAATATTATCCATCAGTATATCATGAATTTCAAATTACACCATTTAAAATATAAGTAGTTTAATAAAATATTCAACTGCACATGAATAATTTCTTCTCTGCTAAATAAATCGCAATAACGTAACTTAGCAATATTTTTAAGTATCACAAATGCCTTTTCATCCTAAAGAAATCAATCATTCAATTCAATGGTAGCTTTCAGCATGATATTCAGAGCCTCCATCGCAATTTCAAAAGATTTTCAACGTAATTGGATAATCCCATTTGAAGTTATGAGATGGTTAATTTGCGTCAGATGTTTTAATTTTTGAACAGCCATCAGATAATAAACACGAAAAATTCAATTCCAATGAATGGTACTAGAAGTGGTGTAGCTTTAGAGAAATCTACTCAGCAACCCAAGATCCTTTGGGACGTTGCATGTAAACTGGTAATCAGTGACTCTTTAAGAAATCTCAGTTACTGTTTCTTGATATACCTTGGTATATTTAGGTATTAAATGAAATTTACTTGGTGGATTTCGAGTTGCTTGATATTTCTCAAATTGATCAAAAATGAAGAAATTATTACAGAAAAACTTATACATTATAAGACAAATCCATTCTTTTAAGTGAGAATGTTATTATTTTTTTTTTAAATTATCATTTTATTAATTTTGGAACTAACGCTTTCCTTAAAGTATCTGCTGAAGCACAGGATTTAATAGTATATCCAGCAGATATATAAGAATGATAAATTTGCTTTCGGTCAAAAAGTGACAAACAATAAGGAAAAATGAGTTTCAATAATTTTCTATTATGTAAATAAGTACATGTTTCTGAATTAATAAAGAAGTAATGAAGACAATATGATTAAAAAGATGACGAACATCGACGACATCTCATAATTAGAATAAAAATTTATTTTAATTAAATTGATAGTCGATTGCTTGTGTTTTGTATAATTAATCAAAAACAAGGACATATTGCAATTATTAATTGCAGCAATGCAAATTATTGAGGATTACCACATATTTTCATAATCATGAACAAAGAATATAAAAGAACATTAGGGAATAGATTATTAATGTATCTAATTATAATTAAACTGTCTCTTAAAATGCATACAAGATTAAGCCCTTCACAAATTAAACATTATTTCTTTTCTTTTAGCTAATTCTGATATTGCAGTTATATTAGAAGTAGATTTGGAGTGCAATGAATAATCCCGAAAAGATACATTTCTAGAGAATGAATAGTTCACAAAATATTTCACAATTGCCTTTTTTTAGTTTTCTCCAATTCTGGTAAGAAAGTGTTATTACATTCCGTTGGCATAATTGCAATTTCAAAACAGAAATTTATTAATGTTTCAAAATTTATCAGGTTAATATACAGCCTCTTCTGGAACTTAAATACTTCAATGAATAACAATTACCAAAAGCCTAAATATTTAAGAATGCAGCGGATTTAAATGTTTTTTTATTTTTTATTGATGAATATAATGAATATAATTATGTAATTATAAAATGAGATTAAGCAATTTTATTATTATCTTCTTCGTAAATAAAAGTTCCATTTGTCAGAGCATTGTCTGACAATGTCTGTATGGCTATTCTGCTAATATAAAATGTTTATTGTGGTGAAACACATCAAATGCATAAATTAATAAGAAATGTAGACTGTAAAATAAATTCAGAAGAATATTTACTGGAGGGGAAGATGATCTAAAAGAAACAATAAAAATCAAGGGACATAATTAAAAATTTTAAAATGTAATCTTTCCACTTTGCTTACTGTAATAACGTTTTCCTAAAGTGCATTGAAATGAGAAAATAATTTATTTTACGAAGAATAAATATCTGAAGGAAGATTAGGAAGTTGTACGCAAATAAATAAAAAGTAATTAAATATACAATATTTTCTGTAGGCGTAAAGAATAATATGATTTAAAAAAAATTAAAAAAGTAGTCTTATTTTGAATGGTTTCTCTTACCAGGGGTAAAAATCAAGTAAATATGCATTTTTGGTTCGATGACTTTTGCTTAAATATTTATATATCCATAAAATGACACTGCCATGATTAGAAATAAAATTTCTTTCATTTAGCTTATTTTCTTCTTTTCAGCTCTGAGTGAACACGGATACAAATTAAAGCACATAGATAAAATTCTAAAAACATCAGTATAGATTCAAAATCTCGTCAACAATTCTTTCCTGACAACAATTACTCTGTGTAAATTCAAATGGCAAGAAAATCATTCATTTAAACTGAGGCTTAAAATATCCATTTTGATTCTTATAGAAAGGACACTGAATAGAGCCAAACGAAAATAAGGAATCGCTTCCATAATACCAACTTTTAAATGCATTGGATTTAAATATTTCTTTCTAATTTTTTGAACTTAATATATAAAACAAAGACTCAATTTGGGACCGATTCTGGATAAAATTCAAGGAATCATTTGTGATAAACATACATTATTGGCCCAAGCTTTTAATTCTCTGTACCTCTCAACACACATTTAAAAAGCTTATGCGAATATTTAATTACTTTACAACTATGATTTGCTCGCCATTAATGATTTAAATTTCAAGCAAAATTGTATTTTGAATATACTTTTTTACATATGCGAATGCAACTTCGGATGTGTCATTATTCCAATATGCGGCACATTCTTTAATAGCATCCTATTTCCATCTATATGAATAGATACAGAATATATGTTCATGTTTCACTCAAAGATTTAGTCTCTAAAGATAACCTCGGCGGAAATTTCCATAAAATAGAGGAGAAAACATGTTAGAGGAGATTTTCCCAAGAATTTAAAATAATTGTATTTTGAGTATACTTAGATAAGTCTGCTAGTGTTATATGAAGGTGGTGGCTTTCTTCCCTTTTGTATTTCAAAGTAATTTTGTTCCGAATTGCTGTCCTTTCCTTAATAAGCAACCCATTTCCAAGTATTTAAATAGCATGTACATATATTTATAAAGAGTATCTGTTTATTTTCCACTCAAAGACTTAGAGTCTAACGATAGCTTCGATAGGAATAATAGAGAAGACATTATGGGAAATGAGGTCTTCTCAAGAATTTAAGAGAATCGCGTTTTGCGCATACTGACGTAAATCTTCTAGTACAAAATGTAGGTGCCATTCTTCTCTCTTTAAACTTCGAATGTAATTTGTTTCGAATTGCGGCCAATTCCTTAATAAACAAACCATTTCCACTTATATGAATAGATACAGATTATCTACTTATATTTTACTTGGAGACTTTATCTCTAAATATCTCCAAGGAGTAATTCTCCATAGAATAATATATGAGATGAGGTCTTCCCAAGAATTTAAGAGAATTGTATTTTGAGTACATTTATTTAACTCTGCTGGTGTGATATAGAGTTGGCTTTCTTACCTTTCATAACTTCGAATGCTGTCCATTCCTTAACAGTAGCTCATTCACACATTTCTGAATAGATACAGAGTATCTACTTATGTTTTACTATAGGACAATGACTCTAAAGATCGCCTCGGCAGAATTCTCCATAAAATAGAGGAGAGAATATGGAAGATGAGATCTTCTCTAGAATTTAAGATATCCATAGTTACTTTCCTCAGGATAAATGAGAGGAGGAATCTTTTGCTGGGACTGAGCTCATAACTGCAGGAGGAGCATGCCTTCTCAAATTGAAATACATGACAGTTTAGAGGTACTAGGATGTGTATGAATTGGAAAAGATTTTGGTAGGACCATTAGCATTAGTTATAACCGAGGAACGCATAAGTTTAATTAAGCTTTTCTCGTTGAATTTTATTCATGCAGCAACGAAATGGATAAAACTTTTATGCTTGCCAGTTCAGAATTTAAACTGATGCATTTGGAAGTCTAAGTGAAATTCCATGAATTATATTAATGGCAAGCAGGCACGATTACTGGTAAAGATTTTTCGATAATTGTACTTTAAAAATATCATCATTGTTATTACTTTTTTCATTCATCGGCACACTTTCAAACATAATTATACCAATAACTTTAATGAAACAGTTACTTTTTCGCAGCATTAATGAAATAAATAATTCATCATAAACCTATATAGATATTTTTGGAACGGGATTATAAATCAATCTCTCATTTATGAATGTATAAAAAATATCTTGCCTATTAACTTTACTACACTCGATAAATATGGTTGTTTGGCACAATTTAGTTTACCGTGCGGTTTTGTTTTTTGTATTTTATTTCAAAACAAAAAATCACAAAGCTAACAACAAATTAAATATTTTTCATTTCTATGATAGTTTTAAAAACAAGCAATAAAATTGTAATTTCTTAAAATCAAAAACGTAGTGGGCGAATAGAAGCCAATAGCTATATTTACACTTGTTTATTTTCATCAATCATCACACAGAGAATGTGGTACTGACCAATAATCTCCCATCACACACATATTGTGTGAATGGATACTAACAGTTGTTTCGGCTATCATACACATGTTGTTTGAGCAGCAATTAAAGAAAGCGAGAAAAAAATTAAGCATTAAAAATATAATAACTGCAATAAAATTTTTTTCTCTGCTAAATGACAAATTGATTTCACTAGAAAATATGCAATCTAAAACAAAAATTTCTGCAATAATTCCAAATTTTATATCCCTTCTATTTTTAATATTATTTAATAATGTCATAAAATCCTCATCACTGCCCAATCACTTGGGAATATTTTTGTTATAGCATCCAATATACTATGCTGGATAAGGAATCGAGTTAATCCTCTTAACGTTGTAGCAAATCGAAAAAGAAAAATCACAACAAAAAGCTAGTATCGGTGTAGAAAGACTTTTAATGTTTGTAGTAATCTCTTTTTAACGGAAAATCAAAATTTGTGCAGTAAATATAACAAAACTAATCAAACCAAAAAAAAAAAAAAAAAAAAAAAACCATGGCTTCGCATAGAATTAAATTGCCACATAATTTCCTTCAAAATGAAATTCTTAAGCTTTTTGTAAAGTGCAAACGACTCGAAATTCTTCATAATTTTCTACGAGGCCTCAGTTTCTGTCATTGTTTCGTAGTTTTATTTCAAAGGAATTAAGACAATGTTGTACTTGAAATTTTATTTATTCATTATTTCTTATCATCCTCTTACATTATTCCTATACTTATCAACTTTTGTTTGTTCATTACCTTTTAAATTTAATTAATTACTATTTGAAAAAGACTTTCAAAAAATAAAGAAAAGAATTTAAAAATCTCATGAAACCAAACCCTTAAACAAAGTATTTTCAATATAGTTTTTTCCGCTTATTTTGTTCTCAAAACAAATATCAATGGTTTGCAAAATGGGACCTTTCCTGTAAAGGAGTTTCGTTAATTACTTAAAATTAGTTAGAGTTCATTGTTGATTTACACAATTACCTTTATTTAATTTAACTTTATAGAACGTGGCATTTCAAGAACGTAATTGACTCGAATTTGTAATTAGAGTTACGTTTTAGCTTTCAGTAAAAAGCAGACTCCTACTTCAAATTGCTAAATTTCAGGTGAATTTTATTTCCATTTGTGTTTCTTATTCATGTTAAACAGTTTTGGGGACACTTACTGGCATGAGGTCAAAATATTGCTGGCAAGTTAATTTGAGTAAGAAATTGAAATTAATCGACATAGTGTGTAGCGATCAGCGGGTTTATCCATCCGCTGTTTATTATTTATATAAAGCATATCAATAAATGCTTATGAGAGTAAAAATATGTTTTATTTATTTGTATCTATTATATAAAAGAATTATTGATTAATTTGCATGAAAATGTTGTGGTTTTACAGAGTATACCTAAAAGAATTCGAGATTTAGCAAGGACAACAAAAAGTAGAAAATTTTGGGATCAGTGCCGTAGTATATTCAGAATATCGTAGTTATTGTTTACTCTAGTTGATGTAAGACATGTGACTTACAAATATTATTTATTCAAGTCTCTAATAATTGACATTTCATCACGTAGCGTTTCTTCTAGTTTATGTTAAATGGAATGGAATCGAAATTAGCTGATGGATTTAAAGATAATGCAGTCTCCTAAAGGTGAATTGCCTTTTATGCAAGCAAATTTAAGCTTTATAGTTTATTTTGTCTATAAAAGTAGTGTATCATAAATATGTAGGCTTAAATAGAATTTGAAATCAATACTTTGTAATTTCATCAATATATGCACCAAAACAATTCATTAATAGTATTAAAATTTTATTAATTGAATCAAAATGAAATATGGTAGCTTTTCCTCTTCTAATTGAAAACCACTTACATTATGAAAATTCATGTGTTGCTCTTTATAATAAAATCTACAAGTAATTTGAAGAAAAAAATTATTCTAAAAGAAATAATAAATGGCGGGAGTCTAATTAAAATCATTCTTTTGGGAAGGTAGTATTTTTCAGAAAAGAAGTAATTTTAATTCAAAACCTATTGACTTAAGTTACCATGAATCCAGTTAAATCGAATATTTATAAAATAATAGAGTATAGCTTAGTTACTTTATATCTTTCAGATTGTACGTTTGATCATATTTGTCTGTAGTGGCAACTGACAACCAAATTTGAATTTCTTTGTTTGATACTAGAAAAAATATATTTAATACTCGAAAAAATCAATTAATATTAAAGGAAAAAAACCATTTAATACTAGAAAAACCCATTTTACTTAACTTATTGTTATTTTAAAGAAATGCTTATTTTAATGAATAAAAGGTATTATCTGATTTCGCTACTAAAAAGTAAGTATTACAAGCATAACATTTTGCATTATAATTTTTTATAATAATCAAGAAATGATATTAAGATATGCTAATAATCTTATTTTATGCATACTCTGTTTTTGTTTTATCTCTAGCTGAAAATCAGTTATAGAGTTTTAAATAGAAAACAGCACCTTACTGCACCTTTCACCACCATAATGTAATAAAAGTTGCAATATTTCTTATTTAGAGGAAACAAGAAATAGTATATCCAAGATAAATTTCTAGGATTGTGATGTAAATGGTAATTTGTGTAAGTTATCTTTATATCACCCCTGATCATATGACCTATCTCAAACGATTTTCATTCCAGTCTCAAAAACAATCGCATTGATGGTAATTAAATATGTCTCATGAATCTGAGGTAATTTTTTCCTTCCATTTATCAGTGAATTGGAAGTTTACTCTCAAAAGAAATATTATTTCAAATATTTGTAAACATACTTTAATCTATAATCAGATATATTTTATTTTTCAGTGTCTCAATTCTGAGAAATTTAATCTTGTGATTAGTTTTAGTCAACGAGTTTTTGGATCGAGATTGCTTTCTAGATTACTTTGAGATCTCGAGATTACATTAGAAGCCTTTTTTTAAATTTTTTAACTACTTTATCTATTATATCCGACCAAATTCTGAAACACCTGCTCTGCTTCACCTTGGTAACTAAGAAACTCACTCAAGTATTCCTCTTATTGAAATGAGAAAAAAATGTTGCTATGAGTATGATTTTTTTATCCTCACAAAAATCATTGAATTCTTTCTTTTGACAGAAATATATTTGATACTTCAAAGCCAAGCAATTTATAATCCACTGGATATTAACACCGTATAATAGTGGTAAACCTGTTACCATATATTATGTAGCAAGATTAGTTTCTTAAACCTGTGATAGCAAATAATATCATGGAAAGGTTAAAAGTTATTGGTTTTATTTCCTTTAATAAGAATATTTTTACTGCCGTTATATTCTGCATTTAAATGTAATAAGCTTACAGGACGATTGTTCATCTAGATTTCATGTAAAATTCAATCATTGCAAGTTCGTGAACATAGACCCAATATATTGTCAGTTTAAATATATATTGATCTTTTCAGTTATATCTCCAGAAAATGTAAGATCTTCGCAGTGTCTCAGCAAAGAGTAAGAAAAAGTAAAGAAAGGCCAAAAGTTAAATCAAATTTTATCACACAGTCTTGAAAAATTAGCCTTACAGGCATTCGAATCAAGAAATGCCTGCGAAGCGTAAAAAAAAAAAAAAAAAAAAAAAAAAAAACTATAGAAAGGTATATAAAAAAATTCTGCTTATTTAACAAAAAAAAATGTAAGAAAATCTGTATTTTGGAAGTAGTGCTAATTTTTTTATATAATATAATTCTTTAAAGATTTTCCTCATTCATTAAATAAAAACGTAAGTAATATATATAAATTTTAAAGGGAACAAAGCTTTTTAAAACTACGGTGTTTTGTAAATAACTTTCTAAAGTACAAAAAGAGGTTTAATTAAAAATAACAATCTTTTCTTTTTATATGAATATATGAATAAAATTATTTTTCTGACTTGAGGTTTTTTTTTTTTTTTTTTTTTTTTTTTTTTAAATAATAAACGCTGGCAAACTCCCCCGATCAAAAGTGCAACACTATGTTGTAGCAATGAATATCGTTAAAGATTTCTTTAAAACATAATTAAAAATGCTAACATTAAGAATGTTACTTTTTTGAAAAATTTAATGAATTTTAAACAGATCAAAAATTGCTATAGAATGATTAACTTACATATAAAGATAATGAAAAATAAATTGTGAAAATCGGTCAAAGGCACAGCATCCTCTCCAACTGATGTTGTTGACCTTATGTCGGAGTTTATAGAAAATCATAATTTTAAACATTTCCATATTTTTCAAATGTAAAAGTATAAAATCAAAACAACAATTTTAAACTTTAATAAAAATATGACATGAAAGTCCTTAGAAAAATTTTGTGTGTGATATTTTTTTTAAAAATTACCGAAACATTGCAAAGTATCTTGTAAAGAAGTGCACAAATGTAAAAGAAAAGTTTTAAGAAAGTTCAGAATGAAATACTGGAATTTTGTTATGGAATAGAAAAATATTACTATGAAAAGAACCGAAAGACATTGAATTATAACATAGAATTTCATGAAATGGGAATTAAAATTAGAGTTTTCAGAAGAAAATATTGAGTTTTTCGTGAACCAATTGATTAAATATTAATCTTCAAAAAACGATTAGCCAAATATACTAAGATCTATTAGCAGTTAAATATGAAGGGAGTACCAAAATTAACGCAATATTTGAATTTGCCAATATTCGTGCAGCAAAGTAATAGCGACTCTATTAACAATTCATTTTACAGCTGATAATTTAGGATTACTAAAAATTTGTTGAACAATATTTCAAAAATAATGAAAGTCTGGTGGTCACAGTTCGAAAATTTAAGACTTGACCTCCTAGACCATAAGATCATTAACACCATTGGATTTCTTTTTAAGGGGTTATTTGAAGTCAAAGGTCTATTCCAACAAACCTTGAAGCACGCGTGCTTCGAAGGAATAAATTCAACGCTGCATTTATGCAAAGAAAATCAACGAAATTCAGTCACATTTATGCAAAATGGCCATGGAAAATTGCGACAAAAGAGTGCGTATGTGCCAGCAAAGCCGTGGAGATCATTTACGCTATGTGTTATTCCATACATAACCCAACTCTGCATACTTTATGATTCAATAAAAATATAACAATTTAAAGAAAAATAATTGAATTTTTTATTACATGTTGTTTTAGCGTGCAACGCTCCGTTTTTACTATCCCTAAACTATGAGCTGTCAGAGTTTTTTTTTTTTTTTTTTTTTTTTTTTTTTTTTTTTTTAATAAGGATGTCATCACTTTACTGCACGAATGTTGGCAAATTCAAATCGTGCGTCAATTTTGGGACATCTATTATTACCCTTTGTTTGGAACACCCTTTATTAGAAACCACTTATCTATTATATTAAAATCCCAATCCTGCAAAGGAACAGGGACTAAACAAACAAACAAAATCCATGCTATTAATACGTAATTATATATTTTAATCGGAATTTTTAATTTCATGTTGCTGTAACAGCTGATACTATTTAACCAATTCAGAAATAACTGAAACTATCGGGTTGAAACATGACAAAGTAATGGAACATCTTCCGCATACTCATTTGTGAGTAATGAAATTATTGGTGTAAAAGATGTGATTATGTATACAAACGCAGCTGGTCCTACTAATCAACCAAAGCTAAGTGGAACTAAGGAGTTGAAACATGACAACGTAGTGGAACAGCTTGCACGTTATAGTTTGAGAATAATGAAATTATAAAAGCAAAAGATATAATTTATATATACACTATAATAGAATACAATGAAGGACGAATGATCCATACTTCTTTAAAAAACATAAATTTTATAAGTTTGATTAAATTTTGTGATTTGCTCATATTCAAAATACAATACACTCCCGAGTATCCGACTCGCGACATTCCGGCATAATTTAATTATCGTAATTAAATGAGGAAAACAAGGCGTTGCATTAGAAACATAGCCAAGGCATTGTATGCACGTGTCTGCTATGATCCTCCTAAGTGTTGTGTGGAAAATACACGTTATGATAAGAAAAGAGCAACGCTCTGCTGGTTGTTCATAGTTTCGTTCAGTCTGTAACAGACATCAATTGTTTCTGCTGTCCCTGATTATAATTGCACGTAAGAGTATTCGTAAATTGTTCTTGGGTTGTGCTTAATGCTTTTTTAAATATATACTGTATATAAATATATGTAGTGAAGATTACAGAATTTATGTTAAAATGTGAATAGTTAAAATCATTTAACTTACTTTTCCTCTAATAAATTTTTGAAACGCGCAGTGCAGTATATAAACTACCTGTACAGAGCTTTCTATTTTAACTCTAAACGTTACCGGCAACTACTTCTATGATTTATAAAGCCGTATCAATGTTCACATTCTACGTGGCTTGAGATAAATGGAGGGGTTAGTAATCAATAAGAAGTGAGAAAATACGTATTATATACGTGCAGTGAGATTTGGTATAAAATTTTTGTCCGGTCTATCGTGCAATTTTGTTATCCGTCTCGGTCTTCCGCCACATTAAGCTGGATACTCGAGAGTGTATTGTACCAATACTTAAATACTAAACCAAGATTCAAAACCTTCTTCACATAATCGAAAAAATGAATATTCAAAATACAGATACCTAAATTTCTAAATGAATGCATGTACTCTAAATAATATGTCACATTCAGGCATAAAATAAGTAAGATTTTCCATAATTCTTAACACACGATTTCACATTGAAGAACGACTTTCTGCGAATTTAAAATGGAATGCTAACTGCATTCTCTCTTCGGCAGGGAAAATAAAATTGCTTCTATTCGGTCCTTCAAGATGAAAAAATAAAGAAGAAAAGGCAGATAAAAACATCATAGTTGACAGGTTTATTTTTTCAATAGGCTGCATTTCCTCCCCAAAAATTTTTGAAATGGGATTGAGAAATTATTTATTTGCACTAGACATCTAAATTTTTGAAGCGAGATGAAACGTTCTTAGAATCAGATATCTGGAATAAAATACCGCCTCTTTGTTTCCCTTCTCAAAATCATAACCATAAACTATAGAAAGAAAAATCCAGTTCTCCCCTGCTGTTTTTATCTCGTGCATGAGCACGGATTGAATTGTAAGCAATCGAGCATAAATCGATATTTCTCATGCAGGAGTCTAGACATTGTCTGAAATTGTGTATCCTTGCACATTCTGACAACATGTGCACATACATTATTCTTATCCATGGACTGTTTACTGCACAGTTCAGACAAAAATGGCTTGTCTTCTTATAAAATAATCTCTATAAATATATGTGAATTTTATTTGGAAAAAGTTTATATATATATACATTAACAAACTAAGGTTTGACCAGAAACTTCACTATATAGTTTCGAAAAATTACTTGGAGAAATCGTAACAAGTGACTCTTAGCTCTAGTTATCTAATGATCCACACATTATATCTATTTTATCTAGTTTTTATCTAATTTTTCTAGTTTTTATCTAATTTTTCTAGTTTTTATCTATTTTAAAGCATTGCAGACATTTTTTTAAATTTTATTTTTAGTTGGAAAGCAATATGTCTAAATTCCACCTGTTTAAATTCTTTAAAGCATTAACTCTCAATGTTCAATGCAATTTAAAAATTTGGTTAAGTTTTTAAAAAAAATAGCTTGAATGCATATGAAAACGTATCATATTATAAAAACGAATGATTGTGAGCATTTTAAATGTAGGTCATTAGATGAAAATTTCTTTCAATATTTACTTTTTAGTATGCAAATTATATTTTTTACTCAAAAAGTTTATTGTTTACTCAAAAGAAAAGTTTTTACTCAAAATTTTGGCGAATCTTTACTTTATTGTATATGCGTTCAGTTAAGATGCTTATTGAATTCCAAAATCGGTGCCTTTTTAGATATTTATTTATGATAACATAGATATATAGATACTAACTAAATTATTAGCATAGCTTAACGTTCATACAACTCCTCCTAAATTCCATCCGTTGAGTTTCGTGCCTGCCACTCAAATCTTCGTTCTCAGGGGTGGCTGTTGAAAAACACTATGTAAACAACAGGCGGAAACGCCATCTGTGCACAGTCCGCAACACACATTTTAAAACTCCCTGAGTTCAAAAATCACATTTTTGACATTATGTTTGTCTGTTTGTCTTTGATTAGGATAACTGAAACACGCTTTGAGATAAACGCTTGAGATTTGATACATGGACTTTATAATGAATTTGTAGATTTCAATCAAGTTTTGAGATAACCAAATCCGTCAGTGGTTTGATTGCACGTCGGTCTATACTTTTACAAGCATGGAAAGGCGAGAACACCTAAACGCAATGGCTTAAATCAATGAAATTCGGCATGTTATCTTTAACTACTACAATAATTCTCTGTAAATTAAGTTTTGGTGTCAATAGGTTGGGTCTAAATTACATATTCTCAAGATAGATTCAGTAAGGATACTAGATACACGACTAAGATTTATATTACCATATTTATTGTTCACTGATGTTCTTCTAAGTATTCACAGCCTTATCGTAATTCGTTATCATTTCAATAGTTGTTCACTGCCAAATTTTTATTTCATTTCGTTGGAAAAACTATGTCTGAAACACAAACTCATATTCGTGTATTTTTAATCACACACCAGGGATTAATATCCAAAATATTGTCATGGACTACAAGATAGTTTTAGCATAAATGCTAAATTCATACTATAGATCAATATTTTGTAACTATTATTTATCAATGCTATTCAATCCATTTGCGGCCTTACTCGAGGTCCACAATTTTATGTGGGTTAATGCTTAATAGTATATTTATCAGAGAGTACGCCAAAATATTTTGGAGTGGCCACTCCCATTGGTGATTTTCCTTCTCCCTTTCTTTCTGTAGAATTGGTTAATATAACTGCTATGAACTATAAACTGTTGTCTAATGTTAATCATTGAATAATTAAAGTAATAATTTTAATTGTTAATTAATCATTGTATGCATATCCTAAAATCTATAATAACAGTGCTAGATGCTAATTGCTGCTGAACAATGAGTTAAAAGGAAAAACAAGAAATTTGACGTATGTGAAAAAAGTCAGCTGTTACAAGATTTATGGTTTCCTCTTGAATAACTAAGAATTGTTAGAATTGTTACTTCTGCTGCTGATTCTGTTCTCTTGCTTATTTACCAATTATTTTTAAACCATTCGGAATCATTTTTACTTGAATAGCGAAATAACTAGTTAAAGCTTAGAGTGGAACATAGTTGCATTTAGAGAAAAATCAAATATAATTGTGCATGTGATGGCTCGTCATTTTTAAGTATATGGTGGACTAAAACGATTTACCTGATTACTTTTGTACATGGAAAGATATATCAGCTATTGGTATGGTGATTACGGTTGACAAAATTCTATTTAATTGTTTTTTCAAACACGCTAATTGTAGATCGATGCATCAAAATAAATCAATCTCTTATGATATAGTGTCATAAACCGAATTTATATTTCAAACTTTTAAAGAATCATGCACTATAAAAAAGTGTCATGATATAGAAAAGTCACTAAATGTCGAAATAATGCAATAAGTTAACCTAAAAGAGCATTTTAATAAAAGCATTTCAAAAATACACACAAAAAATAGGAGATACAACATAAAATCACAAGAACAAAACACTAAACCTAAGAGGTTACAATTCCATATGGTTAGGAAATGAATAGTTTCTCAAGCTGTAGGAAGACAATCAAAATGGCGTAGTTCATGACGATTTCTTCGTTTGAAAACGCCAAATCCGTTATGAAAAAAATTGTGCCTTCATTCCCGATTTTCTCTAAGAATTGCAATTAGACATATATAAGAGATGATAGCACTGTGCCACTCATACCATGATCATTAAATTGATCACCGATTGAAAACTATTATTAATTAGGTTCTCAAATCTGATGGCTGCATTCAATAATTGAAGAGGTCTAAGAAACAAAGCCAATATATTTTCCCTTCTTCTCAAGTTTTCCTTCTTATAAATTTTGCACAATATTCTTGAAATATTGTTATTATTTAATATATTAATATTTAATTTGTTTATATTTTTGTTCTTTTATATTAAATATAAATATAAAAGAACAAAATATAATGCTTGCATCCTCCTATTTAAAATTTTTTCCACAAATTTCTTGTTACTCATAAACTGGAGATGACATTTAGAGCAATTTTGACATTGCCATCATAATATACAGTATATTAGAAAACTGAATAAACTTTTATCAAAAATATATTACAGTTAACTTTCAATAACATTGGTTGCAAGGAGATTAAAAGACATCTCTCTATTTTTTATATTTTTATTTTTATAATTTTTAGCATTTTCATTGGTCTTTATTTTCTTTTTCTATTGGAGATTTCTAAAGATGTCTATTTTTTTATATTCCGTAAAATGCTGCATACCATATGTAGCATACTGTTGTTTCAGTTTCATATAATGTTCCTTTCAAATTTGTATTGTTAATAATTAGTTTTAGAGCTTTCAATTAACATTTGCGCATACTTATCTAATCAGCAGAGAACCTATATGCAACAGGAAAATACGCTGGTAATAAGAATGAGAGTTACTTCTTAGTCTACACAAAAGCATATGAAATGCTTCTTGTTGTTGAATCTTACAAAAAATTTAGCTGGAAGCGTATTGATATTTGATAACAAAATTAAATCTCCTTCATCTACATTCTCACAACCAGAGTTACTTGCTTTATACCACCAACCCAATATTATTGCTTTGATTCGAAATTCACAATAGTATAGTAGTTATAATTTAATTTCTTGCCAAGAAATGAACGGAAAAATTATGTTGATATAAAACATTTGTTAAACTGCTTCTTATTGGTCTCGAAAATTAAAAAAATGAATTTTAAAAACAATGAATTGTCAATTTCTCTTCAAAAACGTTATGTTATTTATGTCGTGAAAAAGAATACTAATTACCATGTTTGGTTTTTATCTATTTTTAAAAGAATGAAAATCAATATAATTACACTACTTACAGAATAATCTATGAAACATTAATATTTAAATCATAAAACATTTTTATATTTCCACAGAGAGCTTTACCTTTGCCTTCTTCCACTGAAAATGAGATTCAAGAATCATTTTAAGAAACACGTCAACAGAAATCCAATAAGAAGTAAATATTAAAAGTATTTTTTTTAATCTTTTGAACATTTTGCTTTTCGGATAAGTTTTTCCAGAAGGATTTCCCCAAACAAAGCGGTTTTTATTTTAGTTCTATCAGAACAGAAGGACATGTAACTCACTTTAGTCATTTTATCAGCCTACGGGTTGAAATCTATGACCACATAAGCGTAAACACTATACCAGATTTAGCGACCCGCTTCGAAATACATTTCAAACTCTGACTCAAATAAATTCAGTTTTGGAGAAACGGCTTTTTTCCCTCTTTCGTGCAATTGCCCACTCCATGTATATTGAGAGGAGTTGAATGCCATTTATAAAAGGATTTAAAATTGGATCCAATAGAAACAATATTCACGGAACTTTGATTTCGTTATTGTCTTTCGTTATTTTTGGAACCATTTCATCTTGTATAGTTGTATACAATATCAAGTAAGCAAGGATTCTGAAACATGTAAAATCTATTTTTATTATAAAAATATAAAAATAATTAAGGTTTTACAGATTCCTTCATTGCTTTCACATTTCAATAAAGTGCTTAAACCATATTTCGCAGAGTGTTTAGAGTTCGATTTTAAAGTTAATAAAGATGTTGCTGTTTAATTTACTGTGTTATATTAAAATTTCTTAATATTTTTCACATTTTATTAGAATATATCTACGTTTTATATTTCCCCACTTTGATTTTTTTAATACTAAACAACATTCACTAGAATGTATTTCAAATATTTCTTACAATATGTATTATCATAATAATACAAGAACCAAATTTGTTCTTCATTGCATTAAAAGGTGAATTTAAATGTATATTTTTTCCAGAAAGCTAATAAGTGTATGCTGGCATAGAACTGATTTTATTTTACAAAGGATTCAAAACTTTCAATTCTTCTATTGTACAACGGAAGCTAAAGATTCAAAATTTGCTGGACTAAGTCTAAGGTGTCTTGCTCTTTGCCTAACATCTGCAGTATGTTATCTAGTTTTGTTATTTCCTGCTATATTAATAAAAAGTTCGAGATTTTTATTTTTTTTATCAGTTGAAAATGAATTATGGGATTTCCCTGAGAACATTCGAAGAGTGCCATGTGATCGATTAAACAGAATATATTTCATTCAGTTTAATTACATGAAGGACCTCATCTTTGTTCTTGGTTACAGACACTGGAAATTTCCTACCTTAAGAAGTTCAAGCCTTATTCGTACCATCTTGATGAGGCGCCGATTCATGGAAGCTTTAGAGTGTCATCCGATAAAATATTACATTCTTGTATTGTCAGAATTATCTCATGCTTCTATAAGATTCTTTTGAAAAGAGAATATACTTAAAAGGCAACAGTTCTCAAATTCTAATAGAAGACTTATAGTCCCTATTTACATATCATATGAAAGGTATCTACAATGCTTAGTTCTACAGCTACTTTGGAGTGAACAGAAAATAAAGAAGATCTTCTCCATTCTTTGACAATAAAATAAATACCGATACTTTTTAAAAGGGGATTTATTGTTCCCGTAAGCGCTTTAAAAATGATTGTAACAGAAGGAAGATGAGCCAACATTTAAAAGAAAGCATTGCAAATTATTTTCATGCAAAAATAATGCTATTAAATAAATATTATTCAGATTTATTTTTCAAAATTGCTTATCAATTCTAAATAGAAAATCACATACTTATTCAGCACATTTGCTTTAGCTGAAGTAGAGATAATTGATTATCTTCCCTAATGCCATATTTTTAAAAATATTTGGATGATACATTGGTGTGTGTATGTGTGTGTGTGTGTGTGTGTGCGTGTGTGTGAGAGAGAGATGTTATAGAATTAGCGAATGCTCAAAGAGATAACTCAGTATCAAACACAAATTGTGGAATGCTATTAAAAAATTAATCTTCTAATCTATGCAGTAAGACTTTAAAAAATAAAGGTAAAATAACTATTTGATGCAAGATAGAAAATATTTATTACTTCGAATTAGATTTAATTACAGTGGAACCTACATAATCCAGATTCCTGAAATTTAAAATTTTGAATTAACTTATCTTCTTCAACGGGTAACATCCATGTGTAATAGAAGATCTGACAAAAAAAAATTACATTAATCTTCCCTTGGAATGATCTTCATCATGATTCATGCTTTGGAAACATTTCCATATGAAAAACATAATGAAATTTTCTAAAAGAATACATTTTCTGCCACAAAGCAGTCCATTCCCAACGTATCAACGTAATATAACAATGTCGACTTTCGATAATAACGCAACGCATGTAATCCAAATGAATTGAACATTGACTTGACCCGAGCAAACAAAAGAGCAAGTAAAAAAACTCCATCACTTTTGACTATATAAAATCTTTTTGGCGTAAGTTATCAGAGTAACCGTAATTCATTTCTGCTCAAAGTCATTATCCTTAGTGGTATTATGCTAGTTTATTTCAGCACATTTATGAAATGGAGAATAAAGTCAAAAATCCAAGCTGTCCCAACAAATGTTCTTAGGCAACTAATTTGCCTTTGACTCTACAGTGAAGTGTGAATCACTACTTTTTTTCTGCTGTCTTACGCAGGAATATCAAAACTAATAGTCTTCTGCCTTTATATATTAAAAGTAATTTACTGGATTTCTTGGAATATAAGCAAAAGAAAGCCTCAACTAATTTGAATTCTCAAAGCTGCATTGTATGTCACTTTATAAACTATTCATTATACAAAAAAAATATTTTATATTAATCAAAAATTCCTTCTAAATTCTTGAAACCTAATTTTATACAGCAATGCTTTTGCATTTATACATATAATTTACATTAGCGGAAATCTGTTAAATATGCTTAAAATTTCATCTTCTCTTATACAAATAGAAATTACAACAAAGGTTAAACTAATGCCAGTGAGAAAAATTCGAGACTTCTGTGGATATAATTTTTTTTCGGCAATGCACAAGGACAAAAAGATGAAAATGAAACAACATATACATTCTAAGAAAACCGTCTTTTATAATAACAAAATATTTCATACATTTCGCAGAAACTCGCAAAATAGACAAAAATTAAACAAATGAATAATTAATACCTTTGCTTTAATGGCAAGATAGGTTATTTTTCTTTAGTATCATAAATACAAAAGTTTTCTTTATTTTATTTCCCTGCACATAAACTAGTGAGAAAAGTAACGATGGTATTTGGACTAATATTAGAATATAAAGAATTTATTCTATTTGAATTGATTTCGGTGAAACTTTTAAAATAGAAGTAGAGTCGAAGATAAATCTAATATTTGTAAAATATTTACTAATACTTTGCAAGAATTTCTGGAATTTTCAGAAAGAAATGCATTTAAAATATAAATTTTTTTTTGATAAATTTGAAAGTGAAATATTTTAGAACGACAAAATAAATCAATAAAAAGTTAAGGCTCCAATTTTAAATAATTTATAGAAATGCAAAGTAAAAAAACTTTTAATTTTTTGATTAATTAAAATGTAATTAATTTTTCCATTGATTTGTACATTAACACATTATTTCCTATTTAGAAATTTTCTGTTATCTCTCTCTCTCTCTCTCTCTCTCTCTCTATATATATATATATATATATATATATATATATATATATTACACATCTAAACTACAACATTAAATGTAACACATTGATAACATTAAATGTATAATGGAGTATTTATTTGTTACAAAATTGATACTTATTTCAAAAATTAAATTTTGTCTGTTTAGTATAAATATTTTTGAATAATAATTTTAAAAGCTGTATTTTATATATTAATAAATAGCATTTTTTTTTCGTTGAAATTCGAGTAAAAATGTTATGAGAGAAACTTTGGCCAAAAGATTACATCGATTAAAAATAATTTCCAACTGAATTACAATCATTGGCATAAAACTTTATATTTGATCTAAATATTTATTTAGAAAATAAACCCATTGCCAAATTTTAAGTAATAATTCAAACTTCTAGGTTTCAAATTGTTGACTGAATGACATTTAACTATATTATTGAGAGAATGTAACGACAAAAAGAAAAGCCAGTTTTACTATTTAACATTCCAGCTGCGTGTCCCGTAATTTTCGCAGGTTGGCATTTAGTTCATTTTCTGTTACATCCCACGTTCTTCGCAGTTTAGAATGTTTATTTTTTACGATAGCAGATTTTTATTATATTATCATCGTCATGTTAGTTCACTTTAAAAAAATATATGTAAACTTGTTTGCAACATTGCATCTAAATAATGATTTTAAAAAATTGCACAACCAGAGGGTTAAGTGATACAATCATAAACCAAATTTCATCCCTTATATCCAATTTTGAAACTTCAAAAGATATTTTTGAAGTTTTTCCTTAATTTAATTTTTGTCTCCGATCTGAACAAACTTCTCCAAACATTTTCATTGTGAGAAGCAGACAGTCCTTTTTTTTTATGTTTTTAGACAACTAGTTCCAAATTGAACCAATCTATTTTGAAGCAGGAATAATATTTAAAATGTTTTAAATTCTTGTTGATGAGCTTTTATTCAAGCATGATCTAAAATAAGAGCTTTTGATTATTGTTTTATAATGGAAAATCAAGGAAGCTTGTAAATTAATGGCAAAATGTAGACATTCATTTCAAGGAAATATCTTTATTTAACCACAAATAATGTGTCATTACTCAAATTCAGAAACTGATAAAATTTTGATAAATTCAATTTGAGAATAATTTTATACTGATATTAGTAAGTATTACTAAAAGAAAAAAATATAAACATGTGTATAATTTTATAAGTATTGTATATAAGTATTCTCGCATTAAGTGAAACGTTTAGCAGAAGAAATGACAGTCTTTTTTTAATGATTACATTAAGGGAATCTTATTTTTCTCATCACCTGTTTGGAAGAAGAATATTTCAAAGAGTAATTGTAGAACAACCAAATTTCGATATCCGAGATATTTCAAAACAAAAAACGTATCCTCCAGACGCAGTTTGAATTTTCAGTCTGTGATAAGATGAATCAAATTTAGGCGCCCTCGATGTATCTCTCCAGAGCCCCCCCCCCCCCTCTCATTTCTCATGCTTTCCAAGAAAGAAGAAAAAAAGTAAATAAGTAAGCACTAGAAAAACAAAAACAGGAGACAGTTCGAAATTTACCTTTTTCTCCTGTCTCTTTGGACCTTTATCTATTCCCTTTTCTTGTAGAAACTCTAAGAAAGTGGTTAAAAGCAAAATAACAGTTCAGCAGGAAAAAGGGAACATAAAAAAGAAAAAAGGGAGCATTGCAGAGGAGAGAGAAAAGACGAGTTTTCGAAAACTCGTCGCCTTAGGAATTCGTAAGAAGAAAATGGAGGAGAAGTTCTCGTCTTAAATTTGTTACTCTAATGGACTGAAGACATCACGGTCTCTGCCATTAGACATCCGATATAAACCATCTGTTTGATCCCTTTAGTATGTTTTTTTCACGTGGTTTGTTCATATTCTGATGTAATTTAATTCATTTTTCTACAAGGAAATTGTTGTTCTCTTAAGGAAGGGTGGAATAGATCAGGTGAATCCTATAATGTACAGGGGGGGGGGGGGTATTAAAAATACACCTTATACTATTTCTATTTTAAAAATTATCAAATACATCTTGAGCTTTAAAATTTTACAACAATTTAATTCATTTTCTTTTGTTCTTCATTTAATAATCGCAGCATTTGATTTAACAGAAATACAGTAAAATCTATTTCAAGAAATTTCAATATAGCAAAGAAAAAAGATTAAAAATTGTAAATGAAATAAAAAAGCATAAAAAAGTAAAAGTATAAAAGAAAAGAAAAAGTAAGATAATAGTCTTGCAAGAAAAAAAAATTTCTTGACATTCACAAATATTTAAAGTCATACAGTGAAGTCAGATTTTTTTTTTTTTTTTTAATAAATTCTGCATTATAATTTCAAACTTAAAATGCAATTCCACATTTTCTCATAAACATAGAAAGAAAAAATGATAGATTTAAACTGAATACTGTAATGTCATCCTCGAAAGATAAAGTATAACCGTCTTTTGTGTCTAATTACAATATGAGTGAGCATAGAAATAAGCAATTTGGGGAACCAGTTCTTCAATAATTACAAATTTTCTTAAGTTTAAGACGAATATGCTTTACAACAAAAACTATATTATTGACAGAAAACTCTATTTTTGGAGAGAACGGTACACCACAGTCTTATGTGGGAAAATGTCGCTGAAACTTTACAAAAAGTGTTCTAATAAAGAATGATTCCACCCCTAGATACGATGCATTGGCGGCATTGACCTTCCATGCTGATAATCTTGTCGGAAATGTAAATAGGAAGCTAAAATAAGGCGTATTCTGGCAATTATAACGACATTAGAGAAGTGCATCAAAAAACATCATATTTCCTAAGGTAGCTCCAAAAATGCTATATAAGACTCATGTCTGCGAGTTGACCATTTCATTTGCTCCCTGCTGTGACCCACAAGAGAATCTTCAATAAACCGAGCATGGTACAGTCGCACATTGCATCAAGAGAAAATCATTGCCAATAGTAGCTCATATGGACGGACGTATGGAACATGGATCCTGCTGCAATATCTCACGGTTCCTCACACAAGTTCACATGGAACACATGTAGGAACACATGTAGGTCAGTATGAGTACCGAGATAGAAACCAAATAATTTTCTCTCGTGTGAACTTGGACTCTTCTGTGAAAGTACAGAAGACAATTGCTGACTGCTCCAGGAGGCGTGTTTTCTTTCCCAATGCAAATGGGGATTCTGTGCACTGTCTTCAAAGAAAGATACATAAATAGTCGTTTTGCCTGCAGACTTGTACTGTGAAGGTGTCTTCGTGCTGTAATAACGTATCTTCTTCTTCCTGTTGCCACAAAATTCTCTGCCATGGGCTGAGGCACCATCATTTCTATCCATACGTCCGATCGTCATCTTAAAGAATCTTGCAAACGACTTCTTATAGGCATTGTCGGACTCTTCTGGATATTTTCAACTGACTGCCAATAACAACTGAAGATCAATAGTCGTGAACAAAACGTACACACGAATTTACGAAAGTTAGGTTTTTGCACAGAATCTTCTACTCCAATATAATTTAATTCTTTATTAAAAGTGGTACCTAGTGTTTTTTCATAAGGTTTCTCTAAGTTTGTTACTATCTTGCCTGTAAACTGTAAATTTTAATGCTACTTAAGTTTTAAAATTTGGTTTTGTATAATAATACTTAAAAATAGCAATACATAACTGTTAAATATGCTATCTATTTTATGCGTTTCTTGATAATTTTTATTTAATCTGAAATCGATTCTTCAATACCTATTTTGGAGATTGGCAGCTTTCGAGAAATAAACATAAAATGATTTTATTTAAATGAACTATAGCCATCTATCTATTTTCATTAATTGTCCATATATTCCTATAATTATATTTATTTGAATCCGAGATTAAGATTAAGAACATAGCATTATTTGCGGCCTCGAAAATAGATTACACCCAATCGTCTTTCCTCATTCTAGATTTTCAGTTATAAAATTTGTTGATCATATTTTACATTATAAAATAGAGCTTCATAATATATATATATATATATATATATATATATATGTGTGTGTGTGTGTGTGTGTGTGTGTGTGTCTGTGTGTGTGTGTATTTTCTTTATTTCAAAACTTCTGCGCAAACTTCAAAAATCTAATTTTTCGAATTTTTTCCATATATTCAAAATAGTATCTCGCTATAAATTGTGAATATTCAGACTGCTGGATAAAAAGAAATTTGATTTTCGTCAAAGGGTTCATATAGTTTGATGATTTGATGACAGGGATTCCCATAATACAATAAAAATCTCAAATGTCATAGATATTTCTTTATAAGGTAATTTCAGCTATTTAATGATTAAAAATATTTAACTAATACGAAAAATATTTCTATGAAATCAAAGTTTAATTACAATTCAAAGCAGTGATTAGCCTCAAGTAACTTTTGAAATATCAGAAGTAAAATTACAATGCATTTTAAGAGATTTGCAATACTGAGTTTTAAATAATTGATTAAATGATTTGCGTCCGTTTATTTACTATATGACGATTTTGTTCGGACATATTTTCTCTACACTGTTTTATGGGGGAAATTATTTATTTTAAATTTTTTAAGTATATAAATAAAAAATACATATTTTAAGTACTGTTGAACGTAAGAAATTAGTTTAGTAGTTTGTCTTCGAAAGCGGGTTAAAATACAAGAAAAATAATTAAAACCAAAATATAATGGTAAACTTGAAATTTCAAATCCTTCACCCATTTCTGTAAATCTGTTGGAAAGAAATAGAAAGCATTTTTCATTTGCCTCTAGTTTTTTTTTGTTCGCTAATTTAAATTTTTTGCTTTAACATTTTTATTTAACATTGAAATTTTTTTATTTAACATTGAATTTAATACTTAAATTTCCCTGAAAATGCTTGATTAATATGTAATAAATAAAGTAAGAAAAATTGTGACCATAAAAGATGTAAATTGTTTTTGAAGGCTGGAAAAATCTGAAATTTGATGTCAGAGAAGAAGTTACAAACATAAATAAATCTTATTTATCTTAACAAAAAACTTACGATGAAATGCGTTCGTTTAAGAGAAATTTTTCAAAAATAAACATAATTTTTGCGAAATGAGGCAGGAGAAATGAAGTGTTATTAAAATGATTAATACGAGCTTGTAAAAGGATTTTGGAAATATCAATAAACAATATTAATTAAATATATTCATTTTCATGAAAATATTTTCATACAATATTTTCATACAATTTTCACTAAAATTCTCACAAAACGTCATAAAGTGTGAAACATATAATAATGTATAATTGCGATAGGATGATCAACTGAACATAAAATTGAATTAGGACAGCGGTTCTCAAACTTTCAGTGTTTGTGGCCCAGTTTTCAATCACAATGTTCATCGCGCCCCCGCGTTCAGTAGAATGTATACAACAATAATGTATATTGAGTATTTTGGATTCTCTTTTTAAATTATTTTTAACTAACTGCCAATACAAGAGAAAAAGCGTGCCAACGTTGGCGAGAAATCACATCTTGCATTTTGGACAAGCCGGCGGTAAACAGATGAAGCGAATGAAAGCGGGGAAAATTTAAATATTATATTTGAAATGAAAACCAAACAGGGAGATAACGTTAAAAGAATATGAAAGTAAAAAAATTCGTTTATGAAAGTTAACCTAGACGGGGTGAGCTAAATTTAGAAACTGGGAATACATTTTTTCGAATGATAAAAGAAATAAAACAGAGCCATGACTAAACAAAAAAGAAAAAAATAAGCAATGTTTGGGGAAGGGAATCCACACGACCTATGCCGTCTCGAACATGCGCAGAGCAAATATTTTCTCATAGGAAGAAGAAAGGTGTTCGATTACGCAAGTTTCAATTCCAGCCAATCTCAAGTGAATGTGTATGTTATATATGTTTTTGTGTTAATTGCAATGCACCATATTAAATATTCACGGCAGTAGATTTATGCAGACTCATGGATAAATTTATAAATTTTTAAGCAGAAGTAAGCAAGCATTAGACGATAGTTAAGCATCAACAAGTACACAGACGAGCGTGGTTCCGAAAATAAAATCAAGAAAATATTCTGAAGAATACTTAAATTTCGGGTTTACCAGTGCTGAAGTAAATGAAGAAGAAAGGCCCCGTGTACCATTTGCTCAAAAATGTTGGCCGCAGGCAGCATGATACCTAATAAACTTAAACGACGTTTGGAAACGCTTCATAGTGAGTACGTCAACAAACCCAGAGAATACTTCGAATTAAAATTAAAATCATATAAAAAGCATGGATCATTTTTTAAAGAAATTTTGTCTGTGAATAAAAACGCTTTAATTGCATCTTACAAAATTTCATATAAAATAGAAAGATGTAAAAAAGAAAAAGAAAAAAAAAAAAACTCACACCATTGGTGAGGAGCTCATTTTGCCAGCAGCAATTGAGATTGTAGAAACTATGTTTGGAGATAATTTTTCATAACAATTGCAGTTCGTATCTCTTTCAAATGATATTGTTGCTCGTCGAATTGGCGATATAGCAGAAGATGTACAGTGTCAGCTTTTCTCTAAGTTGCGTGACACAGAGGAGCTTTGGCTTCGAAAGCAATGAGTCCTGGTCTGAATATTCTGTTAACTACGGTTGTAACCGTAGTAAATTATATAAAAATGAGACTCCTGAAATCGAGAATCAAGCGAGACAAGAAGGTCATCATGTGGAAAATTTTTGCAACGTGTTTATGAATAAAGAGAAGAAATCGCCAATTTCCTAGCAGAAAAAAACAGACCGGGGACCGAGAATTTTCGCGATGGTTTATTTGTGATGAAATTGAGGTACTTGTCGGACATATTCGACAAATTAAATAACTTGAATCTTCAACTCCAAGGAGAAAATACACATACGTATGTTGGATACGAGTGATAAAGTTAACGCTTTTTGTAGAAAATTGGAATTGTGGAGCAGAAATTTAAAGCACAAACAGTAACAATGTTTGCAAATGTGAATGATTGTACTAAAACCTACAAGGCTGAAGAAGAATATGTAAATGTTGTTTTGTAATCATTGAAAATCTTTTAAATATGCTGGTAAAGAATTTCAAAAAGTATTTTCTTTCTGACGACAAACTGATAGCAAGTTATGAGTGGGTTAGGAATCCATTCAATAAGATTCCCGAAGGGCTCTCAATTGATGAGGAAGAAAAATTCATAGACTGGCGAAACTAAAAGACAATTTAGTAATAAATCGCTATTTGAATTTTGGGCAGGAGTAAGGATGATTTTTGTGCCCTAAAAACAAGGGCATTTCACATTTTATTACCATTTTCAACATCCAACTTTTGTGAAACTGGATTTTCTGCTGTGGCTTCTTTGAAGACAAAATATAGAAACAGAACTCAGAGTGGCTATTTCTAATACTAAGACTTCCTTCGAAAAACTTTGCTTTGCAAGACAGGCCGAAGAAAGTCACTAATAATTATTAAATTTGTTTTTAATTTAGTATGTTTTGATTAAGTAAATTGTTTTACTTTAATAAGTTATTAAATATGTTGAAATGTATTTTTTTCTATGTGTATGTGTACTTTCCTTTCAGTCAGTTATTCACTTATTTAAAATAATTTTTTCTTTTGGATATCCCCCCCCCCCTAGTATGCTCGCGATCCCCTAGTGGGGCGCCCCCCATAGGTTTAGAATCGCTGAATTAGGAAGTTTCTGGCAACTGTATTTAAATAATTTTTTGGGTTAGGGAACAGAAGTGAAAACTAATTATCCCTATTTTGCAAATGAAAATAATATAACAATCTAAAATTGAACACATTTTGATACACCACAAATAGTTTACTTAGATTTTCTTAAAACTCTATTCAGTAATCAAACGATCTATCCTATTAATTAGTTTTATATCTTGAAGATTATAAATTATTTTTATAAAAATGGTTAATATGAAAATAAAATAAATATTGAAATCCAAACACTTCATAGTAGCTACGAAAATTAAATATTTAAAGACCAGCTAAAATAAAGCTCTCATAATATGCTGATTGTTCAAAAGTACTAGAAGAGGATTAGGTTAAATTCTCGTTGTGCTTTAAAATGAAATGTTAATTTGTTAGATTTTATATTATTTACTCTATGATCTCATTAAATTATTTATTTTGTAATAACATTTGAAGTTATTCTGAACGGAAAAGCGCAAAAGTGAAAGCAATAAATTGGAGTAAACTTTAACTTCAGTTTACAAATTATAAATAAAATCTTTATAAAAACGTTTTCCGGCAGCATTTTACTTTATCTTGCACTGAAACTGAGAAGTATAAGAAAAGTGGCGAGATATATTACAAATTCAAACAATAAAGCATGAATAAGGTCTAAAAATGTTCAATCAGAAAGATACCGAAAATAATACCAAACAAATTCAACCAATGTTTCCATTTTAAAGATTCAAAGGAGCAATATTTTGTAATTAGATAGGTCTGAAAATTACCAGGTAGTCATGCTTGTAGTTCATAAGAATGTTTAAAGAATTAGATTGCGGAAATATCTATGTCAGATAAAAAAAAGAAAGAATTCTATTTTTGCTATTTACGAACATTTTTATTTATTTTTTGCAGTGATTATCCCTTTTAAATTTCATATTTTTGGATCTTCTTGACAGTGATTGTAATCATCCAAGCATATTTTCACATCCATTTCTTTACAAGAGACAGGCTCAAAACAAAAAGTCGGTAAACCAAATTCCCCAATGCGAGATAATTTAATGAAGCCGTAATCATCAGGCATAGTTTATTTATTTTGTGCATCTCCTTCTCTATGATTAGTAAAATATAACATAGAAGTTCTCTTTGAATACCTCTAGTTCAACCCATCTCACTTTTCCAGTCTTATAAAAAAAGAAAGGATAAATAAACAAGCACACACTAAAGAAAAAAGCAGAAACAGCTGAAAATTTACCTTCTTTTCCTGTCTCTTAGGTCTTTTATCTATTCCTTCCTTTCTTCGTTGCAGTGACTCTTGGATAGTGGTTAAAAGCAAAAGAACTCTCAGTTCACAAAATACGAGTAAGTAGGGAACAAAAAATAGAAGAGCGTGGAGAAAAGTAGAAACAAAAAATAATAACGAGTTTGGGAAGAGGCATCGGCTTGGGAATTCAAAAGAGGAAATGTTTCAGTCTTAAATTTGTTACTCTAATGGACTGGCGACAACGTGGTCAACCATTAGACATTCGTTATAAATCGTTTGTTTCATCCCTTCAGTGTGCTTTTCCCCTGAAATTTTATTCCAGGCTTGATGATTAATTTAATTGATAGAAGCTACAAAAATCTCTGCGGAAAGATAGTATTAATGAAGGAATTTATTTGGGGTCTAGCAACAAAGAGCATTTTCATTTAGACAATTTTTATATCTATTATATCGGTATTAAATGTATCGGAACTTGAAATGCCAGATGTTCTTTTATTGTTATTTTGATTAAGAAAAAATGAAGCTGTTGTAAAAAATTCAATTAAAAAAGAGTTTCTGAGTTCAAAGTATTTTATCAAGCCAATTTAACAACAACAAAGAGCATTTCCATTTAAACAATTTTTGTTTATGTTATATCGTTGTAAAATGTATTAAAACTTGAAATGTCAGATGTTCTTTTTTTTTTCTTATGGAAAAATGAAGCTGTTGTTAAAATTATAATTCTATGTATTTTACAAGTACAAAGTATTTTATCAAGAAAATTTTATTAGTAATGTGTTAATCCAACTTTACCATGTATGAAAATCTGACATATGAATTAAGGCACTGAGCAAAAAGAGGAAAAAAAAATATGTGAATATGTAAAAGAGATATAGTTTTTACTAACAATATTTTTCATCTGATTTTAATATCTAATAGGAGCGTTGTGCTTATAGTGATATATCATAGATGTTGAATATTTAAAATGCAAATGTTTCGTCAATATTAATTATAAAACTTGAGTAAATATTAATTAAAAACTACTATTGTCTATGCCAAAGCCTATTTCAAAATAATTTTTGAATGTAAATCAATATTAACAAATTTTTCATTGAAATTTATTCTTCTTGGAAATATATTACATACTAGCCGCCTTTGGCGACCAGCCGGTTCGCCAATCTTAATGTTCGTGTAAATTTTAATAATTAAATAGGTTGAACCGGAGTTTAACCCCCTTCTTCGCCAAGTTGCGATAACGACCCAAAGCTGGCAATCTTTATTATGCACTATAATTCAACATCTGCTCCTTTGCTTTTGAACATTTCGCAAGGCCGTTGTTGGCGATTTTTAAAAATTGCGCAAGCAGGAGGTTAAACTCCGGTCGTAGCATTAAATATTTTACGCAATTCCAACTTTAATAGATTCTTCAGCAAAATAGTTTAAAACTTCAAATTTTGATAGTCATATAATTCACTCATAATATTATAAAGGCCTTCAGTTATAGCGTGATATGTATCTCTCTAATGTTCTGTTACGCCTCGTAGAAATTATGCTTTAAATTAAAGTGTAAATGATTAATCTGCAATTAATATAATAATATTTTTTACTGAAACAAAGCATTTTTTTAATAATATGATTACTGATAATAGAGTCACTGAGCGTTTAAACTTTATGGTCACTAAAGAATATCTTTCTTAATTTATGTAATAACTCAAGAATTTGTCAACAAAAATTTCTCAGATTCATCATGAACAGATCGATTCATTCACAATGTTTAATTTTAAATGCATCAAACACTAAGAAAATAAAATGAATCGTTTAAAATAATCGGTCGAAAACAGGTTTAAAAAAAACTACTTAAAAAAAGATGTACTTAAAACTATAAGCATATACAAAAATATATAACTAACATAAATACATTTTACTTACAAAAGCATGCAACTAACATAAAAATAATTTAAATCGTCCGTTGGTTGTCATGCCAACAATCAGAACAATGCGCATGCGTGGATTTTCTTCGCTAGTTACGTTAACGCAAATGTGTAAATTTTTCTACGCCAGTTGGGGTAACGCTATGCAGATTAGACATTTTTAATTTCCTTTATTCTGTGTTATTTTAATTCAAAAGTACTTCAGAATGAATCTGAAACATGGATTAATTAACAATGTTTAATTTTAAATGCATAAAACATTAAGAAAATAAACAGAATCGTTTGAAAGAATCCGTCGAAAAATTTTAACCCTAGCCTCATTACTGTTGGGAGAAAAAAACAACTGATTCTTTACTTATTTGGCGGTGGAGGAAATGGAAGATTTGTTTGGCGGAAAAGTTGGCGGTGGGGAAAATGGAAGATTTTTTTGGCGGGAAAGTTAGTTTTTAATTAATAATTAAAATTCTAATTAAAATTTTAAAAAAAGGGACCCCAGGTGCACATTCCCGACCTCTAAGGTATACATGTACCAAATTTGATAGCTGTATGTCAAATGACCTGGCCTGTAGAGCGCCAACACACACACACACACATTGAGCTTTATTATAAGTATATAGATAGCACAATTCCGAATTTCCAAAACTTAATTATTCGAAAATAAAGTAATAAAAATTACTGTTGGGAAAAAAAATGGAAAAAAAAAGTTAACGTTGGAAAACAAAAGAGAGATCCGGTTCATTAGTAATTGTGGCTTTTTCAATCGAAGTAGATTATTTTAATAATTAAAATAGAATGCATGAAAATTATCATACGCATTAATGATATTTTTTTAAAATACTATATATTTTAAAATATTTATTGTTTTCTATAGCTTATGTGAATTAAAATTTAATGCACTCATGTTTAGTTTTTTTAGAAAAATTTACGTCTGAGATCTTTTATGATTAATTATGCGATAATCTGTATTCCTGCATATCCAAATTCCCTGGATACTCCACTTATCCAAATTAAATAAATGTTTGAATATTAATCAGAAAATATATTTTTAACATAATTTAGTAAGATATTTTTATTATGATTTGTATGCAAAGCATTTTTACAAAAGAAATTCTTTTCTGAAAATATGATAGAACTTTGAGGATAATTTTGGAATAAAGACAGCTGTTCTCCTGAATTCTATTATTAATATTTCAGCTTGAGATATAGCTTAATTTTAGCTTCCTTATTTTGAAAAATCAATTTAAAATTGCAAATATTATAAAAATATTTAAAATTTAATGCAATAAGAAATATTATAATGTAAAAAAATAAATTAATAATAAAAACCTTTGTTACAAAATATTATGTTAATAACAGTAGTCAGGTAAGTTCAATTTTTTTTCTTTTCTCATCTATGAAAAAGTATGTACACTGATAATGCATCTCATATATATGTAAAATTAATTTGCTTAAAAATAATGATATTCATAAAAAGTATTGATATTGAAAGAATAAAGATAAAAAGTATTGATATTGAAAGAATAAAGATAAAAAGTATTGATATTGAAAGAATAAAGATAAAAAGTATTGATATAGCATAATCGGTCTGTTAATATAGATGCGTCTAAATGTTTAATTAATTATGATTGAATTTTTGTGAAATAAATAGAATTTGTATTTTCTCCTCCATTCCTACGGAATAAGGATTGTTAGAGTTCTTTTATTTATAAACTAGCCGCCTTTGGCGACCAGCCGGTTCGCCAATCTTAATGTTCGTTAAAATTTTTATATTTAAATATTTTATGCAATTCCTACTTTAATAGCTTCTTCATCAAAATATTTTAAAACTTCAAATTTTGATAATCATATAATTCACTCATAATATTATAAAGGCCTTCAGTCATAACGTAATATGTATCTCTCTAATTTTCTGTTAGCATCCGTAAAATTTATGCTTTAAATTAAAGTGGAAAGAATTAATCTTCAATTAATATAATAATATTTTTTACTGAAACAAAGCATTTTTTTATAATCTGATTACTGAAAATAGAGTCACTCAGCGTTTAAACTTTATGGGCACTAAAGAATATCTTTTTTAATTTATGTAATATCTCAAGAGTTTGTCAACAAAATTTTCTTAGATTCATTATGAGCAGATCGATTCATTAACAATGTTTAAATTTAAATGCATCAAACACTAAGAAAATAAAACGAATCGTTTAAAATAAACGGTTGAAAACAGGTTTTAAAAAAACTACTTAAAAAACGATGTACTTAAAACTATAAGCATATACAAAAAATATGTAACTAACATAAATACAATTTACTTACAAAAGCATGCAACTAACCCAAAAATAATTTAAATCATCCATTGATAACGTTGTCATGGCAACAATCAGAACAGAATGCGCATGCGTGAATTTTCTTCGCCGGTTACGTGATTTTTTTTCTACGCCAGTTAGGGTAACGCTATGCGGATTAGAAATTTTTAATTTCCTTTATTATGTTTTATTTTAATTCAAAAGTACTTCAGAATGAATCTGAAAGATTGATTCATTAACAATGTTTAATTTTAAATGCATCAAACATTAAGAAAATAAACAGAACCGATTGAAATAATCCGCCGAAAAGTTTTAACCCTAGCCTCATTACTGTTGGGAGAAAAAAAACTGAAGCCTTTCTCGTTTGGCGCTGGGGATAATGGAAGATTTTTTTGGCGGAAAAGTTGGCGGTGGGAAAAATGGAAGATTTTTTTGGCAGGAAAGTTAGTTTTTAATTAATAATTAAAATTCTAATTAAAAATTCGAAAAAAGAAACCCCAGGTGCACATTCCCAACCTCCAAGGTATACATGTACCAAATTTGGTAGCTGTATGTCAAATGACCTGACCTGTAGAGCGCCAACACACACACACACATTGAGTTTTATTATAAGTATAGATTAAGATCAGTGAATATAAGAACAGAGAACCTCTCCTGAAGTCTATTGTTACCAAAATTCCAATAACCTGAGGTTTCAAATGCGATATCAAATCGATATTTTTAAATTTTATTCACATACATTTGGCTATCATTGTTAGCAAAATTAGGGATGTCTATGCACGCTAAAATGTGATATTTCAGATTGATGAATAAATAAGATTTAATCTTCTAACAATTAGACCGCAGTTCAGGGTCGTAAACTGGATATGTATAACGAACATAATCTGTTAAAATAAACACAAAAAATGGCTGAAGAAGGCTGACTGACTTTTATACTGGAAAACCATATCATACATGCATTACGTACATCCATTTTGGCCATCGTCTCCGATTAAATATAAAACTAACTAAAATTTTATCTTATATCTATATTAAAATATAATTTTTAAAAAGATGGTAATTTTCTTTTTCCTTCTTAAGCTATTTTTCTCCTAGATCACTTATTTTTAAAAATATGTTGTAGTAATTATTTCGATATACTTATTATCAATTTAATGTTCAGAGAAGTAATAGGAGGTTGTGACCTTTTCCTCCTAATATTTATGCCGGAAAGTGGATCTTATAATCAAGTTAACACTGGAGCTTTTCGGACGTGGGAGGCATAATTATAACACTGATTTAGGATAATCTTTACAATATTATTATAATTTATAAAAAATAATATTTTTTTAGTGCTATGCTTCATATAAGGATGTAAACGTACCATTCGTATAATAATTATTTTTGTAAATACCTTTCAAACGTTATTACATTTAAAAAAATCATTTCAAGGCAACATAAAAGAGTAGACAAAATAAAACCACTCAAATTGATGCAAAAAATAGCCATAAATATTTTTGTACGAGCGTGTCCATTTTTATATTCATCTTTCGAAAAATCTAAAGATGAATATAATAATCACTTTAAATCTAACCAATAAGTAATGCAAGATATCAGAGCTGTTAACCCATCCAGGAGTCCGATTGCATATCTATGATCATGTTATTCTGCCTTCACGACACATGATATCATATATATATTTCCGCTAAAGTCGGAAAGACTCGTCTCATAAGTGATACCATAAGCCATGAAATGGGGATCGCGTGATCACGAATTTTTGTTCACGGGCCTTCTTCTTCTTCTTGCGTACAGCCGACCACCCCGCCACCACTGAACGTAGCAGTATCGACAGGATTTGTTGTGGCCGACTGCTATCTTGAGTATTGTCCATCCTTCCATTGACCGATTTGTCAAACTGACATTCTCCTCTAGGTAATTGGCCACAAAGTGGTCAATTATTGTCCTTCTGCCTTATCTACAAACTCTCAAATAGTTGGTAAAAAACTGACAATTTTTGACATCATGTCCTTCAGAGTTTTAAGATTACCTGGTACCATCAGTACTGTACTTAAGTCATTATTTATAATTTTCAGATTTTTTCTTAACTCCGAAATCTCAATACATTCCTTTAAATAGTGGTAAACAGTACCGATTCCTCCACAAATGCATTTATTGTCCTGCATTCTTCCAAATCTTTGGAAATATGCAGGAAATCTCCCATGTCCTGATATAATTTGAATTATCAGTGGATGGTATCTTCTTATTTTTATTTCTGGATTAGGAATAAAATCGAAAGTTACTCTCCCGTTCTTGGACATATACCATCTGTCAAACCATTGCAGCTTTATTTCTTCTCTTATTTCCCATTTTAAGACGCCATTTGATTTGGGGACAACCATATCAACACCCTCTTTCTGTGCCGCCAACTTTGCATATTGATCCGCCTTTTCATTACCATAGATCCCAATATGGGCCTTAACCCAATTCAACTCTATCCACTTGTTAGTTTTTACACTTTTTATCTTTTCTTTTATCGTCCATATTTCCTTATTACAATTGTGAGAAGATTGTATGGCTTGTAGGACTGAGAGAGAATCTGAAAAAATTGAGCACTTCTGTCCGTCCTCCACCCTTTCACAATATTCAATGGCCATCTTTAAAGCTTGCACTTCTGCCTGGAAACTTGTGGCATGGTTCGATAATTTCACAAGACTTTTATCGATCTCTTTCCCATAGTAGTATACTACTATTGCAGCTCCTACTTTATTTTCATCTTTTGAACCATCTGTAAAAATTTCTATTCCATCCATATCTGGGATTTTAACTTGAAAACCGTGACTAAACCATTCTGTAGGATGTTGTTCGAATTTGTCAAAATACATCTCATAATCATTTTTGCTGAAGCATTTGTTTCCTATTTTAACTTTATTACTAGAAGTTCTTATTTGAAATTTAGTGAAAATTTCCGTTGCTCTGAGGTCCATTGGCAAAATTCCCGTTATCACTTGAAGCGCTTCTGTAGAAATAGTTCTATAAGCCCCAGACATAATGATGAGAGGGCGCCGTTGGATTGAATTTAATGTTTCTCTGATTTTCTTTAGATTTAGCCGATGTCCCCATGCTCCGTGCCCGAAAAGAACAAATGGCTCAATGGCCCCAGTGTAGATTCTTCTTAGATGGTATTTCCTTTTTCCATAAAATTTATCCGCAACTGTCACTAGTTTATATGTTAATACATCCACTTTTTTCTTGACCTTATTAAAATGTGACGTAAATGTTAATTTACTGTCCCATGTAACTCCCAAGTACTTAATTTGATTTGACACATTTATGTTGTTATTGCCTATTTTTATGTTAGGCGGATCTGTTAATTTTAAACGTTCTCCAAATGTAATAGGCATTTGAATTGTTTTCCTTTCATTAAACTCAAGTTTATGAATTTTGCCCCATTTTACTAGCCTATGAATTATTTGTTTTCCTTTAATTTCCAGTTCATCTTTTGTTCTTCCCGAGATTATTAGTAGCACATCATCGGCATACGCCTGCATAAAGCAGTTCACTGGAAGATTGATTTTAAATGCAGAATTCATAACCAAGTTCCAGAATAACGGTCCGCTGCACGAGCCCTGTGGCACTCCTCTATCCATTATAAATTCCCAATTATTCTCTCCATCTTGGTAAATACATTTCCTTTCATTTAAGTAATCTTTAATCAATTCAAAAAGATTGCTCGGGCAATTCATTTTTATAAGGGCATATAAAATGCTTTTCCTCCATACGGAATCAAATGCTCCAGCTACATCCAAAGATATAACTGTTGTTTTTAGTTTTTGATTCATCGCACCTTTTATTTTACTCCATAGTGCATTTTGTGCTGTTTCACAAGAGTGGTTATATCTAAAACCATATTGATCATGATGCAGTCTATTTTGTGCCGTTAATAAGTGCTGTACTCTTTGAGTTATCAGTTTATCCAAGATTTTACTTGCTGTGGTTAGCAAACAAATTGGTCTATAGGATTTAGGATCCTCTAAGTCTCTATTAGTTTTAGGAATTAAAATCAGTTTTGCTACCTTCCACTGATTAGGGAACACACCTAATTCTAGGCACTTGTTGTATAACTCTAAAAGTATGAATGGATTCTTTCTGTTAATTTCAGCAAGCATCTCCATTGGGATGTTGTCTAATCCAGGTGTTTTCTTTTTGGCCATTTTATTAATCGTTGTTCTTATTTCATTTATTGTAAATATTTTATCTTTTTCTTTTGTTTTATATAACTCAATACTTTTCCTCATTTTCTTCTGCTTTTTACTTTCTTGTTGGGATTGTTCCTCTTTGAAAAGGCATCCCACAATAGTTTCTATAGTTTCTTTTGTATTATTGGTTTTTGTACCATCCTGTTTTTTGACACCGTGCAAAACTGTTTTCCTTTTCATTTTATCTGCCGCTAATTTATAAGGTAGCTCAAAAGGGTTCATTCTCGTTATTTCGCTACATAACTTTTCAAAGCATTCAATACTTTTCTTTCTTAACATCCCTCTGTATATTGATTCATTCTTTTTATAAATTTGTCTTCTCTTCATTCTCTCTTCAGTGTTTTTACATCGTTGGTATCTATGCCGCAAGGCTCTTGTCAGTTTTCTTTGTTTCTCCAGTTCAGTGTCCCACCAGGGGACCCTGAGATGATTTGTCTCTTTACTGTTCGATCTTTGGCTAATTCCTTGAATGAATTCTGTAAATTCTTCTACCCATACTTCTAAATCTTTTTTAGTCTTTATCCTTTGCATTGTTTCTCTTATATCAGCATATTTTTCAGCCACTTGAAAACTAATTTTTCGAATTTTCCACTTGCTTAATTTAAATCTTTCTGCTGAAACAACTTTGTCACCCATATTAATTTGAAAATCCAAAAAGCCATGGTCACTCAAAGTACTTTGGATTACCTTCCAGCCCATCACTTTGTTATGCATGTCTTTAGTTGATAAGGTGACATCAATCCAGCTTCTTCCACGTGCAGATTGGAACGTTGGCAATGAGTTTGGATCATTCCAAATAACAAGGTTCTTCTTAAAAATGAATTCTATAAACGAGCCGGCTTCATCTTGTGGTCTATGATCGGGAATTTCATTTCCCCACAGTCGACTATGAAGATTGAAATCTCCTCCAATAAGTATGGATGATGTCCCCAACTGTTCAAACAGATTTCCAAGTTCTCTGCAGATTTCTTCTTTATTGTGAGTCGGTGGGAAGTATGCCGATACCATAGTAATTTCACTATTTCCCACTGATAAATTGGCTGCTACTATGTTTTCGCTAGTAAATCTTGTCAAAACAGAAATATCTTGGTTTCTTACTGCTATAATCGCCTTCCCGTAAGGGTGAGAAATTATTCTCCATCCTAGGGGAAGTCCTATTATTTTTCCTTTCATTGTATATGGTTCTTGTAACAAGTAAACATCTGGAATATTGTCCCCAAACAAATTTGGGAGTTCTTTTGTTGCATATTTACCCCGACCTATATTATGTTGAATAACACGCCAAGAGTAATCATTGAAAGGCTTATTATACATAGTTCGTCTGTTTAATCAACTGATCTCTCTCCCTGATAAATACAGGGCAATGCTCCGATGTTGCAATATGATCCGTTCGAATCATAATTTTTGTTCTTTTGCGATATTCTTTACAGTTTCTGCATTCTGGATTTTGCTTTGTGCAATTTTTATAGTTATGCATTTCCAAGCACTTGGAGCAGCTATCTTCTTTTTGCATACATTTAGATCGAACATGCCCAAATTTGAGACATTTGAAACATCTAAGGGGTTCCACAAATTCTCTAAATCTATACGATCCGAAACCACACTGTAATCTTGCTTTATCTTTAATTATTCGGAACGCTTTGGGGTCCAAACTTATAACCCAGTGAGACGAGCTGCCTCTTCCTTTTTTCCTAAATAGAACCCGCATATTCCCTACTATGTCATTGCTTAGCTTGATTTGATTGAGAAAATCCAATTCCTCCTCCTCCCTGGGTCTCTCACTCTTTTCCACATCATATATAATGATTTGAGGCATTCTTATCTGTGGAGTAGTAGCCTTGCATACATTTTGCAAATTTGTATGACTGTTAATAGCATCTTTTAACTTTGTTACCATTTCCGGTGTTTCAACTTGAATCAGAACTCCATTTCCCATTGCTGGCTTCAAACCCATAATTTTAATTTCCATCCCCTTTGGGCTGATATTCGCTTCTAACGTCTTTCTCATTTTAATCGATGTGTCAATTTCCTCTGAAATTGGTCTAACCACCAGTGTAGGCAGGTTTGCTTTAGGTCTTAGCAATGGTGATGTTTTATTATCGTTTTCATTCGCGTTAATTATTTTTTGTTGAATTTGATTCCTTTCTTCCCCCAACAGCTTTTTAGAGGCTTGGATCCTTCTAATAAACGTTAAACCTGGTTTTAATGGAATTTTTTTCCCCGCTATACCATCACTGTTAAGATTTTTCACCACATTTGCGAATGTTGGTCCATGATTATCATCTGTTGAATTCATTTTGGTTGCTGAAGAATTTGACAAAACTTTCAAAAATAAGTCTCTCAATTCTTCAGCCGCGTTACCTTCAATCCTATATTTACTGATAATATTTTCAAATGTTTCCAATATTCCCAGTGGGCCAAAGGGTTACTTATTTTCCTCTGGTATTTCGTTTTCACTTGCATCTACATTCTTTGCTTTTTTAGCATTTGCAATACCATCATTTCTTTCTTTCTCTTTGGCTTTAAGAGGAATGCACGGTCTTTTATCTTTAGGGAGATTTTCCCCTGTTTTCATTTTTACATTTTTCTTTTTCCGTTTTGTGGCCATTTGCATTTTGCTGTCCGTCTGCATTGACGGTTCAATTATCTCATTTGAATCAGAATCCGATGATTTTTTAAAGTCTTTATATGTCAATCCTTTAAATCCTTTAATTGGAGTTGGTGTATCGGGGATTATCATTCCCGCTCCTTTTGGCGAGTAAAATAAATTCTCATCATCAGTTAGAATATCGCTATCATCAGCAAAGTGTTCCCTATCCGTCTTGTTTATGTCTGATTCCATTTTTTTCCCCACAAAGTCTAAATTTCTAGTGCAACAGAGAGTAAAGCTTAAGCAAGCTTTTAACGAAATGTTTGGAAAGCTTTCCCAATTTTAAATTTGAATTATTAGAAAAGAATGTAAAAAAACTGTCCAAATAAAATCAATAATTTTTTTTTTGCACCAAAAAACCATCAAAAGTGTAACAAGAATTTCTTCTAATTAGATGCACTAAAGAGAACTGATATTTTCCAAACAATTTTGTTGTCAACAAATAATCAACACATTTATGGACACTTTCCATAAATTGGAATTTAAAATGGGTAAAAAATCACAAAATAAGAGTCTGCACAATAAAGAAATCTTTCGATACAGAAGAACAATATCCGAGTCCTGCAAATAGTTCATGCACTGAACGCAGATATCGATAGCAGTTTCTAAAATGGTAAGCAAACAACAAAATGGCTACCCAAACAAGTGGGCGTTTCTGCCACAACTACACTTCAGAAAGTCAAAAGCTTCTAAGATGCTAAAGAATTTTGGAATAAAATTCAAAAACCTGTTACTCCAGGGTTTCAGCTACACTTGATCATCACATTCAACAGAAATTATCCATCATTTTTCATTTTATAGCCATATTTTGAAGAGCACAAGAAAATATCAACCACGCCGATCACTGCGGATCCGAATTCGTGTTCACGGGCCTAAACGGGTTAAAAAATAACCTGGTTATCAAACACCATAAATAGGCCATTAATACAACAAAAGCGATGTATGACGGTTGTATGACTTTTGCGTTCCAAACCATTTCCGTACCGACCATAAAACTGCCAATCAATGGTCTTGTTTATAAAGCGGTTGGTTGTGTTACTGATAAGGACCAGTTGGAGAAGAGTTTACATTTTAAACGTTATTTAAAAGTGTCAGATTTGGCGAAAGTTAACATGACATTTAACACATTTTCAAATACTTAATGATACGTTTTTTAATACAATTTCATGCGTTTGAATACTATCTGAATAATTTCCACTTTGTTTTTTTTATGAAATGTGAATTGCTTTTCAATGAATTTATTTGAAAATGTATGATAAAAAATAAATGACGATAGATACTTTTTCTCGTATAAATAATGAATCCAATTTGAAACAATAATAAATTCTTCTAAATTTCAGATATAAATGCATTACTTTACATAAATATAACGATTTGCATTAAACGAAAGAGTTTGGTTTCATTATTTTTGCTTTATTTTTTCTTGTTCGTTTGTTTAATACAATAAGTTCAAACACAGAAATATATATTATTTAAATACAGTCATTAAAAAAAGTTGCTTTTTAAGTTTGAAGTACAATCAAATGAGGTGTGTTACTGCAATAATTTGTAGAGGGAATAGTTTCAAATACAATTCTTAATATGCCGTAAGTAGTAAGTAAAGTAGTAAGAAGATCTTCCATCTACGGATGTTAAGCTTCCATGTTATATCAGTTTCAAAACTATCAGTTTTCAAAGTAGAAGTGCCATTACAAATTTAAACAATTATGTTTATCACCTTAGATTTAATTTCAATGCTGTTGCATTTTATAAAATAGTAAAGATAAATTATTTGCTCATTATACAACTTTTCATGTCGGCGTCTTGGCCTACTGGCCGCGCGTCCTCCTCGTAATCTGGGTGTCCGGGATTCGAGTCCCTGTTCCAGCATGATTGTTCTTTACTCTGTATTCTATCTGTGACAGGGAACCCCTGTAAAAAGAGGTTGTGCAAGCGAGTGTGTGAATGTCATTTTCATATAAGCTAGAAGTCAGTCTTATGCACTCGGGGGATCATGGGGTCTTCATCCTCAGAAGCTACTGCACTCCACTTTTCGTTGTAAAGTAGACACGACATCATCATAACTTTTCATTTGGTATATGAAATATTGCAAGCACACAGTGCATAAAAAGAAACAGCCTACTAAAACAGAAGTATATTAATATTTCTGCTAACTAATCATTTGCATCTGTGAAAATCTCTAGGACTTATTAGCTGAATTCAAATTTAATTTTCCTTTAAACCATAAACCAAATCTACTGCTGAAAAATAAAACAGAATAATGATTTTTAAATTAACATATGTTTTATATATTCTTCAGAAATTTTAATTTTCTTAAAGATTGTTCTTATATGTAAAATAATTCATTAAAGATCGTGATGAATGAAGTTCTGGTAATACACTCTTCAACAATACACATCTACACTTTTATTGTAAATTTTTACTGATTAACTATGCTTTTTTCCATATTTCAAACAATGTAATTATTTTCAATTTCAGAAGAGTTCAGAGCCGTTTTAAACCTTCCAGGGGCCCTAAGTTAATTCAAATTACAAAGCCCCTTTTCCCTCCAAATTTTTTTATTGATTTTAATTCAATTTTTATTCGACACTTTTTAATAGCAAATTTTGAAAAATTGCAGTCGCAAGTCCTTTTCTATAAAGCCCAATTCAATATTTCACATATAAAAAAAATGTGCACAGTTAAAATGTAAAATTAACTTTAAGTAAAATATTAAAAATAAAAGACAACTTTCTTTAACACGCTCTAAATAATATTGTAAAAGGAGGGGACATTTTATTTAAACTGAAAAGATCCAAAATTTTAGAATTATAAAATAGCATAACGAATAACTTGTAAATTGTAATTAGGAATATTACTAGTATGAAGTTTAATTATTAATTTAACGAATTCTTGATTTTGAATAAATTTGATTACACGCTCATCTGTCATTAAATGAAAGCTTAAAATTAAATAATTTTCTAAAACTGCTAAACATTTTCAAGAGTTGAGGGGCTCCTTGGCCATTTTCAACTTTGCAAATTTAATAATCATGCCCCCCTCCCCCTGATTAGAATTATTTAAATAATCTTTTTGGATTGTTGACATTACAGCTTCCGTATTGTAGATTCAAATACCTTGAGAATTTAATTATATTTATTAGAAATGCATTTAAGGGCACGTTTCGATGTGCCCATTGATTTGGACGTTCTTAAACATTTTTTTTCGTGTGCATGTTGCAGACATTTCTTTTATGGAAAAAGTCTACTTACCTTACAATGAGCTTATAGTTTGTAGAAGTCCAGTCGAGATCAATATACGATTTCAAGATCAAATGAATTTAGAACATTCAATTCTTCATTAAAAGAAATAAAATCAGACTTCCGTTATTGCATTGCAGGAGCAACTCTTGCTGCAACATTAAAGAAGTTTTTAAAGAAGCTAATGTTAAAAAAAAATGAAAGAGTGAACATTCTCTTATTTTTCTGTAATTCACTTTCAACCATGATACATGAAATAATCATTACATCTTCAGTATATTTCATTTATAGAAATTTACAATTAAATATTATTAAAATAAAATAAATCATTTCCTATTAATATATTGTTAATGGTTGATGACAATTTCAATTGTTTCCACGACAAATCGTTCTTTCAAAAGCCCTACGCTGTTTTTATCCTCATTGTGCTTCACACTTGCAAAATTTTCTATTTTTCTATCTGCACAAAATATTTATTTTTTCAATTATATCACAGGTAAAAGCAGTAATGTTTTAAAATGGAGGCATTTTAAAATATTACTAAGAGCAGCAGAAAATAATACATAATAAAATAATATATAAATAAGCAGAAAAATTTTTTCTTAACATTTCTTCATTCTGAAGTTATATATTATTCGTAAATACAAAAAAAAAACATCAAAAAATTTATTACAAACATATCTGATATTGAAACCTACTCAACAAGGAAAAATAAACCTAATCTTCATATCCTGATCACAACGATAGAAAAAAAAAAGATGAAATATTCGTAACTACAAGATAAAAGACAAGATGAAATACTCATGTTATTGATTTTGAATTTCTTTTCAACAACGAAATATATTGTTGCAAAATACGTTTAAAATATTTCAAAAAATTTATTAAATATATAAAGAAAATTATATGGTAAAAAATTTGGTATAATTAAAAAGATAATTGTTCTGAATTTTAAGATGCTGTAGAAATTATTTTTCTACCGTAAAATTTTAGAAAGTTATTAAGAGAAATATTGACGTTTTTTCGAAATAATTGACTAAGTAAAATCTTAATTAAAAATTTAAAAAAAAATCATTAATTATTTTTTTAATCATTTTTTATCCTCCAAAATATATATTTGCCAAATTTGATAGGCATAAGTCAAACGGTCTGGTTTGTGCTACGATAGCACATACACACAGGACAAATAGTCAGAAGCTTTTTCCTATTGTTTAAGAATAATCATTAATTAAAATACCAATTTTCTCACGCAATACTCTTGCCAAGAAATAAGATGTGTTTTAGCAAAGCTATACTAATCATTCCCTACCCCCCCTTTTTTCAAAGAGCTTCCTATGATTTATTGGACGTTTATGACCGGTACCCAAATGTCCACACGGAGGAGTCCCACTACCTATACAACAGTACTATAATAGATCTTTCTTCTTGTTAAAATTAAAATTTAAAATGTATAAAAATTTTCAAAATAAATCGTTTGAATCCAATCCGGTCGTATATATAAGTTTAATTGCTCAGACGAAATAACATCAGAAACACACATGTTATATGTTAAAGTAAATGTCAATTTCTGATTTAAAAAATGTGCTTTCAATATTGGCGTTTTATTTTAGCAGATCAATGAAAAGTATTCTGTTTTACATAAAATCCAACTATGAAAAAAAAAATATTTTATTTCTTGAAATAATGAAAATTTGCTAGCTGTCTTTTCTTGTTCCAGGATTACCAAGATATTCTTTCTTCATAACACCATATGAAACATATTTTCTTTTACCTCTAATTCAACAATTCATTATTGTATAGATGAATTGAAGAAGAATATATTAGAGAATAATATTGTCACGAAGATGCAAAGAATAACAAGTCACAAAGTAACACTACATCAAGTTTATTAGCAACTCGTAACATGCAGGTGGAATGACTTATTCCACTGCTTGTGGAACTCAGAATTTATACCTTTACAGAATAATCTAGAAGTATAAAGAAGTTTATAGAAAGTTCTAGAAGCTTCTAGATCATTAACAAATGAATAACAAGAAATTTAAATTAAAGTTCAACTTTTAATGTAATGCCGGCTGGGATTTGAACTCCCCAATCTTGTGTTTTGCAAGTGCTTACTTTACCTCTGAGCCATGCTAACTATGTAAAAATCTTTCTTTTGTGACCTTACTCCCCTCTTAAAAAAACAGCTACTCTCTGGAAAAAAATAAAACTGTTAAGAGCTGTCATTCTTGCACGAGTCCAGTGTACAAGTTTTCTTTCTCACCAATAGCATATTCTTGTTTTTGTTCATCCACATTTAGGGTTTGCTCTTCTGTATCATAATAGGGCTTTATACTCTAAACATGCACTATATCTTTTTGCTTTCTTCTTCGAGAGGAGGGATGAAAGTCTTGAACTTCATAAGTCACAACTGCTAATCGGCGAAGCATTTGATACGGATCAAAATACTTTCTCAAAAATATTTCGGAGAGACAGACTTTTTGGATAAGGGTATAAACCCAGACGAGATCTCCAGGTGCACAGAATACCATTCGATGTTTAGAGTCATAATATAGGCGATTTTTGTCTTCAGATTCCAGAGTCAGCAGTCTGGACAATTATCTTGATTCTTCGGCTCTAGAATTCATCCTTAAAATATAACTATCATCCACGTCATCAGTACAGAATGGTAACGTTGTCTCCACTTCTCGTTCATGCAATAAATAGAAAGTTGTAAACCAATGGTTTCTTGCATGGCAGTGTTGTACGCAAACGTTACAAACGGTAAGATTTCATTCCAATTTTTATGTTCTGTATCATCATACGGATAACATATCAGTAAAAGTTTTATTAAATCGTTCCTTCAATCCAGTTGTCCATGGGTGATATTCTGTCGGTTGCGGTGGTTGATGTTACACAGTTCGACGAAGGGTGAAACTAGTTTCGACTGGGGGAAAAGCCCTACGATCAATGATAATTACTCGAAGAGCTCCATGTCTAAATAGAACTTCTTCAAGCAAAAATTTAGCCACTTGAGGGGCTTCATATGCTGGCAACGACTTTCCACTGCATAACGTGTCAGGTAATCTGTACAGATGACGATCCATTTGCTTTCACCGGTAGATTTCGGAAATCGTCTAAGAAGATCGATTCCAATGCGATGAAAGGGCCCATAACTGGTGAGATTGAAACTAAGCGTCCTGGAGGTCGTTGGGGAAAAGATGCTTTTCGTTGACACTAACGGAAATGTGTTACATATCGAACGATATTACAGTACATCCTCTGCCGGTAAAATCTTTTTAGGATTCTGCTATACGTTTTTGCGAAACCAAAATGTCCGGCTGAAGGAGCGCCATGGAAATATCTCAAAATGTCCGGCTGTAGGAGCGTCATGGAAATGTCTCAAAATGTCTGTACGTAGGTGTTTGGGAATGACTGTTAATCATTTTTTTCATCAAATTTCTTTTTGTATAAAATTCCATCATTTACTTCAAATTCTTCTTGATAGTAGATGGAGTGATCTGAGAAAGAATTATTTTTGCGAGATCTGAATCTTTTCTTTTCAATGGCTAAGTTCATATCAGTAGCAGCAGCAATAAATTCCTCTGATATAGAAATTTCTTCTTAGACTATATTTCAAGATAATGTGTCAACGTCTTTATGTTTTTTACCGGTTTTGTACGTTATAGGAAAGTTATGTTCTTGAAGTCAAAGTGCCCACCTGACGAGTTATCCGGATGGATCCTCGAAACTCATGAGCCAGCAGAGTGAATGATGATCTGTGAAGTGCCCCCCAAAAAGATACTGCCGATATTTTTTGATAGCCCATACTACGGCAAAATATTCTCTTTCAGTGGTCGAGTAATTTTTTTTTTCAGCTTTCGTCAAGGGTTTGGACGCATATACTACGACTTTTTCGATTTTAATTTGAACCAAAACTGCTCCGATACCGTAACCACTAGTATCCGTATGAATTTCCGTTGGAGCAGTTTATCGTATATTCCCAATACTGGATCAGAAGTAAGTGCTCTATTCAGATCGTTAAACACTTCCATTTCTTGACAACATCACTTACATTTCCCGCTACCTTTTAAAAGAAGTAGCAGTGGTTCAGCTCGATAGCAAAATCCTTTAATTAATCTTAGTAAGTATGAGCAGAGACCCAGAAAGCTTCTTACGTCATGCACATTTTTCGGAAATGGAAAATTGCTCATAGCTCTCACTTTTTCGGGATACGGTCGGACTCCTTCTCTGCATAGAAAACGGCTTAGTACTACAACTTCTCGAGAACCGAAAAGACACTTCTTTTGATTGAGTATAAGACCTGCTTCTTGAATGTATTTCAAAATAGTCGTTAACCGAGTAAGGTGGTCTTCAAATGTCTCTCAAAACACAACGATATCGTCGAGATAAGAAAGGCATATGGTACACTTTAGATGACGTAGAAGATTATCCATCATTCTGTCAAATGTCGCGGGTGCATTGCACAGTCCACACGGCATGACTTAATTCTATAAACCTTCTGGAATAACGAAAGTAAGCTGTAATGATCATTTTCCCATTGGCCGTACAAAACTTTCATTGGCGACTTTAACAATGACATTGTCATCAGAGAACATCACTTTCTTTAAATGTTGGCAATACTTATCTGAAATAACTGAGAAAGAGGCTTCAGAATCCACAAGAGCAGGTATTGGCTCGTTATCTATCATTACGTCGATGTGGCTTTTCAGATAATTTGGCGGCAGATGGACGATTTTAATCGTATGTGGCCTCAACTCCCAGAAAGGTCGCCTCGCTCAGTTTTCCTCGTTTATACGACTGAGATTGACTGAATCGGCGACAGGGCGACGATGATCTTGGTCGACATGTTGGAGATCCACCTCGAGATGGACTGGATGAGAATTGACGTCGGTAACTTTCTTCGTTGCTTGGGTGAAATTCTGTGGGATTCTGTCAGCTGGTTCCATAGTCATTGAATTCTGCGAGATTCTGTCGGTGGGCTCTATAGTCATCGAAAATAGCTCTTCTTTCTGTGCAATAACTTACAACATGTCCTGTACGTCCATATTGGAAGCAAACTGATCTGTTGTCAGTCGTTCTCCATAAGTGTTTTTCTAGGTTGTGTCAATGGAATGGACCGAGGACTCTGCGCTATAGCAGTTTAGTTCGGCGTTGAATAGTGCGTTGGCGGCGTTTCATTGGTTTTGAAGAAAAAAACGTCAAAACTTTTTCAACTTCCTTTTGTATCATCTCTCTTCCAATAACGATGGATGTACTCCCGAAGGCTCCTCTGTTGGTTTAATCATCCGATATACTTCTTCTTGAACAATCTTACGTATTAGAGATACTAGGTCGGTTCTTTGTTCATAGCGGCCATTGATATCACGTTGGGAAGTCTTTCGAATTTTCGTTTTCTGCTCCACTTTTGCTTCATGTCCTCAATGTAGTCGTACCATTTTATAAACTCGGCTGTAGTGGCGATCTCTCTTGCTAATAGTGCCTGATAGATATCTTCAGTCACTCCTTTCATCAGGTGTGATACATTTCATTCTCTGGCAGGGTTTAAGTGAAAATCTTCAAAGCAAATAAAAATATCTAAATAAATCTTCTCATCTTTAATGGGACTTTTGCATATACCGGATGTCTTTACGGCTGTCGATTCAATTAAAAGACGCAGCTCTTGCTAAAAAACAGAATAGTACAGTACGGCTTTATTGTGAAACAACAAGACATATATACATGGAAGCATTAACACGTCACTGTCAACTACCTATTGGAAATAATTATTAAACTCATTTCAGTTCACAACATCCTTTCTTGTTTTCAGCTGACAAAGGAAGGTTCAAGATCTCTGGGGTTTCTTTAAGAGGCGACCACTTCTAGTAACTGTAGTATAATGAGGATGTTGTAGCCTTTTGGAGAATCAGAAACTGAGTAAGTATTCCCGGAAACTCCAGAAACGCATGGAATTTCAGCTCGGTGCTGAGGTACATCAGAAATTGAGTGAGGATCCATGGAGGTATCAGCAGCTTTCTCGACATTAATATCTTGAGTACCTACAAGTCTTTGAACCTGAAAAATAGAATCATTACTTGGGAGTTCTAGGGGTATATTCTCTAAATTGGGGGCAGGAAAACCCCATTTTCGGTTCTAAACTTTACAGTCCTAACTTTGCCGTCTTTTCCCGGTAATAATTCCAGTAAAAAAATCCTGGAGTAAGGGGAGCTAAGTATCTAGGATCTTCAGAAAAGTAAATCAGTGGTTGGGAATAAATAACATATTCTGAATCACACAAAATAGTGTAAAGGTCTTCATAATTCAATACAGCTTTACCTATAGTATGCCTTCAAAGTTCTAACAATTCGCTCCCACCACCCACTCCACCAAACGGCTGTTGGAGGATTGAATTTCCAAATGATTCTAAATATATGAACTATCTTAACAACCCTATTCCAATCAACTTCCAGCAGGCAATTATAGGCTCCTTTAAAGTTTGTGCCATTATCCGAGTACACAATTCTTGGTCGTCCTCTTTTTGCAATAAAACGTCTGAAAGAAAGTAGAAAAGAGCCTGTATCTAAAGAAGTTACCAGTTCCAAATGAACGTCCCTATATACAGCACATGTAAACAGTACTAAACATGCTTTATCACCACGTTTAAGATACAAAGGTCAAGATCAATTCCAATTACTTCAAAAGGGGATGCATCCTTAACCCTATCATAGGGCAAGGCTACAGAATCGGACACAAATGATTTTGCCTTAAATTGCTTACATTTCATGCAAAAGTTTATTACTTCACGAACAGTCCTCCTTCCACCTATAATCCAGAATTTTTCTCTCAAAATATTTTAAAAACCCTGAGTTCCAGCATGGCCTTATAATTTATGGTAATGTTTATTAACCGCTGGAAAAATATGCATTTATCAGGTAACAATATTGGTGAGATGAAGAAAGGTTTGTCAATACGCTCGATTGTTTGCGTTCTTATCCTTAAAATACCATCTGCATCAACAAACGTTTCACAAATAGAGATACAAGAGAACCAAAAATATTCCCCCTTAACCCTTTTAATTAAATACCGTTCAGCGACATCCTTTTCCTGTAAAGAACATTCCTCAATTTTACTTTCACTTCGTTTACCTCTGACATTATTAATAAAACACAAAGTTCTCTCATCCAACAAAGAGCAGTCGTAGAGTCACTCTAAAATGTAATAGGTATGTCAGGCAAATCTTACGCCAGTCTAATAAAGCTGGCTAATATGGTTCCAATGAAACAGACCATAAGTTCTAGCTTCTGAATTGACATTTCTTTCCTGGGAGCAAGCAACTAGTGCTTTAGCTCGTACAAGACGCATCTTAATCATCCTCAGTTCTCATGATATACATGCAGCATACGATTTTCCACAAGCGTCCATGAAAACATGCAATTCCGAATTTCCATTTTTCTCCAAATACCTAGGAATGCATACTTTATCAAACTCAGCTGTCTCCTGTACCCAATCCGAAAACTCTTTCTGCAAGTTATATGGTAAAGGAATATCCCAAGAAATTCCAGTTCTCCAAATTTCCTACAGCAATAACTTGGGAATCGAGGTAGCAGGACATAATATACCAAAAGGTCGAATATCTGTTCGAGTGAATATGTGTAGCATTCAATTTCAATGCAACGTTACATCTAAGTGTATCGTTGTTCCATACTATTCCCAAAAGAAAAGTATTTCCAGTGCATTTAGAAATGCAAGAATTGGAGAGGTTAATTTACCAGTCTCGCAAATTTAAACAAGAACTAATCAACAGTTTCTGGTATTGTTCTAAGTGCACCATCTGGTATTGTTCTAAGTTCTAATGCACCATTCTTCTGGAGGAGATATTCTCGTAACGCAATTATCGACATAAAACAACTTTATTGTAAAACAACACGACATATATATACGTGGAAGTAGTAACACGTCACTATGCGATGGCGCAATTGAAAAAGATTATTCAACTCATTTCAATTCTCAACAAGGGGTTTATTCTTGGCAAAGTCCTAAGATGCTTTGGATGTAAGACTGAGTACTCCCACCCACGCGTTGAGCTCGATATTTCAATTGTTCTTCGGCCTTCTTCTTATATTTCTGCTGAAGTTGAGCCAGTTCAGTTTCAAATGCTTCCCAAGAATTCAAGGCATCCTCATCTTTAACAAACCACTGGTTTGCTCTGCGGTCGAGGAAGAAGTAAACATTTGCTAAACACATCATGTCGTTCCATTTTTTAAATTTAACCTCTCTATCGTATTCCTTGAGCCATTTGCTAGGATCTACTGCAGATTTTCTCCGAAATGTTGATGGGCTGCTTAGTTATTGGTATACGGGCGTAAATACTTTTGGTTGTATTTGCGTCACTTCTTCGGGCCTTTTTGATTGCTTTCTTGATTTTGGAAAATACGGTCCAAATTCAGGAGATAATCCTCTTATACGACGGCTTGAACGAGTACTATCACTGCAATAGTATACCATTTGTTTGAACATCGAATCTTACGCCTTGAACTAAATGAAAGAAAATAATAATTTTATTTCACATCAATTTTTAAGGAATATCTTATCTTCTATGTTCCGAAATCTCAATTTATATATATTTGGTAAACGTAACTGCTCCAATAAATGTTATTTTTTGGTAAAAGAAATTTAATTTTCAGTTTATTATCGCGAATTTCGACAGCATTTTTTTTTTTTAATCTTTAACCTTTTTCTTCATTCTTAAATTCTATTTATTACTATTTCTTTATATTTAAAACCTAGTATTTAAAATATAAATGCCAATCACAAAATCTGATTTTACATTTTTTTCCTGTTATTAGTCTATTGAAACATTTTACATTCAAAATTATCACCTATTATCATATATGAGCTGCTGATAAGAAGAAAAAACGTAGTATATATAACGACATTTATTTTTCTTTAAAAAAATCAAGTCTTTTGCAGGCTTTCGTTGAATATATTTTCTCGTTAATTTGTTTACTTACAACATCAATTTTTATTTTCATCCATCCAGTTTTTATGAAAATGGATTTGAAAATGCGTACTTCCTGTAATATATTAATTGAATATTTACCGGTTGGAATATTTCGTCGCATTAACTGCATTGATAATTTTTCTGCTCTGGCCCCCTAAAGAAATTGGTCACGGATCTATGTTTTTCTTTTGATTCTGATGAAATTCCGATGTAACAAATTTCCTGAAAAGAGCAAAATATAATGTTTTATTCGTTTGGTTGGAAAAATGCATAATTCGAGAAACTTTGCTGATCATGTGAGAATAAGTAAAGTACAGTATCCGTTCTAAAGCAAATGATTATCTTAATTTTAATCTGCATTTTATCTGCATTTTAAAAGCAGCTAATTTCAATGTAGTTAACTTAAAACTTTAGATATTTATTATTTTCTTATCTTAATGTTCTTTCTGATAACGATATTTAGAAAAATAAAATGACAAAAACGGCAATAGTTACTGTCATTTGAAAAATTAGCTCATACATAAAATCTTTGTATTTCAAGGGCATTCATTTTTTGCGAATTAAATCATGCATTTTCATAAGAAATTGAAGAATAAGAATTGAATAAGGGGAAATTTCTATTTTCTATAGTTATAGCATTTCTTCGTTGTTAATTCTTTTTTCTCGGCAATCAAAATTCCAAGTGAAATATCTAATTGCATTCATACTGTAGATTATTGTAGACATATTCCATAAAACATGATGCTATTTATTATTTTTTCCAAATTTCGGCAATTTTGTCTTTCAATTTATATCAGTTGAAAGCTCTTTTAAGTATCAAAAGCAATTCTCAATCTGTTCCACCAATTCTGCAGCAGTATCATGAGATAAATTTGTGCCTTAATGGCCAGAACCTTTAGCGGCAGTAATTTACTGCCCGATATGCCTTCCAGGTTCAACTAATCTTCATTTTTCATCACAATTTTGCTAAGCTGCCTCGATCACTTAATTTAAATGTCTCAACCCCATCCTTATAACGCCAAATTGATCAATGGTTTTAGTTTTACACCTCCTAGCAATCTAGGGCGATGTATGGATATGGCGCTTAGGGAATTTGAACACGTAACTTTTGAAAAGGTTCTCTGACTCGTTTTAAGTCATTGCCATCTGGATAAATAGATTTTAGAGGCAAGAGTATAAATCATTATGATTGAAAGGAGTCATTTTACTTTTAAAGTTTGCATCTACACTTTAAAAAGTATCTTCTATAATGAGTAGATGTTTTGTTAGACACTATGTGATGACATGGGACGTTAAATGAAAATGCTCAAGTCTTTTCAAACTCTTTTATTTTTATTTTCCTATCAAAATTAACGTCACTGATAGTTTCATTCAGTTCAATAGCTAAGTCAAAAATATTGTTACAAACATGTAACATTGTGTCCATGAGCAATGAATGACCCAGTAAGGAAGGGAGTTTATAGAATGTTATATTCTAACATTCTCTTGACATACAAATTTACTTAACTTCCTAATTGGAAACACATCCTATTTTGAACATACATTATATTTTTTTATTCTTATATTAATATTAGGGGATTTTGAGATATTGAAGTGTTTCTAAGTGATTGTTGCATTATCACATACTTAATGCCGTCGCTTAATTGCAGATTTCAGTAATTTGATGCGCATATCTCATCGTGTGCGAAGAGATTAGCAGATGATGACTGGTTGTCAGGTCGATAATTCATTAATTGTTGATAAATTTTGCAACTTGGAGGCGAATTTACCGAAAAAATTAATGTTTTGTAATGTATAAGAATTTTGATGACATATCTATAAGAAGACAAGATATGGGAACTACTAAAGAATTTAATCATCTCTTCTGGAAGCTATAGGTGCCCGAGAGTTCTAAATCTACTCACCAATTTTTTATGTCGAGAGCTGGTGCATTAAGTATCTATTTAATTAGTAATTTGGTGTCTGACTGTTAGCATGTTGATGAATTCTGAAATTAATGCATTTGTGAAATCATCGGCTATGATTTGCTGCCTGTGCTTCGAATAGAAGGAAGGGTCTTTATACGATGTCGAGTTTCTTGCTTCTGCTTGCACCTAACTGGTAAATTTTCTGTACAGTCTAGAATAAAATAGCCGATTCGATTGCAATATTTGACTTACGACAAGTCATGGGAACATATTTTTAAATAATAGAATATTGTTTCGTTCTACAAATTTTCAACTACTTAACATAAAATCAAAATGTGGCATTATACTTGCATCAATATTATGTGATTTCTACTTTATAGTATTTCTAATTATGCTATCACCTTATACAAGTATTCTAATTATCGTATCTGCTTGTACAGTTATTCTAATTGTGCTATCTGCTTGCAGCGTTTAATCACTACCATCATCTTATTATAATGCTACTTGAAATTTGGGGCAAATATCAAATTAATATTAATTAAGGTGAATTATATTTCTTTACATTAAGGTTGCATTTACTTTATAGGAAGGTTCTGAGGTTGCTTGGTAATAATGTCTCGGCTTCGGCATTGGAATGCCCCAATATAGAAATTCTATTCTACAGCAGAATTGCAGTGCCAGCGCGAATAGTGTACTTTAAATATGTAGGGACCAAATATCTTAATGTTGATATGATTTATAAAAAGACGCCGACTTGGTGTTTTGCCAAGTGATGTCGAATTTTTAGAGAAACAGGTTCAGTTTATGTCCTCGTCATCTGACCGAGGTTCAAAATATTGAGGTCCGTTCTAAAAATATCCCTATTTTTTTATAAGGATAGAATTAATGTTATAAACTCAATTAACAAAATATTTTGATGGGGAAACGGGATATATTTCAGAAGATAGAATTTTTTAAATACATGAGGGACCGAGTCACTTGATTCTGAATGGAAAAGAATCACAACACATGCAAAATAAATTTTCAAAATAACAATTTTCGTGAAAAGTTGACTTTTTTACCCAGTTTACTGATTTCTATACATAGCTGCCTTCTTTACATAATTAGAAATCAGAATGATTTGAATTGAATGCATTGGGTGAAAATTATTGTGCTCATATAATGAAATTCTAATTGAGACATACAGAAACTGAAAAAAAACCCTTCTAGCGAGAAAGAACATATACAATTTGGAGAATGAAAGAAAAAAGTCAAACATGACTTGGAAGCTTTTTTTCCATTTGTGAGGTTTTTCGATACCTCAAAATCTATTCACATTTTTTGAATATCTGCAGAAAAAAGTATCAGGCGTGCTAATTTATTTTAACAAAAACAATAAAAATCAGGTTTGAAAGTAATCGAAATGGTAGAGTTCTTATTTTCCCATATTTTACTTATTTGATATAATCCAAAATATTTTTAAAAGACCAAGAACTTTCTTCATAAAAATAAAAAAAGTAATACTGAGTTGCGCATTGGATTATCGGGTAATCATCTTTAGACATGCAAGTTTAGAAAGAGAGATGTACAGACAAAACTGCCTTTCCTTAAAATGAAAAAAACATTTAGAACCTAAGAAGCTATCAAAATGTTAATTTATTTTAACTTAACAATATTTATATTTATTTCATATACCAAGGACTAAAAAGAAATAATTAATTAGAAATTAAAAATTACAAGTGAATGCAAAATTATTCAAGTTACAAAATGATCATGTGCTTTAAATCATATTGTCTTGTAACTTGGTTCATACTGTTGTCTTCACTGTTGTGTTTTTTCCTTCTTCATCTTAATGCAGTGGAAACGAAAATAGCCTAATTTCAGCTATGCATCTTCGAATAGAGAGTTTAAATATTGGCAGTGTAAAATGCTACTTCTTTCGATTAACTTGTCTTTTATAACTTTCTAGAGTGTAGTTTCACAGCGTGTTTTGTCATTAATAGTTTTAATGTTAATTTTTTCCCATGTAAATCAATGGAATGTTATTATAATCTTAATACAAAGCAAAGATAAAAATTACAGAAAATAGCATCTTACATCATCATTTCGTGACTGCTCAGAATATAGAGGAAATCTTTAGACTACTATTGAATATATATATATATATATATATATATATATATATATATTAGAGGCTTCTAATCAATTCCAGTTAGAAATGCTTGAGAAAGCAATTATTCATCGCAAAATGACAGCACCTATTGAGATAGGATTTAGTGTTCTTTAGTACAATTGTCATTTTATATATAAAATTGCAATTCAATATTCTTAATTTCAAAAATGTAATAAAAATTATTATATTTCCAGATATTATAATTAAGTTTAATCCCACTGACCAAACTGAAATCAATATCTGCTATCAAATCAGCCCTTATTATCACAGAAGTGTTACCATTGACAGGGCCGACCATCAAGGGGATGCGGTGGATGCTATGCACCAGGGCCTTACCATTGTGGGGCCCTCAACATGATCAAGAAGTAAAATAATGTTTTGAATAAAAATAGCAGGATGGAAAGATGAGAGAAAGAAATTTAACTGGAAAAATCGGCGGGTGTGTAAATAAATGAAGTTTACAGATATATTACAGTTTATTGAAAGTGTTCAACATAAGATAAGTAGATATAAGGTCATTTATCTATCCGACTAAGTTAGATGTAGTATTTTGAAAATTTATTCTATAAAATGTTTGTTGTATACTATAAATTGTTAGATTTAATCATGTCCATGCCAAGGATATTTCTCTCTGGATGTCAAAAAAGAATATTAGCAGAAAAGAAAAAAAGAAGAAAAGCTAAATTTCAAGAAATCGTGAGTAGGTTAGTCATCTTGTCTTTGAAGTAATTCAGGCAGTGAAGTTTCTTCGACTTCAGAAGTTAAAATTCAATCTTCAACTGAACAATTTACACAATCTTAAGATAAAAACGAGGAAACTGAAATTCGTTGAAGAACATTATGTCTATACAAATGATTACATCAGAAAATAACAATGAAAATGACAATAACAAATATAGAAAAATGAATATAAATGATCCAGGTTTGTGACCAAATATTATAACCGATATGTTTAGAATGTTTTGTCTCAAAACCGGACAGAAAAATTCAAAGGAATTTTAGCCAATAATGCGAAGGTATACTGTTTTCCACTACGTACTGCTTTAAAAAATTGTCAAATGGTGAAACCCGGCTTCACAACTAGTTAATTTATTCAAAAATGCAAGATTTAATATTTTGCTTTTGTTATATATCATTTTTCAAAAGAAGAGGATATGACCAATCTTCACGATTTATAGGCGGTTAGAATAACTGGAGAAAGATATCAACTGTAATTCAAGATAATGAGAATTATATTTGCCACTTTAATTCATTTATTGCTTGGAAAGACTTACTAAAGAGATTAAATTTATGTTCAACTTTTGATAAAACAAATCAATTTAAAATAAGGAAACGGAACGAACTCAATTACTATTTCAAAAGACTATAGATGTAATTCTTTTTTTAGCATGTGATAATCTTCCACTGCGAGAAATCCATGAAATAATAGGAAATACTAATAATTGAAATTTTTAAGCTTAATCAAATTATTTAGTAAATACGATTATGTGCTAATGGATTATATAAACAGAATAAAAAAATTTGAAAAACAGAATTGTGCATCATTTAGCACATAGATCACTAGAAAAAATCATTTCTGCGTTAGGAAATGAAGTCCTTAACGAAATTAAAGACGACGTGAAAGTATTATAGAATCAGGATATTTCCCATAAGGAATAAATTTCAGTCATTATTTAATATGCAAATTTTGCAGAGAAATTATCAACTATAAATGAGTTATTTATAAGGTTTATCGAAATAATTGATGTAACTGGATAAAAATTAGCAGAAACTCTATTGAAAAGATTAAGAGAACGAGCTTGATTTTGATATTGTGAAAGAATGAGTTGTAAAGGTCAGGCACACGGCTGTGGTAGCAACACAGAAAGGAAATACAAAATTATATAATATAAAATAATTGCTCTAAATTATCATGCAATTTATGAACCTTACTAATCACATTCTTTTAATTTATTAATTTGTAATGCCTCTTCAAGCAGAATATATTGAATTTTTTTTAAAAAAAATATTGCAATATTTATATTGATTATTTTCTATATCTATAAAAATATGTGAAATTTTACAAAACAAACACACAAAAAAATATTTAAATACTTCTTTTATACCATTTTGCGGCACTCACTGGGAAGTCAAAATAGATTCAGTTAAAGCAATGTATTTACAGTTTAAACAAACTTGATATAGTCTAAAAGTTGTCTGTTGGATTCAATACAAGAAATGCCATTTATTTTGAGTTTAGTAATATGGTTTACAATATTGTCCAAAAATAACACTATCTCGAAAAAACAATTGTTATTGAGAGATTTAATTTAATATTGTCAATAAAATTAAAGCTGGAATCCAAAATTTAACACATTTTTATATGAAGTAAAAATAATATCATTAAATATGAATATTTTAGAGCGTTTTCCTGAAAAACGAATTCAAAAAAGAAAAAGATTATATTCCGAAATATAGCAGATGAAGCTATAGATATTCAGGTAAAGAAATTTAGATGTCATTTTTTAACACAGTAATTGAAACTGTTATTGTACAGTTAGAAAAAAGATTTAAACGCATTTCAAATTGAACATTGATAAAAAATAACTTTAAAAAAACAGGAAGCGAAAAAATATGCCAAAATCTTTCTAAAGTTTTATAACAAAGATGTGGATTAAAAACTAATACTGGAAATTGGTTTACTACTGGATTTGATTTCAAATAAAAGGGATGAAAATATTGCAGGAAACATACTGTAATATACACTAAATAATAATTATAATGAACTATTTCTAAATGTATTAACTGTGTTACTGTGCCAGTTACTGTAGCAAGTGATGAGCGCTCTTTCAGCAAATTGAAATTAACAAGGAATGGTGTTTGGTCAAGCATGTGTGCATCATGTTTAAATGTATTTGCAGTGTTAAGTACCGAAATAGAAATTGCAAAAAATTGTAGTTTTTCTGAAGTAATTAATAGCAAACACAAAATCACGCATTAAAAAAATATGCAATAGTTCATGCTAGTTGTTTTTTTTAACCAAAGATTTAAATCTGGCTCTCTACATTGATATTCGTTCCAATTTGTTCAACTCATTATGTTAATAATCACATGAAATTCCCATCTGCTAATCTTAAATACAATAGTCCATCTACTGTTATTCCAATTTGAAATAATCAAGAAATTGCTGTTTAAGGTCCATCTCGAAGTCCGAATCCACGAGGATATGAAAGAAATAATTCCTTTCCTTCGAATCTTACGAATATAGCTCTGAACACTTCTCACTCCTAAGTAACAGCTCATTTCGAGACAACTGAATAAGATTCAGAACATCCGGCAAATTTCCATTATAAATCTTAAAACTGGGAAGGTCGCGTCAGAGGAAGGTTACCATAAAATAGAGTTAGTCATTACGGGAGATGAAATTGTCCCAAGAATTTAGGATTTCCATAATATGCATTTGGGGATGGTTGAGGTGAGAATTTTAGATCAGCTCATCGTTATTGGAGAAAGAACATGACTCTGCAAATTGAAATGTATGTTGTTCTAGAGAAACGCGGTATATCTCAATTTTCGTATGTCTTAATTTGGTATTTCCACCTCGAATTGTGCTGATGAAAGATATATGTTATATAAATAATTTGAGAGTATTTAATTACAGGATCGTGAATTATGCAAAATTTCATGTAGTCAGCAGTATTAGGATTAAACTCTCCACATCTTAATCCAAACTTTAAAAATAAATATTTTTAATAAATCAACAAATGCTGCATACTTCGATCCATTTCTAATTGATATTAGATCTACAATTATTAATGACGTAATCTAATTCTACACAGTTATTTCAGTGTGTATCAGTGTGTATTATTTCGATGTGTATCAATGCGCATTATTTCAATGTGCATTCATTATTTATTTCAAACGTGCATCATTTTTGGATTTGAATGCCTTCTACACATAAATTATTACTTCAGAAAATCTCACAAATCGATACGTTTTGTTTTATCTTTAAAATATTCCTTATATAGTAAATGAGTTTAGTTGTAATAATTACCTCAAACAATTAACTTATGTTATATTTGTATTCTTATTCTATCTCTTCTACCAAAGTATTTTTGTAGGTAAATTTAATGACTAATCGCTTTTGATCTCTGAAGTACTGAAATTTACCAATTATTACTCTCAAGTATTGATGTGTTTTAAAATCATTTTTTAACTGTCGAGACATATACGGTTTACATGATTTTTTTCTAAATTAATTATTTTATTGTACTTATGACTACAATATACTGAGCATAATCTTTCGTAAAATGATCTTGTCTCTATACACAATCTAACATTTCTTCTTCATGCAGGAAAAGATGATGATGGAATTTTAAAAAGTGCCCAGAAATTGTATTCATTTAAAAAATCCAAAATTCGGTAATATAATCCAATATGTGATATTGCAATTAAAAAAAAACATGCCTTTACATAAACTGTGAAGTGATGGGGGCACTCAAATAAATTCCCTAGCACTGTTACAGAATATGCGGAATGTCACAAGGCCATCATAATGGTTGTGTTAGCAGAGTACACGATGAAGGGACATTTCCGAATGCTAATATGCGGGTGCATAGATGAGCATATTTGATTAATTTATCGCCAATCAATGGGTGGTACTTCCATGTGGATATATATATATATATATATATATATATATATATATATATATATATATATATATATATATATATATTGTTCTTCACTTGGCCATTAATTTGCAAAAATATATCTACTTCTTGCTTAAAAAAAGGACGTTGCAAAAAAAGAGATGTCTCCAATCTATTGGTGATTTCCCGTTCTCAGGGATAGAATCAGTGTTATCATGAGAAGAGAACTGATTTTTTTAGGTTAAATTGGACTTAAGAGAATAAAATTGTTTCGTATTATATCAAATAATTATTATTGTTTTAAGTAATTAACTTTTTGTATTAATTATATTTATACAGAAATGCATTGCAAAAGAAAAGAATATTTTACATTTTACATATTTAACATGCTTTGAATATTTTCTAGGTCCCAGAAGACGGATATGGATGGACAATTGGTTGGAAAGATGAATTTAATAGGATGTATTTCCTGTTGTATTTTTGACATCCATGATTTGGGAGGGTTTACAAACGGTCACAGGGACAGAATATATCACTTGAAAGAGTCTGAGATTGCCAGTCAATTTTATATTGATAAATATAAGCCTTTATTTAACAATGTTCATTTCTTCAGCTATTTTTCTCTAATAACATTTTTAAAAATGGATCTGAAAGTAATTTAATTAGTTCTTATTATAGTAGATTATGTTGTTATTTTAATTAGTTCTTATTATAGTATTTTTATTAGCATTTGCGTTTTTAAGCTTAATAATTATTGTAGACATATTTAAATTGATTGGTTAAAAGAATATGATAGATAACAAGGAATTACAAATATCCAAATTTTACTAATCTGTTTTAAACTATGTGTAATAAATCATATTTTAAAAGAAAATATATATTTCCTTTCCCATAAATGTATTTAACATTATCTTTATTCAGAAATGTAATGCAAATGAAAAGAAATTGAAAAGTGTTTTCGAAAGGTTGTTGCAAAATGCATTAGTAAACGTAGTGAAAATAAATACATTAATCGCATTGAATTCATATTTGCATTACATTTTTGGGATTTATTTTTAATATTTTGATATTTTTAAGACATTTTAAGCATTGAAAAATATATTTTTAATGAACCTTTTACTTCCAATTTTGTTTGATTTATAATAAATTATTAACTTAGAAATACAAAAAAAAAATCTATTTACAAAGAAAAATCTATTACTTAATTATATTTTAAGAGATTTAACAAGATTATGACTCATGCAATTACAACATTATGATTATATAAAATTGTTTTGTGTGAAAATCTTTTTATATCACTAGAGGAACTGGAACTTGTTTAATAAAAGAAATTTTGCAACAAAAAAAAAAGAAAGAAAGAAAAGGAATATATTAGGACAAACACAATCAATTCATTCAGAATAAAATTAAAAAATGAAATCTGTTTTTCTTAAGTTTTAAATATTTGATTAAGTATCCGTTATGAAAATAGATATTTCTTTTCAAAACTTTTTTGAAAACGAAAATATAATTTTTTTAAAACATAATATTATGATTCGGAATAATTAAAATTTCGTTCAAAAAGATTTTCGTTCAAAAGTACTTAAATTTCTTTTCTTTATCATATTTTAATTTCAAATTTCATATCATAATATTCTTTCTACATCTTCTCTTAAATTTCAAGATTTTTAGTTAAAAATATAGGGATCATTTAATTGTTACAATACATTTGACATTTTGTACATACAATAAATCGTTCATTTTTAACAATCAACTGCGAGAAACGGAATGGACAATACCACTATTTATTTGTTATTTTAAATTTTTGCTATCTACATAATAACATATTATTAATCTTTAACTCTTATAACATATAACATTTTTTTTATATATATATTTTAAGTACTTTGTCTAAATAATTTAAAATCAAAATCCAAAACCTATTGCAGAATCAAATTATCATCTTTATTTTGAGATATATATATTCTACAATGATATACGCACCATGCAAAAATATTCAATCTAACACAAATCCGGTACCCGAATCAGAACTTTCGTCTATTGAATTGAAATACTTAAAATTCAATCCTTGTTTGAACAAAGTATATAAAAAGCTGCAACAAGCGTATGTATATGCCTATTTCTTGCACGGTGGGTGGTATGTATTTGAGGATGAAAATCAAATAAAAAAAAGGCGGAGATTTTATTCCAGTTTTGAGAGTGGCCCACCTCGCATCAGAAATTTTAACATCAAATGCGAATAAGGAGGTTTTACAATCCAATTTGTATAATGCTTCGGGATGAAATATAGCATTGGGAAAGAATAAACCTGCCAGATGCGATACTCCGTTATAACAATTTTACTTATTCTTCTTGAAAATATAGAACAAAAAAATTATTTTAAATGTAGAAGAAAAATGCAGGTATACAAAATAATATACATTATAAATTTATGACTCAAAAACTTTACGTTTCTGAGTCAAGATTTATTACGAACTTTTTAAACGCATGAAGATGAATGAAAGTCACTCAAAAAGATTATGTTTCTGTGTCCAGATTTATTACGAACTTTTCAAATGTATGAATATGAATGAAAATTACTCAAAAATTTTAAGTTTCTGAGTCCATATTTATTACGAGTATTTTAAACGCATGAGGATGACAGAAAGTCACTCAAAAATGTTACGTTTTTGAGTTCAGATTTATTACAAACTTATCAAATGTATGAAAATGAATGACTCAAAAATATTAAGTGTCTGAGTCTAGATTTATTACGACCTTTTTAATTGCATGAATTGTTAATGAAAGTTACTAAAAAATGTTAAGTTTTAGTGTTGAGATTTATTACGAATTTTTCATATGCATGAAGTTGAATGAAAGTGACTCAAAAACGCTTCAACCATTCGATGAAAAATATGACAAGCAAGTTAGACCTCGGTGAAAGGTTTGATTTGATTGATATGAAACGTAGTTACATATAGTCCATAGAAAACGCATAATTGTGTTTTTTTAAAAAGTTGATTAAGAAACTGCTTTGTTTCACAAGGGGTCAAAACACTTATAAAGACATTTATATATATATATATATATATATATATATATATATATATATATATATATATATATATATATATATATATATATATATATATATATATATATATATATATATATATATATATATAAGTTCAGGATGAGATTATTTATGTAAGATGCCTTTTAAAATAATTGTAGAATAATTAAAGCATTGTATCCATTGAATATTAAACATAGCAGTGACGTTTGACCTCGAATAGCTAACAGAAAAAAAGACTCAATTATTTTTAATTAATAATTTTTATAATTTTACAATATTTTTTTTATATAAATAATTATTAAAAAAAATCTTGTCCGTTTTAAAATTAGTGACAAACATTCACTCGATCTCCCTATAGAATAATTTGTAATCTCATTTATAAATACATTCTCAATAAAATATGAAGTATACATTAAGATATACATTCATTCATTTATTTATACATTCAAGTTTTACAGCAAAATATTAAATTCTTTTCATAAAAGGACTATAGAGATCCGAGCAAAATTTATCTTGAGTCCTTTGAATCATTTACTGTGGCATCTCCTATGTTTATTTTAATCCCATTTCATTTACTAGAAATAGAAACAAATTCTTTATCTGTTAAAAAAGAAGTTGTACTAACATATCAATGAACTTAACTTCTTAGAAAAAAATGTTTTATTATTCTGTAAAAAAAAATCAATAAACCAGATAAATTTTAATACCATTTTTTTTTCACCAGATCTTACAATATTTTCTTTATCGAAAATGAAATATATTGTATTCGAGATGTAGTGATGCAAATAGAAGTAGGAGCTGGTTGGTGAATTGGGTGATGAAAAGGAGAAGAATAGAGTTCGACAACACTGTTTTTATTCTTTTGTGATTGAAACAAAAGAAAAGCGAAAGAACCGAGACATTACTTCGTTTCATGGAAAATTTTCAGTTTCTTGAGCATTACAAAAAAAAAAAAAAAAAAAAAAAATGGAAGTTTTTTTCTTTTTTCTTTGAGATATATTTTTGAGATATAGAGATAGAATTGGTGTGGTAATTAAATTTCATTCGTTGGAATAAATTTTGTTTCGGTTTCTGCCTATTTGACTGCATTTTTTGGTCAACTATTTGCTTTTTTTATTTAAAAAATTGAGGAAATTCTAAATATTTAACTGTACCATTCATACATTTTTTTAACCTTCTTTTTGAATTATTCCAATATAAAAGGAGAGAAGTTTGAATTCTTATTCAGGAAATATGAACTGGAAAAATATTTCGCGGAGATATGTGCATTTTTGAGAACGTATTTTTCCATAAATGAGATAAAAAAAAACATTGAGACTGAAATTCAAGCACTATCAAGATGTCTCATTTAATTTTTTAAGCTAATTATTCTTATATCTGATAAATTTTTTATATAAAATTCAAATTTAAATTTGGATGATGAATATTTAAATGTTCAAAGTGTATAAATTTCATTAAAATTTATTTCAATATTAAGTTATCAAAACCTTTTTATTTAGTCTATTCTGATACTCTTATATGCAGGGTAGCCTTAAAATAACTACCCCTGTTTGGAGGCTACTACAGCTAAAATGAATGGAAAAAATGAAACCACATTTCCACAAATGAAACCACATATCTTTCACAGGTTGTGGAAGGCATAGGAAGATGAATTCGGCCGGGAAAAAATCAGTACTAAAAGTTGCCGATAGGAGAAATATAGGCTCTGCTGTCACGTACGAATGAGAAAAATTTCATATCGCGATGGATTATGTAAATTTCCTAACGCTTGCATGAGAGTAGCGTCGTGAATTCCTAGTAAAAAGGGAAAATCAAACAACCTGTTAGAAGTTCTTGATTGACTATCTATGTGTACTTAATATGGGCACACAACCTTATCTCAACATGTTTTACTGGTAAAACTGTTCTACACTACAAAGTGTAATGCCGCGGCTGCTCTAAAGCAAACCTGCATGTCTTGAAACAGAACATAAAATGCACTGAGTATCCAAATTGATAGTTTAAATGCAGCAGTGGTGAACATTAGCAATATATTTTACACCGTATTTAATATATTGTACATAGGGAAAGGCATAATATTGAAAACGTTGCACGGCGCCCAGGGGACCTTAATATTGAAGAATAAAATACGACTTTCTGTAAGTTTCATGAATTTATTCATAACTGTACTTCCAAACTGCCAGTACTTCTCGTATCGGCAACTTCTAGTACTATTTTTTTTTCTGTGGAATTCATCTTTCCATAGTCTGTATATGAAATGCGGTTTCATTTCATTCATTCGTTTCAGCTGTAAAAGCCTCCAAACAGGGGCAGTTATTTTAAGGCCACCCTGTACATCTACCTTTTTATGTTAATTTTTGCATATACGGATAAAACATAACATATCCGATTCATTAGATAGATGAGAATACGTGATCGTTTAATCAGTAACTAATTTTGCAAGTACCACCTTTATTTGTTTCAAATTTGCAGATCTGTTTTTTTTTTTCGAGCATAGTTAAAAACAATATATTTCAGTGTTGAAGTGAAATTCAAATTCTTTTGATCATTGATACTAATATATCATTCTATTTTTTACATTGTTAATTTATCAAGATGTAACAATTCGACTTATATCTCCCTGTTGAGTAAATTTCAGTTCCTTGATGAGTATTACAGCAGTACATAAAAACATGTATTTATCTAATACTTGTTTTTATGTATATGTATAAACATGTATGTATTATATGCATGTTTTATGTATTATGTATATGTATATATGTATAATATATGTATATGTATAATATGTATATTTTATGTATATGTAAATAAAAAGAAGTATTTATATCTTCCTTTGCATAATCTTTCATTCATTTAATTCTCCTCATAATTTTCCTCTTAATTGTTACGCAAATCAATTAAATTACATATGATAGCCGGAATGATTTCCCAATAATAAATACATACAAGGAATTCAAAGTTATTTTATTTTGGATATATAATGCAACACTCTATGTTGATTGTAAGAAAATAATAAATTTAAGATGGGAGTTACTCTTCATCTCCTTTTTCCAAGTGATCAAGTCCAAGTATTTTCAGAAACTCGCCTTTCTTCTCCTTTTTCTATGAATCATCTTTTTTTCCTCCCTCCTTTTTTTTGCATCGTATTATCTATTTTTTCTTTCTCCTTTTTTTTTGGCCTGCTCAGAGTTCATATGCTTTTAACTGCTATCCAGGAATCACCACAATGGCAAAGGATCTAGATAAAAGACTGAAGTGAAGGACGAGGAGGGTAAATTCTCAGTTGTCTCTTTCGTTATTTTTTGTTCATATTTATTTATTTATCCTTCCGGTCCTTTCATAGAGGACTGAAAAAGAAAGGGCAATGCAGCAATTCAAAGGAAAATGTAAGCCCACTTCGTTTTGTCAGAAGAAATGAAAAAGGTAAATAAACTAAGTGGTGAGTGCACTTGTCTTGAAATATTCTTAATAGAAATATTGATTTTCTCTTTTACAGAGTAGAAGTTTTTGCTTTTTAAAAATTTGAGGACATAATATATTTACATGATTATATTTTATCGCAAGAAATACCAATCAATTGAAACTAAGATTTCTTCAAGTTGAGAATTATGCTGTAGATGGAAGAAAGTTTAACAGGCTGATAAAATCTGGTTCAGTATAGATTTTACCTCAAAGTAACAATTTTAACAAAACTCTTTTGAATTTTTTGTTACAATAATTCAACAATATTTTTTAATAAATAACACATCTAAACCTTATAACTTAGAACGAGTTGTTCTTGTATATATATAAATTTATTTCATGTATCTCGGAAATGGCTCTAATGATTTGGATGAAATTTTATATTTAGTTAAAATTTTGCTTTCTTAATTTATCCACACAAGTGTCTATCCTGAAAAAAAAACGCGATTTTACACGCTCAGACCCATAAAAACATTTTTTTTATAACTATCTATTAGAGTCTTTTTCTGTCTGCTCTTATGCTAACAATGCCATTTAGAGGCATCGTGTAAATTTTTGTGGTACTTGCATTGTTGCCATAGGATGATAATCTGCTGCTACCTCAACATTTTGTAATATGGCGCTGACGGATATGAGATGAGGTAAGATTAAAAATATTTATATATAATCAGTATGTGATTTGTATCTAAATATTTTCACCGAAAAAACACGATTTCAAAGCTTACTTTCAAGGTTATTTATCACAATAAAAAGGAAGCATACTGTCTACTATGCGATATTACTGTATTCATCTCCGAATGTAAACAAACTTTCCTATTTCAGACAACCTTGAATCCGAAAAACATATTTTTGGAATTTTGTCTGCTTTTCTTTGAACTCGATATCTCGAAGACATTTTGAGCTAGACTAATAAAATTTGGTATGTGTCCCTTACATCAAATTTATAGATTTTTTTTTCAAATTTGTAAAGAAATTTATTTAAAGGAAACCTGTCTGACTAGCAGAAAGAAAGCATGTTTTCACGATAGTAAAATAAAAATCGAGTTTCATAGATAAAATTTAATACAAAGATTTAATATTCTCTTACGTAGCAATTGTTCACCACTATCATGTGCTTATTAATGCACGAGTAGCGATTTTCTTTGTTGTATAACGAATCATGCATTTATGATGTCCTAGACTATGAGAATAAATAGGAAAAATGTTTTTGACTGAAAATGGAAATATTTAATGCTATTCAATCCAAAATTTCATGCATTTAAATATTCGAAATTATTTATTCTAATAGGATATTCAGAAGAATAGATCGAAACCTTTAAATCAAACTCAATTGTTCAAACAGGAATTAAAAATGAAGAGACAATAAATTAATTCTTGTATTTCAAAGCTAATTATTCAGTACTGAATATTTATTTTACTTTTTAAAATGTTATATCTATAAGATGTTATTTTAATATACTTTCTTTATACATTTCTATGTTATTTGTGGCATTGTTGCAAATTTATGCAATATGCAATCATTGTCATATAATGATTTTCCGTCTTTGCTGTAAATATTGGTACTAATCATATGGTCAGTTTTAAAATTTCACCTATTTTTTTTAATCAAGAGAAGTAAATCCGGATCAGCTAACGTGCATTTCAAAGTTAGTTAACTCAAGAAATATCCAAATTAATTAATATTTATTGAATGATATATATCGAGAAACATTATTTAGTATTCTAAAATACAAAAAAAGAAAAAAAGAAGAAGAAGGGAAAAAAACTGAAACAGGAACTGGAATAAAACTTAAAATAATTGATGAAATTTTCATCTTTATATAAGTATAGATAAAAGTTCTTCTTTCTGTTGCCATCAATGTACGATTTTTTAATTTTTTTTTTCCTTCAATAACTAAAATTCTTTTCATACTAAAGAATACGCCATTTTATTCGATTAAAAATGCTATTTAAAATAAGTTTGTGACTTAAGTGAATAAAATAAATCTATAATTTATATGAGTGCATAATTACATTAAAGAGGGAATGTTAAACTAAGTTTTTTCTTAGTAAATTAATTTATTAATTAACCATTCTTAGTCACAACAATGCATATAATTGCAAATACGCTACAATAACTAATTATTATCTTCAAAATGGAATAATTTATAATAATTCTATTTAGATTTCGACTGGGAAAGTTGGGAAATGTACCTTTATAAAAGCATCTTGTGAGACATGAGAAAATATAAATATTAAGAAATCTGTTTTAAAATCCATAAGGTTTAGTAGTTTAATATCGTAATAGCAAATATTACTACCATTTCAAGTACAACTAACACTCTTCAATTCAAAAGTTTCTCTGACATATATGTTTCCAGAGAAAATGTACTCCACTATAGGATCTAATAGCAAAATTTTTATTTAACTCTCAGCAACCGTTATTTCTTCCCTTTATTGAATTCAGTTTTCTTGTTTTCTTCTGAATTCTAGATCAGTTATTATCAATTCATTGTAAAAACTCATCTTTGGCACGTAAAAAGTTTTATGTCTATGAATGACATTGTAGAATTTTCAAAATGCAAATTTAGCATGAAATGATAAATCTTTTTTACAAAGGCAGGACACTAACACGTTTCTAGATTTAATATTACTTACTATCATGTAATAAATTATTCAAAATACATGAAAACTGTAGACTTTCATTACATTAAAACTCAAACGCTAATTATCTAACGACCAAAAACTGAATATAAACGTAATGACTCTCAGGGTGGAGTCCAAAAGTGAAAATGGAATCTATTCTCGTAACCCTGACAACCTTTAGGTCCATGGACTATATAACTTTGTAATTTACCTTGCATTTAACGAGTGCACGGAACGAATAATAAAACTTAAGATTTATGTTTGATTTTAACTTTTCTTGATGACGATTGCAACTAAAGTAAGCAGACGTTGCAAATTAGTCCAGAAAAAGAGGACAAGTGTTGCTCGTTGCCCTACAGATTGCCTGAAGAAGGTACATGCTTACAATTTCTCTACGACTTCTACATAGCGTTTTGTAGTCACTGCTCCTACTCTTTATTCCCAATTATTGTTCCCAATTACTCTTTATTCAGAAATATTGTTAAGAATTACTCATTATTTCCAATTATTTTTTATTTTCAATTACCCCCTACACTATATTTATTATTTATTTTATTGTGATTATCTAATATAACTGAGCAATAAAGATCCATTACAAAGTTATGCAGTTCCTGAAGACCTTCAAAGAAAGACCAAGATTCCTTACAAACGGAGATTTCACACTAAAAGTCAAATATTTCTATCTATTTGTGTTAAAAGAAAACATTCAGTTCAAACCCAAGGCAATACGCATGATTATTCATAAAATATATGTTATTTTCGCTAATGATATTTGTTAGAAAGTGTTCCATAAAAGAACTCATTTATAAATGAATGACTTTCTCAAATAATTAAAAAAAAAGAGTTTTATAATATTTTTTGCGTTTTGTTATAAATTTCTTTTGAAAATACAAAATTACTACTTTAGGTATCATTTATAAAAAAATAGAACCTAAACCTTATTACATACTTTAAAGAATCGATTGTTCGAAAAGTAAATTGATTGGCCAATTATTTAATAGATGTAATTACATATAATCTCCAAAGGTTTAAGCATTTCTTGTAATAATTTTTCGGAAAATATATTTTTCTATAAAAAGAACTTATTAAAGTGAAACCTATTTCAGTCTCATAATTGTTTATTCTGTTCTTCAAATATCAGTTGTTCAACAACTACTAATATTAAACTAAGAGTACTTAAGCGGATATTTCTGCTAAACCAATGAATTTCATTTTACTCAGAATTTTATTTAATAACATATGCTTTTTATAGCTTAAACAGTCGAACGAGGCTAATAACGAGCCAAATAAAGTTCGGAGACCTTATTAGGTGGATGTTTAAATTTTTAATTAGCAATAAACGCTTTTGAGGAAATTTGGATGAATTCGTCTCGCTTCTAAACTAACAGAATCATTAAAAATTTTCCAGTTCACCAATAATGAACGCTTCGGAGGAATTCATTTCAGAGCAAGAAATAAGATTTGGGAAATAATCATATTCGTGGAGATAAGAGATTTTAGTATAATTAACGATCCTTACATTTTAATTACGAATTAATTTTATTTACTTTAAAGCTTAGTACTTGTTTCAGATAAAGTAAAGATATATTAGAAAAGTTTGGCAAATACAGCATTAATGAGGCCAATTGGAACATAAAAGAATGAAAACGTATAATTTTGAGCAATAACTTCAGAAATGCGCAAATAAATATGGTAGATATTTAGATAGGAAATATTCAAAAGTACACATAGGCAAAAGGATAAAAATGAGATAAAGAACAATATAATTGCTGCTTGTTCAATATTACAGAGCTCCTTATATGATTTTAAAATAATATATTGCTGCAATTTATAGTACAGAATGAATAATTACTTTATTGCATTAGTTCATATACTTAGGCAATAAAGAAAACTTTTCTGTAATTTATTATACATTTTCATATTTAGACATGTATAAATATGCACACAAATAGTTGTAAATGGAAAATGTTTATTTCATATTTTGTTTCTGATGTATTCAATTTTCGATGTCACATTACTTCTACCTAGAAGATTGGTTCGACATCTAATTTCCAATGGGATACTTTTAATACGCTTGTTGCAGAGCATGATATTTCACCAGTTCACGACCTAATAAAAGAAACCGCCAAATGTTGTCAACAGACATTCAATTACTGTTACTAGCAGATAGGTTCAGTTAGAATAGTCCATAAGATCATTTTACCACAATGACTGCCAAATGTAATATAACTCGTCGTTAACAGTTGAGCCTAGTCATAATGTACAGAATCGTGACTATTAATTTTAGTATCATATTACTGAAGATCACTGGGACATGTAATTTTATTAATTATTTTCACATGATAACTACTATAGCATTATAACTAAAGTACTATAGTATTATAACTATAATATTACTTGTAACTGATGGTACTACGAGCACAACTAGATATTTCTCAGAAATTTTACTAATCATATTAAGGGGGTTATAAATAGAATCCTAGCAAACAATGGATGTTTATGATAACCAGCCTTTAGAGAAATGTATATAAGCATAAGTATGTGAACAGAACATGTAAAGAATTAAGCGATATACTCTAAGACAACTTTTGAATCAGTGTTCAACAATATTAATCGGATTCCTTGGATAATGGATTTGCCATTGATTTTTTAGCATTCGAAAAAAAAACAGTTTGACTTTTTCAGATGTACTTTTTTTTTATTTCTCTTTTTACTAAGAGATATTTTTTAAAATTATATTATTATCATTTCCGTACAAAATGAAATATACAATTTCTTAAACATCAATTCCAACTCAATTGAAAGTTCAAAACTAAACATATTGTGTAATTTTTCTAAATCAACTAAAGTAATTATAGGTAAATTATAGGACATTCAGTCATTAATTTAACAATAATCGTGAATTTATAAAATACAAAGTTCTTTAAGAGTATTAAATTTTAGACCACTTTAGATAATTTCTATCTAATTTTATTTAAAATTTTACAAAAAATATCTGCAAAAAAAAAAAAAAAAAAAAAAAAGATAAAAGGAAGCGATGACATGAACAAATTCCTGACTCGTAACATCTTAGAATGTTTTTTTCCATAATTTCACTATTTAGTGTGTTTATTTAAATGTGTTTATTTAAAATTTTTATCCCATGTTGTTCCTAAAACAATTTAGTTTAGTTTACTTATATTTACGTTTCCAAGCAACACTAGGGCTATTTTGTGATGGAACTAGTAATTTTGAATTGCGGGTAAATGACGAAGACTGCACCTGAGCTAGCACCCCTCTCGCCACATTTCCACACCACACCAGAGGGAGGACGTTTATCCCTGCTTAATTAATTTGCACCAGACCAGCTTACACGACGGTTCTTCGGTGGAATTGAATCTCAAACCTGAACCCTTCAATCCCGAATCCGAGATCTTATCACAAGGCAACCAAAGCCCTTCTAAAACCAAAAATGAAAAAAAAAAATACATTTGGATTATAGAAAAGTAAAAAGAAATGGCAAAGACTTACAAAGTATTTACTGGAATAGAAAAATGGAAATAATAAGAACCCGACAATGCTTTCATTTCGCTATTACAAGAGCTATTAAGAAAAAAATCAAGACCGAATTTGAGCATGTCAAACGTTTTGAGTCAGTAATTCCCATAGAGCATTTTTTTTTTATCGAAACCACTATTTAAATTACTCTAAAATGCATGAGCTGTCTTTCAATTTAGTAACGTATTTGATTTTTTTTTTCAATGGGAAAAAACTTCATATCATGGTTTTTTTTTTATGTCGTTTGCGAAAGCAATTTCTGTACATGAATGGTGCGGTATAATATTGAAGATTGTTCGCATTCAGTCTATAAGCTTGTGAAAAGTCAGTCATGAAATTTATAATTTCATCAATTAATGAAATTATAAATTTTTTATCGTCCAAAACCTTGACCGAAAAAGAAAAAGAAATCGTTAGGCCGTGTGAAGCATAATTTTAACCCTTAACTGGGAAGGTGAAAATGTAGGACTTTATTGGGGAGGAGTGGTTTACGAGATCGTATTTCCTTTACACTCAAATTAAATTTTCTAATGAAAGTATTAGTATGAAAACCAGACAATATATTCTGCAGATAATTTCCTTGACATATAAAAATGTTTTAGAATTTTTTTCAAAATATATTGCCATTAAAAAAAGTAATTGCGTTTGAACATACATTTTCTTCTCAAATTACTTCTTAAAACAAATAATATTCTTGAAAAAACATATTACTTTTTACTTTTTAAATCATATTTATTTTTCAAGTATACAAATACATATAGAAAAAAATATAATAAAAAATTCCCCAATTATATGAAAAATAAAAACAATTTGACAATATTTAAAAATTATTCTTTTTTTTTCTTTTATTATCGGCATCATTTCTACGCAGAAACTTCTGAACATTCGTAGCATGGGTTTCGAGGGTATGATAAGTATTAGTATAAAAATAAACCTATAAATTATGTAGATATTTCTCTTGGTATATTAATATATTTTAGAAATTTTGCAAAATACATTATCACTAGAAAAATTAAAAATATTTGAACATATACATCAGAATCAACCGAGAACTTTCATCGAAAGTTATTTTGTGCAATTATCCCCATCACTAAAGTCACTTTCTGCTTCTTTCAAAAATCTTTGGAGCTCTGCTTCATAAGGGTATCAGTAGGTTGGATGATATTTCGAGGACCCATTTTTATAGCCATCTGATAAGCCTTGTATAATACTGGAATACTAAAAAAGAGATGCGATCTCACAGACGTCATGCAAAGAAATGGCTGAAATATTTAAAAAAGCATCCACTGATACCCGATTGAAATAGTGCACATGTAGTGATGGTCACGAAACAAGAAGCTACATGGTCAATCCCTTCGATTGACCTAAAAACAGAATACGAGGAACCGAAAATCCATCCTTAGTGGACTGAAATACGCAGCTCCCAAGTTAACATTCACTTAGTTAGATTAAAATATGTGGAGGCATCATATCTTAAAGAAATAATAGTTACTTTAGTTTAGATTTTACATTCCTCAGTTATTACTCGTTGTATAATAATTTACAAATATACATTTTTTTCAACACTGAAATACATTTTTGATGCAATTTAATAGCATTTAAATAATTTTGATTCTATTAATGTAATTAATTAAATAAGACTATTAGAACTTACTTGATTTCCAACGCATGATTCTAATTATTGCAATTTAAAATGGATCATGTTTCTGCAAATAAAGTAACGGGAGAAATATAGGATGCGCATTTTTCCAACGCCATACAGCTCTGCATACAGTTGCATATTTATTATTATCGTGAATCCACAAGAAAAATACTTTAAATGTGTCATAATATAACTGACTTTGTCATATGTATTCTCATTTTTTTATAAATATTTATCATTATTGACGGCTGCATGTAAATACTTTATCATCATTCATAATTATTTTTGTAGTTGCATGTAAATACTTTAATTTCTTACTTCCTACATAAAAGACCAGCGATCTTCATGAAACTTATAAAAAATGTCTTTCCTACATTTCGTTTACAATTTATTAAATTCCATTTAATTTGCAATTTGTTAAACGAGGAAAAAATTATCTTAATCGTAACCGTCATTATACATCTAAAAAGTATTATATTTATTCATTTCTTATACGTTCTTAATACATACATGACGGTTTGGAAGCATGGTTATATTATCAAATTTGATAATAGGCTAAAACTAATGAAATAATATTTCATTCTGTTATCTGTTTTTCAAGTACGTAATCATTTTGTAAAATCTATATTTATATTGATTAAGAGTAATTAAAAAGACTATTTGTTTTACGTATTATTTTATAGATTTTTTTTGACACAATGCATGATAAAAATGTTCGTTTATAGAAAAATACACGAGTTGTAAATAATATGTTCAGATTCCATATTTTCTTCATAATTAAAGTCAAGAACTGCTGATAAAATCTGGAATATTAGATATTAATTTCAGAATTCATAATATTTAAGACAATAAAGAATGTATATAATATTTCATGAATTTATAACTATTAGGTGCTTGCATGTATTTTGATCATTTTTTCACTTTTAAAAGACCTATATTGAGAAAAATGGGTGCAATATATATCAATCAAAATATTTTCCATCATTTTTTCCATCCTTTTTCTATTTTCGTCTAATAGGTCTTGCAATTTTTTTGGCTCTGCAGTTCTTTGTCATTGACATCGAAATCGCCACTCTAAACCATTGAACCCAAAACCTACCATTGGGATATGACGAAGCAGCATCTCCATAAGTTCCTAAAAGTGTCCGATTGGCTTCGGCAGCAGATTTCTTCAAATCAAACGAAAAAAAGCAACGAATGTCGAAAATGCAATTTGGAGCGTTCCATGATTGGGGTCTTTATACACCGAATCATTCAATAATACTGAATGGAAATCTTTCAAAATGATAACAATAAAGTAATAGAAAATTGGTAAAATCGGATATATAGATAATTAGTTTATATAGATAATTCTCATGTTTACCAATAAATGTCTCTTATTAAAACACATAGAAGAAGTTTATAATATTTTTTTTTTATTATTTAAAAGTATTGTTTTAAGTTTTTATGTTTGTAATTGTAGAAGCTTCGACGTAATTGAATAATATTGAAATTTTGCAGATTGTAAAAGTAGAACATAAATAAAATTAACGCTTTTAACTCGTTTCTTGAAGTCTATATTATTTTTTACCAAATTGGTTCATTCAAAAGGAACTCACAAATCATAAATGGAATTTTTAAACAGTACGAAAGCGAATATTTTGATATAAATGCCTACCATACATACAGTTTTTTCTTCTACTCTTAAAAATTCCTTGAATAAATCTTAATTGGATGAATTTTAAGATTTTTTTTAATTAATGAGGTTTTTTGAACAAAATGCAAAAGCTCATATTTACTTTTTTTCGTAAACTGGCAAAGCTGATCACTCTAATTATGAAAGTAAAAAAAAAGTTATTTAAATTAAGGTATTAACATAAAAAAGTTAGCACCACAATTTAAAAAAATAATAATAACGATTTAATATAAATGTCAATCCTTTTGAGAAAAAATCTCTCCTGTTTTCCGCATGTTCCTCTTCCTCAGTAATTCCACTCTTTTTATAACTGATTCATAATTCCCAAGTACACAATGAATTAAATTGCACACCAAGTCAGTGAATGAACTTCGAGAAAGAAACACTCCAAAAGGTTAAAACAAATGCTTTATTTCTGAGCACGCTGTCATCGGTCCATTAGAATTACAAATATAAGACATGAACTAAATTCATTTCCTCTTTTAGATTCACAAGTTGAAAACATATCTTCTGTTCTTTTCACTTTTCTTTTTATTTTCCACTTGTTTGCTTTTAAATTAACTCGAAGAATTGCCACAAAGAAAGAAAAGAGAGTAGATGAAAAAGATCTAAAATGAAGGTAAAATGTAAATCTTTTTTATGTCTACTTGAATATTTTTTGCCTCGTAGAAGGCTGAAAGAGAAAAGCAGACTCAAAAGAGAGTCAAAGAAGTCGTCATCGTCTTCTTTATATTAAAAAAATAAAGGCAAATAAGGCAAATAATCAACATTTCCAGAAAGCTCTTTTACCTTTGAATTATCTTGTAAGATTATATGTGGATTCCCATCTTCTCCTTTTAAGATTATTGTCAAATCTAACGAAATAATAGATACACATGATTATAACCCATGACAAGTACGTTCGATCAACTGCCCGGAACGTTCCCCTGGAGGGGAATGCTGGTAAGAAATCCAGAAAATAAATAAGGCAAGACACATTTATCTTGTGTAACTGTTATCTAATTACCGTATAATCTATTGTTTTGTTATTTCGGTATATATCAGAACTATATCCTTATTTAACTAGAACTTATTCAACTGTAATTTTATGAGCAAATTAGTGTGTAAAGTGAATCCTAATTTGTTATAATTACTGTAATTTTTTTTTCTGTAAATAAATTAAACCTCTGACGGCGTAATTTTTTAAAATCATTATTTAGGTGTGATGATTGCAAATAAGTTCACATATTTTTCCAATAAAGTGATGTAATACTATATGGTACACGATAATAATATGATATGATTGAAATCTCTCATCGTAAAAACAAGCACAGTGAACTATGAAAAATGCGGGATGCAATAGAAAATGGACTGATTGTCAACCCGTGTAAATCGCGCGATAAGCAGCTGGATGGTTAAAACAAAATATTATTTTTTTAAAGATTTGATTACTTCTAATCGGAATAAATATAAAGGGTTCATTGAATAATCGAAAGATCTTAATAATTGATGTAAGATTGAATGAAGATTGATAGGAACTTCAGATTATAATCAATGTAAAATTTCAACTCATTATTTGCGACATTTGATGCGCTGGCAGTTATTGTGTAATCAGTCCAATCTGTGTGAAATGTTTGGTTATTTGGACCTCAAACCAATATTTAGGTACCTTGAAAGAGGATTATTATACACTTATTCTATTGAACAGAGTATATGAAAATAACATCAGAATAATTATAAATACTTAATTTCGTAAAAATTCATTCTTTTTTAAATTTACTTGTTTTACATAAGTTTCCAAGAGTGACAAAGTTTTGCCGTAGTTATTACTTTGTGATTGTGCATATATAAGTTTCAACATGAAAGTATGATTCTTAAGAATTGACAGATAAAATGAACTAACAAGATTAATGAAAGGCTATATTTAACCGCATTTGGTGTTTCAATAAAATAGTTTACAAAGCTTTAAGAAAACTTTAAAATATGTTTTCTTTAATAAGTGACTAGTTAAATGAAAAAAAAAAATATGATTTATATTTTATCTAATATTTTTACACAGTGAAGTATGAAGATAAAAGTAACATTCCATAAAAATAAGGAAAAGGTTTTCGCTTACTTTTCAATACAAAGACACTTTGCAATAGTTTCTTAGTAGAGTTATTTTGAAAAAAAATATAAATACGATTCATGAGATATGGGGCTTGAGGCTTGTAAAATCTTTAGATGTCAAGAAATTTTCCGTTGATAAGGTTTTAAAGCAATGTTGGAGTCACATTGCTCAATGAAATCACATAAAAAAAAACTAAGTGTAAGAATATGATTCCTTAAATAATGCATTCAACTCTTCACAAATTATAGTTATGAAGATTATTTATAAAATCTCACGCTGCTTCAAAATAGGATTCTGATACAGCTGATATAAAATCCATTAAATTTTCATCACTCCCTATCTTCTATCTTTTATTATGTCTTAAGAATTTTGAAGAATTTTAATTTAAGACATTTCTTACTTGAATAGCTATTATTTAAACAGTAATACTTTTTTTAAAATAAAGCTCTTCAAATTTGGATTAAAATTATTAAAAACACAAAAATTTCATTAGATTGTTGTAAAGAATAAGCTTCGATAATTAACTGTAGAAATTGATTTAAAAAATTGAAAATAAAAAAAAGAGATTAAATTTAAAAATGTATTATTTGAGATAATAAATTTTAGGAAAAGTATTTATGGAAATCATAATAAAAAATTCCATAGTAAATCTTTTTTCAGCAAAAATCTAAATGTCAATACTCATTCTAAAAAGTATAATCCTCAGAGTTATAATATTCATCATTTTGCTCTAAGTGGAATTAACTTCAGAAAATTAAATCAGAAAGGAAGTCTTGAGCTAAAATATATCTAAACCCTCTAAAAATTCTTTATAGGGGAACCCACATAATAGGTTACCTTTTCCATAAATAATTTACTTTAATTAATGGGAAAAATTTTCTATTACATCTGCGATCTTCACGGATAATTACTTTCCAAATCTTTCTCTTTATTGCACAAAAGTTATTCAACAAACAGAATCCACTCAAATCAAAACAGATTAAGTTCGAACTACCAAAACGAATAAATATTTTAAACAACAAATTTCATTTTAACCTGCTTGTATTTTAATAGCATATATTTTTAAATAGTTAAATGCTAGGAAATTATTGGAGATTATTATAAATATTAATTAAAATATCTTTAGGGAAATTTGTGTAATTTTGAAGAAAATTTGGTTCTTCTAGGGAAAAGCATAACCATTAAGTTGTCTTATTTTATCATTAAAGAGCACTTCACATCCATTCAAATTCATCCTAAATAATACAATATAGGGTATAATCGTAAGATAACAGATTTGAAAATTAATTAAGATACTTGCATCTTAATTATAAAAGAGCGTCGAAAAATCCGATTAGAGAAAAGATTTTTTTTTTTTTCATTCTGAGGAGGGAAGTAATTTCAAAGATGAATTCAGTAATTATATGGGCAACTTTAGTAAAATCCATAAATAATCTGATCAGGGGAATTTTAATATAGTCAAGCATTGTTGTTCCACAATTTTGACACTTCTTAAGATTAAAATTGTTTAAAATTCTGCATAGAATAAATTCATATGCAAAATAACTGCAATTAATCATGTTCTTTTCAGTGTACTATAAAGATGTAATTAAAATGTGGATCTATTCGAAAATTCGCAGATAAAGAATTTAAATGATGTGCTGAGCGAATCCGCAAAAGAAAAGAAAAATGACTTTTAAAGGATTGATTACAATCAAAGTGCTTAGAAAGACTTGAAATAAATAACTAGGATTAATTTAACATCTTCAAGCAATATGTATTTACATTTAAAAATGTCATGACTATACAAAAATTGTTGCATTGCAAGTAAAGAAGGATCACTTCATTGATTTACATACATAGATCGACTGAGTACAGACATATCTGTACTGATTCGAATCAGTACAGATAATAGAACTATAATAACTGTAGTGGAATTATGTGTAACGGTTCTCACAAATCGTATGTTTCCGTCTTACCTCAACTTCAGCAACGATATTGCCTTGTCTTTACTACTTTTACTCAGGATCAACATAATCAATTGCATCAGCAGAGATTTTTGCAGTAACATTTTACAGACTGCAGAATGATTAATAGTTCATTTTTCATTGCTGCAACCTTGTTATCCCGATTTTACTCCGTGTGTGTTTCGGTTATGGGGTCATTTATAAGGCGTAGTTTATCGAGCAATTTTGAAATTTGGGGTGACCTAAAGGATTGTGTAAGGTTATGTGTGTGGCATATCTCTGTCAATCAGCTGCAATCGGCTATTCAATATACTTTTAATAATCAGCACATTACACTTTTTAAAAAGTGAAGTGTATCAAACAGTATGCCTTGCATCGCTAATCAGTCTATAACAAATAAATGAATGCTTAGATTGGATTTGTATCTTGTTTATATTTTGAGGCAATGCAGGACCTTTACACACAAACGCACTAACACGCAATGACAAAAATGTTTCGAAGATTCTTTTGGTAGAATAATTCAATCATCATTTGAATTAGGTATTTACAAATACTTAAATCAATCCTCATTTGGTTATAACTACAAAATGTTCTGAATAAATAAAGATTAATTATTATTACCGTGTATTTAATAAATTCAAATTAATCTTTAAAATAAATTTCATGCAAACTTTAAACAAATTTTATTATTATTATTACTGTTTCCCACTTTAGATTTTTAACTTACAATTTATTAATATTCCAATTACTGTAGAATTTTCAAATCCTTTACCAAGCCACACCACTCATTTTGATCAAAAATTTGTAAAATGGCAGATTAATAAATACTTAAGTTTTGAAAACATTAAAATAATGAAGTATAATTGAATTTCAAAATGTAAGCACATTAAATAATGAATTAAAAAAATACATTACGAAATATCTGCTTTAGAATTATGAATTAAATTAAATCGAAATATCAACATCTATATATATATATATATATATATATGTGTGTGTGTGTGTGTGTGTGTGTGTGTGTGTGTGTGTGTGTGTGTGTGTGTGTATGCGAAAATTTCAAAGGCAACAAGACATAAACGAAAACCCTTGCAGTGAACAGCAGTACACAAGGCAGAACATACAATTACAAAAGTAACAACACAAATTGCTCAGCATGAACTCGCACGATATGAATACCTTCAAATCACTTCGTTGAACTACTCGCTTCAGCTCAGCTCAGTTGCTTACTACCTACTTTTGCCCTTCAATGATTTGCCTGACAGGACATCGAATTTCCTAGAGCAAACGCTGAAACTTGAATCCTAACAGAGTTGTTGTCAAGAATCTCAGATATTCGGGATCCTTCATTTTGTCTCCAAAGTTGCTAAGTGATCACCAAGTTTATAGTCTAGTTCGTAGGTCATTCATTCAGCATCCTTTACTCATATTTATTTACATATTTAATGTGCAACTTTATTCACCATTCATTTCATGAAATGCTCATTGAAATTCCTTATTATATAATTTCAATGTTAGCATTTTACATACAATCAATCCAATACCATAATATTATACGGACAATATTTTGGATTTTTAAAAATTAGCTTTCAATGCATGAAAAGCCTTTAAAGAAAAGAAACAGAAAAATCACTGTGTCAAAACGGTGTTATTCTTAATCTAGTTTTAACCAAACTGCGATCGAAGATCTCGGTGCAATTTTCTCCAATCTCAGACATACGGAAAATATTTTAAGGATTTATTATCATTGCACATGTATACCAATATTATATATTCAAAAATGCAATTTTATTCTCTTTATATAGCCAAAGCAGGAAAAAAAACTTCTAAAATGCATAAATCCAAAGGATATCAAACTGCCGCAAATATCGCTTCCATTGGAGGACCTCCCAATCATTTCATAAACACAATTCAATTCCTCTCAATACATTTGTGGTGGGCATAATAAAATCCATTGGTACGAAGGGATAAGAAAAACAGCCCCAAAACTGAATTTATGGAAGTCCTCGCCGATGCGGGTGTTAAATCTCGCACAGTGTTGGAGCTTATCTGGGCGTAGATTTCAATCCTTAGGTTGGTAAAATGTGTAAAGTGAATTTCATATCCTGTGATTCTGGAAAAGTGGGGAAAAAAAAGAGAGAAATTCGATTTGTTTATACAACCACCGCAAAGCGTCTATCTGAGAAATACATTCGCAGTTTGAATACTCAAAGAAAATAAATGTTATTTTAACGATCGACAAACTTGACAAAGTTATGCATATAAATGATTCTATGATACCACATCCCATTAAAAATGAGAAAACTCGAAACTTCGAAAATGATTAAAATTTCCTTATGAATTATTTTTGAAATGTAATGTATGTTCCTAGAAATTAATTAAATTCATCATATTTTTAGTTTTATTTCTGTTAACGTGCTGTTCTAAATAAACAAAGTATGCACTAAGTTTTAAGCCATTGAAAAAATTGTGGCATAAAAGAATCAATTTTAAAAGAAACAACTGAATAATTTTTAAACCAATATTTATTTTGGTCCTATTTCAAATTGCTTAATAAAATTTTATTTTAATGACCAGAAATTTTTTTGCATAATTAAGACCCACTTTCTTTTGCAATATCACACTTATTTAATCGTGTTTATTTATATTATAATAAAAGCTGTTTTAAATTAATCTTTCTACACTTTACAAATAAAGTGCATGGACGCTTTGATAACAACATAAGTGTGTTTTCTACTAAGCTTAAAAAACTTTTCGTTTCAATCTTTTGTGAATAAAAAAAATCGGGATATGTTACATACGAAGTACATTTCAATAAAATAAAATGAAGATGAATTAAGCTGGCTCTATGGACAGAATTAAAAAGTGCATTTGTTGGCAAATATGTAAGACAATTTAGTAATGTTAGACAATTTAATAATACAAATCGTAGTGTTTACTATGAAGAAATGCGCAGTTTATTCCAGCTGTTTTTACTATAGCACGACCTTTCTAAAAATTACAGAATATATAAATTTTTTATTCATTTATTATACTCGTATAAAACTATTTCATCAAATTCTTATAGTGGAGAAACACATTATGGGAATTATAACTTTATAGAAACTTTGCTGTTCAATGACAAACAATCATAAATTTGTTGCGTAGAATGACGCCCAAAGAAAATTGCTGTGGTGACTACTAAGACAGTACAAAGGAAATTGCAATAAATGACTATTTATTGACGAAATATCTTGTTAATAGAACTTAAATTTACAAATAATAAATATATATGTATAGCACTAAGTAATTAAATATTGCATTATGAATATTTATTTAAACATTTCACTACTGACCAATCCCAATCGGCCATGGCAATTCTAACCTGAATAACTAATTTCTGTTTTAGGCAAGGCTGCAGGATTTAATGTGAGAATATCCTTAGTGATAACTCGTTTTACATCCTACACCAGTCGTTTGAAAGAGAAACTGACCGGCTAGTATAGAATTTTCACGGTCGTTTAGGCTGGATCGGTATTGAATGAGTTAAAGACAAGATCGAAAATATTTACCATTTTCATGAAAATCCATAGTTCGCTGAAGATAGATGTTTTTATTCAATATTTATAACGTATTTTTTGTTGATAATTCTAATTATCTATAAATGGCAAATACTATAGATTTCATTAAGCGACAAATTGCACTTACGTAATCTGAAGATAATCAACCAAGAATCTTCAAGAATAAGATAATCCTTAAATATATGGACATTGAAGAAATATTTTAAACTTCGTTCATTATATAAATTTTAAGCAAGATGTTTTAATATTTAGAATAGATTTTTAAAATGTGTACAGATAATGCAAAGTAAGTTTTTTTTTATAAGTATTTGCAAACACTGCCCTTTTCTTTCTTCACCCATACTGTCAGAGAGTAGTTAGTACCAGAACACCACAATGGCGGTTCAAGCGTGTAACAACACATTATTCTATTTAAGGAACAGTATTATTAAAATTTTTCACATTATTTGTCCATATAATATATATAACAAATTTGTATAAGTAAAATATTTTCCCCCATTGCTGAATTTCTGTCTCAATTTTCATGAACATACCGGAATGCTATCATTCAACCTGTTGACACCCACAAACGAGAATATTCTGTAAAGCGAGTCCCAAAGAGAGTTTTCCATCCCATTAATTCTCAGAACATCTTCCAGTTGTTTTCCAATTAATTTTCCATTAAAAAGTAATTACGCTTTCAAAACAAGAAGCTCAGTAATTTATCTTGCTCGAAATGTTAATAGTTTTTGATGCTTATTCCGAAATATGTGTTCTGTGAAATAACTTTATCTGCTATAATAATGCATTATAAAAAAAATGAAGATGGAAATCGATATTTCAATTGTAGAAGACCAAATGTGAAATTCCCGTGTTTTTTTAAAAAGATTTTTACGGATGTTTTTATAAATATCTCCAAGATCAAATTTTTTAATAAGAGTTTCTTCATATATTTATAAGAAAGTTATAAATTTCAATACATGATCTATGCCTTTCCTTGAATTGGAGTAATTATGAGAAGTTCCTGCTTGATACTTTCATATATTCAAATAAAAAATGATTAATTAAAAATGAATTTAATTAGATATACCTGTGAGCAAAGAAAGAAAATGAAAAAGCAACATTAGTTTTATAAAAATGGTTGAAAATAGCATCAAAATATATGTCCAAAACAAAAACAATCAGTGAAATAAGCACAACATCTCCTTATTAATAATTTTAACGAAATGACCCATTGGAATAAATTTAATAACCCAAATTCAACCAGTTTTCCGCCACCAGATCACAAAAATTATTTAGGAATATTTTTGTGCGATTTCAAATAGTATACTGTTCACAGAAAAAAATATTTTCGATAATCAGAAATAAACTTTAGTTTTCGACTTCATGGTTTTTAACTTTCTTCATCTATCCATAAATTAAAGGAATCTTCAAAGGTGGAAAAAATTTCAAGAATAATGAAATTTAAAAATAATTTATTATATTGTCTGACTATTTAAAAGAAATAAAAAGTCTATAATATTGTCATTTAAAAAAAAATTCGGTACTATAGTATATCTAGAATTTTATCATAAATAAACTTTCAATATTTAGAACGATTATATAAGTTAAATTATGTGAGCAAATTTGAACCGCATACACTTGTGATGATGAGTTCATGATTCGTGAAATAAAAAATTAGTGTAGGAATAAACAATAAATTGCATTATAGAGTTATAAAATAGATTTATAGCATTTATGAGCTTCATAATATGTTTAAGTAAGTAATCTTTATAGTATGTTTTGTTTGAATGGCGGGATTGTCCGCAACCATTTACAATCTTAAATTGTGTGCTTTACAGTGGAACGAGTGAACCCACGTTAATTCCACTAATATATCAAATAGGATGGAACACAGAAATCAATTTTTGATTTTTAATTTGTAATAGCGAGGAAAAATTTCCTTTAGGAGTAAATAAAATAAATTATAAGTATGAAAAATAGTGGTGTAGGTCTTGAGGTGCCACAGGACGTTAAAGTTTCATAAAATTGAAATGTTCGCTATATTTTAATGTTTTTCTAAGAAATAATAAAAATCAGATTTTTAATTTGTAATAGCGCGGAAAAGTTACCTTTTAGTATAAATAAGATTAATAAAAATTATAAAAATAAACATTAGAGTATAATATTGAAGTGCCTCAAAGACGTTAAAGTTTAAAAAAACATAATTTTGCAACTTTTTAAGGATTTTTGCGTTCTTTAATTATCAAATAAAAAGCTTTCATTAGCCTTTGTTATATGAATATAAGTATAAAAGCAGTTTCACTATTGCACTAGCATGGCACTGAGTCGTTGCCGGACTGGTTGTTATTGAAATAAGGCGAAGATTTGTCTGCGTTCATTGACAAGGACAGAGCTGGTTTCAAATCAGTAGCTTTGCCGAATTCAGTTGGCCTTTCCACTCTGTCTATTGTGTAACTCCTCAACGCAACTGATTCGTTAGTTTGTGCTCTTGTGTTGCTTGCTGTGAGTAAAAATGGCTCAGTCTAAATGAGTGAAGACAAGCCAAATATCGAAGTGATCTATTTTTGGGAAAATGAGTGATTTGCTTGAAATTGAACTCACTACTTACGAATCTAGTGCAACTGTTATATTAGACATAACCTCATAACTTTTTCAGAAGAGGACTTTTCTTTAAACGAAATATGTGACACTTTATCCCATAATAGAGCAAATATGGTCAAGAGCTGCTATTCCCGTTTTTTCAATCAAAATAATTTTACAAACGATAAAAGCTTAGCAAGCTAAATACAGGAATTTATTAGTTTTAAAGCAGAAAATGTTCGGATAAGCCTGTTTCCAACCTCACAGAATTTAGAGAAGAAACTAAACGTTTATTTGATATCGCTGACTTGTATAAAAGAAGAAAAAAAAGTGCGAGTTATGGAATAAAAGGTTCTAAACCATCAACGTTCTGACAGGAAAATGGTTATAAATAATACTGATATTGCTACCACAAGCTCTTTGAGGAAGAACGAAGCAAGAGTAGAACAAGAATAGAATTACCACAGAATAATTAAGTTTAATCAAGGATGGACAAAAAATACTAATACATAATAAACAATTACTGACGACAATGACAACACTGAAGAACAACAGTGTTCTTTATAAAAAGAGGGAAACCAACCAGACCCATCAACTAGACAAGAAGAGATAAAACTACCAGCTGCCTGTGTGGTTTAATATTAAGTTAATGTTGTTACCTTTCATGTAAAGGGTTAGCAAGAAATAAGTTACCCAATTCAGAGGGCTCTAAAATGCGCTCTATTGATCCAAATGAGAAAAATGAAAACAATTGAACTACAAATTATTGAGGTGATGCGCTTTACACTTATTAAATAAAAAAAAAAAAAGATTAGTACAAAATTTTACCGTTAGGTGGCGTTCTAATATACATAAAACCATTCAATATGGTTTAAAATTTTTAAATAAAGTAAAATTAAAATTGCTCCATATGTCCTCCTTCATTTCCAACAATATGCTCTAATCGGAAAACCATATTTTCTAAAGATTATCGGAGTAATTCTACCGGAATATTAAGGATATGGAGCCGAATGTTGTCCTACAGATCTGGTAGAGATGATGGCCTTTGATGGTAGATATTGTCCTTCAAATAAATCCATAACCAAAAGTCGCAAGGGGTGATATCCGGCGAGCGAGGAGGCCATACTTTTGGGAAATTACGGCTGATAACTCGCGCTTCTACGAAATGCTGCATTAACAATCGCTTTACACGACATTCACTATGATGTGGTGCACATCCTGCATGAAAATGATACCATCTGCTCTGTGGAAGAGTTGGGATTACAAAATCAATCAGCATATCAGGATACCGTTGTCCTATGACGGAATAATACCATTTGAAATTATCTCTTCAAAGAAATACGGTTAAATGATAAAGGTAGCTGTAAAATCACACAATACTGTCATTTTTTGAGGATGCAGGGGTAGTTCCTGGATAACATGAAGGTTTTCCTTTGTTCAAATTCGACAGTTGTTGGTGTTAACTTGCCCATTGAGGCAAAAGTGGGCCTCAGCACTCCACATAATGTCCCATAGCCAAGTTGTGTCAACCATCATTCGATCAAAGAAATGAAGTGCAAAAGTTTTACGGACTTTTAAGTCCCCGTCCTGCAAAAAGGGCACAGACTTGATGTGGTATGGATAAAAAATGCAAATCTGCCGTAAGAAATTTCGTACAGTTGAAAACGGCATATCCAGAACACAGGAAACAACTATTATGCAGCGACTGATTGCTCGCTTCAACGAGCGCGGTCGCTACATTTTCGACGCTGGAATACGGGATTATTCTTTCGTCCTCTACTTTGGAGAATGCCAAGTTGTTAAGTTTTGCAAATTTCTGCATCCTCTTGCGTAGGGTACTTGGAGACATTGGAGTTCATCGTATCTGCTTCATACGACTGAATTCCTTTAGAGTTGCAACGGAGGTTTGTAGGTTCTGCTAGAACAATTTCATCAGTAGCGCTTTTTTTTACAAGTAGGCATGACGGACAGAGAAGAAACTAATGTTCGATCAGAATCCACCTTCTTTATATCAAAAGAAAAATGATAATAGACATGAGCTGTAACACAAATTATGGTTCACATATTCAATGCATGCAAATAAATGCCATTTGTGTTACAGCGCAATATATTGGTAAACTTTTGTAATACATTTTTTTAATCAATAAATGTTAAGCGCCTCCTCTGACTAATCTGTAGGTCACATTTTATCATATTTGGACCAATAGAACGCATTTTAGAACCCTCTGAAGTGGGTAACTTATTTCTTGTTAACCCTGTACTTATGTTTTCTTTAAACCGTATATCTTTATGGTTCTTTTTAACTTTATATAATACTCATGCTATCTCTCAGACAATCCCAAGAACGTTTATATACCAGATTAATCAAAGAAATAGGTACTTGCAGCTTCAGAAAATATCCTTTTGTCCATGCGAAGTAATGAATGTAAAATTCAAACAAAATTTGGTTTACGACGTGTTTTAAAAGCAAAAATGGAAAGTAAAGACAGAGACAAGAAGTTTAAAGTACCAAAGATAAACTTCGATACAAAGGATTACATCGACATGATATCATGGCTTGAAATCCTCCACCCCCCGCTAAAACATGTTTCCAGTGACTCTCTCAAAGACCTTATACGGAAAGCATCTGAGACTGAACCGAATGATATAGGTGACTCGATTATCGACTTTCCCCAGCTTCTTTGTCAAAGGCAGGCCGTTGAAAGAGCTATGAAACTGGTTGCCGAATCTGCTCAAACTGTTTGTGTTTCAATCACAAGAGAAAGAGAAAATTGACTCACGCGTGAATATGCCAAAATTTCATTAAAAAACCTTTAACGTGGCAATGAAGTAGAAACAAATATTTTGCACCTGTAACATCTGTAATCATTATGGATACAAAAGTAGGAAATGCAAAATTTGACTTAAAATATTTCTATATATAATTTTTAATATAAATAATTTATAAAATATAATATATAAATAATTTTTTCCAATTGTAATGCTTATATGTATATTTAAAATAATCATTTGTAATGTTATAAGAAAAAAAAATCATAAAAATATTTTGTCAAAGTTCATAATTTTTCAATTTTTTTTAACAACTTTAAGTTTTTTAGAACCTTGAGATATTGTTGTATTGCAACCAGAATTTTTTAAAAAAAATTCTTTTTGAAACTTAAAATCTAAATTTTTTCCTCTATTACCAAACTAAAATCTAAGAAAAAATTTTCAAGGCCTATTTTTAAAATTTCCAACTTTTAATTTTTTTTTTTACAAATTTTAAGCTCTTTGAGGCATCTTAAGATAATGTAATATTGCAACCAAATTTTTGAAACATGTTTTTGAACCTAAAAGGCAGCTCTTCAGCGCGATTACAAACCTAAAATTTAAAATTTAAAAAAAGGCCATTTTTGTTTACCCTAATGTCGAATAATAGATATTCATTTCATATACGTAGATATGAAATGATACATACTCATTTCATAGATATCATTTCATAGATATTCATCATAGATATAGTTTCATAGATATTCATCATAGATATAGTTTCATAGATATTCATTTCATATACGTAGGTTGGTCTCAGTAGATTCTTTAAACATCCCCATGACCAGAAGTCGCAATTAGTAAGATAAGACCAGCGTGCAGACCAAGCTGTAAGGAAAACAACAATTGATTGATTGCACAATTTTCAATGAAATTTTTCTGTAAGTGCTGTTGCACACCACAATCAATGAGTAGATGCACCGTTCTGCAAATAATTTTCCTGTAGGAGCTATTTTCCTGCAAGTTGATGATCAAAAATATTCTCAACATATTCTGATAACGCTTCCCAGTAATGAAACAGGTTTTAAGATCCGTAGCAGCATATCTTTAACCTGTCCAAATAATAAAAGCCAATGGTGAGAGTTGTTGTGAAAATGTGCCAAATCATTGTAGAGAGAATGGCATTTGATGAACAGCACATGGATTTCATGTTGCTAATGCGCCAATAGCGAATATTCATTTGGCTTTTAAGCGAAAGCATACCTCATCCACAACCACAGAATATTCCACGGCTAGCGGCTTCGACTTCCATTCGCGTATGAAATTTCAACCCAAACGTTTCTTGAACTCCAGTTTATCAGAAATATATTCCGATCGAACAACTCATGATGATTGTGGATTTTGTAAATATAATACTCATCTCATCATTTTTCAAACAGTTAAGAAAGTCTAGTGGAGAGGAATAGTCTCATTAGTGAAAAAAAACAGTTGCTAGATTAAAAATGCCATATGGAGAGTGCTTAGATACTTCCCCTCACACCAAAGTCACATCTTCTTAGCGTTAGGTTCTACAGCATGTCATCTTTTACTTGGTACAATAACTTACTTTATTCTTTTTTTCATCATGCCATTCATGATGAAAAAAGAAGTGATGTGTTTCATAGATATACAACATATCTTCTTTGGACGATGGAATGTTCTTAACACAGCAAGTTAATTCATTTCATTCTGGTGAGAACGTTTCCCTAATAAAGTTTAACTTTTCAGTGTCAATATAATGCAACAGTAAACTTATATAATCATCAAATCATTGCTTGTAATATATTTTTATAGAATTTGCCATTTGCACATGTTGCGAAGATGCTCTGCGCTTGCAAATCACTTTTACTCAGGGTTAAAGCATTAGTTATCAGCGGAATCATATTTTATATATATATACAGAGTGTTCATTAATTATTGTCGGGGTTTCCGTACCTTATAACTTTCGAATAAAAATATTACTCAAAAACCGATTACGTATTTGTAAATTAAGGCGTAATATTTTTTATTCGAAAGTTATAAGGTACGGAAACTCCGACAATAATTAATGAACACCCTGTATATTTTTAATTTCTTAAAGAGTGCATATAACGTATTAACAGTTTTAAGAGCTTATATACTATTTAGTTGTAGACGCTGAGTTTCTTCCATGCCACTGGTGCAAGAAGCAGCGAACTTTTTGGTTGCAGCCGGTATTTGAAAACTCTTGCTCACACCAGCATTGAGCATAAGATTTGTAGCATCTGCCGCCCAAATTCTTTGCCATTGTGAGCCATACAACTCTCTAAAACGTCACTTATTGGTGATTTTTTATACTAATTCCTTATCAATAAATCTCGAGGGCATGAACTCAAGTTTCTATAGTGCCAATTGCATAACATTCTTTACTCCCTGGTTTTCAAATAATATAAAAAACAATGTCCTTCCCTGAAAGTAATTTAAATGTACTATTTCTTTCTGAAATTGCCATTCTTTCTAAAAAAATATGTTATCAAAAAAGTGGCATACATTCATTGATTCATTTAAGAAATTGGTATAGATATTTTTTGGAAACTGTTGATCTCTTTCAACTAAAGTAAAATATATGAAAAAGTATGAACTATAAAAATTATAAAAAAAAATATGAACTGCATTTTGTGCTAAAATTCAGGATTTTAAAAGATTGCATGCATTTCCTCAATAAACGCAAATATTCAGTAAATTATAAATCAAAAACAAAACTTGCTTATAATTTCTTTATGCATTTTTCAACCAAATCAAACACCATTAATATCCGGAATTTTATATATTTAAATGTTTAGAGAGTCAGTAATATATAACATAATAATATGCATAATATATATTTAATATTTTTTATTAAAATTCTTTTTTTGAAAGAAAATATATACTTTCTTTTAAAAATAAGATATTTAATCGGTTTGATTTTAAAAAGGCTGAACATGTTTATTGAACAATTCGCATTCAGTTCATCTGGAGTAGAAACTATATAAAGAAACAAAGGGTGAACATTAAAATAAAGGCACATATTAAAATTCTTACTGAAAGACGTAATAAAAAGTAAAACATTGTATTATTTTTGTTATACATATTTATAAATTAGAATTTCCGAATTCTGTCTCGAAACTTTAGAATCCACTCTTGGGTTATTTCAGTTAATTTTCATTCCATTCCTCTTTATAGAAAGTAGAAAAAAGTTTTATTTCAGAAGAAAAACAGTAAGGTACTTGTCTTAAGACATCAATACACTTAGCCAAACTACTAAAGAAGACAATAAAATCTGTTTTTACTACACTGGCTAAACAATTAAAGTAATAAACTGGGTGACCCTTTTTTAATATATTTTTTTTTTGTTTCAAAGCCACATAACATTATTTCTTTTTATCGAAAGGGAAACAAATTACATTTGGAATGTAGTGAAGCAAGTAGAAGTGTGTGTGGGAGGGGGGAGGGTAGGTTAGAATGTGGGTAACAGAATAGAATGAAGAAAAGAACAAGATTTCGAACGCAACAACGTTTTCATTCTTTTGTGGCTGAAACAAAGAAGGAAACTGAGACCTTGTATCGAATTATGGAGGATATCGAGTTTCTGCCGCATTACAAAAAGTTTACGCTCTTTTTTATGAGAATCTGTATGGTAATTAAATTCCGTTTGCAGGGGTGGATTCTGTTTCGATTCGGATTTCTTTCAGTGGTTTTTATTGTTTGAATTTTTGATTTTTCGATAACCAACATAAGAATAAAAGCCTCGCTGCGCCGATGATGTATTGTTTTATTTTCGTTGTTGCCAATCTTTTTTTTATTTTTTTTATTTTACTATTTTGTTCGAAAACGTTAAGCAAATTAGTTTGATTCCTTATTGGAGATATCTCAATTGGAAAAACGAAAATCTCTTTATTGATAAGAACTCTTTCGAGATGTGATACGGTTTTTAAATGAGACTAAAATGCTTGCATATATAAAATTTTGGAAATGTGGGGATTATATAGAAGATTATTCGAAGGATTTTTACGATCATTCAATTAGAATTTTTTTTTTATATATCTTTCTAAAATTTACTTTGCATTTCTTCGCATTAGAAATAAATAATAAGAGGCTGTCTTTGTTTCTAATAAGCAACTCATTTTCTATTGCAAAAAAGCGAAAGATATCGTTCTATAAAATTAATATAAATTCGTGATAACAGCTGCTATTGAAATAGTAAAAAGCTATAAAGATAACTCCTTGTGAAAACATTAATACATTTTTAAAGAAATTAAAATTAAATTAATGAATTTAATTTTATTTGAAATTGAAATAATGCATATTTAATACTATCCAAAACAATAAACCATTAAATTTAATTAGTTTGAATCATATTTAATTTTGAACCACAACAGTGTCTGTTGTTAAAATTATTGAACCATATCCCAACACAATCTTAGCAGAAACTTAAATAAAAAGATATTTCTTTTGTTTATGATTAAAATGCGAATATGGTTGTTTCACGAAATTGCGAAACTATAAAAAGAGAGCAAGATTATGAATTTTATACACATAGAGAGATTATGTCTATAAAAAGAGAACAAAGGATTTATTTTTAAAACATATACATATCAAAATATTCATTTCTTTTCAATTTCATATATTATTTTTAATCCTTCATTTAATTTTATATGCACTTTTCCATTTGATATTCAGGGTGTCTCAAAAACCTTTACCGCGGCTTTTATTCCTGAAAGATTGATCCTAGACATATATTGTAAATTACAAAGTTGGGTAAAAAAAGATGCGAATTGCTTTGAAATCAATTGAAGTTTCCAAGGGATTAAACTTTAAAAAAATACAAAATTTATTTTTTTGTATGGGCCCTGTACAAAAAAATTCCCAATTAGTAAAATGTACCACATCCTTTAATGAGGTCATGTACGAAATTTCAGCATTTTATCACAAAAAGTCTCTAAGATATGAAACTACGTAAATGTTGACTTAAACCACTTTTCGATGCCTGGATATGAGTTCGCAAAGAGAAAAAAATCATGTCGGATATTCATGATAGTGCACAAATTAAAAAAGAAAGTAATTAAAGATTTATTTATTCAATCAATCTATTAATAAATAAATAATAATTATACTATTTATTTGTTCAAAGGTATTAAAAATGTGTAGACATAATAACTTAAAGGAAAGATTACTTAACTTAGAAAATATTACATAAAAGAAAGATTACATAAGGAAAGATTACTTTAATAAAAGATTACATAAGAGTTTTTGCAAGTTCACTGACTGTGCTATTTTTAGTTATGATGTTATTCATTATATAAAATTTTAAAGCATTTTTCAGGAACCATAGATTTTAAAATTTGTATTTAAAACTAAAGATATGAAGCATATTTAATTTTCTTATGATGCATTCCTGCGTCGCGTCATCTGCACTGAAGCTGTAAACATTTGTATTTCAATATGTGATTGATCCTTCTCCAACTTTGTTTACACGCATCTTTGAGAATCATCATGATAAAATGCTAAAATTGTGTACATGACCTTATTTAAGGATGGGGCACATTTTACTCAATGGGATTTTTTTTTACGGGGTCCATATAAATTTTTATTTTTTGAAGTTTAATCCCATGAAAATTTTTATCGATTTCCTAACATTCTGCATTATTTTTTACGCAACTATAAAATTTACAGTATAAGTCTACGATCCATATTTTAGGAATAAAAGCCACGGTCAAGGTTTTTGAGACACCCTGCATAACTTTGTGAAGTCATCAATATAAAAAAAAATCAATCTATTAAATCACTAACTATACTAGTATTCCTACCAAATGCATTCAACTAGTTTGTCCACTGATTTGAATTCAATTCAAACAAAAGAAAGGATAACAATAAATTGTATTTAAAAAGAAATTTCAAAAGTTTTTAAAAATGAAAGAGAAACAATATAGCTGTTCAAAAGGTTCCGTTAGAAATTTTATTGTTCGCTTTTCTAGTTGATTTGCATAGATTTTCTTGAAATAAATGTTTCAGATATAATCGGCAAAATTGAAAAAAGTGAAATTTGGCTTCATTCTTGTTGATAAATTAAACTAATAATTTACAAAATGGTGAAAATAATTGAATTGACGTACAAATTAACTCAATAATAGGAAAAAAATATGTATCAATGTTTATAGAGAGTTCTTATGATAAACAAACAAATAGAGATATTAGTTTTCAATTTCATTATAAAAAAATACCTGAATTATCACCATCTTAAATTTTAAATAAATAAAATTTCTTTTTTTCTTCAATTTAAAATTATATATTGATAAGCTTCAAAAAGGTTTTTTGGGCATTCCTTTGCAAGGCTTCATTACCTGAACATCTGATGGAAAAAACTTTGAAGGCATAAGATTTGAAGAATCCCCCTAGTTCTGAATGATTTAGATTTTTTTATCCCTTTATTTCTCTATTCAAATTCTCTGTTTCAAATAATTAAAGATATTCTTTTATATTACATTTAACAAAATAAAATTAAATAAAAAGTCACTTTTTAATCCATATCAAGCATGAAAGAAATAAAAATCAACAGCTGAGATTTATGTATTGACCTGAAATATAACAAAAGCTATTTTTACAATATGAAATCAGAAAATGGAAAGCTTACTTATAAAATACATATGTATACACACACACACTCACTCACACACACACACACACACACACACACACACACACACACACACACACACACACACACACACACACACACACACACACACACACACACACACACACACACACACACACACACACACACACACACACACACACACACACATAATGAAGGTGGTCCTTAAAATAAATTAATGCATTGAATTATTTTAGTGCACATATATGACGTATGAAGAGATTCCCCGCTAATATAAATTTTCAGAGACTAATTTCTAATATAAAAGGCTTACACTCAGGTTTCCAGAAACTTAGCTTGGATAATTAAACATATAAGCATCCCAGGAGAAATTAATTAGCTGTTCATGTAATTAAGACAAATCTATGTAATTAATGTAAAGCTACAGTTTAAATAACCATATTAACGTTATGTAGAAGTTATAATGCTCAAGGCTTTATTATTATAAGAAGCCAATAATTAAAAAGTTTTCAAATAAATTACAAATCAAAAATTTAAATTTTTTCACGAATTTTTGTTCTTGGAAGTGCGGAAAAATTGATTACAACACTCTGAATTCATATTTAATACAGTAAAATGTGTTTTTGATTATCGTATTTTCTTTTAATCAAGTTGTAACATTACATGTGGCATTGCAGTTGTAATGTTATTTCAAAATCCAAACATATATTTAACAGCAAATTTCCCTCTTTCACCTGTAAAACTCATATTTGAAAATTATATATTAATTAAATATTTTTAAATAATTATATTTTGAAATATTTTTATAGAGTAATTATATAACTAAATTATATATTAATTAATATATGTTAAAATTAAATATTTTTCAATCTAAAATTTATCTTTTTTTTCTGCTCTGTTAATACAAATATATTCATTATTTAAAAGAAAACTATAATAAAATAATATCATTTGAAATAATAGACCTTTATGTAATTAATAAGAGCTTAGGACACACACATATATATATATATATTGTTATCATAAGTTCAGTTAGTAAGTTTAATTAAAATACAACAATGCCCTAAACACAGTCATTAAAAATGAGAATGAGACATCTCAAAATTTCATCTTCATTGACCAACAAGTTTGAAAATGCCATCTTCTTCAGTTTTTGGTTACTCACCATATTTAATGAATTTTTATGACGGGAAAATATATCTCATGATACAATACATAAGGAAATAAACATTTGTGATTACACAGTTTAAAATATCAAAGAAGTAAGAAATGCCTATATTATTTAATTCCTTTAAAAATTATTTTTTGAAAGGAAGTGGTATTTTATGTATTATATACATATTATAAAACATTCTTTCCAAGCTTAGATAATCATTTTCATATTTTATCCCTTCATTTAAACAAAATTACTGCCTCTAACTGGATTATCTCTATTATATTGCAGTCTCACAGCACTGTTATGAAATGTAGATAGTCTGTAATATACTTTAGCTATTGTTTTGGCTACGCTATGTCGTAAATGACCGATGTTTGTGAGTGATGGTCCATAATAATACGAGTAAATTAAAAATAGGAAATTTAGTACAAGGTTTAAACAGAAAATGGATCTCTGTTCACGTACAGAAAAGAAGAGGAAAATTTTTGTAGATAAATATCGTTGTTCATTGTGGCATCGTAACACCCTTGTAGAAGGTGGGGTCAGAGTCTGAAAAACAGAATGGGGAGTAGCTCATTTGCTCCATGTTCTCTCTTACAAGATCTTCAACTAGGAGATAAAACTCCTTCACAACTTTTAAAGCAAATGAAAGAATTAAATAATGGTCGTGTTAATTACGATATTTTAAAAACACTTTTCTTGATATGTTTACCTGTTACAATGAAACAGATATTATCTGTGCTGATAATTTAGAAAAATTAGCACAAATTGGTGATAAAATTAATGAAACAACAGCTAATACTGAAATGGTAAGTGCATTTTTAACAAATCCTTCTTTAAAGTCACTAGAAACAAAAATTGAGGAGTTATCCAAACAAATTCAACGAATGTCTACACATTTACTGTGCAATAATAACAGAAATAGAACCTTAAAATCTCGTTTTCGATGGCGTTCTGTTACAAACAATAATACTAGGAAATGTTGGTATCATACACGTTATGGCGATAAGCTACAAAATGTGTGGAACCATGTTCATATTCGAAAAACTTAAAGAATCGTCAGACGTAGCGGCTACCGACGATTACAATGAATTAAGCTCCTTATTTTTAGACCGCAGATCTAAACTTAAATTTTTATTAGATAGCGGCATGGCTTGTTTTTTTTTTTTTTTTTTTTTTTTTTTTTTTTTTTTTTTTTTTTTTAGTTTTTTTAGTTTTTTATGCGAATTTAACTAAACAGTTTGCAAAACACGAACTACGTTTTGTGTGCTGCAAATTCTTCATTTATTCGAACTTACGGCACTAGACATTTAGTGTTGGATCTTGTCTTACGGCGGTAAATTTTCTGGAATTTTGTCATTGCAGATATCTCTCGACCTATACTGGGTGAATGAAGTTTAGAAAGATTTGAATTACTTATTAGTACAAGAAATCGTAGAATAATTGAAGTTGATTTCCCTTAGAGTGAATGGTAAAACTTGTAATGGTCCATTAATTGGCTTAACCACAATTTTGCCTTTCCATCAATTACTTTCTGAATTTCCCAACATAATCGAATCAGCTCTCAATTTTATACGAGTAAATCATTCTACGAATCATTGTACACTCACTAAAGGACCTCCAATGTTCAATCAATCAAGACGAAATAACATCATAAAAATTAAAAGCTCTCAAAGTTGAATTCCAGTCTTTACTAGAATAAGATATCATACTTCATACTAAAAGCCCATGGGCTGGTCCAATACATCTTGTTAAGAAAAAGGACGGCACTTGGCATATCTGCGGTGATTTCCAAGGATTAAATGCAGCTACAATTTCTGACAAATATCCTCTGCCTAATATCCAAGAATTGTTTATGAAATTAAATAACAAAACATTTTTTCTAAACTGTATTTGATTGAACGAGTACCCTACCAATAGTTATGTTAGGTATCTGAGCAAGTCTGAAAGAAGACTTAAATGTTTCCACCACTGAGCTACTCTGTGGTGAGCCCTTGCGTCTTCTTGGTAAAATTTTTCGTTCCTGTAAAACTAGTCCTGTCTTTCCAGAATTCATCGCTCAATTAAAGAATAACATCTTGAGTTTTCAGCTAGTTTCTTCTTCAAATCACGCGAAACCCAAGGTGTTTTTCCACAAAGATTTGGCTGTGACGACTCACGTTTTCGTCCGGCGAGACTCAGTTCGTAACTCACTCCCCACGATGGACCTTATAGAGTTTTGTCGAGAACAAACCAAAGTCTTTACTTTGGACAGGCATGGACAAAAACGAACTGTAACTGTAGACAGTCTCAAGACTGCTTACATTTTGAATGAATTTTCCGCTGTTTCACAACCCACATTGTAATCTGGCCGGCAAGAGCTTAATATTTCTTTCACAGCTCGAAAGAGCTACTTCCACTTGTTCTGTATTTTTTCTTCTGTTTTGCTCTTTTTGTATGTAATAAATATACTCTTGTTCTTATTAAAAATGCAGTAGCATTTCTTGAAGCTGTGATATTTTAAGTGGAGGAATCAATTCATATCCCCACAAATAGTTAGCTTTTCTGGAAGAATTTAATCATCGGTCAGCGAAATGAAATAAATTTATATAATAGTTTACTTTTTTGGATAAGAAACGGTTAAAAAAATAGTAAGAATTTCTCCAATTATTCGTTAATTATTTCGATCTAGTCTAGTCTATTTTTATTTCTATTATTTTTTCAATACACTTGACGTTCTACTGTTGTGAGATTAAGTTTCGTCACTTGAGTGGATTTCGAATATAAAGTGATGGTATTAGCAAATTTCTTGTGATATGAATATAACTGTTTAATGTGTTTTCTTTCACTCTTCTAAACTGTAAAATATCTACTAACAAGAATAATCATAATTAAATTGGGGTAATACTGAGCACTTGACACTTTAGCTGAAATGCGAATTAAGTTAAAACAATTTTGATATACAATTCTAAGGGTTCGTAAAGTAACTGCTTGAAAAGTTTCAAAAATGTCTGCTGGGAGCAAAACGCAGTAAAATGCATGAAAGAACATGAAGTAAATAATTTGTAATAACGAAACAAGAGTAGTTTGTCTACAAACGTTTGATTCAATTTGCAATAGAAATACTTTGAATAGACCAACTTTAATTCCAAATTCCTTCTGTGCGTTCCCCGCACTGTGTTAGTAATACTGGTACTTACTAACACAACAATCTAATTTTGCATACTGACATTTGGATGAAAGTTAGATACCAATGAATAAATCATAAATGGTACTAGTTTTAAAATGGATGTCGCAGATAGTATGGAATCCTCCTTTGAAATATTTCTAAGAAACGTATAAAATTTTAATTATCAGCTGTCGTCAGTAAACAAACCTATCCAGATCCAACAGTTCAAATGTCATTTTAGTGACCAGTTCAGAGAAACATGCTTCAACAATTAAAAATTGATAGTTTTGAATGATCAAACAAATGATTTTTTTTTTTTTTTTACCATGATCGTAAAATACATATCTGAAAAGAGAAGACAAATTGTAAGCTTAAAAGTAGAGAAAGCAAACATATTGTTTTCTTAAATAAATACAAGATAATTGTAAATAATACAAAATACAAATACATATAATACAAGGCATTATAAAATTATGTTTATTTAATAATTGATCTTTTACTCATCTTTCTCTAACTATATAAAAATTCAAATTGCCCATTATTAACAGTAAACCTTTACTTAATCAAATTAGAACAATATGACTATGAAAATTCATTCATATTATTCAATTAATAAATCTTAGGAATTTAAATATATATATAAAAACCATGATTTAAGATATATTTTGATTTATTTAGTTATTAATGTAATGGAATTTGCTGAGAATATAAAACGAAAATTCAGTGAATTTTATTTATAGTAATAAGATGTTGTTTTAAATCTCCTTCGGTTTACAAAATTAAGTAACTTTTAGTCTGTGTTTAAGTCCCACATAAAGCTATTACAGTATTTTCAAAATAAAATAACGATTACCCATCCCACAAATATGAATATGTTTGTACATAAGATATACTTTATCTTAAAATGTCCGAAAAGCTTAAGATTCAGCATATAACTTCACATAAATTAAGAAAAGATGGCATACATTTAACATAAAAAAAGGAATATATTCTTTATAGCGACTATCAGCCTTATTAAACTGTTTGAGAATAACTTCAAAAATCTATCATTTATTCTGTTTATAGAAGAAATATATAACTGAATATGTTTATGAATGTGCATGTTTATTGCTTCACTTTATAACGAAGTTTTGCCATTTTCAGTATGTTAAAAGGAGAACAGAAAGTAAGAAAATAACATGTATTTATAACGCAAACACGAAAAATATTATTGCCAGAATTTTTTTAATATATTATCAGTTTTACTTTCTGTGATTTAATGTAAATAAATTATAAAATATTTGAAAGCTTAAAAAGCAATGTATTGTTCGAAAAAAAAAAGATGTTAAAAGAAAGAAAAGGAAGAATATTAAAAACATTTCTCGTAAACAGAAAGTGATTTGAAGAAAACAAAAAGAATAACATGATGATAAGGTTTAAAAATAGGAATAATTAAGATAATCTATGAAATATTTGTGTGAACTTAAAAAAAATAGTAAGTTATCTCTTTGGTCAACAAGTGGACCTCATGAAGCATTTTGCTTTTTGTTCCTGTGGGACCGTAGAACAAACCACATGATAAGAAAAGATAAATTCCACAGGATAAGAAAAGATTGACCGTAAAGAGCATGGTTCTTAGAGAACCAAATATCACTCTAGAAAAGTTTTTCCTCCTTTTTATGTGAAACTCTGATTAATGAAACAGCTTCATTCAAGTTCTTAATTAGCTAAACCTTTTCTTCACATACTTAGGATAAAAATAAATGCCGGAAATAATAAGAAGGAAAAAAAAAACTTAATATTGCAACTTATTATGGCTGCTAAATCAGACAGCATATTAAACATCACCTGATGAGTTCCAAAGATGAGGCGGCGTAGGAATCATAGATTTCATATCTGCAATCTTTCAAAGCAATCAAAATATTGAAAATTATTTTGATTTTTTTGACAGTAGGGTTAACACCTTCACAAAATTTCTATGGGGAATTATACTTTCGTTGACTTCAAGTTGAATGATGAAAACTTACTTTTATAAGAAACGATAAAATTGTGTCTTGAATTCAAATAAAATGAGATTTATCTAGAATTTTGTGAAATTAAAAATTAAAAGGAAGGCATTTAATAGGTTCGCGTTTATGTGTTTCTTATTATAAAGAATTTTATTATAGTAATCTACAATTGCTCTTGTGCAAAAAGTTGTTAACCATTAAGAGATTCTTTAAAATTCTTAATGAATTAGAAAATAATCAATCGATTCAACGATAAAACCGTGTTAACTTTCTTGTAAGTGTGTTAATATCTTCACAATGAGTTTTCTTAAAATCTGGACAGTCCTAATTTTGAAATTGAAGTAAACAATTGTGAATGGACGAAGGTAACCGATTTTACCTAGATATGAAGACAATGGTGTATAAATGCCATGGTAGAATGGATACTCCCCTGATTGCAAATTATTTTTAGAATCTTTAAAACTGATCAGAAGCGACCTCTAGAAATGAGGATAAAGCCTTGGAGTAATAGCAGCAGTGTACATGATTCATGCAATGATGTAAATAAATGGAGAATTCGAAATGGAACAAAATAGCTTTTTCATTTTTATAATTGTCATTTGTTGTTTTTTAACTGATCAATTCTAGAAAACAAGAGTATTATGTAGAATGTATCAAGCAGTTAAATTATTTCAGATACTTTATTAAGAAAAATATTTGTTAATTTAACCATAATCTTAACTGAATGAGTTAAATGAAAGAACGGTATCATTATATATTATAAACATTAGTTGATTAATAAAATCTAAAGCTATATGTGTTTTCAATTTGGAAACGGCACATAAAATCAGCTTAACATATTCAAATTTTCTAAAATCAAGTCAAGAACCAACAAATTAAATAAACTTGATGGGAATTCAACAGGTCTTTATAAGCCATTCCACTTGTTAGAGAAATTTGTACTTAATCATCATCTTACAATTGATACGTGGTGACATGAAACACCATCTAATTCCAATCACACTCGTACAATGACTGCCAAAGGAAATACATCCACTAGTTAAGTTACATTTCCTTTCAAATCTTTGCAAATAAATCACTGTTTCGCAAATTGCTAAGGAAATCGAAAATAGAAGCTCTAAGTACAATTCCAGAGAGTTTTGAAGTTCTGTAGCTTTAATGAGTTAAATGCCATTCCCTTTATATAAAGATAGATGCAGTACATGTTTAGAGTTACCCTATGGTAGTTGCCTCAAATGTTCGATTACTTAAGCTTTCGTTCTTTGCTTTGCATGCTACGACTTATCACGTGTATAATTTGCACATTCCTGGATAAAGGCTGGATAAAGGCTATTTACTTATGATTATTTTAAAACTTGCATCTTTACAGGAAACAACGTTATTTAAATTTGCAAGAAATCACTTTATAATTAAAATTGCACATCTGTAAATTATCCTGACCTGAAATTATCCTGACTCTTTTAATGTTCATAAATGAGTTTATGAGTAACATTTAACTAGCTGATGTTTTTGCTCTAAAGATACCGTATAAGAATTTGTGATTTCCTTTTACTTTTATTATTTTTACCGAAGATTATCATATTTATTGAACAGCTTTAATTGGAAATATGTGACTAAGTTCACTATGTAATAAGAAAGATATTTTTTTTCTACTTTTTCGGTTATGCTCAATAAATTACAAAATACATGAATGCAAAATTTTGACAAATAAACAAAAATATCTAATCAGATTTTTCATTTTGCATATATGATATGTATTTAGACTTTAGAGTGTGGGAAGTTGTATGGAACATTGAAATTTGCCCTTGATACATTTGAATTACATATCATTGTCTTATCTGATGAAATCTAGATGGAAAAGTTTTATTTTAAACGAAGCAAGATAAGGCGTCCTAACATATCAATGTCTTTAGCTAAACTTCTCAAGAAGATAATAAAAATCTGTTTTGCCACATCAAAAAAGCAATTAAAGTAGTAAAAGAAATAACGCTTTTGTTACTATGATTTTTTTTTTGTTTCAACAGAAATCTAATTTATTTCTTTTACCAACAGCAAAATAAATTACATTTGGAATGCAGTGAAACAAATAGAAGGAAGGGGGTATCGGAATTAGGTTGAACAGATAGGATGTGTAATAGAAAAAAGAGAAGAACAAAAAATTTACCCAAAATGCCATTTTTATTTCTTGTGGTTAAAACGAAGAATAAGCAAAAAAAAACTATGCCTCATATCGGGTTACAGGAGGTATCGACTATGTTAAGCAATATAAAATGTTTCATTTTTTATATGCGCATCTAAATAATTAAACTTTATTCAACGAATTGAATTCAATTTCGGCTTAAGTTTATTTTCTCGGTTCGTATTGTTTCAACTTTTGATTTTTTTATCGAATAATATTTACAGTAACATTATGCGAATAAGTTTGCGTATACGATATTGTATTTTTTTATTATTTTCTTCTTTTTATATTTCTATAGATCTGTCAGGAATAGTTTGTTTCCTCATCCAGAAGAACTTGAAAGGACAAAATTCTTTTCAATGATAAAAATAATTTCAAAATATTTTCGTAAATTCTTAATCAGTATAAGGATATATAAAATTTTATTAAGATGAAATGAATATGCGATTATGATAGTTTAATCGAATATTTCATTGGATAGTATATGTTAGAGGATATATTGGAGATCGGGGCTAATGGTATACATTTTTCAAGAATCATTTTTTTAAATATATTTCAAGTACTTTTACGAAATATTTTTAAAAATCTATTCTAATTATGAAATTAGAATATTTCAGAATTCATTTAATTATGAAAGTTCTATAGAAGATTCATACATATAGAATAAATGTATTAATTTGTTTCCAGTCATTATTAAGTGAATAGTTTGATCATAGAAGGAATCTTGCAATAAGAAAATAAATTCTATTACTTTAAGAATGCAAAAGAATTGCAAAATGTTTATCGAGAGCAAAAACATAGAAAATGCTAAAAAGTAATTTCAGTTGTGATGACTAAAGGAATTAATCTGCATCTCTGAAGAAATTTTGTGATCTTCTGTAAAAAAGCTTGATCATCAGCCAATTATCTGATTCTGTGATTTTAAAATATCTGACAGTTGGAATCTGTGATGAAAGGGCTTTTATATATCTCTAGTCATTTTCAAAATTATCGGAAATGGGAAATTAAACTTTCCTTTCATTAAACTTTTCATTCTGAAATTCATCTCCTCTTACCTCTGAAAAACAAGCTTTTGCAAAAAACCTTGAGATGCATTTGTTCCAAATCTTTCCCTTCCTGGCGAAGTCATATAATGTTTACCGACTTTTAATAGCCTTCATCTTCTATAATTAGAAAAGTATTTTTCAGAAATTAATTCTTATTGTACACTTTAAACGTTCTAATAATCCCCACCTATAATTATCATTGCGAAATTCTACTCAACCACTCTCAAGTATTGCCAGTGCAAGAATGAAACAGATTATTGCCACTACAATTTTAATGTTTGCGAAGTTACATTCGTTCGTGGAAATAACGAAATATCCAATCGAAGAAAAGGATATTAAAATTGCTAAAAAAACAGTTGCTTTATTTGAATTACCATTTTTTTCTTACCTTGTATTTTTCTCCATAAATTTCATCCCTAATTAATACGCAATACATTCGGTCCTTGATTTTTACTCCATACAAATGCAGTGTTTTGTATCTTTTTTGTTTGGAAATGCATTAGCCTCTTGATATGAATGGAAATCCTGATTGAAAAACAAATTATTTACATTTTAAAATTTATAAATGAAAATTCTAAAAATAATATTTTCCTGTGTTGGAACATCTTTTATAATTGCTTAAAATTTCAATCATATGTAATATGCGATTGTTCCAAATATGCCAAAATAAAGAAAGTGAATAAAATATAAATTTCGAGTAATCATTCATTTTTATAGCCATTTACACTTTTTCTTTAATAAGAAACATGCTCAAAATCTAAAATATTTCATCATATGAACATGGCAACTTCATTACTTATATACTTTTACAAGATAAAATGGTTCTGAAAATAACGGAATCTAAACTGAATCATACTGAACGAGGATCACTTTTATTGAAGCACTCGCAATATGCAACATTTATTTCAACTCTAAATATTTTAAAGTGCATGATAAAATACCTTTTGACAGAAAAGAGGCATAGAATGAGCCTCATATCTGGTTTTTATCAGCTTGCTCTACTTCCTCATGAAATAAAATGTCATATGGTGTGTTAAATCTGATTCATTGTTCATGTTTATCTGGACTTAGAATTCCAATCTGAGTTTCATGCGATTAAGAAACGAAATTTCATATCATGTGGATCTGACTGACAGAGATAAATAAATTCGTTTATATTTTGCTTGTTCAGTTTTGTTTCAGGTAATTGCCACCAGCTTTATATTACTAGAAATGACTTGTTTTTTTTTTTCCCTCCATTTTGAAATCAGGGTAAGAAAATAATCATCGACTTACACTTTGAGTGTAGCATCCACTGTGAATGTTTCTTTTCGAAAAATGGATAAATTTATATTTTTTTATGAATAAATGAACTCTATCTCCTGTATTTTGTCCATAACACTACTTTATTTTCTGAATGAAATAATAACATAGATTTTTTTTATTAAATTTAAATTCTTACATAAAAATACATTTTTGCTTGTTTTCCATTTTACAATGATATTTTATCAGCACACATGCAATTATCGCCTTCGAAACTGTACATGATAATTCACTGATCTTACAAGCAATGTGTAAAATTTTTTTCAATATCTTTATTAGAGTGAGTATTAAAATGATAAAAATTGTTTGATATTATTATAATATTTTAATTACAAATTTGAATAAAACATAAGTGGGCACTAAGTAAGGTCTTTAACTCATGAATTTCATTTTCCAAACATTTTTACGAAATTTTTTATTCCACATACGTCAAATGAGCTAGAATTCTAGAATAAAATTTTTAATGAAAGTCTTATACTAAATAAATATGAACCTAATTATAATATATTTAAATAGTATATCATTGCACAATTAATTAATTCAACAGCAACTATGAATATTTTTGTGAAAATAAATGTTTTTTTTTTTTTTTTTTTTTTTTAAATTCACACACTAGAATTTAATCTATAAATTTTCGCATTTCATTTTCACTCAAAAATTATTTGCTGTTTGATTTTTTTTCTCATTATTTTTCTTTAAATGTATGTAGATTATTCTATTATGCAAAGTTTTTTTTTATTTACTAATGTTTATTCATGATTTTGACATGATAATTTCGTCCTTATATATATATATATATATATATATATATATATATATATATATATATATATATATATTACAAAAAATCTGATTTTTAAATGGGAATTTAGAGATTTATAATTCAAAAACGACTTGACATATCGCAATAAAATTTAATATTTTCCATCTGTGTCAAATTTCAAGCAAATATGAGAGGGTGGGGTTTATATCCTGTGTGAAATTGACATGGAATGACCCGAAACGATCATTACATTTGAAAAATTTTGAACACGATTATGTAATAATTTTAAAACTTAAAAACATTTCACTGATGCATCAGCAAAAACGTTTATATAGCAGCAAAGATAGAAAAATTGCCTATAATGCACGAATCACGTTATCTGTGATGAATATTCTTTGAATAATAATTATTTTATAAATTGTATAGAAACTTATTTGTTGTTCTTGAAACTTCCATAGTCAAACTTTAATTTCAAAATTAAAGAAGATATTTTAAATTTAAGTTATTATGACTTAAAACTTACTTCGTTTTCTATTATCTTTTTCTAATCTATAAAATTTTGATAGTTTCATAAACCGGAATTGTAAACTTTTTTATAACTTTCAACCACCCGATTCTGAATTTTTAGAAAATATGTTTTAAATGTGTATATGACATATACAATTTAATTTTAATATCTACTATAGAATTTCTAAGCATTCAAGATAAATAAAAATATTTTTTACAAAATGCAAGACTTTAAATTATCTCGTAATGGATTATCTAAGATTGTTTTTATCACATCTGAATGACTTTTGAAATCAAAATGAATTCTTTCCGGTTTATTTTACAGATCTGATGTGGTGGTTTAGGATTACTATCGTTGGATCACTATGGGTTTGGATTTTAATCCACTAAAAATCTATTGTGATTGTGGAACTACTGTACATAAAAACTGACAATGTTGGCTAAACATTATCCAGTATGCCATTCGCATGGTGAGAATGTTTAGAATACCTACCCAGGCATTACTCTCGTCACCCGACTGGGATTAAAAATGAAGAGGTCAGTACCAAAACATCCCTAATGTTGCTTTATAAACGCCTCTTTATTATAATTACACTGCATTAAATTTATTTAATAGACATACCAGCTTCCTTTCAAGCAATAAAAAATTCAAGTTGTTTACAATTAATAATTATGTGAAGGAAATTAAAGAAATGGAAATCTAAATTTTTAAAAATCTATTTATTTAAAAAAAACGTTTTCGTTACGTTAAATAAATAAATAAATATTTATTTTAAAAGATAACAATGAGAAAAAAAACAGCTTTGTTCAAAAAATTTCAAAAAGTGACTTTTCTCAAATATTTTCAGGAACGTTATTTATTTATTAAAATATAATTATAAATGGAATTTTTCAAATAATTCTTCTGAATAAAATTAAAATCAAGAGAAAAAAGTACATTAAGACAATCTGAATAATCAAATTATACAGTAGGATAAATGATTTGAAAGGAAGAGATAAAAATACTTCTTCTATTCAAATTTCAAAATACGTCTAACTGAGAAATTTAACTTCTTAGTGCTCATTTAAATTATGTTTGTCGTTTCACAAAGGTCGACTTAATCTTAATCAATTTCAGCTTTTTTTACCATCAAAAACATTTTGTCGGACTAATGTATATCTTATTTCAATTTCCCCACCATTCATTTAATAGGCACTGAACTCCACCCGAGAAAGTGACACCAATTCACTTACACCTCTACCATTCTACGCCCGCATTCATTTCAATTTACAGAGTCATGTTCCTCCTCCAGTAACGATGCGCAGTTTCTAGTTTCAGGGCCCTCGCCTTACTCATTCTCAGATATATGTCACGGAAATCTTAAATTCTTGAGAATATCTCATCTCCCTTAATGACTCTTCTATTTTATGGTAACATTCTGTCGAGGCGACCTCTGGAGTTCAAAATTTATAATGGGAATTTAGAAGATGCTCTGGATCTATTCGGTTGGTTCGAAATGAGTTGTTACTTAGGAGCTGGCCATATCCAAAACAAAGTTACATTTGTGGATTAGAAAGGAAGGAATTATTGCGCCAAACACCCTCATCTTTATAGACATAAGAAAGGAATTTCTTTAATTATTTGAGATTGGAATAGGAAAGACCATTCGGTTTCGTCTGTATTTGTCATATTTGCCTTTTGATATACTTATTATCTTTGTGTGATGAAATAATTTGAGCGAAATCTTTGTTTCATAATAATGGGGCCTTATACCGATTATTAAAGATTTTAATTGTATGTATTGATTTAAGCATCATCTCCTACAGTTGTTAGGAAATCTAAATATTAAAATATAAATAAATTTTGGATATAACATAATTCTCCGCTTACTCTACTAAACATGTAATAATTATCTTTAAGTAATTAAAAATTCAATAACTTTTGATGTATGAATTGATTAATTCTTTTTTCATAGTTAAAAAAGTAATAATTCTAATATTATTTTAGGATTCTTAAATAAGCAAATTGGTTCGAACAAGTTAAAAAAAATCGATTTTAAATATAGATTTTAAAATAAAATACAATATCTACTATTTTTAATTCACTTTTACGTTATTACTTGTTTTAAATTTAATTTTATAATAAATCGCATGATTAATTTTATTATCTGTTTTAGAAAACATGATTTAAAATTGATTGAAATACAAATGAAATTGTTATCATTGATTGGAATAGAAGTTCAGAATGAGAAAAATGTACAAGAAGAGATATGATCCAAATTTATGTATTTATGTCAAATCAGAGAAAAAAAATTATCGTCTGAATATTTATTTCTAAAAAAAAAATTTAGGGCAATGTTGAAAAGTGTAAGGAGCGATATGTATATAATTTTAGAAAAATATTATCATTTCCTTTAATTCTTAATTAAAAATATAACTGAACACCTGAAAGCCTTTTCTCAGCGATAAGAAAAGGCTTTCAGAAAGTTCCTGAAAATAATTATTTTTCAAATTTGATTGCTCTACGTTCAGATATATGCGCTGTTGAGTAAGTATTTTGCTCGATTTTTAGTCATGTAGTTCGTTATCTACAGATAATATGTCAGCATATAAAGGTTATCATGCCGAAAAAATATTATCTAGTTCTGATGTACAATATACACCTTTGTTGCATATATCTTTCTTTAATCCATTTCAGTGGTCTTAATTATGATTGGATGAATTAAGCACATTTAAAAGATATAGTAGTTTTAAATTTAAGTAAATCCCCTTACCGCAATTACGCTAATTTAAAACTCATATACTCATAGCTAAAAGATGCTTAGAATGAATTATTAATAATTTATTGAGAATGGATTATATTTTTAAAAAATTTTAGTTCTTGTTTCAGTTTTCAAGATGAAATTTCGTTTATATCTGTCAAGCGTTCAGCGTTTTTTTTTTTTTTAATTTTTTTATTTGTTTAAGGAATTAGTTTTATGAAAACAAAAATTAACAAGCAAAATTGACAGCAGAATGTTTAAACCACCTTGATTCACTTTTTGTTTCCTACTTTGTGTGTGTGTGTGTGTATGTTTGGGTTAAATTATTAGCACGACATAACTCTGGAACTGTTCAGTCAGAACATTCAGCTAAAAAATTATTATTTTAAACGAAATCAAAAATAATAATTTTGATTATTTTCAGCGTAATAATAAATAGTAAAATAATCGGAGGCGTAATAGGCAAAATCGACTAATAATCTGCGTAAGTTATATCAAAAGAATTTTCAACAATATCTATTTTCAATATGAAAATTTCATCAAAATAACTGACAAATGAGTCAGTCATTTTTCCGTCATTCATTTTAACATCATCAGGAGAGATGAATTTCCGCTATGAAAACGTGACTTCCAATATTTCAAAAAAAAAGTATCGCGAAACAATAATCAGAATTTAAAGGCAATGCTCCTCAACTACTATGGATAGAATTTATAAACAAGTAGCTTATAATTCTTTAAAAATCTTAACGTTTCTCATAAGTAATAGGTAAATAGCAGTTAATATTATATTTATTTCAAGCGAATTCAAAACATCACAGAGAATTTGGTAGAGAAGATATATGTAGTAGACTTGAAGAGTTTTGAAGCATATATAAAATTGTAACAGGTAGGATAATGCTGAATTCATGCATGAATGTAATTTTTCTGTTTTAATAGCAGAATTAATGAAAATATATTATTGAAAGTTAAAAAGCTAAGAACAATTTATGTTCTATAATTTTACTTCTTAAGACTTCCGAACTCTTTTCAACGAATGTATTTTATGACTCATCCATTCTTATTTTCTTAGTAAATTTTCAGTTTGGAAGTCAATTCTAGTTTGGCTTGTTTGGAATATGCTACTAGTTTTTTTCATATATTTGAGTAGCAATAAATTTCATTCGTGGATAAAAAAATGGATCAATTTCTTTTTCTTAGTGTCTAAAGTGTATTTTTAAAATTTGCAATCTGAAAATCATCCTTTACAGCACTGCTAATTTCTTGGCTGACAAACTACGGATGTTTCTGCATCAGAATCTTCCAATATTCTGATCTTTATTCTACAACACAAGAAAAATGAAATTTAAAGTAAGGAAATCAAAGTGCTTTGAGCATGAGTACGACAGCTATCAAAAGTTAAAAAAAATAACATTCAATCCCTCTAAATACATTTGTTTTGCATATAATAAAATGCAATGGCTTATTCAAGGAAGAAAAATACCCTTCAAAGTTGAATTTATTTCAGTCAGATTTTCTTTCTCCTGCAGTACATATCAACGCGAAGTGTTTACGCATATGTGGCGAAATATTTCAATCCAGGGCCTGCAAAAATCAGTAAACAAAATTTCATATCCTGTGATTCTGGCAGACTTGAAAAATTTGTTTAGACACCGGTGTGGGAGGATCTTTCATGAAAATACACCGCCAGCCATAACAATCGTAAAAAATAAAATATTATTTTTGAACTTCGCTTAGTGACGAAATTATATTTATATGATATTTTTAAAACCCATTTTTGAATGAAATGATAATAAGCATTTCAGAAACAAACAAAATGTGATTTCAGTTATTTAATTAATTGTTTGCCATTGAAAGATATTTGTCAAAACTATAAATTAATATATTGCGTATTCGTATTGTTTTAATTAAATTTCCTAATTTGTATTTAAAAATAAAACGTTCTAAAATTTTTATTACAAATGAGTTCTGCAGGATATATTATATACATTACTGAAGAAGTAGGAAACATGTAAACTCCATTTGACATCTAGAATCTGTGAGAAGTATTAAATCATCAGAATATTTTTATTATGTATTTTTCAAATTAAAATATTATGAAATTTTAAATAAAATTAATAGATACATTTTTAAATAGCATTGCACAAGGAATACTATATCTTGCAATAATCTTCACTGTATGATTTTATGCATATTTCTTTATTCTATTAACTGCATATTATTTGCAATTATCCGTATATTTTTACAATTCACATTACTTTATTTGGATTTGAACCTGAAGAGACAAGCCGTTCCTGAAATAAAAGTCCAGATCAAATGTAATTTCCTTTTTTTATTATTAGTTATTACCGGTATTTTGTTTTAATTTATCTAAATTCAGTTTTTCGCTTATTTAATCACATAATTGTATTTTGATTCCATAGCAATGCCTGGAACTGCTTGTGAATGTGAAAAAGAAAAGAATGCAACTTTCAAAATATTTATTAAAAATAAATTAAAAATGAAGAAATAACTAAAGCAAATACTCTATTTTTTGTATAATACTAAATGCTAAAATAATTAAAAGATTATTATATGAAATATTTTGTCTAGTTTCCATATTTTAATTTTTTGTGATTTTAAAAATAATAAATCCAAATTTCAATGTAAAATAATTTTTTAAACTATGCAGGAAAATTTTGATTCATACCGCATATTTCAATTATTTTGATAGAATTTACACAATTACTTATACAATGAAAATAATAAGCCAAAAAAATTAAAATATTCATTTCATAAAGGATGAAATATAAAATAATGTAGCCCAATAAAATAAATTTCGCTTCTTATGTGATATATGAAATTAAAAATAACGTAGAGGAATATTATCTGTAGCAATAGCTTTACATAGTATTACTTTAAGTTGGAAAAAAACTAGCTGAAAATCAATATTAGAAATCAATAAACATTTTTTAAATTCTGAATTCAAACTAAACATAACATATATAATATTAACAACATTTATATAATCATTTTTAAATATTTTCCCAATAATAATAATAAGTAAATAAGTAGATAAATATTTCAATAAATTCAATCCAAGAGTTTTCTGAGATTAAACAAATTAAAAAATGAAATCATTTTTAGGCAAATTTTAAATGCATGACACTCAAATGGATGCATTTAAGTTTTATGAAAGTACAATATAATCATTTATAAAATTGGTTAACTGATATATTTAATTAATTATCACAAGAGAAAGTAATTATATGGATATTATTTAGTTTAGACAAAATAATTTGTATTTCTACACACAATAAAAGCTAAAGATTTCAGCAAATTCAAACAAAGTTGCAAAATTATAAAAAAGGATTGAGTATATAATAAATACAAGAAAAACTGTATGAGACGTCTCTGAAAAAAAGCATTTCTTAAGTTTCATAAGATTTTAATTTTTTTTATTCATTAATTTAAATATAAGCAATATTTAACTTTAAAAAATCTATTTTCATAAGTAATGATAAACTGAAGAATAAAACATAAATTGATAACATTTTTTTAAAAGTCTGACTGTGTTCACATTTCATATACATATATATACAATGGTGTATATATATATATATATATATATATATATATATATATATATATATATAAATATTTTATTTGAATCTCTAGTAAGTGGAATTAAAATAATGTGGGGTAAAAGTAGATCATAAAACATTTTCTTAAATGGATTTTTTTTTGATAAGTCGCCATCATTATTTTATACTTCAAAAAGCCAAAAGTTAAGTTCTTGTTATTCTTTGAACGTTTGACCTTTTATTTGTGTGACATTTTTATAGTGATATAAAAATGACACATTGTACTGATATGAAATTATCAGATAAAGATATAAAAAATGTCACATTATGATAATATGAAATTATCAGATAAAGATATAAAAAATGTCACATTATGATAATATGAAATTATCAGATAAAGATATAAAAAATGTCACATTATGATAATATGAAATTATCAGATAAAGATATAAAAAAATGTCACATTATGATAATATGAAATTATCAGATAAAGATATAAAAAATGTCACATAATGATAATATGAAATTATCAGATAAAGATATAAAAAATGTCACATTATGATAATATGAAATTATCAGATAAAGATATAAAAAATGTCACATAATGATAATATGAAATTATCAGATAAAGATATAAAAAATGTCACATTATGATAATATGAAATTATGAGATAAAGATATAAAAATGTCACATTAAGATAATATGAAATTATCAGATAAAGATATAAAAAATGTCACATCATGATAATATGAAAATGTCAGATAAAGATGTAAAATTGTCACTTTATAATGATATGAGAATGCCACATCTTTTGTCGATAGTTTAAAAGCTTTTAAACTATCGAAAAAGTTTGGAGTGTGAATGTAAGTACCAATGTTAGGCAAAGTTTCAACTAAATTGATATGTTTTATTTTTTAGGTAGAATGAAGATCGACAGAAAATATAGTACTCACATTGTAATAGGATTTCACTTCATCGTAGTAGGTTCCATAAATACATTAAATGATAGTTGCAGATATAATAATTTTATTAATTTAGAAAGCGATAATTGCAACACGTATTTCGCGTAACTTGCAAGTTTAAGGGAATTAAAAAGTATTTAAAATTAATAATTTTAAAACGCCACTTACCGTGAGATTAACATTCGAAAGGATTATTATGGGAATGAAGAGGATTATCCATTCTTCATTAAATTCCTTGAAGAGAATCTATTAAAAAATATAGAGTTAAAAATACTACTATAAATTTCTTAAAATAATAATTTAACAATAATGCATTACATAGCCCAAATAATTTTTAAAAAAAATCTTCCCATTTAATAAGTTAAGATATAAAGGTTCTACTTATAATTTTTCTAAATTAATAAAGCTTTACAGATCTAATTTTTACGAATTTATAATATTCTCGAGCGGTTTAATTAATATTTGTTTTCCTTCACCATAACCAAATGTGAAAGGCCGTATTATAGCCAATGCCCATTTCATTGTGTTTCTCTAAATTGACATACATTTCAATTTACAGAGTCGTGTTTCTCAATCAATAACGATACGCTGATTCCAGTTGCTGCCTTTTCTTCTCTCTCACCCCCAGATATCTACTATGGAAATTTTAAATTCTTGGAATGATTTCATCTTCCAAAATGACTCCTCCATTTTATGGTAACATACCTTAGAGGCTACCTTCCAAGTTTTAAGATTTATAATGGAAATTTGCTGGATGTTCTGAATCTATTATGTTGGCTTGAAATGAGCTGTTACTTAGGAGTGGGAAACATTCAGAGTTACATTCTTAGATAGAAAGGAAGAAATTATTGCCTCCATATCCTCATTTAGCAGGCCTCCGAGACCGAATTTAATCCACAATTTCCTCATTATTTCAGGATTTAGAAATGTAGGCTGGGTGATTGTATTAAGGATTAGCATAAGGGGCTATGATGTGTCTAATGATGCTAAGTGGGAAATGAAATCAGTGAAATATCTGAATCAGTATGGTAAGATTAATAAGTGTGGATTTTATACTGAGTAGATATCATTTAGCTTCAGTGTATTGAATATATTATAAATATCACAATTATGAGCAATCGAAATTGAGAATATTAGAAAGTTATACAGTGAAGCCTATCTTTACGAGCATAATATTCCCTCACTCTTATTGCGAAACAATTTTTGACAAAGAAATCGATGTAAAATATCGAGCAATGCATTCTATTCCGAAAAAATGACCAATCACATTTATTATAATGCTATTTATTTGTTATAATATATTTTTTTTCAAAAAAGTTGTCTGAAAATTTATATATTTGATTATAGTTCAAAATTTATCGAACGTTAGACACACCATTACCGTTAATCAAAATTTGTAGCGCACAAAGCTTCAGGAATCGCACATAGCTTTGTGCGATTCCTGAATTTTTCATTTTATTTTCACCTTTTTAGCTTTAGTGAAAAAGAAAAAAAAAAAAAAACTGAAAAAAATATTTTATTGTCAAAATTTTATCCTCGTTTTATATTAGAAATAGTTTTTATTGAATTACCTAAAGTGTTTCTTATTTCTCAGTGTCTTTTTTTCGATATTGTTATCGGGATAAAATTTTGCAAAGAGTGAAAATATAAAATAGAAATTGTATATAATATTCAAAATTCCCACCATTATTTCAGAAATTTCTTGACATTCATTCAAACAATACAGGAAAATTTAGAAAGATTTACTTAAGATTGACCTATTACAATAGTCTTTACTGCATGCACCTGAAATCAGTCAATCAATCTGGATTATCACTCTTGTTGTTTTCCCGAAAATTAATTTTATTGCAAAAATGTATCTGAATCTGAATCTAATGTATCTGTATCTAAATCTGAAGAAGGATATATTTTGAGAAATTTGTAGATCAAACAGGAAGTATTACAAAAGAACAAAAAGATACAAAATGTGAATAACAGAAATAATTCACATGCTCTACAATATTTATGTTTATTATCTCAGTGCTCACAATATGTGATAACTGATATGCTTGTAAACAGACTTCCTCTAGTTCAGTTCCTTTCTTTCTTTCTTTCTTTTTTTTTTTGAATTTATCCATCTTTAACTTTTATATGCTGAGATGACCTTAAGATTTTGATTGCATATTTCCAGATTTTGCATATTTCCAGGAATTCCAGATTTTGAAATTAATTTTGGATTCCCACATGTAATTTTATTTTCAATCCATTTCTATCTTAGGAGGATGAAATAAGGAATATTGGAAAAACCAAAATCTGTAAAATATGCTTACCTAAGTTTATTTTGTTTTTAGATAATTTCTTTTCTTTTCTTTATTATTTTCTATAATTTGAATTAAAAAAAAATATGTATTATTTATGTTTTTCCTTTCTTTTCTAAGTTGATTTTGGTGAGATTTCTATTTTATACTGGATTTTCATCCTTTGTTTTCATGCTGAATGCTAATTTTTCTATATTTTGCTGGAATTGAGATACATGTATATAGTTAAGAATTTGGCTGAATCTTTAAATAGATACGTTTTCATAATCTCAATTCTCAATCTAAAATAAATAAAAAAGTAATTTTGGTATTGAAGAAATAGAGTGTTTCAGGATATTTCTGAAATTTTTCATTCCTTGGTATGAAAATGATAAATAAAAAATTTAAATTCTTCCATAAACTCGATATGTATAAATGAGCGTATCAAAATACTCGGAAAAACCTTTGAGAGTTGATAGCATATATTTTCAAATGGACGGATAATGACATAATAAAGTTCATATTGGAAGCTGCAAATTTTTGAACTTTGCATTTGCAGTGGCATAATACTAGAATCCTAGAAATGAATGGCAAAATTTAAACGTTTTCAGTAGTTATTAACGCACATTGACGAAATCATCATTAATTGAAGTTAATTGAATCAGTGAAATATTGGTTTCAAACATCAACAGATGGTTCTAATTAAATACACCATTGAAAAAGTATAGGAAAAATTGCAATCTGTTGACGACTCCGGACAAGTTATGGAACAAATGGACAAGGAAATGACATTTTCACATTTATGTTTGAATTTTGGTGACCTGATATCGAATTTTGGTAATATGATTGGTTAACTGACTACAGTTCATAACGCCTTAAAGTTCGCAAAAAGTATTTTTATGCGCCTTGTTTAAAAAAAAAATGCAGTACTATAGATTATTCAAATATTTTTTTGTGAAATTTGCATGTATTATATTTACATACAAAAAAATCTATTTAAGGAGAATATTTATACATATTTTAATAATTGAAAACACATAAGTTCACGTTTGTTAATAAAATTCTGCCATCAAAAATTTGAAGCTTTGCAAATGTTTTTAAAATTCCTTACAAACGCAATTAACACAATATGGATGTTTCTCTTATACATTCATTTTTTTAAAATTTGTAGAAACAAATATTTAAATTGTTAGAAACAAAGATAAAGAATTTGTCAGCTTTATAACACCTTAAAATTTCGGTTTACTCTTATCCCCGTACATTTTATATTATATCAAAGACAGAAAAATGAAATATTATCGTTGAAAACATTTCTTGAAATGATGAACTTCGTTAGAGTTTTAAACATTTGAAATCATGCTAAAAAATATTGGTTGTGAATTATTTAAGATTTAAAGTGAAATAGGGCGTTTTAAAATTTCTGGGTAGAATAACAATCGAAAATAGAAATCTACAGTCTTACCTGCGTGATCTACAAATATAATATATTGTTTTGAATTTAAAGAAAATCCTTGTAGGTACAAATTTTGACAGTCTGCCATTTGAATATTTTAAGCATGCGAACACATATTTCTTTTTTCTTTTCTTTTACCTTAGAGATGACCTGCATGAACGTCACGATCGATTTCTTGAATTCAAAAATTAATACAAATTTTCTTTGGAATTCAATTTTAATGAGACTCCTAAATTTAATTTCCTTTCGCAATACATATGGTCTTTTTAAGAACTTTATTTGCACTGTGACTATCTGTAGAAAATTCCTAATCTGCAAAGTTGCTTATAGGCTTCTTAAGAAATTTTAAATAGGACCCATTCCATTTAGCTTCAAAGAAATTAAATTAATTCCTATTTTTTTTTAGTTTAAGTACTCAGGACCTTCGTAGAACCACTAACCTGTTTTAACTGCTAAGATAAATTCCCAGCCTCTTCATAATAGATATTCCCTATTTTTGAGTTTTAATTATGTAATAAAATATTTGTATCTGTAAAGATGTCAAAAATTGCGATTTCACAAAAATTTTACATGCTTCAAAACCATTTATACATTCATTAGTTTTTGTTTTCCCATTCAGAATCATCCAAACTTGGCTTCTCTTCCATTTTTCCAAAATGTTATGCATGCTAATATTGCCTCAATGGGTTACAATAAAAATTTAGACGCGTTCAGTTAGAATAATGTAGCTTTATTCTATAAGAAAACTCGAGGCAGCAAAACGAAGTCAAAAGCATTCACAAAGATGATACATTCACAGATCAACAGCACGTTAGTTGATAACAAATCCTTAATTAAATATCAGCAAAACTATATTAGACTTGAACCTAAAACAACTGGAGAATTGGACATGCGGTGAACACTCTTAAGTAGAAAATTTCTTCGATTTATTCGTTTTAACACTCTAGCACGTTTTCATAGATTTCAGAACAGGATATTGAATTCCATAGGCAGATCTTGGTTTATTATTGAAAATTTATTTGGTTATTATTAGAAATTTTACACATTTTTTTGTGAACTCCAGAGCCTTTGTTTTCCTTGCCAAAAAGATGTAACATTTGATGCTATTGACAAGTCTGAACTGAAAACATCGATGTTTTTTTTATGCCTACTGGAACCATTTAAAAATATTGGCGTGCCATTTTTTTCTGTAACCTTCAAAATACATGTAAAACTGTTTACTTTACACTAACACAAACTATGAAGGGAGACAATGGTGTAGATTCATTAGAATATTTTTGACACGGTTGATCAGTTAAGTTACATTAATGCTAAAATTTGAGTAAATATTAGCATTGCCATTTAATGAACGATGTCAATACAGGATATTTAAGGATAGTCAATACAGGATAGGTCTGTCTCGTTACCGAAGAAAATTAGTAAATTGTAGATGCAAAATTGAACAGAAAAAAAGGACACTTTATGAAGCTTTTCAGCCATCATCTTGTTACTCTTGTGCCCAAATTTTTGTGTTACCCAGATAAGAAGAATCTGAAACAAGTCAGGAAACATTTTTTTAAAAACGTACAGTGTTTTAATGTCCCCCAGCGCCTGAAACATCCGTACATCGCTCGAAATATAAAACTAACTGGTATGCATTGATCAGTTTGCCGTTATTAGGATGAGGCTGAAAGATTTAAATTAAGTGATCGAAGCAGCTTAGCAAAATGACGATGAAAAATGACGATTAGTTGAACTTGGAATGCAGATCGGGCAGTAAATGAATGCCGCTACAGGTTCTGGCGATTACAGCACAAATTAATTTTATGGTGCCACATCACGTGATGGAATTTGGATGGAATTGAGTAGAAAGGGAAGATAGAAACCTATTTTTTCAAAACTTCTATGCATAGGAAATGGAAGACGTTTTTAAAATGATAAGAAATGGAAGTTAATAAATAAGAACTGTTTTCACGGCATATGAGTTTTGTAGTTTTCAACAGAAAAATCGTTACAACATTTCACATCATCTCTTTTCTTTTGTAGGATTTCTTAGTACTTGGAGGCGATGTATTACTGTATTTTAATTGGGATCATACGCATAAAGTGCTAAGTACAATATCGAGTAGACAGAGACAAAATCAAAAGTACACATAGATATATATATAGATACTATAAATTCACATACAAGTACAAAAATTATCTGGAACAACATGGTTAGATAAATAAATTTAAAAAATAAGAATAGCAAGAAAAATAGATGTAAGTAAAAAAGAAAATAGAAAAGATGAACTACATTAATCCAAATTACTTATATACAAGTTAACGTGGTATCATTAACTGACTACTCCGCCCCTCCCGTAGGCACACTGAAAATTCTGAATGACCGGACCTCCACGAGAGCAACACTGGCGAGAGCTGTGGTTCAGTTATAAAGGTCATTACTGACCGCGGCACAATCCTTCCCTAGGAAAGTAAGCCCTATCATCCATGGGAAGTAACCAACCTCTACCTCTTTCCATACCCAACTGCTTGCGAGAACCAACCATCATACCGAAATCTTCTCATCGTCAGTTTTAAGGTGTTCTCCAGTGGGATAGGTTAACATGGTATAAAAAACATCTATTTAAAATCAGTAAAATATATTCTTGAAGAAGAGAATGGAAAGAATAATAGTTGAAATGCTTAAAACAAAAGATAACAACGATAATAGCGGTAGTTAGACACATATAAATATGCACTCTGGTAATTGCATAAATGAATAAATAATAAAAATAAACAAAAAAATATTAAATGAAATTCCTTGAGAAATGTGTATGACGAAATAAATTTTAAATTTAAATACATTTGAAGGTTTGTTATCAATAGTTTGTTAGAATTTGCATTTACGTAATGACAACATATTTAGGTTTCAGTATCTGAGCAATTGCTCAGCCTGTGTGAACTGCATCAGGTTGTTCAATCTTCTTCTTACATGGGAACTTGAAACGAGATTTTGAATTCAATTAAAGCTATGAGCATTTGACGGAGTTTTGAAATGGCAGAAATGATAAAGAGAGGGACGTTGCGAAGTGAGAAAGTGAATCTCCTCAGCCGCATGCGCAGTCGTTCGACTCTGTCAGTCTGAATCTTCAAAAGAGTCCGGAAACAGTTCAATTCCAGTCATAAAAATTTCGTTCCTGAAATTGGATCAACCTTGAATAAAACATGAAAAGTGTGGCGTCCATTTATTCTTTCTTCTCATTCCCTCTGCCTCTATATATAATTATCTATTATCTCTCTATATATATATTATCTCTGAATTACTTACTGCTACTGGTTTTTGTACCTTCAATCGTGGATCTGTTTACTAGATGGTCAGCTTATTCGTTCCTGAAATGACCATCATGTGTTTGTATCCAGTTTAGATTCATGTTTAAAAGGTAGGAGATCAAATTTTGGATTGTTTTGGCTATTTTGATAATGTTATGAGAAACTGGACGGATGAAAGACTTGTGAGGCTATCACTGCAGATGCTGCTGCAATCATTGTTCCCTTCCATTGAATCTATTTTACTTTCGTATATTGCCAAGATGACCTCTGCTTGAAATATGCTATTCTCTGGTTGCAGTACGGCCATTCATTCCTGCAGTTTAGTATTGTTGTGCAAAGCAATGAAGGCGCTATCTGCATTTCTCTCCATTATATTGGCATCTATGTACTAACTATTAAGTCTCGTAGAAGATGTTGTAATGGGAGATAGGTTAATTCTATTGTCAAAATTATGTTTAGTAAGATGTATTCTGATAAATGGATGTTTGATCCTGAATTCTTCAGGAAGAAATGATGTTAACTGTTGTGTAATTGGAGGAAACGGATTAAGAATTATTTTTCCTGATAAAAAGAGAAATAGCGAAATTTTGAAATTTTTCAGTAATACACAAGATGAGTTTTTAGATTAACAAATATATTCCATAAAACATATATGTTTAGATGATATTTAAAAAAAATCGCGAAATAGCCCCAGAATTCAAGTTAATTATTTAATAATGAAAATTCTCATTAAAATTTCAAAAAAATGGCTCTGAGGTGCACATTCCCACATTCCGAGGTATATAGGAGGGGCATTATGTAATTGTGGGACAAACAGTTTGGCTTGCAGTGACCCAACTCACAAACTCATCTTTATTATTACTGAAGATACAGAGATCGTAAAGTGTATTGGTAATAATACTTTATACAGTGTATGCTTTAGTTACAGTATGATTATATAAATAATATAGGAATATTCTATTTATCAATCAAATTCGTTTTCTTATAAGCAGTTTTGATTTTTTGCAATATTTTATTTACATTATTTTGCATCTAAAAAAATTTAATGTTAAAAAAAATGTGATGAGTGCGGTTAATGCAGTCTCTCATTTGCATTCACATTTTTAATAGACATGCAGATTCCAAGTATTTATTCATCAAGATAAATATTATAATTACTCCCCCTCTGAGCCATTAATAAATAAACTATCGCATCAGATTACAACTAAGCATCAGTATCAAACCAACTTAGGAAACAATAGTACAAAGGCCTTAAATTAGTGCCCCTCAGGGGCTCGCTTACTATAGGTGAGTACGGGTGTCCCAATCCCGAGGTTCCCAGGGATCTTTACTCCCTTCCAGTTCGCTCTCCTCTACGCCTTCTGCTTTCTGCTGTGTCTTTCCTTCCCTCGACGGCAAGCGAGGGAGCTCTCCATGAGAAGCTGTCGCCGCCCTGTTTGCTTCTTGCTTCTCATGGACAGCCAAAACCCCACGTGTTGGCCGTGCGTGGCGACCCATTAGAAAGACGGGTGGTGCACTGTGGTCCCTTGTGCATCAATCGGCTGGTAGATAGTCACCTCAGTGGCTAGTCTGCTAGGGATCAAGCGAAGGGGTTACTCCTTGGGCTTGGCGTTAAGGGTGGTCACTGTCCCCGGGGGTAACTCCGAGCGTATAGGTAACCGATCAGCACTATGGTAAGTACTGAGGCTAGAAGTGCCCAGAGCCAGTGGCTGCCATCCCTTGTTGGGCTCCGTGGTGGGCGGTGCCGTCGGGCCTGAATTTCTACCAATGTCGTATGGGCAAACGGAAATCTGTTCCCTTCAGTGGCAAAAAATCGTTAAAAAAAAAAAACTCAATTTCAGCTATCTTTCCAACTTTTTTTCTCATAAAAAGAGTTTCCAAAACGAATGAGACTTTCCATTAAGTATCTCCTTTCTTAGTTGAAAAAGGCATCACTGGAAAAAAGAAGTAAAGTGCACCAAGAAGCTTCGTTCCGGAGACTTGCTAGTAGAAGTTCTGTCCCGGAAACAATCGCAACATATAATGAAATTGAAGTCATTCGCTGATATCCAAATCACCGTTTCTCCACATGTTTCTTTAAATTCCTCCAAGGGAGTTATCTCCTGCGGAGAAATGTTCAATGATGAAGAGGAAGAAATTCTCAAAGAATTGAAAAGCCAGGGGGTGAGTCATGTAAGACGTATATCAATACGGAGAAATGGCGAACTCCATAAAACAAAACATTTGATTTTGACATTTGGGTTTCCAAAACTGCCAGAACATATTAAGGCAAGGTATATGCGTCTTCCAGTCAGGCCGTATATCCCCAGTCCACTGCGCTGTTTCAAATGCCAACGTTTTGGGCATTCTAAAACTTCTTGCCGCGGGACACTGACTTGCGCCAGTTGTGCAGAGGTCGGTCATGACAGTTCTCAATGCAACTCTGTCGAAAAGTGTGTAAACTGTAAAGGTGCACACACCTCGTATTCTAGAAATTGTCCAACATGGTTGCTTGAAAAAGAAGTAATAAGTACAAAAATTAAAAATCAGATAGCTTACACAGAAGCTCGGAAACTTGTGAAATCTTAAACCCCTACAGGTACTAGCTATGCTTCCATAGCTCAGACAAAGACTAAACAGTCAAAATCTTTTAATATATCGAATAATTCTTTGGCTTTAGAAAAATCAGTTGCAATTCCCGACATACAATCTAGTTCTAATTCAACTAAACTAAGTATTACTCAAAATGAAAGTGTGTCAGTTCCACCTTGTGATGTTACGACAGCTTCAGAGGATTTGCCCGATTTTCAGTTAGTAACAAAGAAAAAGAAATATAAAAAAAACTCTGAAGACCGCAGTTGGAAACCAAAAGGAATCAATAGCAGAAAAATCCAAATTTTGGGTAACCTCGCCTATGCAGGTTCCGACTTCTGTTGCTATGGAAGTAAAGAAATCTGCGTCAATACATGTGACAAATCACTCCAAAGCTGTACATAAAACTTATTATTTATCAGGTTCTACGATTTCTGACCACATTTCGATAGACAATAATTGTAATAACAAAAGTGACAATGATATCGGGTCGTCTGTGTCTGAAGACGCTATAGACTATGACCCAAACGAAACTTTTGAGGGAACTTCCCCTGTTATTGATCTGCAAGAAAAACCAACAGTAATATTTAAAACCCCTACAACAACTGATAATCTTACAGTCAAAGAAAAATTAAAAAACAGCCCATTTCATTGGGTTAATTTTAAAACATTTCATCCTAAGACAGTTAATACCACTGGTCATGACAAGTACCCAAAGAAATATCATGTCAAAAGACTGCAATGATTTTTTATCCATAATTTAGACATTATCATTTGTCTAATGATTTTATTAAATATCTTTAACAATTTCTTGAATTTTTATCTTATCATAACTTGCATATAGTTCTCCATATTTTAGATTTTGTCATCTATATGATTGATCTTTTATTCATGTGTTTCTAAATACTTTCCATTTTTACCATTTGATTGGCGCAGTTTAGCCAAACATGGCTCTTGCGCCATTAAACCTCAACCAACAGCCTTAAATTAGGGGAATTTTTAAGTATTTTGGAATGGAAATCTTAATTGAACCAAAAGCCTTTTTAAATGAATAATTTGTGTGAAAAAAAATTAAAAATAAACTATCTTTGCATACACTTTCGAACTATTTTGAAAGAAAAATTTTAATTGAACCAAAAACAATTTTAAATAAATAAATACTATGAAAAACTATATCTTTGCATACACTTTCGAACTATTGCCTAGTTTTGAATTTCCAACCAACAGAAATGTTTATAATGAAATTCACATTCAATTCATTTTCATCGTTAAAATATATATTGAGGGATAATTTGAATCAAACGAATTCACGATCCACAGTTCATAATTTCGATTTCGATTTCGTTGTTTAGTAACTTATTTTCAAAAATTTGTAATTTTTAATGCAATTTAGATACTATAAAAATATTGTTATGCCGAATGCTAAATTTTGAGTTTGATCAAATAAAAGAGTTTATTTAATGAAATCATACTTCATTAAATCTAAAAATTGCACATATCAGGCTTTCGAAATTTAGATTCTTAAAACTGGTGATGAAAAAATAAAACTCAAATTGTGTAGTTTATTGAAATGTATTCGCCAAAAATATGAAACCATTATGAATTAGAATGTTGTAGAATATATTAGTGACAGTAAATATTGAGTTTATTCTTATTTATTTTGAAATGCCCATTATTAATTCGTACTTTAAGATTGAAAAGGTTTGAATACCCAACTGGTTTTAAAATCTCATTATAAATATTTTTAAACTCAACTGTATTTTATTAATACTAAACTCAATACAAAACGCAATTGTATTGAGTTTCATATTAATATTAAACTCAATTATAATTAACTATATTAAATTCAACTGCACTTAAAATAAAAAGTAAAATCCATTTAACGCGCTTAATATTACTTTACTAAACTCAGAATGAATAGACATAGATGATCAGCAAAATATTTTGTTTATTTGAGGTATTTTTCTAACCAAAACAAGTAACAAATTCTATTTTACGCTGTTCAGGAAATATATTTCATCGGAATTTCATTACAATCGAAAGAAAAATATCATGGATCCATCATAAATTTCTTTAGGAGTCCCCACAGAAAACTTGTCTTCGCAGTTAATGCATCGAAAAATTCCATCAGGTAAGAATACAATTACTCTAGGAAGCATGCCTTCCCAAATCCATTTCCTTCCAAACTAGATCGATGGAAATTGAAATCAGTGTTTGTATGTAAACAAAATACCGGAAAAAACATTTTACGAAAGATTGCAAAAGATTTGGACTTATTGAAAAAAAAGTGAAATAAATGTCACGTATCCAGTATATTTCCTATGTCATCAACTACACGTAGGTGATTGTTTGGAGAAAATATTCCCATATGTGATATTTATATTTATAAATGTTTTTTAAGTTCAAAATATTATTGTGCTGTCAAGGTTTTTTTTTTTTTTTTTTTTTTTGTCAAAGTATTTCTGAGTCGTGATGCAAGAGAAATATGAATGTTATAAAATATTTCTTTTTAATTCGTATTAGAAAATTGTGCATAAAGTTCTCGAATAGGCAAAATGAATGTTGAAATAGTGACTTTTAACATGTTTTTGTCTTTGAGTTCAGAAAATGAGATAATTCCTATGATTTATGTGATATCAGTTTAGAATTTTTATTTTTTAATATTAGATAATACTAAATTTGAAATTTAAGAAAATGATGCATTATAAATTATTTATCGACTTTATTATAATATCATGGACTTCTGAAATGAGAAAATTATTTGTAAAAGAAGAGGAATTTTTAAGAGAGCCATTGCTTGCTTTTCTACACAATATTATGTTAATAGAGATTAAACACAAAGGAAAGTTTAACATCTTTCATAATAGTACTTTAAAGTAGCGAAAGTTTTCTTGGAGATTTCTTTTTTATTGACGTGTTTTCATTGAACTTATTTGAGTCTCTATATGCACTGTATAAAAAAGTGACAACAAAAAGCTCTATCAGAAACTTTTTTGAAAGCAAAATATATGTTTCATTGTTGATTTTTAAACACGATAAAATAAACCCAAATGATGAATGATATTATTATGTAAATATTAAAAATATTTAATGTGATAACATTTAATTATTTAAAGTGATTTAGTAAAATAGCCAAAAATATTTTTCAGCATTTAAAGTTTATATTATACATTACGTTATCAATTGCAAAGTGTGTACCAAAATTAACGCCGTATTTGAATTTGCCACCACTCGCACAGTAAAGTATTTGTATTTGAATTTGCCACCACTCGCGCAGAAAATTATTTGTATTTGAATTTGCCACCACTCGCGCAGTAAAGTATTTGTGTTTGAATTTGCCACCACTCGCGCAGTAAAGTATTGGCAACTCTATTAAAAGACCATTTTGATAGCTCATAGTTTAAGGTTAGTTAAAATGGAGCGTTGCACGATAGAGCAACGTGTTCTCATTGATGAACTTATATAGTTCAAAATTAATGAAAGTCACCACAGTTCAAAAGCCCCCACAGTTCAAAAATTTGAGAATTGTACCTCTATATCGCATGATTTAACAGTATTCGATTTCTTTTTATGTTGTTATTTGAAGTCCAAGGTCTATGCCAACAAGTTCACAAGCACGCGTTCATTGACCGAGGAAATTCGACGCTGCATCAATAAAATTCGCATGCATTTATACTAAATTTATTTTATTATTTTATGGAAAATTTTGATAAAAGAATGTGTATGTGCCAACAAAGCCTTTGAGGGCATTTGACCTATATATTATTATATACATGACCCTACCATATATACTTTATGATTCAATAAAAAATAAAGAAAAAATATGTTGTTTTTAATTCAAATCTTGCGTTAACCCGTTGTTCTGTCGTGTAATGCTCCATTTTTAATAATTCTAAACTATTAACTGTCAAATGATTTCTTTTAAATAGGGGGTTAACATTTTACTGCAAGAATGGTGGCAATTTCAAATTTTGTGTTAATTTTGGGATTTCTTTTGAATGGGTAAAATCACTTCGTACTACTAATTTCGACAATTTTTTATACAATTTTATTTCTTTGTCTTAAAAGAAAGAAACAATATCACAATCCTATTGTAAACCACTTTTAACCTCTTTAAACACATTTTTGGCGATTTCAGATGATTAGATTATTTTCACTGAACGGTAAGAAAATCTTATCTTGCGATTAAGTTTTGATCGTAAAGTTTGCATCCAAACTTTGAATTTAGAAATCAGCACTTTTGGATTAATAAATACAAAAGGAAACAGCTCGACGATTCCGATTAGTTTCACTCGATTGATCATGACTGATTTCTTTAAAATGTTCCTGGAATTTTAGTATTTACGTCAGGAACGGTGTTCATTAAAAATTATCATACGCCGATAATGAAAAAATTTCTACTTACAGGTTTATTGCAGTTAATATAATAAAACATTTAATTAATTTATTAAAATTTTAAAGGTTATTTTAATATTTACTAATATTTAATATTCTAAAATACGCTAATATTCTTGTAAACCTTCTCGAATATCTACATCATTAAAAAAATGAGTATTCAAACATCATGCATTTTAAATGAATGGAGTTTGAATGCATTTTAAAAATAGCTATTTATCCTAATATGAATGGATTTTTTAAATAAAATTTTTATATTAATGTAAATTTAAAACTTAATTATTTTTTTAAATTTTAGCAGTTATATTATTTGAAATTGTTATAACATTTTATTAAAGCTATTTCGGCTTGCTTCTACAGATAAGTTTTAGCAACTACTTCAATGGAGAGGTACAACTTTTTAAAATTTGAAATAAATTTACAATTCCTTAAACTCTTAATCATATAAATATTTTTATATATGGACAACCATTTGATGCTTATCATATTCCACCAATACTCGAATATTTATTCATTAACACAAGAAAGATGGTTTTTAAAACATAGAAAGTGAAAGGAAATCAAAGTGAATAAGTTTTTCTATGAGTGCGATAGTTAACGAAAGTTTAAAAAAATAGCATCCAAATCCTTTCAATACATTTATAGTGAACAAAATAAAATGCAATGGCCCAATCGGAGAAGTAAAATATGCCCAAAACTCAATTTATTTCCGTCAGATCTTCTATTTGAAATATATATCAAAGCGAGTCTCGCACAATATTTATGCATATTTGGTCAAAGATTTCAATTCTAAAAAGTCAGGCTGAAATCAATAAACTGAATTTCATATCCTGCGATTCGGGTAGATTAGAAAAAAAAATTATTTTGTTTGTAAAATGTTTGGGGAGGATCTGTCATAAAAATAAACTTTCAGCCATATTACTCGTAGAAAACAAATATTATTTTTGAGTAATGTTTATTGACCAAATTATATTTATATGAAACTCGCAGAGCCCGTTTTTGAAGGGAATAATAACAAGTACTTAGGAAATATAAAAAAACTTTCCTTTTTTGTCTATTTTATGATCTGATTTTTATTGGAACATTTGTTATCCTAGGAATAGACTTATTATAATTTTTTATTGTTTCTGTTATTTTTGTAACCCATATATTAAAAGAAAGAAATATTTAATAATTTTTAAGTCAATCGGATTCTTTAAAATAAGAAATATATTGTTTAAAAGGTGAGATTCCTTTTAACATCTAGGATATTACATCTCACTATTTTCAAAGAATTTTTAATTATATTCCTTCAAAGTGTACTACTTATTGCAACTCTGACTATTTCAATTGGATTTGAACGGATTACAGATAAGCTATAGGGAGGATGAGAGTCTAGATATAATGCATTCGTGATTTTTTATTGTATATATGTATATATAAACAAAATATGGAATCAGCTTAAAGATATAAAAAAATATTTTTGGCATTTTGGCTCCTTTAATCATTTTTAGCCTTGATAATACGGCTGTGATTCTGCTGAAATTACCTAAAACCATGCACAATTTCTTAGCAATTTCTTTTTGACAATTTTTTAAGTGTATTTTGAACTAAATTAGTGTTTGTTAAATGAAATTTAATTATAAATAAACAAAAATTATGAAATCAGATTTTTTCAGTATGAGTGATCTTGCGTTTTCTACGCATTTGCTAGTTCGTGTCACATTTGATGGGGTTTATATATGTAAAGAACCACTCATTTCCAAATATAACTCCCAAATACTAATAGAAAAGATATCTTTTATTCATTTTGTCCTAATTAAAAAAATATGCATATGGTAATAAATATAATGAATATCTCTATTATATTACGAGACATTTATAGTACTTACAGATTTTTTTACTTTATGTAAATTATTTTATTAAATTTTTTTTAATTATATCATTTTTTTAACAAATGTTAACATTATCTCCTTTTTTACTACAAAGTTATCAATATTTTATTTTAACTTTGAGCATATATAGTAATGAGTAACACTAGACACACCATCTCTTGTATAACCTTTAGATGCTGGATTACCCTGAAAAGATCGGACAAACATCTATAATAATCTCTATACACTCCTTGAAAAGCTTATTTCATTTCACGGAAACAAAAAAAGTTCAATTAGCTCAATAACCGATGATCATCAAATATAAAAGTTTCATTCTCTCTTATGTTTATGAACAAACTTATGTATATATTTATATTGATAAACATTTTTCATTATTATTATCGGTCATTATTTAATTACAAAATTTTTAATCAGCATCAGATTTTGAACTCGCCCTATAATATTATTTCCAGAATAAAAGATGAATAAACAGCTTATGTAAGTATATTTACTTTCCAGTCGGTAGCAATTAGAATTAAAAATAGTATATTTTTCTCCCAATGAAAGATCTCAAAGTACAATATTAAATAATAGTGATCTCTCACTCAAAAAGAATCGAGTTCTTAAGGAAAATGATTGTCTCTGATTCACAATCCCTGACAACTTTTGAACAGTTTTCGATAGCAAACTTAGTGACAAACATATATAATTACAATGATGTACTATTTCTAAGTTTTGATATTTTTATTGACACATCTACTAGTTTAATATATCTGTCAATATTATAAAACAATTAATGTTAGATGCATATATTTTTCAAGATTCTCTTCAAATTTAGCATCTCGCTTAGTAAGAAATAATTTCAGCACTTTGGAAATAGCAAAACTAGCAGTAGTTAGAGAACTCAAAAAGGCATGTCAAGCATAATTTTAGCTTATGAGCATTTCCTCTTAGTTCTAAAATAGTTAACACTGTTTTAATAAAATGTGAGCTTCAGTTTGGAATGTTTTAGTCTGCTGCAACTATTATTGTTCCAGTTACTCTATCAATGGCAACAATGAGGTTTGAATGTCTTATACATTATTTAACTTGTGCTGAATTTTCAGTTTCACTGAATTTTCAGTCAACTTTGCAGTATAATTATCATGTGGTTTGTTGAAGAGATGCCCCTCTTCTCTCTGTAAATTCAAAAGATAACGAAAGATGATTGCCTTCGTGAACAGGAAGTTTTGTGAAGAAAGGAAAATTAGATACTAGAGAGAGTCAGTAAAGAAAATGGATCAAAGTGAAGGAAAGTTCTACTGACTATGGCAAAAAGAAGTCATACTCGTTAATCGGAAAACAAGGAAAGATCGTTTATAAGTACATCAATTTGCTTTTCCTTCGAATTTCCATTTAAATTTCTAATAGTGGTCTATTATGATTATAAAATCATCCTTAAGTAAAAGCAGCCAAGCGCATTTTAATCCCTTTGACCAACAAAATATTGGGGTAGATACCCTGGAAACAGCAGCAAATGTTGGAAAGGACACATATTGCTTCTAACTACAAATTAGTATGAAGAAGAGTTATGGAAATAAGTTAGGCAAGAATTAGCGTCTTTTCATATTAATTTATATCTCCTAATTTTAGCAGAGTCATCGGTTGCTGGTAAGTAACATGAAAGGTAGAATAGCTGAGTGGAAATAAATTAAATGAAATTGTGATGTTCCTGATTTTACTGTGGAAAATATGGTAATTCCTCAAATCATGTTCAGCATTATTAGCTTTTATTTTTGAAATTTTTTTTATCTTCTTTTCTGCTATTGGATATTTTTTTTTATTTCAATAAGACTGACACTAAAAGAAGTGTTATGATGAAACTTCAGCGGCATTTGGTATTTAAAGAAAGTTTTTTTGAATTCCTTAATCATATTTGAAATTAGATAAATGTAATGTGTTTAGGATACTAAACGGGGGAGTTTTTAGATGGAATGGGGTACTTTGAAGCGAAGACAGTTAAATGCGAAACAACTTTTGCAATTCTTTTATCTGGTTGATTTTTATAAGTGTTTCAATTTCGTCTGGATTTTAGTTATGGACAATCAAAGCAATACTACATGCAGGTTCAAAATGCCAGAGTAACCTCAGATATAAATATGAAAAGCTTCCTGTGTTGTTATTGATGCTCGCCAGCTGATTAGCTATAATAATGATGGGGATTGATTATCTTCTACCAATGACTGAATGCGTTTCCTACTAGAGGGGCAGTATGTGACCGGAGAGGACCCTTAGAATTCAAAACTAATTCCTATCAATGCTGTCGCGGCGTCTAGATCGTTCAAATATTCCTTATCATAAGAAATGGGGCATGAATAGTTAGTTTGTGGTTATTAGATTCAGGTGAACAATAGGAAAAAAATTCCTCAGGATTTGTCATATGATATATGGATTTTTGATTTTCACAATATAAATTACTTTCTGAAATTTCCATTGAAGACAAGACAAGGAAAAGACTGGCTTATGCTATTACTTTTCACGTATATGAACGATGGTAATGAATAAATTGATTTCGATTTTGCTGAACATTTAGTGCAATTTATAAAGTTATGATATACGTAGTTTTAGTACGCCCGTAGTTTTAGTATGGAATTTAAAGTCTTTCAAATATGCCAAAAATTAATTGAAAATGTTTAGCGGGCCACTTTGTCTTATATTAATGAAGCAAACTTTCTCAAACCTTTAAATTATGAAGCTTACCAACACTTCGAAATCAGAGTGATGTAATAAATATGGTCAAGAAATTCCTCCCTGAAAAAAAGTCCAATGCTTTATACCGTGATATCAATAATTACTCTTTCCAGGAGTAAATTTCTTAACTGGGTCTATTTATTAAATGCCTGAGATTGTGAGGTATTTACTATTTGGATTTCAAAATATTTCTGGCACATGATTACTTAACCTTAAATACTTTGGTAGCAGTTTGCATAATAAAAGAAAACTAAAATGTAGAACTTTAAGAAATGCGCTTAGGGTCTTAACAATATAAAACATTTTATTTTAAGACACATATTGCAATGTAGAATGCGGAGCAGTACGATACAGAGAAAGATGCAGGTCCAAATTCCTTTCTCACTATGGAGCCTAACAACAGATGGTAGACATCGGTTCTAAGTATTACCTGCCTCGGTAGTATTTACCATAGTGCTAGTTGGGACCACATTTTTAAATATGGAACCATTCTTTGCACCAAATATTTTCAAGTGAGTTCAAGTTTACTATTTTCAGTTGAGCGTTCTGCTTGATCCCTCACAGGTAAATCTCTCAGGTGCTAGCCACAAGTTGAATTGAATCATCAAAGATTCACGTTGCACTTCCAATCCAGTGAGATGCTAAATGATAGCTGGCACTTGCAGTTACTATCTTTGCTTGAGATACAATTGTCAAACAGAATGGCTGCAACTCTCTTATAAAGTCCTTTTTCAATACACGAGATTGATAGAATTAAAAGGTCAGAACAGAGATATTAAGATATGACACTTTCCTGGGTTTTTTAGTCTGAGGTACCAATATTCACCAGAAGAATATAAGTTCCATATTGAATCTCTTTTCCGTCTTTTTTATGCTTTTTTAAATTTATCACCATTGTGAAAGAATTATGGTCGTAAAAAATATAACATTAAATTGCATAGGGTGAGACAAAAAAATAACTTTGAAAAAGCAATCTGGTTTACTATTTTAATTGTGTTTCCCAGTGCAATAAAAACACATATTTATTATTATTGCTTTGTTTTCTTTAATAGATTGGCTAAGGGCAATGATATTTTCCAGAGAAACACTTTATTTTTATTTCGTGTCTAATAATTCTTTTACTTCCTTTTTCTATAAAATGAAATGCAATTGAAACTAGCACAAGTGGCTCCAGAGTCCATTTAAAGGCTCCAAACGGACTTCGTAATTCCAAACTAGAATTTTCTGTTGAACACGTAATTTAATGCTTTACAATTTATTAGGTACTTTCATTGATTTAGGAAAACTGCATCTTGGGACTTGGTACTGTTACGTGGGACTTGAGTTGATACTTTGTTATTTTATATGTATATATATATATTTTTCTTGTTGGATCGAATGAAGTTATTGAGAAAAGAAAAATCTGCGACAGTGTTTCTGAACTAGTTGCTGTTATTGGTTGTTAAAAATCGGGCACATAATCCTTTTGAAAAGTATCGCTTTTTTAAAAATTAGCGAAAGTATATAATAAAATATATGCCACTAAAATTATTATTATATTATTACATTTTTTTAATCTATGAAATATAGGACATGGATTCTAATAAATAATTTTGAGAACAGTTGTTAACCGAATGTTAACAGTTGTTAATAAATGAAATCAACCAGTAAATACTTTGTCTTGTCATACAAATAATGCAATGACATCATTTCAAGATGAATTAGATATGTAACAAAGCAATATTCCAATTGCCATTAACAAAAAAAATTGCTACATTAAGATTAACGTTTCTGATTTTCACTTTGAATTCTGCGCTTTAATTTTTGTAATATGTTACTTATCTAAATATTTTGAATCTTAAATAGATAGAAAAAAGAGCTTATTTACAAATGCCATGTATTACCTAGCAGCATTAATTGTTGAAAATTATAAGGAAACATTTTCTTTATATTTAAATAGAGAACATTTTTTGTAATTAGATTTACTGACAAATATCTAGAACAGAACACTGCTAACATGTTACAAAATATACTACTATAAAAATTCGGAGAGTGAATGAAATCCTGTTATTTTTGAAAAGTGACTCTAATGAGTTCTAATATGACAGCTTTAAAAACAGTTTTAAGAATTACGATTGTTTCTGTGATTTTCAATGTATTGAAAATGATTAAAAATGTTCCTAAATATAAAAACTATGTTAAAAATATTTTTCTGATATTAAATGTGAAGATAGGAATAGATAGGAATTCTGATAAAAGCGCATAATTTATTTTTACTGTTACAAACTTTAAAAAAAGTTTTATTTTCTTAAAGTTTGCTGCTGATACAAAGAAGTTATGTTCTAATAATCTTCTTAAAAGAAAACAATTTGAAGTTTTAAAGTTGAATTAAAATATTTAGATTATATAATATAATAATTAGTAATGAATCTTTAAGAATCTTTTAAGAGCTTTGAAGATTAAGAGTTGAGAATTTTCAGAATGACATATCCTAAATGCGATTACTCTAAATATATTAATTTATTAAAGAATAAAATTGAAGTAAATCGTCAAATATAAGTAATACCTCATTTGTATTCTTAGCACAGATATCCGTTCATTATAAACATTTCTAATTTATCATTAAAAATTTTAGCAAAAACGGCAAAACAAACACTTTACAACTTTGAATCAAATTCCGTACATCAAAACTATTTTTCAGTTAAGGTACTCCGTAGGAATTGATACAGTAAATGTAAAATCTCGTTAATTTTTTTTTCTTTTGTCAATAGCATTTATCTGTAAAGATATCACCTGAATTTAATATTAATATCTTGAATTTTAAAATATTATAAGCATTTTTATTATATTTTTATGCACAAAAAAATTTATACATTAATGAATTCAATTTTTTATTTTTTTTTTAAATATACCCTTTGGCTTGGAAAAATCAAAATATTGTACATATGTAGTTCAGAAATAAAATGTCGATTAAAATATTTAATTAAATTGTACATCGGATGTGCACAGTAGAATAAAGCTAAAATAAGTAAAATGTATTCTTCATTTCTATTCTTTTATTTGTTTTCTCCTAAATTAACCTATCCAATTACAAATAAAGTGTTAAAAATTAGATTTGATCAACCTATGATTTTCAATAAACTAAGTGTGACTTTATACGAAAGTGGAAAACATACTTCTTTTTAAAACCGAAATTAATATTAAAAGATTATAGATGTCCTATATAAATTTCAGCAAATATTATTTAAGTTTAATTATTTTTTTTAAAATAAGACTTTCACCTCGTTTCGTTCAATTTTGAATTGGTCAATTATCATCTTCAACTTTTCACATAGCACGAAATCTATACTCGTTTCATATAAACCACTACTGTTTGAATAGAAGGTGTAAAATAACTATGAATGCATCAATAAGAAGATAGACATGAGCAATTTGAGGCTCTAATAATGTGAGAGTTGATTTGGAAAAGTATTGTTACCGGATGATTGATGATTAAGGGAATCCTTTGGGAAATAACATCACAAATTGCATTTCTGAATTATCTGTTTATAACAGCAATGAACAAACAAAAATGGATTGTATGTTTAGGTTGATTAATACTTTTCTTATATATTTAAGCATATATATTTATATATATATATAAATATATATATTCAAAGGCATCATTTAATATATATAAATTATTTGAAGAAATTACATTCATCTTTTATTCAAACCACTCAGGGAATTCTTTAGAATAAAAGGGAGATGTATTATTGCATCTTTGTTGATTTTCATCCTTTTCTTTTCTCTGTATACTTTGATACAAGTGCTGTCTAAACAGATATCGAATGCCTTTCACTATGCATTGCGAAAGTTTAACATATTTGCAATCTTCTGTTTAATTTTATAATGGTATAAAACTTGCCTCACCTTGAAGTGCTGTATGAGTTGCACCTGATAACATTATTCACCCACCTATTATAATCGGAAACAATTGGCAATCTGTAATGTAATGAGATTTCAAAGGCATCAATTAGTAATTAAATTTTTCGATCGTTAATTATTCAAGAACTCTTTTATCTTTAAGAATATGATTCTTCTCTGAATCTTATTATTGCTCCATAAGGTGAATCATTAAGAAGGGCACTTTATTGGAGCACTGGGGATCTTTTAATGATTCTCTTAATTTACAAGTGAACCAGATATATCCAGCAAAGTTTTCTCAGACGAGAATTAATGTTTCTAAATTTTCCTTGATAATTTAATTACACTTTACCTGTTCCATGATATTATTCTCGTTCGATCAGATAGAATAGTATTAACATAGGTTATGTAGAAGCAATTGTTGGCTTCATATTTCAATAATTATTTGATTTTGTTAGTCATAAGATTTCATGAAAATAAGACCGACCGCATTTATTAAACAGTTAATTAAAATGTATCATAGCATATTCTTCAATGTATAGTATCTTTTTATTGTATTTAAAAAAAATTAAAATCGAATATCCAGCTAGTTGTCACCATTTACCTGTATGAAATTCTTCTAATGACGACACATAAGTTATAATCATGCTTTAGTGAACCATAAATAAAATATTCTTACGGACAAAAGATAAATTACTTTATTAAGATAAAATTACTTAATTTTAACGGGAATAACTTTTTCTGATAAATAACTTTAGTTTGAAATGGTTAATATTGAATAATTAATAGACTAATAAAAGGACTAAAAAGATAGACTAATAAAAGGTATAAAAACCAAATAATTCTAAAATTTGTTTTCGTAAAATTACATTTATAAATTAAAGATGCCAAATAAATCATCGCAATGAATTTATGATGTTTTGACAATTATATTTATTGAATGATTAGAATATATGAGTAGTAAATTAACTTGTTAATAAAATTCTTTTCGTAAAACATACATTTATAAATTAAAGATGCCAAATAAATCATCACAAGGAATTTATGATGTTTTGACAATTCTATTTATTGAAAGATTAGAGTTTATGAGAAGTAAATTAACCTGAGTGCTTTCTTGAAGTGATTTTTATGTAACTTTCAATTTGTTGCTGGATAATTTTTCATTCATGATGATGCCATTGCAGTTAATAATCATACAAATTCTGATAGTTGTTAATATTTTTTTTAAATAAAAAATCTTTCTAAAATTTATACAAAAAAAAAAAACGTTTTAAATTAATTTTCTAACTTCAAACATTTTACTTATCTTATAAAATACCTAAAAATGGACAATATTTTCTAGTTTTATGATGAAACAAAAATAGGTTTGAAGAATCAACTTTCTTGAAAATGAATTCATAAAAAGAAAATGCACTTCTAAGAATTTTAACCATATATTTCATTTTTCTTTAAAAACACATTTTTCGAGACTACGAATCCAAACACAGCTGTAAATTTGTTATATTAAGCGTTTATTCAGATATAAAAGTTTTAAAATTAATAGTGGTTCTAATTTCCTTACCTCGAAATCCTTTTCCGAACATTTATTGACTAAATCACTACTAACTACCCAGAACTAAACATAACTATGGATTTTTCTTTATTATTGTCATTATATTAGGTGTGCTTGCTCTTCCTCGTGTATTTTCAATCTTTTGCCCTTGCATACTGTTGCGGAACTTGTGATTTAGTGTAAAATAATTATAAACGCAGCGTTTGCTCATTTTTTCTTCCTTTTAAATATCTAATGTAAGCACTTTTTATTGAAAAGTATACAGAAAAAGATTTTTTCCCACTAACTCTTGACATTTTGATTCTGAGGGAGATGACAAGAATGATACCTTTGCTGCAGCATCTTCTCTTAAGCTTTTTAGCATACCAGAAAGAACATACTTCAAACCAATAGAATTAAAGTGTCTGAATACTCGGTAGTCCTTTTAATATAAACATATTCCCAGAAGGAATTACGAGTCACGAAACTTAGAAATAGCCATTGGGCCTTCTCTGAAATACTTTTAGTTCATGTGTAGTTCAATTGTTAATTTTTAAAATTACTATTTCTTTGCTTTTCTACAAATACTAAAAAGAGCATACAATTATGTTTTAATTTGTTTCACAAGTCATAAGAAGAAAAAAATCAAGCTATTTTCTTGATTGTAAACGTTTCTATAACAACAGTAGAAGCTGTTAAAATTTTACTTCACTCTAGAAACTCACTGATCATGTTAAAGTACACATAAATGCACTAAACGGAAAGAAAAAAACATTAATTAGACCGTATTTGATTCTTATATACAATTCATATACATTTTATTTATTACCTTGATATTATAGCATGCAACTGATTATTGCGAATGCGAGATATTTTTCGATGCAGATAATAAAATATGAAAAAAGAACATCTCTAATCTTGACAAAGGGTCTATTGTTGTCTTTGTCAGTTAAAAGTAAAAATATACATATATATATATATATATATATATATATATATATATATATTCTGAGAAAATTAACCAAACATTGCCTTGTGACTTTAATTCAGAATAATAATCTGTTTAATAAGTAAAACATATATATAAAAAAGTAATTCACAAATTTCTGTCTTTATAATCATAAATCTTTTCTGTCTTTATAATCATGTCATATAATCATAGATTACTATTTAGATAAAATAAGTAATTATTTGCACTTCTTTTAGCACAGATACTCATTTAAATAATAAAATTTGTTGAAAGAAACTGTTTCAGCTACGTAACATACTTAAGAAATGAAGGCACAAAATAGCTTCAGGTTACACGAAAATGTCTTAGCATGCTTAAATTTATTCCGACTTGTACAAGTTTTGCTCCAACAGAGGAAGTTTCCGCTGAAAATGACTGGACTTCCAGAAATGTGTCTGTGTCCTCTTTTTGATCAGTGCCTTAGCCCGTAAGTGGGGACATGAATTTCCTTTTTTGTCTTTTACAAACAGCATTGGAATTTATTTTGGAAACACAATACATTCTGAAAATCATATCGTCAAATCACCACCAAAATTATTAATATTAAAAATGTTAAATATTATAATATTAAATGTTGAAAAGATGTTATACGAAAAACCTAAGCAATCTTTTAATGAGTATTTATTTCGGTTAGATATTAAGGAATTACACTAATGTTACTAACTGTTAGAATTTGACAAGCAAATGTGAAAAATGCAATATTTTAAAATATTGTTTTAAGAATATTTGCAAAGAATTTGTATTTATTCTTTTTGCATTATTCAAATTAAAAGCAGTTTGAGAGACATAGACTCAATGACTCCATAAATAACATCAAAAACTTTGAAAAAGAATAACTCGTGTCCATACTTAGATTTTTGTGAACATACTGCTGAAAGAAAAACTTGAAGGTACTGAGGAGATGATTGTATTCAAGGGCAAAATACCACGTGATAATCAGAGCTAATGAACAACGCGGAGTCATTTTGACTCCCATCTCCAGTTACGAGTTAACAATATGAGACTACAAATGAGACTTTAAAAAAATATATGATATTTCAATGGAGAAATAATAATCTTTAGAGTAATTTATTTGTCCTTTAATTTTTCCATTTGTTTGATACAATAATTTTGATGTAGAATTGTTTTACTTTTTAATTCGTCTAATACTTTTATTATTCTTAAAAACATCTTCAGGAAAAAGAATGCAAATAAATAAAAAATGAAAGAGGTTAAAAACTGGAAATTTACCTTCTTCTCTTGTCTCTCGGCTTTTATCCACTTTATTCTTCGTCAACGTGGTGACTTTTGGATCGTTGTTAGAAGAAAAAGAACTAGCAGCAGACAGTAGAAAGAAGATGGGTATGTAGGGAGAGGGAAAAAAAACGGGTTCCTGAAGAGTCGCCGTCTTGGGAATTCAAAAGACGAAAATGGACGAGAAGTTCTCGTCTTAAATTTGTTACTCTAATGCAAGTGAGACAGCGCGATCCTCGCCATTAGACAGGGGAAGGGAATGGCATTTTTGGCCTCTTCGATGTGTTTCTTTCTTGAATGTTAAGTTTTATTTAACCATTAGGTGATTGTTAATAATATATATATATGTTACAGGGAAAACCCGAAATCAGTCAAAACGCGAATTAAATAGGGGAAACGCGTTTTAACTGACAGCGCTAGGGAGAACGCGAATTCACTAGGGAAAACGCGTTCTAACTGGCAGCGCCAGGGAAAACCCGAATTACAGCGTTAAGGAGAATGGGTTTTCTCTAGTTATTTCCGGCTGTGTCCAGTTAAAACCGTACGAATCTAGATTTCTTGTTCGTGAAATATCCAAAAGAAAGTGCAGTTGCCCAATTTTATTCCTGTTGGAACGTGTTTGTGCTGGTTGATTCATTTACGATGAGTGAAGAAAATCTTAATGCTTTTTCCGCTAAAAAGTGGAAAAAGAGATTTCTTGAACAATTACAATTGTTACAGAAAAAACAGAATAATTTGAATGTGATGACACGTGATGAATACAACACTATTTTATCTGAGGTTGAAAAAGCAAAATCTGCCGTTGGCAAGACATCTGTTTAGTACCGGAGATTAAAAAGGTTTGACATTCTTGAAATCAGTGGAATAAAAAAGTTGATTTCATCAAATGAGCCCATCAAATATTATTTACCAGTTGAAGCAATTTTTGATGTCATCGAAAGTGCACATGTGGCCATAGGACATGGTGGTAGAGATAGACTTAAAATTGAAACTTTAAGAAAATATGCTAATATAACCACTGAGATGATACAATTTTTTATCAATGTGTGAAACATGTCAACAGAAAAAAAAATATGAAAAGGAAAGGTTTGGTTTCTAAACCTTTCATTCACTCAGAAATGAATAGTCGCTGCCAAGTGGATTTGATTGACATGCAATCTCAGGCAGATAATGAATTTAAGTTTATTATGGTTTACAAGGACCATTTAACGAAATTTGTGCTACTACGACCACTTCAGAGCAAAAGAGCGGAAGAGGTTGCGTTGCATGTACTTGATATATTTTTGATATTTATAGCTCCTTGTATACTGCAATCTGATAATGGAAGAGAGTTTGTAAATTCAATTATAGAGCAGTTACGTACGTATTGGCCAGAATTGAAGATTGTTCATGGGAAGACTCGTCACAGCCAGTGTCAGGGTTCGGTTGGGAGGGCCAATCAAGACGTAGAAAATATGTTGGCTTCATGGATGAAGGATAATAAAACTACAAAGTGGTCCTATGGTCTTCGTTTTGTTCAATTCATGAAAAACAGAGCTCTACATTCAGGAATTAAACAATCACCATACAAAGCTATGTTTGGGATTGAACCAAGAGTTGGGATGACAACCTCAACTTTGCCATCAGATATTATAAAAACTATCGAAGACGAGGATGAACTTCAGAAAATGTTCGAGGATATGAACGCAGAACAAGAAACTGAGCAAGCACGATCAGGGGAGCATATTCTTGCTAATAAGTCGACCAACATTTCTCTAATTAGAGAGGAAACCAAAGAAAATTTAATAAAGCAAGTCAAACGAATGAAAAAGATATCCAATGCAACTCATCCTGAGATTGATACAGAAGGTAATGTTGTTGTTCCCATTCCAGATGTTGGTAGAGCAAAAGCTGATTTGCGAAATCTCATCGGTGTAGTGCTTGAAAAAAATAAAGATGGCCTGTACAAAATTGGTACGAAAGACGGAGTTCTCAACAAACTGTATTCGAGGTAAGAAATGATATTTAAACTTAATTAGTTTATTATTTATTCAAAATATATGATTTATTCAATTTATATTAACTTTAAATTTTATATTTATACAGTAGATTATATTTATTCAGGGTGCAAGTTTGATACAAAAGTTTAACATATTCCCTGATTTTTAGATCTGAATTCGATGTATCGCAGCAAATTTTCTTGACTAAAGAACAAGTACGAATCAGAAAATTTCTCTGAGAACAGCAGCAAGAAAAGGAGCTATAGGAACTGGATAAGGGTTCGTCCACTATCCTTGTAAAAAACACTGTTCTTCAAAGACATGTTTCTGTATGAAAAATGGTTCTCTTTGCAATTCTAAGTGTCATAGTAGTTTGGCTTGTTGAAATAAATAATCTGTAATAACGTTAATGCTTTAAACAATATCCGAATAAATTATTTTTTTCTTCAATGACAGGAATTTTCCTGAAATACTGTTTTAGTATATAATTTAAGGCCGGGAACCTGTTTGGTAAAGCGTGCTTGGTGGCTGACGCGCGTTAAATCTGTCGTGGTCACAAAGTCCTCCATGTCGAGAGTAATACCACTGGGGGTACTGGATCAGGGGTGATCGTTCTCTGATTCAGGTATAAATTACGATCTGTGTTTGAGTGAATGAAATGCGTGAATGAAGTCCGCCCCGTAAAAAGGGTTGTGACGTGTGTGTAGCTAAGTCGTACTCTTGGCCCTAGATGGCGCTACTATAGAAACAAGAGGCGCTCCCGCCCAGGCTTAAATCCGCTATCTTAGAACAGCGGGCTTGCCTATGGCAAGTGCCATAAGAAACAACAACAACAGTATATAATTTAATATAATAATTTTGGATAGATGAAAATAATTTTGTCTAAAAATTCAGTCAAAGCATGAATAAAATGATTATCCCTAGCGCTGTTAGTGAGAACGTATTTTTCCTTGTTAATTCGGGTTTTCCCTGGCGCTGCCAGTTAGAACGCGTTTTCCCTAGTTAATTCGCGTTTTCACTGATTTTGGGTTTTCACTGTAACATATATATATATACATATAATAAATTAATAAATGGGATTAATGGCAGACAGATAGTTGGGATGTTGAGAGAAGCATGGAAATTACCCAATAACGTGATATTTATCAACACACAATTCTTATCAAAAATACAAGGAATCTGGCTTTCTTACCTTTCCACTTTTTCTTTTGTTCCAAGTTTTGTAACTATTAGATATACTTACTATTGGAGATTTTTATAAGCCAAATAAGACAAAAGAATTTTTCTCCAATTTGTTTCCGCTTATTAATTATCAAATGTATGCAGAAAATGCCGAACACCAGTGTTAATGGTATTGTTCGGCATTTAGCATGTTTAATATAATCATAGGAGTACTATATATTATCTTTTACTAATTGAGTTCATCTAATACATGTAATGTATTATGAAATGTAGAAGACCTCTACAACACATTTTGAGACGAATATCGCACTGTTCTTAAAATAAATGTTTTATCGTGTTGAATTGCAGCTCGTAAATAAGAAGTCAGTTAGTTCGGGATTTTTTGGCGCAAGGGCCAGATTTGGCCATGCTGGGCCAATAGTATGGTAGAAATTACTGGTCAAATGGTAAGGTAAATTACATCAGTAAAAATCAAATGCAAATTTTAAAATACGAAGTGTTCACTATAGTAAACAAGGTTAAAAGTGTAAAAATATTTGCTATTTAAATACGATGATAAAATCCAATTGTTTTCAGAAATGTAAAAATGTTACAATGGGGATTTTATCCCACTTAGTCACTGATACTCGGACATGATGCATTCAAATAGCATATTCGGTGATGATTGAAAACAGGGTATTCTGATAGTATGTGAATGACCGTGAAATCGACATGGCACGATGTGCATTTGGGACACCCTTCGCCAAACCCTTCACCGTAAATAAGAAGGGAATGTGTTAATTAAAAGACACAGATGATAAAGATTTTAGTTATTGGAAAAAGTTTGTGGATAAAACATAATTATAATTTTTCAATGCATTAATTATAAATCGAAACTCCTTGAGCTCATATTAAACTCTTTAGTCTGTTTTTTTTAATTCAAGAATTGTGTGTGGGCATGTGTGTGCAATCTTTTTGATACAAATAAACATGGGAATTCAAAATTTCAGCTATCTACGTGAATGAAACACAGTATATCTTCTTTTTTAAAAAAAATTGGTATCTGTATTAAACTAAATTGTTTCATTTATTTATCAGGGCACTGACTCCCCAGATAAAACATTTTTTTTCTCCATTTATAAGCATTGTTTTAAATGACCTATTCGTGCCATTTTCTGTGGTATCTCGTGGTTTTCTTGACATATTCGATGTCATTGCGGTATTTTTACGAAAGCTATAGCAATATTGAAGTTGTGACGAGTGGCTGTCTCTATTTTCTGACTAATTGATATGTGTTTTAATGGCAAAAGTGAAGAGCAAGAAATAATTCAGGAAAACTACTTTAAATGAGCAGTTAACAGAAATAATCGGATCGCAGCTGGATTGCTTTTCTTTTACTTATATAATACATTCTAAAATCGTTTCCAAATGGCTGAAGTTCCATAATCTGAGTCGCCGGGGACAAAACATTACCAAATAAAAATTTTTTTTAAAAAAAAGACTCCCCCAAAAAAGAGAAGCGCATAGGGAGTACAGTACTATTTGCCTCATGGAGAGAGGTAATGACTTTTTGAATCAGCCTGTCACTGGGGATGATACCTGGATATTGCATGAGACATGCAATGACAAACTATACTTCCTGGAGCGGAAACACACATCATCGGTACGATAGACCTTGACAAACAGTATCATTCTTCCGGAGAGGACTTAAAAAATACCATACATCACTAAAATACGTGCTTATTATATGGGGCCATGCTTGAAACACAGTTCGAAACATATATTTGTTGCAAATTTATGTTTCATTTCATTATATTTTATCTTTATTTCTTTTGATTGGCAAAAAAAAAAATTGTTTTCAAGATATCATAAATATTAACTATATTAAAAAGCGATTAGAAAAATTATATTAAATGCTATTTTAATTAAGATTATTAGTTTCAAACCAATTGCGATTCGACTTTTCTTACACAGCAAATTATTAATAAAAATTATTCTGTTCTAAGGCGTTGCAATTTTATATAAAATATTAAAAAATTCTCTCCCCTTTTTTTGCTTTGCACACTTTTAGTCCATGTAGAAGCTAAATCATATTTTTAAAACTATGCTTGCCTTAAAGAACACTTTTCTGTTGCCTTTTAACTGTTTTAATCTAAGATATATTAGATAAAGAATAATATCAATCCTCTTTATGCTGGAGTAAATCAATACGAAGAATAAAATCAAAAATATACTTTAGGCATATCATTTGATAATAGCATAATTTCTTTCTATCAGGAAACCAAAATTTAAAGCAATTAAATGGAATTAAATAAATCAAAACGGATACAGAATCTATTACATTGTATGAAATTAGAAAGAAACAGAAAAATTTGGTAATACACTGGAAACTAGAAAACATCTATACTACAATGAGAAATCTCAGTTTTCCTCTTTTGTACATTGTTTTAATCACAAACGTGAAGTAAAGTTACCAACCAATTGTTCATATTTCTTGTCTTTCTTCAAACATATCATTTAACAATACCATAAAATTGATGAAACAAATAATAAACAGACTTTCGATTCGACTTCTGAATGAAGAGTTTTTTCTTCCTTTTCACTTGTATCTTTTATTAGATTGTATTAACTTACAAATATAGTTCATTTCGTTTTTCATTTCTTAAATATATTAGATATCGTAAAACATGATGTGTCTAAAATAATAAGCTAGTTTACTATTTTAATTAAGTTTACAGTGTGGTAAAGAACATTTTAATGCGTTCCACAGTAATTTGTGTTACTACATTGCCATTTTAATATCATTACGTTCTTCTCCAAGACAATTTTTTTTCCTTTTAATATGGAAAAAAAATCTATAGTATATGGGATTTGGAATCAAGTATTCCAAAATTTGATTGAAACAACTCTGCTTATTTTTCATAGTTAAATCTATAATGACTTTCAAGGCAATTAAATTTAACATCAAAAATAATTTAATTGTTTATGAAGTACTGCCTAAGATTTGGATAATTTCACGTTTTCTTTTGAGTCTTTGAGTAACCAGTTTGTGAGTGTCTACCTTATCATGTTATGTGTTTTGAAATGAATAGAAAAAATATGTATTCTGAATGAAAATTTCTAATTGAATAGAAAAAAAAATCAGCATTTTTTTTTAAATTGATTTTTTTTTATATCGATTGAGAAATCGTTTCAAATCTTAAATATAGATAACTTTCTTGCAGGAAAGAGAGTATTTAATTTAACAAATCTCAAAATGTGATGCAGAATATCTTTGCTAAAAAGTTTTTTTTTCCGAATTATAGATTTTTTTGTTATAAATGATGGAAATACAAGTACATAGTCATAAGTATTTAAGCTTTCTCATAAAAATGATGCTTTATATCCGTTTTAACATTAATCAAAATGGGAAATTGAGCAGAACGATTTCAACAATGGTCTACAATTTGAATAGAAATCTGAGAATGCTTTTGATAACTTTCAAGTATTTCGTTTTTAGTAATTAAAAATCTAAATGAAATTACCTTGACCTTTCAATAGAGGTACTATCCATCAATGAAATATGTTATTTAATGGGTAATATCATTTCTTCTTTGCTTTTCACTTTTTCTTTCAAGAAAAATAAATATTTACTAATGCACAATTTCAACATGTGTTACTCTTCTGGTGCAATTACTCTGTGCAATAAAATTGTAAACGGATGTTTTAAACATGCTTTAATACAAACTAAATATTAAAGTTGCAATTAATCTGTAAAACACATAAGCAAAGGTATCTGGAGGTAATTTAAACATAATAATTTTTTCAACATAAGGGAATAAAGCATTCTTCAATCAACATCAATTCAGTAAATCTTTGCGTTTGGTTAACATACGGGCATTTTTATAATGTCATTGCTTCACTGCTTGAATAAAACTAATTCTCGTACTTATCACAGATCGAAGAATATTCTTATTGCAGAGCCATAATCAATATGATATGGAATATTTCATGGAATTGTTCAAGTATTTTATTTGAGTATTTTATCAAGTATTTAATATTAAAATGATATCGTTCAACTGCTTGGGCAATTTTGATTTTCGTACATATCACAGATCAGTTACTGTTCTTATTGCCGAGCCACTAGCAATAAGATATTGAATAATTCATCAAATGGTTCAAGCAGTTTAATCGAGTGCTTAATTTTTAAAATGGCACTATTTAAATACTTTCTAATACTGATTCTCATACGTATCACAGATCAATTAATATTCCTACTGCCAAGACACAAACAATATGGTACAAAATATTTCGTAAAATGCTACCAGTATTTTCCAGTCTATCTTACTTTTATAAATTTAAAAAAAAATCCAAAAATATTTTAATTGCATTAATTGTATTTGAGAGGCTTTTGAATACTCTGCTCTTATAATGACATCATTTATTTCCTCTAACTATAAGCTTATCTCTGTAATTAAAGTGCAGTATTTGTTTGTTCAGTACTTGAAGAAGAATAAAGGTAAATATAATAACTACATCATGGTTGGCAGGTTTAATCTTTCGCGGCGCTACATTTCCTCCCAAACAATTTTGGAAATTGGATTGTAAAACTCTTTATTCGCGTTTGGCGCTCAAATATTCTGAAGCAATGAGAATTTTTCTCCAAACCAGACGTCTGGCGTAAAGTTTCGACTTGTTTTTCTTTCCTTTCACAAACGTATATCCATCGACCATGAGGAGAAAAATGCTGCTTTTTCCAACTCTGGAAAGGCTTTGTCAGCTACACAAGCAAGGAATGGATTTTAAGCATTCAAGCGCATTAGACGACAATTTTGAATTAGGAAAGATTAGGTCGAGTATTTTTCTACATATATTGTTGTAGAATATATATCTTTATGAGCAGGATATATGATAAATGTATTGTTATGATTTTTGTGTCCTAATCTAAAGTTGTTTACATAGCGTACATTAGAAATATATGATTCATGTTAGTAAAATTGAAAATTATTTACATTTAATGCATCGTCATAGATTATGTATCTTCACAAATTACATATCAATATTTGCTTAGTATAAAATGTTTACGCATCAATGCTTTTGAAATGTTTAGTTCAGTTATATTAACGCCCCGTTTTAAAGTAACACTAGGACTATTTGGAGAGGGATCTCGTAATTTTGAACGCTGTCAGATAATGCGGACCATACCAACTGGCACCTCCCTCCCCAAACTTCCAAACTACATTAATGTTAGGTCGCTTGGCCGCGACAGATTTGACATGCACCAGGCCTGTTTACATGACTGTTCTTCGGTAGAATCGGGTCTCGAACCTGAAACTTGAAATAGCTATACCGATTTTCATTGCTGAAATGGCTTTACAGAAGCTTGTAACAAAAACCATATTTTTATTCAGATTCTAAGGGGAAAGTAATTAAAATAATCATTATATTTTTCCATACGAATTCAACATGTTGCGAATCGTTTTTCTCTCTCAGATGGCAAATCATCATATGACTAATGTTTAAACTTATGAGGTCTTTGCAAAACTAATACTCGTATTGCTTTTTATGGGATGCATATTAAATTGAACTACACTTTTAAAAAAATTAAACTTTTCGCGAACTGAACTTTTGTAAATTGATCAAAAATATTAAAGTATCTGAACATTAGAATTTAAAAGAAATTTACAAATTTTTATGCTTTCTCAGATAGAATATTATATGATTAACTAATTTGCATTTCATCGACATTAAAATGCTTTGTAACTGGACGGAGAAAAAATTGGACATTAAAAAAATTGATATTTACATCTACTATAGCAAGAACATGAAGCTTAATAATAATCAGGTTCCTAAATAAAATTTATATATAATGAAATACCATCTTCAACCTCCAAGTAGATTTTTGAGAATCTCTAATTTGAATAAACATCTTGTTTTAAACCAGTTATTATATTCAACTTAAGAAAAAATCTTAAATTTGTGTCTATAAAGCCAATTAATGTTATTTGAGTAAGAAAAAGCAAAAAATTAAATATATATAGATATAGATAGGTAGATAGATAGATAGAAAGATTTACCAACATTCACGTAAGCCAGCACGTCTTGTTACAAAAATCTCCAAATACATTTTTGATTACAATAAGAATAACAGCGATAGTATTTTCTATGCTTTCTGATGAACCAAACCACTATGCATTTAAACTTTTATTTATTTAACAATGGTCCTTTCCGCTTTAGACGAATACGGTGCATGAACTAATATAAATGTGAATACCACAACCATTCATTTTTACAACAGTAACAACATGAGAACCGTAGATAATCACGATCTATATAACATGTTTCTAGACAAAGTCCAATTCTGATAACTGCGATCGTAGCACATACTCTTCCAAATAAGAAGAAAATAGCTTTTACAGTTTGGAAAATTAATTAGAATTACCATAGTATAAAAGAAAATCTCCAAATTCTGGTAGAATTCTGAATGTATATGGATTTATTAGAAAGCGATAAAATTTCTCACAATTTATTTTGAGGCCATTTACCACCTTCTTATCACCATTCTCTTTAATAGAGGAAAAAATTGACCCACACTAATGCAGTTTTTTTTTTTTGTAAAATATTGGCAAACATTATTATGCTTACAATTTTAAAATCTGTCTTTTAGAAATTTAATGTAATGCATTAGTCAATTGATCAATTATCATATGCATGAATTTCGTGCTAATTTAAATTGATGAAAACTTTTGTATTGCTAAATAAATGTATTTCTGACTCAGACTGTTGAAAAACTGCTAGCAACATGATTTGAAATATTATCTATTTAGAATATTTGTATTTTCTTTTTGGCTGGAATAGCAAGCAAATAAAAAATTGAAATTCCTACAAATAATGTTCTTTCTTTTAATTTCTAAACAAAGTTTAACTAAACGATAGAGTTTCAGAATTTTCGCTTCCTTAAAAATTAATTGTTAATCAAATTTTACTTAAAACAGATAGACAAATTTTATTTTTTTTTTCAAAACAATAGGAAAATAATTTCTTCATGAATGTCATAAAATTAAATATTGCTTAATTTTATTGTAAAAAGTAGAATAATTTTACTTTACTTTGATGATGCTCATCTGTACAAATTCCAGTGTGATACATTTAACATTTTATTATATAAATTGTATATATTAACGTAAACATTCTTTTAAAGACTAGAAAAAATTCTTTAAATATGGTAGGAATCGAATTTAAGAGAAACATTTTTTTTTCAATTTAGAAATTCAAGAAATTTTGAATTATATTCCTTCCGGGAAAAAGTTACAAATGTTTAATCAAAACATTTAATTTGTTGTCACTTCTTTGAAGTATTCACCACAAAAGAGCACATTGCCACAGCTGATTGAAAAGTCTTGACCTAGATAGTAATCTTGCAGTCATAATCTTTTACTAAATTATTTACAAGACGACGATTTCAAAATGAAAATAGATAAATAAAAAGCGAAATCCCCTCACATGAGACATTATAATGTCAAATTTATGTGTTCCAAAAGTAATTTATTTAGCTCTTTTTTTAAATCATTGATAAAAAGAAAAAAGGTATAAAACTCCTTTTCGAATTCTTCTACTGGCTTTCTTTCTCTCTCAGAATTCTAGGGGAAAAGAAAAGTAAATAAATAAACACTAATAAAAGAATAAAAAATATAACTGAAAATTCACCTTTGTCTCCTGTGTCTTTGGTCTTTTATCTACTCCCTTCCCCTTCCCCTTCCCTATAGTGACTCTTCGATGGTGGTTAAAAACAAAAGAATCCTCAGCCCACAAAAGAAAAAAGAAAGAAAGAAGAAAAAAACTGAAAGATCATGGTATTGTAAAAAAGGAGAGAGAAAAAGACTATTATCGTAAGATTTGTCGGCTTAGGAATTCAGAGATGAAACTTGAAGAGAAGCTCTCGTCTTAAATTTGTTTCTCTAATGGACGAGTGATAACGTGGTCTCTAACTCAAGACAGCTAAAATACACCATTGTTCGAGCATCCACTGTGTTTCTTTCACGAAATTTATTTCAGCTCTGGTGCGTAATTTAATTGATTTTTCTGGAGGGAAATGATGGCTCGCATCAAAGAGGAATTGCATTAAAGAGAGGAAAAAGCTTATGGTACAGAGGTGAAAGAGAATTTCACCTAATACGATTTTTATTTATAAGAAATCGTTATCAAATGCATTGGGGACTTGAAGTTCTTCTTAATTTTTATTTTTATTTTATTCTTATTTTTACCATTTTGTTTCTGGAGAGAAGTCTTTAATACAAGAAATAAAAGATAGAGATTTTTGGGAAAAGTTTTGCACTTAATGCCATTAACTATTGTAATGTTTTATGTCTAAATAAATAAATAATTTTATCTCGTCTTGCTAGAGTCTCTTTATAGAAGAAAGAGAAGCGGACTTCTTTGTGGTAAGTTTTTGAAATGAAATTTCTTAAAAGATATGATTGCATAAAGATATGAGGTTTCTTATGCAGAGATAATTGTTTTCTGAAGTTTCAGTATTTATCTAATATAGTGTTTAAAATGGCAAACACTATTATTAAAAAAATACAAATAATAAAAGTTGCACTGCAATACGTTTTTATTACAGCATCTCTTTTTAAAATCTTGACACATTAATATATCACTTTTTTCTTGAAATTTTACATACGATAAAAATTAATTTCAGCAAAAGGATATTTATAAATGATAGAATATAATTTCATTTGAAAATATATCAAATAACGATATTTATATTAAATGAAATAATTATAATGTAATTGTGCATTTTTATTTTTAGGAATTTCTTTTAATTAACTTAAATCCCATTCATTTTTCAACTTAATAAAAGATTTGATGCAGGTTTCCTTATCTAAAATCAGATATAGTTTCATATTTTTATAATTTTTGAATGTCAAGTATTTTATATTGCACATATCAATAATTTATCCATGAAAAAATGTCAAAAACAATGAAGCATAAAGCAGAAGCCATCATGTCTGAATACTAAATACTAAAAGTAATATTTTTAAAGTCGATTCTTTTTTAATTTTCTCTCCATGGAATCAAAATCGGGGAATCTTAGTAACACTGTCTTGCAATTTTTAACTAGGAAACTAGTTAGTATCTCAAAAATTAAAAAGAAAACGTAACTATAGTACGTCGATAATCGTCATCAACTTCACAATATCAAAATTTATTTTTTTCTTGCATGTCTAATTATTAATAGAGCAGCTGCTTCCACCTGAACGTCGAAGGAAAAATATTTAGGTGTTCTCTATATTCTGAGAAAGCTGAGAGATAACATCAGAAGGAGCATCAGTCACTAAGGTTCTATCTCCTCTCAGTTCAGAAATCAAAAAAATTATAAATTTAATACAAGGAAAATTACCTCTTAACGCTTTTCACATGTACTACACCCCCCCCCCCTACTGCAGCTGCAGCACTATATGTAGTAGAGATTCACTCAATAGACCTTAAAGCGCAAGTTGAAGCAAGAAAACTCATCTTAATAAGCAAAATCAATTTCAAAATTCAGAGTCACAGAAATTTTGGACCAAATTTTTCCCGAATATCCACCCATGAGAATTCTTTTAGACGATCAGAAATTTCCATATAAGATTTTTAAGCTTCAAAAAATCAATAGCTCAGCAAATTGAGCAAAATTAAAACAGACTGTTAGACAGAGCTTCTGGAATTGAAAACGCTTTCAAATTGGTTATCAAAAGGAAAGAAATGCCAAGTTATTGACTTAATAAATGGTAAACACATAATACAATCTCATTTTTTACTATACCATTGTTGTATTCAAATAAAATGAATAAGGCATATGTGGGATGCAAAGCAATAAATTTCATTAACATCACATTTATAGTATCATCTTCCGATCCCCAGCTTCAAGAAGCTTCCTTAAAAGGGCTTATTTCTTCAAAAAGATTAAAACCTTTGGCAAAAATAGGACTATTGTTCAATTAGAAAAGGCATTCAAAAAATGATACTCAGCCGTATGAAACAGACGAGGTATCATCTTTACAACAGGTTGCCGCCAATTCCCTCCAAACTCATTCATATCCAAGACTCAGCAGCTGTAACAGAAGGAAGTGCTGGCTTTACTTAATAAGGCAGCCAGCTGTCCTCCCTCTCACCAGGATTTTTCTCCTCAAAAAAACATACCAAGAGCAATCTAGCGGAATAATGAGATGGAAAATAAACTGTCCGAGATTTAAACGCGAGACCTGGTGTACTTCTTGCTTAACGAAACTCTAATTTCACTAAAATTCAATGAACCTAAATCAAGATTTCATGGACTTTCCTTGTCAAATATTTTCTTTAAGCAATTTAAATGTATATCAAAGTCCTTGAATTTATTTATCCAAGGAATCATGTTCTGTATTGATATATATGTTATATTTGGAATGTTATATTTTCTGTGTAATTTGTTTCGATAATTTCTTCAACGTAAATCCACTTAACTGACAGGAAACTAGCAGTTCCCAATTAAAAAATATAATGAGGCAAAGTAATTGAAAAGAGAATATTAATTGCCATTTGAAATGTCCTCTTAAGTTTGCATGTCTCTTACGAATGCATCTTTTTGACATTGAAGTGCGCAAAATAATTAATTTTAATATTTTTTTTTTCCAAATTTCAGTCGATTCATTAGTGAGATTCTCTTCAAATGCATCAATATCAGATAAAATGTGCAAGTTTTCTTTTGAAGATATGTGTTACAAATGTTTATACAACGTTTGTTAAGATATATGTTTTGAAGCTATCTTTTATGTGTATGCATACATCATGCAAATAAGCTTATACAAATTATTAGTAAAAATGTGAATATCATTGTTGCTACTCTTAGAGAATGTAAAGAAAGAAACTATGAAACTGAAATCAGACTAATATTTTTTTAATGAGAAAATATTATGGTGTTACCGAAAACCTTTTGCTGAAAGAAATTCGATACTTCAGATTATAAAAAAAAAATGACTTTTTAATTCTCAAGAATACATGAAGAAAAAGTGGCAAACTCACAATGGAGGTTTGTGAAAAAAACTAGTATTATAAAAATTATCAAATCACGAGTTGACATTAAATATTTAATTATATACCCTTATTCAACGTTACAAATGCAAAGACACTCCACAAACGGAATTATTCCTCGAGTGAGTACTTTGCCTTTTATTATCTTCGATGAAGTGTTGTTACATATAGAATTCTCCAGAATAATATTCACCATTTCCCTGTCTAATACATTTGTGGTAATGAAAGGATAAGTCATATGCTCCAATCATTTTTCTTACTGTTCTCCAATGAAAAAACAGGAAGCATTAAAAAATAACAATTATTTGCTATAATTAGATGTTGTTACATAGGAGTTAGCATATCTTCTACCACTAAACTTTGACAAGTTTGTTATGGTTAATTCAGACAAACATTCTGGTAAGGAAATTCTAGAGCCTGTTTGAAAACTCTCTAATCAGGGACAAAAAAAAATTAAGTATTTGACACGTGATGTAGATTTTTTTAAAATTAAAAATGCTTTTTAAATTTATACTATAGATTTTTTTTATCATTTTAAATTATTTTCTGTATTTTCTTTGACCGAATTTCTGTTGTTATGCTTTTTATTTAAACTGATATGTTTAGGGATTATTAGAATGACGTTTTGTTTCCAATTTTCGACTCATTTAACAATAAATTGGCAGATTAATATTTTGTAAACTTAATTATATTTGACTATATTCCACTGTTATGTTTTAAAACTATTAGCTGAATATAAATCAATTAATAATTCAGTTATTAATTATTAGATGATTATCAATTATCTGATAATCCCAGTGCTGTTACTCGGGATTGAATGTGAAAGATACAATTTAAAAGATTGAAAAGTTATAAATACAAAATAAAAATATTTTGCTATTTTTTAATATGAATAAAACTATTTTAATACATTTTAAATTTACAACTGAATGAATTATTTTATTTTCACGACCATTTATGTTCTGATATGAAAGTGCATATTTATTACCTAAGAAATTGATATGCATGAATTCAATAAAAAAAGTCGATACATCTAATGAAAAATAAGTAAATATATATACATATATGGAAGGAATGCTTAGAATTCTTATTTATCCTTATTTAAGCAAATTTAAGTATATACTTTTATATAAAATTATTAACAAGGTGGATGGAGATAATGAAAAAATTATAAATATAACAGTAAAAGTTTTTTTTGACAACATCTTTATCGATCTTATCTTTCTCGATATCACTTATCATTTGCATATTAGAATTCATTGTTTTATAACATTCTCTCATTTTTAGGAAGTCAATAAATATTTGCTACCATGCAAAGGAAAATGTAACTGCCTAAGGTAGTTAAATCAACGTCAAGTTTTGAAGCAACACATAGGCTGTTTCGGAAAGTGATTCATAAATTTTTACCATGGTCATATAACGAAAATGGTACCTGAGTTAATACTCTCTTAATAATTTTGAAAGCTATACCTTTGCGGGATAGATTATCAGAGTTTATAGGTAATAATATTCACGCCAAGCAGATAGTTTGCGGTCTGATGTTCGAATCTGGAACTCCCTGTTCCAAAACGAAGACATTACGATTAACTACTGAGACTTGTATGGATTTATTAATGAAATGATAACACAATTTTTGGTTAAAGATAGATAGAAATTTTAACAAAAACATTTCAAACTGATTTTATGTAAAAAAAAGTACTTTAACCAAGATAAAAATAATATTATTCAAGAACAACAATTATATAAAAATTTGAAAGTATCCTGTTATGATATAATTATCAGTCCAGTTATGATTGAATTTTGGATAATTATATCCAGTTATGATATAATTATCCATAATTCAATCCAGGTCTGCATTGAATTATGTTACTACCAGGGCAAAATTTCATAACAGATTTTATTTTGCCGTCATAAAGAAGAATCTCTAATTTCTTACCAGTATTTTCCAACATGAAAATGCTGTGTGCCGTTGAATGAGCATTCTTCACAAAGCAGTAAACAAGTTGTTGTTTCTTATGGCACTTGTCATGGGCAAGCCCGCTGTTCGAAAACAGCAGATTTAAGCCTGAGGGGGAGAGCCTCTTGTTTCTATAGTAGCTCAATCTAGGGCCAAGAAAACGACTTAGCTACACACACGTCACAACCCTTTTTACGGGGCGGACTTCATTCAAGCATTCCATTCACTCCACCACAGATCGTAATTTAGACCTGAATCAGAGAGCGATCACCCCTGATCCAGTACCCCCAGTGGTATTACTCTAGACATGGAGGACTTTGTGACCACGACAGATTTAACGCGCGTCAGCCACCAAGCACGCGGAGAATCTTCGGCCGGATGGGTTCAAACTCGCAACCTAAGTGACGCAAATCTGACACTCTACCAACCAGGCTATCCAGTAAACAAGTAAATAGATTTAACAGTTTTTAATGCAAATACATTCTTTGCAAAGTGGCAATCTCAAAGTTAAGAGACAGAGACGCATATTTTACGCTTTGAGGTATATATTTCCATGTAATTGGAGTATTAATCAGACATGCTATTTCGTTTTCTCATCTCCATTTCTTTTATAAGATGTAGACCTAAAGTTATTCTTTTTATTCTTCTGGTATCTTCCTTCTCTTTTCAACATTCCAAGACAGAATATCAAAAAATAAAACGCAAAAGAAGCATAGAAATAAAAAGAAATAAAATGGCCAAAAACTGAAAATTTAATTTTTTGTCTGTCTCTTATCTTTAAGCTACTCCTCTTTTCTTTACCCGTTTTGTGATTCTTGGTCCTTGTTAAAAGCAAAAGAATCCTTAACCAGTAAAAGGAGGGTAAAAGAATATGAAAAAGAAGAGATGGATGTCGAAAAGGAGTGAAAAAAGTAAAATAAGTTCTCAAACATTCGTCGACTTGGGAATTCAAAAACCGATAATAGAGGAGAAGTTCTCCTCTTAAATTTGTTACTCTAATGGATTGCAGAAAGGAGTTTCTGCCATCAGACTTCACAAATAAACCATCTGTTGATTCCTTCGATGTCTTCTCCAAAGTTTGTTTCAGTCTTGATATGTAATTCTATTGTTTTTTATGGGAAATTATAACTTGCTTTGAAGGAAAGATATGCAAGTGGATTAAGGAGCCTTATGTAAAAAGGCAGAGGGGGATTTTCCTTAAATCCATTTTTATTAATAAGATATCTTCATACAAAAAGGGAAAATAAGTAAAGAAGATTTTATTATTATTTTTCATCTTTGACATAATGAAACATGCATGTTCATTTTTGTAATGCGCATACATGTACATTTTTACAATATATATTTTTATAATATGCATTATGTAAATTGCATATTACAAAAATGGTTGTACAAAGCATACTGCTCAAACAACAAGCCTAAATTTAGCATTAGTCAGCTTTATTTGCTCTCAAAAGAACGGGTTATCAAAATTTAAATTATATATTTTTAATTAAATAAAAAATTAATTGAAGTTTCAAAAATTTCTGCTATATATCAGGAGCATATTTGTGTTCAAATATCATTTTACAGCATTTTAAAATTGAACGAGTTAACGTTTTAGCTATATGAATTTAGTTTTCGAACAATTTCTTTTATAATTGTAATATTCATTTCAAAATTAGTCAATAAAGTTTTTAAAATGCTTTTTTAATATTTTTAATGAGTCTAAATTCAGTTTTATTTCATCACAGCATGCAATCGCGTTCTTTTTGCAGATGGTTGCATACATTTCAAACAGGAATACTTTTTTTAAGCATTCATTTCAAAGCAGAATTTAACTTTCGCTTTAGTTAACATGATAAGGCTTTCAAGTCTCCACTCTTTATGTAAACTGCTTCATGAAAAAATTTCCGTATAGAATGGAATGCTTGTTGCTATCAACGAAGACGAAGGCGAGACAAAATACATTTCTCTTAAAATATTATGATGTTACCATAGTTTGAGCACGAGCTTTAAATATTTTGTTATTGTGTATTTTTATTGTTTTCATTTTGTTGCATGAGTTGAGCGTATTATAAATAAAATAAGTCAAAAGCCTTTCATGGATAAGTTTTATGGTTGATGAAATGGATATAAAATTAAGCAATTTTAAAGAAATGTGAAAATATGATATGTGATTTAAATATTCCTAAAAATTAAAAGAGGATATTTGAGAATTAAAAAAATGGGTATTTACGAAATATATTTTCTACTTATTAAATGCAATAGAAACTATAAATTAAAAACTATAAATTAATTTTTGAAGATGCTATATTCATTTGATTCTATTCTATTCACAAGTTTATTATATCTCATATATTTATTATTTTATTATAAATTTAAAAATTCATCTGTAAGTTAAGAATGTATAATTTTTAATTTTTTTCTTTAATTCCGAATGATTTCGAAAGAAATTAAACATAAATCTAAATTAAATTTTACCATACATCTGAAGTAATATAATATATGATAAAAAAATCTCAATTAATTGCTGTTTCCGATTTCTTTTTCTCCCATTTTGAAATGATAGGGTAACTTTAATTTTAATTCAACATGTATAATATCCTATATGATACATAAAAATTATAGATTATGCATTATAAATAATTATGGATTATATAGAAAAATATTATTATATTGCAATGACTTTGGAAGATAACTCAATTTTACCATTCATCTGAAGTAAAAAAATATGTGATAAAAAAAAGTCTGGAATAATTATTGTATCCGATCTCTCTCCCTCTCTCTCAATGAAATGACAACATAATTTTAATTTTAATTCAACATCTATAATATGTATAGTTAAAATAATAAATAACATAAATCGAAGTTTTATAACTTTAATTACTAACGGTAAAATGTCGTCAACTTTTGAGAGCTTCGGGAAACTACATAACGGCAGTTTAATAGGCGACTCTTTTAATCATTAAATGCATTATGACTGAAATCTTTGAATTAAAAAAAAAATATTTAACGGTCTTGGAAATAATTCTAAAATTGGCATATAAAATTAATGCCACATTTTTAAGTATTTACCATTGGGATGAATTATATAGGACAAGAAATAAATCTGCCGTCGAATCTAAAATTACTTCTGTTTTTGTTTTTTTTGGATCGCTTTGTAGTTGACCACTGTTGGCAAGATATCCTATAAAGTAGGAAGGAAACAATGTGCACGGAAGAGAAACAAAGTATCAAGAAGAACACACAAAATTAATCATTGACCGTGTTCTTGATTCTGTATTTCAAAAACAAAGCAGTAAGGTGTTTGTTTTCGGCTAACATGTAATAAACATATTACGTCTATTTCAGCTAGTATTTCACCTTGAAAATCCTGATTCGTAATCAATATCGCAGTTTGGTGTACTTTTTATATCATGTAAATATATTGAATAAATTCATATTTGTCATTTTAAAATCATTAGTATAATTATTAGTATATAAGATCCATATTTTTTATAAGTTAAATCAAATCGAGGAACTGTTTAAATACAACCCCCTACTTTGATTTAAAGTTGAATTAAGTTTAAAAAAAAATTAATAAAGTGTCTACATTAAAATTCAGATGTCTTATATATTTAGGTAGAATTTGAAGTTAAATATTCCCTATGAAAACAAAGTAAGAAATTAAAGTAAAAAAGTCTCTGAAACAGTAATACCCCCCCCCCTCCTCACTTTATAAGGAAATACTCCCTTAGTTCGAATATTTTCTAAGAAAATATTGAAAATTAAATTTACAAATCAAAACATACAGTCGCATCTATGTTACTCATTTTTCGATGGCCTTTTTTAGTATCCATACTTATATTTTCTCACCATAACAAAAGTTATAAACTTTTGCAATCATGATATAAATTATTATGAATTAGATATTAGGCATTGTCTCACAGAATATATGGCTAATTTTTAAGATAATATCCGAAAGTTAGTTATTTAGTTCCTTATATTTTCTATTTTGAAATATCCTATCTTTTGGAAATTCTTCATTTGAAAAACGATATGGAATTACATTGGATATATGACTTTTCTTACTTTAGCGGCAGGAAAACTTAAATCCAGTGCAATTTGTAGAAAATATTTTTTCGAGTTTTGTTTACATACAACATTGATTTCAAATTCTATCAATCTGGTCTGGATAGAAATGGATTTCAAAGCATATGTTTCCTCGAATAAACGCAGTTTTCTTTGATGGAATTTTCCATTGAATTAAGTTCCCGTATGAAGTTCGGTTAGATGCAAAGGAGAAATTTCTATAGATCTTACTTTTTCCCTTACCAACAAAAAGGAGACTTTCTGCTTTTTTTGACGATCTATTAATATTTTTGTTAAATTTTCTTTTATAATTGAAATGTTTATTCAAATATATCTTGCTACAAATGAAACAATTGATTATACAAATTGTTCTAGTTCAACTTACTGATAACTTTTAAAGGAGTAGGAATGTTAAAAAATATATATTTTATAATTATGTGCCATTTTTAAAGGCTTTAATTTAAAGGTCAAATATTCAAAAATTTTATTTTCATAATATTGCAGATCTTTAATAGGCGATGAAATTCTTTACGTTATTCGGAAGATTCATCTTGCATATCTGGCCAGAATTAAGTGGAGAAGAAAATCGCAAAATGTCATCTTTAACCCGTAACTGGAGACGGGAGTCCAAATGATTCCTCGTTGTTCATTAGCTCTGATTATCAAATGGTATTTTGTCGTATACAATCATCTACTCAGTACCTTCAAGTTGTTCCTTTAGCAGTATGTCGGCAATAAGTATGAGCACTTGCGGATAACCGAATTATTCTTTTTAAAGTTTTTGTTGTTATTTATGGAGTCCTTGAATCTCCGTGAAACTGGGATTGAGAAAAACATATAGCGCACCAGTTAATTTCTACGTATTTCGCATTGTAATTCGCTTCCTTTGTCTAAAATAACATATTGTAGTTTTAAAAGAAATGGATAATACTCAACAAGGACCTTCCAGGAAAAAGATTTTTCTCCTTGTGATCAGAAATTTGATAAACCAGTAATTCAATGGTTTGAAGAATATGAAATGTCAAAAAAAATGATACTGTTATTAGCAATGCAGAAACGATCATCAGTGATCATGAAGAAAATGTAAACAAGAAAGTAAAGAAAATTCGGACCTACATTCAGAAGAAGAGGAAGAGGACACGATTGACAGGGGAAATTATTCTTATGAGTAAGTAAAAAATAGTTCCAAGGGGTCTAAGAAGCCGTTAATGAGTTCATATTCAAGGATGCCTCAGCACAATATTGTTTTGAAGCTTCTCAGAACTCATCTTCATTTTCTACGGCTATGTCTGACTGAAAATGAAGTCTGGACCTGCATTTTCTCTACCGACAAGTTACTTATGATTGTAAAATATCCAAATCCTTAATTTACTGCAATGAGGGAAAAATATAAAGAAATCAGATTTAAGTAATTTAGATATAGTGAAAATTACGAGGCTTTATGGGTCTACAGTTTTACTTTGGTGATTTTAAATTTAAATAATGCAGAAAGAATAAAGAAATATTCATAAAATACTATTTTTAAGATATGTTATTCTCTTTTTTTGTTTGTTGTTTGTTAAACTCAAACCCGCATTAACATTTGTTTAATTCCGTAATATCTAAATGAAGTAAATACTCATTAAAAGATTGTTCAGGTTTTTCTTAAAATATTTTCCAACATTTAATATTTTCAATATTAATATTTTTAATATTTTAGGTAATTACATGATTTGCAGAATTTTTCCAAAATAAATTCCAATTCTTTTTACAGAAAAAAAATAACAATGGAGTCATTTTGATTCCATGTACTGGCAGTTTGAGGAAATTCATGTCTCCAGTTACGGGTAAAGCTTCAGGAAAGATCTAGTAAAAACAATTATATTTATAATAATGGTTAAATGTTTGTATTTCAAATTTATATAATACCTTTTAATTTTAGTTCAAATTCTATAATGCATTGCATCGGGCATTAAAATTAATGGATTCGGATTTTTTTCCACTTCGCTAAAACTCTCTTCAGAAAATTTAAAAGTTGTCGTTTCAATATTATCTTACATTTAATAATAAGTATTTCAATTTGTTTATAATAAAAGAAACATCAACAATTAGAAAAGTATAGAAAAACTTTAACAATTGCAGCTATTTAAACATAAATTCAATTGCTATTATTAAAGGATTAATCAAGACAATTACTATTACTGAAAACAATTATGATTAAAAGATAAAACAAATAATTTTATTCACAAGTCATACCTTTCTTAATATTCACAAAGTTTCTTATTTATTGGAGTTGATATAAAATACTTAATTTTGATGGAAATTTTACAAACATAACTTTCCACCAAATTATTTACGAGACGAAGACTACAAGTAAAGAAGTTGAAAAATCAAATTTCTTGTCGGAGCAATTAGAGTCCTCTTTGAAGCTTTCTTGTGCTTTTAAGAAAGATAAATCTGACAAAAAAAACTAAAAAGATTTTAAAAATAATAAGTAAGCATGAAAATTACTAGAAATCCCACTAGAAATCTCCCCTTTCTTAAAAATAGGGGAAAGAAGAATTAGAAGAGGAAACAGACTAAAAGAGAGACAAAGATGCGTTACCGAAGACTTGCCAAATTGGAAATCCAAAAGAGGAAATACTTTCGTTTTATATCTGTTAATCTAATGGACGGACGACACCGTGTCAGCCCTAAGAAATTCCAGATAAACCATCTTTTTGATCCCTCAGTGTGTTTCTTTTCCAAATTTATTCCAGCTGTGGTATGTAATTTAATTGATTTTTCCAGCGGGAAACGGTGAATCGTATCATAAAACAAAGAAATTAATGATAGAAAGGACCTGGGGATGTCATGGGGAGTATTGAGAATTTTCACTAATGCGATTTTTATTTATATGAAATCGTTATCAAATGCATCGGGGAACTGAGATTTCTTCTTACTTGTAATTGTTGCAGTTCTATATTTCTGTTCTTTATTTTTACTATGCCATTGGAGTTCAGATTTTTAGATCTTAAATAAGAAAAATTTTTAGATGATGCAATGAAAAGGCAAATAAATGTCCAACTTAAACAAAATAAGACTGAAATATGTAAAAGTATGTACATTAAATAAATAATAATATTACTAAATGTATATTCCTTTATATTTGAAAGTTTTAGATATTAGAAATGCTTCAAATTTTTCGTACTTTTATTTGAAAGTCGCAATTATCTAAAAAATGTTTATATGTGAATAAAAGAGCCATTATTCACTTTCTAACATTTGCCAACTACCGTAAATAAATTCATAAATTAATGGCACCTGACCATAGTTCTGAATAAAATTCAGATTAAAGCTTTTAATAAAATGATTACTAAAAAAAAATATTTGGTTTGGATTTTTAAAGATTAGTAAATATTTTTTTTTAATATAAAATAGAGAAAAATGCCAGATATTATGAATAAAATATAATAACAAAGAATCGACTTTACTCCGTTAACAATAGAATTTTCAAAATTCAATAACTCAAATAAATTTGCACAAAAATAATATTTTTTTTTTCAGTTTTAAAATATATTAGAGTAACACAAATTTATCCTCAGTCTCTAATGATAAAGACAACCAATGACTTTTCAAACAGATTCACTAATGTAATGTAACATTTGGGTGCATTTTTTCTTAATTGCTATTCTAAAATATTTGGCTGTAATGTTGAACAATAAACGTTATATTATTTGTATTGCCATTAGAAAGGATACTGAGGTAGATTTCGCAGTGATTGTTACGCAGATTTTACTTATACTCTCAGTCCTTGCAAATCATCTTCTAAAGCTCCTTCCACTATTGACGGCACTACGAAGACGAGGAAAGAGGTCACCCTGTAAAAATCAGGATGTTGCATCACTGGTGAACTAAATAATGTTTCTGAGTCGATTTACGTCCATTCCAATGATTGGACTCACTTCGTACAGTGCAAGCGTCCTGGCGTAGGGGTACGCATCTTCCACGTGATTTGGGCGTCTCGCTTTCGAGCCCCGGTTCGCTTGTTCTCTTCATCTCTGTTTTATCTGTGAGGTGTGTGGATGTGCCACCCCCCACCCCCTCCTATCAAAAGGGATTGTGCAAGCGAATGTGACACATGAGTAGCTAAGACGTACTCTTGGCCCTAGATGGCGCTATTGAAAAACAAGAGAAGCTCTCTTAGCTTAAAATCGCTGACTTTGTCAGCTGGCTTATCTATGCCAGGTGCCATAAGAAACAACAACTTCATACGGTAGAAGCTCTAATATGCTCTTATGCAGATTCTCTTCGCCTTAGAATTAATAATAATCTCGCAACAAATTATCGTAAAAGACCAGAAATACTTCATAGAAAAAGCTTTAGTAAATAGAGCTATTTTATGCGGATCATATAGTCCATGTATTATTTTTTGAAGAGATCAGAACTGTTGTATTATCTCAAGGTAATACTCTATTACGCTACCAGCGCATCTATGACTGTGCGTACTGAGCAGAGAATAGCTCTAAAAAAACCGAAGATTCTAAAATATAGCGGAAAGTTCAAGAAGAAATAAGCAAGCGTTTTCTTGCATCCATTTAGTTTATTTTCAGAAGACATAATTTTTAAACTGAATTCAAAACACGTTGAAACAACAGTTATTAGGTTACAGTTAATAAAAGAAATACTAAATAAAAGATAGATAGACTTGACATCCACCCACCTTAAGTTGTAGGAAAACAACTTGACCTACTAAAAAAAAACACTTAAAAGTTTTCAAAAAATAACACACAATACATTTTTTCACTTTTACAAGTATTGCATGCAAACTATTACTGTAAATTTTCTAAGGCTAAAACTAGGACTAAAATATAAATTTTCAAAGTTCAAATGCAAAAAGAAAAAATTACATTTTCAATCTCATAGGTTGCTTTACAGTCCTCCTACTTTTTGTTCTAAAAACAGGTGCAGTATCATCGTTAGTAGTTTCTTTTGAAATCGCATTCTTAACATATTCATGTTTTGTTTCCTTTTGACTGTTTTTAAACCAGGTTGAGGAAACTTCAAGTGGGAAAATTCTCTGCACTGGACGTAAGGATTCTCCTTTAGAGGTTCGCAAGCGAACTGGTCTGATAACACCATATTTTCCAGTTAATAATTCAATAACGCATCCTAAAAGCCAGTCAGTACACTTAGTATTGTCACTTCCAATAAGTAACAGAATATGACAGAATAATAAGTGACAGAAGTGAAGAAGATTCTAAAATATAGCGGAAAGCTCAAGAGGAAATAAATAAGCAGGCGTTTTCTAGCATCCATTTCGTTTATTTTCAGAAGACATAATTTTTAAATTAAATTCAAAACACGTTCAAACTACAGTTATTAGGTTACAGTTTATAATTTAGCCAAGATAGACTTTCATGATATTGGTATGCAATCGCCTTGGTCTTCTAGAAATACCAAAATGGATACTCTAAGAATAAATGAAAGGAATTACATTTCATGTTTTAGAATAACTGTAGAAAGAGTCAACAATAGAGTCAATTTATTTAGGTCCTTCAATATTAGAAACTTACATCTAAATTGATTTTAATCGCTGATTTGAAAAATCAGCATTTTAAGTCATTTAATAAATACCTAACCAGTGAGAAGTAGGAGGAAGCAAATCTGCATTCTTGACCATTTTTATGTAAAATTATGAACTATAATTGGAGGGGAGCACTAAACTGTAAAAATATCGTGTTTCTTATTTCAAAATAATAATACAGCTCCGCGGCTGACCTGTTGGTAAGGTTCGGCTTTGGAAGCGGAAGGTTTTAGGTTCGAGATCCAATTCCACCTACTAAATGTCGTGCAAATGGGTCTGGTGCACGCTAAATACATCGGGGCCAAATGTCCTCTTACTTGTGTTGTGTTGAAGTTTGAAGGAGGGAGAGATGCTCGCTCAGGTGTCGTGCTCGTCATCTGACCGTGATTCAAATTCATGAGGTCCGCACCAAAATAGCCCTAGTATTGCTTTAAAACGGAACGTTAATGTAGCTAAACTGAATGAAATAAGAATGCAATCCGTTTTACTCATATTTGTTTTACTACATATATTATCTGTTTCCTTCTGATTAGCTAAGTGTATTTCAATACTAAAATACTCTAGGAATTCTTCATTACATAAGGCACTGATTTTTTTAAAAGCAAAAGATTAAACAAGAAATTAATGCTTTATTTCAATTCAAATGTTTAATTTCAATAAACACAACTTTATTTTCCTTAAGCGACGCACTTTCTACTTCGTTTTCTATTTTTAAGGTATTTTATAAGATCCATATTACACTTTCATCATGATTAAAAACAATTCACATCTTGTTGCTAGAAATTCTTTAGAGTTATTTCAAAGCATACCGCAGTATCACCAATTGCCTTACTATCTGGAACGAATTTTATCTATTCCAAGGAACATTCTATATACAAAAGTGATAGAATCCCACTGCCGACGACAGGATGTTTGATATACATCGGATATGTAACATTCGTTTGTGCTCGCACAGAAGAAATCTAAATCCTTCACACGGTTTTGCAGGATACATTTTCAGAGTTTTTTGTTTACATACTGCATTGATTTCAATTTCCATCGATCCGGTCTCGAAGGAAATGGATTTTGAAGCGCTTGTTTCCATGGAGAAATGCATTTTTCCTTGATAGAATTTTGCATCGAATTATGTCCACAAATGAATGTTTCTGAAAGGATTTATGATAGATCCATCCTAGGGTTATTTTTTTCTTGCGATTCTGAAGAAATTTCGATGAAATAGCTTACCTGTATAATCACAAGAAAAATTTATGATTCCGTTTCAGCAGAGAAAAATGTTTGAACTTCTTCAAAGTAAGTTGAATTATGTCTGAACGTATATTCAGTGGTTTCTATATTTTATAAAACCAAGTTAAATAAAGTGAATTTCTGATTATTTAAAATAAATTAATTTAATTAAATATGCAAAATATACAAAAAAAAGAAAAAAAAAGGGGAAAAGTACAAATATACAAACTTTTTCATAAGACTTGAATATATGAGTGCAAATTTAGTAATTATATAAACGACATATATTTCTTGCAATGAAATTTCAAAGGTCAGGATTAATAAAAAAATTATTATGATAAAAAATTATCTCAAAATGTGGGATAATATCGATACTTTGGCAACAATTTTAATTTTGGCAACTACATAAAAGTAGAAAGAAAGGAAAATTCGACTTGGCTTACGTAACACTTGTACATCTTTTGACAGATAAACTTACCCTCTCATTTTCTCTCCTTAGATATACAGACATAAAATTAACACTATGTAATGCAAAGAATATAAAAAAATTAACATGTAATAAGTCAGATATTAATATCATTTTTCTTTTTCAAATTTTTATCATTTAATATAATTAAATAAACATATAATATTTCCTAATTATAAAGTAATTTCCTAAAAAATAAATTTTTCAATTTGTAATTTTTTTTTTCAAAATGTTTCATTATTTTTCTTTCAGATTCAACCTGTGATTTGCACTTCGTTAATCATATTTTTGACATTGATGGAATAAATTAATAAAATAAATATATATATGCTAGGGTTTTCAATTATAACTAAATTGGTTTAGCTGATTATTATTTCGGAAGAGGAAGTATTGACTAAAGAAAATTCCAAGCAACATTTTTGTTGATATTTGAAGATAATATCTTTGAGATGCCCAACTTAAAGAAATTAATATCTACAACGTTTTCTATGAGAGTATTTAACTTCCTTTGTCAAGAAGTAGATCATACATCTATCACATTTCCAGATTCATGAAGTGAATAAATCCTTTAACTTTATAGATTGCCAAGTGTGAAAAATATTTTCATATTATGTTGCACTGTATTTAATATAAAAAAGTTGAATTATGTTTCTCTTAACATATACAGTTCATTAAATTGGGCTATGCAAAATGGTTCGCAAAATTTACGCTTTTAATCATCTGACATTTTTTAGTAGCTTGCAATCTTGATGCAGAGGGAAAACAATCAAAGTTTACAGGGTTTACAAAAAAACCGGGCAACAATTTTTAATATAATTTTATTAAAAATAAATAATTTAACAAATTATAATAAGACTAGACTTTTATTATTAAACAAATTTAATTGGTTTCAATGCGGCCGCCTTTTGCAGCGATGGAAATTCGCAAACGCTTATTGAAATTCTCAGCAATGGGCCACAAGTCTTCTATCTTTAATTTATCCCATTCCCACTAAAGCGATTGTTTTAGAGAGTCCAAACTTTTCTTTGGTTTAGCGCAGGCTTTAGACTCCAAAATCGACCATACATTTTAATCCATGGGACTGATATCTGGCGAGTAGGGAAGCCGATCCCCAGGTGATATTACGTCCGGAAAATGTGCCTTGTGTCTTTTTGACATTGTGAGCTCGTGAGGAGTCTTGTTGAAACGTCAGTTTTACATTGCTGAAGTGCTTTTTGGCCACGGAAGTACAATAACTTCTAGAATGTTACTCTAGTACACTTTTTGGTATACATTAATGCCTTCATCCACAAAAAACAGAGGTGTTTTGCCGCTTGTGCAAATTCCGCTCCAGACCATGTCCGACTTTAAATGTGGGCGATGTTCAACATTTGACAAGGTTCTTGTACCGTCTGCAGACCAGATCCTATCTTTCTGGAAGTTATGAGCTTGTTGGATGGTTAAAGAGCTACTCATCAATGAAAATGAATCTCTCTCAGCGCTGACTTGCGGCCAGTCTGAAATGTTTTTGGCGTCTTTGGAATCGCAAGAGTTTGTTTTATTCCGTGAGAGGCTGAACATTTTGGAGCTTATAAGGCTACAGTCGAAGCTCTGTTCTTGCCATTCGTCGCACTGATCGGTCATTTATTCCCATTTTACGAGAGATATTTCTCATGAAAATCCTTGGATTTCGTTGAACTCGCTTTTTGGTAGCCTTACGCTTATTGGAACTGTTCACCGTACTTTTTCATCCACTTCTTGGTCGTCGACCATCATTGTCAAGCTGTTTAAAATGGCAGATTGCATAACACACTCTTTGCTGAGGTACATTAAGCAAACGAACTATTTTACACTGGTGTTTTCCTAGAACAACTCCAAAATAGCAGATCTTTTGCTTGGCATCGAAATAAAGTCAAACAAAAAAAAAGTAAGTAAACTAAGAGATTTATTATAAAATAATTTATAATTAAAGTGGTAGATAAAAAGAAATAAAATACAAATTAAAAACAAATTAGTTAAATTCTATTTTATTATGCTTAACTTTGTCCGAGTTTTTTTTTGTCGCAGCATTTTTTTTTATTCTTTTATTCATTCACATTTAGAGTCCATTACAGAAGTTTTATTTTATTCTATTTCTGTTGCATTTTTGTTTCAATCGGTCGATGCAATTTCGATTTAATACGAAACTTCCTTATTCCGTACAGAAAACACGAATCTAAATCTTTTACTATAAAACAACGAAAGTTTTTATTTAATTTAAAGCACATAAAAAATACTAGTATGCTTTTACTTAAAATGAGAAGTTAATAACGTACGCATTCTTTTGCTACTTTTTATTTTTATCTTGAAAAACGTTTTATGACGTTTATTTTATTTATAAATAAATTTTAGATTTCTGCTAATAGATATGAGATATGAATAATTGAAAACAATGTTATGCATAATAAATGCTAATTTGTTTAATATGGGGGAAAATTCATCATTTTAATAACAGAATATCGCGTCACTTTTTATTTGTATAATAGCATTATTTATTTTTAAATTTAGACTGAAAATCTACAGGGAAATTTCTAAGAAAATGGCGTTTAAATAGAAAGTAATGAAATTTAAACTACCAAACAACCCAGAACAGCAAACAGATCGCGATGAAAAAGAAATTTGAAAATAATAAAAAGTTAAGGAATTGCAAAGTCAGTAAAAGAATTTTCAATTACCGACTGTAAAGAATACAAATTGCAACTTTAATTTCACATGTTCCTGTATTCCCTTCATAATACAATAGCAAATTCTGACACACACGCACAACCTCTAATCCTCAATAAAAATATAAAAATAAGATGTGAAATCATCCTGTTCTGCCAAGACATCGCGAAACAAAGCAAAGAAATGAAAATTAAATAACTTTTCATCACAGGTGCTACACAGTGGTATGTTTCAGCCCCCCCCTTTCTTTTCATTTCTTTCGTTCACTCCGAAATTCATTTTGCTCGATATGGCAACACTTCATCGCTAAGGGAGGGTGAGACATAAGGAAGTCGGTGTGCGTAGGGGAGGAAGAAATGAAGTGAAATGAAATTTCTCATCTTCCGAAATTGAATTATTTCGTCGTTCTTCATTTTAGGCATGCTATCATTTCTGAAAAGACAATTATAGTTTTCAATCAAATATATCTGCTTCCAACACGGGAAGTAAAGTCGCACTTTCAAATTGGTATTCTTTTGACGAAAACTGAAGCGCCGAACGTGTAATTTAAAACAGTGCAACTCACTTCTTGTCAGAATTGTGCGTTTTCTTTCTAGTGGTACTTTTTTCGCTTTATATTCTTCATATCTGATTGCTTTATTAAATTCCATACAAAGTTGCTTTATTGTTATTGAACGTGCTTTGCTTTATATCTCTAAAAATAATTTATGTAAATTCTGCTGTAGAAACATCCGTTTGATGTTTAAATATGTCACATAAAAAAGTTTTATTTAATCAAGTGAAAAATTCTGCATGAGACAATTAGTACATAACACTTCCGAGTATCTGGCTTAATGTGGTGGTAGAATAGGCCGGACAATAAAGGATAGTCCGGATTTCTATGAACTCATTTCTTTTCTCACCAATATTAGAGGGCAAAGTTTTTATACCGAAACCTGTTATATAACTGTTATAATACGCATTTTCTCACTTCTTATTGGGTGCTAAGTCCTCCATTTATCTCAAGCCTCTTAAAATGTGAATTGTTTTTGTTACTTTTATTCCACTTCCACTAGCTTGTGCAACATGACACTTTTTAATTTCTGCCCGATTTTTTACCAATCTCCCACTGTACCATTACCAAATCATAAGTTATGTTTTTTTTTTTTTGCAGTTACATCAGAGTTTAGTCGCTATATAGAGCGTAATTTCTCCTCCATAGTCATTGCATTTTTTTTCGTTTATCACCCACTTCAAAATCTACATAGTAGAATAGAAACATTAAGTATACCCCAAGAACCATTTACGAAATACTGTACGTACTGCCCAGTAATAATGAGACAACACAGCAACTGAGGTCCGTCTGAGGTCCGTTACACACTGATGAAGCAATGAACTACGAGCAGAATTCTGCTCTTTACTTGTAACAACCTATATTTTACATATGACACTAAGGTAATCGTAGCAGACAACCTTGCCTTGGCAATGCAACGTCTGGCCTTCCTTACTTAATTATGATAACAGAAAACTAGGCCGGATAGTCAAGAACTGGATACTCAGGAGTGTAATGTATAACAGATTTATCTTATTCATTAATCAAATTTATTCCTATATGAGATCATACATTGCTTTTAAAATAAAAATTGAGAAGTGAGTGAATATTCAGGAAATTATTTCGTGTTTCATTGCCAAAATGTCCTTCATCTGATAAACCCGTAATTAAGAGTTTAATGATATCTTAGACACATGATTAACTCTTACGTAGAGAATAATTTAATACAATTTTAGATGTTATAAATATTGAAATTGGGTTAGAACACTTATGTTACAAAATTATAATTGCCAATTGAGTTATGCCACACCATCAATCCTGGAGAGTAACTCGCCATCTATGGGATGGTAGTGAAAGCGAAAAAAAATTTTAGTCAATAATCTGGTAAACTTAAAAGTAAAGTATTTTGAAACATACATTCAAACAGACAAGTAAGAGATTGTAAAGCTCACATCAATATGAAAAAAATGGAAGAATAGAAAAAAAAATTCAATTAGTCTCGCTTTTAGTAGAAATTTGATCGGCCAATTTTTGTTATTTCATACCAACATGTAATCGCTCTTTTTCTCTCATCTTTTGATTTTTTTAACAAGATAACTTAAAAGACATCTAATAAAATAGAAAAAAAATGTTATTTGATATATATATATATATATATATATATATATATATATATATATATATATATATATATATATATATAAACCTTAATTTAGCCTAAGATTGAGATGTTTTGAAAAATTATTAAACATATTTTTTTTTGTTTCTATATCTTGTTTCAAAGTTTTTTTATTCTACTGATTCTTAAAAAATGATGATTAAGTTAGAATGTCGATTTTTTTTTTTTTTTTTTTTTTTTTTGCAAAAATTACAGACCATATTTAATATTCCTGTTCTTTTTATAAAAACGTTTGAATATTTTTTAAGCATATTCTTTGGAAGTTATATTGATTTTCATGCTTGAATAATACGTGACGAAATGCCACATTATATCTTTAACAAATATTTTCTTTAACTCTAATTTTTTTTGCAGAATGTTCTTATCAAAGCACCACAAATAAAAATCTAATATTTATTTATTTTCAAATTTGGTATAATAAATTTCAACATGTTTTGTAATTACTGAAATCAATCCATTCAAAAATATTTTACAGGTGTTTTAATGGTTTATAATGCGAAAAATTCATGTTATTAAATATTTCATGTTATTTTTCAATCAAACGCCAATATTTAAAACCTAGATAGAGGAAGGATTTCTCAGAAATTAGTAAAAATGTTTTTTAATATAACAACAAGATTCTGACCAAATCCTCTAATACACTTTTAAACTTGAAAGTTTTTTACTTAAAACCTCTTTTTTAGCTATTCACATTTCCTAATTTGTTTTTAAAAAATCAGGTTGATATTTAACTTGCATATATTGGATTCATTGATATTTCTTCAATCAATTTTATGCAAAAAAATAAACAATATTAAAATTTAAAAGTATTTTTCCAAAAAAATCCCCCCGTCAGAATAAATGACAACTTAAAGCGTCCAACTTCCTTTGGGAGCTACTATATTAGAGGTAGGTTAAAATATCAGTATCTTCTCATTAAGACCGTATCTGTAAATTATCCAAAGGATTGAAATAATTCACAGTCAAATAATTTTCTGCTTGTTCCATAAGATTATATAATTTTTTTTTCTCATAAAAACAAAACTCATTTTACCTAGATATTATTACATTAATATTTTTGATGATGATAATATTTTGAAATGTATTAATATTTTTGATTATGTATTGCAAATACAGTTTTTCACTGTTGGTTTCAGATTTAGCAGTTTTTATATTTCCAAAGAAAAGCTCAGTAAAATGTATTACTAGAGAATAAATTCAATTTATAAATTTATTAATATTAGTTTTCTTTAATTTCTGCAAAATATATTGTTAATTCTTGAGAATATAACTTGTGAAAAATTATCTATTTTTATACAGTGCACTAGTGGAATCACAACCTGTGTAAACGAACTGATAAGTTTATTAAATTTTATGCTTGTTCTTTTTCGTCTGCTTTAAAGGTAATAAGTGATGCGAAATTATTAATTCAGACACAATTTTATTGTTGCATTTTTCAGATTACATGTGTTTATTGTAAAAACCATTCATTTCTTTTAAATTTTTCCAAATGATTTAAACACCTTTTCTCTATTTTCTACTTATGCATGTATTTAATAATTTTTAAAAATTACTCACACTTTTTTCACACTTTTTTAAAGACTTATTAGGATCAATCTATGTTCTGGAAACGAAGGTGTCAAGCTATGCAGTTGTAATAGTTTAGAGCACACGCAGACAACCAAACAGATATATATAGACTAAACTTGATTTTTTGAACGAGTAAAGAGGTTTTGGAAAATCAAACTTTATTAAAATTTCGAGATTAAATTTTTCGATATTTAGGATTGTTTTTGTATCATTTTTTTCAGTAAGTAATAGCAAAATATTTTCATACAACTTTGTCAGTTGTTAATTGTCTTATAAAGAACTGCAAAGTTTCTTATCGGCAACTGATTTTGACTGATGAACCACGCAGACAATTTTCATCATACTTCCCATCTATGATTCTTGCATATCCTTCAGATGTACTCTTCTGCTTTTTTGTTAATCATAAACAGCGAGCGACGAATGTACTTAAGGTATTTCTTTCGATTTTTCTTAATTTATTTTTAACTAAACTGTATTTCACGATAATCAAGTTTTGTGCTCCTATTGCATGTTTATAAATTGCGGTATAAATTTTGTTTTTTATTTTAAAATTTTAAAACATATATGTTAGTGATTATTTTGGTGAATGGCTTTTATGACGGCTTAATTCTAGATTGCATATCTATTTGACTACCTTTCAAAGAATTTGAATTATGGTAATAATTATAATTCTTATGAATTATAATAATAATTCATTCGCTGAGATTTTCATTTATTCACACAATATTTAGTAAGGTGCATACTTTAATTTTCAAATAGTTTCGTATCAAGTAAAACTAAAAAGAAAACAATAACGTTAATAAGAATTAAAGCTTCTTTACTTCCACATTCAATATTACCTAGCCTATCAACTAACTAAGCTCCTAAACCATTTGGATTCTATAAAAAATAAAAATAACTTTCTTAAGAGTGTCATAACTAAGTTATCAAGAAATTATTCCTCGCACCTTCCTTAAAAATGAATTTATAATTGAATCTTAGCAGACAGCGGATAAAGTTAATAAATAAATTTACTAGTATCCCAAAAGAAAAAGAACTTAAAACTACTAGTGAGTAAATATTATGAAGATAATTCGTCGAATGACGCTTTTCCAAAATGATCAATCCACTCAGCTTCAAGCAAAATATCCTTTAATTCACTCAATTACGCCTAGAATAAACATATTCGTTCCAATAACGAAGCTAGTCCAATAACAACAGCCACTCACGTATTTAATTTAAGAGCATAACGACTGGACTGCGTCGAGACACAGAATTAAACCTTGGACAAGCAACGCATCTCATCTTCACAGTCTGAGGCATTGAATAGAAAGAGCCCCATTATGTGAGGACACATTTTAAAACCCCGTAGTTAGTCCACTTCACTGCTTAAAATCCTTTTCTCTGCACTTGTCAAAACCTCAGCACAAAAGGACTCGCGAGTCAAAGCCATTGTTTGAATCGGAGCCCACATTCACTCAAGAGAGAAGACAAAATAAAACTTGAAGAGTTCTAGTTCCGATCTTTTGAGCGAAGGTTCGGGTTCTTTTGTTTCCCGAGTAATTCGCTTCTTCGGATCTTCACCAATTCTGTCGGAATTGTTACTTTCAACGGAATTTCTGCGTATTTGAGAGATCAAATAACTTTATAATTCGGAGCCATTGAGGAAATGCTATTGTTAATCCTGATTGGAACTATTTTTGTTGTCTTTCGTTTGAATAAGGAAGTACTTGAAAATTCCCAATAAAAGACGGAGTATAGATTTTCTCCAGACGAAATTCAAAAGACTCTTGGGTCGTAATTCGCGAAAAGAAAGAAAACTAATTATCAGGTTATGGTTGTGTTGCACTGACATTTAAATAATTAGCAGTTGCGGAAGGGTTTACTGTGGGGTGCATTGTCTCGTAAAAATGATCTAACCTTAACTAAGAAAAGTAAATGAAGAGAATAACATTAATCACCTAAATTGTATTGTAACTATTGCTCATGAGATGAAAAGAATGTTGAATAATTTCAAAGTAAACAAATCTTCTCTTTTCACAGTTTGGCTTAATTATAATTAACTGGCTGAAAGACTCGAGAAAATATCTATAACAAATTAAAAATAAAGTGTATCCTGAAGAAATTGAAAAATATAAGTAGAGAAGAATTCAAATAATGATACATTGCTGCAAAATAAACATCATTAAGAAAGCGAGCTTCATTTAATATCATTGATACAAATGCTATAATTAACTCGCGCTTTTCATAATAAATAGATATAAAGTAAATTTTTAAAATGTCTAATTAATCATGAGTAATTAAATAAGGGAAGACAAATCAGATACCGATTCTACAACACCAAAAATATAATTTATGTTTCAACGTATTTGCAAGATAGAATTTTTTTCTCTCTTATATTTTCCTTATATATTAAAGCATACAGCTTAACTTATAATTTAACCTGCACCATATGTTTATTAGGGAAAATAATAATAATTACAATAATTTTCTGCATAAATTTACAAAAAAATCATAATACCTTTTGCATTAAGGATGCTCTTCAGTAAGTGTGTTTCATAGTTATAAAATAAAATAATAATAAAAATAATTTTATTGCAATTGTAAATGCGAAAGAATCAATCTCAATATGTTCTAAGTGTGTTTGTATGAAGGCAATTATTTATTATAATTTTTATGAATTTTTTTATTTGCTTTCAAGTAGGGATTAAGAGTGACGTAGAAGATACTCTGGCTTAAATATTTTTTCACTACTGTCATCTTTTTGCCTTGAAATTTCTCGATTATCATAAATTTACATTGATTTAACACTATTGACTCTAGTTACCGTTGATTTTTTACTAAATTTGCTGTTGATTTTGTATTGATTCTTTGAGGGATTTTTTTTTGAGCTTGTTCATTTTCATTTACACGAGTTTCAACATGTTCGGTTTTTCAATTGTTGTCACATTACATAGCCGAGTTAATGTGAGAAAACTAATTTGAAATAGATTGATATCGTCTGATTACCAGAAAAAATATAACTTTCTGTTCCCCCTTAAATTGTTATCAATATGGTCCTATGTTATAGAATTTGGTAGTATAGAAATTTCAGCAAACTTTTTAGCAACAGTATTTGGAGTCAACCACTTGTTTTTTCATTCAATATATTGAATCTTATCATAAGGTGTTCCCGCACTTTTCGACAAAGTTGTTATAATCAATCTAGAAGAAGGGATAATTGGGCACCATTAATAACGTTTTCATATTAAACAAAAATCAGAAATAAATTAAATATTAAATTTAAGAGCAATCCTTAAAGGGTGTAATTATTTTAATTGTTTTCTTATAATTATATTATTCTTGTCTTAAAGTTTAAATCTACTAGTGTATCAAGCAGTAAGCATTAAAATGCTTTTCTTTTATTAAAGACCTTTCTTCCGAAATGCTGTAATGATGCAAGCGATCTGACCGATTTGGATGGAAAACACATCCAATGTTACCATTTTGTGATATGAAAATTTCCTTTATAAATTTAAATAAAAGTACAGAGAAAGTGCCGATACGAGTTCTGTGTGTAATTATTTGCCGCATAATGAAATTTGAAAGAACATATTAAAGTACTGGTTATTCGGACGGCTAGAAGGCGAAACATAAATGCATTTGATTATTTATTCTGTTTCGGGAAATATCTCAAATTTAAATTTAATCTTTCAAATTTTGGATTTTTGATAGTAAAAAAAAAAGTGCTCATAGCAAAAAAAAAAAAAACACTTTTTTTATCTAAATTTATTTTTAAATAGAATTTCTTTCCTTAGTGTATTGTAAACCATGATTGCCAAAATTTGGCTTTTGATATACACCTTGAATGATCAGAAATAAAATACATGTAGGAGTAAAAAAAAAGATCCACATTTAGTATTTGAAATACACAATTCGCAAAAAATTAAGAATATTTCAAAGTCATTTACAATAAAATGAAGATGATAGACTATGGATGTAGAAGATTTTTGTTTGTTAGGAGTTATATTTAGACTTAAATTTATAAAAAAAGAACTCTATAGTTACATCGCTGTATTTGCTTTTCTGATGTTGCTTTTTTAAAGAGAAAAAATGGGTTTCTATCATTTTATAATTATTTTAAAATACTCCATAGATTTATTGATCAATGCATTTCCTCAATAAATTTATTTTCCTTTAATTAATCATACATAAAATAATCATTCATCAGAAAATTTAATTTTTGAATATTTTTATCAACGGATTAGATATTTTTTGTCAATATGTGGATATAAATTTCAATAAAATGGTTAAACGGTTACTATACCGCTGTCGGTAACGCTATTTTTTATTTATAAATAAATTATTAAAGCAAAAAATTAAAAAGAGAGTGCATTATTTTTTAATGTAGTTTCTAAAGAAGTATTCCGCATCAACGTAAACTAAGCATTTCATGTATTAAGATACCAATGGATGACTATGACTTGCAATTTCATAGATATTACGTCCACAGTCGCAATTTTGATATGTTTTTCATTCGATATGTTCATTTAAATGATAGGTTTAATGGATTATCATTTTCTATTTTTTTTAGTGTCAAAATTATTTTACAAGATTTTTGGAAGGAAAAAAAGATTCATTTATTAATTTAAGTTTGAATCCAAAATATCTTTATTCAGATTATTGTACCCCTTCTATTTCTTTATCAGAGTTTGTGTTCTGCGATTATATTGATCACAGTTAAGAGGTATCACAATTTGTGAGTAGAAAATAAAATTACTTTCAAGGTTTTAATATATATATATATATATATATATATATATATATATACTTATAATAAAGCTCAATGTGTGTGTGTGTGTGTGTGTTGGCGCTCTACAGGCCAGGTCATTTGACATACAGCTATCAAATTTGGTACATGTATACCTTAGAGGTCGGGAATGTGCACCTGGGGTCCCTTTTTTTGAAATTTTAATTAGAATTTTAATTATTAATTAAAAACTAACTTTCCTGCCAAAAAAATCTTCCATTTTCCCCACCGCCAACTTTTCCGCCAAAAAAATCTTCCATTTTCCCCACCGCCAAATGAGTCAGGCTTAAATTTATTTTTCTCCCAACAGCAATGAGGCTAGGGTTAACATTTTTCGGCGGATTATTTCAAACGATTCTGTTTATTTTCTTAATATTTGATGCATTTAAAATTAAACATTGTTAATGAATCGATCTTTCAGATTCATTCTGAAGTACTTTTGAATTAAAATAAAACAGAATAAAGGAAATAAAAAATTTCTAATCCACGTAGCGTTACCCCAACTGGCGTAGAAAAAATCACGTATTTGCGTTACGTAACCGGCGAAGAAAATTCACGCATGCGCATTCTGTTCTGATTGTTGCCATGACAACCGTTATCAATGGATGATTTAAATTATTTTTGGGTTAGTTGCATGCTTTTGTAAGTAAATTGTATTTATGTTAGTTATATATTTTTTGTATATGCTTATAGTTTTAAGTACATCGATTTTTTAAGTAGTTTTTTTTTAAACCTGTTTTCAACCGTTTATTTTAAACGATTCGTTTTATTTTCTTAGTGTTTGATGCATTTAAATTTAAACATTGTTAATTAATCGATCTGCTCATAATAAATCTAAGAAAATTTTGTTGACCAACTCTTGAGATATTACATAAATTAAAAAAGATATTCTTTAGTGCCCATAAAGTTTAAACGCTGAGTGACTCTATTTTCAGTAATCAGATTATAAAAAAAATGCTTTGTTTCAGTAAAAAATATTATTATATTAATTGAAGATTAATTCTTTCCACTTTAATTTAAAGCATAAATTCTACGGGTGCTAACAGAAAATGAGAGAGATACATATTACGTTATGACTGAAGGCCTTTATAATATTATGAATGAATTATATGATAATCAAAATTTGAAGTTTTAAAATATTTTGATGAAGAAGCTATTAAATTAGAAATTGCATAAAATATTTAATTATTAAAATTTTAACGAACATTAAGATTGGCGAACCGGCTGGTCGCCAAAGGCGGCTAGTGTATATATATATATATATATATATATATATATATATATATATATATATATATATATATATATATATATATATATATATATAAACTTACAACAAAATAATAAAAATAAATATAGAATTAGATTATGTATATCATGTAAGTTCACTATCAGCTATAGATAAAGTTAAATTTCTGTCTTTAGTACATTAAAATCAAAAGTGTCGATAATTCAATGAAATTATCATTCTCTAACACACCAAACTCAACTGAAATCTAAAACCCTGCTGCTGTTCATATCAACTGTCCCCAATGTGTTGATTTCAAGACATTTAAAGCCAGGAACAGTTCAAAATAATTTTGAATATTTAGTTTCGTTTTGCAACTAACCATTGTCTTATGATATATGGTGGTGGTAAAAATATGGTGGTGATACAATTTGGTAAACAGGTGATACAGTTTGTATTACCAATCAAAATAGAATAAATTTGTCATACGATTTTTCGCTTACTTTCATATATCCTTCAACATCATCAAAAACTGTCCTATATTGACTCAAAAGTAACGATTTTTCTAAGTGCATAAAAGAATAAAAAAGACGATAAGATGAATCAAAAGTTATTCTTTGAGAAGATTTACGCTCATGCATCCACAAATGGCAGCATTTAGCTCCTCGTGGAAGAAAATTAAACTCATTTGACAAAAACTAAGTTTCCTTTTTGAATGAATAATGCAACCTAATTCCATTCATTGGAGCTTATTTTTAAACACTCAACTTAATTTTAATGTTAAATATTTGTAACAGTTTATAATATTTTACCTCTATTAGGTAACTGATGCTGACAATAATTTATTTAATAAAATTTGCTGTTATAAAATGCTGTAATTTACGCAACAATTGATATGATTCTTTCCAGTTTATGAAAGAGGCAGAAAATTGCAAAACTCTTTAATGATAATTCTTTTTGTTCAGTTGTAATTGGCTTTTCTAATAAATAAATTTTCAATCTTCTTATACATATTCTAAATGTTACAAGATATGGATGGGTCATAAGGAAGTATTTTTTTAGGTTATTTTGAAAAAATATTCGAACATAAAATTGAAACTATGTCTATTTATATATTACTAAAAAGTATGTAATCATCGAAATAATTGTATATCTCCGTATGTATTAATTAGTTTATAAGATAGTAACTTGTTTAATTTGTGAACGAACATTGACTACGATAAAAATGCAAAACAAACAAAAACTAGTTGTGGTTATTGCATTAAAGTGGCGTTTAACGAACGAACTAAAAAAGAGTAATTCGAAAATTGAGAAACCGTTAAATCATTCATTACTTTATGGACCACGTGTAAATTAGCTAATTATATTTCACATCAAGTAGAGTTGTATAAAAGTGAATTGTTTTATGTAAATGTCCTAATCAGCATAATTTTTTTTTAAAAAAATGAAATAAAATTTTAATTTACTTTTACTTTCTTTTAAATGCTAAATCTTAACAGTTAAATATTAAATTTCAAACTAATTCAATTATTTCATATCGGTTAAATCGGGGATTTATTCGGTAAAGAAACAATAGTTTTTATAAATATATAAAAGCGGTATACCAAGAAATTATCAATTTCTTTAACTGAGATAGCTATTACAAGATAATCCATGCTTTCTGTACCTGCTTTTTGCTATTTTAAATTGGATTTCCGCAAAAACGTTGGGCAATAAATACCAAATTGCAATGAAACCACCACCAAATGGCAGATGACACTTGTATTAAATAAAGAATATTTGTAGTTTTTTTTTTTTTGTGGCAACTGCTCTCTCTCAAAAAAGAGTTTTCCAATTTTTTTTTTTTAATTATAGAATCGAAAAAAAGAATTTCATCAGTTGAATTTTGAGAATATAATTACAAAATAATTTAAAATAGTATGTCATTATTAATTTGTATCTGAATAGACGTTTTATGGATTTAATTATTACATGTTTTAAATATAGGTCTTATAACAAAAAGTATATATGGGTCTTAAAACAAAATAATATTCCACTTTTATGGGCAAGTAATGAGTATAGTACAAAAATGCGAGTTATTTGTTCAAGCTATTATTAAAAAAAACATAAAAAAAAGATTTATACCGATTTTAAAAACATTTTTTTTAAATATGTATAACACATTTTGCAGTTTGATTTATTTTAAGTAATGTGAAGAAACCGTGTGAAATACAGACTTGTTTTGAGTTAATTAATGAGCATTATTTTAAATTTTATGAAATAATAAAATTATTTTGCTCATTATTTTAAAGTTATTTTATGCAAAAAAATTCACATTATTCATGAAAAGGAATTTTCAAAAAAAAAAAAAAAAAGAAATCAATAAAGTAATATGCATTCCAAAAATTCAAAATGCCAGATTGCTCTTGAATCAGATTACAAATAACGGATGCTATACTCTATTTTCTCGTATGCTGCATCTAAAGGGAAAAGTTCTTGATCCTCAAGTTCGATCATATTCCAGACTTCGCAGTTTCTGATGAATATGCACTCCAATTTTGCATACCGAACCGTTAAAGTTTCAGTGAATGGAATTTAATCTTCTTACCCCTGAAAAGAGAAACGAAGAACAAGACAAGCGTAAAAATCAAATCCTATTGAAGAATTGCTCAAAAATCCCGCAACGTTCCATGAAATATTCGCCATTCAATATAAATTCTTCGTCTGTATATTCGTTGCGCTAATAAATTGCGCATAATCTCTTACACAGTCATTAACATTGGCAGTCTGAGAAGCTTAATCTCGTTCCTAGTTTCTCCTCTTCAGAATTAAAATGTCACATGATCACGGCAACTCAATGTGACAGGAAGTCTCTATGGAATGGTAAATTCTGAAGACCCGGATGTGAGACTGGTGGGTGGACGTGATGTGAGTCACCTAAGGCGACTTAAAGGCTGTTTGAGGATATATTTATGAAGTTATTGACTTGGAAATTAATGAAACGTCAGATTTCATTTTAGTTCAAGTAAAGAAATATATCCCTGAGTTGTTATAAAGGTGTTGAAAAAACACGGTATAAAACAAGTCAGGACAAATTTTTGCAATTTAAATTTTTCATTTTTTACTTTTTATTTATTTATTTAAAAATAAATTTTAGTTTATTACATATGAAACTATATTCAATGTCCTTCAAAGCAATTTATTTATTAATATACTTATTTTTGTTATGCAAATCAAGGTAAGGTCAGTAATATCACATAAATTTTTCACAGTTTAAATAAATATGATAAATTTAGATTAAAACATCGTTTTCGATTTTTCTCGATATTTAAAATAAAGGGTATATAATTTAAATACAGAAATGATACAGAATACAAATTACCAATCATGCAGCAATTTTTTTACAAATTTTTTTTATAAAATGAATATAAATTAAAGTGATATTATGAAATTGAAATAATGCGATATGTATAAATTCAAAATGTTGCCACTGACAAATTAGAATGACAGCTTACAAATCAACATATGTTTCTCTGATTTTCTGATCATATAATTCTTTGTACCATTTTATAGCACAGTTGAAGTTAATATGATCGAACATTTTGCTGGAATTGGTAACCTGAAAATATTTATTGAAAGTTTTGAGAGATACTTTCAATGCATTACTGATGATACACTTAAAGAAATTAAACTAAATTGTAATGCCAAGATAATTTATTTTCTTGTTTTAAATGCAAATAATGATAAGTTAAGTTTGTGAAATATTCCTATTTTTCATGTATCGCATTGCTTAATACTGCTAATGCAATCATACTAGAATATTTATTATGTTATTCCTTGAAAAATAAATAAAGAAGTTTCCTTGAAAAGTAAATAAACAAGAATGACATTTTATTTTATAACTAGGCAAACGTGCAGACCGAAAAAGTTTCAAATCATTTGTATCAATAAACATCACAAACGAGGTAGTTTTATTTTATTCACAAGTATTTCTGAATCATAAAACCAACAATAAATTCGCTGAATAAAAGTTGAACTGGGAAATAATATAAGCGTAAATAAAGAACCATTCATGCTTAAGAACTTTGCAAAATATACCATTAAGTCTTTTACGCATTTAGTCAAAGTGAAATGAACTGGAACTCTAGAAAACAGCCCTTCTTCTTTTATAGCAAAGGGCCTATCTTTTTTTTTTCCTTTAAGCTACCCCTGTAAAATTCGATTTTTAATTCTGAAATATTCCGAAATTTTCACGGTGGCTGCGCTACTCAACAACAGCACCCTTCGCGACATTAGACGTAATTGATGGAAATTCAGAAACCAGCCATACCAAAACAAAGAAGAGAAGGGAGAGAAGCAAAATAATAATAATACTAAAAAATCTCTGAGTAAGACTAAATTGAAGCTCAATCGAAAGGTTGAGAAAGCCGGGTTGATATTTAACGAAGCTTACGGCTTGTTTACATACTTGTTCAGTTTGCATAACAAAAGATCCCACTGGCTAATTCCGAAGAAATGCGATTCTTGGTAGAGTGGTATAAGTAGAGTAGGGAAACAGAAGAAATAATTCGTTTCGGCATAGCAAAGTTCTTTAGTCAATTGGTTAAAAAATATTAAGTATAAAAATTATACTTTCTTGTTCACTAATACATGCGCATTTTTAAAACTTATACTTATGAAGTTTAATTTATTAAATGTAATATTATTTGTGAAAAAAAAGGGCATGTGTAAGTCTTAAAATCATATACATGAAACTTCAGTTTAATCATAAAAAAGAATACATACTTTATTAATGTACAGTAAATAATTATTGATGACAATATAGATTAATGTATGAAAATATACAAGAATAATGTACAGAATGATTTATATGATAGATAGGGGAAAAGGGACTTTAAAATAAGAAAAATGGACAGAAATAAGGAAATTTTTATTTTTATCGTTTCCTCACCAAAATATAAGTTTTTATTCAACTAAAATAGCGTTATAAAATACATTGTTCAATAAAATTAATATTTCAAAATTCTAGAAAAAAACACGTTTTAATTACTTTTTTCAAAATGACATTGTAATTAGATTTAAATATCTTTGAATTGTTCCAGGTGTCTTAATTTTTCACGAAATTAAACAAAATTTATAATAAAGATTTATTTTAGACATTAAAAACAAATAGGTATGCATTTTATATTTCGAAGGGGTTTGGGGGGGAGGGGAGGGGTTCTTTTATAGTTAAAAGTCAATTTTAGTTCAGAAAGACTTAAAGTTCTTATAAAAATTCAGTAACTGTGCATAAAAATATTTCTAAAAAATTAGCATTTAATTGGAATTACAAAATCATGCAAAGTTTTATTCCAAATAAATTTATATTCGGAAATAAGGAAAAAATAATAGAAAAAATTAAAAATTGAGTCTCCTGGAATATTTTGAAATTTTGGAAATTATACATCTTCTGATTTTTTAAAACAAATATTTCGTTTTAAAATGTTTTTTAAAAAGAAATTTCACGTTATATGTTAATACATGTGTATAAAAAAATTTCCTAAGTGAATAATTTCTAAAAATGTCTATTAGAGTCCACCATTTAAGTTTTATATCTAGAAATAACGGTCTTCAAATAATAGCTGAAACAAGCATTTTATAAAAGAAAAAATTAATATTATTTCTGAATTGTATTAAGAGTTTATGTCCTTTTGAGAAAAACAAGTTGTGTGAATTTTTTTATTTAAATTTTGATTATGATTTTGTGATTTATTTATTTAAAATATTTTATGATTGTATTTCCAAATTACATGTTTTGTTCTATTATAGAAGATAATTTTTGATTTTTAAAAAAAATTAGGATAAACAAGATTGAAGTAAATAACTTAAATGTGAAAGGTGAAATATGTAAACGATATATTAAGTTATAAATTTATTCTCAAGTTTTAGTTTGATAAAATTCTCATAATTGAGCCTGTGAAAAATAAGTAGGTTTTCTTATTTTTCACAGACTCAAATTGCTCAGTAATACTGATAGATTCAAAAATGTTTTGAATAAAATATAAATTTCAAATTTTTTTAATTGCTATACAGAAGCCTTTAACATGTCACTTTTTGATTAGCAATTTTGGAAAGTATAGTATCTAAAAATTCTAATATTTTGAAAAAAAAATTAAAATCTCGCATATAAATATACTTAAATTCAAAAATGGCAAATTAACACTTTATTGAATTAAAAATACTTGTAAAATTATAAATCGTTTTTAAAACATTTTTTAATTTAAGTGACATTTCTATAGAAACTAAATTTTGCAGATAGTTCACAATTAATTCTATGTTTACATAAAATCTTCAAGATATTTAAATATTTTCTTTACATGGAATGTTCAAAAAATTAATTTCTTGTTACAAGTTAATTTAAATAAACTCATGGAATTTCAACGAGTGGAAATATCTATGGATTAGCATTGCATAAAACGTGTTAGTAGCATCATTCTCTTCAGCATTATATTTCTACTTTCTAAATTAGAACATTTTTTCAAATACTTGAGATACAAATTGGGAAATTTAATCCTTCATTCATTTCTTATATGTTTGACAAGTTTTATTTTTAATAGTTTATATTCCATTAAAATCTTCAATTTTAAAGAAGCCTTCGAAATTTTAATTTTCAAATAGTTGATAATGAAAGAATTTAAATGGACTTATTTTTTTCACATCTGCGAAAGAAATGCATTTGATTCGTGAATTGTGATTTACATAAAAGAAAACATTTATTTTTCAGTGAAAAGATTTGGATTATAAAATGTTATGGCCCTAGAGAAAGCGCATTTGAAATAGATAGGAGTCTTGAAAACACTCCTTTCATATTTATACGTATAAGTCAATCCATTACTTTGATAAGTCTGTGCAAATAGATGTAAAGTACATCCATTTGCATAGACTAACTTCTTAAAAGGCAGGACAATTTAATTTTATTTGTTATTTATAAGATTCTCAGGTAACTTAGCAATCATTCAACATATCCAGCTATTAAATGCGGGATAGTTATTTAATTGCAACTTATATAGAAGCAAAGTTTACATCAGTGGGTTCTTACACCAATATAAAAAAAAAATTACGATTCCTTCATGATGATATTTTATTTTCTGGTTGCCACATAATATTATAAAGATAGTAGCATTGTAAGGTGTCGTGTAGTTATAAGTATATATTAGAGATAAGTCAAGAAAATATCATGACTGGACGAGAAATAAGTAAATTCGAAACATGTAGAACATTATCAGAATTCCCTCACAGATTCACAAAGTACATCAACAATTCCTAGGGTCTATTAGCTTGTCCATCTTCAAATACATCTAAGAAAACCTTTTTTTTAAATTTTATTTTAGGGGATGGTGAGTCTTCTATCCTCTACAATCTCAGTGTTTTAAAATCTTAGAGTAAATTTATGTCACTTTTTTGTTCTAATCAAACCTATTTTGCAGCCTAAACCATCATTAGAAATCGGGAAGCAGATAGAGTTTTGATTAGATTACGTATTGGTCATAAAAAAGTCACTCATCATTACTTGTTTCTGGGAAAATATCATCCTGCTCCCAGTGCTAATGTCAAATAAATGTCTAACACATGATATCAGAAAGTCCAAATTTCTATGTCCAGCATTTGTATTTTTTTTCAAACGACTATCATTCTATTATATTGCTTACTAGGTCAAGCATCTAATATTTATCTTTTTTGCATTTTTAAAATCCACTGAATTTTATCCGCTCATTAAAATCATGTTTAACATCTTTGAGTACCTGGTTTTGGTCTTAGTCTACCCTACAACGACCCGCCTACCCGAAAGGGTGTAAGACCTTGTAAGTTTTCTGGGAAATAACAATTATTTATTTATTAAAAGGCTTACAGTCATCGCCAGAATATAGGCAGTAAATAAGAATATACGTTATAGTTCATTTGACTAAAATAAAATATTTAAATTAAATAGTTAGCAAGTCAATTCTAGTTTCAAGAGACTAAGTTGAAAAGTACATAGAAAAAGCAGCAACACATATAAGCATAAAAATAATATCACAATGTCCAAAGGATGGAAGACATACTATACTACACAGCAATATCAAAAATTGTACCAATATCTAAAATCATATATCTATACCATTTTTTAAAGTGAAAAATAAGTGGATGACACAAATACAAAGTGAAAATATAAAGCATATCTAGAATAGCAAAAAAAAAACCATCTAGAAGGTAAATCAAGTATAAGAGAAGAAACGCACAAAGCTTTTAATAACTATAATCGTACATAAAAACAACTATAACTAGAAGCTGTACCGGAATAATTACATCAATAAAGAATCAATTAAAATAAGACGGCAAACATTCCAAGATACAGATCCGTTATCCTAGCCTCTTCTGAATTTCTTCGCAAATATCTTTCGAGACTTCGCAGGCATCTTTGAGGCCTATGTCAATTCTTATTTTAATGCTTTGCATTCATATTATTGTATCTTTTCAGTTCAGCATTACAGGTCGTGCGCCAAAAAAAAATCAAAGCAATTAAATTAATTCTGAACGTTCATGTGAAATATAGGATAACTAACTTTTTAAAGAGAAACTGAATTTATCCCAATAGTTATTTGGTAAACATTCCATTGCGTCATTACAAATTTAATTTTTTAAACTCATTTTTGCAGACGATAATGACATTCAAACCAATCTGCAATTTTATGGCACATGTTCAAACTAAATATTTCTTAATATATAATTGAATAATTAATCATTTTCTAAACAATGAAAGGCCTTATTAAATTCTTTTTAGAATTTTATTTTCTCTACTGTCATTTTTAATGAAATGAAAGCTGCATATAATATTTGAAGTATTTTTTTAGATGTTAAAATGCGCATTTTGCTATCCTTAAAAGAAATTTTAGCAACAGAAATTCCTTACGCCATTCATCCTCTGAATGAATCATTTGTTGGAGCAGAAACTTTTCAAAACCCTTCTATTATCCGAAAATGTTATTTGAAAGGATGTGAGGTTATTATAAAAGTTTTGGGGAAGCTCTGATTCCTTTTCTTGGAATGCTTTTTTTTTTCTTTCTGTCTGTATCCTTTTTCCTTTTCATACTCCCAGAACACTCAAAACTTAAAATATGTATCAGAAGAAAACTCTGTTTTGAAAAGGATAAGATGATTCTGTTATAAGACAATAAACATGGAATGTGATGAGACGATGGCACCGCAATGTTAATTATCAGAGAGTATGCATCGTGATAAATTTGATGTGGTAAATTTTAATGTTCAACTCAGGAATGTGTAAACAAAGATTTTATTATATAAAATATTGTAATACGAATATTAAATAAGCAATTTTTTTGTTGAATTGAATACCAAATGCTTTGAATTAAAATAACCATAAATAAATTATATATAAGAACAAAGATTATATATTCAGTTTAAATATAGTTGATTCATATTCTTTATTTCACCTTTTAATCGCTCAATTATTTGATCTGATAATTTTCCGAGAAAGGAAAATTTTTACAAAATAACTATTTTCGTCTTTATTTCATTTTTAGCCGAATGGTTATTTTTCGTGTGGGTTTTTCATTAAAAATATATTTTTAATACTTAATTAAAACAATGCATGACAGTTCATGTTCTAGTAGTTTCCTTCTGGTGGGTTTGTTCGCTTTAAAGAGCAAAAACATAAACCGAACCCTCAAAGAGTCAAATTGTATAAGAAATAGTATTGAATTGTAGATGAAATTAATGTACATATGTGTGTGTCCATTGTCTTAAAGAAAATGTGCAAATATTTTTTGATAATTTATTTTTTAAAGAACAATAAAAGCTGGTTCTAAAGCTTAGAGAGTTAACAAAAAGCAAATTATTTTACATTCATATGGTTTAACTAAGAATGTACTACTTTATCAACAGTTATCAAGATTTCTCCCTGTATCATCCGTACATTTCATCACCAGCTTTTATTAATTATTGTAGCAAGTGAAGCCGATAAACAATTATGGAAAATCAGTACACTGGATTATGGAAAAGGGATTATGTTCAGTTAGAATATTTTTAAAGTAATCAACACAAATTATTTCGCAACCTCTGAATCAGTTGACTAAGATCTTAATTTATCCATTCTTTCACTTTAATTGTCTTATTGGATGATACCTAACAGATAATTGTATTACAATTATCATATAGCAATTGAGCTATTTATGAAATCCACGCTTTATTAATTAAATTGTGATATCTACTAATAAATTAATTGTAACTTAAAAATAAAACTTACAGTACTTCTATGCAAGTAAGACGAACTGTAAATATGATTTAAAATAAATATAGCAAGTCAAAATAAGACTGGATTGGATGTTTTCCAAAATGAACTTGGTTGCGTTTCATTCGCTGAAATTATTATATCGTTAGGAGTGTAAAACCTAAAAGTTACTGTGAAATATACCACCAGTTCCACCAAGATAATCATTTGGTCCGAGATCTTGGATGGTGAAATATTATCACATTTTCAACCAGAATGAGTATTCTTACAAATTCGTTTTCGTATATACCCCAATAAAGATTCCTTTCACAGCACATAAAATTATGAACTTTATGCAAGACCAAGAATGCCATGAGTATCACACATGAAAGATATATGCTTTGTCGTATAGTAAAAAAAAATGATATTTGTGTATTAATTGAATTACATTACAAACAATATTTATGAAATATCGATATTTGCCGGAAATCTAATGTGTTGATTTAATATAACATTCGACCTTTGGCAATTCATGCACATTTATCAGGAAATCGATTTTGTATTTCGGACAAATTTTGTAGACCGATTTAAACCCAAAATGTGGTATATAATTACCATTTTAATCACAAGATAGCAAATGAAACTTCATTTATTTAAGACATAGGGTTTTTATATTACCGCGCTTACTTTCATACGAAAGTACAAACCGACAGACAATCAATGAATTTAAAGGTTTGGTTCCAAATCTTACACGAGCATTTTAGATGCTCAAATATACTAATTTCTTTTTTCATCTAGCTAAAAGCATTTCAAATTATCGTGATGAAAAGCATAATGTCAAAAATGTTTTTCGATCAAGAAAATTTGAAACATTAATATTTTTCAAAATCTCGAATTCGAATTTTTTGATATTCGCAATACTTTATCATTGTATCTTTGCATATGAAGAAGTAAAAAAGCATTTCCGAAACAGGCACCTCAGTTTATAGGGTTAAACTTAGTTGATAAATATAGGCGTCTTTTGCTATTGATAATAAAAGGGGAAAATTGAAATCGATTAAAATAATTAAATTATCATATATCCTCTCATCTGAAAACAGAGATTCGATTAACTAAGAGAATGCAAAATATCTCTATAGAAAAACGATAATATTAGCATTCTTTTAAATAAATATTCAAAATTTGCAGAAATTAAAACCAATATTTAGACAACGTAGACGAAATATTTTTTCTCATATTAAAGGCGCCATTTTATTACTTTCATCTTCGCAGCTGTATCCAATAACTATAACCAATTCCTGTTTGCCATAAAATTGCGTGCAATGCCTAAAGCACAATTCTCTGTATGTGCAATTTACTTCTAATTTGGTGGTGAAGAACGGTTTCGTGACAAGACGTTGCAAATAATAAGAGAATGTTAAGCAAGTACAAGCGAATCCAATGTCCTGTATTGCAATGTATTAATAAATAATGGCAAAATATGAAATGAAAATATGATTCTGCTGAAATATGAGTGTATTACCGCAACGTTCAACAATTATGAGTGCAATTTGAAATATAATTATTTATAAGTGTGTGCTAAAAAGTAAGATGAGCAGTAATAAATTACAATAAGGTTATGTGATACTTGGCGATCGGTTTAACATGTACTAAAGCCACATATCCCTTTGAGGTACAATATCTTTTAACTTTTAAAATAAAAAAAAATGCACTAACCCATTTAGGCCTAGAGAAATGATAGGAATAGGATGAATTTCATGAAGATTATATATACCATTTTGATTTTGAGAGTAATCCAACAGCCCGAACATTGAGCACTAGAGCTCTGAAATCTGCGATTAATCGAGCATAGTAGTGAAGCTTGATCTCTGGTTGATTGACATTTTCAATAAATATATATTTATTATAATAATATTTATATTTAATTTATTATATATATATATATATATATATATATATATATATATATATATATATACACTATTATATAAAATAAACATTAAATTCAAAAACAAAACACAAAATTCAAACTAAAGAGCTGAAAACTTCGTGCAGCTCTAACAAAGATGACCAAAGATACTATCAGAAAATAATAATAATAAAAACCTCTGAACATTAGACCCATGGTAAGGGTCGGTCATTTTGAAGAATTTTGACCATCCCGAACAATATTCCTTGAATTGAATTCATTTTCCACGAAAAAGGGAGAAGAATCGGAAACGAAGATACAGGCCGGCCGGCAAGTCTCTTTCCGGCATGACGTCCCACCGAGTACCACGATCGGCGCAATGCTCTAGTTGATGGAAAGCCAAATTTTATCAAACGGTTATATGTGTGATTTATCTATAAAGAACGCAAAAAATATGTAGAATAGAATTTTGAAAATCATAAATGCTTTTCTACTGATATTACTTTTTTTAGTTTTTAGTTTATTTAGTTTGATCCCGCAAAAATGTTTTAGTTTCGATTCTGATATAATTCTTAGTTTCGTTTCTGAAATAATTTAAATTTAGATTGTTTCAGAAATATATTTAAATATTTCATAATATCTATATTATATATATATATATATATATATATATATATATATATATATATTCCTCAACATTTCATCGAAATCTACAAAAGCGGTGTAAAGATCGAAAACCAAATTTCAACTGCCTACGTCAAAGTACTCTTCAGTTGTTAGACACGGGGGGAGAGTCAGATGTTTTACCAAAAATGCTTTCTTTGATTCCAGTCAGATCTGAAAAGTGGAAATTCGTAAAAATCTATAATTTTAACGATTACAATATCTATACTTCGTATAAAAAGTGTATAAAGGAATAAAATATATAAAAAGTTTTAAAAATCTGAAATTTTATATATATATTACTTACCATTATATTAATAAAGACAGTTACAAAGATTCTTTTTTTGAAAGGACTATAAATTTATTATGCGAGTGTAACGGTTATAAATAGCAAACATTCTGTTTGGTGATGGAAATAGTAATACTAATGTTATTTTGTGGAATTTTTTTAAAGATAAGAAAAAATTAAACATTTTCTGTCAGATATTTACTGTGCCAAAAACAATTTAAAAGTTTGAGATTAGAAAAGACAATTAATTGGACACAGAAATTATGAAATCTGCTTTGTTCTTTTTGAAGCATCTTTTCTTTCAAGCAGTTTTTATTTTTTGCATAATGAGTTTCAAAATGATGGACGGAGGGTGTATTATTAAACCAACTGTTAGTAATTATTTCTTTTCGAACACATTTCGAATGCAATTCTTTCGGTTTTCCACGCTTTTGAAGATTTCCATTTTGCAAAATAAGAAAAGGAAAAAAACTGCTTGGGGACGAAGTGCGAATGATTAAAGAATTTTGTAGTTGCTTCCAAAACGTTTTCAAAAATTCTATTATTCTCTTCTTCTAGTAAATTAAAATACTTCGCTGAAAAGAAGGATAAATTTCCTAGTTTTCAGAATAAATGTTTCTATTTTGAGAGAGGCAAGAACATATTTTTATTTGAAATTTTCAGCTGGAAATAGAGAGGAAAATTATATTTAGGAATTCCATTTTGAAATTCAAGTAATGAAATTTTATGCAAAAACTAAACAATGATTCATCAGTTTAATGATTTGGCTCTGGTAACTAAAAATACTCTATTTCTTCAAATGCAGATTTGCATCTTTTTCGTATTGTTCAAGATTCTCATCCTTTAAAAAAGTTCTTAAGATGAATTTTATTGTAAAAGAATATTTTAGAATATTAATGAAGAAAAGATTTCCTTTATTAAGATAAAGATTTCATTTCTTATTATCAATTTCCTTTCAAGCATTTAATTTTTTTTTATAAAATGAACCCGAAAATTCCTCCCAAATAAACTACTTTAAACATTCGAAACACACTTTCATATTTTGTTCCCAGGATACTTAAACAAATGCTTATGAAATTATTTCTTATACATTTGATGTTCCATTAATGATTATAAAAGTTGTCCCAAAATTAAGGCAAAGTTCAAATTTGCCACCATTCGTGCAGTAAAGTGCTGAGCACCTTATTAAAATCATTTGACAGCTGATAGTTAAGGGTAACAAAATTGGATGAATAATGTTTTTCATTGTTGAACAATATTTCAAAAATACCGAAAGTCAGGGAACCACAATTCGAAATTTTGAGAAATGCCCTTCTGGATCGTATAATTTAACACCATTGGATAGATTTTTATGGGTTATTTGAAGTCAAAGGCAAAAATGAATGAAGAATGAAAATGAACAACACGCCCATAAGAACGCGTGCATTAAAGGAGAAAATTCAAAGATGCATCAATGAAATTCAACCACATTTATGTAAATCGGTCATGGAAAATTTTGACAAAAAAGAGCATATATGCCATCAATGCTCGTGGAGGAAATTTACCTAATATATTATTCCATATACAATCATATCCTGTGATTTTTACGGTTCAATAAACATATAACAATTTAAAGAAAAAAAATGTGTTTTTTATATAATTCAATTCTTTCGTTAACATGTTTTTCTATCGTGTAATGTTCCATTTTTACTAACCTTAAACTGTCAACTGTTAAATGGTTTTTAATTAACTCTGCCCCCACTTTACTGCACAAGTGGTGGTAAATTCAAATCTACTATTAATTTCGAGCACTCTTTACATCCGTGTTTGCTTTCGTTCCTATAAAATAACTATTATCCACTTTCGTTCCTTGTTATTCATATATCCTACAATTATTTTCTTTTTATGTCTTCTTTTCTGTTAATATGTGTCTCTAATAATATTTTTTTTTTGTCTGAGGATAGACTTTCTAATCACATTGTTTTAACATGCATATTACTATTCAAATAAGAAAAAATTGAATCAATCTCAGATCACAGAACGATATATTCATAAGACGAAGCAAATAATGAATGTAGTGTTAGTCACAAAAATAAGAAACCTGGTGAAATGAACTAAATATCTAAAAATCTATCATAACTAAAAATAATCAAACTATTTGTATCAAAGTCAGACCACTCATAGAAAACAAATCCTGTATTGAATCCTTAGGGTGACCCTTCATAAATTCCGGATTCTTCATTTCCTTTTTATTCCATTAAATTCTTTTTTGCTTCGAAACTTAATTTTTATTTATTTCAAATTAGATAAGTTCATTTGTATTTTAGATGCAGCAGCATTAGCTTGCTCTAAATACAATATTTTTCTCTTTAAATAATTTTATTGTAATAACAATTTTTTTTGTATTAAAATATAAATATGCAAATTTCTAAAAAAAAAAAATAAACGAAATATTTTATTTAAGAAAAAAAATTAAAGTACATTTTAAAAATTTTTTTAAATATTTCAAACGATTTAATTTTTAATTTGTTCCATTATTTTTTTTCTTATCACCCAATGTGAATTTATTTAGAACAAAACTGTGCATGGTTTTGTAATTCCAATTAAATGCTAATTTTTTAGATACATTTTTATGCACACTTACTGAATTTTCATAGGAATTTTATGCTTTTCTGAACTAAAATTGACTTTTAACTAGCTAAAAATTCTAAACATTAAATGCATATTCTTTTTTTTTCTTTTAATCTTGGACTGAATTCTTTATAATCAATTTAATTTAATTTCTTCAAAAATAAAGACACCTGGAACATTTCAAAGATATTGAAATCTAATTACAATATTTCTTTTTCTGAAAAGTCATTAAGAGTCATTACTTTTTTTTTCCTTTTAACCATTCAAATATTTATTTTATTTAACAATACATTTTATAATACAATTTTAGTTAAATATACACATATATTTTGGTGATGAAATGATAAAAATTAAATAGCACGTTTTCGTCTCTTTTTATTTATTTCTAAGTGGATATCTGGAACATTTCAAAGATTTTAAATCTAATTACAATATCATTTCGTGAAAAGCCATTAAGACGTACATTTCTTCCTCTTAACCCCTCAAATATTTATTTTATTGTACAAAGTATTTTATAACGTTATTTTAGTTGAATATACACATCTATTTTGGTGATTAAACGATAAAAATAAAATTGCACTTTCTCTTCCATTATTGCTTGCTTCAAAGTCCGCTTCTTCTGAAAGAATGTATCGATTAAATATCCACGAAATCCCAAAACGTATTAAAGGCTCATTTATTTAGTTATAGCTAAAAGTATCGCTGAAAATAATAAAAAAAAGTGCCAGTATGCCAGTTGACATTCATATCCCTTGTTTATCAAGCAAAAGATTAGCCTGTTACATATCTTCCCTTTCGACCGCCGGGAACATGTCAGAGGATTAAAAGCTACCCCGAATCGAAAACCTCTCCGACGTTATCCGATTACATTCATCATCTCGCTTGACCAATGACGTCCGGTTTCGGTCGTCATGGAGATGTCACCCTCAGATCACGTGTTTTGCTTCAATTCTATGGGATATTGAAACTGTCTTAAGTTGCCTTGTCAGGCCCTGATCCTGTGGCAATACCCGTGTATCCGCTCGGTCGAGCACAACGATAATTAAAAGATGGTTTTTCTTTTCAAGGAAGGCCATGCGGTGGAAAAAAATGACAGAGCTTTACGAAACCCTGGAAAAATAAAAGTAAACTCTGTGTCTAAGATACAAAGGGGACAGCAGATGCAACTGGCCGGTTAAAGAGTTTATGCTGACGTGAAATATATTGGATGGTGGCAGTAATTTCACTTATATAACTGAAGGAAGCATTTGGTGATTCTTTTCATATTTGAAGGCAAAGAAAAAGCATTAAAAATAATCTTTTAATTTCTTATTGTTTTATAAAATAAGTTATTCGTTATAAAAGTAATTGTAAGAAAAATTTTTCTTTCCTAATATACCGAAGTGTAAAATTAGAATGCAAAATAGTAATTCAGATTGCTTTAAATCAACTATATTTGAAATAGCAATAAGATATAACAAAATATGCTTTTTGTCTTGTGTGTATTTTATAACGGATTTGATAGAATATGACATAGTTAAAATTCAAGCTCTAGTTGGCTGATATTGATCCATTATTATTCGTAAAATTATTTAAAACATAGATTGGTCAATAATTATTTTCATTTTTTTTATGTTGAATGAAATGACCTTGGGAAAAAGTCAATTCCCTGAATATAATGATTTTAATAAAATTATCATCACTTTAAGTATTTCATAATGGCAGATTAACAGGTTCAGAGACAGAAGATCTTTCTGTCGTAGATGGGGTAATAACACATGAAATATGATACTGACTCGGATAAAGACTGAATATGAAAAATACAATTTAGTTTTCAATTGGAAATATTTTTAAATAGCAAAATTTGTTAATAAATGGCATTTATTATTCAAAGTTAAATATATAGTAACCAATCTTTAATAAAAAAAATGTAGGAGATCCTCGTTGTTTGATTTCAACACTCGATTTGCTCATTAGAGTGATCAAGTAATGATTTATCTGCTCAGAAACTGAATTTGATTTTGCCGAGAATATACGTTTTCCTAACAGGTCTGTGTATATAGAACATTAACACTCCAACCAATCATCTGACAGGTGTGGCTGACTAGAACCGCATTGCCTTCGAATGAAATAAAAACCCAAATGTTTTGTCTATTCCCCTGCCATATAAGATAGACAGCAAATAAAATACATTTTTTTCTGAATAAGATAGAAATGATAAATATAACTATCCTGATTAACGAATTTCTCTAAAAATTGGACACCAACTGAAGGTCTCTAATTTTTTATCATAACTTACATCAATTAACATCTTTACAATTTTTGAATTACAACATACAGACAAATGATTTGAAATTGGATTCTGGTCTTGTTGAAAGTTTAAAAATGTGGCAGTCCTTCGAGCTTTCAATTCTTTTTATCTTTTTCGATAAATTACCCAACTTTTTAATTTTTGTTTTATACCAAGCATGTAAAGCATTTTTCTATTTTCTTTACATACAAGGTAAATATTAATATATGAAATGTAAAAAAAAATGTAATGTAATGCAATGTAAAAGAAAATAAAGCAAACTATAATGTAAAGCAGTTGTAAAGCAAAATTAGACTTAGGACATTAGTTCTTAATTTTTATTACTTTGAAATGCAAAATATTTGTAAAATGAAATGCAATTCATTGTTGTTCTGCAAATTAAGACGAAATAGCATTTCAGGTATAAAAAAAAAATTCAAGAATTATAATGGTCATAGCTCTTTATATTCATAGAATAAACAATTTACGATAAATTCCTAACAGCTCATTCATTATTATGATTATAGTTCTATTCAATTTTGAAAGGGTAACTGAAACTTTTAAATAATGTTGGCAAGAGCTAAAAATAAAATTTGAAACTTCTACTTAAAAGTTCTGATCCTCTAAGAAATAATATTTTTTGTAATAATTAATACAATTATAATTGTTTAATTATGCATAAGATAGTATTTTAAGCAAGTTTTGAAGAAATGTTTAAACATTGACGAGACACAAAACAAAGTTTTTTAAAAAATGTAAAAATTGTTTAAAACTTTAGAATTTTGAAAATTGAAAAGAAATCGTTTGATAGCGAATATCAAAAACTAATTAGTGGTAGGCCATGCTTAAGCAAAAATGAGAGGAAAGAAGCACACAATATAGGAGAAAGCAAATTATAATTTATTCTGTTTTTGTTCTGCTCTTTACGTCACAAAAATATTCCGGGCTTAACACCTCTGAAAATTTTCGCAATTAAGTCATTAATTAATGAATAAAGCAATTGTGCTTTGTTTTCTTAAAAAGCCTTTTATCAAACTTAATCTGCATATTCTCTTGCTTCAGAAGGACGATGTGATTAAAATCTGTCATGTAGAATTAATTTCTTATGCCGCTACTTAAACATGCGCATACATTATTGTCAAACATGTTGTAAACTAATATTAAATGCTGTTGACAACGTCAAAATTTCTTTGAAGCACCTTTTTTTTTTTTTTCTCACTTCACTTGCATTTCTTTTGTTGTGTCTTGTTCTTTAATCTTCTTTCTTTGTTTTTGCGTCGAAAAATTTAAATCGAAGTTTATGGATTTTTCGAGTGCAAGAAAACGATGAATAATATGCTAAAAAAAACCTTTCCTCAGAAATTCCATTCTAGGTTTGAACCAGTTGATCATGTATTTTGTTTTTATTATATTTTCTTAAATTAATATTACATGGTGGTTATAATTAAAGTTCCACTTTGAAATGGTCATAAAAGGGTAACTACTGGACCAAATGTTATCAAACTTGGTAATAGTTTAAAGAAGGTCTTGGAAATTTCTTTTCCACCAGAAAAAAAGGTCAAAAACTCACCACCAGGTGAAATTAGCGCTGTATGCAATATTGTTAAGCAAAATAGGACATGAAAGAAAACATCGGTTTAAAATGTGTTTAATCGTTTCTAAATCGTGTTACAAAGCATCTTCAAAAAACTCATAAATTCCTTTTATATCAACACGTCTATCTCTTGCCATTGAAGGCCTGTGGAGAGCAGCATAAAGAGAAGGATGAAGAGGGTTCTTCATAAGTTTATAATATCTAGCGATTATATAGTTCGCGTGATGTGATAGTTTACATTTTTTAGTTAATTAAAATGCTTATTCTGATGTAAGAATGCACTTAATCAATCCCTGTTGCATTTCTTCAGACAGTATTTTTAGTTTTCCAAATTTGATAAGGGAGTTTAAACGCTGAAACTGATGCTGGAGATCCAGTTTAGGAATAAACTCATTAAATCATATTTCATCCTTGTTTCATTTTCTTAACACCTCAACCACTGTTGGTTTCCATCTGTTGTGAATTCATTTTGACATTTTGGGACTTATAATAGAAAAATTAAAACATAATTTTACTTTGAAATTGCAACCACAACTGTACCAAATTATCGTAGTTATCTAATTTGTATAAAAACTTCCATTGTTTATAAAATTGAACCAAATTGTACATTGTATTAGAGAATATTTAGGAATCTTATTTTTGTGGACGTATTCTGCTACAATGGTTGTATTATTTGAAATGAATACAAGCACAAATGCGATATCTTAACCAAATATCTTCATAATTATTATTGAATTAATATATATATATATATATATATATATATATATATATATATATATATATATATATATATATATATATATATATATATATATATATATATAAAGCATATGCGTAAAAACATTAAGGAGGATACTGAAAAAACTTAATATTTAACGGAATTTATGGGCAACCATTGATTTTTTTGCTGATTTCAAGTTGTAAGAAATATGATCTGCCTCAACAGCTTTTCATATTGTTGAGCTCTGTTTTTGGCATTTTTATTTAAAATATTAGTTTATTTAAATTATATTAATTTATTTAAATACGATTTAGATAGTGGAGCAACTAGAGAAATCATCTAAAGAAGTTTTTAATTGGGAGTGTATGCTTAGTTTTATAATGTTTGTAATTAATTATCTTTCTACGATTAGAGAAGGCTCACTGTTTATATGCAATCTGAAATGCACTAGAATTAAACAACTAATAAAATACCGTTTTATTGCGATACGGAACCAATTAAAAATTTAATAGAAAATTGGATTTCTAAAGAAAGCTTTCAAGTGTAACAAATGTCCTATTATCACCATGTAACTTACTCATTACAGCATTCGAATGTACCTATTTGCAAAAATAAATAATAATAATTTATCTATTCTTTTTGATAGAAAATTTAACTTTTCAAAATTGATTTAGAAAACTAATCATATAAATGTACTTAGATATAATGTTATGCTTAAAAAAGTAAAATGAACTAGTCAACATTTTTGAAGAAAAGGACAAGAGGTATGATTGATGCCAGCGCCATCTACCAATTTTTTATAAAATCCGAATACATCCATTATTTTCACATTATATAAAATCATAAATTATATAGACAACAATACAGATCTCATGTACAAACAGTATTTAATAAGTTAGTATTTGTTTTTAAATAGGGAAAAATTTTCTTTATATTTCGTCAGTAACTGTTTATTCCACACTACATATTTTAAAAAAAGTATTAATTCAAAGAAAGCATAGTATTTTTCTTGAAAATTGCATTTAAATTTACATTATTATCTTAGCTTTCATATATTTGTATTTTATTCTATAAAAGTGGTTTTTCCTTATATTTAGAATAATATAAACCATTTGAGGATATTAGCATGCCATTCTGTTGTACTGAATTGAATTTGGTTTGATATAAATGGATTGCAATTGATAAAAATAAATTATTTTCCAAAATATTCTGCAAAATGAACTTTGTGATACCTCATGAATCATAAAAAAATATTTTTTAATAAACTTAGCTTGAAATTTGATTAAAAACTTATGAATTTCAGGTCATTTATTTTAGATACGTGATGAAGTGATCGATACTCCATTTGTATAAGGAATTTCACTCTAAGGTAATAAAAGGATGGTTAAGATGCTCGTAGTCGACTCGGAATCACAAAACAATACAGTGTCGGAAATACTTGACTTACATGGTCGATGACATTGCACTTGCTGCGGAATCCCAAGAGTATCATCACTTTAGAGAATCCATATTTCAGCATTCCACAGTAACTCGGTGTTTTACATTTGTAATCCCGAATCGAAAAAACCTGATGTATTTTAGTCCATAACAAAAAAGCTGCATCTATATGCTTTTTCTTTATTTTGCTTCATCTACATATGCATTTTAGATTATACTTGGTATATAGCACTCTAAAAGTATATGAGGATATGCATACCGCTGTATTTATATGTTCATTGACAATTTGGAGTTATCACATTGAACAATTCAGACATTAGTCTGTCGTAAGATTCATAAGGGTCGCAACTGAATCATTGCATATCACCACCCAAGTATGTTACTAATGACGCATCATTTTCTCTGGACAGTTTCATTCTCCTCGAATGCTTTCGGTTAGTTGAGCGAATTCGAAACTCAGCATATAATATTCAAGTGACGGCCTGTGAATTCCAGAATGCTGTCGAAACATGTCAGCTTGAATTACAGGCAGAAACGGGCCACATTCGAGATATTTAAAGAGATGTTCAGAGGATTAAATATATTAGAAATGAAATTTTCAGAATTTGTCAATGAATGCGTTGTGGGAGTAAACAGGTAAAAAAATGGGTGAAGTACCAGAAGATTATTTTATAAATAGGGATGCATTTGAAATTATAATGGGCAAACTATAATGGAAGGAATATACCTTTATTACATAAAATTTAATATGCCTATTATCCTTCTAGGATTTAAAGACTTAGCTTCATCAGCAGATGCTGTATTCTATAAGCACATTACAAACTTTGGTTGTTTTGAAACTTTAAAAAATCCTTATCTGATAAGGTTGTATCATTCATTAACATTTCATTGAAAGTGGATGTGACATTCTTTTAAGGTTAATTGACTCCCTTAGAAAAATTAAAGTATTAATTAACAAAATTTAAGAAGTTTAATGTTTATTGAAAATGTATTCATGAAAATGATTGGGATATCTCTATCAAGTCAATGGAAATCCTTAGAGAAACTGAAATATTAATTAGAAATATTTGAAGGAATATTAACTTTAAAAAGTTTAATGTTCACTAATAAATTTTTCACGAAAATGGATAAGACATCCTTATAAAGTCAACGGTATTCCTTAGAGAAATCGAAATATTAATTCACAAAATTTAGAGGAATATTAATTATAAAATATTACAGTTTACTGATAATTTCTTCTTGAAAATAGATGAGGCATCCTTATCAAGTCAATGAACTCCCTTAGAGAAATCACAACATTCTTCCTAAAATTTAGAGGAATATTAATTATAAAATATTACAGTTTACTGATAATTTCTTCTTGAAAATAGATGAGGCATCCTTATCAAGTCAATGAACTCCCTTAGAGAAATCACAACATTCTTCCTAAAATTTAGAGGAATATTAATTTTAAAAACTTCAGAGTTTATTGATAATTTTTTCTTGCAAATGTATGATATACCCTTATTAAATCAATGGACTCCCTTAGAGAAATTAAAATATTGATTCCCAAAGTTTAGATGAATATTAATTTTAAAAAGCTTTCTGTTTACTTATAATTTCTTCTTGAAAATGGATGAGACTCCCTTATCAGATCAATGTATTCCCTTTTAGAAATAAAAACATTAAGTTCCAAAATTGAGAGGAATATTTATTTTTGAAATTTTACTGTTTATTGATAATATTTTTCTGATAATGGATGATGCACCTTATCAAGTTTATGGACTCCCTTAAAGAAATTAAAACAATTCCAAAAGTTTAGAGGAATATTAATTTTAAAAGGTTTATGTTTTACTGATAATTCTTTCTTTAAAGATATTGCTTTTTTTTTTTTTGGAGCCAAACTAATTTACATTATTATATATTTTGGGTATTCCAAAATTCAAAAGAATGAATAAATTTTTATTTTAAATTTTATAATTACAGCTTATTTATTTAGATGAATTAGATTTTTCTAAAATAATTATAAATTTCCAATTAATCTATCATCCAAATTGAATTTCAGATTTTTTCTTCCTGGAAGTTAACAGGTGAAGTCTCAAAAACACATAAACAAAATACTCATTATGGATTTATAAAAGAAGCATCAAAATTCAAGATATGTGCGTAGTAGCGCCTTTTAAAATTTATGTTCATAAATCATATGGCATCACCATCAATTATAGAAATACCTATATCTTGCTGTTAAGTCGGAGCTAATTATGTTAGTCGAAACTAATGATTTTTTTTATTTATCTGTTGCAAGACTCATTAAAAAATTATAATATTTAATAGATTTACATGTTATGCAATGTTTTAATTAGGTTTGGAGAATTATTAGGGAATTTTTAAGAATTATTGATAACATTTTATTTCCTGTTGAATTCACACAAAGACAAACATTATATTGGTCAAATACGTCTAATAGAAATTTTGATTAGAAAATTCATTTATTACTTGCAAACTTATTTAATCAATATATTTTTTGAAAATTCATTCTCAATGCTTATCAATCCCACTTTAACTTAAAAAGAATTAATAACACTTATATAATCTTCACATTTTCATTTCTTTCTCATATTAATCTTCTTTTATAATGAAAGTCTAATTCATAATTTATAAGAAAAAAAGAATTTTTTTTAAAAATTCATGCTTTATACTTGCCACTCTCACTTTAATTTCAAAAATGAATCACACTTTTACAATTTAAATTTTTTTTATTATTTTCATCTTCTTTAATAATGAAAGTCTAATTCATAATTTATAAGAAAAAAAAGAATTTTTTTTCAAAATTCATGCTTTATACTTGCCACTCTCACTTTAATTTCAAAAATGAATCACACTTTTACAATTTAAATTTTTTTTATTATTTTCATCTTCTTTTATAATGAAAGTCTAATTCATAATTTATAAGAAAAAAAGAATTTTTTTTCAAAATTCATGCTTCATACTTGCCACTCTCACTTTAATTTCAAAAATGAATCACACTTTTACAATTTAAATTTTTTTTATTATTTTCATCTTCTTTAATAATGAAAGTCTAATTCATAATTTATAAGAAAAAAAGAATTTTTTTTCAAAATTCATGCTTTATACTTGCCACTCTCACTTTAATTTCAAAAATGAATCACACTTTTACAATTTAAATTTTTTTTATTATTTTCATCTTCTTTTATAATGAAAGTCTAATTCATAATTTATAAGAAAAAAAGAAATTTTTTTTTAAAAATTCATGCTTTATACTTGCCACTCTCACTTTAATTTCAAAAATGAATCACACTTTTACAATTTAAATTTTTTTTATTATTTTCATCTTCTTTTATAATGAAAGTCTAATTCATAATTTATAAGAAAAAAAGAATTTTTTTTAAATGCATGCTTTATACTTGCCACTCTCACTTTAATTTCAAAAATGAATCACACTTTTACAATTTTAATTTTTTTTATTATTTTCATCTTCTTTAATAATGAAAGTCTAATTCATAATTTATAAAGAAAAAAAAAGAAATAATGCCAAATGCATCAATATGTTGAAATATTAATAAAAATATCCATGGAGACACTCAATTAAATAAATGCTTTTATTTAATTTCCATATTATACATCACATAACTCATAAATTTATTTACACTGTTTCACTTTAATGATGTACAGGAATAGCAAATAATAGGACTGACAGTGAAGGCATAAACACAATATCAAGTACTCAAGTTTATTTTTATAGCAACATCTAAATATTTCAACATCTCTTCATTTATAGATATTTTTTTTTTTGTTTAAAGATCTCAAATTGTTCTTAATAAGTGCAGTTTTCATATTAACATCTACACTTTTCTCACAAATAGAACACAACATTGACAAATATAAGCATATTTTCATAGAAACTGTACAATCAATATCTAATGAAGATATACACCATGTAAAAAGGGCAACGTGTGACACTGTAAACACTTGTTACCTCATGAGCTGTACATAGCGTTGTCAATGATGACATAAAAATAACTGAAACCTAATTCACTAAATTTTTATTTGATGAAAACTTGTCTAATGTTATACTTTTGGCTTTGTTACGATAATTAATAAGCTCTGTGCGCTTAAATGATAAAAAAAAATGAATATTTTCAAGAGTTTATTAGAGAGGGCATCAATGATTACTTTCAGAAAATCAATACATTTTTTTAAAGAATTAATTATTTGGTATTGTTACTATATTTGTTAATTCAGAAGTCAGGGAAAGTTTTAAAAAAATGTGAAAATAATTAAGGAATGACAATGAAACGCTGTTGGTTCAGAAAATTTAAAAATGGAACCCGACTATTTAACACAAAACCATAATTATTTTTATATTAGCAGTCAATCTTTTCGATGAGAGAGCAGAATTTCATGTTGCTTGATTCAACACAGTACAATACTGAGAAAAAATAATAATGAAACCTCAATATTTTTGTCACAAAAAAAAAACGGATCATTATTAGTGTAAATAGGGGATCTATCGGAAGAGAAAACAGACTTTAACGTTGCTTAATTCTACATTTCAAGCAAATTCCTGAAAAGATAAAAATGAAATTCGATTGTTTTTGTTCCAAAATTATTTATTATGAGCTCAAACAGTGTAGAGAAAGAAAAAGCAGAAGTGTCTGAAGAGAAAGCAGATTTTATGCTACTTTTAATTCAGAGGATCAAGCAAAATTTCTGCGGATATGCCAGATCATGATCGATTGTGTGTCTCATTTCACATATAATCAAACTAAAATGAGATAACTTTCATGTTATCAATTTCGAGTCATGAATGGAATAAAGTATACTAGATGCTTGTAAGCTGTTATTACGTCTATTGTCTTTTTCTACATATCCCAGTGATAGATTAGTTGCAGAGTAATATAACAAATAACAGTAGCAATTCATTATGCGTTCCAGATAAGAAAAGATAATATCGCTTCTTCTTCTGTTCTTGGTGTTTTCATGCATGCGTTTGCGAATTGTCATTTCTTATAGTTTTTCATAACGTTTCGATTAAATTTTAATTACAATTATCTCCAATTTTTAGATCTTTAGTGGAATAGCGAATACTGTATATTTATAAACAGTTATTCGGTCTGTTAGCTTATCTTACATATTGCATTGATTGATTAATTGTAATCATTTAAAAGATAAGGGTAGCAAAACATTATACTTCTCAGATAAGAAAAGATATATCGCTTTTTTTGTTCGTGTAGCGACATACATGCGTTTGCGAATTGTCATTTTATTTTGTTGTTTCTTTCTAAAGTTTGGATTAAATTATAATTACAGGTGTCTTCAATTTTGAGAATTTGTATGGAATAGGGCATACTAGATATTTATAAACTGTTATTCTGTTATTATATTGGCCTACATATCCCATTGATTGATTGATTAATTGTAATCATTTAAAAGATATGGGTAGCAACACATTATGCTGTCAAAATAAGAAAAGAGAATATCGCATTTTTATCCATTTGGAATCCATATATTTACTTGTGAATTAGTCATTTCATAGTTTTTCCAAAACATTTGAATTAAATTATAATTGAAAGCATTTTTGTATTAAGTAATTATAACATCCTTTCAAAATGATTTGAAATTCAGAAAAAGGAATTCGTTCGTTAATTCTTCTTAAAAGAATTCAAAGAAGGATTGATTTCGAAACATCTCAACTATTTGTTTTATTCATTCATATTAAAATTTATTCTCTGTATATACTCACTTTAAACCATTATGCCTTTTAAAGAAGAAAAAGTTCATTTCCAAAAGAAAAACAAAAAGAAAATAGCGAAGTAAAAATTATATGATCTTCAAAATTATCTTTCATTTTCAATTATTTTATCTATTTTCATATCTTAAAGGCATATCTTAATTTACTTTTAATAACTTCCTCTTTCATGAATAGATGTCAATTGTCAATAAGTTACGATTAGAAAAGAAATAATTCCAAAGTGCAAACAAAAAGAAAAGAACACACTACAAAAGAAACTTCGATCCATTGAAACAGAAGATAAAAAAGGATTCAGAGGCGATTTTGTCTTTCATTACGATGCTGTTTACATTTGGAAAGTATCGGCCTAGCATACCTCAACACTCCTTCAGCTAGCAGAGAATGAATAAGAGCTGCCGTAACAAAAGAAAATGGCGAATCTTGGTGTTTTTTTACTTACGTAAGCCAACACAGTGTTTGTTTTTCCTCAAAAGGATCAAACTGGGCTCGCTCTCTTACGGAGCATTCAATATTTGCTCAATTCATTCCTTCTTATCAGATTAAGTCAAGTCTGAACAAAAAGGTTGAAGAATCAAACACATTGTGTCCGCAGATCCTTTCTTTGGATCGGATCACCGAAAACTTGATATTAGACTTCTTTTTTACGAGGCTAGCTGTGAAGAAACAGATGTGTGATAAAGACGGGTTTGTGGACTTGACTTGTTTGGCCTGATGGAATCACACGCCTGAAGAAACCAGAAGCGTATTTATGGAAATCGGGTCTTTGTTTGCATACTTTTTTCCCCGTTGCCATTAAACGGGAGGAATATTAAGCACTTGTTAAGAAAATAATGACGGAATAAAATCATAACTATTTTTCCCATTTATCAGAGTTTCGATTTTAGAACTTAGTAAACGGCTATAAGCTTAATACTTTTTTTTGTCAAAAAGCCATATTAAAATCTGTTCCCTATAAACGTATTTCAGAAAATGTTCTAGCATTTTTTTAAAATATTATATAAAATTAAATCATTCTAATGACATAAAACTTGCGCAGCATGATTTGTTATCGTTTAAAAATTTATGAGATTACATATAAATAAAAAGACTATGAATAATTTAATAAAAAATTAAGTTATCAATTCAAACTGCTTTAATTAAAATTTACCTTTCGTCATTATTCTAAATATAATTATTAAAACAAAATGTTGCAATTTAATGAATTTAATACGAACTTTTTGAAAATCGTGCATTGATATAGAATCAAATGACTTTGTCGTGTAACGTTAAAGAAATTTATAATTGTGTGAGTTTTTTCATTCTGATTAACATTATGCATTATCTATAAGAATAACATTTCAGCTATGTCTCTAAACAAAATTGATATTTCAGGATCGTAAAAATGTTCATTTTAACATTAAAATTACTAACTTTTGATCGATACATTCGGCTTAAAATTTCTTCATTGAAAAGTGAAAAGAAGTTCATGTAATTTAATTCCTTTTTTTAGGATAAGTATTAAATAAAAGTGTAAAAATGCATCATTTCTCGTTTATTATAATTTAGTTTAAAACGGTTGAAAGAACTTTGTTCAATTTTACAATTTGATTTTTTTTAGTTTTAAGTATTTTAATATAAAAGTCGGAGTCTCTGTTTCTGCCATCTTGTTTCTTTATTTTTGCAATTTTTTTGTTGAAAGATTAAATTTAAGAGCATATATATTTATATATATAATAATATTTATATTGAGTAACACGCCAGCAGGGATGACATTTTTTTAAAAATTAATCTGGTTTATAAAAATTCTTACATTTCTTACCAGATTTTTATTTTATTTTTACATTGCATAATGCAAACTTTAAAAAAAAAAAAAAAAAAAAAAAAAAAAAAAAAAAAAAAAACTTTTTTTTGTAAGCAAACTATGAAGGTTACTGTTCAAGAGCAACATTTGCTATAATTATACAAAAGATTGATTGCACCATGTTTCGACAAAAAATTCCAATAACTCGATCCCTAACTATCACACATAGCATATTGTGGAGAAAAATTATTGTCTATATTATTTTTAGGAATTAAATTCGTGGGTGTTACTACATAAATAAAAAATATAAGAAAGCGTATATGTAAAGATTAGTAGCGAATCCTTTGAAATACTGACAGGTGATTGCATTCTAACATAATCCTATAATTCTTCTTCCTATAAAGATTTCTCTTCTTTGTAAACATAAAAAAGCAAGCTTACATGTATTTTCTTAATGAGTCTAAAAATATCCGGTTTTTTCAAAACAAAGTATATTTTTTTTTTCTGTCAGGTTTTTTAAACATTCAAAGGATTTTAATTTTTGATAAAAGAAATTGTACTTTTAATCTAAAAAGTATTTAAAAAATTTGTGCTAATATATTCTTATAAAATAAAAATAAAAACTTACCCTTAAAATTTAATAACAATTAATCAATAATTAATTTGGAACTAAGCTTGCATGTTTATTTTCAGAACTGAATAAGTGATAATAACTCGAAATGAATTTTCTATTGTTGAAAAATTACATTATTTTGCTTAAATTATAAATAATTTATGTAATTATACTTGACAAATGAATTAAATTTGATTTAGCTGGAATAGTTGAATTAATCACATATTATAAATTTTCTTTCGGCGTTTAAGAATTTAAATTTGAATTTAAACAACAATTTCTTAGTTGCATAAAATTAAAACAATCGAATCCAGTGTATTATATAGCAATATACATTTTTATATCATGGCAAATTCATTATTTTTCGGTTATTCTTTTCTTTTTGTTTTTCATGTATAGTGAATTATGCAGTATTCCACATTCTGTTTTAACCGATGCACTTTCGGAATGATTGGAAGTCATGAAACCAAGACTGTTCAAAATCTTTGTTATTCGGCAAACTGTTTTAATCATTCAAGTTATTTAGAAATCATAACAACCGAGTTCACTATTTAATTATGCAAATTACTTTAAAAATATTTTTTTACAATTAAACAATTTATTAATTTAATGATTTTATATTTAGATCTATTATGAATTTACTGTCAAACATCATCTGTTTTTGTGCGGAAAATTTAGTTTAGTATATTAAAATAATCAGTTTTAATGTAAGCATGTGAAATACCATTCAGTAAATATTCTATAAAAAAAGTTTATTTCTTCGGTTTTTTAATATTGATATTTACATTCTTATTTTGTATAACTGTAGTAATACTATATATTTTATTTAAAGCTCTAATATTTAAATTTCCTTTCAGTACTGGCATGTTTTAATAATCTGAAAAATATCCAAATCAGATTCCTAATATTATTTTTTCTTGTTCACATAAACTCATTCAAATAAGGCATGTGTTCATATATCTGAATTTTAAAATGTTAAGACGAAATAATTAAAGGGATTTTCAGTTCGAAATTCAAACTTCACCAGTTTTATTGAAGTTTGTTTTTTTCGTAAAGCTGTTCATTAGAATTGATAAACCATTGATGAACCTCTAAACAGTTCTGCATCTATTGATAGTTTTATAAGAAATGAATTTAATAAAAAAATGCAACATAAAATATATTATTATTGTATTTTAAAAAATTAAAACGATAATTTTAGAAAAATATTGACTCACAAAGGCGGAAGCACACAACACGGTTTATAAAACATTGCTGAAATCCGGTATACACACGATGGAAGTCGTTTGACTTGTGGAGACATAAATGCGGTTTTGTTCACTTGAAACCTACAACATTAATCGTGTTGGGGGGGGGGGATTAGATTATAAACAAAGGGGCGGGGTTCAAAGCGCTTATAAAGGTTGAGCTGGAGGTAAATAGTTCAAACATTTTGAATAAACAATGGTTGTGCAGTATGTAGAATCTTTGAGTCTTCTCTGAATCTTTGCTATCATAAATTGTTCTAATACAATGCCTTCCCAATTACCAATCACACATATTCACTTGAAGACCAATCAATCATACTAAACATACACTGAGCAAGTTCAGCATCTTGCTTTTATTATCTAAAGCAACCATTCATAGAGCTCATTTTTTGGTAGGTATCACATAATATAAAAACACGAAGCGACATCCACCTTGCTTCCGATTCCAGGAATAATATACATTGAGAACCAACGACAATAGAAGTGCTGATGACTTCACAAGACAAAAATACTTTGTGAATTTGCACATTTTTGAATCCCATCAAGCAACAGTTTGGTGACATAACATCAAATATCTTTAATAGATGCACACAGAACAGCAGAACCAATTGGGAGACATCAGCGATTCTTGAAGACAATGATAAGGTAGAGCACTAACACTGAAGCATAGTGCTGGAAGATGTCTGCCCGTAGAGTCGAGGCCACTGCCGAGTTGAAAGAGGAAGACACGCTGCTGCCATCCACCACTGTTTCGGCAATTAGACCTTTAGTCCTTTGAACCACTTCTTCTGAATAATTGCTGTAGCCCACAGTATTTCTAGCAGCAATGCGAATGGAATAATCACTCTCAAAGCTCAAGCCATGGATCACAAATTCATTTCCTGCATAACAGAAAAAGATTGAACGATAAAACTAAAATTATTAAGCTTCTATCGGAATTATTCAAAATCGTATGATTTCAAAGAAATAATTCTTTTTTATCAAAGAATGAAAAGAGTATTCTTTTCCTTGCAGCACACAAATACTGTATAATATTGCATTACATTGATCAATATTCTCAATATTTTATAATATTGGGAAATATTGTATAATATCATATAATATCGAATAATATTGGGAAATATTGTATAATATCATATAATATCGAATAATATTGGGAAATATTGTATAATATCATATAATATCGAATAATATTGGGAAATATTGTGCTACCTAGGATACCAACAGGCTGATGAAATTATTTGTGTGAAATATTGATTTGAAATTCTAAGTAAGTGCTGACTAAAAGTTTTTGTTAATTGGTAAGTAGAAAATGACTTTTTAAAAATATATCAACCATATGATTAAAATTACTAAATTGAAAGGGCGCTAATATAATTTTTGTTATAAATATTAAAAAAATTAAATAACTGATAAGTTATCATAATTAAAGCAAGGAAAAAGCATACACATAAAAACTTGCTGAACATTTAAAATTTATTTTTATCAAGAAAATCAAAATTTTTTATAGACAACAGCTATAAAAAAACCCTTTATAATTCTTTAAAATTAACAAAATCGACAAAATCAGTTTTTGAGATTTTAGATTAAAATTTGAATCATTAAAATAAGAAGTGCAAGATAAAGTAAGCAGCACTGTAATATTACTTTCCATATTAATATGTTACAATATAGTTATCCATAATTAACTATATCTGGTGAATGTATTTACATATAAATACCTTTAATATTTTTTTTGATAGAATTTCTGAACGTGAATGCATAAGTACAAGAAAAGAAATATAATATTTTTTTTTTGAAAAGACGTGGGAACACACAAGGGAATAAAATAATTAATATAACAATTAACTGTATATAATATTTCCTTGCATGGATTTGAATGGCATTACGAATAATAGTTGCACATTTTGTGTTAAAATCCATCTTAATATATAGGAAATCGAATATGCGTTTTTGAGAAATATCTTTTATTGTTGATGAATTTAGTTCTGAATTGGATATAGATCAATACCTGGTATATAATATCTATGCTGTGTTTTATTTGCATGGCTTCTTTTATTCAAGAGTTTTTATATTTACACACACGCAGACAGACTGTCTTTTTATTTGACATCTATAGTTCAGATATATAGAAAACTTATCAAATTTCATCATGCTATATCTAAATCTTCTCTTACTCTATCTGAATCTTCATATTCATATGCACAGCACATATAAGATTTCAAAAATGAATCTTAAAAATTCAGGTAGAACCGAAGCATTGAAATTTCATAAAAATCTAGAGTGCACTTTTTTTATCGATCAAACTATCTTTTAACTTTTCTCTTCGTATATGTGGAATAAACGAGCTGTTATTTAAAAATAATAAAAACTAAATCATTTTTAAGTAATTCTTTTAATGATTCCTGACTAATCAATGCTGGGGAATTATAAATGTACATGGACCAAAGAATGTATAGTTTTTTAGTTTATTGAAAATGTAAAAATTATTATCCATAAAATGTTATTACATTTCTTAAACCCAACTTTGAAATGTTTAGAAATCAAAGATTTCATTAAGAAATCGAATTTATTTACTACTTCCACTAGACATTTAAAAGATCATACAATGAGCAATTCCGTAAAATGTATTGAAGGAATCTGTATTTAATGAATTAAATTAAAATCAAAGGATCTTATTTATTTTCTTAATGAGGCAATTAATTTAATTATGTTCTTGATTTCTTTATAAAATTTTAATTATTTTCTAAATGGTATTCCAAGTGCTAATTCTCTCCCGCTAATAAGAAAATCCTAAAGATGGAATCTCATTAAACTTCCTAAAGTATGGCGAAAAAAGATTTTACAGGTTGGTTCACACTCAGCCAATTATAAGACGGTCAGAAGGTAGCGTATGCAGGGAAAGAGTGAAAAATGCTGTTCGATCCATGGCAAGTACTTATCCTGAGGGGACAACAAGAAGCCGTAGTGCTGTATTTTTTTCTTACTGCATATGCGTTTGTAGAATTTTTTAGGTTAGAATGTAGTAGGTTTATTTTTGGCTGAAAAAATTGATCGCTTGTCATAGATTAATTCTGACATTTTTTTTTTTTTGTACTTTCTGATACGGGTTTGTATTTTTTTAAATTTTATTTGCAATTTTTTTCTATAGTTTTTCCAAATTTAGGTATGCTGTTCTTTTTTTTAAATTTTACCATGTTAATTTATGTAAATATCCTCCGTTTTAATACGATTTGTGGCTAAAAAGATAAATTCAGGGACACCAAAACGGCAATTTATTGCCAAACATGGAATGCCTGAATCTACCTCCTGAAATTATGACAAACATAAATCAGTCCCTTTTTGCGTATGATTTGTCTTTCTAATTGTCTTTGTAAACCCACCTTAACGATTACCAAAAGGAAAAAAAAAATTACGAAATAATTTCTTCTTTAATTTAAGAATTTTTCCTTTTCAAAAGTTCCAAGAAATGATATTGCACATATATTAACTCACCATCACTTGCTTGGTGGTACCTTGCTTGATGCCAGTCAGTGTCCGTAGTCAGTTTCCATTCGATTCTGTATTCCAAGATGGGGAGAATGGAATGGGGTGGGATTGCAAATTTTATAATTAAGATGCCAGGCTCGTCACTCCACACAGTGAATTCCGGGGGAGCAGGGACAACTAATAATGAAGAGAAAATAAAAGAATACATGATATAAAATTATTGCTCTATCTTAGAGAGATAATAATTTTCAATACGATAATTAAATCAGTTCCCGTATTTGCACAAAATTTATTTAAAAAAAAGTATTATATTATTTAACGATTTACGAAATTACTTCTTATTTTATGTGTTATTATAAATATTAAATGTATTATAGTCATATTCATTTATTTAAAATACTAAATAAGTGCAAAAGTCCAGTGCACACAAATGATACGAGTTGAAGGGGGATACAAAATCTGTAGAAGCAATAAGCAGCTTGAAGTCCGTTGACAACATTTGAGAAACACAAATATCCTATTCTGCTTGATTTTTCACCAAGTTTCGTGAAATATTCTGAATAAAGACATATTCGGCGCTTTTCGACGTTGGAGATCTATATGTAGTGCCCAAAATCATCAATATACTTTAAAGCATCTTGCTGTTAATTGCCACTGTTACTCAAATCACATATGCTCTCTAAATGTTCTCTTAAAATTTATCAAGCCATATCTCAAATATAATCATGGTAGTCAGCATTTCTGATATTTCAAGTGATGATTTTATTCATTGCAATAGGTTAAAAAAAATTCGCAAATTATAATTTTAAAGCAAAATTAAGCTATAACATCCTGTTTTACTGTGTCCAAAAATTTAGATAAAGAATTAATGTATTATAATCTTAATTTATTGAAATATCTAATATAGATCGACATAAGTTTCTAAGCTATATCTATGAATAATAATACTTATTTAATTATTCCATGGTCATAATATGTAGTGAGCCACTACTATCACTGTCATTGAGTATATCTGACGAAGATGAAGATTTACAATTTACATTTTTATACTATCTGATGAAGATGAAGATGAAGATTTACAATTTACATTTTTATACTATCTGATGAAGATGAAGATGAAGATTTACTATGTATTTTTCTATACTTATGAAAGGAAATGTTTGTGTCGTGTGTATCTCAGTGTCCGCGGTATCCAGTTAAATTCATCACATTTAAAATAACGTAAGTTAGAATGCAGGTAGGCGTGATCGTAACGTATTAGCATTCCAGCTTCATTATCTTTTTTTCATTTTCTTTGTTACATTTGGAACATTTCTTCCGAATTTAGAATTAAAACGATCGAAATGCAATTTTTATTGATTTCTGTCAATTTTGTCCTGACAAATATACAAATTGTCCTCTCACACTTCCAAAGTAAAATATGCAAGCATTTTCTTTTTTCCCTGGATTCTTATTGGGTTATCATTAGGAATTGCAATACTGGTATACCGGGATACCGAGTACTGGTATTTTTAGCCATTTGTACAATTTTGTAATACCGGTATTCACAAGTTTAAATACCGGTTTTTCGGTATTTGCTAGAAATTTTTAAAATTGTATCCACTATATGTTCAGGTATCGCGAAGGTAGCAAAATAGTATACGTTTTTGTTTTTATGTCTCCTTAACGGGCGAAATTAATTAGCTAATTAATGGCTTAATTAATTGCTAAAATCTAAATTAGCGAAACATGGATTATCCCTGAAAGAAAATATTGTATCCATAACGACTCATGGAGCAACAATTATGAAAAAAGTTGGAAAGTTGATTGGTGCAAATCAGCAGTTGTGCTATGCTCATGGAATTCAGTTAGGAGGAATAGATGTATTGTACCAAACAAAATAAAGAACAGTAGAATCCAAATACTGTGGATATAGAAATTTCGGATTCCAACTTTGAAAAGAGTAAGAGTGAGAATGATATTGACAATGAAGACAATGACAATGTAATTGTTGAAGAAGATATTGCTAATGAGGATGAAATATTCACCTATCAAGAATTGCTTCCTGTAATTTATAAAGTTCGAAAAATTATTAAGATATTTAAACGTTCCCCTATAAAAAGGATATATTACTAAAATATATACTAACTGAAATTAAAACAGAATATATGTTAATATTAGATTCTAAAACACTTTGGAACAGTTTACTCCTAATGATGGAACGATGTTTGAAACTGAGAAATCCAATCCAAAAAGCAATAATCGACTTAAACCTGTGAATTAATTTTTCAGAAAGTGAATTCGACTTAATATCCAGAACTATATCAGCTCTACTTCCAATAAAACTGACTATTGAGGCATTATGTCTGAGAGATTCTAATTTATTAACAGCTAATGCAAAAATAAATTTCATGTTGCAGTCATTGAAAGAACAGCATACATCACTATCTGAAGAGTTATATATTGCATTGAAAAATCGCACAGAAGAAAGGCATACCGAAATAAAAAATGTCTTATGGTATTTACATAATTATAATGATTTTAAAAATGAAAAATAAAAAAATAAAATAACCAATTCAAATCTGATTAAGTTTAGAGTACATTTTCTTAAACTTTTTTACCCACAAACCTATCCACATACAGAAGAATTCGGTTCAATTATCGAAGATTATGATGTCACTACTGTCGATAGTAAAAAGGAATTGTCTCTTGAACAAAAATTAGAATTAGCGATAAATAAAAAAAAATTCAACGAACCAAAATGCAATCCAGAAATCAGCTATATCCAAAATCATCCGACGAGAAATCGATTTATTTGAAGATGAGGGATTTGGAGGTAAATACTTGGAAAAAGTATATCGCACATTGCTAACAGTATCCCCAACTAGCGTAGATGCCGAAAGAGAGTTTTCGACAGCTGGTAATTTTTACACAAAATTACTTTTCAGGCTTAATGACAGTACAATTGATGCATTATGTTTTATAAGATCACATTTCAAAAATTTGTAATAGTATCACAGACTGAATAATGATATTTATATATATATATATATATTTTTGTGATTTTAATAAATAAGGTGTTTTTTTTACTTTTTTGTGATTATATACTGTAATAATTTATAAGTTACAAATAATTTTTTGTGAAATTTACACTCTCTAACAAAACCTGCAAACAAAACAAAGAAAACACCTGTGTTTTCTTTCTTTTTCTAAAATTTCTATTACCGGTATTAAGTTTTAAAAAATATCTAATACAGGTATTGAAATTTTGGTCCGGTGTTGCAATCACTAGTTATAATGTTAAAAACTTTTCAATTTTATCTGTTTAAGTAAACAAATGAAAATTAATATTCATGATATGTATTTTTCATGAAAATTTATTTCAATACGAAATTTAAATTCTAAATCATATTTTGTAAAAAAAAAAAAAAAAATCCTAGTTTCAATATTTTTTTTATCTTTTTTTCATTTTTCGTTAGTCGTTTGCAATTCAAAGCTCATTATCACAGGTAATAAAGATTCTAAAATGTGTGAATACTTGTAAAAACTAATGTTATTTTTAAAATTTAGTTGACATAATTTAATTTTATGTTATATCAAATATTATATATATATATATATATATATATATATATATATAGAGAGAGAGAGAGAGAAAGAAACAGTTAGAGAGAGAGAATAAAAAAAAATTGTAAGATAATAAAAATATCAAAAGTATAATTAAACGAAAATGCTTTCACTAACACCTAAACCTGGAAATAAATAATAACCACTTTTTCAATAACAATTTGCAGCTAATTATTTATGATTTCATTTACTTTTTGAAAGAAATGCTGCAATAATTATAGTTCTGAAATTAATAAGGGAATGCGTGAAATTACTTGCAATGCAATTTAGTTTAAAACATTTGCAATTAACATTCATTTATGTACTTAAATGGGACATAGGTACTCCAGTAACTTAAATAAAATGAAATAAATTTATCTGTAAAATGTAATCTGTTTGCATTTTATAACTATTACGATAAATGAAAATTTAGGAAATGAAGTGATTGGTGTGATTAATTACCAGCGTGTTATTTACTTATTAGTTAAATATTATAAAGTTTAAAGTCTCGGATTGTATTCGAATGAAAATTGAGCTACTTGCTTTGCTTGCTCATTTGTGACAGATCTCACATAAATTCTACAGCCCAGCCTTTACTTAAGTATCTGTGAATAAAATAATTCAGGATGAATTTGAAATATTTTGAAAATATAAAAACAACAAGTTTACTGTTGTCATAACATATTGAATTTTGAATCCATAGAATAGAATAAAATGACTGTGCATATCAAAAAAATATGTAAATAAAGCATTGCATATTTCCTTATCTGTTTAATGATCTGAAGTTTTTCTTATAGAATAAGATTTATTAAAATATATTTTAAAAGAAAATATTTCCAGCAAATAGTCAATTTTTAAAACTATTATTATTTACAATACAACAACATACATACAACAACACAAGAGCAGTTAATTTATTCTCTAAAGCCATAGTGATAATCATCACACTAATTTTCGGAATACTTCATCGGTTATTTTTTTCTATGGAATAAAATAAGTGATTAAGGCTAAAATATCGATTTTGTAAAGGTTAAAATATCTATTTTATAAAAGTTAAAATGTAGATGGACATCGTAAAAAATCCTTCTCAAGAAAATGAGAAATGATATCAAAATACTTTTTCTAAGCGAAATAAACGATGAGTAAATAAAATTTAGACGGCGCTAAATCCAATCTTGTGCTTCACAAACAGAATATTTGCTCAATTTCATTTATTTACTAAACACGACCTGTTGCTAGCTTATAGTTTTGGAGCTGCGACTCAGGGAGTTTTTTTCGCTTCCTTTTTCCTGTACTGGCTATTTAAGAAGAGTTTGTGATTTTGTTTTTTTCGACACGTGACTTGGTTTAGAAGGCTTGATTTTTGCCAGCTGCTGAATGCAATGAGAATCCTGGAGAATGCATTACTTCAGAATCCAATGTTGCTAGAATTTTGAACGATGCATTACAATCTTTTATATATTACAGGAAATAATTATAAGGGAAACAATAAAATTAATGCGAAAATAATCAGAAAGAGCTTGTTTAGTTTAGTTTAGTTATATTAAGGTCATTTAAAAGCCACATTTGGGCTATTTTGGGACGGACCTCCTAACTTTGAGCAACGATCAGCTAACGAGGACGACGCCTGAGCCGTCACCCCTTACTCTAAGTTTCTATAGCAGTGTGTGGACGTATGGTCCGACGGATTTAACGTGCACTAGACTGTGCACTGTGCTGACATGACCGTTCTTCGGTAGAATCCGGTTTCGAATCTGGAACCCTTCAGTTCCGAGAGAAGCCTAGACTTTACTTCGAGGTCAGGTCGGCCCTGAATCAAAATAAGGTAAAAAGTAGAAAATGAAAAAAAAAAAAATTATAAAGAAAACTGTTCAATAACGAAAATTTAGGTCATTATATATTTAAAAAAAATTATTTATAGAAAAAAGAATCAGGCACCTTATTCTCTTCAAATAGGAAATTCAAAACTGATAACAAGATTGTTAATTACAAAATAAACCGAAAATACTTCGAAAATGCAATTTTTCCTATGCAAATTAAGGAAAAAATCAATCGCATGAAAGGAAAATAAACTGTCATTTCAATTATTGAACAACTTTTGATTTTTGATTTTTCACAAAATTGATTTTAACCAGTTAATGTCACATAAAATTCGTCTAAAATAATTATGACACTTAAGCAAATGAATTCAACAAGTAAAAAAAAAATATATTCTTTGAATAATAATCGTCAAAAAAGAATCAAGAGAATTTGGAACAAAATCAATATATGCATTCCAGCCAAATAATTTCAAATAATTACGAATTCGCCACCTAAGGAGTTCATTAAAATAACTTCGCAATCATTAAGTCTACAAAATATTTATCAAACAATTGACAAATGCTCATTCTTTTCTTAGAATTTTTCAAAACCCAGTTATTTTCTCCTGTAATTATAATGTATAAAATGCTCGTGCCTCATTATTCTGAAAAATAAAGAACTGGAAGCTGCCGCTTAAAGTCCTTTTCTGATCTAAATTTTAATTACCCGCGACGCTAACAGGCAGCACAGCGTTAGATAATCAATTATTCCAAAGTACCTTTCATTTAATTGATTTTTGAAGCAAACTAATATAGTGAATGCTCCTGGCTGGCTTCTTAATTGAAACAGAATTTTCGACGTGGAACAATGCTTTTATACGATTAAGCTCAATTCTCTTATTATTTCGGATTCTCCGAGGGTTTGCTTTTCAAAAGGCAGCAAAGCGGTTTATTGGTGAGAAAAAATAAATAAATAAACAGGGAAAGGTTAGACAGCGGAAATGCCAGAATCATTTACGCCTATCCCGAGTTTTAACGTATTTATGTGTAAGTAAAATAAACGGAAGGAATTATCTTGATGATATATATAGCTTTCTGGAATTAGAAAGCTAATATTGTGAATAAAGAAGACACTGTTTAGTAATCCTGCTGCGTTTCAAAAGTTTGGATGAGAAAATCTTCTTCTAAAGTGGATTGCGAAATAGGATGCGTGTGTTTTGTTAAGGAATTAAGCTAATAGGAAGGCTTAACAGACTATTTCAAAGCATTTATCGATATATGGGTATTGGGCGTTTTTAAGGGGAATTGAAATTTCTATTAAGGATTTATAAGCTTCAAGAATATTTTGCTTAACTTCTTACTGTCCTTTTTATCCTATTAGTCAGTGGATCAAATAAAATCATCTTCGCAATATGACTTTTATCCTTCAATGAACGTTTGAGATAAGACTAATTAATTAAAATAACTTCATATTATTATTTATTTACTTTGTGTAGCTAATTAATCGATAAAATAATAAAATGTAAATTTATTTATAAATTATATAAAATAAATTCATCTTTTTCTGATATTTTTGCATTTGTAAGAGATAACAGAATATATATAACAGTTCCATTTTATTTCATTTATTTTTTAAAAAAAATCTTCATTTTCCCGAAAATATTATTTTAACTATTCGTTACAGATGTTAATATATTAAAACGCATATTAATTTAATAACAATTTATTATATTTTTGACTATCATATTAACAATTAATTTGCTGCAGCCCTTCATCTGAAATCAGTCCTTCCTAAATACTTCGATACTAATATATCTCTATTCATACATTTTTTTAAAAAAAATTCTTTGAATTAATTGAAAATTTGAATGTAAATTTATGGTAAGAAAGTAATGAAGATTCACTTTTGATAGACAATTCTATGAAAAGCGAATTTAAACTAATAAAGATAGTTAACTTTCCGAAATTAATTGAAAATCAAGCAACAAAGAAAAAATATAGCATACTTTTAAATTCTCAATTAGAAGTTAACTTGCATTATTCTTCGAACATTAATTTTCTGCAATTTCAACAGCTAACGAAAAATTAACTTATAGAAAATAGATAGAGTTATGTTTGCAGTTATTTTAAAAGTAAAGAGCATTCAATGGTGTCTTTATAGCATTCAATTACTTCGAAGTACTTAAACAAATTATCTTATTTTATTTGCCTCGCATAATTAGCTGGGGATATTAATTATGCAGATAAAGTAAAAAAAAATCTTTACTTTAAAAGGAAGTGTAAACTAATTAAGCTATCTTACAGAAACACGTGTGTTGCAAAATATTTTGGCATGAGAAGAATTTAACAAACTGCTTTAATTTGAACTCAGATTAATTTAGGTTAAATTGGAGTTTCTTTTAAAGTTAAATAAGGACTGTTTAGGAATTTCTCTGAACTTCGTTCCTACGCAGGCGGTAGAACATTAAGCATCTTCTGATTGAACTATCGCATGATGCATCATTTGTGATATTGAATTTTAAATTGTGTTGAGACTTAACAAGTTTAATTATGTTTTTAATTTATTTTTGCTTGGTTTTATATTTTCATTTCTATTTCCCTGAGTATGTTTTACATTCTAATTTTCCGATTTATTTCTATTCGCCCTGTGGAGAAAATAGATTGTTGCGGGAAATAAAAAAAGATTAAAGTTTAGTCTAATCGAGTTATTTTTTTTCGAAGTTTTCGCTGTTGTTTATGGAGTCATTGACTCCACGTCTCTGAAACTCTATTTAATTTGAATTATGCAAAAATTTAAAAAAATAATTCTATAATTAATATTTTAAAATATTGCATTACATATTTTTTGTTAAATTTTAATTGTTATTAACATTAGTGTAATTCCGCAATATCTAAACCAAGTAAACACTCATTAAAAGATTGTTTGGATTTTTCTTATAAATGTTTTCCAACATTTAATATTATAACATTTAACATTTTTAATATTCATATTTTTAATATTTTTTTGTAACTACATGATTTCAAGAATGAATTGTGTTTCCAAACTAAATTCCAATACTGTTTACAAAAAGCAAAAAAGAAAAAGAAAAATGGAGTCATTTTTGACTCCATGTCTCTGGCCGCGTGAGGAAATTAATTCACCCAGTTACGGGTTAACTTTTAACAGGGTAAGCATAAAAAAGGTAAACATAAATATGATGCATCCATGAAGTGAAATTGGTCAAAAATATGATAGATATTAAAAGTTTTAAAAATTGAAACCAAATATCAATAAATTATTGAGATTATTTTTGTTTATCCGAGTAAATATAAAAAAAAAATATTTAAAATAAATAGTTGCTTCAAATTATGCTTATTTCACATAACATGTTTGTATAATTGATTATATATCATAACTTGAATAAAATCTTTAAAATATTTTCAGTTGTTGTGATTAAATTATTTATGATAAATATTATTGATTTTTATTTTATTTAAACAAAATTTTTCATATTTATTAAACATACCTTCTACAAAAATATTTAAAGGACAATCATATAAAATAATAAGTAAATATGAAATAATTAATCGTGGATTTCAAAAATTTTAAATATTTAACCAATAATCGTACATAAAAAAAATGTGAAAAGAATATTACCGTTTCTTGGATAAATACATTTAATTTAGAGAATCATATTTAATTGCAGTTTTTTTTTGTGTGTAAATCGATAGAATTTTCACAAAATTTGAGCAAAAATGCAAAATCTTCTATTTATGTATTTATTTTTATATGTACCCAAATCATTATTGGCAGGAGGTAAAAATGATAAAAAAAATTAATTAAATATAACACTGTGTAATTACAATCAATCATTCCAATAAATATTAAAATTTATTCTAAATTAAATAACATATAATTTGATTTCTGAAATTCTGAAACTAAGCTACCAAAATTTTAATCTGAAGAGTATGATAATGTTTTCATATTATAAGAATATATATATAATATTTGCTGATATCTTCAAAAGAGTTTCAAATGCTTGTTGAAATATATAGGTATAATAAAACAGTTAAAAATTTTGCATATTTATTTCTCAGTAGATAATAGATTTAACTAAAATACTTCTAAAATATTTAATATAAATCAGCTTAAATCCAAATAGAATATTGCATTTTGAAATCTGCATTTGAATCATTAAACAACTTGATTTAAATTACATGAAATTAAACATTTACCTTTATACATTTTAGATCTTTTAATTCCTGGTATATTAGGATTAAAAATAAAAACTAAAGCCATAAGGAAAATTAATACATTTCGGTCTTTGAAAAAGACTTTTAAAGTAATGGTGAAGAGAAATAACTTAGACAAATAAACGTACTTACTATTAAATTAAATATACTATTCACAGGTTATCATATTCACCTCTATGAATTAACAGACACATATACAGATTTGTAATATTATTTCCCAATGTATTGTATTTCGTGAATTTATCGGAATTGCCAAAAGCTCTAAAAGTTACTAGTAACAAATAGTGATTTGTGTAATCACTAGATTACTCTCAGAATTATGATGATGAAAATTTTTTGAAATAATTTCCTGTCGCAAATTGTTTAAAGCGTTGTTTAAAATTAAATGTTTGCGATTCAGAGACATTCGAATTCTTTCAATAAAACTTAAGACACCGCACAATGGATGCTTTGCTATGTTAAAAAACATGAGCATGAGTATTTAAAGTAAATTTAAATATTTATTTGCCACAGTAGGCCTGTTCTATTAAATGATGAGAGATGTAATAAATGTTTAACATAAACTACATTAGAAATGAGATATATATTTAATAATTGCGTTATTGACATTAGATAGCAAATCCAGAATATATTTGGTTTAAATCTGATGTAGAGATTTTTAACTTTTATCTAATAAAATATAAATAATTAAAACTATATAAAATGCTAATAAAAATAATCACATTTGCAACACGTGGTTACTCGAAATAGTTTTCAATATAAAGATAATCGAAAAATAAAAACAAATCGCCAGAATTCATGAATTTTAATAACATGTTTATATTTTCAAAAAAAAAAAACTTATCATGTTCCTAACTACGAAATTTCCGTTTTTTGTTGCAATGATATCAAAATAAAAATGTATCTTTCAGATATTACCTGGTCAATTAGATTCAAGATATTATGTTCTCTTATAAATTATTTAGGCATTAACCAACCAATCTAATAAGAAAAAGAATAAGAACAGGTGCATGACTCATTTACTGCATGATTCATGTTTCGATTTTCATTAAAGTACAAAAGGAAGCCTACATAATTAACCAGGTTCCGTAGTTCCGTATTAAATATTCAGATAGATTTAAAAGAATGCAGTAATAAACTGCTATTTTTTTTTCTTAATGTCAATTTTAGAGGTTGCTAATGAAAACTCAAAACTTACTTCCTTCAACTAAAGTTATCTTTCTCTTTACTTTCCCCATGGTGTTGCTAACAACACAGTGATAATCCCCAAACACGGATGCATCTTTAATTTTAACCTGAAAAAAAAAAACATGACAAATGTTAAAAATAAAAAATTCTATTAGATAAGTACTAAATTCTTACAAATGAGACATACAATCATTAGAATAATTTATAAATACATATAATATGGATATAGTACATTAATAGATACAGACAAAGTAATTTCAACTAATCCTTTAGAATTAAAATTACAAATTACAAAATAATTAACAAAGAAAGATTCAAATATATTCACAACTGGATAAATTAAAATAATTCAACAAGTGATTGACAATGTCCCCACTGAATAAATAATTCTGGTAAAAAAACAATTCGATAATTGAAAATTTTAAATAAGAAATCTTTCAACATAGGAGAAGGGGCTTTAAAGATTTTTAACGAAGGTAATATTAAGTAAGCTAATATTTAAATTAGATAAATTATTTGAATCATTAAAAGAATTCTCTTATAATGTTTTAAATATTTTGATTTTCAACGGTTTTTTTCCTCCTTTCCTCTGATAATGAAATAAGAGAATTCAAAGGCCTTTAAAACCTACATATTTTGAAATAAATAAACAATCTACATATATTTCAATAAAGAACAGTTTGTTGAATAGAAATCATGAATTAAATCATTATTTTGATAAGATAATAGAAATTATCTAACCAATCTCAGAAAATCCTTAAATAAATTGCTTAGCATATTTTAAAGAGGTTATTAAAATGGCTTAACATTACAATAATGAATAAATTAGTAAATATTTTCATGCGATTTCAACAAAATTAAGAATGAATATTTTAAGCAAATTTTTAAAGATTAATACAAATTATGCCATTCATTCAACCCTGTAATTCAAGATATATAAATATATTTATTAACCATATTAGATTAGATTAAAATATTAGATATGTTTTATTAACTATCTTCAAACAGGCAAATATGAAGTAAAATCCATACCTGAATCTTTTAAACAATTTTTTTTAAGTGATGAAAATTACAACACCATTGTGAGCACATATATTTGTTTTTTATTTAATGAATTAGATGGGTTTCAAGATTACAAAAAACTTCGTTTAAAAATAAAAAAAATCAATAAAGATTACAAAAAAAAATCCCTATCTTTTATATGAATTTTATAAAATGTTTTTAAAAAGCATGTGTTAAAAAAAAAAAAACTTCTTACTAAAGATTTTAGAAATCCGCAATCAAACATCTAAAAAATAACAATAGAATAAAGATAAGACAAAATTAATGAGAGAAATGTTCTATCACTTTAATAAATAGCTGTGCTTGGCAATCAGTTTGGAATTTTAATTAAAGCTTCTCTCAGGTATGCACCCTTAGATATTTATTATGAGTGAAGAATATGTTTTCGAAGACATGAAGGTAAGGAATGACAATACTTTATTTTGCAACTAACGTCTTAGGTCACGGAATTGAACACCGATCCATTATTTTATCTGAAAAAGTTTCATTTGTCCCGAATATTGTATTGAGGAGTTTTTCAATTAATTCAATCAAATTCTTCCAAAATTCGACAGTTAATGAACATTGATTGAGATGAATTTTCAAAAACAGTAATATAAATATTATATCCATATTTTTTTCGAAAACTCTTATTAATCTATTTAAAAATTTCCATCAATCAAAATTTTAAAAATTTTTCCATTACAAATATTATAGAGGAGACGGAAATGAGAACAGATTATTCCTGATAAAGTATTTTGTTTGTGATGCAATTCAATGTTGATTATATTTCTTAGGTATATATTTCTAATATATAAGTATATCTTACTAATAGTTTTATATATCAAGAGTAGTTTTGGATATTTGAATCTAATTTATAATTTATTTTTTAGATATTAAAATTTTTTATTACTTGTTAAATTTTAAATTAAAAGATACAATTATTGCAATTAGAAAAATGAAATATACAATAGAAATTAATGCATTTTTAAATAATGAATTGACGAATATAAAAAATAAAAATAATAGACGAACATAAAATTAAAAAAATAAATGAAATATAAATCACAATTGTGTGCTTCTAACAAAATAAACAAAAAAATAAAACATTTATCAATTCTGTAAATGGTGTTAATAATGAAATTAATTATTCGTTTTAACAGCATTGTGTACCAAAATCTGACAAATTATTTACTGCACAGTAAAAATAGAAATTTTCATAAATATTTAAATCTTTCATTGCTGTATTTAAATGCATTTGAAGTTTCCAGTTTGATATTATTCAAAATGTTTAGTATATTCCAGTTAAAATACAAACAAACCTTAAACATTTGCTCAGTAATTCGGAAAAATGCTTTTTCCGTTTGCATCCGAATAAAGTCCTTTTCTAAAGTCAGCTCAGACGCTAACGAGTTCCTGCATGTAAAGGATATGCATGTCTAATCAAAGAATAAACTGCGAGTTGTGTTTCACATAATAATGGGATCAAATATTCATTTCCAGAAGTTGATTCCGCCGAATTTAAAGGGGGTAATTGAGACTAAAGGCTGTGAATGGAAAATTATATTTGAAGATTCCGCGGCAGAATGGGGACGGAAATTGACCTCTGATTAGCCTCGGTGCAATTAAAGATAATGAAAAGGGCCGGAAGGAAATTATTCAAGCAAATATAGATCAAAGCAATGTAAATATAAAACTTTCTACCGCATTTTAACAGAATTAGTGCTTCTTGAATTATTTGAGTAAATTTATTCATAATTATAAATAATTTTAATGTTTCAATACTATTTCATTATTTTTTTGGCATTTAAAATGAACATTTTTGGGAAAAAAAAAATATTATATTTTTCGAAAAACTCTGACACCCAGATTTCGATTATTTCTTCATTTATTTATCCTATAGCTTAAAAACGCAATTTTTGATTATATTTCTTTGCGTTTATCTGCCCGTTTTCTTATATAATTGCCAGCGATTCGCTAGCAAATCTTAACACACTAAACAAAATACATGCCATTTATCATGTGATTCTCTTAATGTAATTGTAAAAAAGAATCAAATGAAATCTGGCAAAAGCCATACATATATTTTCTAAAATTATGAAATTAATCTAAGGAGCAACGTATTTGTAAATTTTATTTTAACACCTGCGTTTATCACATATTCAAAAAACCATTAAGTTCACAATTCGAATCTTCTTTTTTTTTAATGAATGGATGAAGAAAAAAGTAGCATAGTCATTAATTCTTTCCATTAATGTATAAATTTTTAATGATAAAATCATAATCTATATGGATTTAGTGTATATCCTTCCTTCCATATCCTTCATATCGGCGCTTCCTTCCATATCCTTCATATCGCATTTTCATATTTTATCGGCGCACAAACTGAAAGTTACGAAATAAATTGAATTATGACAAATCGTCAATGAAAAACTAAATTTGGGTTGATTTAAGAGATTTGTTATTGATTCATGTTGGAAACATTTGATTGTTTATTATGTAAAAAAGTCATTTTTTTTATTTACGTTCAGCCTTGTTAAATGAAACAGAGATGTTCTTTACTTCTCTTCATATACTAAGTATACAGGACGTATTGTAATCATTAAAAAGAATTCTAACTCGAGATTTTGACGATCTTCTATGTTTCAGCCTTTCTAAATCCTAAAAACACATATTTGACATTATATCTGTTAGTCTGTCTTTTAACACGATAGCCCCAAAACTTTTCGAGTGGTATATGGAGTTATGAACAAATCTGTAGATTTCTATCACATCATGATCGAAATTAATTTAGAGGACATGTGTATTCTATTAGAATACAAGGGAACTCGATGATTACAAAACGCGAAAAAACTAGGTACATGAAATTTAGTGCACACGTTTAGCTTCTAAAATACAAATACATACCAATTTTTAGCCAAATAAATCAAACAGTTGACCGTCTCTCGGTCTGTTCTTTCGCATGCATATAAACACGAGAATTTAAATCAATGAAATTCTGTATGTTATCTCTACAACTTAAATTTTGGTGTGAATTACCTGGTAAAGCCGCGTCCAAAATGCATATTAGTACGACAGATTCAGTAAGAATGCTAAATTCAAGCCAAATAGTATATAATTTCGTAACTATTATTCGCTAATGTCACGCAAGTAATTTGTGGCCTTTCCCAGTGCTCCTAATTTTAGGCAGAGTAAGGAGGATAAGACCATTATTGGAGAGTATGCGAGAAAGTTTAGGGAAGGCCACTCCCTTTTTTTTCATATATATATATATATATATATATATATATATATATATATATATATATATATATATTTGTGTGTGTGTGTGTGATATTATTATTTTGGATGAAGCAGAGTGCAGGTTTGAAGACAGACGAGACGTTGTACTTTTAATTTCGTTTTATTCTCTCTTTAAAATCCATTTCGGGAAAGCAATTTATTTACAAGCAGAGGCAGCGCGAAACAAACAAATAACATAGGATTTCCGGCCACGTGCCGATGGAATTCTATGTTGACCTTTGACAAGGGCAACGGAAGTATCACTTTCATTTGATATGTAGTACTGATGGTGCATTAGTTTTACAGAGGAATTAATTAAACCGAAATTGGAATTGGATCGAGAAATAAGAGAATATTTTTAGAATGAAGTTACTATGGGTTAAATTAAGATAAAATCTTGTAAATTAATTAAATTGAAATTAGAATATATATATATATATATATATATATATATATATATATATATATATATATATATATATATATATATATATATATATATATATATATATATATATATATATATATATTATTTACTTCATTTGTCCTGTTTTTCATTCTCAAAGTATCTGGGAGTCAACCATTCATAATATCCATAACTCTATTCAAATTCATTGATCTATTCTCATGATTTGTATTTTTGTATACTCACGTGATGCGCATGGTTTTTCACGTACATTGGAATGATATTCCGTGTATTTTAGTATGATTTATATGACTTTATTTTAAAGAAATCATTATGTTTTACTATATTTTCTTACTTTCTATTATACGAAGTATGTAAAGAGAAAAATATTGTAATTATCGAAAAATTCGAACTCGAGATTCTGACGAATTTTCATAATTCAAATCGTCCCATGTCCGGAAACAACATTTTCTTTTCGTGAATATGATAACTTCAAACATATTAAATCCAAACGGATGAAATTTGGTATACTGTCTGAGCACAAAACGTTTATATTTTTGTTAAATTTTAAAGATAATCTTTTTTGAGGAATTTGTTTGCCTTGCTATCTGAATATAAGTCAACCCAATAACTGCAGAAAGAACTACTAGATCAACGAAATTCAGTACACGCATTTCTCACACGCATTTTTCAGTACACGCATTCACACGCTAGATCTCTTATTTCAGTATAGTTTAGCATTTCATGTGCTGCTACTTTTAAAATGTGGAAATAAATTCGTCAAGGGATTGACCATAAATTGGTCTATACCTTCACGAGTACGTAAGTGCAGTAACTAAAAAAAAAAAAGACAATGACTTAAATGTATTATGCAAAACACATATTCTTTTTTTCTGGTGTTAGTGCATTGTCTTATCCCAGCGATTAATCATCAAAATCACATTCTAGTAAGGTCTTTTGTAACTCTAGTAAATAACGTTAATAATATAGAAGCTCATTTATTAGAGATTATACGAGAGAATTTGATTGACACCGTTTCAGCACATTCCAAGAACTGTGTTTTTTTTGCTCGATTTTTAATAATTGTTTTGAGTTTAATCTTTGAATCAATGTTTATATTTTCCAATTACATATTTTACATCATATAATTATGGTATTTAAATACATTTATTATAAAAGAAAATATTTTTCTTCATAGTTTATATTATTATTTTAATTTCGCAAATCATTATTTTTTATTTGGTTTCCTCTTTTTAAATCTCTATGATGATAATCCTATAATGTCAATAAATGATCTTTTTAAGTAGATAAATATCACTTTTTACACATCATCAAATCATTACATTATTATTATTATTATTTTTTGTATATTTAATTTTAAGAAAACGCATAAATTAGTTTCAACTGTCAATTTTCAAAATGAATGTTAAGAATGATAAAATTCAATTTCGTCGTCTAGAAGTTTTGAAATACAACCTTTTTATCAATGCTTAGATAGAGAATTCTCTTCCAAAGCGTGTAATTTTAAGCAAATTTGAATTGTGAAAATAAACAATCCTGATAATAATTATGTTTTCTTTAATATTCTAGAAAATTAGCATGCATTAATTTCTCAATTTTTTTTTCCGGAGAAGGCTTTATGTTCAATTTCTTTGAAACAACGTTGAATGTACAATTTTTCTACACTTAAAAAAATCGCTTCCTATAAAAAATTTGAAACAAGATTCTACTTCCGGAAAAAAGATGCCTCTTCAAATATTTTTTTATTCAGAATTATTTGTGAAAAATAGCGAGGTACAAAATTTTCTGGAAGATCTGAACAACTGACTTTGCAATAAGAAAGCAACAATAAAAATCAGATATGATTCAGAATAATGTAAACAGCATCACTTTAAATATTTCATATTTTTGCAACATATATGCGAACATTTTGTTTTTTCCATTTCAATTTTTTTTCATAGGCCATGCTACATTTTAAAAATAAAATCTTGAGATATTTTTGTATCTTTTAAATGTCCATAATAATTAGTTATATAAGAGTGATTGGATAATTTCATAATCAAACAATTTACAATATATTCATTGCAAGGTATTAGTTTAAAGACATAATAATATTTCATCTAAAGACTGCGAGTAAGTTCCTAGAAGTTTTAAAGTTCACATTTAAAATGAAATAAATAACAGTTTCTCTCATCGTTCTGAGAACTATTATAATTGCAGAGGTTCAATAAAAATCAAAAATAAAAATTCTATCCATGATTTCACGAAACTCATTCACTATACCGCGAATGATTCGTCGACAATTCCACAAAATATCTTCATAGTAATCATGAATTTCATTGTATTTGATTTCATTAAAGTCAAAATAATCATAAACTTATGGTAGCAGTTTCTGTAGCAGTGATTTTTTTTTCAAAATAATAAATTGCGTCTGTAAAAAAAAAAAAAAAAAAAAAAAAAAAAATGTTTGTGAGATAGGCAAATTTGTGTGTTCCATTGTTTTATAGTCATATCTGTATAACTACATTTAAAATCCCTTTTTACCTAGCTAATGTATGCCCATTTTGTATTATAATTTATTAACATCATAAATCTTCTAAATCATAATTCTAAAGAAATATGCTGACAATTATGTTACTTAATTTCAAAAAGGAATACTTAATTGCTTTTTTTTCAAGTGAGTCTTTGTGATTGTTATGAAAATCGAATTGCAGAGATCTGTTTATCAAAGCAAAAATGTGCTTTATATTATAAGTTTTGCCTTTATGACATTACTGAGTGCCAGAAATCATGCGATTATTATAAGAGAATCTAAAATGAATATGAGGAAATATGGATTAAATGTATCAAAAAATATATCGAAATGCCATTAAGCTATTCGTAAAAGCTCTATAAAAATTCATTTTAAGCTTTTGACTATGACTTCGAAATAAAAATATAAACAAAAGAGCATTTTGTTTGAAAATAATTTTAAGAGCAATTCGTGGAAGGATGAGACTTTAGAATTTCATTATGAGCTGGGCGTAAATAATAGACTTTTCAAGAGCAGTTATTATATTATTTTCGAAATTCCACATTTCACAAGACAAATCAAATACGATCACGAAAATGCACGATAATTCACTTAGAATATAATCAAATAATGACCCCGAAGAAGGAAAATGAGAAATATACCTTGATATTAATAAGGTAACGCCACCTGTCGTTTCAAAAGAGAAGATAGAAAAATTATGTAACCGCTACAAAATGTAAATTAAAAAGTTATATATCAAATAATATAATTATTCTTAATATGAAACTTAGATGCGGTTTAAGCTAAAAATATTTTGACTTTGGGATACAGAAGCTTATTTATCGACTGACTAGATGCGTAGGTAATGAGAGCAGATACGCATTTACTAATAAAAAATATATACTAAATGTTTTGAATTGAAATAAACTGTCGCATCTTTTAAAGATATTCTTTATAACATTTTATAGGCAATTATTATAGATTAAGATTATTTATATCACAAGGATTATCATTGTTTTATTATTTCGAACTAAACCGAATTTGAAGAGTACCTATTCTACAGTAATGATCTGTACAAATGTAAGTATCATGAAAACAATACCTAAGTATTACATGGAAACTAAATACATACCTTTAATGGAGTTTCCATGTATTTTTGTAAATATTGAACATTTTAAAATCAATATTATTGATTTTGTGGTTAATAACTTTATGTTTAAATAATGACAGAATAGTTACCTGTAACTGAGTATTAAAACTAAGTCTTCTTTTTAAAGTGAAATGGAACAGAATCGTTCTCATTTTTCTTTTGTGCCGTATCTTTTTCCCCCTTCCTGCCGTGGAAACAAATGAACTTCGCAAGATAATGAAAGAACTTTTATTGATCACCGACACCAAATGTGACGGTTAAGGTTAATTTGTTTTCCTTTTATCCCCATTATTTTTTTAAAATTGTCTCTCGGTTTCGAGTTCTTAATGATGATGGATGAATAAAAAATGATCGCTTCTATTGTTCAAATTTGTTTCTATAAACAATTCCAATACACAAATAAGAATTGTATTTTCTTTTTACTTTACAGAAATAGAAGTTTTAAGTCCCTTAGTGGTTTGAAAAAAGTATTTGTTAAAACTAATATGGCTCAATTCAAAGCACTTAAAGATTTAAAAGAAGATCAATTTAAACTTTATTGTTAAAGCCGTCTATTCTGTTTTCGCATAATATATTTTTTTTTTAAAACTTCAGGTTTACATTTTAAATTTAAATGGAATACAGATAAAGATTCGAATTTATTTTCTTTAGACGCTACACTTCTTTTTACATTTAGTTGCTTGTTGTGCTAAATGTGTTTAAAGGTTTTCATCAAAATTTGATTTTTAAAGAATGTTTCTAAGAATTCTATTTTTATACACTTTTATTGAGCCTGCTTGTAAAGACAGAGTAATATATTCTATTTTTCATTTAGTTCTTAATATAAGGAATTTTGAAATCTTTCATATTATTTTCTTCTCGATATCAGCACACTCTTTCAATATTCTCAAAGCTTAATTACTATTTGATTAATTAATTATATTAAATTTTGTGAGAAGCGACACTTGACAATGAGAAAATTTATTTCTGTGTTTTCAAAATAAATACAATAATCAATAATAATTTAAGTATACACAATATAAATAATAATGAAAAAGCTAAAAAATGCCTACCATATGTATACCAAAAAAAATGTATTTTAAAATATAGAGAATAAATTGAATCGTCATATTCATTAATATAATAATGATATTCTTATATAAAGCACTTTCAATAGTGTTGACTTATCATGGAGAGTAAATGAAGAATGCTATATACTTTATTCATTTTTAAATCAGTATCAATAATAATAATGAATAAGCTTCTGCAAAATTATAAACGGTTATAAAAACATATATAAAATTGAATCAAAATATATTTATATTGATTCAATTTTATATATGTATATAAGAGAATATATTGACTGTTAAATGTCTAAGCCTAATGTTTTGGAAAGAAAAAATAATGAATACATTTAATAAAATGAATTCTATCTGAGTCACTTTTATTTAAAACAATGAGATTTCAATATGATGGCATTTGTAGATAATATCATCTGTTAATTGCCATATTAATTATATGATTGAGAAAATAATTCAAAAAACGCCATACAATATAGGGCGTTGCTCATAAAGTTACAAAATTTGGTTCTTCCTAAACTCTTATATAATAAATTATTGCCAGGATAGAGTGTTTGATCATTTAAATTGATTTTTTTATTAAAATTATTCAACATTTTAACCTTTTTCCTCAAGAGTCTCAAAATAAGCAAATGTAAACAGTTAGATCAATTTAAAAAAACAATCTTTCCAGAGACACCAGTTTTATTTTTGTATATTTTTCTTTAATTTTAATAAATTCTTTAAAACATTTTAAAATATATTGAATAATATTACTTTAGTTGGTTTTGTTACAGGACTTATACTCACTCTTGCTGTGATCATATTGAATACATTTTCTGTGTGTAGTCAATACCGCAACTCTATATTTAAGAGCAAGTTTTAGAATTTTCGCATAGATATTCTATATGAATTTAATTTTAACTTTTATAAAACCGAAGAAGTAAGTATAAAACATCATCACACTACAATGCTCCAGATTAAAAATTTAATTTACCTTTAACTGTTTATTATCAAATTTTGCGGCATATCTTTTTTTATTGCGGTATGAAAATGGTACACTGATTGATTAACAGCAAACAGTGTCATACAAAGCCCTATGTGGAAACCCTCATAAGAATAACAGTCAATATTATGAATCATAGTTATACATTTTATTATCTATTAAAATTCTTTACAATAATACAGCACAATCCTGAATTCATGATACAAACTTTAAGGATTGGCACAGGATACTGTAACAATTTATTGTACATTAATATTTGGCAAATGACGCTGTGACGCAAAAAGAAGGTTAAAAAGTAATAAATAAAAAGTAAAGTTCTAATTGAAAGTATCGTTAGCAAGTGCAAATCTTACAATAACGGTTCAAAACTTCTTCCACCAACAGTGATACACGCTTCACGGTGTTGGCGAAATCATTTGCGAATGCGTACAAAAATGTCAGGTATTTCGTGCATACGTGCAGTATTTATGCCTATTCCAGTAACGAGACTCACATTTGAATCAGATGTAAATGAGTAAAAAATTTTTTAGATATATCTATAAAAAGTAATTATGCTTGAGAGACAGACTGACTCTGTCTTTTAGCTAGACGGCTGGAATTTGTTATGCGGTATTTACACCAAATTTGCAGATATATATCAAATTTCGAGTAAAATTTGTTCAAAGGATGCTCTTCTGACCAGATTTTCAAATATTAGCTAACATGGTAACTAGGAAATGAATATATCTAGATAGATAAGATACAGTACACAGATTTAGAATATATTGTGTAGACAACTGTCAAAATTTGAAAAACAAATCATAAAAGGATTGACTGTCTGTCGGTTAGTTCTTTCAAAAGCATGTAAATGCAAAAAATCCAAAATGTAGTGGCTTAAGTATAACAAATTTGGTATGGGAATTTGTGGCTACAGATGCAGTTTTATATAAAATTTTTGTTTCAATCGGATTGAAAAATCGTATCTAAAACTCAAATTCGATTTTCGGATGATAATTAATGCATTACAGGGTTTGATAGCCAAATAACTCGCCAAGGAGACATGATTATGCAAAAATGCTAAATTCATGCCAAAAAATCTTTCGTAATATTGTAGGCCAATGTCATGTAAGACGTTTTTTAGTCTGGCAAATTTATTGGAGAATATGCGAGAAAGTTTTGGGGAAACCACTACCGCTGATTTCATCTCATATTTCCTGAGTTTAGCTTCATCGCATCACTTGCGCCAACATTTTCCTTTATAGACAATTTCTTACACTAGTTCTTAAATTTTGTACTATTAACTAGGGATCAACCTGTGTATAAAAGAAGTATGAGACATTGACCTATTCTTTCGTTTGATTCATTTAATTAAAATTTTCGTAGCACAGAAAGAAAATATTTGCAAAGAGTTGCTCAGGCCTTTGAAAAATCAAACAAAAAAAAACAATTAAATATCAAAAGGAATTGAATGACTATTTTTTTTTTTTTTGAGAGAGAGAGATAGAAAATTATCTTTATACCTGTAAAATGCTCTTCCATTTCTGGTTGATGATCCTGTAAAGCTTGCTGTTCCCTAATAACACCATCTCTCGAAACCACTCGAAGACTGGGGGAGGCTGAGAATGGGCAGCGCAGGTCAAGTTGGCACTGGACCCGATGACGCCGTGGGCCAGCTCCATGTGAGGTGTGTGCCAGATGGGCCTATCTGTGAAGAATGGGTTTCTGTAACATGACATCTTAGACAAAACATGTGGTTATATAATTTTGGAAGTTGCATTGCAACATCGGGCTTGATAATCTTTTAGTTTTTATAAGACATAATGTTGCTCTCATGATTTTTTTCTTATTCCAATGAAATCATGTTTTAATCATAATAGGATGTGATATTATTAAAGTTAAATTATGGAGGTATAAATCCAGAAAATGCCCTTTTTTTTCTTATTCCAATGAAATCATGTTTTAATCATAATAGGATGTGATATTATTAAAGTTAAATTATGGAGGTATAAATCCAGAAAATGCCCTTTTAAAACTGGAATTCTAGTAGAAGAAAATTATTCCCAGCTTTTTTTTTATATGCTTTTATATGCATTTATAGTTCCAACTAATATCTTCTGCATATTAATTAAATTATTTCATTGCCAATGAATTTAGCACTGAGGAAAACAAAGAGACAAAGTTTTGAAACCATTTAAATGGTGATTCAGGATATATATATATATTGAAAAAAAGATAGAAATTTTAATGATTTAATTGGCTAATGTTTGCATTACTCTTATGGAAAACTTTTAAATGCGATCTTAATTCGAAAAGATTTGGAATATATATATATATATATATATAATTTGGAATATAATTATAATTATTCATAAAAAATGATTTCAGAAAAACATTTTTTGATATTGCAATTTTTAATCCATACACAAATATTTTATAATAAACTGAAATTAAAAAGATAATTTTCAGATAGTGCGATCAAAGAGGGTTTTAAATAAAAATGAGCAATTTAATTTAAATAAACACAGGATTTACAGAATTATTTTCCAGAAATGTTGAATAATCTATCCAATAGAAAAACCTTTATATGTTATGTTTGAAATAAGCCGGTCTTGAAAATTCTGCCTTCTTTTAGCTAGAAATATATAATCTGAAATAAGGTTCTTTCTTTTATGCCATAATCAAAAAGTCTAAGTTATAAAAATAAAAGTGAATGCACTATCACTAATGTATACTTTTAGATATATAAGTACATTATTTTAAAGTATAAAATTCATTTTCTACATTTCGAATATTTTAAGGAAGGTAATCATATTTCGTTTAGTCTGAAGGAATTTTTTGGAAGTCAAAATCTAAGGATTCTATTATCTATTTAAATATGAAAGGTTTCTAGAATTCGCAAACATTTTGAAATTTACTTTTAACAGCATTGTAGAATAATATTTAGTTATTTCTAAACAATTGTTGTAAAAATGTTTCAAATTAATTGTAATGCTAGTGTTATGTTTGAAAACAAATGAAAAAGATATTGCCGGTAAAAGGAAATGGACATCTATAGAATATTCCTCATAAAAGTAGATTCATATTTAAATTTTATTTTATAAATTGTTTAATAAATATATGGATAACATGGTATTGACAAGTTTGAATATTTAGAGATCCTAAACACATAAATTAGTACTTAAAAAAACAAAAGCAAGATCTCTAATTATTTGAATAATGATTAACTTTATTTTCCTTATGATGAACGATTCCTAATTAAGAGTGTTTTAGAAGGAAGCACACATTCAGAAAAAAGAATATCTAACCTAATGCATGATAAATTCAACTCAATAATTGGAATATTCACTGAAATTTCAAATATCACGAAAATTTATTATTATTATTTCTATTATGATTAATATTTAGAAAAAAGGAAGATCTTCATAAAAAGTGAAATAAATGTTTTATTATTTAAAAATCAGAAGATTTAATATCGCAAGCATTTTACTATTGTAAAGAATTATACATTAGGAAATATATAATATTTGGGAATTATTTTTTTTTCATTAAAAATTATATCAAACAAAGTACATTCTTCAGAATTTTTTTCTAATATATATTTTATTATCTTGTTATAAAGGAAAATCTCCATCTTTCTTTTAAATTTCAACTATTTGTTCCCGTTTTGTTATTGCATTCATTTAAACTTTAGATCATTCCATTATCAGTTTAACAAAAAGCATAACTTTTCATTAATATCTCTTTTTTAAACACATTGAATTCACTGTTTTATACAATCGCCATCTGCACCAAAATAAAATATGTTACTCTCTTTGAAATATTCTCAAGAGAATTCAAAATAGTAGAAAACAGATACTCGAAGAAATATTTGTCTCTAACTGCTTCCTCACAGACGCCTCGAAGTATCAAGCATGAAGTCCTGAATGGTTCTGTCCATCAAACAGCCTTTTAGGAGGCAGGTAACTTGACAGTGCAGAAACTAGATTCATGTACTTGTAGGTATGGGTATCCCATTTCTTTGAGTCCCTGGCGACTTGAAGGTGTCGTTACTTACAAGTCGGAAATCGGGTACCGCAGTGCGTTTTTATTTTGCTGAATGCTTGTATGTTTGCTTGTATGTTTTTTATTTTTTTTATTTCGATGAATTCTATTTCTTGAGTCAATAGAAAATGCGGATTCACATCCTGTTAGTTTGAATTGAATGTTTCCAGTGCATTTTTGAGAGTCGGAATTATTTCTGGAAATTATCATGTCAGTGCATCTTTTTTAGTTTTTAGTATCAATGAATGATTTTTGATGCTAATATCAATTATTTATTCGCCGAATTTGTATTTGTGACATTAAATATTAACACAAAATACAAAAAGAATAAATAATTCTTCTAAAAGAATAAATAATGCAAAAAGAAAGAATAATTCTTCTAAAAGAAAAAATAATACAAAAAGAATAAATAATACAAAAAGAATAAATAATTCTTCTAAAAGAATAAATAATTCTTCTAAAAGAATAAATAATACAAAAAGAATAAATAATTCTTCTAAAAGAATAAATAATACAAAAAGAATAAATAATACAAAAAGAATAAATAATACAAAAAGAATAAATAATTCTTCTAAAAGAATAAATAATACAAAAAGAATAAATAATAAAAAAAGAATAAATAATTCTTCTAAAAGAATAAATAATACAAAAAGAATAAATAATACAAAAAGAATAAATAATTCTTCTAAAAGAATAAATAATACAAAAAGAATAAATAATTCTTCTAAAAGAATAAATAATACAAAAAGAATAAATAATTCTTCTAAAAGAATAAATAATACAAAAAGAATAAATAATTCTTCTAAAAGAATAAATAATACAAAAAGAATAAATAAAAAGAAAATAGGAGATTGTTTAGATTTCAGGCCTCAACATCAAAATATTTCAACTTATTGTATTTATACTTGCAGCATTAAATAGCAATATAAAATACAAAAGAAAAATTAAAGAACAGGAAAATAACATAATCTTGTTTAATTATTTGAGATTTCAGATCCAAATATTTTCCTCATTGTATTTGTACTTGCGATATTAAATATCAATACAAAATACAAAAAAGGAACAGGGAAAATGATAGAATCATTTTAATTGTTTAAGATTTCGAGCCCAAAAATCTAAATTATTCCATTCTGTATGTATTTAGACCTGAAAATATGAGTAGGTATAATTTCAGAGATTCTTTTAAAAATGGGTGCTCGGACACGAACATGTAACATCTCCTTTTGTTTCTCAAGTGATTGAAGATCAGTTCCATTTAGAATAAAGTCACTTGGTTCTAATTATCCATTATTGCAAATGTAGCTAGGAATCACATAACGAATGAGACAATATGACTAAAGAGTAAATGTATTAACATAGAAATTAAAGAAGAATTAGATTAGTTGTACTTCGGCTCAGTTGCACATACTGGAATCCTTATAATATAGTGGTAAAACATTTATATCAATTACTGAGAAGAAAATATAGTTACTAATGTTGACATGGTTAACTTTTTTCTTCCAGTTCTAAGAGATATTCTCTTGTCATGCATTGACCTCCTTCCTATATAATTGTCATTCGTGATTGAAAAAATACGCTTGACAGATGTTTTATGTTTTGAAGTTTATATAGTTTCCTTTGTTACTTTCAATCAACCAAAGTTATTTATAATTCAGTAAACTAATGCAAGAACATAGTTTTTTTAAAAAAAGCATTATAATTTATTTCTGAAATGAGTTTTAAAAATAAGCATACTGAAAATATGAATTCTGAACTCGATTCCTAGTTGGTTAGCTGGTTAAATTTTTTATTTTACAAATGAATATTATTTAAGATAATTATATCATTCAATAGAAGATCTTGTAATGGTTTATATCTATCTATATATATATATATATATATATATATATATATATATATATATATATATATATATATATATATATTAGCCTTTATTAAATATTCTCACCCTTGTATAAACCTAAGTCTCTTGCTGATGATATTTAAGTATTCTAAAACCAAAGAATAAGAGTTTTTTTTCCAATTAACAATATTAATCTCTATATTTAAAAAATAAACATTCGATTGTGTTAGAATATACCTAATTTAAAAGCAGAAAGATAGATTAGACCACTTTTTGGGGCTGCAAGTAGATGAATTAAAAGAACGTTATTAAGTTACTTACCAAATAAATTAGTTTGTAAACTATGCAAATTCTGTAACTCAAAAATTATTGGAATAATATCAATTTTTGTTAAAGGTAGAAATATTTATATATTCCTATTCTGTCATTATATTCATTTAGTTATTACATAATTTATAAACTTGAATCATTTACTTAAATAATAGTGCTACGGCATGCTACGGATGCAGAGCAGTCAGGAGTCAGAGTAGTAGAAATAAATAAAAACGTATTCGTAAAGTCACTAAAATAAAACGAATCATTAGCATGCTTTTAAATTAACAATGCATTGAAATATGAAGCTGAATTGATCAATTTATTAAAAAATGCACTTCATATTGCGAAATGCCTAGGATAGCAAAATGCCTAAATTGATTTCCGAGATACACCGAAAAATAAATTATAAGAGAAAAAAATAAAATTAATTTCCTTGTTCAGTTCCGAATAGCTCAGCATTACAAAATGAAGCAACCACATGTATTAAACATCGTAAATGAAAAACATCGAAACCGTATAATAAACTAACAAACAATTAAATTCACGCTTGTTATACCCAGCCCACTTTCATTGCATATGCTGAAAAGAAATTTTGTTCCCAGTTTAATCCAACAAAATCTCTTATTTAATAAACCCAAAAAGTGTTATTTTTTATTAATTCCGAGATCCTTGAGATAAAAATAATAACGGCCTTTGTTCCCTTGCTACGGTAGGGACGGATATTTCAAAACAATCAGCCTGGCTCTAAAGAAAGTCCAAATTGCTAGAGCTCTTTTAATCTCTCTGTGAGATAAATTTAGGAACGATAAAGTCTCTGCCGTAATAGGAAAATAAAATTGTAGAGCGATTAAACTAAGTGATAAGACTAGAGCGTAAAAGGGTTAGAAATGACTTTGGGTGGAATTACCTAAGCCAGAAGAAACTTTCCTTTGAATTAGAGAAATGACCTTAAATTACTTCTACTTTTAATGAGGTAGGGGGATCCGTTTAACTGTTTCCTTAAAGAAAATCGAAATCTGTTTCATCATTGCTGATGGGAAGGTTATCGGGTAAGAGAGTTCCTTGATCTCCTCGTAAATTTAATATGCAAGCCATTATGATGGGTAAAAAAAAAAAAAAGAGAAAAATTAATACGAAAATAGATGAGAATTTATTGCTTGTAATTCGAAAGTTCATTATATGATATTTCCATTAATAAATAAAGAATAAGTGTTTTCAAACTAAAACTCTCAATTGTTTTCTTCAGAAAGTATTTTTTACTTTCTCGTATATGAATTATGGAGAAAGTATAGTAATCGTTAAATAAATAAAAAAAAATAATTAACAAAACCCGCACTTGCGATTTCGATTAGTCTCCGCGCTTTAGCCCTCCCTGATTTCGATAAGCATTCGTTTAGGGAACATCTGTCCGTCCGTCTGTGAAAAGATGAATAAGAAACAAAGTTGAGATAGATGGAAACAGTATAAGTTCTTTACATCAGTTCTATCAAGTTTTGAGGAAATTTTATTCATACGAATTCTGCCTATATAATTGCATGAATATAAGTAAACCTGAAAACTGTAAAAGTTAATACAAGAGCTCAATGAATAAAATTTCGTTACACATATTTAACATCTATAGCGTTAGACATTTATCAAAGTTTAAACAAATCCTGTTGGTCTGTACTTTCTGAAGCATGTAAATGCGATGACTGAGAAATACATTGATTTAAATATATCAAATTTGGTAAGTGATTTTATAATTGCAATTGCAGTACTTGTCAATTTTTTCTTATATTTGTTGGGAAGAAGTGCATCTAAAACACAACTTAACCTTTAATAGAAAGTATGCAAGAAAGCTGCAGGGAGACCACACTCACCAGTTGGAAGAAATAATTAACTTATAATTTTTAATCCTCCAACCACAGAAATTTAAATCGTTGTTCAAAAGTTGGGTTTACGTTAATAGTTTGCAGCAACGTATTTAGAAATTTAAAGAAACACATTTTGTTATGCCTTATTTCAAATTATAATCACAACTGATAGATATGAATCCACTTCAGACTGCCCTATTCATATTTCTAATATAACATATATCACTACCATGATTCATTTCATAAACTTGTTTCCATAATTTAATCCTATGTATTTAATTTCTGTCAAATGTTGGTTCAGAACTGCTGTCAATTTGCTTCGGACAAGGAAAAAGAGTTTGGAAGCAGAATCACCATCCCATTTCCTTTTTAAGTAGATCAAAATTCTTAAAAATGGATATATCCAATAACTTTAGATTTTTATAGTCTTCTGTAACCAGAATATTCTTGGTGTTTAACTCTTTATTTTATTCTCACTTTCATTCACGATCATTCACATCTCTGTTTTCATACATTTTCACTTCAAAATATATTTTGAAGTGTTTGAAGGAACAACGGACAATATTAAATGGCTTAAATATGTCTAATATAATTTAACACAAAATATATATGCCTAAGCAAAATTCCAGTAACATTAAATTCAAAAAAAAAATAATATAAAGTTATTTAAAATTTAATGTATTAAATTATGAATTATCATTTTCTTAAATATGTTTTTCCAAAAATGTTTCGAGATTATGCAACAAATTTATAGGTATCAAAGTCTTTGAGCATTAAATCTTTCGACATCTTACTACCACTTACGTAATATATTTCGAGATTAATAGTATGTCATAAACAATATTTTGGCCATAATAAAAAGCATTATAAATAATAAAAATCAAATTTAAACTAGTTATTAACTATTACTAATGATGAAGAAACATCATAAATAATTTCATATATACAGACTCATAATTAATTTGCTCTGATATAGCGAAGTACAATTCATTTCATTCTTGTTGAAACAAAATGTATTTTTCATTTTGAATATATAGATAATAAACTTAAGTTCCCTTTTAATTCAAAGCTGACGTCATTGAAAATATAACGTTTATTTTTTCATTTTGTTTAAGGGAACCGTTTCTTCATTTTATATATTTAATTTTTAAAAAACGGAAAATAATGAAATACTCTCCTTCGATAGATACCATAAAATATTTTTTTAATAATTATTCATGAAATATAAGCTACAGTGTTTTGAAATAGTTTTTTCTTCTTTAAACTTTCTTAAGTGTATTTATTTCTTTAAATATTCAAGAGGTTTAAAAATCCTATTTCCATTATTAAGGGGAATGAAAACTTACAATTTTCTGTCTCGGATGATTATTAAATAAAATTCTTTCAGCATAGAAATACAACCCTAATAATTAAATTTATATCAGACATTTCAACAGAAAATAAATATTTTTCTCACTTATTTATAATAAGAAATACACGTAGTCCATGAAGAAGATGCTTCTTTATTGCGAAATAATTCTTCATTTAATTTACTTCTTTTAAATTAAACTTCGAAACTATCTGCCTCGGTATGCATTAAAAATACGACTGTCTGAAAAGGAAATTAAAAGGAAATTTTAAAAATTCCTAGTTTTCAGTCATTATAGTTGACGTTTTTATACAGCGCGATAATGCAATAAATATAATTTCTGTTTCCAAATTTAATGGCAAGAAAAATCATGAAAATAGGGAAAATATTTGAACTCGCAACATTTCAATGATAATAGTTCAAGGAATATAGAATCTATGGAATTTAGTCTTCAGTTCAAATTTATATTATTTATATATTTACTTAAAAATATATAATTAAATTGAAGTTGTTTAATTGAAAAATGTAAAATAATAGGTAACACCTAATGACGAAACTTAATCCAACCAATTTACAAAGTTACAAATTTTCAGTTTATCATTTAATTTTTTTTCCATCAATAACAAGGAAAAATAACATTCCTATTAGTACAAAACTCCCAACAACATTCCATGATATTTTACGACACTCAGAATATCAGACTTTGGAGGTGTACAATATATGGGTACTGGAATCACCCACTGCGATCACATGCATTGTGAAATTCAGCCACCAGATGACACGAATATCAGTGTGGCAAAAAAAGAAATTAATCATAATGTAGAATAAAAATGAAAATGTGCAAAAGAAAAAAAAACACGCTGTATGTAATCCAGTAAAAAGTTCTCACATTTAAACACACAAGAAATCAATGACTTAGCATCAGTCATTTAAATCCGTATTTTCTATTCCATTTTTACTTTTGAAAATGGACAATCACTAAAGTCATTTCACATAGCATATAAACGATTTTTCAACCCACACTAAACACCTTTTATGAACTATTAAAACAGTATCCAGGCACTTTAAAATTATCATAGAATTCTTAATCAGCAATTAAAAAAAACTAAATTATAGGATTAATATCAATCTCTAGATATACTGAAAATCTATATTCTTGAAAAATATGTCCATTTCAGCAAAAGAAATTTCCTTTTGTTTATGATACATGTTCTTTCATTTTTCAACACGAATATTAAAGACAAAAATCATACCCCTAAACAAGTATATTTCAATAAGCTGTTTTCAAAATGCAACTGTATATTTGAAACTCATACCATGTATATAAGAGTTATTATATTTATTTTTATATGAGCGTATTCACTTATTAAATAATTAGTCAAGATTAGTCTATGAAATCAAGGAATCATTTACATATTACATCGTAATTCCATTATATTACCTTCATAGAAATGGTAATCTTTAATATTTACATTAAAAGTATTTCGTACAAAATTCAAATCTACTATTGAATCTCATACAAGAGCACGGTTTATATTTTGTAAAAAATGGAGATAATTAAATATTTCAGATTTGTGTGAAAATCAAGAATTACGTTATAAATAATAATTCCTAAAAAATAAGTAATGATAACTAAACCATAGAATATTGTATTACTTTCAGAAATAATTACAGATGATTTTGGAAATATGGTTTAAATTCGACGGAGAGGATGAATCTTTTGGTAGATACCAATTTTTACTTAAAAGGAAAAAATTAATGTAGTTAAAGATGGTAAAGTTTTAACATAATTACATTTGAACGATTGTTCATGATTCAGAATAAAGAGTTTTAGAATAATCTTAAAAAGATTCGTTTCATATTAAAATTACAGATGGAATTCCATTAAATTTATATATAAAATATCTCGTTTAAAATAAGGTTTATAAAAATTAATTTTAAAGAAGAACTATTTTGTTTTTGAACTATCATAAGAACGGTAAAAAATTTATATTAGTAAAGTTAGCAATTCAATATTGCTAAAACATACAAATTACTTTTAAGCTGATTAGGGTAATATTCAGAAATACATAACTGAGTTTATTGATAGATTTATAATCCATATAAGTAAACACATAATTTTAGACAATACATAATTATATCTGATTCCAGAACATTAATAAGAAACCGAAACTCATTTCAGTTCCGATACCAACAATTTTTTTTTTTTTTATGTAAATTAAATTACATTCTGCTAATACCTTGTAATTTCAAACTTATTTTACTCTATCACCGAGCCTACAATGTGTTATCGCATTCTAAACTTCAGCATTTAATGATTGCAAGTAAAAAAAAAAAAATATGTCACGTCATTCTTGTTTCAGTTCTCATTTCAGTTCCTATACTAAAAAAAATTTTTATGTAAATTAAATTACATTTTGCCAATATCTTATAATTTCAAAAATATTTTACTCTATCACTGAGCCTACAATGTGTTATCACATTCTAAACTTCAGCTGTTAATGATTATAAGTAAAAAAAATAAATTATGTCATTCTTGTTTCGATAACTTATTTGATCAAGTTTTGGAGTTATAAACTAAATAAAAGTATCTCTTAGTTCTGCCTTAATTCGAAATTTTAATTAACAAAAAATAATTGTTTAATTTTAAGTACTTTCTGATCTAAATATACTGCACTCATCACAAATATTATCATTGATTAAAAAGGCAAAAATTGTCCTCCATCAATTTTTAAAAATTCCTATAGAAGTAGTAGAATAAGAAAGTCATTAAATAAAAGCAGTTTTAAAAAATTCCCAAAATTTGAAGCTTGGTCAGTTATTGAATGATAATTACTTTTTCCCTCCTTTGATTATTCTTGAAAAATGATTACCTGTATTTTTAGCCTATAGGAACATTGTTTCATTAATATTTTGAATACATTATGATTAGTTATTTTTAAATATGTTACAGATTAAGTTTGATAATTCTCTCTTTTTCCTTGCAATTTTTATAAAATCTTGTTCTGGATACTGTTCGATTAATTACTTTCTGATATTTATACACAAATAAAAATCCAAAAAATTAATACTCTAGGAACATTGATTAAAAACAGAAACTCATTATAGTTTAGATACAAATCATTAATTATGTAAATTTCACGATGCCAAAAATTTAGCATAATTTTAATAATGAACTTTTTTATAGCCGAGGAAATATCCTTTATATGTTTTTCAAGAAAACATAGTTTTCTGTTTTTTAACGTAAATTAAAGTAGAAATTAAAATATATTAATAAAAAAATAATAAAGTTTATAATTATTTACTGTTGTTAAATTAAAAAAGAAATTAAAATATCTAGCAAATTAAATATAGAAAGTGAATGAATTTCCATCTTACACTTTTAGATGTTTATGAAATAAGCTATTAGTCTGATGTTTGAATATTTAGATAAAATTCAATGAATAAATTACTATGCAAATACTAAATAATTAATATAATTTTAGCACAAGAGATAACTTAATTCTTGAATTTTGACAACTATTTATTATTTTCAAATTATAATATAAATTATAAGCATATTAAATATTTTGTTAAGTATTAATGTATTTTAATTTGAGTTATCTAAAAATAGAAAATATCCTTTTTATGTATAAACGTTTAAAAGTAATGGATAACAATATTGCTCTTATTCATAATAATAATTACGCAAATATAATAAAAATTAATAGAATGAAAATGAAAATAAGTAATAATCTAAAGAAAAACTTTGAAGGATTCGATGCATAAAATAAGTACAGTTGTATGATATTTGTTATTTTCTTATTAGAATAATTTCGGCATTTTTTTTACAGAATATGTATTTCAGAATTCGTTGTAAACCGTACAGTAAACGTGATCAGTGAACATAACTGAAATGCGCAAAATAATAAAAGAAACGAAAACACAATAAGGGAGCCGTATAGTAAACACGCTCAGAGGGCATAACTGAAATGCGCTAAAGAATAAAAGAAAAGAAAACACAAGAAGGGAGTCGTACAGTAAACATGATCAAAGGGCATAACTGAAATGCGCTAAAGAATAAAAAAAACACAAGAAGAGAGCCGTACAGTAAACATTATCAGAGGACATAACTGAAATGCGCTAAAGAATAAAAGAAAAGAAAACACAAGGAGGGAGCAGTACAGTAAATATGATCAGTGGACATAACTGAAATGCGCTAAAGAATAAAAGAAAAGAAAACACGAGAAGGGAGCTGTATAGTAAACATGATCAGAGGGCATAAATGAAATGCGCTAAAGAATAAAAGAAAAGAAACCCTAAGAAGAGAATCGTACAGTGGACATGAACTGTGATGTCTCGATCTTTCATCTGGGAGCTGTGAGGTGTAACCACAAACGCCCGACAAGTATAGTTGCCATAATCCGTCGGTTTCAAATTCCGAATGTAGAGTCCGTCCTCTGTTATAGTATACTTCGGACCTACAAATGAAGAAAAATATTTTATGTTAAAGCATTTTGAAAGATAATGGACTTCAATAATGGAAAATTATAGTTTTTATTAAATTTTTTTCAAGACAACAATACAGAATAACATTAAACAAAGAAATGCATAACATTTATAAACTGATATGGAAAATTTTTAACTTATATTTTGCAGTTCATATAATCAATTTATTTTTTTAATATATTAATTCAACTAGATTTATTTGAAGTGATGCATTTTTAAATTTGATTTTATATTATCTTCATTATGTGATACTTTTTTGAAATCCAGCTATATTTTAATACTTTCATTATATATTTACTAAATAATTAATTAACTTAATAAAAAATTTATTCCATTGGAGAGAATATAGCATTGTATAGAATTGTATAGAATTTGAGTAACAATGCATAATTGAGTTGATGATTCATTATTATAAATACTATAGAATATGAATTTTTAATTCATAATTCTATAGTATTTATAATAATGAATCTTCAAATACAATATAATGAGTGAAAAACTACTAGATTAAAAATATTTCATAACACTGTAATAAAACTGTTGTAAAAATTGCTTAGAATTAGTTTATTGGAGTTTTTTAAAGGCATATTCATTGTGTCTCCTAAATGAAATTTTTAATAAATTTGGTGATAACCTTAGCAGTTTCATGATTAAATTCTTTTCATGCAACTTTAGAAATCAAGAATTAAATTTACAATGTTGTTTTTAAATTTTATTCACATGAATCCATGCATGGAAATTTCACTTAATTAAATAAATATTGTTTTATCCACTCGAAATTTTATCGTCAGAAAAAGAAATACTGAAACATCAATGATTCAATTGCAATTAAAACTGTTATCAAATCTATTGTAAATAGCTTGAATTGATATGTTAAATTATCTCCAAAAGAAATTAAAATTGATACGCATAATATTTGTGATTTTTCAGATTTGTATCAGCAGCTGTTATAAATGTTTTACTTTATTATAACTAATTATATTTCAAGAAAAAAAGTAAAATCAGTAATTTATCTTTGTTGTAGTGGTTTAATTATTTTGAAAGGGAAATCTCAATTAATGAATACCCAGGTTTTTTTTTAAGATTTAAATATAGTAAGAAACTGAAACTCCGATTCATTAAGCATTTGATGTAAAAAAAAAAAATATGTCAAAATAAAAGGAGTTTATATAATATATGAAAAAGGTGGTGTAGAAATTTTACAAGCCTACGTTTAAAATAAGTGCGAGATTTTAATGATGCATTCAAATTATTGAATAGAATATGAAAACTTCAAAAAAATGCTTAAAAATTATAATGATGATAGGGAAAAAGATATTAATTTAAATTTATCGTTATGAACGAAATTTTTATTCGAAGAAAATAAAAAAAAAAAAAAATCCTGCAGAAGGCGATAAATTGAATACCAATAAAAAAAACCGAACAGTCAACTTATGATTTGTTAAATATAATTATCAATTTGATGTATAGAACAAGTTTTCGAACAAATGCATGAAAATGCAACAAATGTTAAACAGAAACATTTGATAGGTTTATGTCAATCAAGCATATCACTCAATGGTTGGAATTTAAAGACACTATTAAAAGAAAATTGTATTCATTATTCCCGAAAGATTTAATTTCAATCTCTTTAACTCTTTATTGTACGGCGGGCTTACTTCGATAGTTTCTCTTCCGCTCTCCGTTATTAGAAACGAAAATATTTATTAAGATTGATCTATCGAAGTTAGAATTCGTTGAATTACTTGATCTAAATCTCAAATTTACGGTTTTATTATTCACGCAATTAATTTTTTTTTATAACTGCGAGAAATATATTTGTACTTGTATCATTTAGCAACAGATTTCTAGTTTCCTTAATTTTCTTTCAAATAAAATCAGCCATTAAATTACTGTTTATGTGCAAATCTGGCATTCATATTTATAGTGATTCCCCTTTTAAGAATTAAAAAAACAAAATTGTAGGCATTTTATTTTCTCTATATAACAATTTTTAGTGGATTGCTATTTGTTTATCTTTTTTAATAAATAAGCGTTATTAAAATCAAAGCGCAATTAACGAAGAGCTTAAAATTGAAATCATTCGTAATTTTTGCTTGCTGCTGGAGAAACTAGTACAGTTATGATAGATAAGAAATAGCATGCTTATTGGATATATATTATATTATAAAAGGTGAAAATTAGGGTTTTCACCTTTCTAATGAATAAATGAAAAGAATCTTTGGTGCTTGGTTGATGGTTTAAAACTTTGTTTGATTCATAAATAAATATGATTATCATTAATTTGAGTCAATAAAGCATGTTCATTACTGAAATCTCACCAGAACATCACTTAGGGCATTTCTGAGCTAAAAACCTAAACAGGTATAGCACTCATATCATTTGTTTGATATATAAAATATTAAACGCTACAGCAATATTTTTTTACCTTAAAATGTTTGTTAACCCTATCAATATTGGAAGGTCCCTAACGTCCTTTAATGAAACTACGCAGCTGCCAGGGATGCCTGAATATCCCAATGAAGTATCCTGCCCCTTGGTTAAGTGTAATTAATTAAATTGTCATGGCGTGTATTTTGTTCACTGGAGACGCTCACCTAGAAGTGTTCAGAGGGACAGGGAAGTTTTATAAGAGCTCACAAGAGATGTCGGAGCATAATTTATTTAATAAACATCAGCTAAGCAGAGTCCTCGGTATTCGAAGAGGTAGATAAAGTTTCTAATTTTAAAAAGATAAACTTCCTTTTCCAGTATTGTGAAATACCGGAATTCTTATATTCTTAGGAATGAGAGAGTTAATAATTAACTTGATTAAGATAGTAAAATAGTATTATTTAACATTATTTATATTCACTAATCTTTTAATGTATAGTATTAATTAAATATAACTTTTTAAAGCTAGTGATATCATCTAATATCCTCTTTTTAAAGTTGTTTAAATATCTAAAAATGTATTTTTATACCCTAATGCACTTTAGAAAATAAAAGATTAAATTATAATGAGCCATGAAACAAATGATTATCAAAAGTTCGACACAAATATGAAGTCGATATTAGATTATTTAAGCGTTTTACGTGTATGCTTTACATTTAAAGTATTTCTTAAAAATTTCAAAGATAAACCAAACCATCAGTGTATTCAGACGAAAATTGTGAAGCCTTTTTTCAAATGGTGCAAATAAATATTTTGAAGATATGCTTTATGCATACTTACCATCTAAGATGAGAGTTCCGTTGACATACCAAGAAATAATAGGCGAGGGGTCCGACCGAACGTTACACAACACCATGAAATCAGTTCCTTCTTTTCCTACTTGATGCTCCGGAGTACCCCAGAATGTAATAGACACTGAAAATATAAAATATATTTTTTCCTTTTGAGTCTTCAGTTACTGTTATAAGAAAATGAAACATTTCAATAAAACACAATACACAATATTTCAATCTTTCATAAATGTAATATTCTATGTAAAAGGTTAATTAAGGGTCTTCTCTATTATGTATTAATTCTAATGCAGATCCAAATTGTTCTAAGATGAAGAAAAGAACAGGCGAAATAGAAAAGGGAGGATTATATAGAATATTTGAATCATTAAAGCATTATTTCTCCTGTAATTCCGTTTTTGTTCAACGTATAAAAATAATGTAACTCAATATTTTAAAACTGTAATTCTGTGATCACATGAGCTTTCCCTATTCAAACGATAAAAATAGCTAATTTTAATTGAATACATAAAACACTTGATATGCAGAGTGCTCCTTTTTTTAATCATGTGAAAACATGATGTTTTTTTGGTTTTGGGTTTTTGAAGCCTCAAAATATATCTGCGATTTATTGCTTTTGATGCATTAATTTTAAAATTATTACAAAATGATAGAGAAAGTTGTCACATTTGGCGATTTATCGCCAACAAAAAGTTAGAGCGAATGTTCGCAATGCACCCGATTCTCCTGTCTGGTCAATAAAGGGTTGGGTCGCAAAAAGTTATCGCCCGAAGAAGCACTTAGAAGGAAATAGGAATGAATGTGAAACAACGAGGAAAAGTCACGTGATTGCTTCAAACCGTTTAACTTGTTTTTCAGGGGGAAAAAATCTGTATTAGAGAAAATATTTTTTAGAACTCTATTGATTTTTTTAGATTGTCAAAAACTTTCGCTTTTCTAAATATTGGTGATTGCAAAATATTAGTTATGTGAGAACATGAAGTTTTTATGTCGGATTGATATCACGTAAATTAAAAAAAAATAATAATAATTTTCTCACATGATAACTTGAAATTTGTGATAACATATTTCAATTTCTTTTTATTTAAAATTAATTATTTAAAAAAATACTGACACGATACAAATAGTGACACGAAAATTCTGATAGGTTACAAGCGATTCTCTCTCGTACTTTCTCCTTCACTCCCATACTTCTATCTAAGACTATCTGCCCGTATTATGTGCGAGAAAGAGTATAAGATCTAAAAATGGCAAAATGGCAACCTGTTCTTATGAACTAATTTAAAATGCCCATGCAAATAGTTTATGCATACTATGTATATAGTGAAACTCGGTTAAAAAATTAACTTGAAAAAGATTCTGGAAGTTTCAGACACTATGCAATATTCCAAGCTATATATGTTATTAAGTTTCTTTACGTTTGTATTGACTTTCTTTTTCTTTAAAATTTCATTTTTACAGTATCAAAGATTACTTATATTTATTATTATAAAGCATGATACTTGAAAATGTTTGCATTATTAATAAAAAAATGGGAGAAGAGTTTGGAAGTTAATAGTTATGCTTGTAATAAATAAATTAACATAAAGATTATTTTTTAAACTACAATCGAAAACAAATGACCAAAACCAAAATTATCATATACCGTCTATTCAGTGGAAATTACTTTCCATAGACATCCAATTTTTAAACTTTACAAATATAAATATAAAATAATAATGCGCTGATCAGTTTGATTGGAAATATTTTTTTTTCATGGAGATTTACAGGGTTGTTTTAAAATTTATGACAGTGCAAATATGTGCTATTTCGCTTCAGTTGTAGAATATACCTAATTAAAAAGGGGACTATTTAAAACTCCTTATATTTCTCAATTTTCATGGTATGGCATGATATGTATTTCATGGTACTGACCTGCAGGTCTTAGATACACTAACGCACAGAGAATTAGAAGAATTGAAATTAATATGATTGTTTTGATCTTTTAAAAGATCAACAGGTGCCGACACCTCGTATTTGTAGTGCTTACTTCCCAGTGCCCTTTTCTTTTGAAGGGTTTAACGGGTTGTTCGGATGCAGAAAAAAAGGCATTCCAATTTAAAAGTAAAAATAATGAAACAAATTTAAAACATATTTTTGCGCTTTAAAAACGTATAAATCTTCAGGGTGCATTTTTTTTTATATTGATTGCCATACTTTCTTTTCTTGTGATGCCAATAATATTTTCTCAACTCTTCATATATAAGATAGTAATGAAGGATTTAAAATTTTTATTTAGCAATTTCTCCTTAGCTCTATCATATGACAAGCTTTTAGAAAGCTGTTTTCAAAATCGGGAGAAAAGCTTATAATAACGTCAGTTGAAAATTTGGAGCTTAGAGAGTGAAGAAATGTCAGTCTGGCAGCAGCAAAAATGAAAAATCCATTATTGTAATTTTTTGCTCTTTTTAAGAGAGGAAACATTTTTAAGGGGGATAGTGGGATTCTTTCTTCGCGATTCTTAAATTTCTTTTTTATTTCCCACTTGAGATGTATTCTATTTTTTCTCTATTTTAATTTATTCCAACCTTACTTTAAAAAGTTCTAGAATTGATGATAATGAATTTGGTTTTTTTTTTTAAAAAAATGCGGAAAGAAACAAAAGAAACATGCACGGAAATGACTATTTCGAAAATATAAATAAAATGACACTGACAAAAAAATTTCAAATAAAAATTTGACACACTAATTACAAAAATATAACTATTCATTATAGTATTGATTTTTTTATGTGTTTTATTAATAAATATTATATTTTCTCTATTAGCTTCATTGCAGAAAATTAATCACCTTTCTACTTTGAGAATCCAGAATCCACATAATATACATCACTAAAATCACCAACAGAGTCCAGAATCACGAAAACTGAGAACTTGAGCCTACTTTTTAAGAACACTAATAAGGTTTTGCAAGACAAGATCCCACTTTCATTAGACATGATCTCCGAGAATTCTTTCTGGTTCTCGAAAATATTCTGCATTCAATATTCGTCGGTAAAATTTATATTTGAGAAATAAATTTAAATATATGGATAAAACGTCAGTATATACAGAATTAGGAAAATCCTCGGTATATTGTGACTCTTGATTGAGTGTCCAATGGTCAAATTTTTTGTTGTGCATAATATTAAAAATAAAAATAATTTTGCGCATTTAGTAGAAGTTTCATGTTTCATACACTTGTATTATTGGTTAATTAAAGTTAAATTGTATATATAATGTAAAATTTGTGTACAAAAATTCGGCATTCGTTTAAAATTTGACAACTCAAACGCGTTTTCGAAAATTGATAAAACATGAGTAGAAAGACTATACTATAAATTCCGCTGTTACATTTTTTATACTTGTAAATAGTCTTGGTTTTAGGGTCTTTCTAAGATGAAAGACGGACCTTCATAGTTAGATTTCTCTAATGGTTTTTAATTATAGAAAAGAAAATTTTTAAAAGCATATTGAATCCATTTTGAGAAAATTTATACACATATGGGATATTTTTATGTGCCCCAGGAATATCGATAACGCAAATATTATATAACAAAGCGTAAAATAAACTCATATTCAGAGAATTTTAAAAAAAATGTTTCTCGTACAGCAGAAAGAGTCCTAACAGATGTATGTGCGATGCTATATTTTTTTAAAGAAAAAAACTACGTTAAAAAAAGCATTTCCTTTCGCTTTTTAATCTAATCATCTATATTACGTGAAAGTCAGTTATAAATATAAAATGGATATCGTATAGCATATTTTTACCTACACTAACATATCTTTCAACCTTAAAGGACAAAAATAGTTCAAGGATCATAAAGCCTTTTTTTCACTGAAATTTTTAAGTCTTGAAACATTGAAAAGATTGTGCAACTGGCTTATAATAGAGAATTTATTTTTGTTGCGAATCATTTTTAATAAAAAAAATAATAATACTTTTAGACACTGCCTTATTAATGAAACTGAGTTCAAGCTTATAAATACTTTCTCACATCACAGATATTGCAATGCGAACCAGAATGCATTTTTGACTGATATATATAGAATTTCAGGTAAATTCTAATGCATTTATGAAAAATAATAGCTCAAAACTCATTAAAAGTATATAAGATGAAATATAAAACTTAACATAAATGGGCAATTATAATAAATTCAAAATAAATTAATATTGGAGTTTCTGATGAATATATAGGAAAAATACATTGTAATATTTGAACGACTGTGTTTGTATTAAAGCCATTTATACTGATAAATTATTGTTAAAATGTATTATATAAGTATATAATATAAAATTTGTATTGAAAAATATTTGACAAAAATTATTTAAAAAATCTGAAGATCCAAATACGTTGCCGAAAATTGATAAAAACAAATGCTGAAAAAGGATACTTTTAATTCTTCTGTTAACTTAGAAATTTCAGTGGCTTCAGAACCTTGAAGGACAGACGTAAATTTAAAAGAAATTATTAATGTGATTTATATTAACTCAGATATTCGTATATAACAAATATATTAATTGGAATAGTCCGTTCTTTTTTATATTATGAAACAATATGTGAAGCATAGGGCTCATTCAAAATTGTTGGTAATTGCATTAATTATTCGATCAAACACCAAAGAAATGTTTTCCCTCAATAAAACTTCTTTAATTTGATTAAAGTTTAACTGTTTCATTAGGTCCCAGTCTATTACTAATGATATTGACTTAAATAAATTTTTTACACCAAATTTGTGAGGTTATTTAAAAATTATTAATTTTAGTTTCGAAAAGAAAAGAAAAATGTATTTACTATTATTTAAGATAGTAAAATTTTTAAAATGTGTAACTAAAAATCTCACTTATTTCATACTAGCCTCCTCTGATTTCCAGTTTATTCGTCGGGAATATTGGTTATATTTAATATCCTATAAATATTTTTGATATAACTTCATGTCCACGATTCTGTAAAATTGTTAGACAGTAAAGCCGCTTTTTTTTTTCTTTTCTTATATAGTTTTTGTTGATCGAGTAGTAGAAGAACCTTCTAATTTAAATCACTCTCATTACATCAAAACACTGCTATAAACGTAAATTTCAGATTCATCGCTCTTCAAAATTTTGCAGTATTGTAATTTCACTTTTTTGTTATGTTTTTCAGTTTTATAGATCATGAATAAAATCATTCTTCTTTAGCTTTCAATACTGGAAGAAGTTTGCGATATTTACTGTTTTATAAAACAATGAAAACCGTACGAATTTCCAGACAACAGTGAAATTTATTATTGGAAATCAGACAAAATAATATTTTTAAAATATGCCAAAATACAGGAAAAAAATTGCATGATTCTTACATTTACATTATTAAAAAGAAGCCATTTTAAAACTTTCAAATTGTATAAAATTTATTTTCTGTACCAATATTTTTTGTAGTTATTACGGAAAGACTCCAAAATTAAGGTAACATTTTAATTAATTATCGAATTAAAATTTCAAAAAAGGGCTCCGAGGCGGATACTCCTATCCTCCAAATTATATATTCACCAAATTTAGAAGCTGTAAGTCAAATGATCAGGTATATGGAGCGCAAACGCATAAATATGAGAATTAATCTTTATTATAGATAGATATCCCGAGTTGCAGAGGCAATTTTAAAGACACAGTTTATAAGTAGCTGTTTATCTATGGACCAGAAAAACGTTTGATGTGAATACGTTCATTATGAATATTAATTAAAATAATAAATTACATAATACAATCATTTTAAAGTATTCAACAATTGAATAAAATCTTTACAATTTTAAAACTTTTGTCAACTTGAAATAATTAAAATGATAAATTTTAATTATTTATTAAACAATAAATAATTTTAATATTATACTATGACTGAGAATTTATAAGAGATAATTGCAAAATTCTTTAAAATGTCGAAAATTTATTAAAATTTTTGACTAATCCTGTCCATTATCCTGCTTCTAATCCTGTCCATTATCAAATAATTTAGACTTAGCGTAACTTTGTCTGTTTGCGTCATAAAAAAATATTAAATTTTAATTTTTAAATATTTTTAAATCAATCAAATCGAAATTATCAATCGGATATAGTAAACAAATCCTAATTCAGCAACATTATTAGCGATTAAACATGCATGCAACCTAGCATAGGGATAGCGCGTCTTCCCTGTGATCCGGGCATCCTGCGTTCGAGTCTCGGTTCAGGCATGGTTGTTCTTTATCGGCTCTCTCTGTGAATGTGTCCCGCTGTAAAGAGAGGCTGTGTAAGCGAATGTGATGCGTGAATAGCTAAGACGTACTCGTGGCCCTAGTTAGCGCTAATAAAATACAAGAGACGCACCCTCGGCTTAAAATCGCTGACTTCGTCAGCGAGCTTGTCCATGACACGTGCCATTAGAAACAACAACGAATAAACATATTTCCTACAAAAATGTGATACAGGTTTGATAAAAATAAGCTTTAACGATTATTTTTGATTTGATGATCAAATTACCTTATATAATAAATGATGAGCTTTGTACAAAAACAAATGGATTGTTAAAAATGACATTATTTTACTATAGTGTAAGCACTATTACCTTCAAAAGAAATAACATTTGGTTAACTATATGAGCAAAAATATTTCGGAATATCATTATTTACATGAAATTTCTGTTATACAATCAACACTGGACACCAGCGGATTTGGCAGGAATGTTGGTAATGTTTAATTTCAATCAAATATCCCCAAGCATAACTTTATTTTATATATTTAGAGTTATTTTGCTTATTATGCACAGAATATTTTTAGTAGCGTTAAGTCCCAATATATTATATTGCTATTAATCGTAACTATTACCATATTTTCTAATGTATGCTACCTATCATTTATGTTATGAGAATTTGGCATTTATTGAGAAGAATCCTTTTTTTAGCTTGAAAAAAAGGAAGAAAAGCATGAGATTGAATATTAAACCAGACAATGAAAATGAATAGTTCAAATTTCGCTGCAATTGTAAAAATTATAGCTGAAATTTCTTAATTAAAAAAAAACTGTGAAATTTAACCAAAAATTGTTGCCAACAAAACTTAATTTTTTAAAATTTAAAAATGGTGTAAAAGGTATATTGATGAACGAATATTTTCAAAAGTTATCACGGAAAAAATGTTAATATTTAATTAATAAAAATTTCAAAAAAAAAAATTCTTCGAATTTTACATTTGCATCTTCCAAAATGTATATCTGTTAAATTAATAGCTCAAAGTTAAATTATCTGGATTATAAATCACTAATATGCATATATATTTTTTATTATTATTAGCAAACAACAGAAATCCATTCTGAAATATAAACAGAAAAATTATACAGAAACAACCCGGAAAATGCATATGCTGGTTATAAATTCTATTATCTTTCACAAGAAAAAAGTATAGTTTTTAAATAACACAAGGCACTGCTTGAAAACTGAATACATTATGAGAAAGTCAATATAGAATATATTCTTATCAATGTTTTCCACTATAATCTCTATAACATGTGAAAAATAAGGCATTTCCTTAGTTCATTAGCATAAGAATGCTAAATCAACATTAATAACAAGCAACAACCATGGCAGAATCTATAATGATATGACTTCCCATAGATTTCATTCGTTTATGAAAATGAAGTTTATAGATCTCCATTGTTTTCTTTAGAAAACCATAAATCCAAATCACTATACAATTCTAAATGTGCAAAAGAGAAGCCTTTTCATATCAAAAAGTGCATAGTACTTTCAAATACTTCTCCTTGATGGAAAAAAAAAGAAATCAAGAATTAAATCCCTCTGAATATTCTTCCCATTGCAAAAAAGTTCAGCACATAGACTATAAATTCTTGAAAAATCACCCCACCTAATGGTGAGATTATAGCCTTCTGTCTACGCCAAAATAAAAGTATCTTTAAGATATTTTTAGGACCTAAAAATCTCCTTTATTCTCCACCGTCTATCACTGAGGCAGGAAAGAAATAAAAAGGGTCAAAACGTTCATCTTTTTCTTTTCACTTCATTTTTTTTTTCAGGAGATCCATTTGTCACAGGACGGATTTTCACCTACGAATCGCCGCGTAGTTCAATTTATTTTATTCCATACACCGGAAACCGACAAGACAGAAGACAAGTCTGCTGTTGGGGCAGCACTACCTTGGTGTCTGCCTTTCTATTTTTCAATATATCGGTGGGATATCGTCACATGAAGCGTAGAAAAAAAAATTTTTTTTTACTATTTCCTTTGCTCAGGAGACCTAGTTTTTTTCCCCCTTCAAGAATATGGATAGATTGTGCCGATGAAATATATGTGATTATATTTTTTAATTCTGAAGTATCAACAATTTTATTACAAGAGAGCGTATAAGCATTTTTTTAAATAACGGGATACGGAACTACAACATTTTCAAACACATTTTCAAAGATATTTAATAGTATTGCGTCCAATGTAGAGGGATATCGAAAAAAAATGCCGGAATTCCAAAGTACTATTACAGAAAATAACAAACACTTATAAAAATGCTAAATCGTACTCTAAAATACACAATTTAGTGTACAGAAAATACAAAAAAAGTCTCAATTTTTTTATATCCGTTACTTATGCTTCGATTTGTGCATCATAAGTCGCTAGACAGATGTCAAATATATACTTAAAGATTTGTGAAGTAGTTCATAGGGGAGGGGGGTAACATTTTCAGTCACAGCTACGATTGAATGTTTAGGTCAATTAAATTATGATACGATTCAAAAATCCAAATGGATAAGAGCAGACTTCATGTAGACCATGTTATCAAATCCATGAATTGCGAAGCTTCTTATGGAATGGCTTCACTCACAGATAAGGAGGAGTTCCTTCCGGCATTAAAAGTCTTGTTACCAATTACACCTTTCATATCTTTAATTTCCATGAAAACTTGAATTCCTTCAAATTATTTTAACATTACATTTTTTTTCCTTTCGTTTAAGATTCCATCATTTAATATAAGTGCAAAATTATATCCCTCTTTCTCGATGATTCTAAATATTTTTTTTTCGATCGCTGCATCTTTATTTTCAGAACTTTTGGTATTTAAAAATGACGTTCAAATAATGAATGTGTTGAGTTTTGCTGTTTTATACATTTGAAACTAGCCATCCTTTGCTTAATAGAGATAATTCCTTTTTTGGAGATGAAGCATTGACAAATAAATTTATTCTGATGATAGAGTAAGCTGATCAGAAATCAGAATTTGTTAACAATTATTAAATGAATATTTTTTATAAGAAAAATAATTTTGAAACTTAGCTATATTTTCGTTTTCAAATAGCTTTTGAACCTAAATGAATGACACTTTTATAAATCTATAAAATCTTAACTCTTTCTTTAAATCAATAGTAGAATTACAAATATTATGATTTAAAAAACAAGCACTTACATTTACAGAAAACTTTACTTTACTTTTCTAATAATTCAGAATTTAAAAATATGAAACTGTGAGCCAATAAATAATTGTCAAATAATATTTAATGCAACCAGTACAAAATAACCTAAGCAAATATGTTTCTAAGAATTGACTTAATAGTAAATTTTATTCTTCAAATTAAAAAAAAAAAAAAAAAAAAGGATGTATGTTATAAAACCAAAATTGGTAAATTCAGTATAAAATATAGTCGCAAAAGTAACAGAACTTATGAAAAGGAATTATAGTTGAAACTTAAAACATACAAATTGTACAATTAAAGAAATCATAGATTTTTACTTATAACAAGCATTAAAAGAATGCCTTGTAGAATAGGTGCTAAATAAAATTAAATGTATTTGATTTAATGAATGTAAAAGATTTATTGACCAACTTTTAAATTTAGAAAACAAAATGCAACGAACTTTAATATTTATGAAAATAAATTCGTAATAAATGCGATCAATATACAGTAAAATTAATTTTATAAAATATACTTATGTGTGAAAATTTTAAAAATTTCTACGAAATAGTGATTTTTATATCGAAAATGCAAAAACTATTAGCTTTTAATCAGACTAAACTGTCTATATATTCACAAATTTTATAAATTTATGCTACTTTGTTGATTTATGAAGGAAAATTAATCATTCGTTACTAATTAATTTTATCAGAACAGAAATTTTAAAAAATCAATGGCGAGTTATACATATATATATTTTCCCAAACTATGTGATGCTCTGACAGCAAAAACAACTTCCATGTTTTTCTTTCTTAGCTTGTTAGAGAAAATGTTACACTCTTTACGCTTCTCACCAGCACCAACCCAAAGCTAAAGCTTATGAAAACTACGTAAATGGGCGATAATTAATTTCCGAGTTCTTCGCTGATACTTATTTTCTTCTTGCTCTCCTCCGTATCTTCTTTCAGGAAAGTTTTTTTTTTTTTTTTTCTTGCTTCTAAGATAGGATTTTCTTCCGGTGATAAAGGACCGAAGCAGAAACTTTTCGGACTCGTTCACTTTAGTTATGATGACATAACAAGATGGCCTTGCTTTCGCTTAATATAATATAGGGATTGAAGATTGCTTTTACTACGTGAAGAGAGGGTTAACTTTCATTCTGGTTGTTCTTAATTTTGTTGGGAAAAAAATGTTAGTATTAAATCTCCGAATTCGGTTTTTTTTAAATTTTATTTTAAGAAAATTAATGGGCCTTAATTTTATGTAAAAAAAATAAATAAATTCGAAAAAGTGGCTAATTAATTTTTACAGACATGCATTTCTTAAGGAAGCATCTTTATTTTTAAAATAATGATAAAACTTCTGAGCTTTTCGTGTTCTCAATTTCGGAAGCAGTCTGTATGTACTATATAATTATCATGTGAAGATGGGTTTTCTAATTGAAATCGTGATGTTATAACTCTATAAAGTAAAAGTAATTTACTTATGAAAAATATTTTTTATGTAAGCCTTATGAATAAGGATTAGATGAGGGAAACCATATTATAATTTGGAAAAAGAAAATAAGTGGAAAAAGAAATTTTCTCTAGTTGTAGTCTCTCTGTCAATATTACTAAAAAACTGGTATGTACTTTAATAATGTGTACTTTAATAACAAATAACTTTGTGTAGTTCGTCTGCTCTTGGAAGTCTTCAAGATTTTACTCTATAAAGGAGAAAACATGTAGGCAGATTTGCCTAGAAAATCCTCAAAGAAGACATTCTTCTTCTGTATATTGTATCTAACTCTTCTATTTGATACCTGGCAATGTCGTATTAATCAACAATTCCCTAAAAGGCATTAAGAAATATCCCATTTCATTCAATCGATAGATATATCACAATAAATAGGTTCAGAAATATCAATAAAGTTATGAGGTGTTTTTTTTTTGTAATTTCAACTTATCTTATTGAATGGAAATAGATAAATTATTTCATTTCAATTTATAAACCTGTTTTGTTAACATTAAATAAATATCTTATCCCACATTTAGACGAATTTCTTCTAAATTAGCATCATTTTTGTAATTTGGGTCTGTAATATATTGTCTCGCGTGCTGAATAATAATTTATAATCAACTTCATCCGTGATTATTTAATTCTATTTATATTCGTTTTCATCGAAAAGTTAAGTTTTGTGAAGTTATATAATTTTTGTTATTACACATTTCTTCTTACAAAATTATTATTTTGTAAAAGAAAGTACTAATAGCAACTGCACCGAAATTTAAATCTTTATTTTTCAAAGGAAATTATAATGTAATAATCAATAATTTAGTTACAATCATATAAAGGACAATGTTTGACACAAAAAAAGCATAAGCTTTGTTCTGATCTTTTTAATTTTTAAAATGATACATAGGAAAAAAATTGAAAATGATTAGTTTTAAAAATTATACTGTCAAAACCGTTCAATATATCTAACATTTGAAACGATATCAGGTTTAGACTGTACATATAAAATAATCCAACAGCTAAAGCTTTTATAAACAAAAAAATGTCAACATATATTAAATTATACGATGCAAAATTTTCAAAAAATGTCTAGATAACAAAGATAATGTTGCCGTAAATTTCAGATTAATATGTTTTTAAACTCAATTCTGGTTGAAGGTTTTTTGAAAACAGACAACTCTTATCTCTTAGTGGACTTATCTTCTAATTTTACGTCCGCTCTGTTTACTTAATTCAGTTTATATTTAGCATTTTTTTTTCACAAAATAATCTCTAGACATTCAGTAATTTATTTTTACATGTTTATCGCCAATTTTTAAATTTATACTGGCACGGTGCAGTAAAATAAGACATTTTTGTAGAGTAATCGGTATGTTATATTCAATAAATATTTGATTATAATGCGATATGATCTTCGCATACTATAATTCCCTGGGTTTATTGCATTTTTTTAAAAATAAAATATTTAATGTATCCATTTTTCTATGCAACAACTTGATTATATTAGTGAAAAAAAACTATCATTTTAGGGAACGTTTAGTTGCATTAGGGTATAATAACATTTAATCTAAAAAATTTGTACAAAGAATAAAATTAAGAAATATATTTTGCCATTACGAAATAATTGTTTATTTTTTTTAATATTAAAATTAATTAATTTTGAAGAACTATAATTGGTTTTCAAATATTTTATTTCATTTCACTACACTACAAATTCCGATCCGAAATAATTAAAAATTAAATAATTAATACCACATTGAATACTGTTGGATTTTCCATCCTAATTTCATCATTTTAGTAAACATCTAGTTGTAGCAGGATACGATTCCATTTTATCAAAAAAATATGTACAAAGAATATAATTAGAAACTCTGTTTTGTCACTTTGTGAAATAACTGTTTAAATTTTCACAAAATATTAGAATTAATTAATTTTTAAGGACTATAATAGAGCTTTAAATATTTTATTTCATTTCAGCACCCTCCATTTATTTTTATACACTATCAAAAACGAAATTCCGATCCAAAATAATTAGAAAATTAAATAATTAATACTACTTTGAATTACTCTGGGGTTTTCCATCCAATCTTAATTAATTCTGCATCTATAATTAACAATTAATTTCACTGAAAATCTCCATGAAATAGCTGTCTCTCAATTTACGTTACATAAAAATTATTCCCCAGAATCCTCTATTGTACAAAATTTCTCAATAGCCCTTTCCCTGCTAGTTAAAATTGAATTGTTCGGGTTTTACTAATAATCCGACGTCAAATAACGTGCACAAAGAAATCATTTATAACGGTATTGAAAAGAAGAGTAAATCAAAATTTCATTAACTCGCCCAGTGAAATATTTTAGGGATAAACAATAGAACTCATTAACTTTACAAACAAGCCTTTCCTTTTAATTAGAATTCTAGACCGTCTTTTGCGCCCAGTCATTCATTTCCACTCTCCCACACCCCTTTCTCGATCCCCCTCTTTCTCTTTCTTTCTGGGCGATAAGTCTCCCTTCACCTTTTATTCAAAAGCTCAGTATTGTGAAAAATGGGAACATTTTGAATACGCGCGAAACCCTAATAATTTATTGGAGAACTAATTTCAGTTCCGTTAAAAATAGATCTGGCTTACAAACTTTTCAGTCGCATTGAAATATTGCGAATTGATTTTACGGTGACTGTAGAAGATCAAACAAAAAAGAGGACATCTTTTGGGAGGCATAATTAATAGATATTTCTTAATGAAAAGCAATAAGATGCAGTCCAATTAATTAAACTTGTTGATTGAAAGGTCAAACGTTCCTTTTGGACAGGTAACTTAAACGCTGCTTTTTAAACGTAAGTGAAGGGAACATAGGAACGAAATTCTATTTGATAAATCATTCATAAAATCTGATCACATGGGTGTGAGTTTATCTTATTTTGCTTGAAATATATCTGCTGTCAAACAATATGTGATAAGAATATGTATAGTTAAAGTAATGCGTCACATGCTATACTATTACATAGAAAACTGCTTCTGTTGATATGTTATTGCAAGACTTTTGATTTTACAAATTGAACAAAGAATTCTTTTCAGTTCTGCAGTATGAAAGAATACTAAAAAGTTTCCGTGAACGTCTACTTTTTTTTTTCTGTTGGACAGAGACACGGACACATGGACAAGATTTACAAACTTTTAGACCAAACATTAAAATATGAAATTAAAATAAATCCAAGTGAAAAGTTTAGTGGTAAATCATTTTTATGGTAGCATACCAACACTATCGAATACTAACGTCTGTCCAATCTTCGAACTTACTAGATCACAGTAATTTTTTTTTTTTCGTCAGATAGTCATCTTTTGTTTGAAAATATAGAAAGATTCACGAGTCAGTCATGACAAATATGAGACCACCGTTGAGAAAACATTTTTCTCCCGAATCTTATTTTCATTTCAGTTGGAGAAATCCATAAACGGCTACTTATAACGCACATGTCAGTTGTCCTGATAATGAAAATTCAAATTTCATTTAACACTCTATTCACGCTAAAAAAGGTATAGTTCTTTGATGAAATCAACGTTCGAATTTTCTCTCTTCGATTTTCTAAGTAGAAAATCCGAGCTAATGCATGTTTAAATATGCTATCGTCTCCGCCATAATTCAGAGATTTCAATTCCCATAATTCTTCCTCCTGCATAAGATACTTGAAGCCCATCTTTTTTTAAATAAAAATATTTCCATTAAATTAATTCATAACTATTTGAAATTCGTTGCGTTTTCCTCGTATTTTTATTTATCGAGAATATATCACAAATACATATTTTCCCTGTCTTCAGCACTGTCAGTTCAGTGCAGAATCCATCCCATTTTTTTTTTTTTCTGTAGCACCCTTCCCGGAACTTCCACTTACGAGATGATTGAAATGGGAACAGTCCCTCTTCTGATGCCAATAAATGGAACTAAATAGCTCGTGAACTCATCGTTAAGTCCGTTATGGATGAGGTGTCAGGTCAGGAACGAAGGCTTTCAATCAGCTAAATTACAGCTTAAAGTTTTGTTTTTCCTTTTTTTTTTTGGTTTAAATAAAGTGATTACACAGGTTGAGAATATTTCCCTTTTCGAAGTATTTAGAATATTTTTGACTGGATAAATTCTCAAATAACTAATTAAAATTCATTTTCCTTTAAAAACAAAATGTATGGTAAATATTGTTTCTACAAGCAAATTTTTTCATTCTATCTCTAGGATCTGATTTATTAAAGCAACATTAAAAATGTTAAATATTTTACATAAGAAAATATTTAACATTATAGTAAGAACAGAACTTTAATGATGTTAAATATTTTACATAAGAAAGCATTTATGATAGTAAGGATATAACATAATATTAAGAACATAATTTAAAAGATATTAAATATTTTACATAAGAAAATATTTAACATGATAGTAAGAACTGAAGTTTAATGATGTTAAATATTTTACATAAGAAAACATTTATGATGGTAAGGACAAAACTTTAAAGATGTTTAATATTATACGTGAGAAAATATTTAACATGATAACAAGAACATATAATATTAAGAACAGAACTTTAAAGTTGTTAAATATTTTACATAATGAAAATAAACAGCTGTGCTTTACTTGATTACTTACAGCAAAAGTAGAAAAAAAATACAGAAAACTCAGAATTTAAATACAACGTTTTGAATTAGGAATTTTATCTGGTGTATTTAACGTTTTCTACAGCTCCAGTTCTTATAACAGTAATCTCCAATGATCCACGCTTTTTATATTTATATCAGGATTTTTTTTTCGGCTATCAGAAACCATATTCCCAAATTTAATTTTTGTGCTATTATCTTGTTCTAACATGAACATAAATGCAGAATGAAAGACGTTAGGGCCCCTTTATCAATAAACATCGTGTCATTCTTGATGGAAATATTAATGGATGGATTAATACATCATCCTTGCTATATTAATTTAAAATTTTAAGGTGATTTATTATATCTTATTGGTAAAAAAGCTTATGATTACATGCATACGAATTATTCTAGGATAAAAGTTTTTCATATGAAGGGAGTTGCATCGTATACATATCTAATCGACATAAACATTAAACTTAAAGCTTAGTGAAATTAAAAATTAATTTAAAAATAATATTCATGTTTATATGAGCAGAAAGGAAAGCAGCGCTCATGAATATTTGTACGAAAATCTTTTTAATTACTTCATCTCATCTTATTGATTAATGAAAGCTTTAAAAGGAACAATGACCCGGAAGTTTATGGTCTGACGTTTCATGAAGGAAAATTAAAAGATTTCCAATCTTGAGACCACTTCAACACCATTATCGATTAGTGTGTTGACCAAAAGAATAATCGAGTTACTCCATCTGCAGATGGGTGTTTGATCGATAAGTATGGGGAAAAAACCTGATATTATGATGAATGAGATTTAAACTTCGTATTCATGATCTTTTGAAATATGACGCATTCATTTTTTATATGCTTATATTTAAATAAAATTCGCTTTTGTAAAAATGGAATTCTTCAATTATAGTCTAATCTATATTATTGCATAATTTTGAAATTTAGCCTATTATCTTCAATTCTTGTTCATCCTTTTTATAGAAGAATACCTTTTGGCATCACGTCATTATACTTGGTTTATATAACTGCTTACTATATTGCATAAATACATATATCTCGCCAAGTAATTGATTTTAAAAAATGCATTGCTTTCAGGAATATTTATTGTATAAGAATAACAGATAGAAAAAAAATCAGTCATTTTTTTTTTCCTTTTGTTTAAGAATAAGTTTTTAAAGGTATATTTTTTTTATTTGCTTCGTTTTGACAATTTAATGTTCGTTTATTATTTTCCAATTTTTTTAAAAATCAATAAGCTTTATAAAATTTTAAATCTATTGTAAGCCGTTATGTTTTTACTTTCTCTTACATGAACTATAAGAGAATAAAGTATTATAACGGCCTTCTCATTAAAAAAAATGAGACATTGAAATTTTTTATGTCTCATCGTTCTAAACTTTTTTCAGTCTTGTAGAGTCACTTTTTGAAATTATATTCATTTATTTATGCACCCGATTACTTGAAAACTTAAAAAGTAAACAAGCGATTTTTTATTCCAAAATTGCATAGGTCTCACATATTTTTGCAGGAATTTATCAAAAAAGATGCAAGTTTGAAATTCCAAGAACTAACTCAACTCAATAAGATAACTGAAACATGTATTTTTTAATTTTTTTTTTTATGAAATTAAGCTAATAGATAAATAACCAGAATAGCTTGTCAAATTTTGAATTAAATCTATCAAAAGATTGGTTATAGGTTTGTCTTGCCCTTCGAATCACTCATTTTTAAATGCAATAATTCAAAAACTTAACAGGCAGGAAGCATAAATTTTAGAATATCATAAGTACATAAAAAATTTAAAACAGCGACAAATTTTGAGCTAAATTACTTAGTCGGAATTGGTAAAATTATAAACTTTATACTTTTTTTCTTCACAATATGGAAAATCCCAGTCTAGTTGAATTTGATATTTCAATATTATCATTTTACTAAACATAAAAATTTGAGTAAAGCCATAGTGGCTTAATAGTAAAGTCGCGTACCGACCCCCCCCTCCCTCCAGAAACCGCCATGAAAACGGTTTCGGGTGCGCCAAATCTGTCGGGACAGTGTCCCTACCCCTCAGCTGATACAGCTTAGAAGAAGAGGGAGTCAAATTACGTGCTCCCCTCGTCATTCAACAGCGATTCAAAATGACGGCACCAAAAGCCTTAGTGTTATTTTAAAATGAGACGTTATCATTAGAAAACTAAACTAAAAAGTGGTCTGAATATATTATAACGTAGGAAATTCCGAATCTCACGAATGAGGATTATCGATATTTTAGGTGATTATAAAAGACATAATAAATACGCTGAATTGAGTCTTTTATTAATTGCATTTATCTTCGTCTTTCATGCAACTGGTTTTTATAATTATAGAATAACATATTGTTACAAACGTGTAATTTTGTTTTCCAGCACGAATAATATCGTCATAAGAAAGACTGAATTACAATCATCCGTATTGGATGCTGTTGGATGCCGAGCCAGTGATCCCAGAGCTTGGCGATCATTTGGCGACGTTGGAAACAAAATGGATAATTCTCGAAACTTCGAGAATTCAGTCGATCCGTCCATTAGGAACCGAGATACGCCTGATTGGTCTAGAAGCTTCTAGCCCTGTCTCCCGGGAACTGTAAAAGGCCAGCTTCATTAAGATATAAATTGTGTTTTAGGTCAAATCACGGTGCAATTTTGAGAAGTTCGTTTGCAATTTTTCAGTTAATGATTAGAAAATAAACGTCTTCCCTATACCTATAACGTTTAGAGCGATAACGTTGATGTCTTTGTTTAAATGACTGAAAATCGCATTATGATTTCTTTGGTAAAAACAAGTTTTTATAACTTATTTAATCATTAAGTTTACTGATTCCATCCTATGTTCATATTTTACTTGCAGTCATAGTGGTACTATTTTGCTTGACTGTAATTTTCCTACTTTTAAAATTTAAATTTAATTATTGATTTTTAAAATTCAACTATTCAATTTATTATTCAAATTTCACTTTACCAATGATGCTCTTTGCTCTTTAAAGTTCTGACTAATTTCAAATATATATATAAAAAAAACTGTTCATTCTGTTTTCTTTGCTAATATTATAAAAATCTCTGCAAAGCTCTCACCTGCTCTCCAATAATTTTATGTTATTTATTTGCATTTTTTCGTAAACATTAAAGATGTTCAACATATATTTTAGCCGAACATTAACAGATATCCTAAATTTAATCAGAAGACTTTCTAGTTTTTTAGACCTATGATATATAAATGGATTAAATATCCTTTCTTGAGTCAGTCGCTAATCTACCTTTATATTTTAACTTGCTTCCTAATAAAAAAGTGAATTTTTTATCATATTTAATCAATTATTTTTTTGTAAATTCAATCAATAGCGATCATGTTCCAGAGTTCCAGTATAAAATAAACTGATCCATTCGAAGTCATTCATATCATAAATATCTCATGGTTACTTTGAATCAATTACGAGTACGATAACGTTTAGACCTAAAATCACACACCATAGATTCTTTTTAATTAAAAATAAAAGAGTCTAATATGTCTAAAAATATACACTTGAGCGAAACATGTTGCTGCTCATTAATTTCACTCATTTTGAAAGAGAGATATCTCTGTTTTGAATTCTTTTCATTCTGATCTTCGACTTGATTCCTGTGAATTATTTACGTGAAGGATATCGAAGTTCAACAAAGAATATTCTTCATTTTCTGTATAGGAGAAGAAATCTTTTACATGGAATTTTTATATTAAAAAAAATCATCATTCGGTAAGTGAAGCTTACTCACTATATTTGGGCAGAAATATTTTTATTTCCAGATAAATAAGATTCAAGATCCGAACCAGAATAGGCTTCACATAAGTCCAGCAATATTAGTAAAATTTTTAGTGTGATAGATTTTTTAACAAAGGTTCTTTAAGAAATCAAGAGGCAAACATATGTTTTTTAGATGAAGAAATAAGTGAATCAAAATTAAAATCAACGAAAGCAATGCGTGTCAATGATTCCAATAAAACCAATGTTTCGAACACAAAAGGAATTACATATGACTAGCAGGAGTTTTTTTAACACCGTTTCAACATATTTAGGCTCTTTCCAATCAAATGCTAGTGAAATGAAAGACAGAAAATACACCGTAAATTTTAAATAGAATTAGTCAACACATTATAGTCTGCAATATTTTTTAACTGACAAAAAGACTAAAGATTGTCTATTTTATGTATTATTTATAATATTGATAATTATAAAGAAAAATAAACAATTTTTGTTCTACTCATTTTTTATGATTAATTAGGGAAAATAAGTGAACAAAAATAAAAAATTAAAACAAAAGGAAGGAAAATAAAAATGTTTTGAAATATACTTGCAGTCAAAATATTCGCTCCTGCCTTCCTAGTTTTAAACACATATCACTCATGCCAAAATTGTGTCATTCTGTATTATTAGTCTATTATTTTTCTTTCTTAGCTTGTATTTATTTTCTGTGTTAAAATATCATTTGATTATTTCCAATTACGTAGGAATATCATTAAATATAATCGGTAGACGCGTGGAATAAATAAATCGTTACAAACGTCCACTGATAATGTGGGTTCTAGCCATTTCCCATTAAGATATTTCTCTGAGCTTAATTAACCGGCTTTAAACTAACATAGTAACAAAAAGTTGAGTAAAATATGATTTAAAAAAATCGTTCGAACTTTCTATTAATTAATACTTATTTTTTCATCTAATTCAGCAATACTATCAGACTATAGCAGTATACTCTATTTTTTAGTTATTATACATTTCTAATAAAAAATTTAGAATTTTAAATTGACAATATTCTTCCAAAAAATTATTACAATATGGTAATTTTCAATTGCACGCTATTCGGTGTTTCAACAGTACGAATATTTTTGAAATAAAATTAGCAGTGTTATAAGTCATATTTTTTATTTAGCCTCTTTCTGATTGTAACTGTCCACTATCCACAAAAAATACTAATATTAATAAAACTTTGAACGTTCAAAACTGACAACTGCTTAGTTATGAGAGATAAAATTCAAAAACACACACTCAATTGCCCTCCCTTCTCTAGAAAGAAACCTTTCTCTATAAAACCTTTATAAAAATTAAAAAAAAAACAGTTAGTATTTAAACCCTCATTGTTGATTTATCGAAACAATTTGCAAAATCAAACTTCCTTAGAACAGACTGAAAGGCGTAATTTTTTCGCTGCTTGATGTAGCATACTATCTTTCAGGCAAAAGTGGAAACAGAAACATTTAAATAAACGGTGATTTTTTTTTAAAAAAAGAAAAAGAAGTGATTAAAGCAGATATCTATTCTGTTTCCATTTATCAATATTTATTTATGTTTCTTTAATTGTTTTCTCTTATGGGGTAATTAATTTCTGCAATTTAAACCTCCAAATGAAAATGAGTTTTAAAAAAAATCATTCGCAATCGTATTTTTTATTATTATTATATTTTCTCCCTATCTGTGATGAGAATAAAATATTCACAGAAACTGCTTTCCTACTCAGAATGACTTCGAAAATTGCAAAGAGAAAAAAATTTATCGTGGAGAGAAGTTTTATTAATTATCTGCGTCAAAATCGACCGAAAACAGCTCGTAAAAGAATTTAATTTTTTTGTCCCTTTTTTTTGCAATATTTTGTCACAAAACTGAACCTAAGCTAGGAAGACGGGGGAGAAAAACGCTAAACTTTGAAGATTGCGAGGAATTTAATAATAATGGGAAGTCTTAAACGGTTTTTTTTCCTATGGAAGTCCAAATTATTAGAAAAAAAAATCCCATTTCGGTCATTTGTTGGATTTCCAATTTTGTTAAGCTTAAATCGCAGCATGGTGGTCTTAACAAAAAATAATAGGAATTAATTTTTTTTTTTTTTAGAATACAGCTTAAACTAATAAGTTTTTTCAAGCTTTGATTTTCTTTTTAATTCATATTTTACAATTCTGTTGGCCTAAAAATATTTCTTTTGTGTGTCATGGATTGTTTAAATACATTTTTTTCTGTATCATAATAACATCAGATAAATGTATATTATCTTAACCTCTATAAATAATTTGACGATTATTATGCATAACAAAACATATATGCTTATCCCCGAATAATTCTCCAATTTATTCATACGAAATTTAGCTCACAAGCTGAACAAATTTATTGCAATTGGTCCCAAATGGCATTTTCTTTACGTTTTATGTGTTTATAGATTATTTTAAATTATGAATGCCTCGTTATAAATTGTCTAAAGCGATTATTTACTTAAATTACCAATTATTTTCCTTTAATTGGCCCAAATGCTCGTTTTGTTACGAGTAACTATTATATTGGTTTTTATATGCTAAACTTTAAAGGCAAATTGAAAGCAGCATTTTTTTATATAATTTATTTGTTTTAACCAAGCAGAACAAATAAGTTCTAGCACGCTTTCTTTTCATTTAGAGTAATAACGAAAACTCTAGATGTTTAATATGGCTGCTTTTAATGGTTCAAAATTTAAAGGTAATCGGTTTAGAACATACCTGAATTGAGCATCAATGTGTATGTGTCAACGTCGAATATCTAATTGTGCAATTTTGGTGAGCAATAGAAAAGCAAATGAATTAATGGCTTATAAATAATTAATCTTAGCTGTCTGGATATCTTATATTCATTCGCTTGTTGTTGGCATTTTAAAATTCTGATGAAGATGGGGCAAAATCATCTTCCAAAAGGCATATCATGGGATCAGAAAGAGATAAATGAATTTTTTTCTTCTTTACTTCTTTTTTTAAAAAACCAAATTTCGTGTAAAATATTATACACGTTATTCAAGTAGAATTTCTTTCTAAAAAGTTAAATTATTTTGTTTAATATTTGCTTTTATAAATAAAATGACTTAAGTTTATATTCTTATTTGCGATTATCAATCATGTAATTAATGTAATTCTATTTTTATAAATTAAACGTAGATATACATTGGTATGTTCTGACAAAGGATTCCTCATTGAGAAAATACAAGGTCAGTACAAATGTGGGACCCGATTTTTAAAAAAAATTAAATTTTCGAAATTAGTGATACATGAAATTTAAGAAAAATATACCAAGTTTTTTTACAGTTACAAATTTTCGATGTATGACCTTCTTGTTACACGATATATGTCCAAACTGTAATCCAGTTTGTTCCAAACATTTTGTAACATCACCCTGCCAATGGTTTTGTAAGCTGCCCAAATTCGTTATTTAAGTTTTGGTAGTGTTTCCGCATTGGTGGTACATAAACAATGTCTTGTCTGAATGATTACTTTTTGTGAGTTTATGTCAAATATAACAGATAAAACAAATTGCTAAAAAATGTTTGGAACGAATTAGATTACAGATAGGACGCATGCTGTGTAACAAGAGGGTAACAATCGGACATTTGTAACTGAAAAAAAACTTAACATATTTCTCATAAATTCATATATGACTTATTGTAATATATGCAGTAGTTTCGAAAATTTGATTTTTAAAAAAATCGGATCCATCAATTGTACTCCCCCTGTACTTGTCTTAATGATTTTTCTCTGATTCTGATACTGAGAAAGTTTATGGAAGTTACTATTTTATTTGATAGTTGACTGTAATAAGAACATGCGTAAATTTTCTGGGCATCATTTCTGCTTGAATTTTTTAATAATAATCGATACTTTTTAATGAATTCTTTAAAATAAAATTCGCCAGTCTTCTTCATTAAAACGCAGTCTAGAGAGCCTAAAGATTACTGAAATATACAAAGATACAGTTGATGGGACAGTTACAGTTAAATATTAGAACTTCATCGAGAGATGGCTCTCTGGAAGGCTGTAACTGTAATCTTGTCTCGCTTAGAAAAGGCCGAATTTTGTTCTAAAAGCAGTTGTGTGCCGACGTTTGCCCATTGCTAGTAGCTACCATGTTTTTTTTGTTCCATTTATTTTTATTCTGGATTTTATATAAGCTTTTTAATAGTTGTTATTTCTATTGTTATTTCATCGTTGTTATTCCATTCAACAATAAATTGTATCTTGTTTGATCTTTTGAAATTAATTGATTCAAATCGTATAACAACGTTTAACATATCTCTAGTGTAAGCATGATCCTACTGTTTTTTTTAATAAGAAGAAACTGTTCATCCGTATTCCTGAGGACCAAATTTTAATTTGACGATGTATTAAGACAGATTCAATCAACAGATGAGCAAGTTTAAAAATAATTATGTAACCGAACAATCTTTGAATATTCCAAGAGATGCAGAAATGCTTGTGTTTGTACAGCACAAAGGAGGTGGTGCTCTCCAATTTGCTTCGATTAAAGAGATGCGATGTGCTTCAATGTACAGAGAATATTGTGTCACGTTTGGATTATGATGTGATGTCTTATAATGAAGCTATTCAAAAAGGTTTAGATCAAGCTGCTAACAATGATTTTGAATTAAATGGGTTTTTTAAAATCATTTAAAAATAATGAATTGAAAAAGATCTACCAACTTTTCTTTTTAAAAAATATTAATCTTATATTGGAAGCTTCTTTTTACCTTATTTTATATTTTTAATCAATAATATAAGTGCATGATAAGGCGATTAATTTTTATTTAAATATTCATTCTTTTGTAGAAGTTGGTAGATTAATAAGACGAGAAATTATTAATAGGCTATTAACAAACAGAAGACAATGTTATCATTCTAAATGAATATCATTCTTGTTTTCACTGAAGAGAGAATCATATATGAAATTTAATGCTATACCATATCTCAAATAATGATATTTTACAACTAAAAATTCAACTTTGCTGAACAAAATTCTAAAATATGTCTACTTTACAAAAAAAGTAAAAAACGCTTCTTAATAAATCTTTATTTCAAATATAAGATACTGATTCGATGCAGAATTTTAATTTATGTGTAGGTCCTTTCTGAGAACCTGCTCTTTGCACGTTATTGGAGAGGAAAACTTTAAAAAAAAAATCAGAAAATGTTAAAGTTTTTTTAAGAATACCTCGCCTAAAGCATAAGCAAAATTTAGGAGCAACTTCAAGTAACTCTGCAACATATAAATAAATAATTTTCAGATTTCCGTATATTAATAAGAAGGGAAAGCCTTAATTATCCCAGCTTAGACAGTTTCCAGAAACCACCAGACGATGATGCCCTAAACGTTGTTGTTCTTGTTGATAGTATGTATTTAAGAACAACTTTTGTGAGTTCTAAAGACTTATTTTGGGAAAAAGACAAAAGATGCTGCTTTCTTTTTAGACAATCCATTCACTTTCAAAGAAAAAATTAAAGAAGAAGCCCGAAAGTAGGGTAGTCTACTTGGGAAAAAATGGCTAGTTTTTTTCAAAGAGAAGAAATATATATCTTAAAAATCGGATAGTTTTGTTCTCAATATAGTGATGTGCTTGTGCAAATGCACTTGCCTTTTTTTAAAGACACAATGCATTTTCTATGTGCAAATTTAGAAGAGGAACACGTACGTACGGTAGACTGTTAGTACAAAATGGGTCCTTGCTTCTCTTCCGTCTATTATGGCCGAACAAACATATGTCCCTCTGTCCTCGTATTTCACATCCTCGAACACTAGCTCCAGTCCATAAGGGTTATCTGGAGCTGCTTCTACATGAACCCTGAAAAAAAAAATGAAAAGATTATTCTAAAAAAATATTCAGTACATTCACCACAAATATTCGACAGCGAGATTCATGTTGGATATTTTGAAAAATAAAATGATGTATTTGAAACTTCAATATTTTTTTTAAATTTTATTCTCTTTTTTTTTAATATTTAATTTAAAGCAATGTATTCGAATAAAATTAATTAATGCCCCCAAATAGCTTCGGAGTATATTATTATACAAAACTCATTTTTATATCACTTTAAAATTTAAAAAATAAACCTGTCAGTGATAGATATTTTATTTCTATACAATCTTTTTTAAATATTAAAGTATATTTTATAACAAAACAGTAATTGTTTTAATTATTATATCTTTATACTTGTAAATTAAGATGATGACATACAATTTTGTATGCTTGCTATCACTGCTATATAATTAAATATAAATTTTTAAAAATTAAATATAATTAGACTAGAAAACTTGAAAAAAGTGACACATAACGGTTATTAAAGTCATAACTGCATGGATAAGATCCAGACGATAAGATGAAAACCTCCCAAATATTTCACATAATGTTAATATCTTTTTTTTTTCTCTTAGAAGGTGTGTGAAACGAATTTAATAATTATTTAAATGTTTCCCACACCTCTAGCAGAGAACATGTAAAAGAACCGTTATAACAGAAATTATAACATTTATATATTTACTCCATTATTTTTCATGTATTTTGCAATAAGTTAATAAGATTTAAAATCAGATCATTATTTTCGAAGGGTCTTTTATAATGGACTTAGATATATGTAATTTGCATTATAAAATTAAATCAATGGCAATGCGTAGCAGCGTTCAAATGATAACGATGAAACTTGAGCCGCTAACCCCATCCTCTCTCCAAAATTGCTCGCCGTACAAAGAAGTTTGACTCTCTGAGTCATATTTAAAATACCACAGTCAAATAAATATTTAAGAGAGCCTTTGGAGAATGTGGACCCCCTCCCTAAAACATCTGGTTTCTTTTTACTAGGTTCATGTGGTCCAAATAATTTTGGTCAAATAGAGTATTTCTCCAAATTTTTGCAATATAAGAGAACAGATATTTTTCACAATATGTATTTTAGATTTCAGCAATCTGGTGCTTTACTGAGATTGTTAAAGATTAATAATAAATTAAACACTTCTATACTTTCAACATCCAGCTGTATGCTAAAATGATATGTTCAAATTTAAAGGGAAATACATCAGTTTTTCTATAAATAAAGATTAAAGAAAAGTATATATGTACCATTCAAAGACATTTTAAGGGCATCCTACAAGTAATCCCAAATTTAATACAGAGGAGGTTCTTCAAATGAAATTTTTGTTTTTGTGATATATCTTCATCTTACATTTATACAAAATGTATTTTTAAGGATTGCACACAACAGAGTACATATAATGGACCGTATTAATCTAGGCTGATATTCGTTGGGCGAAATGACTTCTAACTTTTATAGAGCTGAAGAAAGTGATTATCTTTTGAATCAGGCTGATTATAAACATTAATCAGAATAATTAAGAGAAGTTCAATAATGATTTATGAAAATATGTACCCCAATGTGTGAAAAATAATATAAAGAATAAATTTTGTGCATATTTTAAAACATTTCCCCTGGTAATAGGGGACTATTATAGGATTCTAGTAAATTTTATTTAAAAAATTATTCCTTTTTTTATAAATATGTATGAATGTAATTGATTTCATTACAAAGAGTTTGTATTATTATCTGATTTAAGGGGTGTTTTTTGCATATATTTTTCATCTTAAAAATAGAATTTAATCCTGTGGAAATCAAGAAATAAAATATAGAACTTCTGCTGCCGTGTGGTGTTGTTATTTGTTATTTAAAAATGTGTTTTTAACACTAAACCTTCAGACCATTGCTTGAATAAAAAGAATTCTTAAAGCATTGGTTTTAAAAGAAACTCTTTAAATTAAAATTTTGAAAGAAGTTCTTCTTCTTTTAAAATGAAAGACAACTTTTATGCATCTTGTTTGTTACTTAAAACCAAGCACATAAATAAATAAAAAAAGCTTTGCAAAACAATTTTACAATCATAAGTATTCTCATGATTAATATATTAAGCAAGAAATATATTGATCAAAAGAGTATTTTGAAATGTATGGAACTCTCAAACTTTCAGGAATACGAGAATAAATTTACACGTACCAAAGATGAATCGAGGTAACTGAATTCGATTGATTTTTGCGCGATCCCGTATAAAATAAAATCACTTAAAATTTTGAAGATGCATTGTAGATTTAAACTTTATATTAAATATACATCATGCTTCTAATTCTATAAAAATATAGATACTGAGAAATCTATTTTAAAACTTACATTCGTTACAAATTGCTTGTGTGAGTATGATTTGGATAGCGTGTTGCAAAGCAACTAAAACATGCAATGATTGACCCTATAAACCTCAAGTTCTTGCTATTCAGAGCTCGTCATTCGCAGCCAATTAGTTCTGACGTCAACCATCAGAGAAAAGTGGGATCATATTAGCCAATAATAAAACTCATTAGGTCGCCTGGGAAAATAAGCCAATCAGTGACGACGCCCTGGCACGTATTCTTTTCTAATTAACACGCACGTCGAGCGCCCCTGCTTGTCGAAGACACAATTCCACTCCGAGCTAATTCCAGCTTCTCCCAGTGGCGGAAGTAATGAAACATTCATTTCGAATCCCCAACGTTCAAATGAACATCTAAATTCACCGCCGCCTGACGCTCCAGCAAAGCGATGATAACAAGTTGATAAGAATAAAATATGCATTCTAAGAAGCATAAAAGTTCGGGAATTCTAGCCGCTGCATAATACAGATTAGCATTTGAATTTGCGCTAAATTTAAACCGAATTAGAAGGGAAAATGATACATGAAATATTGAGGAATATCGTGTTATATCTGGTTTCGCATTTAATTGAGTTTATTCAGTACAGAATTTTAGTAAGAATTTAAAAACAAATATAAAGATCTTGGGCGGCGTAAAAGTTAAAGTTTTTATACGAACATTTTTTTCATTCTTTTTATTATTAGTTTTTCTTTATTAGTTCATTTATATGATACAGTATTATCGTTATTGACATCATGATTAAAAATGGTGTTTTTTTTTCTAAAAAATAAAGCAATTCACAGAAATGCTAGAGAAATTTTATTGATTATTGTTAAGAAAAAGATAATTTAATCGTAATTATTATTACCTTTTTCGGTTAGTTTTCCTAGCCAAAGTTCGAAATGTACGCGAAAATGCCTACATAAACAAAAGCATAGTTTGCTTCTGTTCTTTCTTGAGAAATTGTTTCTTTTAATCTTTAAACATATTCATCTCGTAAATAATAAATTATCATAATCTCGTGCTAATTTAATAATGTCTAAGATTAAACTATTTAGATGCAATCATCTGACTAATTAGCATAAGATTTCGGTATTTCTGATTCGAGTCGTAACTACTGTGCAATATGCAAATGTAAATCAATCACGTGATCGCCATGAGATCATATAAAAGCGGATGCCAGCTTTTGTAAGGATATCCGAATCCTTTCTCCCGCTCTCTGGCTTGCTTTTCGCTCTAGCGACGTTTGTTTGCTACGAGTTTCAGAAATATCTGAGAATAGACAATATAATACTTTCTGAGCTTTTAAAATTTTGTTAAAGTAACTTCTTGATTTTATATTTTCTGTTGAACCTTAATGAATAAATCCCGTTGATGTTTTTAAAAGGATGTTGATCTCCAATCAATGAACTTTTGAATCCTTTGCATCGTAAGTAGTATTAGTATGCGATTAGATGAACTTTTAGACCATTGCGTGATATTAGAGTTTCTTCATAATTAGTTGCAGCCAATGCTACTCGTCATTTCATAAGAAGAAATTTTAACAATTATATTAAACCTTCTTGATTCCGAATAGATTTTTTCCAGTCTAAATTTGGTCATATACAAATAAAAAAAGAAACAAAAAACGAGCGATATATTCTATACCTATTTTTTTTAAAAATTCTTATTAGTTGCTGAGTGATAAGGTATTCAACTTTTATTGTTATTATGGCAATTTGTAATATTAATGTTACAAAATTTATCGCTAAATTTTTCTATCAATTCTTTTTCATTAAGACAGAAAATAACATTATATATTTTAAATTAGTCTCAAAATGTTTCAATGTTGTTGTTTTTAAAAATAGATATTTTATTCTGACTTTTCTTTAAAGCAATATTCTTGCAAAAAATGGAGGCAAAAAAAATCTATCGAAATAGGTACTGTATTTAAAAAATAATTATGTTGAGTTCGTTACTAAAATTTAATGAAAATATTTATCTCGATTCAAAAATTTGCTTGAAATTTCGAATTTAAAGCAAAATAAATCACTCAGCATTCGCACATTGTAAATATCATAAGAATAAAATCGCTACTAAATCTCCAACATTAACTAAACATATTTTCCAAAAAATGTTTCTACAAACAACAATTTCTTTTTATAATTCATTTACATTCATTACATATTCACTTACATTCGTTTTATTATATATGATACAGTTCATTTCATTTGTATTTTAATTTTACGATACATTCATTTGTAAATGTAGTGATATATAAAATGTTCGTAATTTACGAATTAAAATCAAAATTTCTTTGTGTATAATTTTATGAATGAAATAGCTCGGAACTTTGTAAACAAATATTGTTTACAAAATTCTACTGAAAATTCTGATTCAAGAGTTAAGCTATTCCGAAATTGTATGCGCAAAATTTTTGCTTTCTTAACTTAGAACTAAAATAGTGGTAGTGAAATAATTGATTTATTCTTCTGTTTTCCCCCAACAACTTTCCTTGGTGTTGCGGCAATGCCTGGAGGAAGAATTTCGTCCCACTGAACTCCCATGAACCACGTGATTTGAAAAAGAATTTTTCCAACTACATAAGACTATCTTGGACTACCACAACTTTTTGGGGTCTTTGTAATCTTGGAATACCTTACAACTTTTTGTAATCTTGGAATACCTTACAGACAATTATACTTGAAATAATGAGGAAGTAATCTAGAGATGGTGCGATCAGAAATGATCAGTATAATAAGAAAGACTAGAGTAGAATCAAATCGTTGAAAAGTGACAACGTAGGAAATGCCCTGAGGTAGAGATTGACTATATAAAGAATATATTTAATAATCAATCCTAAATTGTTTAAATAAATGGATATAAATGGATCTTTAAGTTTTTCTTAATTCTAAGAAGTATAATTTTCTCTACCCAACCCATCTACTACATTACAGCTCCAAACAGCATAAAATGCTTTTGCCAATCTTAATTAAAATGTTTCCATTACTTAGCATATTCATAAAACTTTTTTATAAAAAACTTTAATAGTAAAAATATTGTTTAGATGTTAAAGATAATATTCGCATTAAAACGTGGGATTCTCCAAATTATCATTGCTTTTCTGATAACTCGCAGCTATAAAAGACTATAATTCCAAGGAACATAATTCCCTCTACCCAATCCATCTACTACATTACATCTCTGAGCAGCATAAAATGCGTTTTCCATTTCTAATTAAAATATTTCCATTCATTAGGATATTTATAATCTCTAAAATTCTTAGAATAAAAATATTATTTAGATATTAAAAAAGATAATACTCTTATTAAAATGTGGATTCTTCATTTTATCATTGTTTTTCTGATAGCTGCAGCTATGAAAAGTAAAATTAATTGCATATTAATACAATTAATATGATAAATACAATTCAAAGAAAAAATTCGAAAAGTAAAATTCAATTTAGCGATTTAATCGTCATAGATAACATCAACACTACAAAATTATAAGAAACAACCCTTGTCAAAGACGTTACAAAGAAATAAACATGTGTATTTAAAATTTTTTCTCCTAAACCCATTTAGTTAAGGTACAATTTGTTTCAGACCTGTTCATAATGATAAATAAAATTTAAAAGAAGTATTCAAAAAATAAAATTCAATTTAACGTTTAAATCGTCATAAATGCTCATAAGAAACATGTCTTGCAAAAGACGTTTCAAATGAAATAAACGTGTGTCTTTTGAATTTTTCACCCTAAACCCATTTGGTTAAGCTACAACCTGTTTCAGGTGTGTTAAAGGAATCATTCTGGTGCTGTGTACTCTTCTAACGTTTCCATCGACCGTAGGCAGAACTCGCGCTGATAGCACTCATTTAAAAGTCTCGAAAGCAACTGCAATTTCAGGTGCGAAATGTGGTGTTATTTTGTGTAGAAGGAAACTTGTTTCCATCTCAGTTGGTGAATAATTTATTGGATTGTATATGGCGTGCGTGTTGAACAGTAATATGTGAAGCGTATCCTTCTCAGCAATGCTTGCACAACGTAACTGTTGTGAAATACTCATTTTGTTTTATTTGCTGGAAACTGAGCTACCTGCAGTGGGTGTTTAATTTATAAAAATGAGTTCTGCATTACAAATAAGTAGTTTTATGTTTATTTTTGCAACATTTCTGCTGAAAAGTGGAATTCAAAAACAAAGTTAGAGCAAAACAAAGTTAATTTTTGATGAGTTACTGAAATATTTGGTTAAGTTTTTGTTTAACAGTATTGTGAAAAACACGAAATTAAATGATTTATTTTTGTAATGGTTAGCATAGAAATTGGACTGTCATTCTAACTAATAAGTTAGATGCTATTTTAAGTTCGTAGAGTTTCCATCAATAAACTTTAGAATATCATTTAAGCATTGGTAAAACGAAAGCAAGAATTTTGAAGGGTATTATCTATGTCAGCAGTCCAAAAAAAATCACCAGTTTAATTAATAACACGATTTATTAAATATCTAATTCATTTAATACGAATTACACTTCTATATAAGGAAATTATAAAGTAACACAGTTTGGAAGCTAGAGTATGAAATTTGTATACTGAGATTTTTAAAACAAAATGTTTTACAATTGTTTTAAAACAAAATGCCAAATTCCGATGCAGATTATTAGGGATTACAGTGGAATACGAATTGTTCAATTTTGAACATATTTATCTAAAAACCAATAATTATTACAAAATGAAACTTCTTTTAAATATACATATATATGCTATTGCGATTTGAAGGGGTTGCTAAAACTCTGCATCTTTCATGGACAATCTCTAGAATAATCTTTTGGTTACTCATCACAGTAATTATGCCACTATAAATATTTATAAATGCCTTTCTAATGAATTAAAATATATTGAACACTTAAATTTCTTCTAAAATTGTAAACCCTGACATTTAATACTTTTTTAAGGGATAAGGATAAGTTTGGACACTTACTGCGTTTCTACTTCTAGCTCTCAATTACCAGTGTTCAATGTTTATTTTAATAGTTTTCAGAACTTTGTTAATGCATCATTATTCTTAAAAAACAAGAAACAAACAAGTACAACTAATTTGATAAAATGAATTTGGACTATGCATCTTAATAAACATTTTAGAAAAATATTTTTGCAATGAAAATCCATGGGCGCCGGTAAAAATTTATTAGCATGTTAAGAAAATTTTAAAAGTAGCATTTTTTTCTTAATTATTCTTAAAATTCTTAATTATTCTTATGTATAAGTAGCTTATCAGAATAAACCATAGATTTTCATTGATATACGTGTTAGGAGAATATGTTTCCATGTGAAGACATAATTACTTCATTGCTTAACTTCTGACTCACAATTCTCGAAGGATATGTAAATATAAACGTAAAAGATTGTGATAAATTCAATATATACATAAAAAATGACAAAATTATATTAAAATTTTAAAGATACATTGAAAAAAAAATACTTTGATATTCGTTGAAGTTTAATTTTACTTTATTATTTTTAACTTTACTTTACCTCTTATATTTGATTTATTAGAAAAATATTTTTATACAAGTAAAAAGATTAACAATAGAATATAATGGACTATAATTTAATAGAGTTTACAAAATAATATGAAATTAATCGGCATAAGAGCGATATACTGGAGATAAAAAAAAAAAAAAAACATCAATGTCTTAAAGAAATAACAGAGAAGTTTAAGATAATCGATAGAATAGTTCAAAAATAAAATTGATCAAAAAGAAGTGACCTAAAAGAAATAAGGCTGTTAAACTGCAGAATAATCAGAAAAAGTACATTCCAGAAAAGAGTAAAGACATCAAAGGAGAAGCGGTATGAAGAATTCCAGAAAGAACAAAGTGAAGACTATATAAGAAAAAGAAAAGAAGAAAGGGTTCAAGAAGTGACTCAACAAGTAAAAGAAAACAAATGACAAAAGGCAGAGGTCGAATCAAGATGGCCGCCAGTGAAGGTAAGCCACTAAAATATATCGCTGGTTTTACTTTGACTACGCATTCGAAAGATCAAAGTGAATAACAGGGAGGAGGTGGTTATTTTTTAAAGTAAGAAATTTTATAAAAATATCAAAAGGAAATATTTTTTTTTTTGATTTTTGGAATGTAGGCGGGAAGTTAGTTTCTAAGTGCATAATTGATTAATACGAGAAATGGTGCATTGTGAAGTATGCCTTATTCTCTTTAAAATTCTGGAGTGTACAAATAGAAAAACAATTGTTTATTTCAATTTGCAGGGAAATTGATATATATGAAGGAATAGAATTTGTAATTAAAAATCAAGACGATATTTTGTGCTCTAATTTAAGAAAAATAAAGGATTTATATCGGTGATCTTAATTTTATTACATACATATTACATATAATTTTATTACATAATTTATTACATTATTACACTTAATTTTATTACATATTACATTAATTTTATACATACAATTTTATTACATATTTTATTACATAATTTATTACATTATTACACTTAATTTTATTACATATTGCATTAATTTTATACATACAATTTTATTACATATTTTATTACATTACATTACATAAAATTTTATTACATACCTTTTATTACATTTTATTACATATTTATGAGAATAATGTATCTAATGCTGATTTATGACTGCTCGCTAAATGTATCTAATGGTGATTTGCGATATATATATATGTGTGTGTGTGTGGTATAAATTCATGCAAACTTCAAAGAGACATAATACAAAAATTATTGCTCTTAAGAAATTGCGTTTTTTTTTTTTTTGGAAAATATTCAGAGAGATTCCGGATTCATTCCCATTAAAAGGATAATTCAGAAATGACCGTTAGATGCCACTGACACATCAAACTGAAAGGATTTATGCTAAGCAAGACAACAGAGCACAGTAACTTAACGCATAGCATTTTATTTTAAAGCAAGAGATATTCAACTTAACAGCCACCACAAGGTATTAAGTAAGTGATAGCATATCTACGCCTATTATAGTTGAAATTAACATGTCGGCATTGAATGACGTCTTTAAGTTCTTCCAAAGTGACTGAACAACCCCAGTAGGCACGATTCTTTAGATATCCTCACAACCAAAATTCCACCAAGATAAGTTTTTGCGATCGTGAGGACCAATTAATCTTGTATTCTTGGCTATAAGTGAATATTTCTACCGGCTACATGGTTATAAGAGAATATGTCTAAGAGGAACGTTTCGACGGGCACCATCGTGCATGAGAGTTATAGAATGCAAAGCAAACACAGCATGGTTTTTCAAAAGCATAAAATACTGTTCGTCGGATATCGGAAAAGTTTTTCTAACCGGATGCAGGACAACGCTCTTCAAAAAATGAAAGGGCCCAGAATGAAGAATGCGGCGAAACCACAATAAATAGTCACACACGGAGTAAGTGAGTTGGTAGTGTACTCACGAGGATTTGATGACACCCAGATACTATTGTTTACCTATTGACGTCCCCATGAAATAAAGAGTGGGCTTCATCTGACCACATGATGTTCAGCAACCATTGTGGGTCACTTTCCATTTGCAAGCGCCAATGTTGCAAAGGATGGGATTTTATCGGAGTGAGCTGACAAAAATTAGTTGTCTGATCTTGTAGGGATGCAGTTTCAATATTCGGTGCAGGAAGCGTCGGAACAACGTTTACGGAATACTCTTTACTTTTTCAGCTACACGTGCACTGCTACTACACGCTGATATCTCGGTTGCCAAATTTCTCAGAACCATTTTCACAACAGGGGGGGCGATCCGCATTGAGGGATGATCTGCTGCTTAGCGGACGATTCTCCAAATTTCCCCTTTCCTCAAAGTGGAATACTGAATTCAATATCCCATTCAATGAAACATGGCTTTTTTTCCCTTGATTCCTTTCACGGTGCGGAACTTTCGTAATGCTTTAGGCTTTGATCCATCATTCTTACAGAAAAGTTTAATCACTAATGCTGGATGTCCGATTACCATTGCATCCTACGGATATCGAATGAGACATCCATTTCCAGACGTGTTTTATAATTATCTGTCACAGTTTGATGTGTGATCGCCATCTACAGGTCATTTTTTGAGCCATGTTTAATGGAAAAATATCCATTAATTTTTTGAACATATTCCAGCAAACTACAATTTTTTTAACATTGAGCATTTTGATTTTTGCATGAATTTATGGCGAAATCTGTATATGCTTCAAACAATCAATTTGAAATGAAATCTGGGCTCTTTTCCTTCATTTTTTTTTCAATTCCAAAGAAAAAAAATGGAGTTTAAAAGCTTACCCATAATAAAAGGAATAAAAACTCAGTCTTGAATTCTTTTTTTTCGGCAGTGAGCCAAATTTTTATGTATGCCACTAACAATTAATTTTTCAGACATTATAGTTTCTTTTTATATCCAGTCTTTTGTATATTTTGTATATAACTGAAATGCAAGCTCAAACCTTTAATTTGATCCTTAGAAATAAATATAGCGAGTTCAAATATTTATTCCATTTTCCTATGAGTTATTGTGTATTTAATAAAATCAATATATAAACATGCAAAAGACTATGGATTGGTATGATATAAAAGTTATCTGTGTATGTGTGTGAGTTACAAATAATCTAAAAAAAATAATTACCGCTTGCAAAATGATATCGCGGATAAAGCATGGCGAAGCATTGGCTGTCTTTAAAATACGCAAATGTCGTAGAGCCCCTGTGTTTGCTCCCTTCCGGAAGATACATCGTCTTCTTTTGTGGTATTATCAAAATAATTTCTCAGTAATTTTGTTTTTTCATTTGGTCTAAAATGTCATGCACTATATCTTATTCAAATCAAAATCAAGCAGTTTCAAACATTTATCCTTACGATTTTCTTTACTTAATTTTTTTCAAATTCTCTTTTGGATTTGGTAACATTTGCTTCATCAATCAGCATCTCTGGTGAACTTTACATCATCGTTATTTCGCTTCTGTTAAGAGTAGTTTTATTTATTTTCTTTTTTTTAAATTATTCCAAACAGAAGTGTTTAGTTTTTCCTTTCAAAATTTTTTCCTTTTAAACCCAACTTAGAAAGAAATGTTTTATAATTTCCACCTATTATTTTTTAAACTTTTTATATAGAGATAAAATTAAAATAAATGTATATATCCGTGTTTGGAAAAAGGCAGAAAACAAAAGTTATTTATAAAAATTTATTATGCCTAAGATATCCTGCGGTCTTAAATAATGGAAATAATTATCCTTCATTCACAACTTAACATGTATTTTTAGATAACTGGAAGAAATTCCAGGTTTAAGCATATTTACTGCATTTCGTTTGAGAGATTTTCATCGAATTATTTATAATTCATTTCTTTCAGCATATTTTGTTTTTGAAAAAAGAGCTATTTTAGCGGAAAAAAATGAGTCGCACTTTAAAAAAATGAATAACAATATTTTACTCAATTCCGAAATAAATGATGATTCATAGCAACTAACAATGCGATAAAAAATTTAACAAAGGAATCAACTTGCTCAAAGATTCTACCGACTCTTTGAATTATTTGAAATTATAAAAATAAAAACTACAACATTTGCATTCCAAAGTGGTAAAAAATTTAAAGCGAGTCATTTCATTTACTTCTTAATAACATAAAATGTCCTAAAAATTTACTTTACCTTTATAGTAAATTTCCTTTCCCTGTCAAGAAAGGAAGCATAAGAATTTTAAAGTAATTTGAGGTTTTCCATGCAAATCAAATATGACTCTACATTTGAACTTCATAAATTGCATACATATTCGCATAAAAAAATAATTCTCCTACAGTGTAGCTTCATTGCTCCCTTGATACATGAGTGAATGCATCTGAATAATTTTAAAAACGCATAACAAATGGGAACCCACTCAGTGATATCTTAAAATAATAAGAAGAAAGCACAAAACTTCCCAACAACTCAAGGGAGCGGGCACGATGAAGAATGCCTCCAGCTTAAGGGTGTGGTGCGACTACCGCATTTCCGTTCCAAAGGTTCAACCTCCTCGCATTACCATGATGTATTCACTCGCATTTGCATATCTTTTTCAGTGCCCAAGCCTTGAAAGGGAGAAAGAATTTGCAGCATTAAGAATTCCGCGGGGCCCTTTCGGAAGTCAGACTCGCAAAGTGATTTCTAGCGTGTTTCAACGAGAACCATATGCGACCTGTTGCGGAAGGGTGAAGTCTAATTCAAAAAAGAAAGGATCCCACACAACGCTTGTTCTTGCAACCACAGAAGGAAACATAGGGAAAGCTATTTTCTGTTTCCGAGTTGTAATAAGAGCTCTTCTTTCTGGAAGATGAATGGAAAACAAGAGAATCAAATGTATAAAGGTAGAATATGTACATTTCTGGATTTTCTTTAAGTTAAACTGTAACTTTAACCTGCATTTTATTAAAACTGAAGATTAATTGCGAAAGTTGGCTTAGGAGAAGCCCACACATTTTGTTGTGATTAATATAGAAAATTTGATTTCTTGGTTTACAAGATTTTTAGCTAAATAAATAGCAGTTTGAAATATTTTCTTGTTAGCTCTAGATTGTACGGTCGAGTTTTCTTCTAATTCAAAGTCCCGAAGTAAATGAAAGGCACAAAGATTTATAATAACAAAGAAATGTCTTAAGATCAGAGATGACATAAAGTAATGACAAAATTCACACCAAATCCCAAAACAGTATTATTGTACTGAGATTGATAATAAAGAGAGACTAGAGAATGTTAACTAATTCTGATGACACGAGAGAAAACATGAAACCACACATAAATGCAATTCGGCAAGAGTTTTTTTTTCGAGCATATGTGCGCAGTAAATGCATGCAACTGATAATTTCCGTTTATCTGAGATTATTCATCACCTTTATTTCATTATCGTCTGCATTTAATCTAAATGTAGAATGCATATTTCCATTTACCGGATATGAGTCATTATCGCCCATATTTAATTATAAGTTTTGCTGGAATAAGTTTTCCAGTCCATTACAGTATTGTGACAGCCTTTTAATAATCCGATTGGCTGAAAATTATGTGTTATTTATTCATAACAGGAAAATATTCATTAATAACATTTTTAAATTGTTGAATGGAAAAGTTTAAAGAAATTAATGATTTTATGCTTCACCATTTTGAAAGCAGTTCAATGTTAGAAACTTTTTCTTTACATTAGCATTTAGCTGCTTCATGAAACAATTTACACTGTAAATGCTTAGTTATAAATTAATTATTTTGATATTTACATGCATACTGAACTAATCTCTTTTATGTTGGCGTTTTTATCAGAATATTGTAGAATTGTCCTGAGTAGTTAAATGCCTCAGAATCTGAGAACTAATATAAGAATCAAATATCTTTGTATTTCTAGCATTTTATGCAATTACATTTTAACGGAAAATAAAGAAAAAATTATAAATGCAGAATTTTTTTTTTTTTTTTTTTGTTAAAACTACCTTAGAAATGCATTTTTAATTAAAGGTTTTATCAAATTAAAAGGTGTTGTCACTATTTACAACATTTTTAAAAACAACTACATATAAAAGAATATTAAGAAACCGAAACGTTCATGCCAAAAAGTAATCATATTTAATTGCTCTTCATCTTATTGAACGGAAATCTATTTACAAATATTGAATGTTTCATGAACTTTCAGTAACATCTTCATTAGCCATGAATGGCAATATATATTACACGTAAATGAGACCCAACATTTTAAATAAGCAACAAAATTGAAGAAGACAATTTTGTTTATCATAAGCAAACAAAGTCTTCAAAAACAGACTACTTCTTTTTAAAATGTGAGAACGATTTGATACGCTTTTCAAACTAGTGGCAATTATGAGAAATACAGCAAATTAGGGTTTTAGGTCTTAATTTAACATCATTGCTCTTAATTTGCTTATCTTGCCTCGTTTTCATGCATAGTTCACTTAATTAATCTGAGAGAAAAGCTTTCCCATTTAGCAGCTAAATGAATTAGTTGTACAGAAAGTGAATATAAATTATTCCTTTATATGTTACTAGAATTAAAAATATTTAAATTACTATTCATAAATGAATGAATTAATTATTATCTTTACTTTAGAATTATGATATTATACTTTTAATTAATATCACTTTAAATATATTACAAGGCTGAAAATTATAATTAAAAGACATCTCTAGACTTCTTAATAATTCTAATGTAATAATATCTTAAGATTAAAAATTCATAATTTAATCAACAAATTATTTACCAATTAAGGAGAATATTAAATGGCACCAGTGTTTGAGAATTTTGCAGCGAAAAAATATTTTGTTAACATTTTTCATATTAATTACAGAACCTCCTAAACGTAAAACATGTCTAGATAAAAAAAAAATAGTTTATATATATATATATATATATATATATATATATATATATATATCGTGGCTGAATAGAGGGAAGACACTTTGATATTTTAACTTCGTTTTAATTCATCCCGGGAGGCACGATTTATGGATAAGTAGGACGGTCCGTAAACACGTCCGCTCATAGCGTGATACAAGAGCACATTAGCGTAAAAGAGAAATGAATTATTTATCCCTGGTCTTATATGCCATGAGATTCCATTAGGGATTTCTTAAACGTGTCGACCATAGGCAAGGGAATCATAGGGATCTTCTAAAATAATTTGTTTAAATTAGCAATTTTGTATCCCTTCACTCGGAGGCTGGGAACCGCTGGCGAAAGCATTTTTACAGAGCTTTCTGTTGCATTAATAGAAAAAAATGGATTTGGATCAGGAGATAATAGAAAATTTTAGAATGTATTTAAAATGTCCTGAATTGAGCTAAAATTAGGAAATTAATTCAGTTTAAATTAGATTAAAAATATCATTACACACACTCACACACACACACACATATATATATATATATATATGTGTGTGTGTGTGTGTGTGTGTCTGTCTGTGTGTATGTAAATTGTAATATATATATATATATATATATATATATATATATATATATATATATATATATATATATATATATATATATATATATATATTTCAGTAACATCTTCCTCAACATCCCTTGCCTAAATCGTTCTGAGAAAGAAATAACCCTCCTTTTTAAACACAGACAATTCTGAATCTCTTTTTATCGCCTTATATAAAAAATATTCTTTTCCAAAATTTTCCAATTTAAGAAAGAAACAATTATTACATTTTATATTTAAAAAAGAGAAAAATATCAATCGATAAAAAGATATTTAAATGATTTACTTGCTTAAAAAATTATTTTAAAAAGTTCGAAAATAAATTTTATTTTATCTGGTCCCTTTTCATTTGTTTTCAGATTGTTTGAATTAAATTCTAGAAAGTAATTTGATAACGATATTAAGTCTGAAATTTATTTAGAGATTAAAAAACATATTTTAAAACGTATAAGAAATTAAAAGCTATGATCAATAAAGAATAATTAATTTGAAAATCATTCGGAACCAAGAAATTTTCTAGCATTTATTTTATTACATATTACTTTACATTTCGGTGATATTTTTAAAAATCGTTTTTCTTTCCATTGAAATCTTAATAGACAAATTACATATTAGGATCTTTAAGAAATAGTCGTATCTAAAAATATAATAGAATCTTTCATATTTTTATAAAATGCGTAGAGTTAAATCATAAGAAACTCTTAGGAATTTTAAATCTTTGAAATTTTAATCAAAAGGCGGAATAACATAGTCTAAAAATGAATAAAAATAAGAAAATGCTTCTTATTTTAAGTTATGAAAATTAATGTTTTAACCTCATTATTAAAAGACCGGGGAAAGCAAATCGTTAGACCAAATGTTCACTCATTACTTGAAATGCATTCAAGTTTTGCAGATAAAAAATAAAGTAAACAAAGATAAATCTTTCCTGATTGTTTGTATGTGGGTATGTTAGAAAATAAAGATTAGAACCGTCGTGTTTTTCTATCTATCATCGCAAATGAATTACTCGGAGAAATATAAGCAACCATTAGGACAAATACATTCTACTATGAATACCATTCCTTGTTTTTTAACTTACTCGTATGCAAAGTAAACAATAAGAACGTTTTACCAAATATTTTTCCTTGAGATTTTGACTATGGATATTTCAATGGGAAAGAAACATTGATAGAGCTAGTTTTTGTTTGTGTGCTTGACTGATTACTTGATTCCATATGAACATATAATTTAGAAACAATTAATCAAAATTAGTACTAGAGGGAGAGATTGTACTTGTGATATCAATACAAAACTGCTGAAACTTTGTCAAATTTTTGATTAAATCGTTTAACTGTAAAAGGTATATTTTAAAACTCCATAATTAATAATCATTTCGACTTAATCAAATGTTATCGAACTAACCGTACCAATATTAGTCTGTCTTTAAACCCAAGTTTGTGAATAAGCTTTTTATGCCCCTATAAATCCTAATTAATATAATTTTGAAATAATAATGTTAATGGAATGCCGTATTGCCACTAAATGCATGACACAATAAGAATGACAAAAAAAACATTCAAAACTCTGTTCAGGCTGGCGTGTTATATTTAGAATTTCCACATTCGACACATTCATCCATTTGTGGTGCTAAATAAAATTCAATTTTTATTTTCAATCTCTATTTTGAATTAAACATTAATAATGATTTTAATTTAATAACTTCTGGAACATCACTCAAAAACAAGTTTTATATTACATTAAAACTTAGAACTTAATCTTTTCAATGGTACTGCTGGCATATTCGCACAATTCTTCTTAATTTCTTTTAAATAAAAAACAATTTTGGATGTATTTTGCAACAATAATTTTAGTGAATTAGTTACTGAATTTATATTCACGTATGTTATATGGAGATCAAGTACATTTTAATATACACGTTATCGCTATAATTGAGTATATATAAAAATAAAATGTTTGATTCGAACCTGTAGTTCCAAATATAATAGCATCATAGTGTTTCAGAATAGCTTCGTACTTGAATTTTTAATTTTTAAATCTGTTCTTAAGTGCGCATCAGTAACAAAATGCATGTAAAATATGTACTTAATATTATCGGAATGCGAGTGAAAATAAATCTAGGAATTAAAATAATCAATAAAAAAACATGTTAAAAAATATTTTTAAATATTATCTATCATTAAAAATATGTGTGAAAATAGAGTTAGTGTCATTAAATTTTAAATAGTATTTGTGTGTTATTATGGTTCAAAATTATTAAAGAAATAACAGTAAATGTTTATTTAATTTTTTATTAAAAGCTTTATTTAGTGAAAAAACACTTCTATTACGCAAGAAATAACTACATGATAAAAATGTTAACCATACGTTTAGTAATAGTATTTTAAACGGTTTCTTTTTACCATGCGAGCAATAATTTACAAATAGTATGAAGACGCGTAAATTTAATTATGCAAAAAATAGATAATGCAAATTAAAAGTGATATAATCTGATGACAGTAAAATAACAAAAGATTTCAATAATTAGTAAGTAAATTATTGAAATTATTGCAATAATGCAATAGGAATAAAACTTCTTATTACATACTAATTCATTAGGAGTTAAAACTGTTCCTTTTCATGTTTTCAAACTGATTGGACCGAAAACTTTCCGAATAACAGTTTACAACTATTTTTTACACAACGAAGTATATAATATTATCATTAATAATTAACACTATTGCATTATATAACATTAATAATAATTTACAATATTTAATAACAAAACTTTAAAAACACTTTTATGTTTCCTTATTTTTTAATCTTACTTTTGACAAATACTTCCGGTTTCACTTCCGAAAGACTTAAGAAGGTAACTTATTTTCAATTATCTACTTTCTATCATTCCGAAAGACTTAAATATAAACGAATCGTCTGTCAGTCATCGGATGTGTTCTTTGACGACTTATTATTTACTTTGGCATTTTCTAGCTGGATGAAATGGCTCATGTTGACCCATATTTTCCCTTTTGACTTTGGCTTAGGCAAGATATAAATTGCGTATATATAGAGGTTTATAGTCAAAACGCAATAACTAATATTTGAAAATGTTTTACCATAACTCTTGTTCCATAGCAAGAAGATTTATTATGATATAAAATAGGAATCTTGAAGCTATGGCTTCTGATCCAAAGTGGAATTTAAAAAAATCCTAAGCGCCGATTATTTTTCGAAACTTTGAAATAAAAAAATAAAAAAAAATATTTAATTTATTTAAAAATAATTAACTTATTAAATCTTACGTATTTGAGCTATTCTATTGAAAAGTTACAAATGATGATATTTAATCAATTTTCAATAAAAATCTGTTAAGCAAATGTGTAAATTTTTTATAGTTTATTACTTTTGCAGATTTGGTATGGCTGAAAATATGTTTACTCAAATTCGACGTCGTAAAATGTATTTTTCAGCCATAATAAAATCTGAAATGGATAATTTTGAATTCAGAATTGGTGAATGTAATGTTTTCTCATTGTAAATGTAAAGGTAAATGAAATATTATTGCTAAAAAAAGTCTACATTTGTAAAAAGACTTCTTTACAGATCTTAATAAACCAAGATTCAAAGACTGAGTAAAAGTGAACTATTAATGAAATCATTTCTACTGACCTTCCCGTGCTTACGGTGATGTCTTTTCCACTCGGCGCTTGCCATGTTAGTCTCGTGGCGCCACTGTTTGGACCTGCCGAACACGTGATGAAAAAACTGTCGCCGGTGAAAAATGCATGGAAGTGACCAGTGGGCTCCAATCGCAAGTGCTTGTGGTGGGCCCCTGAAATAAGAAACGAAGCAAAATTAGTCTACAAAGAATCATTTCACTTTAGAATATATTTAGATTTTAGACTTATTTTAGTATATATTTAAAACTTTAATATATTTAGAATAATCTACCAATTTAAAGTCTATAGAACTGAAAAATTTCACAGATCAACAAACAAAGATTACAAATAAGTCCAAAATTCATTTTTTTTTATTTCCTCGTATACGAAGTATATAGAAATAATTGCAATCGTCAAAAAAAAAAAAAAAAAAAAAAAACGAACTCGAAATCTTGAACAAGTGTCCACGTTTCAGACCATCCTGAGTCAGAAAACACATTTTTGGCAATATGTTTGTCTTCCTCTCTGCCAACCTGTATATGAACAAAAAAAACTCAAAAACGCTTTGAGCTAGAGGAATGAAATTTGGTGTCTGATCTTAAACTAAATTTGTAGTTCTCTGTCATATTCTGTACGGAATTTGAAAAACACGCCCGACAGACTCCCATTTTTTATGTCATAAGGGAAAATTTTAACCATCGTTTAAATATTAAAAAAATAGCTTACAAGTTTAAAATATTAAATCTTGTAATCTGTATATGAATTAAATACTTTTAGAATCTTAAGCAGTTGTACTACTATTTGATGCAAGATTTTTTTCTCTAGCAGGTATTTTTGACACACACACACGCACGCACGCACGCACGCACACACGCATATATATATATATATATATATATATATATATATATATATATATATAAACCTTTTCATAAATATTTCAAAACAGGTTTTTATCCTCTCATATTTTAAAGGTTCATTTACCATTTTAAGGTTGACCTTCGTTTCCGACATTTGCAGAAAATAAATAGAATAAATAATTTCATTTTAGCTTTTTAAATAGAAATTTAAAAAAATCAAATCATTCTATCCATTTGCACTCCTTTGGAGAAATTTCACAAAGCGAAGCTGCCACCTTTTTTGCCAATTAAGACAAATTAAATGATTTTTTTTTCATTTCATGTATATTTTATTTTTTTACCCTTTCTATAGAATTAACAGACTGATAGTTTCGACATTTTAACCTTTTATTTACTAACGATACATAAAAGTACCATTTAAATCTGGTTTATATCGTCATAATATGGCTATATTTTCTGATGGTATTCAAAAGCATACGGAGAATTTAATCCAGATAGGAAGTAGTTAATATAAGCTAAAAGAAGAAATCAAAAATATTTAATTCTTAATTAAATTAATCAAGATATTTCGATAAGTTAAAAAATTTCTTAGATCCCCTTGGATTTCTTGGATTGGGATAATTATGAAAGGAAACTTAACTACCGGTGCAGAAATAAAATTGAACAATTGATGGCAAAATAATTTGGTAAATATAGGGTTAAATGCTAGGAATGATCTCTAATTCAATTATTTATAAAAGAAATGTAAAAATATGAAAGTTTTTTCAACCACGTTACCGTTTTAATTATTTTTAGATTCCAATCCAAACATGAAATTTATCAATTAAATAATAAAATATTATGACGGATTATTAAAAAATAAATATAACACACACAGTTGTACAGATATTGTCCTCCAACAGCATAGTAAACAATACATTTTTTTACATTTAATTTTCCTTCTAAAATCAATTATATGATTATCACAAATTAAAAGTGGAAGGAATCAACATTACTGTTATATAATTTTTTAAACGATATAATATTCATAAGTGTCATTGCAAACAGCATTATTGTTAAATGTTCTTTTATGGTCAAGAATTATCTTTTAATATCCCTACAACATCTTTTGCGTTTTATTTCATTCATAAATCCCGATATCTGTGAGTGCAAGAGAAATTTATATCTTTATTTTGGTACAACTACCAAAACTGTATATAAATGCTCCATCAAGATATATTTTTATTTGCCATAATCTCATCTTTGACACAGCGTTACTAAATCTTAAAGAAAACAGATCAGAAGCATTTGATTGCTCGAACCAAATATAACAACCATTTTGCATTAAATGATATTCTGGCTTTTGCAAAAAGTAGTGCATCGCATTGTTTGATTCATTCGGGATTTACAAGATCCTTGAAAGTGAAGATATTTTGCCATTTCTTTGCGATGTTACAGATACAATCGTAACAAAATCATCTTTTATTCTTTAATCTTATCTCTTTCAAAGCTTTGATAAATCACCAAGAAAACAAACTTGAGTTATTCTGAGACTCCGAATTCCATATCGACGACATAACTTTATGATCCTGACATGCAGCAAACAAAGGAATATGCAGCGCGCCTCAGAAAATCCACTTCAGATGAAAGCATTCCTTTTAAGTTTATTCTGCACTCTATTCTGAGGCCATTTTATTCCGTTGAATAACTTTTGGTGCGCAGTTTTAAATGTAAAAATATGCCATAAATCATAGATATCGATAGCAAAATTTACATATGAATGCCACCATCATAGACTAGATTTAGAGAATACAAAATAAAAGAAAAAAGTGAGAGAGAAGAAGTAAGAATGGGATAGAGTATATTGCATTGAAGAGATGAGAATATCCAGCTAAAACTTTTTTTTTTGCTCTTAAAGAAAGGAATTCCGCTATTTTCTTGAAATTGGGGCAATAACCAGAGGTATTTTCTGAGCGTCCTTTTTGATAATAGCTGCTTTCGCATTACTTCAGTGTCTTTCCTATTTTTATTTTTTTCTTCCCTCCCTCTGAGTTTGAATCTTCTTTTTTCTAACTAGTTACACGAGCAACGTCTTAGTTCGAAATGAAACACAATTAGGAATCTTGAAACTTTTTTTTTCTGCAAAAGAGAAAAGTTTTAACTGAATTAAATTCCTCAAATTTATTTTATTCTGGAAACTATTTTTTGTTATGGACAAAGAGGGAGAGGATCCCAAAGAAAATGGATATAAAATCTTCTTGGTTTTTGTGTTTTTCATACAGAAAAAAATAAAAAAGTTATATATATATATTTTAAATTTCATCAGCAGTTTTATTTTTATAGCTACATTCGAAATATACAATGTACCTAGTGATGTACAAAATATACAATGTACAAAATGTCTCTGGTAATTTACTCTAAACATTTCATTCGAATTTCGATCTATTGTCTTCGAATTTCAGAATAAATGTTTAGTTTTCTTCATATATATAAAAGTTATGAATTAAATTATAAAGCCTTTTGTGTACTGGTGCAGAATTGAGAGCTTCCAGCAATGCAAGTAGTGTTTTGTGAGTGTAAGAGAATTTCATTTTAATCGGCTACAAATAATTTTTAAACAATCGCAATTTTAATTTTATATCTTAACTATGAAAATATAAGGAATTCAACATAGATTGCATACTTCTCTGAGCTATCTGATGACATACCAAACTGATATTTTTAGTATTGCGGAAATTTTTATATAGATATTTTAAAATGCACTCATATAAGTAAATAAATAGATTACTTGGTTTTTTAAGCTTTAGATTAATTATATATATTTTTCCTATTTATAGAAGAATCAAAACGTAGAACAAGATTCTCATATTTTCTGTCTATCTGAAACTTTTTTTCATCAAAATATTTTTTAATATAGTGTAACATTATTATTTATAACTGAAATTTAAAAAAAAAAATCTTGCTTGTATCGTCTATGATCTTTTAATAAAAATACTAGCAATAAGATGGCATTTCTGTTATGTTCAAGGTGTATTTCACGATTTATTGTAACAGAGAAGTAATGTTATTGTCACAGGATTAAAAGTAAAACGTGATATTTTTTTTTCGCTACATCGCTTTCAATAAAATATGATGAATATTTCATCCTAAACATATATTTAAAACTTTTATATATTGAATATATATAAAGTATGAAACGACAAAAAAATCACGTAGATGTTAAATAAGTTAATAAAACTATGATAAAAATTGTTGTATAGAATTATTTCTCAAATACATTTACAATTTAAAGAGTTATTTTTCCTTAGGAGTAGATATTTTGGCGAAAGTCCAACTCAAGCCGTCTAGGGCGTCTTAAAATAAACACAAGTGCACTTTACAGTGAATAAATGTATGTGGATTTCAGATTTGTACAAGGATAGCTTACGACTGTATTTTTATCGATTCTATTAAATTACAGTTTTCAAACTTAAGAATTCTTTCAGAATCGTTGAAATTAGAAGTGGATTGAATAAGGAGAAAAAGAAATGAAAAGAGTAAAATTATAATTTTACTATGGAATTATATAAAATATTTTATAAAAATTATATTATTATTTTATAAAACATATTTTTTATTGTGTTTTCTTATATTATTTTATATAAGAAAACTGCATTGTCTGTGATATTTCAAGCTAAATTCGTCTGTTTTGTCCCCATCTTGCTTGATTTCATCAGTCCTTGCATGTGTTTTGCATTTCTAAATCAGCATAAAAGAGTGCCACTGCAAGAACAGTATTATAAAAAGCGAAGGTGAAAATTCAGATTTTAGATTAATGTCTAAATTTAATTTAGAAGGGCATAGACATATGAGTTGAACTATTTGAAGAAACATAAAATTGGCTCGAATATCCATACACCAGTAAAAAAATGTTGCCGATAATTTTGCTTAAAATTAATTTTGAAAAATATAATAATATTAGAAAAAAAATATTAATGAACACATTAAGTTGCTATATTTTGCAACTACTTTCTTTCCAATACTAAGCAAGGCCTTCAAGACCTCGAATGTGCATCTTGGATGTGTATCCAAGATCCATAATATTATGCGGGAGAGGGAAATAACAACTCTGTTAGAGAATAAGCGTAAGGATGATCATTCAAACTGGTTGGAATTTTTCTTCACTATTGTAAAATTACATCTGTATGATCAAAGGTTGAATTTCATAATGGAAACAATCATTCTATCGCACATCCTGCTACTTTTAACACATGAGTTTATTTGTGAAAATCCAGCCTTAGAATTATGCCAGTAAGATTTGGGATTATCATTCCTACTGGTTAGAATTGCTCTCCACTATTGTAAGAGATAATTGCTTGATTTTTTTTTTATTGCAAGCCATTGCAAACCCTTCTACTTTTAACGCATAAGTTCATTTGTGAAAAAACATCATTATAATTTATATTGTCTTCAATAAATACCTATTATCGAAATTAAATATAATTTTAAGAAGACTTCATATTGCAGTTTACATTTATGAAATCAATTTCAGATGCATACTGTTACGAGATCTAGTCTCGCGTATTTAAAAAAATATATTAATTAAACAAAACATATTAAATCATAAAACAAATTAGAACAAAAGCTTAAAATATCAAATTTATAGCGTTTATTTTATATTCTTCTTCTTATAAGATAAGATATTATTCTTATAAGATTCTTTTAGTACAAAAAAAAAGGAAAAAAACTTAATATGAGGAACAACATTAATTAAAAATAATGAGACTGTGTTCGCTGGCTGTCTTGTATGATTCGAGATTGAAGGCGTTTTACATTATCATGGCTCTATTCCAAATCGGAAGTATTTCAAGAACTGGACCGATTTCTAGACTCACTGTAGATCCGAAGGATGAGTAATATCCAATACTCAAGGTAGGTAACAAATACAAGTCTGAAAAAGAAGTGTATTGTTTTTCGCACTAAACTATTCTTGGAGGATCCTTTGTCTCTTACTGTAGAATTTTTCCAATATAGAAAGCTAGCTTTCAAACTCTTGAATCCATCTAACAATTCAAAAATCAAATCCAGGGTTGCAGGGGGTTCCAGCTCAAATCAAGGTTCAAATCATGTAAAACAAAGACCTTTTTGTGCAAAAATTTGGCTACAATGTTTATCCTTTTCATCCGGCGTTTCACTGTGCTTCAATGTCTTGCAGCTAGCTCTACGAGAGACCGTACAAAGATAAATTTTTTATCTGGGAATTGCAGAGACAATTGTAAAAATAGAGCTTACAATTTGAATGGTAATCTTCGGATTCTACTTTTTTTCACATGCCGTATAAAACACGTCAAATTCATACATGTTTCCTTACTAAACCAATCGAGTCATTGTCACCCTTAGTTTCGAGACGTTGAGTCGTAGGCAGTTATAACTAACTCTCTGTGCCAACTGGCTGTCCGACAAACGTCCAGTATTTTTTTGGTTTGAGCCACCTATTTCTTAATAGCTGAATTTCGATATTTCTTTTTTGCGTAATTCCTTTTCATAATTCGCCTACTTGTGCAAGACCAATGATCAATTTCATCAGAATCTTTCATCTAAGAGAATTTGGTACATATTAATAGTTTTAGAAATCCATTGCCATCCCACTTTTATTTTGTAGATTCATAGAAAGATGGCATAGATAAAAAAGAATTCTTCATCTTTTCTCGTCGCTACAACCACAAGATTCTTCTAGAGACATCTATGTTTTAGCCTTAAAATGACATGAAAATTTAACTAAAGTAGCGCCGTACAAATCAGAAAAACCGGCAAATGCCATGGCTTAATTGGCTGAGTATCTTTTTTTTCTGATTGGTTGGTCCATGGTTCGAATTCTAAAAACGATGTTGTATCCAAAGACCAATTATTTTTTAAAATGTCATCTATTGTTTAGTTAAATTCTAGAAAGTTCTAGAAATTTCTTTAAATATTCATATTGAATTGTTCTTGAACATTCTATATGTGTATAAAAACTGGGACCCAACAGTGATGGGTAAGTTCTCAGTTTCGCGTTAGTTGAATGCTCAGTGAATTGCTTAGTTCTAATAAATCTAATCGTTTATTTAAATTTACGGCGTAGTTCGTTACATCTTCGTGACACCAGACTAAATACATCAATAATTTTACAGTTAACAATTTGCTTCTTTTTTAGAAACTCTCTCGTACTTTTTGCAATTTTAATAAAGTAAATGCCTTAAGAAGTAACTCAAAATATAAAGCTGTTAAGGAAAAAATACAGGATAAATAAAGCCATATATACATTAAAATAAAGACAGAATTATGAAAACAAATAAATTTTAAAAAATCCAGGAGAATTTAATTTTTCGAGTAGTAAACAACAGCTGAATTTTCTTTATATAAGAGACCTAGTCACACAAGTGGAAGAAACTGAAATTTATCCTTATAAGCATCTTGACATTTCTTAAAGGAAATGCTATGTTTCAATTCCCTCCACAAATCCTTTCATAATACTGAACAGGGATTTTAAATTGAATTTTCACAGACAGAAAAAAGCAAAAAATATCCAAGATAACTGAAGCCTTTTTTTTTACCTTTATTTTCATTAATTTATACTCGTCTGAATTTTCTTAATGTCTCCTTGCCATTTGCTCTTTTGCAATAGTGAAGTGCAATTAGTTATAATTATTTCTTTCAAGATGTCTGAATTATATTGAAATAAAGAATTTACAAAAGAAGGAAATAAAACCGAGCAGAATTCGCTGATGTATTCTGTTGAAGACAAAATAATTTTACATAAAATGGATGTCTGAAACTTTCGTTTGTGATGTAATTGGGAAAACGTTACGCATGACATTTCTCATGTAATTGGAAATGGAGATTTTTCTTTCTGCAGAATGGTGTATTTCTGTAGTTTTTTTCCATTCTTTTTCTGTTAGAGTTGCTTTATTCAATGAGTACAGCATACAATTCAAAAGAGAAAGATAAATATTTTGAATCTGGATATTTTTTCGCTTTCTAACTTGTATTTTTAAATTAAGTTTAACCTCATATGCATAGATTAAATTACAGTTGTTTATTTTTGAATATCGTTTCGAATACTGAAATTCTGATTTAAGTCATTTTTAATAATTAAAGTAATGTAAATAAGGTAATAATCTGAAAAATAAAAATCACTCTGTTAGAAGTATTATACACATATTTTTTTGAATTTTTTAATTAAAGAAGAAACAGAAAATAATATATTTTTAATGAAATAAAAAAATTTCTCGATAAATTTTGTTTGAAAATATTTATTTAATTATTGTTTTCTAAGGGTTATAATGTTAAAAATAATTTATGTCTGTCAGTAATAACTTATGCAACTTAATATATATATATATATATATATATATATATATATATATATATATATATATATATATATGTATATTATATGATGAAAATATCTTATGTCTTATCTTATCCATATCATTAACCAAGAGTTTGTATTTTCTGATTGAGTTGCAAATATTGAAGAAACTAAATAACACACAATGAGTGAATAATTAACGAAGCTTTTATTTAACGCCAAAAGCAATGCCAACCGAAAATTAATAATGAAAAAAAGAAATTTTCACATTTCTTTGCCCTACTTAAGAGTGCCAACTTTGCAATGGTGCTATTGCAGATTCAATTACTTTTAACTGCTGTGAAAATTAGTCAACACAAAATACTGATTCCTTTGTTTTCAAATACTTAATCCTTTGTTTTAAAATACTTATTAATTTGTTAGAACTAATTAATTAAAGTTGTATTTAAAAGTACCGTCAGTACACTATGTATAAATTTCCTCAAAATAGAAAAAAAATTACGGATGATATTTCTAATGAAATTTAACCTCTTAAAAATGCAAAATAACCAAAAAACACTCATAAGTAAACAAAGAAATTATCAAATTGACATAATTTTATTTTATACATAATAAAGGTAGAAATTCACATTTGATGATAATCATAATTTTTTTTTCATTTACGCACAAAAATATATTACAAGTTGAGCATTTTGAATGTGGTTTTGATTGAACATTTTTAATTGCACAGAATTCACAGCGTTTTCGATTCGATACGAATGTTGTCCAATGGTATCCTCTATTTTCCAAACGAACATCATTAGAAACAGACCAATTTCCTTTTCTTCTCTTTTTTGCACAAAAAGTTTGTCCATCTCCAATAAATTTAGGTCTCCCTTTTCATTTTGGTTGTGGTTTTGATTTTGTTAGTAATCCTTTGGCAATGCAGCGCTTATATTAGAGGGACGACATTTTCTCACGACGCACTTCCCATAGAGAATATGTAAATATATGTAATATGCATATGGCATATGTAAATTCATATGCAATATATAAATTTACATATGCTATTTCTAGCATAGCTAAAAAAAAAAAAAAAAAAAAAACCTTGTGCCACCATTTTTTCGATTTCCTGTCCCTATCCCAAATAGCCCGTAACATGTCGGCTTTATCAATCCCCCCCCATGTGTCCATTGTAGTCTTTTACAACAATGGGTGCGGTAACGTCAATTTTAGTACCATCTTTGAGTCTAATTTGAACTTTGCAAGTAAAATCTAGCTTATTTTTTAATCGGAATGCAAAAGCAAATTCACATTCAATACTAACATTTTCAAATGCTCTTGACAATGTTAATAAAAAATAAAGAAATAAATATTTTTTTTAAAAAAATCTATAATTGAAATCTATAAAAATAATAAATTGAAAAGTATATTATCTTATATTACGCATACATAAAAAATTTAAATAAAAATTTGTAAATTTAAAAAAAAATGCTATTTTTAAAAAATATCTGTATTTTCCAGCGACAAAATACAAATTTTTCAATATATACACTATTTTCATTACAAATTTTTAGTTTAGGTGTCCAGGATGTTTAACGCTGTAACTTGCATGTCTAGAGTGATTGAAAAGAAACTGAGCTATACACATCAAACCTAACAAAAAAACTGGAAAACACATATCTCAATTTCCCTATACTTTTATCTAGTACGAAATAAATTGTTCTTGACTTCCAAACATGAATTTTACCACGCAAACACAAAGCCTCATATACATAATACACCACCCTCTACTAGCAACATACATATTTAACCAAAATCCCTAGATCAATGGCTCACCTGTCCTTTTTCAGACTATTAGTTCTAGCTATGCCGTCTAACCATAAAGGCGAATATGATTGATGAGACGCCTTTTCATTGATGCAAGTGTGCGCCTCCTTTTATTTATGCTTTTTGGCTGGTGGGAGAGCTACGTTTATGTCTGCATAATGATACATAGTTGTCTGAAACCGGAGACTAGGCTAAGCCAAAAAATTGAAAACAGTGACTACATAAATTTCAAATATTGCTATGCGAATCATTCGGAGGATATAAGCAAATAGAATTTTGCTGACGGTAGATGTTATAGCAAGGATTTGTTTGAAGAATTAGGATAACGATTTCTAAATTTTATTTTCCATTTTAGAATCTACTGTATTCCATGAATTTTATTCTTTGTTTTAAATTGAAATATATTAACTATAACAGGTCCAAAATTTAAGTTGCAAATGTATCAGTTCTCCAATAAATTTGAAAAATATTATAGATCGAAACTCGCATGCTACATTTGGATAAACAGACCAAAAATATTTTTTTAAAAATTATAATAATAAGTAAGGTACTTATTATACGTGAATGAAACGTGCGTAATCTTCTAGTCATATTCAATTTTTCGTACACAAAAAATCTTACCTAAAAAATTACTATGGAACAGATTAGTTTTTCTTGCACACATAGAGATTTATTCGATTACTTGAAGGTTTGAAGTTGCATAACGATTATCTGGGGACGGGATCTCGTATTTTAAATCTTAGTCAAATGACGAAAGTGACGATTGTGGCTTGCAATCCAGGAAACAGAATTAGCTAGTAATAGGTTAATAGATTTATAACTTCTTCGGGGAAAGATGAACTCCTCATATAACGAATATACCTTTAGCCTTTACAGATATCATCTCTTAGAAACAATCAATCAAATTTACGATAATCTTATTTCAACAATAACTACTTTTAATTGCATAAATAGGAACTGCTCATTCTAGTAATACAGTTTCAAATACTATAACTGCATAGCAAATAATATAACTGTGACCCTTTTTCTTCCAGCAATAATAGTAAATTAGATATTATTATCTTTTCATTTCATGAAATTCGATTTTAAAGTCAGCGAAAAGCTGAGAATGTCATTCATATTAAAAAGAAAGAATTGGAATTTTTATCATATCTGTTGCTAAAGCACTTATTATTAGTCAAAATGGTAATTACTATGATTAATAAAGTTAAATTTTTCATTAAGAAATATTTTTATGTTTCTAAATTCACTTCGGATTCTAAATATTCTCATGTATTCTTAGAATAGTCATTTTGAAATATTATAAATTAATGTATAAAAAATATTCGAATGGCATTAAATAACACAGCAATATCATTTAATTTTTATGTTAAAAATACGAATATTAAAATGAAAAAGAAGAAGAATGTTTGAAAATACATGATTTATTATTGTTTAGGTAAAGCAAGAAACTCTTAATTCGTTTCAATTTTCTTTCAAGCAATTCATTATTTATAAAATTCATATGTATTAGAATGTATTGCATACAAAAAATGAATGGGTCTTTTTCTTGGGGTCTTTTAATGGGTCTTTCTTTCTTCGAATAAATGCCTTCAAATGAAGCTTTAATAAATTTATTCATTTTAAATATAATAAAGAAACTATGTATAAAAAATTTCATGATAAAATCTAAGATACAGAATAGCATAAATTTCGTATCTAGAACCAGGATGAAAGTAAGACTATCAATAGCACAAACAATAGTGTGATTTAAGGTACAAGGTGCAAAGTCATATTGTTCGAGGAATCATTTTGCATTGAATTAAAAGTTTTTAATTTTAATTAACCTTCATTTCCACTGTTCAGTACATGTTACCAGAAACTAGAGTTAAGTAGATCTTACATTAAATTCAGAAAAATGCAAATTTAATTTTTAATTATATGATTGAAAAACGGTCTTATGTAAAGTAATTTCCCCCTACATATCAAATACTTTATGCTGGCATAATTTGAATTATGTTGCTGATTTTGCTAGGAAAGAAAAATATACAGCGTTATAGTATGGCATGATATAATATATAGTTTGGCTATATAGAGCATGTATAGCTATGATATCAAGTGACACTGAAGTTAAATGAATTGATTTTATTTGCTTATGATTGCAGCTAAAGGGACTAGTCAATATTATATTTGCTAGGCGCCAGATACAAACGGTACTATCATGCAACATGCGTAAACAGGATGGTAAATGCAAATACTATAGCTAGAGTGAAACAATTAGTTGTTGCTGATCGGAATACATATTCGGGTGTACATATTCGCTGTCTTATCAGTGCAAATTTAAGTGTATGTCAGCAAATAGAACAGTTTAAAGTATGTGAATACTTTAAATAATGTATTTTTTTGCAAAATCTTGAAATTTTTCTTTATATAGTATTCCTAGTATTTGAACAAGTTTCTTTATAAAATTCGTAGAATTGAGATTCTAAGTCTATTTCTAGGAAGTTGCACTGAATTTTTTTAATTTTCTTTTACACTTGATTTAATTTTATTTTAAATCTTTAAATGCTATTTTCTCAAATTCTAATCTTTGATAGAATTTTCTTAAGTAAAACCTCATAAATGAAAGTATAATGCATATTTTTGTTAAAATTTTGTATAATAATTTCTCAATATTTTCTGCAGTTCCTGAACACGAAAATAAGTAATCTATTCATTTGCAAATAGTATTTTATAGTTCTTTTAGTATTTCATAATGTGAAAAAATTGGAAATTTGGTGTCATTTATCTGTTGAAACCTAATATTTGTTGTTTGTTTGTTTGTTTCTTATGGCACTTGCCACTGACAAGCCCGCTGTTACGAGGACAGCGATTTAAGCCTCAGGGGGAACGTCTCTTATTTTTTATAGCAGCGCCAACTAGGGCCAAGAGTACGACTTTGCCACTCACGCATCACTCATTCGCTTGCACAACCCCTTTTTACAGGAGGGCACATTCACACATCTCACAGATAGAACAACAGAAGAACAACCATGCCCAAACCGGGACTCGAACCCGGGACGCCCAGATCACAGGGAAGACGCGCTACCCCTATGCCAGGACGCCGGCACCTAATATTTAAAGAATGAATAGAAATACAGCATTTTTTTTTTTTTTTTTAGATCAGAAACTTGAAAATATCATTTAATTATTTACAAAATTTTAAACAAAGCATTTGTAAAACCTCTAAATTAAAAGATTTTTGCTTCATTTTCGCTTTTTCCAATTAAAAAAAAATGGCACCTAATTATCATATTTTGGATTCATATATGTTTTTTTAGAATCCTTTTCATGGAAATATTAAAATATATAAGTATTTTCGGACATTTTTCAAACGATTCCGTCCTAATGTAGTTACATAAATTAAAATATTTTGAATAAGCAAGACACGATTCTGTATTTTTAAACTATATATTTGAAATCTAATGAAATAAGTCCATTTATCTCCATTATTCGTATTCATCCACGCTGAAGTATTTATTCAGAAAAACATCTCTTAATATCATAAATAACACAGAACATTTTATAGTTCTTATCTATCTGACAAATAGTTGCTGAATCTACTGCTGATAAGAAAAGTGGAATGATGTATCGAGTCGACCCGTCAAAGAAAAAAAAAGAAGCTACTCAAGGGCCTGGTCATTCAATCTCCCCTTCTCTTCTGCTAATGTCCAGCGGCGGGTTCTTCAAAGCGGGGAAAACCGCTAAGGTAATCATCATTATTCATTGGAGCTCGACGGTGAAATAGGAAAAGAGGAAAATATTCAACGTACTTCCCTTTGTGTAAAACTAGATGTTGCGTTGCTAACTTTAGATGTAAGTAAATGCTGTTCGTCGCTTTTTCCGGTGGGCTTCAGTTTTCGTTCTTTTCTTCCATTTCGGTTAATGTTCTCAATTGAATGTTCATTGTTCTTTACGGGTGATTTAAAGCGCTCTGATGTACAAATTAGGTTGATATATTACGTTCAGTTGATTCCCTCGCGATTAGTTGAAAGTAAATGATACGACTCTCATCTGATCGTTTGGAACCATTCCTTTAATTATGTATTTGTTTTATCACATTCAGCTCCTCAATTGAATTTATGTGAACATTAAATTTAAATGAAAGCACTCATTACTAAATAGAAAAGTTTCTTCCGTAACAATGTTATATATATATATATATATATATATATATATATATATATATTATACTTTTGAAATTTATCCTTTTACGGAAAGAAAATATTTACAATTCATTTTTTTTAAATTCATCTTTAAATTACCGGAATTGAAAACTCAATGCATTCTTTTAAAGTGACTTCTTTTTTAAAAGTGATGATTCTTTTACCGAAAAAAAGGAAAATACGTTGCTTTTCTTTCCCTTTTATCAGATAATTGGCATTGCTTTCTAAAACTTGATGTGTTATTATCTTCGTTTATTAGCAGCAATGAAATATCTATCATAGTAAGTAATAATAAAAAAAAGTAATGATAATAAAATGAATAGATAAGAAATAGTAATATAGGTGATATAGTAATGATAATAAAATGAATAGATAAAAAAGTGATAGATGAAAATAAAATGTTCTTCAAGATGATTATAGATTGCCTTCGTAAATACAGTAATAATTTTCTGGTACAAGACTTGTAATATTCTTAAGGATGAAAGATGAAAAGCGAAAATTGATTGTAGTATAATTATTTTCTGTTTCATAATAATTAAGAGTCCTATCATACTATAAAAAATGGGTGTATAAAAATATTAGATTTAAATAGACTCGCATCGGTGAAAGTAAGTCAATACTTCTTTTTTTTTAAATTAAAAATTGATTATTGCTTTTATTTCATTCCGTTTGTTTCACTTATTTTTCGTTTGTAATGCATATAAAAAAAATTCAAAACATGCATTTGAAATTCGATAATAATTAATTTTCTTATTTATCAATAGAATTGGAAAAGACTAATTTACAGTTGAATTATTTTGATTTCTACGTTTTGAATAAAAAGAAATGAACTGTTTAAGAAATTTTAAATATATAATTCTATACATAAAACGTGGTAAAAAAATGAAATAATGTATTTACAATAATTAATGCTGCTATATAATAATCTTAAATAATTTTGTATTGATAATTTCCCTTTTCAAAATAAAATCTCTGCATTTAATATGAAATTAACATTGTAAACTCCTTTTATTACAAAAACTCTTTATGTCATGTTTATTATATTTTGCGTAGCACCCGGGTAATAATTTTTTTCCGAATCCATTACAAATTTAATCGTTTATTAAAAGTTCTAATTAGATTATGATAATTAAAGAGGCTTTATTTGAGACATTTCATTTTGTTTAATCTATTTAAGAATGCAAAATATGTCTCGACTATTTAAGCTCTTCCGAAAAAAATATGCATTGCAAATTAAAAGCTTATTGTATTTAATTCCAAAAAATTATGTCATTCTATGTTTGGATCGGACACGTCACCTGTTTGTAAAGATTTTAAAAATAATAGTTTTGTACTACGCACTTCGAAACCGAGTTATTTGAATATAAAATATGCTGAAAATATTTTATTCCTCTTATATTATTTCGCTCCTGTTTGTAAGCTGGTGCCTTCGATTCAACGATCCCTGATTTATTCCTTCTCCCGACACCTCCTAAGCTAACCACGTCGTTATAACACCTCAAAGGACCATTCCGATACGACGTACTTGCCGTCGTAAACACCGGGGGAAAAAATGTCTCGCTCCCGTTTCTTTTTGCATCAACAACTCACGTCAGAAATAAAGAATTCCCAAGGGAGCATCCCGAAGGGGTGTGATGGGGCGGAGGGAGGAAAAGGGCTCGTTCGAACTCTTTCCTATTCGGTGGAAGAAGAAGTTCCTTTGATTCAAAGCGCATTTTTGGCAGATGTCTGCACAGAACAGAACAGAAAAAAAAAAAAATACACCGTCAAAAAGTGGCAGCGAATGAGATCAGGTGGCAAACTAGCTACACTTCAGAAAGGGGGTGGAGAGAGGGGGTGGGAAGGAGGAAAAGAACTCCCCTAAAAAGAAGGCAAGGCGGAGGGTGGAGCAGAAGATCCCTCTCATTACCCCTCTCCAGAACAGGGTCTCCGTAACACCAAGCCGAGCGTTGTTCTAAGGATACGTGAGAGGGTTCTCTAGCAGCAAAGGCTTAATCGATGGAATGTTTACAGGGAAATGAAAGACAATTCATACAAAAAAGTGAACAAAAGGCCTCAGGGCCGAGAAGGAAGGCGGTAAAAGAATTTTTACACTAGGTACCTCCTTGGAATAGCAAATGAGGCAGTGGGGTCCCGAGGAAAAAGTTATGCCCGCCCCTGAAAAATTTCACTGCCTCGCTGAATCGCAAAGTGGGGTTAGGAAATTTTTCCACCTTTAAGGATTCTTTCCTTTGCTTTCTTTCTTTCTTTATCTTAACTTCTTTCCGGTCTTTCTTTTTCTTTTTAACTCATTTGCTCTATGCCATCGCCAGCCTTCCCGTTCTTCTTTTTTTTGTCTCGTTCTGGTTCGAACTTCAAGCCAAATCAGGAGTGGAGGATTCAGTAATGATATATTGGGAGTTCTGTGTAATAGGAAAATAAAGAATAGGAGGGGAGGAAAGAAAGAAGGTGAAAATGTGTGGGAATGCTTTCCGAATTTTGAACGGATGTTTAGTTTGTAAATCAGTTAGAGTGTGTGCGGTGAAATTTTTCCGGAGGTAGAAATTGCATTTTCAGCGTGATTTTTGCGGGCTTCATTACGCTTTTGCGAAGCTTCGTAGCAAAGAAATTTGATTATTCGCTAAATTAAATATTTTCTACTCTTTTCTGAATATTTTTTTAACGAAAAGAGCAGAAAGAACATTCATGTCTTGTGTTGAATATATAATAAGGTTGAAATGAATAGTTAGTTTTTTTAAGAGAAAGAATGTAAATGTTATTTCTGCAGTATCAAAAAAAATAAACATTCCACGAATTTTTTATTACAATAAATTGAATTGACTTTAATGAAAATGAAAAACATGTAACTTATTTTACGGATACTTCTAAAAACATTAAACCTTTTTTTTCAATAATTTATAATACTGCACATCTGTGAATATTTTCGAAAAATTAAATAAAAGCCCATACAAATCATGTTTTTTTTAATTAATTAATTTATTTACATGCTGCCAGTTCTTTAGTATTTCCATTTTTCATGAACAAACTTTGTATTATTTGACACAATTTGGGAACTTAAGAATGAATGAAGTTTCAGATGTGTTAACAAATATATAATTAACATATTAATTTTGTATACTAATACAAGTAATTTTAATTTTGAAATTGTTGTTTTGTTTCCGGAAAAGGCGTCCATTGAGTAATTTGTTTTGTACATTTAATGAATACATTGCTAAGGTTTCATTTAAAATAATGTGATATAACAGTAATTATCGAAAGCAAAAAGAGATATAAAAAATCTCAATATCTTATCATTTTTTATTAAATTTTTATTACATGTAGGAAAATAATGGATTTCCACTAAAACAGTAAAATAGCGATGCAACCATCTAATAAGGAAAAAAAATCTTTTGGATAAGTAAGTAATTTAAACTTTAGAAAAAAGGACGTTGCTTGATATCACAGTATTACTAGTTGCTAGCATTTGTATCATATTCATTTCTTAAAACCAATAGAAATGAAAAGTTCCTAATAATTCTGGATAGATAATGGTTAAAAGAAGAGAAAATAATAGAATTAATTACAAAAATAACAAAATTTAGATCAATAAATGAATATTAAACATAAATAATCTATCTATCTCAAAATGCAAATGCGTTTTGCATGTGCCTCTCATATTTCCGATATGCACGTCCAAATTGTTTAATTTATTGGCTCAAAATTTGGCAGAGTCATGAATTAGCACACGTGAAAACAAATTTATAACTTTGAATTCAAACGTTACTTTTTTTTAAATATTAAGTGAAAAATTTAAAGACTTTTTAGTGTGTTATTTTGTAAATTTTCAGCATATATTTTCACCCCAGATTTTTGATTTTTACGTTATTGTAAAAATTCAGAATATCCACTTTTCAATATTAATAATGTGTCATGGTGGCGCATTTTTTTTAACGATTATTTTATTGTTCATCGTAACGTCTTTCTTCCCTCTAAAAATCTTTCTTCCTGTAAACATTTGGCGCAATTTAGCTAAGGTTGATTCTTGCGCCACTAAAACTCCCATCCATCCCTGTAAATATCTACGAGATTTTACTGTGCATTATTTTTCATATTGCTGAAGCAAAATTTTATTTTCCACAAAATAATACGATGCATTGTATTTTCCATGTTTTAATTTATTAGTATTATTATTTTATTAGTAGTTATTTTTATTATTTGATATTTTATCAATTTAAATTTTTATATTGAAAAATATTTTTGGCAATATTTTGTTCTATCTAAGTATTTTTCAGTCTGTGTGTGTAATGAAATGGAATAAATTACTGTTATTACAATAATGGCCTACTGCAATCTTTGCTGAGTTTCCACCAATAAAAGAAGAATGCGATTTCAATAATATCTCCAAAGGAAAGGAATCCCTTTCTGATAGTTGTGAAAAGAATGTTAACCAAAACCTTCAGAACGTGAGGGGGAAAAATGGGGAGAATGGAGATGATGTTGAAGAGAAAGTATATCAAATACAACGAGAAATTACCAATAGACATGAACCAAGATGAAAGTAATTGATAAAAGAAATATAAAATAAAAACGGTGAAAATGCAGAAGATATAGTATTTAATAAAAATACTGCTAAGAAAGTTCATCGAAGACAACAAGAATTGGAGAGTAACACAAAGTATCAGTTCGTGCTGAGAAAGGAAGACAGGAAGAGACAAATTCTCTGTATTTAGCTTTATGAAGAAAGTAAATTTATTGCTTTAACCTGAAGCTGAAAACATAAGATCAATGTAGAGCATTTGTTCGATCTACAGCTTGCAAAAGTGACCAAGAGAGTATGTAGTACCGTAACAAGAAAGTATAATTGTTTATGCTTCATAAATCATTAAAATCGTTGGAAAAAGTTATTTGCAGATAAAATGTGAAAACATTACTATCACATGAAGAGATTAAATGGGTACCGATGTCCATCTGGAAAAATTAATAACAATATTTGTATAAAAAAATGATGGATTTAGGAAAAAAATATATCCAAGAACGCTTTTATCTAGTATTATATTATATACATATCAGTTCCTGGTTGCCCTTTTATTAATTAAAAAAGAAAAAAAATGAGGGAAATTTAATTGTGTGATTCAATCTGATCATTGGAAATTATCATTCGAAGCTGATCTGATGAAAGATCATTTACGGACTGCAATACGATGTGCTACCTGAAATGTTCTATTAGATAATTATAGTTCAGTTTTTATTTTGTTGCCTTTGATGTTGATGTCGAATTGATTCTACTGAATATTTGTTGCCGTTTTCGTAGGAAATCGAACAAGTAATTTAATTTTGTCCAGAATTTCGTAAGTTAGTTGAATCTTTACTTACTGAAACTTTACTTACTGACTACATTACTGAAAAATATTCTTCTTCATCAGATTTAATTAAAGTTAGATGTTGGTTTCTTGTGATGAAAGAATTCTTAAGCCAGGTATAAACAAAATATCATGTTTATTTGGTCCCACTACATTCGAGCTGGTTTTGAAAATTTCAGGATTTAAATTTTGCCTTTATATTCATATATATTGGATATTTTTCAGAAACCCGAGAATTTAATTCAATTTCTTCCAGTATGGGGACTCATTAATTTCTCAATATTAAAATGAATAAATCTACCAGTTCTATGATTTAATTAATTGCTTGGTACTCCTTCGGCTTAGGTTTCCCCACTTTCAACCGCAAAATTCCTTATTGGTTTAAGGCAAGTGATGATGATGAGTAGAATAAATGCCATCTCCCCCGCTCATGACTGCTGACAATGATAATCATTTCAATTCGTCTTTGAATACCTTCTCCACCAAGTTAAAACGGCGTCCGAAATTCCATTTCGTTCAATGAAAATCATTTAAGCTCTCAAAAGTTCTCGAGGAGTCGTTATAGGGTTAATTTCTCAAGATAAGATGGCAAAAGATGACATTCTAATACGAACATGATTAAATAAACATATTTAATTTATAAAAACTGACATTCTGAATATTATGAACTCGATCTTTTTACTTTTTTTTCCTTGAATTATTTCCCTTTATCAAGAAAACTTCTGTTATAGTCATTTTTTTTAGATATATTGTCCATTGTGTCATTATTTTTGGTATCTGATGTGAATCTCAATCGAATTGATAACATGCAAGTTTTAAAAGATGGTTGTTTGATCGATTGATTTGATATCAGATACTTACTAAGTTTAATAGAGAGTCCAACAGAGAAGGTAATACCTACTGCATTTCAAGATTATCTAATTCAATCAGTATTTTTTGGAATGAAATACATTTCAACTTCTTTATTAACGAGAAATTAAATATTTAAATACTTGTTCCAAAAACTTCATTAATTTTTGCTATGCTTCAGCTTTAGTATTAAGTATTAAATTTCATAGAGTGTCAAGTGACTTGCTTATATTTATGATCTTTAGGATTTTTATTTGAATGGTTTGTTCATTCTACTTTTTTCGAAGAACAATTAAAATTCCAGGTGATCATAAATAATTTTGTGTAAAAACTCAGATTTGATTTCTTCAGAATGTCTTGCAATAAGAGACAATCAAATGAAAGCCAAGCAGGAAAGAAGTAAGTTAACTGTTTGTTATATCAAATGTAATCGTCATAACTATTAATAAATTTATTTATCTTACTGTGAGCCAACGCCTTCATAGAAAACGTTTTGCGGTTATCTACGGAAACATATTTGCCTCCAGAAGTGCACTTCTTCGTTTGAAGCAAATCAGCGGCCACAACTGTCTTTCTTAAAATCACCACATATATAGAAATCACATAGGGAAAGATCTGGACTCTATGGAGGATGTATAAGATCTTCCAATTGAAATTTCTGCAGCGTAATTTCAACATCTTTGGTAACATGTGGGAGAGCATTACTCTGCAACATAATAATGCTTACTAAAGCCAGACATGAACCAAATAACTTCCATGTTCTGCTTCTTCTGGCGATAGCATCCACTGAAGCAATTGCAAAATGAATAATAATACGATAAATCTGTCTTGGCGGGTTGCTGTCTTTTAATGACACCCAACTTTACCGATATATTTTACTCTACTGAACAGACACGCGCAAGTGATATATTCTATTCACCATACATAGCAGACTTTTGGGCATAAATTTCACTTCCTGATATTCTTGCAATGAAACAGTGGACTATATTACTACGCTGGGATGCTGTTCTTTTTTCCGGCCTTCATAGTAATGTCTGATGCGCACAAGACTCGCCGACCTTAGTTAAAGCTCCTTTAACAGACAAATGACACAGCGGTCAATGAACGCTGTTCCTAGTTAAATATCTATAGAGGGCTACTTTATACACTAACCTACATACGTTATTACTGGCATGCTAATTATATAATATGTCCCGTTCTTGTTTTATTGCCACTTATACTTGTGTGTGTATGTGTGTAATGATTATCAACTCACTCCGACCAGTAGTTTTAAAATTATCGATTTTTGAAATCGCAATTTCAATTATAATCAACCTGCACTCACACACACACACACACACACACATATATATATATATATATATATATATATATATATATATATATAATGAGCATGGTTTATCTTTGCCAAAAAACTACTTTATTTGCAGTATTTTCCTTTTTTGTTAATGGAATTATGGAATTATTATGGAATTAATGGAAAATTAAATATTTTATTAATGGGAAATTAAATAGCGTTCATGAAGAAACTTTGAAGCATTTATAAAAAAAAATAAAGAAATAGTAAATGTTAATGTGATTATGTATCTATTCAGTAGTTGAAAAACATGTTAAAGAAATTTAATTTAAAAGCTTTTTTAAGCATTATTAAAACAAGTAAACCTCTTTATACTCTGCAATTTTTTTTTATTTAATTGGGAACAACTGTTGCCCCACTGAATTTAGTCAAATATTGAATATTAGTCATGTATTAGTAAATAAATATTAGTCAAAAGGCACTTCTTAAAAACCATAGGATTCTATTTTTTGATACGTTATTTATAATTTTAAAGAAAAATTGCAAAAAAACATTTATTGGCAACGTAAATATGTTTTTACAGAATGGAATTTGAAGACATCCATTTTGAACAGCTAATTAAATCTTTAGTCATGTTGAAAGCAAGTAGTCAAGTTTTGAATCAATTTTTGGTAACGAAAATCTGAAAATAAATTTTATTATTCTTAACATGGTAAAATGTTGTCTTTTGTAATTATTTCTTTGTTCCCAAGTTTTGGCTATTTTAAATTAACAGATTTTAGGTACCAAAATTTTGTTTACTCGAGCATTAGAAATAATGTTTTTAGGTTTATTAAAAACTAGCCGCCTTTGGCGACCAGCCGGTTCGCCAATCTTAATGTTCGTTAAAATTTTAATAATTAAATATTTTATGCAATTTCTACTTTAATAGCTTCTTCATCAAAATATTTTAAAACTTCAAATTTTGATTATCATATAATTCATTCATAATATTATAAAGACCTTCAGTCATAACGTATTATGTATCTCTCTCATTTTCTGTTAGCACCCGTAGAATTTATGCTTTAAATTAAAGTGGAAAGAATTTATCTTCAATTAATATAATAATATTTTTTACTGAAACAAAGCATTTTTTTTATAATCTGATTACTGAAAATAGAGTCACTCAGCGTTTAAACTTTATGGGCACTAAAGAATATCTTTTTAAATTTATGTAATATCTCAAGAGTTGGTCAACAAAATTTTCTTAGATTCATTATGAGCAGATCGATTCATTAACAATGTTTAAATTTAAATGCATCAAACACTAAGAAAATAAAACGAATCGTTTAAAATAAACGGTTGAAAACGGTAGAATTTATGCTTTGAATTAAAGTGGAAAGAATTTATCTTCAATTAATATAATAATATTTTTTACTGAAACAAAGCATTTTTTTATAATCTGATTACTGAAAATAGAGTCACTCAGCGTTTAAACTTTATGGGCACTAAAGAATATCTTTTTTAAAACAAAATTTTCTTAGATTCATTATGAGCAGATCGATTCATTAACAATGTTTAAATTTAAATGCATCAAACACTAAGAAAATAAAACGAATCGTTTAAAATAAACGGTTGAAAACAGGTTTTAAAAAAACTACTTAAAAAACGATGTACTTAAAACTATAAGCATATACAAAAAATATATAACTAACATAAATACAATTTACTTACAAAAGCATGCAACTAACCCAAAAATAATTTAAATCATCCACTGATAGCGTTGTCATGGCAACAATCAGAACAGAATGCGCATGCGTGAATTTTCTTCGCCGGTTACGTAACGCAAATACGTGATTTTTTCTACGCCAGTTGGGGTAACGCTATGCAGATTAAACATTTTTAATTTCCTTTATTCTGTGCTATTTTAATTCAAAAGTACTTCAGAATGAATCTGAAACATGGATTAATTAACAATGTTTAATTTTAAATGCATCAAACATTAAGAAAATAAACAGAACCGATTGAAATAATCCGCCGAAACATTTTAACCCTAGCCTCATTACTGTTGGGAGAAAAAAAAAAACTGAAGTCTTTCTCGTTTGGCGCTGGGGATAATGGAAGATTTTTTTGGCGGAAAAGTTGGCGGTGGGGAAAATGGAAGATTTTTTTGGCGGGAAAGTTAGTTTTTAATTAATAATTAAAATTCTAATTAAAAATTCGGAAAAAGAAACCCCAGGTGCACATTCCCAACCTCCAAGGTATACATGTAACAAATTTGGTAGCTGTATGTCAAACTGTCTGGCCTGTAGAGCGCCAACACACACACACACACACACACATTGAGCTTTATTATAAGTAAAGATAACTATTTCCTTAATTTTAATTTCAATACTCGCAAATACTTCCAATATATTTCAAATTATTGAGAATTAAATTTGGATTAAACATATTCAATAATCTTCACATTTCCATAGTATATTAAAATTTTCATGCTGCAATTTTATTTATAATCATTGAATTTAATAAAATAAATCTTTGAATCTCACATAATATTGAATCAGTTCGTTATTTATTGACTAAAACTGTAATTAATATATTTTTTTCTATTTTATGAATTAAGAAAATTCAATTACGTTTAATTTGATAATTTTTATGGCTTAGTGAAAGTTTTGAAATTAGGAGTAATAAGTAATAATACATTTTAATCAAAAAAAAAAAACAGAAGCAATTATAAAAGAAATTTTTTATTCACATTCTTTCAATTTTCTTCAAATAATTCCCAGAATTCCACATGATTTCGGACTTAATAAATTAAGAGAAGAAACTTTCATTCATTCCAACACTAATTGTATTAGTTTTCTCTTTTAGTCTTTTAGAGAAAGTAACAAAATAATCTTTAAGACTTTTTTACAAGCATTTCTTAAAAACAAAGTATTTGTACGAAACACACATTTTCAAATGAAATTAAGTGAAAATAGTCGAGCATTCGGTGCCTAAAGATCGAGAAAAAAAAATGACGAAACTCTAATTTCATTAAATAATCTTCAATACAAGTTAATCAAATGTTATTCTGAAAGACCAAACACTTTATGTTTGCAGAAGAAAGAGTGTTAATTAAATTATTTTCAATTTGATTAGATTTATATTAAAAATATAAATATTCTTTAATCTTTTTTAGAATAAACTAATAAATTAATATTTGAAAATATAAAGTTTATTCTATCTTTAACAAGTCTTATAAATTCCGAATTCACCAAAGCTATATCGATATAATTAAAATGTATCGTCATTTATTTTGTTCCCTTAGGGTCTGGATAAATTTATATCTTTATTATTAAACCTGTCTCTGAAGTTTTGAGGTATTTGGATATTAAATGCACGGAAATAAAATAAAAGTATTATTTAAAAGTGAAATTAATTAGTATCGTGACATGCTAAACACAGAAATGTATGTAATGGTGTCTTCTGGGAGAAGAATAATATTCATATGAATGAAGAAAAAAAATTTCTTCTCCATTTTGCAGTTGCTAATAGGTTTTCAAACTTTTTTGTATATATCCTAACTATCCTGTATACATTAAAAACTATCATATGTGCCTTTTTTCCTTTGCATTGAAAAATTTTAATGACTTTTTTTTCTCATGATATATATATATCAGTGCATATGCTCTTTTCAACATACATTTCTCTCTTCAACATATGCTCTTTTTTCAGTTTATCATTTTAATATTTTTAAAACCAACACATTTTTTAAAAGTTATCTCTCCAGTATCGCTGCTAAAATAAGATAAATAGTGCATGGAAAAATTTTTAAGTTGAGAAAAATCTCCATACACATAATTAAAATTTTCAAGTTTTTAAAAAGGCATAATAGGATTCAACGAAAAATTTTTTACCTTATGCCTAAAGTGAAAGAAAAAAATGCTAAATCTCTTGGGGTGCTTGGACATAGCATGAAGCTTTGGGAAACCTAATTAAATATTTTTTTTTTTACTGCAGAGACCAATGACAAATTGAACAATTTTTTTTTCTTCGGTAAAAGACGGTCTATAATTAGGATCGAAGAGAGCGAACTAAAAGTAAGCTTTTAGATTTTAAGGACTTTTTTCCTTAGAAAAACTTTATACTGCTGTTAATGTGCCGCGCACAAAAAGTAGCTCGCGTGCAAAACTTGTTAGCGCTGAATTGATAAAAAAAAAAAAAAGAAAAGAAAAGAAAAGACCTGTCTTGAATATGTCTAAGGAGCTAAATTATTGAAGAACAGCATTTGGTTAGGGAAATGATCAGAATTGAGGCTTCGAATGTATTTATGTTCATCAAATAAAAAAAAATCCAAATCATTTAATTAATTGTTACATTTTCATATCAGATTTTTATATTTTAAGACATATGTGCATGAAATGCTTGCTTAACACTAGAAGTACCGATGTTAAATATATATTTAGTTCCACCACACCCATTAAATTGACGGATTTTTTTTTTATCATCATGGTTTTCATGGTAACTTTTGGCTTAGTTTATGTAAATAAAAGGATATAATTTAATAAAAACAACATTTAGTATAATAATTCATTAATTTGTAATAAAAAAACCCTACAAAAACAGTTTGCATTCTAGAGCTTTTAATTCTGAACTGAATAAGTATCGGAATAAAATAGATCCCACTACAACGGTTGGCAGAAACTTTGGATCAATCAATGTAATTTCATATGAAAAATTTAATTTCAATTATTCCCTGAAATGCCTGAAAGCCATGTATGTAAATACGCATTGATGCCAATCATTGCATAGATGATCCATAAAATATTAGAAACTTTGAAATTGTTAAAGCCTTCATTTTTGTAGGTCTTGATATAAATAAATATAGGCATGCTGATTATGGAAATTAAAATGTCTGAGTGGAAATTGTTTAGTTTATACAAATAAACGAATATAATTTAGAAAAAACTACATTTAGTATAATAATTACTTAATTATTAATAAAAAACCCCAAGAAAAACTGTTTGTAATTGCATTTATAAGGTAACCAGTTAAAGCTTTTAATTCTAGTCTGAATCATAATCGGAATAAAACAGTTCTCATTATAACGGTTGCCGAATACTTTGGATCCATCAATACAACTTCATGTGTAAAATGTAATTCAAATTTTTCAAAGAAATGCCTGAAAGCGATGTGTAAACGAATGTAAATACGTATTAATGTACATCATTGCCTAGATGATCCATAAAATATTATAACCTTTAAAATTGCTTATGCCATCATTTTGACTGGTCTTGGTAAATATGTATAGGTCTTACTGATTATGGAAGTTAAAATGGCTGAATGGGAATTTATCAGGAATATGTAATTGTTCCTATAATTTACTAAAAATCGTCATAAAGTCCTAGAACAATACATAAACAATATAAAATCTTTAAGCATGCAATTTGAAAACCGACAAAATGACGGTCTTGGTAGTTGTGGTATTAAGTAATTAATTTATATATATTTCCTAAAAAACAAAATAACAGAAGAAAATTGGAATCTATGAAATAAAAATTGTATTGTGCAATATATTTATTAATAATTCACTCTAAAATAGAATTTCCAAACCCTCTATTTTAGCAAAATATCAAATATATCGCTTAATAATGAAGAATAGTTACAACTCCCTTCCCCTCCCAAAAAAATTCACCAATCAAATGGCTGGAAATCTCGCATTTTATGAAAAGCTATCAACAGCCTCCAAGAATAAATTAAGTAACAAAAAACTGCGTGTTCTATGATTTTTGTAGTCAAAAAATAACCTTTATTCTTTTCACAAATAAGAAAGTAAAACTTTTGTAATAGGATTGTGATTTTCGCTGCATCTTTCAACATCATTGTTTCTGTAATATATATATCCGATTTCTTATTTGTTTATTTGTATGTATGAACCTTATACAATTCCTCATCCTTTGACCGATACAAACAAAATTTGGTACAAGAATTCCTTAGCACCTATAAGGATTTATTGCGCTATTAAAAAATTTTTACGACACATAAAGCGGGTCAAACAGGGATTGAAAGATTTTACGTTTTTCCGCATAGCGTCTGAACAAATCAATGCACATAAATTATTTTTTCTTCATTTTAAAATTTTAGTTTTTTTAATAACGTAAATTTTATTTCGAAAGGCCATTTCTCTAATATTAATCAATTTCCAAAATTGATTTTAACACATAGCATTGTCTTTTGATCGGATGAAATATTAAGCCCATTTTTCTGTTTAATTACATGATTCTCTAGCGCGCCTTTGCTACTATTGAAGTAGCTTTCTCCTAACGTTTTTATTTTTGCTTTTCTTTTATAGCTTTTTTTTAAAAATTGAATTGATTTAGTTTCTATTGATACCCGCGTACAGTAATTAACCTTTAAATGCTGTCTTTTAAAATTGTTGCATTTTTTTTAAAAATGGTTTGACATCATTTCTATCATATTTTAGTATTTTTTACGCTCAATTATATCGATATGAAGTTCCCTAAATACTTGCAAATACAGATAATACAATCTGTATGAAGACCAAAATGTCCCACAATAAATAAATAAATGCAGCAAAAAATATTTTTAAAATGCACTTTGGCATTTCCAAGATCACATTGTTCTTTACTCGCGAAAAATATTCAGTTGTAAGTAATCTAAATTTATTAATTGTCTGAATTCTGCTTTAGTATCATTTGAAAACATCTTATTATTATAATCCTTCGATAACCAAATTCATTTAAATCCTGTTCGTTTGGAGCCAGAAAGATGTAGCTGGAATCGTTAGTCCTCGTGTTACTCACACGATGGAGCTGTCTGTCTCATTAGTTTGTTATAATATAGAAGTAGCAAATGGAACTACTGCCATTCCCCCCTCCCCCATCGATCCTGTCTTCGGAAACATTGAAAAACGTACAGGGGAAGTAGAAAGAATTTTTTACCGTGTGAATATATACAGGTATCATAGAGAAGACAATAGTTTGTTGTTACTAAAGTTACCCAAGGATTGATTTTCAACTTCATCGACCTATTAAAAGGTTTCTTTTTTAAAGCTCCTTACATCATTTCTATTGGTAACAAAAGTATTTTATAATGAAATATAGAGTTTTTGCTAATGCAAAATCCCAAATTAATATAGGAGACATATTATGCAGAGAGAGCTTTGGACTGCTCTGTCACAAACCAGTAAGAATATTCAACATCCAAAACATTACTCCCTTAATCTTAAATAAGTATCAACCATCTTACTTCCGCTCCCTTCCACTTAAGAGTGCAAAATATGAAGATGTAATGGAACTAGCTCGCAAATACGTCGCATAAAATTATATTGTTACGAAATTTCATGGGTTCGTTTGGATAGTGGAAGTGATATGGTGTGGAGAACGCTCAATCACCAGGCGGCAGTAGAAAATAAAACAACGACGTTTATTCACACGAAGACACACAGGGCAGCACAAAGACGACAACTATATACAGCACAGAAGACTATTATCTTCAGCCGAGACGTGCAGCATACAACAGTATACACAGCAGCTCTACTCCGTCGCTGCTCCGCTCGTCCCTGGAAGACGAGTTCTTCACCGTCTCTTCCGACTACTCTTCGACTCCACTGGTCCACGACTCCAATACACCACTGCTGGGTCACCACTGGTTCACACTACTTAGCTCTGCCGCTTCCGACTTCTTCTCAATTCACCGTCCCGGTTCACGACTGCCCGGCAGCTGCAGCTTCTTCCTTTTATAGGTCTCAGGAGGCGGGGCTAGACGCCTCTCAACCAATCAGAAATGTTCGTGGCGTATCTCCGTTCCTATTCGACGGATCGGGAAAATTCTCGATGTTTCGGGTATAATCTATTTTGGCGCCAAAGTCGCCAAGTTTGTCGCCAAGCTCTGGGACCTCCTATGGAACCAGCTATGCTGGGAAGCCGCATCACAGGTTCTTAACAATATGTAGTTCTACGATGGCCTACAACCCGACGACACAGCAGATGAACCTGACGTTACAGAGGGGAATGTGATGAATAATATATATATATATATATATATATATATATTATTGTTTTGCATATTTTGTTTTTAAATAAAATAATATTATAGTTAAATGCATTTTTATTCTGAAATGTTTTTAGAGAGGTAGACACACTATCTATTTGGTAACAAGAAAGTGGTAGCTCTAACATTACAACAGGTGTCACGTCATCTGGAAATCATATTTTTGAGTGAAAATACTGTCATAATATGTAGAAACAATTAAGAAGATTGATCAAGAGGAAAATCTTCACACAATTTAGAATTTAGAATCTTGAAGCGTTTTTTACGATTTTCTGCAAACCTGAATAATTGGAGACTCCTTCTTTTTACATCAAACCCTTGAATTTAATTTATGTAAATAATATTGTTGAAAAGGTATCTTGATCTGTTTGCTAAAAGAATGAATGATTGGATTATTATTTTCTGTGTTGCATTATCTTTAAGCAGGTTATGTAAGCCTCAGGTCTAAGATGCGCCAGAATCTAAGATAATTTGCTTGATTAATGTTGAAAAAAATCTATTAAAAGAAGATCATATATTACATGTAAAGCATCATAAAGAAACAAACTTTTTATGTGATTTATCTATCTAACAGCAAAGAAAAATGATACCGAAAAAACTTTTATGTGTTTTACAGATTCTTGTAAAAATCTAGCTAACCCAGTTGTAACATCTGCGTCTTAACATCAATCATAGCTTTCTAGATTAAAAAAATATCCAGCTCAAGTGAGCAGAAATTCTACCACTGGTCATTTTATTTTCCTTTAACAATATCAAATGCTTTGAAACTTTATTTTTCTTTGTTAAAATACAAAAGCACTAAAACTAATTCTCATTTTTAACATGAGTTTTCTGGACAAATTACATCCCAAATTTTTCATGATAAGCCACTTTATATAAGTTAAGAATAAAAACAAACTTTCAAGAAAATTGACTGAATGAATATAAATTACTTCCCTTGAGATGTAACACTTTGTCATGAATATAATTTTTTTTAAATATAAAATGGATTTCATAGAATTCGTATCTTATAGAACCGAGGGGAAATTTAGGTAAATGGTATTAACGATAAAACGATTAAATTCATCCATCAAAGGAGATAAATTATAAGAAAGTATAGCACAGTGTATTGTGTTCTTCTTTCAGAATATAAAGGAGAAAGAAATAATCAAGAATAAAAAGTCATATATAGGTACTTGAAAAGTTCAGGGACTACATTTTTCTTCAAACAGTGCATCATGTGTCCATGTTTCAATGACAACTCATTGCAAACAGTATTGTTAGTGAGCAATGCACAGACCCAAGGATTCGCACCTATGCTGAAACAGAAGTTCAAACTAATTTTATCAAAGAATTCTTATAAAAACTGTGATTCTTTAGATATCGATGTGAAATATTCGACATTACGACTATATACTGTATGTAATGACAGCTATTAATCTAATTTAAATCCTACTTAATTTCTCATTGTTTAAACCTTAGATTAACCCATGTTCTATAATTTTCTCTTACTTTTTTATCCGAATCCTTCTGCATTATTTAATTATTTCTAATATACGCTCTAAATAATTGATGGCCATCCCTTCCCAAGAAATCCCTTTCAGAATATCTTAGTAAAAATTATAGTGGAAGTCAACCATCTAACTCTCCGACCCGCCCTAAGGCACACGGATTTAAACCAAAAACTGAATGACCGGACCGCCGCAACAGCAATTGGCGGGAAGTGTGGTTGAGTCCTAAGGGCCGTCACCGGCCACGGTACAATCCTCCCCGAAGGAAGTACGTCCCGTCATAGATGGGAGGAGCCAGATCCCCCACCTATTAGTGTACCCTCCAGGGTCGCGAGATCCAACCACCATGCCGGAAGCAACCACCATGCTCATCCTCATTTCGAGGTGCCCCCCCCCCGAGGGTCAAAATTATAGTGGAAAAATTTCAATCTCTGATCTTGTGTCACATTTTCCTGTTAATTGTCTGTACATAGTGTCAACAATGTCTCCAATTTTTAACACAGGAAATCAGCCCTTTGGTGGGAAATCCAATACTTATATCGACTATTTCAATCATGCAATTTTGAAAACTATCTTCGTTTTACTAGATGGCCACGGTGGGTTGGTGGCAAGGTTTTGTCTTCCGACCGAAGAACCGTCGTGTGTAACAGGGCTTTGTAACTTGGGGGGGGGGCTCAGGTATTATCATCTGACCGGGGCTCAAAACTGTGAAGTCCGTCCTAAAAAAGTCCTAGTGTTACTTTAAAATGGAACTCTATTTCAACTAAACTCAACTTGTGTCGCGGCGTAAACAGACGCATATCATCGATCCTCCAAGTGTACAGATCATATCTTCTCGGAAAAAAATAAACTGAAGTTTTTTCCAAAAGAAGTCTGTTTTTCGGGCCATGCATCTACAAAATTATGTTACGCATATTAGTCACAATGGAAAATTCACAAAACTATAATATTGCTATTTTAGGTGATTGCAAAACTTTATCAACGACCAATCTTTTGCACATAGCATTCCGACACAGATACACTCATTATGGAGAAGTATTCTTTAACAGAAAATAATATAAATTCCGAGTTTCATTTTCTAATAAAAGTCTGTCCCTGATAAAACGTAAAGTTTTTTTTTTCTTCAAGAACATTGCATCAGTGTTTAACAAACAGAGTAAGAATTATACGCCAATGTTAACATTGTGTTTTCCCATTGGCATATCATCAAAAAATTGTCGATTTTTCAACTCCTGATTCAGATATTCAAACTCTCTGCGTATTGCAGTATTGCAGCCAACTGAAAGAAAAATTACAAAAATACGATCATTCCATTAGCATATCGGTTCTCAAATACTACTAATAACTGTCCCCGGAAGTTCTATTTTGTAAGATTGCTGAAACTTTAGGCGTTCTGCTAGACCATTTTTTAACATATAAACACAGCTACATGTTTCATGAGTATCAAGCCTAATTTTATTTTATTTAGAACAATGCTGCATAGTTATCATCAAACATATCGATACAACTCTAACCAGGAAATATACTTTTTCTTCATTGACTGAATATATTACATTTCTGATAAAAGGCATATAATAATGTATGCAGAGTCTCAGATCACATCTTATCGGTATAAAATGTTTAAATGTATTCTATATGATGTTTATAGATACGAACAGTAATGTTTTATTGATATTGCTGAAATTTTCAACTGCATCAGGAGACGGAAATGTAAAAAGTTGACCTCTTTTAGAATTAATTATTAAATTTAGAATTTATACTTCGTAATTAAAAGCTAATTTGCCCTTTTATGCATTTCCTGAAAAATTTTATTAAGAATTTGAACGTGGTTTTATATGAAATCCCATTATAAATATGTGAAATTAAATACGAAACTCTATCATAAGAGAGTTACAATAAATAAAATGGCAGATAGTATGGTATTGTACATCATCCAATCAGCTAACAATAAAACTATATCCCATTAGCTCAGCTTCGCACAATATTGAACAATATTGAGCGATATTATATAATTTTAATCAATATTTCATAATATTACACAACATTGCAAATATGATTGCAATATTATACAATATTGCAAATATGATTGCAATATTATACAATATTGCAAATATGTTAATATATATTGTGTGATCAATATCATATAATATTGCACAATATTTATGTGCTACTAGGAATAAAGTTTCATTTTCATATGATACAAATGAATTACGATACATTAAACAATAAATTCAAGTCATTTAGAAGGAAAAGTTAATAATAACATAACTTTAAGCATATCTCAGACTAAAAAGAATTTCCACCATATGGAGGATAAATGTGTATTTGTGGTGACTAAGTTCTATGAACAAAAATTGTGAACGCAACTTCCAATAAACCAGACTGCGGAATTACAAGAAAAATAATGCTTTGCCAAAACTTTCAGCTCTTTTTTCTGTAAGTTATAGATTTCTTCTCAATGATTCATAGACATAACATAAAGAAAAAAAATTCATTCGCTTTCTTGTATGGTGGTATAATCACAGAATACAAACCATTTTATACTTTTCCGGAAATGGCTTGGAGTTCTTTTTGACCAACAAAAAATACCAACCGAAATTCTTCCGGAAAGTGAAATATTTTTTTCCTTCTTTCGAAACATTATGATAAATCGTAAGACAAGGGAGAAAAATTCCCAAGAGAAATTGTATAGGTAATAAAAGTAGAGCTATTTCTCTGGCTCGATAAATAATTCAATGCTGACCGCACCGTTGGGAAAAATAGCAATTCGATAACCATTTCTTATAGGTCGGGCACATAATGTATTTCCCAAAAGTTACTGCACCGGGCCTTTTTTTCTACAAGTGGTTTACTCCATCGGAATCGGAAACAGTTACTTATGTTTTGGAATTCAAGGAGTATTGAGTTAAAAGGAACAAATTATAAAAGCGGTAGAACTCGGAGTTTAAAGATTCCTCTGATGCCGAGTAACAACCCAAAAGAGTAGAAATGGAAGGAGAATTTAATAGATCTATACTAAGGACCTAACTTCGGAATTCTTATATTTATTTTATTTTCCAGCTGTTGGAAATATACCTGACCTAAAGAAATTCCTGTATCAAATCATAGTTCTTATAAAATGTTATAGCTTGAAATAGAATTTAAACGTATATTTATTTTTAACTTAGCCTTTATTGGGAATAGGTTCTTTAAGTTTCTATTGTTATAGAAATCAAAGTTTTCGACTGACTGTTAATTTCGTTAGAAGACAAATAGAAAATGTATGACATTTGATTTGATTTGTAATAATTGATAACATTTTGTATATTAAATTTTAATACATTTTTAAGAAAACCTTTAGAATTATCTTGGGATAGCAGGAAATACATAGTGGTAGAGTTAATGCAAAACGTATCTCAGCAGTACTAGAAACTGAACGAATTTCCTTCAGTTTCACTTAAATAAATTCCTCCACATATGTCTCTGTTAGCTATAAATGAATTAATTATTTTTATTTGAAGTAATCTTTATATTATTGTTGTTTTAAAATGATTATGCATTTTAAGTATTTTTACATTTACACAAGCTTTATCTTCGTCTGAGATTCATTTATTTAATTAAAAAAAATCTACTCACACAAAGACCACAATAAAGGAAACAATTCCAATAAAATATGTTATTGCTTGAAATAAAATTTAGACCTATATTTATTTCCAACTTAGCATTTATAGGGAAAAAGTTTTCTTAAATTTTTGCTGTTATAGAAGTCTAAGTTTTCGAATGGTTTATAATTTTGTTTTAGAAGGCAAATAGAAATTCTACGATACTTTGTTTCCTTTATCATAATTGATATTTTTTTATGTTAAATTAAAATTTTTTTAAACACACCTTTTAGATTTATCTTGGGATTAAAGAAAATTCATAGTTGCACTAATCTCAGCATTACTATAAATTAAATGAATTTCTTTCAGTTTCCCATAAATAAATTTCTCCACAAACTAAGAATTAAGAGAATAAATATCAATGATCTATAAATTAAATAATTTGAACTAGTTTTGATATTATTGTTGCTTTAAAATGATTATATATTTTAAACATTTTACATTTACACCAAATTCATCCTTGTCTATTTATTAAATTAAAAAAATAAAATTATACTCTTCTACTCTCAAAAAAGGCCACAGCAAAGGAGGCAATTCTAGTAAAAAATGCAATTATGATTTTATTTACAAAAACGACATTAAATGAAATTAGAATTTAAACTATGCCCAAAGGAGATTGCAAAAAGCACTGTCTTTTATCAATGTTTCAATCATCTCAATAAATGCCACCATATTCATTCTAAACAAAGCATTATTCGAAATGCCCCAGTCTGTTGCACCTCAATCCTATACTGCCTCTAAACATCACAAGATCAAACATGCAGTTTCCGCAGCAGTTGGCCTTTATCTCACATTCCAACTTTTTATATATATTTCTTTCTTTACCGCCCCTCAACCCTTGTTCGCCTAGCCAATCACAACAATCAGAATGCCTGATGGGAGAGGCAAGTACGGTAGATGAAATTTCACAGTGGTATCTAGAAAATTTGTGGATTGTTCTCAAGACTACAAACTGTTCTGATAAGTTCAAAGAATAAGCCATGTTGCTTGTGTCTCGGAAGTTTCAGAAGCTCTGCTATACTTTACGACATTCACTCTTTTACAAATAAAAAATATGCTTAATTCCAAATATTTTAAAAGAATACTTGTGCATCTATTCCGAAATCCAACAAAAAATATATTTCCCTTATTTCGATTGCGATATCTCTCTTCACATAATGTTTTTATGTATTATTTGAACAGCTTTTTTTAGTTTGTATCGAGTTGTCTCTTCTTATACCTCCATTTACATTTTTTTTTTTGAAATTTCATAAATTCTGTATTAAAATATCATTAGAAATAAAAACATATTCGAATAACGCTAAAAAGCTAAAATTGCAGAAATTTGGTTACATTTTTGTTAAGTCACATTAATCTAATGGAAAATTATTTACTGTGATATCTGTTTACAAATTTTTAATTGGTGTACAAGTGACATCAACAAATTGCACATCAATAAATAGGCTTTTTATTTTTTTATCAATATTGTTATCTAATCCTTAAGAAACCCATTATGTTTTCAAGCTTAAGTTAATATAATATAAAGTAAGATCCTAAAACTCTTATCATTTATAATATATGATGAAAAGTTTTCTCAATGAAGTTAAAAGAAATTGCTCTTTATTTGCAGGATAATTATATATATCATATATAGTTCCTTTTTTAGTTTAACCACATTACACATAAATCAAATTTTAACTGTTTTGTTTTTTTAAATAAAAAACGTTAACTTCTTTTAAAATATATATACAAAGTAATTTAAAACTGTAAATGCGGAAAAAGAAATAAGGTAACCGGCCTAATTATTAATATCCCTAGTGTCTCTCAACTCAGATAAAGTGATAAAGGACATAACATTCAAGGAAAAATAGAAACTCTGAAGCAGCTTCATAAACTGACAAATTGCACTCTTAAGATGCACCTTTCTCAATATGAAATGCAAATAATATTTGCAAACATTGTTTTTATATATTTTTCTGTTTTCTTCTACCGGTTTCTTCTTTATTACTAATTACTTTTGTTTTTGTTATTCATATTTAAACAATCTATAGCTTGACTTTCAGTTACTGTTTTTCCCCTAATTTTCACATTATTTGGGAAACTAAAAGTACAAATTATCATATAATTAGAATACTGACACCTATCATTACTTCAGTCCTTAAATTAGATCGTTAATTAATGATTTTGTAAAAAATATGTCTTAAATTTAATATAACATTGATATTTTAAAATTGAATACAATATGCTACAGAAACCTACATATTTTTAAATAAAAATAAATAAACTAACAAAGTAATATAAAAAATAAGGAATAGACCTTATGGAATGCTTATAATTCTTCGTAAATTCGCCTATAGAATTTTCTCATTCATAACTTGCTAACATGTAGCAAGGTAAAAATCACGATAAGTTCAAATGAAACTATGACATAATCAAAGACATTTTTCTCTCCTGCAAAGACAATTATCTAATAGTTTTGCTAGCAAACTTTAATCATCCTATTCATTTATCTTTAATAATTAAAGATAAATGAATTAATTTTGAATCGTTCTAAAAGTTACATATATTATTATGTCTTTTTAAAGTTTCTTGAACATAAAAAAAATTATGTTTCAAAATTAAAATTGACTTCTAATATACAGATTGGTAATAATTAAACTTCCCCTATAAACAGCATTATACAACACAAATGGATTAACGGATTTCAATGAAATTCGGTATGTAGACTATACACGAGATGCGCTGACGGAATTTTGGAAAAAAAAGTTCCTAAATGTCCACCAGGGGGCGCTTTTTAAGGGAAAGACATTAATTTTAACACAATAAACGGCCGAAACGGAATACAGAAACAATATTAACATTTATTGACTAGTTTCTGATCACCTTGTCATCGAACCACATTAAGTAAAGGTAAAGAAAAAATAACAATAGGCTGTTTGAGGGGGAACAAAAAAAAAAAAAAACAACAGCTCAGTTTTTAGAAACAAGAACAGATTAGAATGAAATTGCACAAGAGGGGCAGCTGTTAATCATGTTCAAGATGTTGTGGGGAAAGGTTCTCCACCCTGATGCAGCTGTAAAATTTCAAGTCGATGGACAGTATGTTCAACAGCAGATCGTAACTGATCCGTTGTGATGCTTCACACATGAAGCGTTATGGAGTTCTTTAAGTCATTCAACGTCGCAACAAGATACAGTCAACATTACAGCCGGAAACATCGACCTAAAACATGACAACGGCTTCAAACGTTTCGTACCTTAACCTGTTTTGCATAAAGCTTTCTCTTTTTCGCAAGCATCTCGACATTTTTCCCTAGAATTAACAGTTTTTCCCGGTTTTACATTTTGTTACTCATAATTCTTGTTCTGGACAGTTAATATTATTTCTGTATTCCGTTTTGGTCGTTTATTGTGTTAAATTTAATGTTTTTCCAGAAAAGGCGCACTCTGGTGAACATTTTGGAACTTTTTTTTGCTACACATCAAATTTTGCTGCAATCCATTCATCCGTTTGCATCGTGGGATGACGTTTATAGGGGAAGTTTAATTATAACCACCCTGTATAATAATTCTTTAATGTAGTCTAAGGAGTTCAATTTTCTTTATACAGCAAATATAGAAAATAATGATTTTATAATTATATTATGAAACGTGATACATTCAGAAGAAATATCCATGATTTAGTTCAATATTCGGGTAGTAAAAATACCATATCAATGTCATTAATGCTTAATAAGTTCAATGAATACGTGTTTTAAACCGCTTTTGAAATTCTATCTTCTGCTTTGTAATCAGAATGCTGCGCAATATAATTGCAGGAAATAAATCCCTTAAAAAAAGATAATATAGCTCAGTAATTAAGTGCCAAAAAACCACACAATATACAGGGTGTTCATTAATTATTGTCGAGGTTTCCGTACCTCATAACTTTCGAATAAAAAATATTACGCAAAACCCGATTATGTATTCGTAAATTACAACTCAAAGAATATTACGTGGCAACAATGCGAAGAGGTGGACTAATCCCAGGGCCTCCGAGATCACCAGATATAACACCGCTGGACTTCTTTCTATGGGGGTTTGTCAAGAATATTGTGTACAAGACCCCTGCGCCCTCCCTTGATGAACTGAAGCGCAGAATTGTTACTGCAATCCAAAATGTTACCCCACAAATGCTGGAGAACACTTGGAGGGAAATCAAATTTCGTCTCGATGTGTTACGAGCCACGAAGGGCAGCCATGTGCAAATTCATTAATCTTTTTAATATCATTAATAAAATTCTTTGAGTTGTGATTTACGAATACATAGTCGCCTTCAGCTGAATGCCTAATATCATTAATAAAAATTCTTTGAGTTGTAATTTACGAATACGTAATCGGGTTTTGCGTAATATTTTTTATTCGAAAGTTGTGAGGTACGGAAACCCCGACAATAATTAATGAACACCCTATATATATATATATATATATATATATATATAACGTGTGTTAATGTGTTAAAACGTAACCACATTTGATAAAACAGAGCTGGCGACAAAAGTGAATCATTGCAATTTCTGATAATTTACAATTATTGCATATTCGTTTGAGAGCAGATTTAATTAACTTATTGAAGCATTTTTCATCTCAAAGATACTTTGGCAAACTTGATAAAAGATATACTGTGCGATACCCGACCTAGTCAGGTAACTTGATGGGGTCGCCGAAGAACTACCCCACCTAGCACGTAGGAACAAACTACACTTGATGACATAGGACCCTTTCAAACAACAATAACTCTTTAGAGAAAATGCATATTCGTACAGAAAAAGAATAGAAAAAAAACATTACATTTTACATTACATATTAAGTTGTGAAATATTAAAAATTCATAAAAGACAAAATGAGTGTTCACTTTTTTACATTATGAGAGAACTAAATACAAAATATTTAACAAAACGATCCTAATAGAAGATTTAATGACTGGTTTAGTAAAAGACATATTGAACAGTGAATATATACTGATATCTGTTTAAAACGACTGAAAAAAATATTCTTTTCACGGTAAAGAATGAAAAAAAAAAAACAGCCACAAAATTCTCGCAATTTAGTGCTACAAGAACAAATACATTTTTTAACAGATATGATTACTCAGCAAATTTCAATATATTTTTTCTTTTTTTTTCAGCATAACCAATCATTCCAATTGCTTTGCTCAACTGCGTACATTATTTACAAATCGATTTTTGTTTTGAAGGATTGAGACAGATTACTGAGGCAGTTGCCACGTGTATCTGATTTTTTTTTGTCCAAATCCATTGGAGAAAAACAGAACATTCTGTACACATAATAATAAATGAACGATTGTAAATATTAGCCCAATTATTGATTTGTTTTGAGAAACAATAGATGAAATAATAGACCAAGTTTATTCAATCGTTAATATTTTCAACTAATGGGTCGTTTGTTTTTATCTGAAATAATAAATACATCGATAAAAAAAAAGTTTTTTTTTTCTTTGAAGAAAATATCTACATCCAATACAGGCTTTATTTCCGATATCTAAACTTCTTCGAAATTCTCATTGTTTCAAACTACTAGCAGAGTTCTAATTGCATTAATTTAACTTTGATATATCAATTAAATTATAACAATTTATTTAACATAAGAAAAAAATTACTTCTTTTTATATAATGACAGCTTTTACCCCAATACATATTTAGCAATATAAAATTGGGAGACCAAATCAATTAATTTTAATTTATGAATTTTTTTGTAGAGACTATAGCAAAAAATATTAATTTTTCCTCCAAGCATATTAATTAAATAACTCTAAAAATGAGTCTATTTCTAATTTTATAAAGTAATTCATTAGCTTGACTACAGGAAAAAGCCCGATTATTCGTAGGCTGATGAAAAATGTCGGTATAAGGCCCTAAAAAATGTGCTTCTTGTACCAAAACCCAAAGCAGAAAGGAAAACAATTGTTCCCTCTATTTTTAGCTATACTAAAAAATTCTCCTCAAGTGAGAAGCAAATTGTATTGCTCTTTTTAATGCTACGCAGCTTTTTGTTAAATAATAAATCCCTTGACATATTTTGTCAACTTGCCAAAAGCTGACTAATCTATGCGCAAGGATTTCGTTAACGCTTGTTTTGTTCTGCTCGAAGATTTAAGCCTTGCACATTTCATACTAGAGCTCCAAAGAAATTTTGCGCAAAACATATTTCAGTTTTTGTGTATATTCTTTATTAGAAAGGAAATTCTGGCCTTTCCCTCTGCAATGCAGCATAATATTATAATTTTTGTATGCTAACTATGCTAAGAAATTACATTATTAAATATTTATTAATGGATAGAATTTTTAGAAATAGTTTCTTTATGAATGTGATGAAAAATTTGATATTACGCAATTTGATAATATTATATAAACAAGAAACTATTACTTCATCATTTCTTTTTCTTAAAATTTGGCTTGGATGAACTTTTTTCAATTCTGAATATGTAAAGGATGTAATAGGAAAAGCGTATAATTCTAAAATTCAAAAGAGTGAATCAAATAATAATCATGCTTGTGAGGGCGCTGTGAAAGAAGAGAAACAATGAGTGAGCTGAAATGAAGAGAGTAAAGAGTTGAAGGGAGGGAGAGATAAGGTGTACAAAAAAAGCGAGTTTATGTAAGAAGTTCGATGGTGTAAGCATGTTGTTCTTGAATTAAATGTATGAGAAAAAAATCCGTAAAAACTTTAAAAATTCATGAAACTCGTAAAATTAAGCAAAATAAAAAACGGTTTGCAGACGGCGTCGATAAGTCAAGGAATTTTTTATTAGGTAAGAAAAAAAAAATAATTCAAAAAACAGTTGATAGGTGGCGTTTCGTACATAAGTGAAAGAACAGACACGCAAGTAATAAAAATAATGTTGTCAAATCATTTATTATTGCAATATATGTTCAACATGTCCAACAACAGGTTTTAGGAATTTTTAAAGTTTTTTAAGGACTTTTTGCCCACCCAGTATAACGTGACAGAATCCATACAAAATAATAAATCCATGCCTTTTTCCATATAACTATTTAAAAAAAGTCGCTTTTGAATTTAAAATTGCTCCATTAATATTGTAATCATGTCAGGATTGCTATGGTAGAACGTGGTTTATCCCAAGAACTTCCACGATCAGTTCTAGAATTCTGATAGATGTAGTTTGCGGAGGTCTATTTCATATACAAAGTTTTTTTTTTTTTTTTTTTTTTAGTTTTTATTTTCAGTAAATGAGCTGCTTAACATTTAAAGCAATGATTTCTTTCAAAATTTCATATCATTTTATGTCAATTGTCGAATGTATTTCTTTATATCTAGCATATATTGTTAGTCTCCACATTAAAGAAAAACAACCATTACTATATGTATGCAGCAGTTCCCTCTCCAAAGCTCCTAAGAAGTAATGTGAACAGAAAGTAGACTTAGAAATAATTTGTTTTGATTAGGAATCATAATGCCCATGATTATTTATACTAGGAAATGCAAAACAGGTTGACTAAATTTTAGACTCGATGTAGCCATTGTATTATCTGGTAAAAAGAGTAAAGTTAGAATAGCTGGTATGATCGAGTTAATTCGATCTGGAAGAACTAAAGAGGGTGTGCAGCCCACGTTTTTGGTGGATCTCACCATGATATAGAGTGTTATGAATTGTTCCACTTGAATTACTTTTGAAATTTATTTTTTAATGTTTTGATCAACTCATCTATGAGTCTTACCATATGTGTTGTCGATATCAGTCAAGAATGCAAAATTTTTAAAAACTCTTGGAGGTTTAATGGGGTTCTTCCAGGACCCAAGTCAATGCATCAGCGTTACTCGCCAAGTCGCGGAATTTTCGCTATAATTTACAGGATCTTAGGTGACTACTATAAGAAATAAAAGGTGCATGGTGTTGTACTTGATTTGGCGAGAGCAAAAATAAAGTGAATTTAAAACAGAAGTAATACATTCACACTTCTTCGGCAATTTAATACTCAATGGTTATTGCAATAACAGTTTTAACAGCAGATTTCGGAGGGAAGCTTGGTGAAATCTTTGAGCACTAGGTTTCTAGCGCACATTAACAGAAATATGGTTTTTTTAAAGACATCATATGTTACATCATAGCAGCTGTATTATTCCTCCCCTGCTGGAAGAAAAAGTGCAGGCTTCTATGTATACGTGCACCATTTTATCACGCTTGCTCCTGAACCCCTTATGAATTGTTCCACTCTGTTTGATTGTATTTATTGAGGCATATAAGTGCACGATGATGTACGAAAGATTTCCTAAATAATTCTGTAAGGTACAAGAAAATAGAATTACAAAATTGATTTTACTGCGAATTATATTGATAAAATAATTACGACAAATGGCATCAGTGCGTTTACATCTGATTTTTTCACAGCTTGTTTCTTTTATAATATCTTATTTGGTAATTCGCCTAAATACTACCTTCCTGATGAATTATGCGAATTCTGATGTTAAGACAAAAATATAAATTGGCATCGCATCAAGATCACAGAAGAATGCCGCATCAAGCTATTATTGTAGTTTTACTAAATTATTCCAGTGAAAAATAAATAACTTTTTTTCTGAAAACTCTACGTAATCTTTGGAATGCAGCCACGTCTTACAGTCCTCGACAAATTACCTGAACTTGCGTTGTGATGTATCATGCATCATATTTCTCTGAAACAAAAATATGCATTTATTTTTTTTTTTTTTTAAGGAGGGGAGAAAATTGAGTCTCTACATAAAAAAAAAAATGCATTCAGAAGAACCCTATCTATGAACACGATGAAAGGATTTTAAACAGTTACTCTAAAAATTCAAACAGCAACATAACATATGCAATTAAATGATAGCAATTAGATTCAATAAGATGAATATTTTAATATATTAGTAATAATTATCTTAGGTTTTTCAATTCAGTTGTTTCGCTTCCTATTTTTGCATAATAAGGATTTTGTACTTACCAATTATTTTAATATTCAAAATTATAATTTTGCGTAATCGTCGTGAGTATGCTTTTATTTCATTTAAGGTGTATATACATACTTAAAACTTCGAAAATCGTTCAAAATATCGAATATTTTTTTATTGTTTAATAATGTTCTCTGATCCTTTAGTTACCAAGATGTTAAAAATATTCGAAATATTTCTCGAGTTATAATTATTTTTTTGAGGTGCTTTCATTAAAAACTCTAGTTACGGTGTTTTCAAAACTCATTTTATGAAGAATGATATTTTTCCACTATGTTGCTTCATTCGAACAATCATAACTCAACAAGAAATGAACCAAATATAGTTCTTTATATATCAAAATAATCTGTATGAAATAGCGGATGTTTTCCGCCTCAATCAAAGTTACATTTATAGAAATAAAATTTTAATACCAGTTTAAAAGTTAAAATTACAGAAAAAATCTCGCTTTTTCTATTCATCGTTGAGGAAAAAATTGTTTAAAAAAACTATACATTTTTATAACTTGTTTGAGGCAGACAACATGAAGACTAATGTTAGACATAATTTCCAACTAGAATTGTGTGCCTGTACAAATTAGAATTTAAGATATCATGTTTCAAAAAATAGGCTAATTAGCTGATTAAATATTATTTATTTAATTAATAATTAGTGTAATAGGGTTTTTTCTCACTGAAATGAGTTTAAACATATATTAATAATCTACTGTGAAAAAAATGGATTTTTAAAGTTAAAATTTAAAAAAAAAATCTTCAAGTGTGTACATACACCTTAAATGAAAAAAAAAAAAATAGATCAAATTATATTTGAATCAATGACTTAATTTTCTTTCTATAGCACATTTTTAAATGGAATAAAATCGAGAGTAAATAAAAATATATGAAGGTTTGCTTACAATCTTGGTTAATTAACTATACTTAATAGAACAGAAGTAAACGTTAATTCATGAAAAACCATTAGAGAATAAGTTTTGAAAGAATAGTCCTTGATTACTTAACGTATTCAGGAAAAAAATATACATTAATTCGTCAAGATATAATAACCCAGCTCCAACTCTCCACACCACCTTTAGTGCATTGTAAAAGAATTTGCTGAAGAGTAAATATTTATAGCATAAAACTATGTGAAGCTTTAAACCTTTATAACCCAACAAAAATTCATTCGTGCAAAAAACATTAGAGAATAATTTTTTAAATGAAATTATCCTCATCTAATCAATGTATTCACGGAAAAAAGGCATATAGATTTGTCCATAAAAAACCAGTCTCCACTAGTACTCACCACTTTTATTACATTGAAATATAATACATGAAGTATATATAATAAGACAATTCAAATACAAGCAGCTCAGAAATATCAATAAAATAAACATGTATTGCTTCACTATATTATTTTCTCACAGCATGCCGATTTCAACTACCAGCTTCTTCGCCCGCATTATTGTCTTTCCTTTAATGCATATTAATAATATAGAATATATTTATCTAAAATATAACCTTGACATTTATGTTTAATTCAATAGATTTGAAACAAAGAATTTCGCGTTCGAATTAAACGTTCCTATACGGTGAAATGAAAGTGAAAATAATTTTTTTAAATTATTTTTCAGTTAATATTCAAAGGAAATGATTTATCTTTTTTTTAAATTTAAAAATTGGCAAAGGCATATGGCAAAATGGTTTGATGGCACAAAGAAATTAATCTCTATGTAATAATAAATGCATAGTTTCAAATGATGTATTAAACTATGTTGAATTTTGTTTTAATAAGAGAAAAAAAATCTAATTTATGAAAAAAAGGTATTTTTCAGTTTTAAGGCGATTTAAAATATCGATATATATGTGAAATATCGATATCGAAAATTAAGATAACTTATATTAACCAAAATTTGCAGAAGATAGGGCTGAAAAATATGAAATCATGATTAATTTTACTGTTTCATATATGAAGTATGTAAAAAATATAGTAATTATTAAAAAAAAATCGAGCTTCAAATTTTAACGAATCCTCACGCTTTAGACCTCCTTGAGTGCAAAAACGCATTGTTAGAAAATATCGATCTGTCTGTTTGATTGTCTGTCTTAGACACAGCAAAGTCAAAGTCGTTTTGAATTAGGATGAAATTTGGTGTTTTACATATATTTTTAGATTTTTATCAAACTTTAAGCAAAATCTATCAGAGGAAATCTGTCTCTCTGAATATTCGAATATAAATTAGTATAATAGATATAAAAAGGAGTGAGCTAGATATATGAAAATTGGTACACGGATTTAATATTCATATTATAGGCACTTATCAAATTTTGAGCCTTTTCCAACTAAGAGTTGAAAGTGGGTCGATCTGTCTTTCAGAAGCATGTGAACGCGATCATTCAAAAGCGCAATAACTTAAATATATCAAATTTGGTGTGTGATTTTATGACAGCGACTGTAGTTTTGTGTCAAATTTTGGTTTCAGTCGGGTGAGGAAAAAAGCATCTAAAACACCTTTATTAGAGAATCTGCAAGAAAGTTTTAGAGAGACTACTACGGCTGGTTTTAATTAACTTGCATTTTAATTAACTTTTAACTTTTTAAATTGTGGCTGTAACCTTTCTCTTGTATTCAACAGCTATTTCTCCAAACATCATCAAAATCAAACAAAATTCAATTTTGTATAAAGAACTTACAAACATTATCTTTTTAAAAATCGCTGCTTTCAGGAAATATCAAATAACTAGGATTTACGAGTGTTTTTCAATGAATATAATGCTCACTTTTCTCAAACTTTCAAAACATACTTAGAGTTGAAGTTAAGATCATAACATTAAGGAATTTAATTAGAAAAAATATTTATTCGAGGTGAACATATTTAATGGAAAGACGTTAAATATTTTTCTAAGACTGAAACATAAGAATGATTTAATATATTATTCACAAAAGGCAATCAATAGTCTTTTTTTCCTATGTTGGTAGTGGTCTTTATCTTGTATTCAACAGCAAATGCTCCAAACATCATTAAAATCGAACAAAAACTGCATCACAAACAATACTCTTTCAAAATTTCCTGCTTTCAGGAAATATCAAATAATTAGAATTTATATGAGTTTTTCAATAAATAAAATGTTCACGTTTCTCAAAATTTCAAAACTTGTTTGGAATTGAAGGTAAGATCATAAAATTAAGGAATTTAATTAGAAAATAATTTTTGTACTAAGCATATATATTCAATGGAAAGACTTTTAAATATTTTTCTAGCGCTAAAACATAAGAGTAATTTAATATTTTATTCGTAAAAGGCAATCAACAATCTTTTTTTTTCTATGTCAGTAGTTAAAACTGAGATATCTTTGACGTCAAGAAGAGGAACACTAGTCTTGATTTTTGAAATTAATCCATCTACAATTTTTAATCCTCGTTACATCTGAGTAAATTTTCTTTTATGCTTCAAAGGAGTTCATTGTTTTAAATCTCCTTTTCGCAAGTTTTGATGTTCCAAAGATCGTTAAGTCTTTTTCTTTTTTCTCTGGATTCTTTAATTAATGTGACACAAAGTGCGAAACCGATGCTAAGAATTTTTTTTTCAAACTTTTTCGTAAGATTTATTTAGATAACTGGTATTTCGTTACTTTTTTAGAAATTAATTAATATTTCCAAAGAAAGTAATTTTGGAAATTGGCAAATAGAAGGAAGACGACACAGAATTTTTTAAATTTCAGCTTTTAAGGCAAATAAATCAGAGTACAAGAAGTATTCAGACTATGCAGTAAAGTTATAAGCACTAGGCTTTAGCAAGTACTGAAATTTTTTTCGCATAGTTTAAGTTCGAAAGGTTGATGGTTAAATTTTAGATACATAATATTTTTTTTAATTAAAGATGTATGAAATGTAATGACTTTACATGAGGCGTAAAAACTCAAAGCACTAAGTATGCTTAAAAAAATTGATATAATTTACTGCCACATTATCCTTTGAAAATTTTCCTGTATGATAAAAAATAAATATTCTAGCCAATTACCAAAAGCAATCCTTATAATGTTTTACAAAATGATCATTTTTTTCTTTCTTGTGATGAAAGTTTCACTCATGAATAAAATTGTAAAACTAATCAAAGCATATGAAGAAGAAGAAATCCTTTTAAAATTCATAATTCAACCAGAATATTAAACTCATTCATGTACAAAAATTTAAATAAGAAACAATTTTTTATAAAATCATTTTCATTAAATCATAAAAAAAAACAATTTCAATTATTTTTTTTTTTCATTTAAGAATTGCATTTTTAATACAATGCTTAAAATTGTTAATAAATATTATTTAATCTTGGAATTGAACCTTCCCCGTGGTTAACAGCAGTTGGAGTAATTAATATGGTATCAAAATTTAGTTAAATCAATAGATTAATAAACAGTTAAGTTTTGATAAAAAATGTATATTCCCATCGAGAACACACCGATAAAAATATTTGAGCTGTCTAACATATTAGAAAGTGAATAAAATTCAATTTCAATTTCTATTTTTGAAATTGTGAAACATATCGAATTAATTAAAATTGTTAAAAGTATCTCCAAAGAGAAACATTTCTGGAGGAAAATAAGCAATTGGATATATCGTTTTGTGTAATTAATTTTAAGAATATTATTCAAAGAACAGTTCCCTTCTAAGTTCCATGAAATAATTTTATTCATTATTATACCGCTTTCTTTTTTTATTTAACTGTTTTTCACATTTAAGAAATAGCTAAATTTTATCATCTAGAGTTATTGAAATTAAAGTTTTATTTAGCAAATTTATCAAATATCTCTTGTGTTCCTCAAAATGTTATTTTTGTCTGAAATGAAAAAAAAAAAAAAAAAACTTTTGAAAAATGTATTATTATTTTACTTTAGTTGCAAGATAAATAAATTATGTATTCATTTTTTTAATTCTATAGTACAAATTAAATAACTATTCCTGTTGTTTTAAGAAAAAATAGAAATATTAAACGAAGTGCACGATCAATAAGGGAAAAAATTGTAAGGTCAATTTAAAGTAAAATAAAAACAAACGCAATGGTATAAATGATATCAAATGAAAAAACTCAAGGAATTAATATCGAGTAATTCAGCAAATCCAAATCTTTGGAGATAAAAATCAAAACTGGATTTTTTGGAGATAAAAATATGGATCCTATAAACAAGCATTAGAAATTCTATTAGGAGTGTGGCATGCTTGTAAACATCAGAAGAAGCTATATCAGCCATCTATGAACACACACACATACACACACACACCTACTACAGTCAAATATAAACAATATATATGTACTGTGTGTCCTGAAATAAACTGACGATGACGATTTTCAAAAACGCATAACATGAAAATATTTAAAGTAAAAAAAAAAAAAAAAAAAAAAAAAAAAACAAGTCGTGCAGGAAATTCATTTGAATTCACGTGACAGGGCATATATGTTTCCTCCCACATTTTTTGGTTTTAGTTCAAAAATTTGCCGATAGAAGGCATTGAAAGTCTGTTTTATCGTTATTATCACAAGCAAATAATTAAAATACGCATTGTCAGAAGGGATTACTGCTTTGGATTTAAAAGAAGTGTTCTGTGACTGGACTAACAGTAGAGAAGTGAACAGCTGATTCTGTAGGAAAGTTTTGAACATGACGTATTCGTTGGAGGAAAGGATTTTTCTTGTATTGAAATTCTGCCAACTGGAGGGAGAGTATTGCTGCAATAAGACGTTTTCAATGCAAATTTCAAGTAGCTAATGGTCTACAGCCGAATACAATAAAGCAATTATTCGGTAAATTCAAACAAAAGGAAAGATAGGAATATTTTGATAACCGTGTAATTACGTTGCTTTAAATTACATATGGTTCACAGAAAAGGGAATACACTGGACTTCCTCAAACTTAAATTCGTGTGATACTTTCCTTTGGGGTCCCCTGAAGGATTGCGATATATCAGATATATTTCCAAACACATGAGGAACTTGAAGAAAAAAAATCAGTGATGCATATGCAGTCTTCCATTGGCCACTTTCCAAAAAGTGTCTACCAATTTTGTCGTCCTATTACAACATGCTATTACGGCCAGTGGTGGATATTTGATCTCCATTTATTAAAGTATTTTGAAATATTATGATTTGATTTTCAACATATCACAGTATTTAGTTTTTTTATTAGCATATTTTGACGCCATCGATCGACGTCTTTTAGAACAAAAACTAAAGTGTGGCAGGAAATATTTAAGCCTTGTCATATGAATTAGCTGCAATAATTATTTTTTTTCGCAGTAACCATTTTCCTGCTATGCATTTTTTTTAAATCTTCAGCTTATTTCAGGACACCCTGTATATATTGTAAGTCAAAGGATCCTCAGACTATAATCTTTGGACGATTTTACCACACAGAAGTAATATCAGCACATTTCTAAAATTATTTAAGCAGCATTGACCTTCATTCCATTATTTGTATTTCCTTTCAGTCTTCTTTATTTCATTTTTTGAATGCCAATTTCAACAATAATATTTCATTATAATTTAAAACATATGTTATTGTTCATATCGCTAGTTTTCAATTCCGTTCATTTCACACAGCTGCTGTACCTTTACTTCAGCTAATTGAAGGGGTTAATTCTATTGCTAATTAAATTTGAACATCTCATTCTCATTTTAGAGAAATCAATACTTCTTACAGCATAAGCAAAATCTCAGAAGGTTTTCGTATCTGAGAAAGAAGTGTAAAGATAAGCCAATAATACTGGCCCACACATAAATAATTCTATTCTTCTCGTGTAACACTTATCTCTGGCATGTAAAAATTATACAGATTATGATCCTACTCTCGTCCTCCTCCGACATAACTAATAGGACGAAGTCAATATTTAGTTTTAATATTGAGAATAAACATTAAAAATCTGGGATTCGTAAATATTACAAAATTACAGAAGAAAAGACAATTTTTCATTAAAATGTTTCAATTTCAAAGTTAGCACTTGTTCCAGCTGTACAATTCGGAAAAATAAGAAGGAGAATAAAAAAAGTTGAAAAATAGACCCTTTAAATACTCATACACGTAAACTCATACATCTGTTCTATGTTTATATGGTGCAGGTCATGATGGAAGACATTTCTTTTTAGTTTAATTAAGAATAATAAATTAATAAGTAGTTAATAATGTGTAAGATAAAAGTAATAATACAATTTTTTTATTTAATTCAATATGTTAAATTTAAAGAAATATTCCATTTTGAAACTATGCTTATTTTAAGACTGATGTAGTAATTTAAAATTAATCCAGATATTGAGAGCTATATTTCAGATGGCATTCTCTTAAAAAAATTTTTCACTTCTTCATTCGCAGGCTACGACTCAATAACAGATTTAAATGCACAGGAACCTCACACATGTTTCGATGCAACCTAGATTCGAACCCGGAATCTTCTTGCTGCGAAACCCAACACTTTCTTTAAGCCTACCACGTTTCTCGTTCCTTGTAGAGCGGAGAACGCTCATTTAACTATGACAACTGTAATGACAAAAAGCACTGGAGCTTTTGGCAACACAATGTTTGGTAACATATCTAGATTGCTGTAACAAAATGTCATATGCCATATTTATCATTGCGTTTTATTAATGCAAAATACTTTTATAAGTAAACTACATCTTTTCTCAATATATAATCACTGTGTATTGTAAAAAAAAAATCATATATCGTTTTTCTCAATCGATTCTTCAAAACTTTTTTTTTTTTTTTTTTTTTTTTTGCATAGTGTCTGACATACAACAAATTAATTCAATAACCCCAATATGAAAATCTAAAACATCAAATTATGTCTTCAGCCTCTGTCACATAATTATCATACATTGAATGTTGGAATATTGCACATGAAGATTAGGATATTATCACATTAAATATTATGAGTCATTTAGTGATTTTTATGTAAAAAAACCTATGAGATAGTACATGCATTTGCCTTGGTTTCCATTTAAATATGAATAGCAAAGTCATAAATCTATAACTTTTAGTTTATATAAATTTCACAACACAAAATTCATTATACAGAAAGGGCTTGATGGTAAAATCTTAATTTAGGAACTTGGAGTTAGAGTCTCGGAACCAATACTAATTAAAAATCACCATGTAAATATGTCTAGTGTATACTAAATTCATCATGAATAAATGTCCTCTTGTTGGTGCAGTGAAAGCTTTGAGAGAGATACTGGTTCAGGAACCGTCCCTGACATCCAACCACATCTCAAGATTACGAGGTTTGTCTAAAAATAATTTCCTATTTCTTCGAAGTGGGATGTCAATTTAATTTAAGTTATAAAATATTCTTATATACTTTACTTCAAAAATATAGTGTCTTATAATCCAGTATAAGAATGATTCCATTTAAAAGAACGATTTTTAACAGAAATTTCAAATAATTGTCATTTTGTGATATTTAATTTAATGATGTAGGTTTTGGTTTTAATTATTTAAAGTATGCTAACTATTTCTTTTTGTTTTTACTACAATAATCTTCATGTGAAAATAAATGTATGTACTTTTTTGAATATTTCTTCTATTGGCGCAAGTATTTGCATAGCTGATTAGAAGTTTATTTCTTCACCAAATCAAAGGTCATGGAATCAACATAAAATTAAAATAACAAAAATCTACAAAGCTAAATTATTGAACAATTTAATTATTTTTTGAAAAATTCTATCAATTTACTTCTCCCCCAAAGCGACTTCCGAGTCAAATGAATCTCCGCCATTTTCATGTGAAGTCATTAATGTTGCGCAGTCTTGAAAGCAATAGCACATATACCAGTAATGATGAGGACAATGCTGCGCTCCCTTGTGCTTGTAATGAGGTTATTGGAAAACTCGTCTCATTGGAATACAACGCTGCGTTTATTTTCCGGTATTATAATCATTACTGTTCGTTGTTTAGATAAGTGTATCATCAAATTTGCGAGAAAGTTTTCTATTGGTTTCAACAGATGCGTTCTGTTTCCAGCATATTTAATCACATAGTTTAAAGTATCTGTTTTTCAAATGGTAAGAAAGTAGTCTTGGAGGATTTAACAAGACAACAATGGGAAAGGATTTCTCGAAACATTTTGAGTAAATAACACGTGCGGTAATTATAAATAGATTATGATATCATGTGGTAACTATAAGGATATTATCGTTTGTTGCATATTTATAAGCTGTTGGTTGATAACAGTTTTTTGCAAATGATCAGAATATTGTTACTTTAAATTCGAGTAAAAATTTATAACAAACATTTTTATGTAAATATAGTTAACGCATTTTGTAGCTTTGAGACACATTCTGTTTTGAAAAGAATATTAAAATAAAATGCTATAATTGCTATTGGGAAGAAATCTTTTACTCTTCATGGAATATTTACGCACTGCTTACAATTAATGAAAATAAGAATTTCCAACTATTTTAAGGTCAAAATGCAATGGTTACATAATTAAGTAAATATTTCTAGAAAATTATAAAAAGATTATATTAAAACTTTGTTACAACATTTCAGCACACAGTATTTTTTGAATGATTTGTGCTAATTATTAACTATAATACCACATTGATATTAAATATCTTATTAGCTTTTAAACATTATTAATTGGCATTTATTAAGTTTGCAAAGATGAAATATCATAAATGATTTTTCACTAGTTTTTTTTTTTTTATTATTTTCTACAGTTTTGAAATTTTGTGCACTCTGAATAACAGTTCATTATTTTAATATTTTTGGATCATATTTATTAGTCAATTAATTAATTAAATTTTGATTCAATATTTATAATTGAGTTTGTAAAAAAAGTTTCCAGAACAATTTAAATTTGAATAAGAAGTGAATTCTAAATTAAAAATTAAAGAATAGAAAACAAAATAAGTAATATCTGTATAATAATCTTCTACTTGTAATGTGTTTAAAAGTTTTTATGCTATGTCAAATATGATAATTTTTTTCATTTTATTCAACTTAATCATTTTGATCTTTAAATCTAACTATAAATTATAAGTATACTTAAATTTAGTAAAAAATGAAAACCTACATTTAAATTCTGCTCAACAAATTTTAATAACCTACCAATAAACTCCTCCTTTTTTAAATAAATCCTTTTACAGAATCATACCAGCAATTAGTTACTAATCATTATTCCAGGGTATGATTCAAATGAAGATGGTAGTTCTTTCTTTGGTTTTGTCTTTGCCCTACCACGGCCTAACCAAGCCGTGAAAGTTCTTTATTAATGGGCCGTTTTAGGACAGGTTTCTGTTCCAAATGAAGGATACACAATATAAAGCAAGTTATCACTGTACATGTCCTCACTTTACATCCTGAATTCCTCGTTCGAAAAATAAATCGACCACAAAACGCCTCTGTAGTGTAGAATTTGCACGAACCGATTGAACGGGGTTAGTAGTGAAATAATTGATCATTAATTTGTCGTAGCAATACGACATTCGAGACGAATTGTTTGCTGTGATAGATCTGAATGCTGAGAGCTTTTCTGTTTCCAAATACAATATCGGATCAGTTCTTAAAAGTCATCCGGTAAAACAAACTATACACATACACTGTATTTAATTCAAACTTTTATTTAAGGTCATACCTAAATGTTATTTTAATTTATGATATTCTAAAATTTCGTTTTACTGACGTTGTGCATATAAGCAAATAGAATATCCAGTATTAAATACTGGTAGATTGCTGTACGAAAAGTTCTAATTTTTCATTTAGAGTATTACAATTTTATTTGTTTTGTTATTATTAGAAGAAAAACACATGTGAGAAACTATTATTATACAATTTAATCTATTATTATATCTGCGTTATAGAATTAAGGCCACATAACAAATTTGCCTGGCATTACACATATGTGTTTATAATACACTTATTAAATTATTTTTATGTTTTATCCATTGGGTAAATCCTAAAGAGTTTCTGCTTCAGAAAACATATAACAGTAATTATGAAGCACTCATTTATGAACATTTTAATGCATTAAAATCTTAATACTTCTGTCAACATTCTGTGCGATTGTTCAGTTGATAACATATGGTAATCCACATAAGGCCCTATTCATATTGTATGGCATATTTAGAATTTTATTCTAAGCCTTCAGCTTTTACGCGATTCTGAATAGAATGAATAATAGCACAGAAAATTCATTCCGAATTCCTATTTACGGCAATTAATATATTATCTCAAAACATACTAAATTTTAGATTTTCAGTTTGTGAGTAAAATACGTGCTTTTAGATATAAACTTCATTTAATGGCAGGAAACATTTTCTAAATTAGCTCTTGAATATTTAAACAAACGCGTCTGTACTCAGTGAGGCAATATAATTCATTTTCCAGTATTTAGATATTTAGATTATTGATTTCTTTTAATCAGTTAGATTAATGAATTATTTAGAAATTGTTGTCCACTTTTTATTTTTATTTTAAACAGTAATTATTTTATAACCTTTGCGATGTTACACCTAAACAATAATATTGAAGTGACTATAGTAGAATTACTTTCTCTTTTCAAAATTCTGCATCACCTTTGAGTTTAGCCTTAACTGGGGTGGTGTGGTATCTAAGATGGATTATCGGTCAAACCTGTTCTATTGTATACTCAATTGAATGGATTAACCTTGGAGATTCCTGTTTCGTAATCTTCACTACACTTGCACATTTTCAACCGGTTTCAGCTGTTGTTATTTTAAATATTTCAGATATGTCTTTGCACGACATCTGTGAGACTGCATCTCCCTTTTAGTGTTCCAGTATTATACAAGGCTTAGCAGACGGCTGTAAAAGTTGATCCTCAAAATATCATCCACCTACTGATTTTCGTTATGAAGCAAAACTCCAGAGACATTTAAATGAAGTATAAACTGATTTTAATGAAGTAAATAATTTTACAGAAGATTTTTTCGACGACAGCTCGACTGATTCTGATATGTATGTTCAAATATAATTAATTTTTCTAGTAATAATGCTTTTTGAAAAATTCTAAAATATATTAATATACCAAGAAAATATATTTGCAGACTTTGCAGGCTGATGTTCATACAAGTACTTAACCAGTATGTTTAACAGGATCTCGAGAAAACATACTACGAATGTTCACAAGTTTATGCGTAAAAATGCTGCCAATAAAAAAAAACCTGTCAATTTTACCCATTGCCATTTCAAAAAAAAAAAAAATCATATAATTGTTGAATTTTCCGTTATTTGTTTTCTATATACACTTTGTATACTGAAAAAATCCATATGATTTTAAAAAAGTAATATGTTTTCTCGACAATATTATTTGCTATAACATGTAATTTGAGAAGAAAATGTATGTTCAAAAGCAATTACTTTTTTCAATGATAATATATTTTGGAAAATTTCTAAAACATATTTATATATCAAGAAAAAATATCTGCAGAATATATTGGCTGATTTTAATACTAATGCTTTCATTAGAAAATTTAATTTGTGTGTAATGAAAATGTGGTCTCATAGATCGCACATCCCCTGTTAAGTCCTAAATTTTAATTTCCCGAATTAAGGGTTAAATTTTACAACACTGATAGATTTGGTACATTCCAGATAACAATCATGACGAATCTTTTGTAGATCGAATAAAACAATTTTCCGATGTCAAATCAAAGTCACTGTGGATATTTTAATTAATATACATTTTAATAACATCGTGAAATTGTTATTCATTTAGAAAATTAATATAAAAAATATGTTTTGAAACGTTGGAGAATATATGTTCATCCCTTTTACATGCAAAACGATTACAGAAAAATCTGGAATCTTTTTTATACTATTTCACTAATACAAAATGCACAAATGTTTGTGTAGTACCTTAGATCAATACACCTAAATGCTAAAAGATGACGGTTTCAAGGGACGAAGGTCTTTTTTTCCACTTTTATTCAAGGACTTATAATTCTGATACTTGATTTTGGACTACCGAACCGAATTCTGCTCAAGCATGTTAATGCACATATTATAAAGATCATTTGCTCATATCCATTATGTATTATATTGTGATGAGGAATTGAAACAGACAGCTTATAATCTATATAACGTTACGTGTAAATCAAATTCATTAATATACAAGTCGTTAATAAATGTCGAAAACAGAAATACCTGAATCATTTTTTTTTCAATAGCATCATTCACATATTCACTTCTTGAAATAATAATTATGAAGATTGTACACAGGTGTCCAGAAGCTAATTGGTAATTATGCACTTACTAAAAAAAATAAGAGTCGTGATAACTAGAAAAGCTGTAGCCGAGATTAAAATGATTATGAAATTAGATACAATGTGAAAGAACGATAATAATCCCTTTTATTATCTGAAGAAACAATTGAATAAAAATAGAGATAAAAGCAGTTCACATTTTAGCGAAAAACAAATGAAATAAAAAAATTGATGCTGTAGTTTAATGAAATGTGTAATCACCTCTGGTTCTTAAATATATTGCACAACGGTTTCCTATACTTTTGGTGGCATTGCAGATGAGTTGTTCAAAGAGTTTAAAGCATCACGGAGAGATCTTTTTAATTCTGGAAAGGTACTTGGTGGGTGTAGAAGATTCAGATTAAGTGAGTAAAGAGGCCATCATCTGCACTGGATATTTTATGTTTCAAGGAAGTCGTCAATTAAGGTAGCACACATACAAGGCGTGTTACTCTCAATCAATATTAAGTCAGGACCGACACCATGAAATTCGATAGGGCTCAAGAAATTTATCTCTGCAGTTTTTAGCTATCATTGGTACCCTCTAAAATATTTGAAAATATGTTCGGCCATCCAGCATGATGATTATCCCTACCATGATTTTTATTGACAATATATAATATTTTTCTGTGATATTTTTCCAGGTTAAAATTTGTTCCACGTTCTCGCCACACCATCAGCAGATGAAAATGGGTATTCTAATTCCAGAAATATTCGTTTCTGTACATCACATTAGTTCTCTGTCCGAAATTCCAGTATTGATGTTCTAGATTCCAGACTTAAACGAGATGTTTATGTGTAGATGTGAGAGAAATCCAAACTTTAGATGGTCTGATATACAAACTAACATGAGTGTATCTCCTGCAAACAGTTTGTCAGACACTCGTATTTCTAAGAGGATTATGAATGCCAAGTCCAGTTCTGTGGCGCAACCATCCTCTGATGTCATGTGGTTATTACCAGATATAAGACTTCACCAACTAGGTTCTATAAGATATTCCACTATTTGAAAACTTACATAATCTTGACGTTACTTGTCACTGTTTCACTTGTCACAATTTTCACGCCACACATTGAGGTACTTCAGAATTCAATACACTTCGGTTTGTAAACCTCTGAATTCCAAAATTCCATTTTTTTACAAATCTGTACAGTATCATAATTCGTTCTGTTTTTCATTAAAGTATCCCTTCCCATAAGAATATACGAAACCTCTTTAAACTGCTTTTGTCTTCACTGATGTGCACAAGAATTATGCAAAAGAAGATATCGACTAAAATGTTTCCGCTTTCAATATATGATTCTCCACTAGCTTTTTCATACAAATTCATCAATATTTATTTATTTATTTATTTTGAATTTTACAGATTGTATTTAACTTGTGGACAACAGCGTAGATTATTTATTCGAATCTTCTCTAAATAAATCGAAATCCCTTATTTTAATTCGTTGAAAAAATAAAATTAAACTAAAGCCTTTTATATTCCCAAGATAATTCCAGCTACTTAAAACTTGGATGGCCGAAAGACATTGGATTTGTGGAATGTCCAGGAACTTTGATATAAGATGCTTGTCATAAAATATTTGACAATCACTTATAAATTATTATATCTATATGTTTAAAAAATTGTAAGAGTTTGAGGAAGGTCTCATAACATTAAATAACAAATATTAATTCGAATTTGTATCAATATTGACCTTTCACTATAACAATAATAAATTTGTTTCTTATAAGAATCAGAATTTATATTAATCTCCAAACTAAAATAAGAAAATGAGAAGAATTGGCTTAACATGTAATATTATTTTCCTTCATACTTTAAAAACAATATTAAAAATATAATCCAATTCTTTTGAAATTTTTAGAATCATGTAATGTTTTTATTAAGTTCTAAAAATATTAAATTAAGTAAAAGTTCTTTCTAATGATACTTCTCAGAAATGAAAATTCATTTCCTCAAATCCACCATTTTCTACTCCAATTCTTTGCAAGGTTATTCACCCATAAGCTAATTATTCATCTCTTCATGTGTGATAATCTCTTAATAGGATTTTGTCTGCTTCCCTAAATCATAAAATAAAAGAACCTTCCTTGCTCTGAAATTTCGTATAATGTACTTAGTTTCTTAATTTTTATAACAAAATCGTTAATTCACTTCATCTCAAAACTGCGAACAACGGTCTTATGATAGAGGATTGTTTCGAAAGAAATAAGATTACTAAAAAAATCTTCCTTATTAAGGTTTTAAAAGCTATGATTTTTTTCATTTTTGTTTATAAATAATGCAAAAGTTTACTTTCTTTCTTGGTATTTTTTCACCCGTTATCATCAGTTAATTATTTTAAAATTGTACTTCATTAATTCCGGCAATTTAAGTATTAACTTAATTTTCAGATGATTCATGAATTTATTTTCTGATTAATTTTTGAAAGATAATAATGAATTTATTTTTTGATAATTTAATTTAAATTATGGAATTCAGCAGAAATAAAAAAAATTATTTTGATACTATGCAGCATATATTTTAAAAGTACATGCGAAAATGATATGAATCGCCCACAACTTTCGGAATCACCTACACTGACTTGTCTATCGAATTACATTTTTTTTAATATCACAATCTGTAATTAAATTCATATAGCGACATTTTGCTCTAATACCAATGAGTTGCAAAATTTAAATTTAGATCATCAATTAAATTAAAGTAACATTTCATTTAAAGCAACACATCCTCTTTCTTCAAATTTTTTTTCATATACCGTAATATTATAATTAATATCTTTTTTGCAGATTGTATCATGAAATTCATTTTGTCAGAAAAAGTAAGTTTAACAAGCATCATTGTTTTAATATCAAAGTACAAATAAAAAATTTTAAATTTTAAAATTTCTTATAAAATATTTAATTTTTAACACTTTAATATTTAATATTAATTATTTTTAATATTAAATATTTAATTAAAAATATGTTTAAAGTAGAAAAAAATCTTAAATATGTTGTGAGAATCACATATTTTTTAAGTATCTACAAAGAACTTCAGAATTATATTCTGAACAAAAGAAAAAAAAAACATTAGGATAAATAAAAAAATTCCATGAATAAAAATAAAAGTCTGAGAAAAAAGCAGAATTTTTTGTAAAAATATCAAAATATAGATGGTTATTATTTCTCGTATTCTTTAAATTGTTTGTTCATTCGAAAATCTATGCAAAAGACTTTGATGCGAGAATTATGATAACATCAACAATACCTATTGTAACTAAGAATACATTTTTTTATAATAACGTATAGACATCTGAATCATAGATACGAAAATTTAAGTATATTTCTGCTTTTTAAATGAAAAGTAACATCAGTTCAAAATTTTTATTTTATTTCTTCTCTCATGATGATTAAAATACAATATAAAAGATAAAGCAATATAGAATTTAATACAAATGGATTTAAAGTAGACATTTTAGCAAATTTATAATTCATGATATTCAAATTTAGCTTTTATATCCTAGAATTAATAAAGTTTAAAACAAATAAAATTAAGCATTCACATTTTCACTGATATAATACTGTCAAAATCTGTATACCCAAAAAGCAATATTTCTTTTCAAGAAAAGGAGGTAAGTCTTTAGTGTTTAGTAATTATTGAAATTCATTCCAATCATCTTTTAAAAGTCACAGATGCCAGAGATATCTCTAAACCAGAATAAATTTAAAAAGAAATATCTATATGAATGGTGATTTTTTATAACGTTTCAAAATCCGAAATTATATAATTCGCGCACGTTGAAATTATGCACGAAAACCGTAGTAACTATAATTAATACTTTTCCTAATCTTCATTTTAAAAAAAACCATGCAGCGAAAGAAACTGATGATTTTTTTTTTCATCTCATACATAATAAACGTTAACATCTTCTGCCCGCGTGAGATAATTAAGTTCATAATACGATACCCTGCGAAGAAAAGTGATGAGGTGAATAAAAAATAAATTCTCACAAATAATCCCGCCGAAATGATGCGAAATTTCCCAGCATAATCATCCATCAAACCACCACCAAGAACCAGCCTATTATCTTTACTGCGAGAAAATGACAGTATACTTTTAAATAGAGATACATAGCAGGGATGGGGACAAAAAATATCATTATGCGTGCGAAACATGCGCATTATTTATTTTTTCCTGTCCCTTTTACCCTTTGGCGTTTCTCCGCATTTAAAAGCTCTTCGACATCAGATAAAACGTTCAGCTCTGAAAGACGCTTCGGTGCTGGAGGACTGCTGCGTTGTTTAATAATTTTGAAAGACACTCCTCCGTTTTGTTTCAAGTAAAACTGCTTTTAAATTAAAACACTGAAAAGTCTTGTCTGGGAGTGCTTTAAAAAAATTGTCGTCGTCTTTGTTTCTCATTCAATAAAAGTAATTAAGCGAGTCGGTTCCATTTGCCCCGTAATCTCAACGGGGATGCCCGGATGATACATGGAGTTTTTAATAAATGTTCATCCTGGCTCTTTGCTTCCTGGTACTTATTGTTGCATGAGAGGGAAACCAGACTGGGGGATTTCGAAACTATGCATGCAATATCGCGCTGTTCTGGTTATTTTTATTGTTTACAGCTAAATACGTTTCCAGTCTTGTAATAATATTCTATGCTTAGAGTGTAGATTTAAGTAATATTAAAATCAAAAACGCAAAAATTACGAAGTATTTTTTGTTGTTGTTGTTGTTTAGCCGCATATTAAGCAACCAGTGAAAAATATTGCTATTTAGCCATCATAGTTTTATGATATTATATAACTTCTACTTACTTCGTTCGTAAGAATATTTTTGAATTATGTCTGTCTGCATATTATCTGAATAAATTAAAACTGAATCGAATTTGATGAGAGATGATCGGTATGTGGATTTGTCATTTAACTTGTATTCCTGCATTGTACATTTGAATATTTCCATCAATGAATTGATTGCGCTGATACCATTTCTCGTTTCTTGTGAATAATGCAATTCAGAAAAACTAGTGTTCTAGATTAATTAGCTTAACTGGTCTTGTTATCACGGTTATAAAACATAATAAAATATTATATTCAATTAGTTAAAAAGGATAGAGTTGAATTGTTTACTCAATTTTCTATTATACATCACTCTTCAAATTACCCTAATGTGTAACTATTATTGAAAATCGAGGAACACTTCCGTTAATTTAATTAGATCACACAATGTTAATTGTTCGAATCTATATTGATCAATGTTTTAATCAGAGATGATGTGTTTTTATCAATGGGTAAATGATCTCTCACTATTTTGGCGAAAGCAGTAAGCGGTTTAATTCACATAACTTTCTTCGTTTTCATGACCAAAATAATTGGTATTTTAATAAGTTCTCTCAGTGAAATGTGTTACCTTTGAATTCATTTTCAAAGAAGTATAGCAGATTTTTCAATGAATATATCAAAATGTAGTCCATAAGTACTTAAATAAAAGTGCCATATATGTAAGTATCTCTTAATTTATCTCTTATCACCAGCAAATTATAAGAAATATAAATGATAATCTTTAGAAAATTTATTATTTCCTACAGCTAAAAGAGACTAAGAGAAAAAAAGTAAGATAAATGAAATAAAGTTTTAAAACTGTAAATGTATCTCACGTATTTCGAAATATATGTTACATGTTTTTTTTTTTTTTTTTTTTTTTTTTTTTTTGCTTTTGATATATTATATATGTTACGTTTCCTTTAACAGATGTTAAATACTCTAAGAATTTAAATACATTAACTTATTTTTCCTTTTTTTTTTTTTTAACTTGGCTACTTTTAGCAAAGTATTAGGGATATATTCACTTTTTTCGAAGCTCATATATGTTAAACCCAGGTTACAAACGTATTGAAATTTCCCTCTTTTACATGAAATAGCCCATTAGAATATGTATTTCGATACATTTGATCAATCACAAATTTATTTGTAAAATTAATAAAAGAAAAGTAAAGATATAAATGTAAATCATGAACTTTTACGATGCTCTTAAGTTAGTCAAAATAATAAATGAATATTCCCTAAATGATTGGAGAATAATAGAAGCCCTGATTGAATTTAGAAATCTCAAACTAATACAGGGAAATTTAGATTATAAGATTAATTTCTTATGTATCATGACCTATAATTCAAGTTCTGGTCATTAAAAGAATAAAAGATTTATGAAATTCACGCAAGCATATCATGATTCGTATTGTGAATAATTTAGCATTTATAAGTATTTAAGATATAGAAATCTTGAAATATAAAAGATATTGAAGAGTTCTTACGAGGAAACCAAAAATCACAGGATTTTGTATCAATGAATGATTGAATAAAAATAACATATTTGCTTTATATTTATGTGAACTTTATATTAACTTCTGTTACTGCTATTTCTGTAGGATTTCACACATAATTATATGATTTTCTTTCCTTACAAGGTGTGAAATGTACATATTATTCTTTCGATCATTTTGCACTTAAGCATTATCCCTTTGGTCATTTTCTCCAAACAAGATTAAAATAAAAACCGCTACAGCTAATGATTTAAGTTATGGGTATTAGCTTCCAATCTGACACACATTTTTCGGAAACCGTGCCATCTTATGAGATCAAACTGAATAATATGTTAAGTGTCCACCGTATTAAATCATTGATAACTTATTTTTAAATAACATATCTTTATTATCAAGGAGCCATGAGTTGAAATGAGTTGAGAAAATAGTTGAATTACTATTTCAAATATTCAAACGAAAAAAAAAAATTGATTTACTCGATTTTTCATATTTTAGAAGACTTTTAACAATCTTCCATGTAACCTTATAAACTCTGGAGGGAATGACTCGAAGGAATCTAAAAAAATATTACTTTTATTTCAATGGTATGCATCTACAATAAAAGATACTTGAGAGAATCAACATATTTTAGTAAACGTTTCTTTTTGGAGGGACGCCATGGAGTCTGTTTCCAATGGCATTTACAATAATAAATAAAAAAAGCTATCTACAAACAATGGTGTTTTGGGATGTTTGCATTTAATAGAAAAAAATTTAGAATTTTTGTCTAGCCATGTACGTTTCCGATTTATCCTTATTTTGTGTTTCTTTGCCTTGGAGATTTGATATTACTTCTTCGAATATCCGTTTCGATACCTGGGAGCAATAGACAGATATGCAAACGGAACCGTAAACAATCTTTTTTTTTTCCTCTCCTGTAACTTCAATCGTTGAAGTTGGTGGCGGGGAGCGTTTCGTCAGCCAAGAATCCTCGGAAATCTCAAATAGGCTGACGGGGAGGAATAGATCTTACCTTACACAAAGATTTTAGATTTCCTTTATTTGTATGTACTGAAATCTATATTTTGAGTCTCTCTTTACATCAATGCATTTCTGTTGCATTCTGGAGAAGAATTGGATGGATTTTTTTCTTTGATTTCTTTGCCTTCGGTTTCCCCATACTTCCCCAGAGACAATGGTGGAAAAAGATTCCATTTCAGGGTTTCGCTTCCACTGACGTAGCGATGTGGTGTACTTTCGAAAATTAGTTTTTCTAAAAAAAGCTTCTTTTAAAAATCTATTAAATTTAGTATTAAAACTTTATGTTCTTATTTTTTGTGGAAAGACAGCATCGGTTTATATAAATTAGAGAATTAGAACGCTGATATATTGTAAGCTTTGTTAAAAAATGTCATTTAAAACATTTCATTAAAAATATGGAAATAGTATTTAGATTATACTTACTGAATTTTTTGCTATTAAATTTTATGGAATGTCAGGAAAAAAAACAATTTTTATACCACAAAAATAAAACAAAGAATTTTCAAATGGAAAATACTTTTAGCCGACACCAGAGGCATATTTTTTATATATATATATTCTTTGATGAATCATAATTTCTCCTTCTGTTATAAAATCTGTGTTTTTTCTTCCATCATTACAGGGACACCTTTATGGATTGCAGTATTGAATTAAAATAACCCACAGTTTTTGTACCATTTAGAAGCAAGTTCGCTAATCTAAAAATTTTCAAAAATTCTCTATATATATGTGTGTGTGTGTGTGTGCTCTCTCTTTCGCGCGCTCGCGCGCGCTCGTGTATGCGTGCTCATTAACGATTGTTATTCTTCATTACTTAAATGAAATAATTCATTTTTTTTTTATCTTTTGCCAATATTTTTCTCCAAGCCATGGCGTCAACATTGTGTAACTTATCAATAAGAAGGCAAGAATTATTTGTTATCTTAAAAAGTTGTGTTTATTGGCCCCATTGCAAATTTAGCTGAATTGAAGGCATGGATTATTCAAACATTCACAACTTGACCCCACAGACACCCCATTTTTTTGTGGAGCATGCTGTTTATCAGGTTTCACTTTCCGGCAGAAAATGGTGAACAGCATACTGAACATGTCTTGTGCAAGTCTAGCGATAATGAAAAGGCGATTTCGTTGTTGATTTTTTATGAGATTTTTGGCCGAATGTCAGTTAAAAATAATATCATTATTAGAGTTTTATGTGGTTTTTGAGTAAATTGCAATTAAAATCGGAATAATTACGTGCTTTTCATACTGTTTGGGCTAATGGATAATTAAAAAAATTATTTTTCTCATCAAATGTTCACTCCTGTTTTGGTGGATCGGTTTTCCACTAAAAATACGACAACTATTAAATATCTTAGAAATTATTTTTTTGTCAAAAAATGAAACTATTTTGCGCATTGAACAGTACAACTGGTTTAATATGCACCTCATGCCAAAGTCGTCGATTTCGAACCAAAATGTTACTTGTAGCTGAGTCTAGTTTGGAATTTTTTTTTCTTATTGCCATACCGTTTCCCTCTTTTTTAAGTGTATGCAGTTCAAATTTGAAGTCATTTTAACCAATGGTTCTTTTTTAACAGCATTATTTGACTTGGCTCTAAAACTGTTTTCCTAATTCGAACTTCTTCTTCACTGTAATTTAACTTAGGAGTATCATAGACTTAATTCTATCACCGAATAATAATTAATTTAATTATCCGACGGAATCAAAACGCTGAGGCTTACAAAATCCTTCTAAAATTGTATAAGATCGAAGTTCTTTCTGAGACTTTCTCTTTAATTAATTTTTGTTTATCTACTCTGTTTCCTTTTTCTACTTTCGCAAAGGACAAATCTTGACAAACACTAAAAATTAGAAATTCCAAATATTAAAACGCATTAAAAAACTCGACGATTTGTTCTGCAATCCAAGTTTTACACACACACATGTGCAAGTTTAGCAAATTATTTTAATCAAAACTGACAGGTGTGACATTTAATTTTTCTTAGAATATATATATATATATATATATATATATATATATATATATATATATTTAAACAACGATAACACATTAAATGATTTCTGTAGCAATAAAAAACATACAATTAATAATTTTAACTACGTCGAGCGTGCTTTTTAAGGCAATTTCTTCGGTTTTTCCCAATTTCTAATAATTTAAACAAAAAATCTGCAATTTTTACCATTTATATGTGATGTTACTTACTCTTGTAAATCCCTACTAGAAACCAATCTAGTCCTCAAATATATGAAACTCAATCAAATACAGAGATAAAACGATCTAATGTCTCAATCAAGTTTGTAACAAATCTGGTTTGTAGCTTCAAGGTGACTGGAATCACACAAAATTTCTAGGAAGTCAGTTAAAACTATTTTAAGTAAATGAAATAAAAAGTATTTTGATGGAGTATCTTAAAACAGTTTTGAAGAAATAACTTAATATAAATAATTTTTATAGATGCTAAATAGATAAATTTTACAAAAAATTAGATTATGAAATTATTTTCCGCAATTTTCTTATGCATCTGCATATGCTTCTGCCTTTTTAGGTTCTGCATTTTCCTTATAATTCCTTATTTTTTGAAGAAATTTTATTCTTGCACATGTGGTAGTCTCTTGATGATCTATAATGATAATTATAAAATACATTTTATAATTTCCAAAATGTGGCGATAGGTGGTCTTATCAATTCTAATTTTTTATGTATGTTTATATATTAAGTAACATCTTTAAAACTAAAGAAAGTAAGAGTTTGTATTAGCAATAGAGATAAACTTCTTAAATATTTTTATTTAATGTTAAGTATATTAATGTACATGTTTCTTGCTAAGATGCATGAAAGCAAATTTTTCACTATACAAACAAAAATTTTTGAAGCAATGAAAAAAAATGCAAACATATAAACTTGAGCACCTCCTCTGCAAAATACTTTTTACTCATTTATGTGATAACAGGTAGAATTATCACATTAATTTATTATTGCACATCATTTATAAAATATAATTATCTCATTATTTAGGGCTATTAATAAACGTGTGCGGGAAATGCGCTTGGAGGAAAATATATATATTTTCTCAATAACTATTAATTAATTAAAATTTGATGAATCGTTCCAATTTATGTAAATGAAATTGATAAATATGGCTAAACTTAAATAAATATTTCAGTAGATTTTAAATAAATTATTGTGGAGTATAGAATCGTTAGACTAAAACTATTAAATTAAATCCTTTTTTTTAGCGTCATGTTTAAAATTGGTTACATGAATTATGACTATGAAGTACTTTAAATTAATGTCGAGTATTTCAAAATTGGAAAAAGATAATGAAGCTCTCGGAACTATCATTCCATAAATTATTCACATCTAGAAAAAGTAATTATCATTATCTTCTCGGAAATTTTCGAAAATGTTAAAAGAATGAATTATTAATCGAAATTTCCACATTAAAATATTCATTTTGCATTTCCTATAAAATAATTCGTTTGCCTTAATAAATCAGAGAAATTAAATAACACTTCAAGTTGAACGAGCGTTTTTTTCCTTATAAAAATTCCCCTATCGAAAATTTTATTTCATTTCTTCCTAATACTTTGCAGGATAGTGCTAATATATTATTTTTAAAAAGAAAACGATTCTGAATAGTCCTTAAATTCAATTTGCATAACCCAAATGGTTAAAAGAAAATTGTTTGCATTCATTGTTCCTATTGTTAGCCCACAAGATTTAAAACCTTTTACCCATCGAAATATCGTTATGTAAAGATTCAAGTCATTATTCGCTTTATTCTAACAATCGAGTGATGTGTGATCTTTTTCAAGTTATCGACTGAATCAAAATTGAATAAATCGAAATTGAAATGAACCTTTATTAACTGAAAACGAGATTAAATGATAAATGTTTGCCTTGGAGGAAAAAAATCTTCGTTGAGCGAATTTATTCATTTGAAGAGTTCTGATGGATAATGGAATTTTATACATTAGAGAATTCGGAAATGTTCTTTTTAGAATTCATTTCTATTTAGAGTACTATGATAAGTTTTATTAAATTCAGTGATTCGGTTTTATTATTCTTTCATAAATTTAAAGAATTTCAGAATGCATTTTTACCGAAAGGTATTGAGGAAAAGAAAAATGTGCTACGGCAGAATGTAATAAATCATTTCTGAAGTTTATTTTCCTAAAAGTAATGCCTTCAATTTTATTTTTACTTTTTGCCTTTCCCGTTTTGTTTTTTTACTCGCACATCGTAAATTTTTTTTTGATTCTCAGCCGATGCAATGCGATTCCTTAAAAATAATATATATATATATATATATATATATATATATATATATATATATATATGTGTGTGTGTGTGTGTATATATATAAATTATATATTATATATTGTAATTATGTAGAGAATAATTGGTTTCTATTATGTATCGTTTATAGTGTTTATTTATTTACAAATTTTGAAGACAAAGAAAATCTGATATTTAACACTTCAGATTAGAAATTCTGAATAAATAACCATTCATATCATTGTATTTTGTGCTATACAATATTGCTATTTTATATGAAGCATGATTTATTAATTGTTTTAATCAAATTAATACAATAAAACCTACATAAAACGATAATGAAGAACTTTGAGAAAAATAATTGCCTTAGGAATGTTATTGTTGCAGGCAGTTCAAGTATTTCTGCGTCCAATAATTATTAAAGTGCGCTTGCACTTCTTCTTGTGTACAAGCGACCACCCCGCCAACACTGAACGTAGCAGTATTTGTTATGGCCGACTGCTATCTTGAGCATGGTCAGTCCGTAACATTGAACACTACAAAACTGATATCCGCTTCAAGGCATTTGTCTCCTAACCACAAAGTGGTCAATAACTCACCTCCTTCCTCATCTTCCTATTAAACAAGGAACAGGTCATCACTTAAAGAACATCTCCACGAAATTCACAATATTTCTCCAAATTATCGTTTCTCAACAACAGAATTCCAAACACTTTCAAATAGTTGGTAAAAAAAAACTGACAATTTTTAACATCATATCCTTCAGAGTTTTAAGATTATCTGTTACCAGTGTGATTTCACTAATAGGTAAAATAGTTTTATTTAGCGAATTGAGTCATCTTGCAAATACAAGCCAATATAAAAATATGTAAGAAACTTTAATTGAAATTTTAAAGAAAATTAAAATAATAATTTTATTCAAACTTTTAATAAGAATAAAGGTATACATAAAACGGATATGAAAAAAGAAAAGTCATCTATAGTTGCTATTTTCTTTTTTCTTTAACGATCACTGGCCCTCTACTAGATAAATATGGCATTCACATTTCGTGGAATTCTCTTAAACTTTTGCCATTTTTTCTAGTCATATTATGTTAAAATATTTTTAGGTTTGAAATTAGAATAAGAAAAGAGATTTATTTAGCTTATTAGATAAATTTAATTTGATTAATTAATTAATTCTGTTAATTAATACTTAAGTAACAAATCAAACACATTATTTTGTGTGAGATAAAGAACTGAAGCATCTAAGTTTCTGTCTTTCTAAAAAAATTTGTCAGAGCTTACGCCAACCGACATAATTTCATACAAATATCGATACATTTGGTGGGAAGTATACTTCCCACGGCCCTAGAAAGGGTTAAAGTAGCCTGGACAGTTTACAGCATTTTTAAGATATTTTCGTTTGCTGTCATCTTCACTTTTCACATAACACATTCATTATATTCTTTTTTTCAAAATGAGCGAGACTAGTCTCAATACACCCTTTCCATAAACTGTCTAATAAAGACACTATACCCTATCCCTCCATCCAGATAAAAATTGTTGACCTTGCTAAGGTAGAGAAAGCTTTGCATCGCAGTACGAAATATTAATCTTTGGCTTGAATTTAGTAGTTTTATGTAAGCCTTGGCGAGTTTTTTGGCAATTAATCCTTGGAACCCAGTGAATATTAACCAAAATCTGAATTTGTGTTTTAGATGCGGTTCACTAAATGATTGAAATCAAAATTTGATTCAAAATTACAATTGTAGTTTTAAAAAATATATACCAAACTTCATATATTTAAGTCACTACGTTGACATGCTTCCAGTCGGAAAAAAGTTGAAAGCTTCTTCGTTTTTACATTATCATTTAAGTTCATATTCGAACAGCTGAACAGACGGACTTCCTCTCAAAGTTTAAGAGAAATCTAGAAATTTTGTGTAAAAATTATATATCAAATTTGAAACCCTCTAGTTAAAGAGTTCTGGAGTTATCTTTGTCACAGACAGACAGGCATTTTCTAAAATTATGTCTTTTTCCAATTGAGGGAAGTTTAAAATGTGAAGATGAGTCAAATCTCGAGTTCGATTGTTTTGAGGATTACAGTAGGTACTTTCTCTACACTTCGTATAAGAGAAATAAAAGGCAATAATGTCGACTGATAGATCCATAATTTTTTTAACAATATCTATAGGGTTTATACCTGCGATGATTTCAGAAATTATTTATAGCTTTTCTTCCAGATTCAGTAGTTTCTTTCTCGCTATCGCACAGTCAATGTTTTAACCCTCTAAAAGCGAATTCAAGGAACAAGTGGTCTATCCAAAGTGTTGATTGCGATTGAATGATATTGTTTGTGTTTACTCGGGGCTAAAGGCAACGAACAATTATGCCCATTCCATTTGATAGTGTCCGGTTTCCCCACCCTCTATGTACCGACTGGCGCCGGTTTTGGATTTTAGCCTTCGTCCTGCGATTTCTTTGACATCTTACAGTTTGAGTCGCTACAGTGTGTATTTTCCAAGGGAAAAACTAGGACTGTATTACATCAGCCTTCTGAAGAAATGCAGTTATCCTATTAGTCAAGTGGAACTAAAAAGTGATTAAAGCTGTAGATTTGTTTAAAATATATTGAATAAATACGAATTCCACTGGAACAAAAGAAAATATAGTTGCAGATTGATTTTTATACACAGATTTCCCTCTAAATGCACTTAACTTTTGATTTATATACATTTTTTATTTCGAAAACTAATCGCAATTTTTATAATGAAAGCAATCCTAATTTCGTTGTTTGTTTTCAGGAAATTTTTAAAATTTATAAAACGTATGAAGTTTGCGCTATGATTAGAAGGATTGAGAAAGAGAAAAAGGGATAAGAAAATAGCAATATAATAGAAACGAAAATGAAGGAAAATAATAAGTTATAATACTTATCATCTTGCCCTTTATTCTTTATTTTAAATAAAAACACATTTTTTGTATACAAAAATAATATAATAGAAAAAGTGACACCCATAAACTTTTTGCACGACAAAATCTGAAATAAATCATTTTTCATGAAATAAAATCTTAATTTAAAGACTATCATACGAAGTTGCTAAGGTTTTTTTTATGTTAGGAATATCGCTTGTACATTAAATACTTTATACTTAATACATATGAGGTCGATATTTAAAGTGAAATTTCCTATTTTTAAAGTAGCTCATTATACAAATGGAATTTTAAGAAATTCGGATTTTTGTGAATATTATTTTGCATCCATCAGTCCATAAAAAGAGGCCTCCTTTATATGTAATTGTAATAAATTCAGTTTTTCAGCACTTTTAAATTTCATTGTTTTATCCTACATGAAATTCAAGTCTGGAGCGATGAATAAATAAAAATCTGAATAATGTGACTCTTTCCCCTGACAAATCTAAAATTTAATTACCATAGATTTAACTGTCTGGTATTGAAATGTCATATTTCATGAATTTCACAGACCTCAAAAAATGCTCAGTCAGCTCTTTTATTTAAAAAAAAATACTTTTTTTAAAATGTCGAATAGTCTAGACTGTGTTGCTAATTCCTTTTCTTATGTTTCTTACGTTTTATAGCGAATATATGCGAAGTATTTTCTTAAAGATTAAATGAATTGGAACTTAAAATAGACTCTACGAATTACCTCAATTTTACAATGTTTCCCTTTATTAAAGATATATTTCAAGACTTCAACAAAATATCATTTCATTTCTATTTGAGATTATCATTTAAGATTATACATCCATCAAATAATTCTGCGCTTCCATATTTATCAACACTGTCAATTCCAGCCCTTGTTATAAACGAAATAAACTAAAGAAGGTATAGCATATTTGATATAGGATTATATATATATATATAACTCTATCACATCTTTCACTGGATTGAATAAATAATGATTATTGAAATATACCATGAATCTATATATATATATATAGATCTGAATATATATATATATATATATATATATATATATATATATATATATATATATATATATATATATATATATATATATATATATATATATATATCTTATATAATGCCATATAAAGTTTGATGTTCCCTTTTCAAAAAGTGGACATTAATGAATAACAAAGAGACGTGATGGAAGAGACTCAAATGACTAATGAAAGATTTTTCATACATAAAAATAATATTACTGCTTGAATTCTACACTTCGTGAAATAATCTATATATTTCGGTGTTCAGTTTTGTTATATTTTAATGTAGGCTATTAATCGCACTCAGCAGTGCCTAATGAACCACCTACAGGTCAGAAGTGACATTTTTATATCCGCATTTTTCTTGAAATCATAAAAAAGGAACTTTTTCAAGAGAAAAAAAATTTCTTTTGAGGAGGGGGGAAGGACAGATAAATTCTATCTAAAGGGAAAGGAAAAAAAAACACATAAATCTAAAAGGAAAAAAAATCGTCCATGTAGAGACAAACGCAGACGATCTTTCTTTGAATTTTTCATTACCTTATTAAATTTATTGCCAGCATGCAAATAGAACAACATGCTTTTGCTTATGATTGCTTTGTAATGAGTTTCCTTACAGAACTGAGCTTCAGAGAATGGTCTTATTCCCTCATCTAATAAAAACTCCATTCGAAAGGCTCACAAAAACAAAACTATTAAGTAATCCAGAAGAATTTACTACAGAAAACGTGAAAGGAATTAGAATGGATATAATACATTATCCACGGCTCTCTACGAACGAATGCTACCGAAGAGCAAAACATAAACTATAACGGTCGTAGTCTGCAAAATGGTTATTTTTCGCTCTTGAGTAATATTAAAATCATTCAAAAATGCTCTGGTCAAACTGTTTTGACATTATATTCAAAAACCACTCCCTATTTTTGCTCCATACTATATAATTTTAAAGTATCAAATGTAAACTGATTCTATATATGGTGATCAGTAAATCTTTTGAGACATTAGTAAAGGGTGATTACAATTAAAATGACTCTACACAGACATATAGAGACACCATTCTGGCCAATATACTTCGTTTACATTAGATTTATGCGTTATATGAGCCTGGGGAAAAGAAAACTGCTAAAAATAATTGTTTTAATTTTGATCACTGGACTGGACTTTTCATTCAATGTGGACTTTTTAAAAATAAAAATGAGGAACATTTAAAAATGCAGTAATCAATGTCATAAAAATCATTCCTTACCATACCCTTATTAAAGAAAAATAGAGATTAACTGATCAAGCTGTTTTATCAGGTTTGCATTATTAGTTTAGATGCACTGAAAGGACATCGATGCTTGAAAAGAAGATCCTATGTAAAAGAATGGATTGAAAAAGATGAGTACTAAATTTGAAGAAACTGGGGAATCAGGGGTGAGGCCATAAAGATAAAGGAAACAGATTCCAAATGAAAATACAGAACAAGGCCGTTATCATTACGATTGAGAGAACGTCCTCTTTTAAGTATACTTTAACAAGTATGCAAATGATACCACGTGATTTGTTGTTCTTTTGGTCTGCATTACGAAAGGTTCTGCTGTCCATTTTAGCGATTAAAAGAACAGCAGGTAAAATAACTATAATTTTATTACAAATATGAAATAAAAATATTTCCCCAAAATGAAAAGTATAGTGACCGCTAAAAGGAAAATAATAATTATATATGAGATATTTAAAATATTTCGCCTAAACATAATATCAAAATTAATTTAATGCCAACAGTGAAATTCTGCTTCTGTAAAATAAATTAACATTTTCCTTTTAAATCCCAATTATTTAGACAAGACCTTGTTCACTTGTAATATTGACTAATATTTAATTTAATATAAGATTTGTAATTCGTAACTACTTTTAAAGATATGAATCGTATTTAATGAAAAAGAAATCCAGGAAATTATTATTTTAAAATGCAATATAAATAAATATTTTTAGATATTTTAAATATTTAGTCATGATGCACGCTATTGGATGCATATTGTAAAGGCGATACAAGGAAATTCAGAATAGAATTTAGTAATAAAACAGACTTAGTAGTTAGAACAAATCGTAGGATTAAGAAACAGAAAACATGCCTACAAATTGTGGAACTCAGCTTTTATACATTTACAGAATATTATGGAATAATCATCCAGAACTTCAAAGAAAGAATTACAATCGCCTAGGAAGGCCGCATAGTTTGACAGTGCGTTAACAAGTCGAATGCATCACTTTAATCTTTTACAAAAACAATTAAAATGAATATTTACTATTCCAATTTAAGAACCATCAATCATTTCATCAACAACCTGAAAATTCGTATTTGTAGATATTTTGATTAGTATAATTCTAATTTTTGAAATTATAATATATGAAAGTTATATCTATGAAATAAATTTATTCAATATACAAATTATCAATTATTATTTTATATACACATTTTAATAATACGAGATATGCCAGTAGGAATATACTAACAGTACGAAAGAAAAATGAAAAAAGCGTTTAATTAAAAAGACAAGAAGGCTTTTATTTCAAATATTACTGTAAATGGTTGTTTAGATATATCAAAGCTACTTATTTCAATTCAGTTACCAGAATTTTTTAGATTTAATTCAGTTAATAAAAAATCGCCAAGAGAGAAACAAACAAACAAAAAATGCCTTGTACTATGCTTATAAATTAAACGTGAACTCTTATATATGACTTTTTTATTTCATAATGAAAATCAATTTCAAAATTTCCTACTAAACATCAAATAATATTTTAAAACATCAATTCTTCACTATAAAAGCATCAGTTCGGACATAAAACCACCTTGTATAAAATACCAGTTTCTCCAGGCAGTAGAAAGAAAATATAAGAAATAATATCCACGGAGACGTGAGATTTAGTTTTGAAAATTACAAATTGAATTTTATTGCAGCGATTGTTGAAAAATTATTGACTTTTGGCTCGTCCAGATGCAATCAATGACGCGAATAATTCTAAACGACCTTCTATAAATGACTGTCAGAGCTTTTAGTTCAGAAATAAAATGTTTTCTGTTTTAGTTTTCTTATGAGTGAGACAAATATAAGAAAATCATTGAAATTGACAACTGGATAAGAATTGATTTAATTTAAAATTAATATGTTCTAAATTATTACTTTTAAATTTATTGGAAAATATATTTATCAATATTGTTTTTGACTTCAGAGGAATTTGAAAATTACTGTCACTTCGAGAAAATAAGCAATAATTGATATTATGGATAGTGGAAGGAGTTTCTTTTTCTACTACACGTCTGAAGTCAATATAATATTGTTCCTATAGAAATGAAGTGAAATGATTAAATTGTAACAATTATTTATTCCTGAACATATTCATAATTTACTTGACTAAACGCATTTCCTATATTTTTTTATCAAATCTATTACAATGGATGATTTTGTATGAATTTTTCTATATATAGTCGCAGTATCTTTTTAATTGCCAGTTTTAAGGACTATTTGTGAATAATTCGACACATTTCTGTCCCTACACAATGTGGCAATATCCTCATTTATCGAAGTGAAAAGCAATTTCTATATTCTTCAAGAAAAGAAAGTTAAATTATCTGTGATCCCCTAATTACAAGTCATACTAATACATAAATCAAAGTTATACCTAATCACAAGCAAGTTTATTTATCAAAACCAATATATTACCTATATTGTATATCTTTATGGAATAAATGAATTATATAGATAACTGTTTGGTATGTACAATTGAATATCATATAATTATATGATTTTACTTGAAAAACATAGTTAGAAAGCATAACATGTATACGGACGCCTTTTTTTTTATCAAATCTATTACAATGGATGATTTTGCATGAATTTTTCTATATATAGTCGCAGTATCTTTTTAATTGCCAATTTTAAGGACTATTTGTGAATAATTCGACACATTTCTGTCCCTACACAATGTGGCAATATCCTCATTTATCGAAGTGAAAAGCAATTTCTATATTCTTCAAGAAAAGAAAGTTAAATTATCTGTGATCCCCTAATTACAAGTCATACTAATACATAAATCAAAGTTATACCTAATCACAAGCAAGTTTATTTATCAAAACCAATATATTACCTATATTGTATATCTTTATGGAATAAATGAATTATATAGATAACTGTTTGGTATGTATAATTGAATATCATATAATTATATGATTTTACTTGAAAAACATAGTTAGAAAGCATAACATGTATACGGACGCTTTTTTTTATCAAATCTATTACAATGGATGATTTTGTATGAATTTTTCTATATATAGTCGCAGTATCTTTTTAATTGCCAATTTTAAGGACTATTTGTGAATAATTCGACACATTTCTGTCCCTACACAATGTGGCAATATCCTCATTTATCGAAGTGAAAAGCAATTTCTATATTCTTCAAGAAAAGAAAGTTAAATTATCTGTGATCCCCTAATTACAAGTCATACTAATACATAAATCAAAGTTATACCTAATCACAAGCAAGTTTATTTATCAAAACCAATATATTACCTATATTGTATATCTTTATGGAATAAATGAATTATATAGATAACTGTTTGGTATGTACAATTGAATATCATATAATTATATGATTTTACTTGAAAAACATAGTTAGAAAGCATAACATGTATACGGACGCCTTTTTTTTTATCAAATCTATTACAATGGATGATTTTGCATGAATTTTTCTATATATAGTCGCAGTATCTTTTTAATTGCCAATTTTAAGGACTATTTGTGAATAATTCGACACATTTCTGTCCCTACACAATGTGGCAATATCCTCATTTATCGAAGTGAAAAGCAATTTCTATATTCTTCAAGAAAAGAAAGTTAAATTATCTGTGATCCCCTAATTACAAGTCATACTAATACATAAATCAAAGTTATACCTAATCACAAGCAAGTTTATTTATCAAAACCAATATATTACCTATATTGTATATCTTTATGGAATAAATGAATTATATAGATAACTGTTTGGTATGTATAATTGAATATCATATAATTATATGATTTTACTTGAAAAACATAGTTAGAAAGCATAACATGTATACGGACGCTTTTTTTTATCAAATCTATTACAATGGATGATTTTGTATGAATTTTTCTATATATAGTCGCAGTATCTTTTTAATTGCCAATTTTAAGGACTATTTGTGAATAATTCGACACATTTCTGTCCCTACACAATGTGGCAATATCCTCATTTATCGAAGTGAAAAGCAATTTCTATATTCTTCAAGAAAAGAAAGTTAAATTATCTGTGATCCCCTAATTACAAGTCATACTAATACATAAATCAAAGTTATACCTAATCACAAGCAAGTTTATTTATCAAAACCAATATATTACCTATATTGTATATCTTTATGGAATAAATGAATTATATAGATAACTGTTTGGTATGTACAATTGAATATCATATAATTATATGATTTTACTTGAAAAACATAGTTAGAAAGCATAACATGTATACGGACGCCTTTTTTTTTATCAAATCTATTACAATGGATGATTTTGCATGAATTTTTCTATATATAGTCGCAGTATCTTTTTAATTGCCAATTTTAAGGACTATTTGTGAATAATTCGACACATTTCTGTCCCTACACAATGTGGCAATATCCTCATTTATCGAAGTGAAAAGCAATTTCTATATTCTTCAAGAAAAGAAAGTTAAATTATCTGTGATCCCCTAATTACAAGTCATACTAATACATAAATCAAAGTTATACCTAATCACAAGCAAGTTTATTTATCAAAACCAATATATTACCTATATTGTATATCTTTATGGAATAAATGAATTATATAGATAACTGTTTGGTATGTACAATTGAATATCATATAATTATATGATTTTACTTGAAAAACATAGTTAGAAAGCATAACATGTATACGGACGCCTTTTTTTTTATCAAATCTATTACAATGGATGATTTTGCATGAATTTTTCTATATATAGTCGCAGTATCTTTTTAATTGCCAATTTTAAGGACTATTTGTGAATAATTCGACACATTTCTGTCCCTACACAATGTGGCAATATCCTCATTTATCGAAGTGAAAAGCAATTTCTATATTCTTCAAGAAAAGAAAGTTAAATTATCTGTGATCCCCTAATTACAAGTCATACTAATACATAAATCAAAGTTATACCTAATCACAAGCAAGTTTATTTATCAAAACCAATATATTACCTATATTGTATATCTTTATGGAATAAATGAATTATATAGATAACTGTTTGGTATGTACAATTGAATATCATATAATTATATGATTTTACTTGAAAAACATAGTTAGAAAGCATAACATGTATACGGACGCCTTTTTTTTTATCAAATCTATTACAATGGATGATTTTGCATGAATTTTTCTATATATAGTCGCAGTATCTTTTTAATTGCCAATTTTAAGGACTATTTGTGAATAATTCGACACATTTCTGTCCCTACACAATGTGGCAATATCCTCATTTATCGAAGTGAAAAGCAATTTCTATATTCTTCAAGAAAAGAAAGTTAAATTATCTGTGATCCCCTAATTACAAGTCATACTAATACATAAATCAAAGTTATACCTAATCACAAGCAAGTTTATTTATCAAAACCAATATATTACCTATATTGTATATCTTTATGGAATAAATGAATTATATAGATAACTGTTTGGTATGTACAATTGAATATCATATAATTATATGATTTTACTTGAAAAACATAGTTAGAAAGCATAACATGTATACGGACGCCTTTTTTTTTATCAAATCTATTACAATGGATGATTTTGCATGAATTTTTCTATATATAGTCGCAGTATCTTTTTAATTGCCAATTTTAAGGACTATTTGTGAATAATTCGACACATTTCTGTCCCTACACAATGTGGCAATATCCTCATTTATCGAAGTGAAAAGCAATTTCTATATTCTTCAAGAAAAGAAAGTTAAATTATCTGTGATCCCCTAATTACAAGTCATACTAATACATAAATCAAAGTTATACCTAATCACAAGCAAGTTTATTTATCAAAACCAATATATTACCTATATTGTATATCTTTATGGAATAAATGAATTATATAGATAACTGTTTGGTATGTACAATTGAATATCATATAATTATATGATTTTACTTGAAAAACATAGTTAGAAAGCATAACATGTATACGGACGCCTTTTTTTTTATCAAATCTATTACAATGGATGATTTTGCATGAATTTTTCTATATATAGTCGCAGTATCTTTTTAATTGCCAATTTTAAGGACTATTTGTGAATAATTCGACACATTTCTGTCCCTACACAATGTGGCAATATCCTCATTTATCGAAGTGAAAAGCAATTTCTATATTCTTCAAGAAAAGAAAGTTAAATTATCTGTGATTCTAGCTATTTTTTGAAATTCATTAAATATAATATATGCTCTATATAATAAATTGTCTCGAAGTCTATGGTTTAACTGTAATCATATTCTCTTAAAAATAAGATTCGAATTTAGAGTATTTTAGATAAATGTCATTGGCATTATTTGTGAAGGAATCTGAAATAGCATTGAAACTATGGCTCATTTGATTTCAGTTTGTACTTAAATAATTTTACGATTCAACAAACTATAATAGTAAATTAAGATGTATCAAAAATAATTTTAGATTTTTTACAATCAAGCTTTATTGTAATATAAGTATTAAAAAAAAAAAAAAAAAAAAAACAAGAATATATTATGAAAGATGGTTTCGTGACTGCACCAATCTATTAACTTTGGAATATAAAAGTCGAACTACTCTTTATCATAAATTATCAGTATTAAAAAACCCCTATTCAAAATAAATAATAAATAAACAAGAGAATGAGGCAGTTAGTCGACATATAAAACATGGCGACGAAATGAGATGTAGACTATATAGCAGATTTGGTAAAATGTCGATATTTTCAAATTTCTATTATTTGTTTTGAGTAATTCGAAACGTGTGAGGCCAAACATTTCTTCTATAACTGAGAGAAGAAGCTTTTTCCTTCCTAAGCCAACAAATAGCCTGTATAATTTTAAACAATACAGTGTAAAGGAGTCAAAATAATTAGCAGATAGAATCCATGAAGTGATTTAGTATAATTTAGTTTTATCGTCCCGTTTCGACAAAAGAAAACTACGACTTTAATTTGGCACTGTTATACAACAAATATGTATTGCGTTTATGTTGCTGTTCACATCTTTCTTTGAAAAACATAACAGTTTACATAGTCTAAAAAACATATGAAAATTATATATTTTATTGAAACACATATAGGAATGGATTAAAAAGAAAATATTTCCAATTATTTTTGCCCGTCAGAGCTTATAAACAATTCATTAAAAATATTACTAACAAACAAAAACATGTACTGGGGACAAAGAAAAAAAAACAATACTAGAAAGAAAAATAATTAGTAATAAATGAGTAGCAAGATCAAATAATTTTCTCTATTCAAAACATTTTTTGAGTCTAATACATAATAAAATTAAACAAAATTCTACGAAGTCTCTTAACTACACTTAGTTACAAAAAACAACAAGTCTTCTCTTTTATCTATGATCCTTGAGAGTAAGCCTCGAGGTTAAATTAATCCAAACTCTGACCTACTAATTCCCTTTACACAGAGGGAATTTCAGCTTACAGGGCAATTTTATGTCCTACAATCAATCACAGACGAAGCTGTTCGCATTTTCTAAATTCCAACATAATCCATGGAGATTTTAGAAACACGCGCCATCTAAAGCCAGCGGTGTAGGTCCCGAATTAATTGGTGACCTTCCAATTAATGTCTTTCTAATCCCACCTTCCTTCAGTCGTTCGAAAATTCTCCCGCCATTCGTTGTTCGAAGGAGAGAGAAGATTTAGAAAGTCGAGGTCCATCAAAGATACATCGTAGCCTCTCCGGCAGCGCGAACAAAGGGAAATAATTTACGAAAAGTTTAGAACACGGCGGTCAACTAAACGAGGAGAATTCTGAAACAAATTTTCTGCAGAATGACGAGGAATTTACAATTATGCTTCCAAACAAAGGGGAGTTCCAACGTCATTTTAACGGTTAGTTATCCATCATACGATGTTGGAGTTTAATTCTATTTGTCATTCCCTATTATCATAAAGAATATTTAATAACGTGATTCTGGACTTTCCTTTAATAACAGCGTGTTTGCACACAGTTGGGACTTGTTTTAAGGGAAAATAATCAATAACTTACGAGGAGTTTCGGTCCATTGTTCTTTCAGAAGTTTCTACTTGGCGTTGTTTGGTGACCGCTTTAATTTCGCTTGCACGAGCGAGTTCCCGCTGTTAAGGTATTTTCCTAAGACTTGTAACTAATAGAGTCATGGGTTATTTAAAATAGATGGAGCAGTGAATGATGTGGGTTGAGAGGTTCAGGTTACTTTATTCCCAGTTCACTTCAATTATCATTCTTTGTTCAAAAATGATTTAAAGAACGGTATTCTTTTTAATTCAGAAAATTATAAGGAATAAAAGTAAAGTTTTTTTTTATTTTATTAATTGAATATTTTTTAATTATCAGTGCTCTGAAATTTGAGGTTGTAATGAATAAAATTTGCTTGAAAGTTGCAATTCACAATTTTCTCAAGCGAGATTTTATACTATATAGAATGCTGTTTACTATTAGAAATGTTATTAGTTATATATATATATTTAGTTAAAAATACCTTTTTAGTTAAACAAATAAAATACCTACAACTCGAAACCATTGTCATTCTACAGATTTAGAGATACAAATAGACTATACGGAGTATAAATACCTTGTCATTTTACCGAATATTTACTTCAAGCTTTTTCTTTTTCACTTAGATCTCGTATTTAAATAGCATACCTTACACGTGAAAATGCTATATCTATAAGCAATTAGTTCAACCCTCTCTAATTTGACATCTGCAGGATTAAATGGACTGGTTTTTAATCACCCTCTAAGTAGTTTAACATTCCTTGTTTTCACAATGTATAATAACAAATATTAATTTTATCTAATGAACAAATGAGCAGAAATAAGATAGATGCAAAATAGGTTTCGGGATGCTTAAGGCATTAAAAGGCTCGTATAGCCAAATTTTGAGGTTGAAAAGGTAGATAGATGTAGAGAATATTGGATAAATCTCTCTTAGAATCAAGGTTAAGATTGAGTTTAATGAAACTCCAAGTCTTATATTGGAATGACTGGAAAATGTATGTAGGAAGTGAACATTTTGGTACCCTTTCTTTAACAAAACCTCTTTTTGAAAAGGCATTTTTAATTTTTCATTTGCTGATGGTCTAAAAATAAGTAACTTGAAATATATGTATTCATCAGTTTAAATAATGAATTTTAAAGGGATATTCTATGCACATAAACATAACTGTAACTCATTTTTTGGTAAAACATAGTTACTAATTTTTTCACGAACATTCAGATCAAGGCGCGGAGATTAATGATTTCATGTAAGAGTTTGTATCTATAAAGCATATGCATACAATTAGATTCAATTTAAGGCCTGATATAAATGTTATAAATGGCAGAATGAGGTTATGAAAATATTTAAAAAAATGGGCATACCTAAACTCCTTCTTAGTTACTTAAATTCGTATCCTTATTTCCTGACTGGCAGGCTGGATTAAAACAGAGGCGCAAAATTACAAAAAAAAAAAAAAAAAAAAAAACATTAATTCATTTGTTTCTTAGTATTTAAAATCGAATTTATAAATATCATGAAAATAGTTTGCAAGGTATAATTCTAATGAATTATAAAGAGTTATCTCAATATATCTTACGAAATGAAAACTAACATATTTTCTCCAACTAAAAAAAAAAAAACAGACAATGAAATAATTTAATTTAACAACTCCTTTGAAGTGAATGGCATTTCAAATATATGATACATCTTCAGCTGTTAAAATTTATTACCCCGCAAATGTCCTGTTATACATTTCTAAGGGTCTAGGGTTAAAAGAGGACATTCTGTTTTTCCAGTTTTACAGGAAAAAGTTTATACAGCTTTCGATTGATGAAATTTTTTCAATACATTCAAAATATTCTTATTCATTCTTATTGTATGTTTAATAAAACATGTTTAGTTTCTGTTTGTTTTTGAAAGTTTTAGAGCTAAATTCTGAATTATTTAACACAATATAATTTCTACATATTTTAATTTAAGTTGTCGGTGACTACAATCACAAAATACTTGGTGTCACTTGTTATATTGAAATCAAGGATCAGAATCATCCTAGATTGTAGAAGCAAAATTATTTGCACTTGTACAACCCTAAAAAAATGTAGAATTCCTACACGGAGTCTTCTTGAAAATTCAGCAGAGAATAGATATATTACAACATCGAATTTATTAAAATACCTTCTAAATCATGTAATTGGAATCCCTGATTAAAAACGAATCCAACATAATATTACAAATCCTCATTGCAATTATATTATTTTTACGAACTGCAAAAAGATTAAGCATTAAATAATCCCCAAAAGTTAGCACTTAATGTTGTTAATCTGTATAAAAAGATCATTTTAATATACGTTTATAGTTTTCAATCTAAATATGAATCCGAACCAAGTTTTTTTTTCGAATATTAATCTGCATTATAAGTAGTTTAGACGAAAATCGTTTAATATTACATGAACACTAACGTGAAAAGTCAATCTGTTATATACCTTTTTGGAAAACACAGTCTTTCATAAATTGATAGTTTCAGAATGATACATCTCAAAAACGAACAATTAACATCAACATTTTGCAAGTTATAATAATATGCATTAATTCCAAACTAATACCGATTCTATTTCTAAAATAAAGTCCTAAATAAATCAAGCCCACGCTTAATCTTACCCACACCATACTTTTGTCAAATCTCAGTCGGCTTTTATATCAAAAATATCCTTTCTCCGTTCTGTACATTCCATAGCAGTGCTTTTGTGTCCCTGCAGTACCATTAGCGCACCAACAGTCAAAGGCCAGATTTAATCAGGGAATTTTAATGGCCAGAACTGTTTCATCCCTCAAAGGCAACAAAAGTTAGACACTCGCTCGTATCACTTTGCGACCCCAAGGGTAATGCGATATATAATTACAGCTTTCAGCGGTTTCTGCTTTATCGAATTTGCACTGGAATTGTGTAAACGCGATGGCAATACTGTTGATGGCTATTAAACCTAATGCATAACCAGAGTGCATATGAAGAGGAAGTCAATTTCAAGACTCGCTCGGTTTTGGAGATGTGTATTTTCTCGTCTCTCGCTTTAATCTCTGTAAGAAGGTTGTTTTGAAACGAAACTGAATGAAGTATTATGCAGCCTCGCTGGTTGAGGTTTTGGAAGTAAAAGCAAAGATTTAGATTGTATCGGTATAAATTTGATCTGTTTTCATTTCGAAATAATTTTACGGAATGATTGATCTCATATGTTGAAATCTCTATTGAATTTGCAATTTATTTGCGTGATGCATTAGTAGTGTAAATTAGGCTTTATAGAACATTTTAAATAGAATATTAGTTTGTTAAAAAATAAAAAAGTGAACAATTAAAATATGAAATGATTTTTTTTATTCCTACATTTTAAATACACTAACAACACCAATATATATATATTTTTTTTAATTCAGCACATCATTCTTATTGTAAAACAATTATGTATATTGTTCTTAATATTGTCTCAATGTTAAAAACTAAGTTAAATTCACAAGCATATAAATTTTTATTAGAAAATGAAAAGACATATTTTTTATTTAATCATACGTAACTTGAGTGGCCACAAAATTAAAATCTTAATTTAGTGTACCGAAATATTAAAGGAAATAATTAACTTAAAACCAATACATATTTCTGTTTTATGTGAGTTTTAAACCAGGTTTTATTCATAAATGTATATTTCAGTGCAAAGGAAAACAGTATACATGAGTCCTAATAAACGTTACTAATAAACATTAACAATTCTTATAAATTATATTTTGCCGATTAAATGTTTTATGTTTTGAGTGACTAGATCATAAATTAATAATTGAATTATATTATATTTCATAATTTGAAATTATGAAAGAAAACCTAATGTTTCAAAACAAAGAAAAATCTTAATAATGTGCTATAAGAGTGTTATGTCTTTTTAAGTAATATTAGTTCATTAGCAAATGCTTTTTTGAATATTTTAAAATTAAGATAATTTTTAAGCTAAGAGAATAATTAATTACTGGAGGTTGAAAAATGGTTAGAGTTATTTTTAACAAAATGAAGTAATTTAATTAACTATTTTCCTTATCAGAAATGTTAAAAGTGATGATTAGTTAGTAAGTTATGCTTTTATTTCGTATAAACAAGTTAATTCTCCGCTCTTCAAGATTTGTCCAGAAAATAAATTAATTTTAATAACACAAGATCCAAATGCGGCTATACTGAATCTAATGTATGATCTAAAAAGGAAAAATATATATTCAGTGTTCAAGTGAAGTGTTACAAATTAAAATTTTTGAAACATTCGATTCCTTTATATTAATAGAAGCAAAATAACACATTCAATCCCTCACAAATGAAAATAATAGTTTCTTTTATGTTAATCTTATATACTGTTTGCGTTTATCAACAGATGATAACACTGTTATGCATTTGAGACATTCCAACAATTATCAGATAATTCGATGCATTCAAAAAGAATACTTCATAAAATATAATTGTGATAAGCCGAATATGAGAAATTATTACTGATATCACATTTACTTTGTTATCTGAATATTTATTAATTTGAATGTGAATATGTATCTGACCAATTAATTCTTTTAGAAATTAATAATATCTTTCGCTATTGGTCACTTCATCGACCTTTCCTTGGATTAATATGCTCAAGATAAGAGCGCTGTCTTAATTTGTGGTTGGTGTTTATTCAAGCTCACATGGTGATAAATATGAACTATTTTCACCATTATAAGTTTTAAGTATTTTATTAATTAGGAGGTTTATTTAGAAAAGAGGATATGCTTTCAGAATACGTTGCAAGACAATCCACAAATGAGATGTCAGTTATTAAAACATAAATGTCATTATGATGTCATTTCATTTAATACAGTTGAAGTAATCTGGTTTGAAGAAAGAATTTATGCTTATTATTTATGCGAAATTCAAATGATAGCCAAGCATAATTTCTAGTTTCATAGAGAAATAAAAACTAAATAGGTTCGTGAAAAACCCCGCCAATTCTGAGTCCTACATATATTATTTATTAATTTATAAAAATATTATTTATTAATATATAGACATCAAATAATACCATATTGGCCCAAGTAAGGCTTAAAATAGTAGTCAGTAGCAGCAAAGTTGGCAATTATTGTCCCATTAACACTTATAAGGTTTAACGTGACATTTAGCAAAAATTGATAACATAATTATCTTAAGTAGGTAATAAAATAAAATTTATCAATGGACTAAATACAAGATCTCTGAAACATTATTGATATTTAAAAAGATATTGGAAAGAATAATTTAAGAATGGAATCAACGAACTTCACGGACTATCAATCGAGAAATTGATAGTCCATTATGAAAAATTTTGTTAGCTTCCTTTTCGTTTGTAAACGGTCCCCATAATCATTGACAACGTTTATAAATTAGTATAATCTATCTAACGCACAATGAAGCAACAGGTGTTATTAAAAATGAATGGCATTTTAAAAAGCTAAAAAAGCAAAATATCATTGAAAAGTTAAAAAATAAAAAGAGAGAAAATATAAAAAAAAGGCAATTTAGGATCACTTAAGCAAAATATAAAATTATTACATAGTCTTTCGTTTTTTTAATAATTACATAGAAATGTTCTGTAAAGATATCGCTACCTCAGCTGATGTAAATAAGGACATACTGTTTTTTTTTACACTGCCATTTTGCTTATTGACAGAGTTTTATCAAAGGTAATATTGCAGTATAAGGTTGTAAGTTATTAAAGTCTACTCGATTCAACACGATTTAAGAAATAAATCATATTTATTTTTTGTATCTATTTGAGGATCAATATATCCTGAAAAAGATTCGCGATGTGTAGTTCAACTTCTGAATATCGATTAAGTTTTAATATACTATCTATATCGACATTAATATCAAGGCACTTATAAATTGCTTCTTCTTTGATGTATCTTCTTTAGTACCTTTATCATTCCATTAAATTTTAAGGAAAAAAAAATCAATTCAATAGTGTTTTCTCTAAAACAAAAATTCATGAAACTATTTAAGAGTTGTTATTACATGGAATTTAATTTTTTTAAAAAATATTGTATCCAAGTCGATATTTTATTTTTCTTTTCTAAATGCTAAATATTTTAAAACAAAACGAATATAAAATATTTAAGTATACTTTAAGATTTTTTCTATGCTTACATGAAAAAGAATTTCTATACCTAAGTAACATCAACTTCTTGTTTTCATTCGTTATCCTTAAGTGAAAATTTATCACTTTAGAAATACCTCGTAAGCCGTTTGGGAACTATATACAGACAATTTACACTTTATGCAAAACTATGGAAATGTGTAAAGTGATATTTGATGTTATTTGAAATCAGATTATAAAGTCTCATAGGATATATTTTTAAATTATTACTTAAAAATCTCCCTTTACAGTTTTGGAAATCTTCTTAAAATTACATTCAATTTCTAAAATTATATCAAATATTCAAAAGACTTGAATTTTTGGTTATTTGTGACAGTGTAATTTTTGAAGAAAAAATAAAGTCATGCATTTGTCGTTTATTTAAATTTACTAGCAATTTTGATTTATTTAGAAATGTAAAATAAATATTTATTTTATACATTTTTCAATTTGGACAGTTTGCATGGTTGCATTATAGAAATTCATGTAATTGCATGTTCTGATAAAATTTTGATTTTTAAAAGTGTTGTTGAAAAAATTTGACTTGAAATTAATTTAAAACACACATCGTAAAGTTTTAAATCTAAATGCTTGAATAATATCATTTCAGAGAAATAATGTAATTAAAGAATAATTATTTATCTGTTTCAATAAACACATTAGATAATGTTCACAAATATACAGATGGTTTAAATAGAGATTTCTAAGGAATTAAAGTTGCGCAAAGTGTATTTTGCTATTGTTTCAAACAATGTGAAACGAAATTGCGATTTGCACAAATTTTTTTGTTTCAAAAATACATAATGAAGGATTAGCGCAAATTATTAATAATAATTAAAAAATGTTAAACATTTTTCATCACGATAATTGAATTATTCAAATATTTCTAAAACACAATAACTATGCTAACAATTTTAAAATTGTAAAGGCTAATATGTGGATCAGTTACAGTTAAAAGGGTATAAGTCACATTCACTTTTCCAGAAATTACATAAAAGATACTAAATAAATTCAGAAGAAAAAAAACAATGTTGCAGTGTTATCAGTTTACTATCGTTGTATATATCCAGGTTTAATACAGGAACTGTAAATGAACTTTATTTTTCTTGCAATAACATTTTTTAACAGTAACATAACAGAATTTTGGGTAATTAACTTACTTCTTAGTAATTTTAACACTCTCCGATTCTTTTCTTATTAAGATCTAACTGCTAAATAAGATTAGAAATACTGCTTCAGTTATAGATCCTATCAGAATCCTCCTTTTTCGTTATGTCCATCACATTTTTGATTTTTCTTTATACTTTCATACTGAAGTTCTATTTCTCCATAACAATTGTACATGTATTTAATAAATCACAACTTGTGCATTAAGTAGGCAGATGATACCAAGAATCCAGTAAATATGAAACTGATACATACAAAATGAGAAAAGATGGTCCGCTCATGAGAAAATGTGATTTTCTCAACAATAGTAATATCATTATCATTCTAAATTGTAATCAACATTACAATATCTTTATAGAGGTGTTTTTTTTCATGGGATATTGGCAATTAACTAGAAATAGGAGAGATATGGAAACTCTAGCATAAAGAGGCGGAGTGGAGACATCGTTGATGGGATCCCATGTAGAAATGTTATAATTCGGTTATTCGTATTATGGCTTTATTTTACACTCTTATTCCCGGGAATTTTCGAGTATCAGTATATATACATCAAATTTGCCAATTTTTCAAAAAAAAAATATATTAAATGTGTGGTTTAATTGTATTACTATGTAATCTTCTTTGCAGGGACAATTTCGACAATTTTGCAGGCATCAGTTTTGGAAAATATGATGAATGATCTATAAGGTTAGCTCTTGTACCCGTGACCTCTCAGTCCTTAAGTCAAGTATCTCACATTACCAGGCCATTGACATTAATGTTTAGAAATATGTTTCTTCTGAAAACAATTTTTCAGTATTTGAGTTAATATTTTCGTTTCGAAAAGTAAGTAAAATATTAAATCTTCCTAAGAAAATGGATTTGATAAATATAAGTAGTATTATAACTATAGGTAATGTTATACTATACATTATAAGAAGCGTTTTTCCAAAAAGAACAGCCACAATTCTCTATAAAAAATGAATTTACTCTTTCCCAAACGCATAGAAAACATCCAATAACGATTAATGTATTAATGAAAGGGGTAGCATACGATAAATGTTTCGCCTATCATGATTTAATTTTTAAATCTAGATGAACTATGTCAATATGTCCCTATATGCCAATTTTTAATTCTAGATGAACTATGCCAATATGTCAATATATGTCATTATATTAATTATTACTTTAATTTAATTATAAAATCAGCTTCTACCCATGTGTTCTTTCATTAGATGTGCAAATAATTTCTATCGATTTCTTAACATCAAACAAAGCGTCACGCGTTCGAGTAGCTTCATTACCCGGAAGAAAAATTAGAAACTTAAATCCTCTAATGTTTAAGGTGACAAGAAAATTAGAGGTAATGCCCTAATCACCTTTAATTTTTAAACTGTCACATTTCTTTTTCATCATCTGAATTCATCTTTCTTGAAGAATATTATTGCATAGACTTAGCTAAAATCAAAAGAGAAACCTTGGTTTACTTTGCCACAAGTAATAGGAAAACGAAAGACCTTGGGGAGAAAAAGCAAACTCGCTAATCAAAAAACTGCCCTTGGGAAAAAAATCCGTAATAAATAGAAACGTAAAGGTTAAGAAATTTAGTTTAATTTCCCTAATTTTGATTTACATACCCAGAACTAAAAGTGTTAATTGAATTTGATTAATGGGGATTTGATAATCTGAATTTAATTAATTTGATAAATATACATCTCATTGGGTAATTAATTTGTAATTCAGTATCATTTTCTCATTTTATCGAATAGAATTAATATGTTCGTAAGATTTAAAAAAAATCTGTAGAAAAAAAAATAAGATATCAACTACAATTTTTTTATTGCGCTTTCACATCTTTCAGTACATAATTCATTTCAGAAAACTAAAGCCATTGGCCTGTAAAACAAAAATAGAAACCAATTAGCTATATCATTGGCCATAAGAAAGTTTTGCTTTCATAATTTATTGGTATTTAATTATCAATTTTTTATTACATCACAGTAAATATTATTGTATACATAAAGAGTAGTACGGTTTCAAGAAGTTTAAGAATTAAAGTAAAAACTTCTTTATTGTCCCATTCCTTTTTCAACACATGAATTCGTCTTCCTTGAAGCATATTATGGTATAGGCTTAGTTAAAACCAAAAGATAAATCATGGAGCACTTTGTCAAGTGTGAAAGGAAAACGAAAGACCTTGAGAAGAGAAGGCAAAAGCGGTAATCAGAAAAACTGCTCGCGGAAAAAAAATTCGTGGAATTTTCGTAACGGTAATCAAGAAATACAATTTAATTCTTATAATTTTGATTTATAAAGTCAAAATTAAACGTGTTAATTGAATCTGATGAATAATGATTAGATTATTTGAATTTGAATTTAATTAATTTGGTAAAGAACCATCTCATTTGATATTTAATTTGTATTTCAGCTCCGTGTTCTCTTTGTATGTAATTGGATTAATATGTTCGTGTAATTTAAAACAACTGTAGAAAAGTTTAAAAAAATTAAGGTATTAACTGTAATTTTGTCATCACGCTTTCGCACTTTTCTGTATAGAATTCTTCATTCCAGAAAACTAAAACCTATGGTCTTTAAAGCAAAAAGAGAAACCAATTAGCTGTATCATCTTCATTAAGAAACTTTTAGTTTCATATTTTATTGGTATTTGATTATCAGTTTCTTGTTACATCAAAGTAAAATTTATTGTATTCATAAAGGGCTGTACTGCTTCAAGAAGTTTAAGAATTAAACCTCTTTTTCGTCACATTCCTTTTTCAATACTTGAATTCATCTTCTTCGTGGAATATTATGACATGGCCTTAGTTAACTGCAGAAACAAAAATGAAACTATGAAACATAACTGGTCAAGGGAAGGGCATGGAAGGACAAGACAATAAATTATGAGGAAGTTGCTCGTGTAAGCCTACCCGGGACACATACCCGTGATGCTTTTGCGTTGAGGAAACCTGAGATTCCGTAACGGCTGCAACGTCACGAAATATGAAATAGAGTTTGGCGAAGACGTGTGGCGGAAAGTAATAGATTTTTAGAAGCACTCTAGTGTGATTGAAGCACGCGTCGTATATCATTTTAAAGCCTAAAGTTTGCAGACCAAAAATGCCAAGGGAAAAAAAAGCCCAAAAATGATAATAATAAAATACTACAAGAAGCACAGAGAGCGAAAAGACACTACACAAACTAAAGAAGAGGGAAAAAATTCCGCAAAAAGAAAGAAAAATGAAAATGTATTTTAGCAAAATGGCAGCATGTCACTTTCGTTGGAATTTCGGATCATGATTGATTTCTCGACCCAAGAAAGAAATTAAATATCCGCGACTATAAATTCTACAGCGGCTGGATTATTTTTAGTTCATGGATTTTATGACAGAAGGTGCCAAATTATCTTTCCCGCTCATCTCCCCCCCAATTCTTGCTACCCCCTCACCCTTTCCTTCAACCTTTGATAGATAACTGATGGAAACCTAATAAAGTATGCCGTGGTTCGAAATTAGAGATTAAAATTCTTTTCTACTGATGAAACTGTTAAACGTTTTCGAAGAGAAATTCCTTTTTTTTTTCCTGTCTTCCCTTCTTTCATTAGTATTATTAAAACTATTTTTGATTACTTCTTGCGAAAAGTTTTAGTGTATGTGTTAAAATTTTTTCTCGGTTTCGTTCTTTTAATTTAAAAGTTTTGGTTTAGAGTTTTTAATTTACGCTGTTTTATTTTGAATTTCATAAATGATAAGAAATTTAGAAGGGGAAGATGTTTTGTCTTTTTGTTTCTCATTATTGGCACTGGTACGAGTTATGTTTTTTTAGGACATATTATTTTCATTTCTTCCATAAATGTAAAGTTAATATAAAATTTCAGAAAAAGAATTGAATTAAAAGATAATGGACATTTCCCTTAAGAATGTATTAAATTTGTAAGTCATTGCATGGAACTCTAAATTTACAAAAAAAAAAAAAAAATTCTGCAGTTTTCATACTCAATTCTGTGATTGATAACTTGATTAAACAAAAGTTTGTAAGGAAATCGTGGATGTTTTTTATCTGATTAAAATATTGCACAAATATTTATTTTTAACATTCTTTATGTGTAAATATATCTTCGAAATTAGTAAAAAGGACATGATATCGTAAGACAAACTATTATTTATTAATCTTGAGTGGTGGTAACGAACTTGAATAAATCATTTTGAACCCTCCGTGATTAAGCACATGCGGTAATACCCGTTTATTTTGCCATGAACAAAGGTGGGAAGAAAAATAAACGAGATATTAACATTTAGCAATGGCGTGGGCTCGACTTATTTAATGCTTTGCAAAAATGTATGATTCTCCAATTATAAATAATCATCAGCAAAATAGCTTATTTTATAAAGCAGTGAATTTAAATACTAGCCATTTTCCTTTTTCTGATATATAAATCTTTCTTTAGACTTAGATACCAGCAACGAAGGTTGAAAATTTCTGTGGTATATCAAGCCTTGCAAATTACTTTAGATTAGAACACCGACTTCTTAAAACATGAATTTCATTCAACATGATATTTTCAATTCTTGTTAAAAAGGGCACTTTAAAACTTCTAACTTAGCATGAATTCGATAGATGGTGCTAATGAACAAATAAATAAAGATTCAATTTATTTTTAACGTTTTTCACTTAGAAAAGTAATTTGATGAATAATTATTCACCTAAAACTAGGACTTTTTTATTGTTCCCAAATTTACACACACACACACACACACACACACACACACACACACACACACATATATATATATATATATATATATATATATATATATATATATATATATATATATATATATATATATATATATATATATATATATATATATGTTACCTTTGAAGTATATAATGCAGTTATTTCATACAATACCTAGTTATTCCATGAAATAACTGATCGTGTCCGTTAAAGTGTGTAATATGATATTAATTTGACACTTTAACTAGTTATTCTATGAAATAACTAGGTATTCTATAAATTAACTGATGAGAGACAGTTAAAGTGTAAAATAAACAATTTATCTAAAATGAAATTAAACTAATGATAGACAATTGAAATGAAAAAGAAGCAATTTATCTAATTCATGCAGCGTATAAATGGTATTTATGGAAACGTACCATAAAATCATTTGTTACAACAAGGATTACTAAAATGACACTTGGAATTACAAATAACATTATTTCTAAAACAAAAACATTTTTTATTTCTAAAACAAACAAACAAAAACATAAATGCAGTAGGGGTGGAAGGTAAATGTATTTGTCGTGCGAGATATATGATATAGATTATTTCACAGTTTAACGGACTGCAGATCGTTATTCTATGAAATAACTAGTTAAACCATGAAATACAAGAGAGTTTTACACTTTAACGGACACGATCACTTATTTCATGGAATAACTAGATATTCAATAAAATAACGGATTTCATACTTTAACGGTAACATATATAATAAATAAAACGTCAAAATGATGAACCGCATGGAATGGTGCCAGAGAGAAGCAATAAGCTCAAAGGGTTAATAAGTTTTATAGATACAACAAATATCTGCTTTTATATTAATTCCCCGGTACTGAGATACTGCATATATACATATCAATTATTATGACTGGCAACGCTAAATGTCAATGCATGCTTCCAAAATAGCCCTCTTCTTATTAGGATAGAATACAATTTTCCTGAGAAAAGAAGAGAATAAGTGTTTCCTTTCTTGCCCTTCTTTCCCTTGCGTTAACTGTGCTTTCACAGAAGTGAACAATGCATTGCTTAACTCCCTAGAAGCTCCATTACTTCCAAGTGTATGGCGAGGTATTCCCCACATCTGTTGCCCCATCATTACTCAGCATACAATCAAGCGAAATAGCTCCTCACAGGCTCTAACAGTTGGGCCCGAACGACAATGGCATTGATAAATGTTCGATGCTGTTCCATTTCATCGTCTTGGCTGGGATTACAGACTGTTTGCAGAAGGAATTTAAGAAAGCCTTACCTGAATGGATGGGTGAGGAATTCGTTAGATCATTTGGCTTTTTCAGTGGAAGTGTTTCTTTGGAATAAAATTTGTTAAAAATCCCGTGTGTATCAAAGTGAGCCTTACAAAATTTGTTCATAATTATTACTCCATCACATAAAAGTTATTGTGACATTGCAGTTTATCAGATTAATTTGTATGGTTAATCAAATTCTAAATATTAATTGCAGAAGGAAAGAAGGAATTTAAGAAAGCCTTACCTGAATGGATGGGTGAGGAATTCGTTAGATCATTTGGCTTTTTCAGTGGAAGTGTTTCTTTGGAATAAAATTTGTTAAAAATCCCGTGTGTATCAAAGTGAGCCTTACAAAATTTGTTCATAATTATTACTCCATCACATAAAAGTTATTGTGACATTGCAGTTTATCAGATTAATTTGTATGGTTAATCAAATTCTAAATATTAATTGCAGAAAGGAAGAAGGAATTTAAGAAAGCCTTACCTGAATGGATGGGTGAGGAATTCGTTAGATAATTTGGCTTTTTCAGTGAAAGTGTTTCTTTGGAATAAAATTTGTTAAAAATCCCGTGTGTATCAAAGTGATCCTTACAAAATGTGTTCATAATTATTACTCCATTACATAAAAGTTATTGTGATATTGCAGTTTATCATATTAATTTGTACGGTTAATCAAATTCTAAATATTAATTTGAGATTAAAATTTTGAAACGTGATTACGTTAATATTTTTTCACTGAGTAACATATTCTTGTTTTCCTCCTCATTAGCTATATATCTATAATCATAACGCAATAAGTCACGTAGTAGCACTGAATACATAGTAAAAAATATATAATTTAGCTCTTTGAATGAAACGAAATGTTTAGCAACTCAGTGGCGCAATATTTGAACCACCTTCCATACAAAACAAAAAATTCGGCGTAATAAATATAAAAGGAAGTATAGTATAAATTGTGTAACTATTAGAGAACTGTAGGAACATAGTTATTTACCAGCCGGAATGCATGCCCTATGATGTTTTAATTATCGATATTTTTTGTAAACGTTACTCAATTGCGAGTCAGAAGTGGGATGGAAGGATCTCTTTTATTTCCCCTACCCAACAGTGAATGGTGTCTATTAATCAGTTGCTTGAATAGGTAATGTACGAAAAATTGACAAACTACGGTACACGACATGTTTATCGTCCTTTCCTCCGAGATAAATATTACTTTGCTGAAGTGTCATTTGCTCATTGTGCAAAATCTGAGGTGCTGTAAATGAATTATAAAATACAGGGTAATTCGTATTGTATGAGAAAAAGCTAAAGCATACCTATAAACACTGTAAATATGTTATTTCCATAATATCATATTTACTATGATGCTACAAGTATTCAAATTTCTGCAGTTGTTCTATGTGCGCACACCAAAAATACATATGGCATTCCAGTTCTTACCTCACTCTTGATATAATATAACCTATTAACGAGTCTAGCAAGTCGGTTAACGCAGACCACAACGCTGTTTTAGGCATATTCAGTTTTGAATTTCCACGACGCGTTAATTTTTCGAGACTTCTTGAAAATGTTTCACGAATTTTTTAACCACTTTTGATTTGAAAGGTATACTCCTTGACTAGGTTTCCTTAAAGAAGATCTGTTTCATTTTATACTTATTACACGGTGTTCTTTATCAAATGTGCGAAATCGTTTTGAACATTGATAAACGAAGATGTTATGGCATATTCAGAAGACACAAAATGTTCTCTCCTGCATGAGTAACGTCTCATTTTGGTAATGACGATGATCAATGCTTTCTCTTAACGACGATTTTAGTACTAGAAGAACTTTCGATGCCGGATAAAACTCGTATAATTGTAGTTTCAGAATAAATGTTTTTCAATTGAATAAATCAATTACAAATTTACTGCTATGCAATTCTTTTTGTCCCATTCAATATGAATCATAATGTATTTTGAAACGCGCCTCTCTCAACTACGATGTTTTTTTTTTTTTTTTGCTTCTCGGTCAAAAATCCTATATTCTTTACGAGCTTCCGTTTTATCCTGTCTACGAGTCATTGGATATTTCGTAATAATTATTTTAACGTTTATCCCTAAATTATCCGTTATATAACAATGGGTATAGGTATATCATCAACATAAGTATGAAATGAAAATATGAATCAACACCAAGTATCTCATTTTTTTTTTTTTAATTTTACAAGAAGTAAAACAAAATGAACTCTTAAAAACTAATAGCGGTAATACCTGATATGAAGATTTGATCTCATGTCCTGTGTTATTATTATATTGTTGTATAATTCTACCCGAAACCATGTTATTTTAAGGAATATCTGCATAGAACTGTCATTATGTGTTTTCTAGTGACACTTTTTTTTTTTACTGTCAGTACCTATGGACTAATTGGGTAAGAATGACAACTAGAATTTTTTCATTAAAAGAAAGAAACATACCTAAAAGTTAACATATCCATTTATACTGGTGTGCAAAACTTAAGCAACAGATGTTTTCTTAACTCCAGGAGAAATCATTTGGCAGACATAAAATTCAGAAATGAGCAGAATCATTTTGTACTTAAATGAAGAAGAAAGCATAGTTGCGTAAAAATGAATAAAATGCATATAGTATGGAATAAAAAAAAGATTTTATTGAACTCAAAGTATCGTTACACCCGATTGTCTGTCCAAGAGGAAGAAGAATAAGCAGATATTCCTTAGTATGGGATATGCCCTCCCCGTAATGCAATGGTTGCTTCCCATCGTCTATCCATTCTCAGCAATAGATTGTCCAATAGTTCTTGAGGAAGAGTGCCCATTACTCAGTTAGCATCTGTTTCAGTTTTTGGTTGTTTCTCGGAGGATGTAATCGTACCGCAAGGCGTCTGCCTAAAGCATCCCACATATGTTCTATGCGATTTAAATCAGGAGAGAAAGCTGGCTAATCCATCTGAGTGATATCTTCACTTTCCGGTAGCAGCAGAACATCAGCAGTCCGGTGTGGCTGTGGTGCATTATTATCATATAAACGAAGTCTGCTCCAATAGTACCTCGGAACAGACGCAGTAGGGGAAGCACCATCTCTTTACAATAGTGATATCCAGCTACAGAACCTCTGTCAAAAATGTGGAGCTCAGTACGCCCATTCAACATAATGCCTCCCCAAACAACAACTCTAGAACCACCGTAACGGTCTCTTTCAGTGATGTTACTAGATGAAACCGTATCCCGACTTCTTTCCAAATGAGCTGGCGTTGAGAATCGCTTGTGGCACTGAAACGTCTCTCATCCGTAAAAAGGACACGGATCCATTAATGGGATGTCCAGTTTTTGTGCTCTTTACACCACTTTAAACGGTGTCGCCGATGACCAACTTTCAAAGGAATGCAGCGTTCAGGACGGCGGGTCAATAGACCACCTTTGTGAAGGCGTCTGGCTACAGTAAACCACGAGACATGTCGCCCTGTTGTTGTTCACAGTTGCTGATCAATGGCGCTTGCTGACTGATATCGGGCTTTTTTCGTCTGCAGGACGATATATATGTCATCCATTTTTTTTTCTAGGGCTGCCACCACCAACGTTTCTAACAGCTGTACATATGGTTTGGGAGGCTTTCAAAGCCTGCGAAACGACACTTTTGTTAATTTCGAACTCTTCAGCTACAATGATCAAACTATGCCCCACCTTCAGCTTTCCGATCATTCTTCCACGTGTGAAGTCGTCCAGGTGATTTCTTCTAGCCATAGGTCACGAAAGAATTCACTTGCACTTGAAGTGAATGTCTTTAGATGCTCTTCCGCTCTTCCTTTTATTGTAATTTTGAGCTGCGCGCGAAGACCGCTCACCTTTTGCATACATTCACGTCGCGTATGACGTTTTGTTCCTGGCATTTGCATACACATCACTTTTCTACTGAATTTTGTGTTCATTGCGCTGATCGCAATAACACCTTTTCTGCAACTGCAGGGCTATTTGCTTAAATTTACATTGTTGCTTAAGTTTTGCACTCCAGTGTAATTACAATAAAATTTAATTTATTTAAAACTACTTGTAAAATAAATATTGTAAAGAAAGCGGTGAAAAAAGTAAGTAATCAATATTAACAAAATGACGTCAGTAAACTTTAAATTAATATTAGTAAATTTTATTAATAAGTTTAATACTAAATAAAAAAACACTAATAATATAAATTAAATATTTAAATTAATATTAGTATAGTTAGTCTTTTCTGAAAATTTTCAAATTTCCTACCACGCGTTGCCTTCATAATATGCTTGGTTGGCATAATAATATTTAAACCTTCTGAGTTTAGTGACTGCCGGAAAACTGCAACAACTGTAAAAAAAGAAAAAGCCGATTCCCAAGTAATGTTAATGTGTACATAATTTCTTCCAATAGCTTATTATTATTTTTTTTAATTTAACTGTCAGCAAAATCAAATTGATAAATTTGCTGTTAATTAAATGTTTAGTCTGAAGAAATTAAATTTATTCTACTTTCAATTGCTATGATGGAACGCAATATACTCATAATAGTAGCAAACATTTTCAATGATTTTCTGATGTAATTTAGGGGCTTTTGCAAAAAAAAAAAAAAAAAAAAAAAAAACTTAAAAAGTCTAGAAAAGTTGGAATTAAATTTGACAAAAAGTCCCAGGAAAAGAAAATATAAAAAAGAAAGCGGTTGATTAAATATATATAAAAACTGTTTGCTTATTTTGTATTTTCTACTTAAAGATTAATTTTTTTTAATGCGGTCTGATTCATTGAAACAAAATTGAGCTACTATAGAAAAAAACTTAGAAATGCTTATTTCTTATACTTTTTAGAATTCGAAGATTTAGTTTGTTGATTTTTTTTCATCCAACTCAATTGCCATCTGCTTTCTGAAACTTTTTTATTCAAATGTTTTAACTCTATTCCCCTAAGAGAACATTGATTTGAATCCGAAAACAAATGTATTACTTTTCTTCTGCCTCCAATGGGAATTTCCAGAAGAATTATTTAAAGACGACCACTTTTGTCTTAGAAGGCATCTTCATCTCAACATTAAGTACAATACTAGTGATACTTTCTTAAAAAAATATATTTAAAAAAATACAGCAACAATATAATTAATACAACAATATAAAAAAGAATTAAAATTATTTTCTTATTTTAGAATCGAGTTTGAAAATAACATTACATGCTAAATAAATGATAAATCATTATTATTTAAGATAATAAATTTATTTATTAATTTGTTTTTTCTTACTTTATGAAAAAAGTTTGTTTTTAGATTGTAATTATAATATTCTACTCAGTTTGAATAATTTATTCAAATTTATTTATTTAATTTTGTTTTAATGCAAAATCAAAACAGTCATTCTACTAGCCGCAGCAATAAGTTCTATTTTGGCAACTTTTATTTCATATGAAATCTTAAAAAAGCATTCTCTTATGCTTTCGCCTCCCGTATTTCTGATGGTAAGCCCTCTCATGGAGAGATCGGCTAAATTTGCTGTTTGACAGTTTTTCAACTAATTCCACTCACGAGTGAAATTTCGAAATCATTATTTCACGCACATTCTCCATAGGGAAGAAACTTCCATAGACTTTGAGAGTTCAAATCACCTTACCATTTCCACCATTTAATTTAAAGGTATTCGACATTTAAATATGTCATCAACAATTGCCTACCATTCACCACCTTCCATTTTCATATATTGCAAAATTATATCATGATATAGCCATAAGCCTCAACTACTGAACCAATTTCGTCAATACCATTTGCAATAGACCGTGCAAAGCTAATCAGCAGGAATATTATATGTTTAGAATGCAAGTATAATTTAAAATAGTACCAAATTCTGGTGAGATAATATGTAGTTCATCAAAGTTATTTGGAATCAATTTCTATCAATATGGTGGGAGAACAGTTGGTCACCAAAGATTACTAGTTAAATTTCTTTTAATCCCCATCATTTTTAAAAAGATAGAGAAAATTTAAAAAAAAAATATTGAACGTATATTTTCTTAATATATAGACTCGTGAAATATGATATGATTATAAAATTGTATCTGTATATCAGAAAGTTACCTGAAATTGTTGTTCATTGTTCCCAATTAGATAATTTTTTGTTTCAATTCTGTTGGAGCCTATGTATATTTATTCGCACAGTAACACATGAACAGTTTAGGTAGATCTACCATTGCACAATATGGCAGTCCAACGAATCGACTTTATAGGGATACAAACTCTCAACCATGACCATCAGTCTCAACATACAAGAGTAAATGAATAATTATTCCTATGAGAATAATTAATATTGATGGCGATATATATATATATATATATATAAGCAATATTAACTTAACTTACTTACTTTTTCTTACGTGTGGTACATCTGGAAAAACATGTTTAAGGGACGATTAAGGTATATTTCGCAAATAATTAATTTATCTGTCCTTTTCATCCTGCAGATAGTTTTACTTCTTTGTTTTCTCATAATATCTTGTATCTTTATTTATAGCTAATGAGACTCATTTATTAACTTTAGAAATAAATTAAGCGATGAAAGTAAATAAGGGATATGGGTTCTGTCATCTGGCTATAATCTGAAAGGTTTCATTTATGAGTGAACAGGTCAGTTGCATACATAGGTCATTTATAATAGTATTTTCGTTTTTTTTTTTTTTTTTTTTTTTTTTTTTTTTGCAATGTAACCTTATTTTATTGTACTTTGTTTGAAGGAATTTCATATTGATTGAGAGACATAATGGAAAAATCACTAAAAATGGTAATGAATATCTGATACTACTTTTATTATAAAAATTTGGATAGTTTAAGGGAAAATAATAGCAGTTATCAGAAGATTGCTGACAGTCCTTTGTTAATTGCTAAATATTTCATCTTCAGAAATATAAGCAAAAAAGATTCATTCAAATTTAATCCACACTTTTATTCGCAGCTCGTATTTTATACTGCTCAAACGTATTGGCATAAAAAGAGTTCCCTTATACTTTCTAGCCTCGCTCTCATTGCTTGCTCATTCTCAAAGGTAATCACGCGCATGTTGAGATCGGCTTTACCAAAAGTTGGCATTCGTTACAGTAAATGGAATGATTTCCAATTTTTAAAAGAAAATAACATAGGATGTTCAAAAGTTCTTGGCCACAAAACATAGTAATAAAAAGGAACATTGGGAATAACGACGTTTCTTCCTTGCAACATACTATTAACATGGCTAATAAAGCCTATGGCTCATTTTTTCTCACAGTCCGATTGATGGCACTATGCATAGTCAAAGAGTAATTTAATAAGAAAATAATTCCATATATATATATATATATATATATATATATATATATATATATATATATATATATATATATATATATATATATATATATATATATATATATATATATATATATATATATATATATAACAAAAGTATTAAAATGAAGTTAATAGGAAAATCAAAAAAAACCAAATAGTCTAATAATGATTCCTCGTGACCCGAAAATCCCCTGAAATTAGGCCCAAGAGATATACCATTTTAACAGAAAGGAAAATACAAAACAACAAATTAGAAGAAAATAACCACCACAAAGAAAAAATACAATAACAAAAATAACAATAAAAATAAAAATTACCATAAAATAGCACAAAAGTAAAAACGAAAAGGCAAGAACATACCATCTGCAGTCAAGGAAATTTTAAGCTATCGATTGTGATTCCCGCTTTTTTAAAAACTAACGGTAAAAAAGCTGTCGGTAAAATAGGTAAAAAATTGTAGGCTCCGAGCGCCATCTATTGAGCGAACTAATATGCAAGGAAAGTTCTATTTTTATTTAAGCCAAAGGATTAATCCCAAACCATACCTTGTTTAATTAAAAAATTGACATTACAGTATTTTCTAGGAAATTCATTTTTAATAGTTTTTACAGTTTTTCCTAGAAATTACTGTAATGTCAATTCATCTGTGTTTTAGAAGTAGCTGCAGTTGCGCTCTCTAAATACTATGAAGTTCTTTTTTGGTTTTAGTTTGAATAGGTAATAAATTTTAGTTGCGATTTCAAAAAAATATATTGTGTATCCGATGTCCTTCAGTACCTAGTACAGTATGATATATCAAATGTAGCTGTTATTCAATTTATATTTCTTCAAGTATTTGTAAATGCATACCTTGAAATTGATTATCACCTAGACGTAAAAAAAAGGATCTCTCGGCTTTGCCTTTAACAGCTCTAATGTAATCAATTAAAGACATTTTGTTTCTATAATTTATAGTCTTTACTTTGCATATTTTTTCAATCTGTCTAAGACACCTTACATTTTTCAAATTTTAAGAATTTTAAAATTGCTAGCAATGTTAATTAAACTGCTTTCTTCATATGATTAAACTCGTGTTAATTTAATACTTTGGCATATTGTTTGATATTCTTTTATATAAATCCATTTTCTTGTTTTAAATAAATCCTTGCTTTATTTCTAAAGACATGCTGAATTTTTTAGAAGCCCATAATTTTAATTTTGCTTTTAGATTGCAATACGTGCTTTTTTGCAAGATTGAAATTATTATTTTTATCATCACCATAGAAAATAGTAATATTTCATTTGAAATAGCAAACACTTTGAAGAAATATGTTAGTAACGATAAGTTGGAAAGAAAAAGAATTCTAGAACTTTATCAAAGACCCAAATTTGCATAAAGATTTGCAATGAATCAGAATATTATTTAGACGTACCAGAATAAATACCAGAAATAATATGAAAAATGTTTACGATATTTATTCGCTGCATAAGAATATATCGAAAAATTAAATGACCTCCATTTTTAAAGAAAATTAATCCTTTGCATGATAAACTGAACTATTTCATATAAAGATGAGGAAAAAAAAGAGAAGGAAGTAATGGTTACCTCGTAAACACATTTTACGTTATTTAAACTTAAACGATTTATACGGGAAAATACAGTAGCGGCTGATGTTGTAGAACTGTTTTTAAATAACGCATTTTGTGAGATTTCACAGCTCATAACAGCAATTTTATCAAGAGAAATATTACTTAAATTAAGATTTTCATGATAATGTAACCAAGAATTTAATAAAATAATTTTTATAATGGGTATTTAAATTGGAATAGTAATTATAAAGAAGAAAAGGGAAATATAAAAATAATGACATTTTAAAAATTCTAACTTAACGTAATTAATACATAATTGGATAAATTTTGGTGTCATCTTGTGACTTGTAATGCCATTCCATTGAGTTCAGCTTTTAGTTCTTCAGCTGTTACATTATGATGAATTAAATTATTGAATGGTGATTTAATTATCGTTTACTTTAATAGGGTTATATTGCTGGATTTTTTACAGCGTCTACACAATAGATTTTCGAGTGAGTTAAGATCTTGGCTGTTCTCAAATTATTCCAGAAATGAAATCATTTCTCAAAAAGGGAGCTTGTACGCACAGTGGCAACATGACATGAAGATGAATGTGACTTAATTATTAATTTTTAATTAATGGGAAACAAACAGCGTGCAGAAGACAGCAGCGTAGAAATAAAAGTTTCATTTATACATTTTTTTTGTATTTATATTACCATTAATCACACTTATTCTGCCCATGAGTTTTGATATCATAAAACCATCGATCATAACACTGAGTGTATAGTAATAGATGTAATACAATCAAGATGGAACTCTTCTATTCTTCTCCTAACACATTTTATGCCAACGTTACTAAGTAATTAAATTTTAGTCCCGGCAATCCAAATAACAGAATCTAATGGGTCTGCTGTCCGGTTAACATGTGTTTAGACAAATGTAATCCTTTATATCCTTGTTTCAGATTCAAAAAGAGATTTCTTTCGTGGAATTATTCTATCTAGACTAGATTCTTGAGATTTAAATCTAACAACCATCGCACTCAATATCAAGTTGTATTGTATCATTTCATTTCGTCGATACTCTAAGATGATTTTATTCTATCAAATATATCAAGTCTTTTAAGTTTTCTATCATCGACTTTCTGCATATTTTTTCCGTCATTATCAGTTCAGCTTTCTATTGAGAGAGTTTTATAATATTTCTTCAAAAATTTAAAAATACTGCCTTTAATTTTATTTACAATAATTTACTCTCATAAACTAAGTTCATGTTTATGAGTTAGGTTAAGTGAATTTTTACATTATTTTTTGAGATGTACAATTCTTGTATTTTTTTTTTTTTTTTTATGTTTTGGTAATTCACATAACGAAAGAATGAGAAAAAATTTCCAACTTGATAGCAATCACAAAAATAACAACAAAAGAAAATTCTCTAAGCATCAATACAATTTCTGGTGTCAATTTTTGAATTCTGTTAATAGCAAAATGTTACTTTATTGGTTGTCTAAAAGTTCTTGCTCAGTAATTGCATTCAAATATATAAAATATGTCTTATCAGTCAAAGCAAAATACGTTTCTTTATTCTGGTTATGCAGCAATAGCTTTAAATTATTAATCACTTAACATAATTGAATCCACAATATCCTTGGTTAAATTATCGTTAAAAATATTATATAAATCAACGTATCTCCAAAATTTTCTATAAGATTTCTGCAATGCTGTCTACATCTTCTTCGTATATTTTAGACGATTTTATATTTAATTACCTACCGAATAAAATTCTATTTTTAAGGAGATAAATTGCATATTTTCTTTTTATGGATATTTTCCATTTTTTTCTTTTGAATATCCTCCTTCTAAGAAAGAAACCAAGTATGATAACCGGTAATTTTTTTCTGGAAACTTTGTGCATATATTAATAATACTCTTATGATTAGAACAAAAAATATTTTTCAAAAAGTATTAATTAACAGAAGAAGTGACTGTCTAGACAGGCTGTTATCTCTCTAGCAATACTTCAAATCTGATCTTAGATTAGCTGGCGAAAACTTTAGTAAAATACAAAAGGAACACACATTGGTAGAGTGTTTTAAAATAAAAATAGCTATTATTTGTCAAACATTTTAATGAATATATATAATAGAATATATATATTAGAAATTTTGTCTTCTTACAATGGTGTCTTCACTATCCATAATGCTCACGAACATTGAAATCCATGCTAATCGATAAATTAGTTGAAACAAATAGTGACATACTAACAGAAAAAAAGGCGCAAAATCGAATATAAAATTTTAAAAATGCTGAAAGAAAACATTAACAAAGAATTTCAATTTGGTTCGTTAAAGGGAAGCATAATAAATCAGAAAAATAAAAAATAATAATAATAATAAAAATGCAGTCTTCAGCCCATTGACCTTTGCTATTTATTCATTAAGTTTATTCGCACTTCAATAAATCAATAAAATTAAACATAAAAAGAACCTGTATCAGTTGCTAGAAAGTGGCCGGGATTTGTACATCTGATACCAACGCCAATCTAAAGGGAATGAATGTTTTTAACACCACCCAGCATTACTGATGGCAGTAGATTATTATATATCGTGATAAACAAGGAAATATCATAGAGTTAAAATAAATATTTAAATCATTTGAAATCACATAGGTATATTATTTCAAAAGAAATGCATATATTTCTTTTGAAAATAAAAATGATGACCTTCTCTTTTATATTTTAGACTTCTTTGTAGGGGAAATATAAGCGTGTGCTGTACAAATATTTTAAGCTGACTTAATTATTTTCCAGATAGTACAGAACGATATGTGCAATCCGCCGAATAAATTTGTCAATAACTATATTTACTCTGCATAGTTAGTTCTGAGGTGATTTGCTTCGCACTTGTAATTTGAGCACTGAACGTATTCTAAAGACTTAAAATAACGATAACTATTTATTATTCGCCAATAAAATCCTATTTTAGAGATAATTTCATATCTCTATAGAAAAAGAAAGATACTTTTCATCTGTAAATTAAATATTTTAAGATTAACTGAGTTAAATTATCACATTTTTATCTCCTTTTCTTCCTATGCGTATTGAAATAGCTTTCAAACAATCTGCAAACATGAAAATGCTACAAAAATTCAATTTAGAAGACCTTTTTAACAGATGGTCATCGATGATTTAATAATTATGCTGGTTTGGGAATTATATTCGATAATTTGTTTAACAGAGAACAGTGAACAGCATATAAAAAGAGAAAAGGATATTTTCTAATTTATTGCTAAAGCAAAATAAATCAAGAAAAGTATATCAAATACATTTAAGTCTCTTAAACCAAGTATGATATTTCAAAAGATGGTAATCATTTACAAACTTTTATGTCAGGCATAGAAAAGAAACGAATTTTTACAGTAAAAAAATGAAATCAAAAACTAAATGGAGAAAGCTATAGACGAGCCTGTCAGTGAATTTGGTAAAATAAAATATTAGATCAGATAAAATATTCGATTTAATACCAATTTAATTAAACATGAAAAAGAATATGACACGTACTATGCAGCATGACGAATATGATACTTGTTAATAGGACTCAGTATATTAACAGGAAGCGTTTGAAATATTTAAAATAAGTTTTCACAGAATTTATCATTTTGAGCGATATTTGCTTAGCATTAGGCAGCCATGCAAATATAATATTTTATATTTTAAATCACGTTTAACAATCCAATCATACTTTTTTTTAGAATATTGTACAGTTTTCAATTGATAATCCAGTTTGTTTATGCTAATTTTTATACAGTTTGAGTGCATCTCTTGAAAATTACGTACCTCAATGGATTAAGATTTAAAAAAGTTTTTGATTAACTTTGAAATTATGATTTTGTTAACTTTTGGCGTTCTATAACTAAATATTTTTATTTATAATTGCTTCTGTCGTTATTAATACATATTCTGTACTTTCAAATAAGGATTCTGAATTTTAAATAACATTTATTTATAAAACGCTTTGCAGCCTCTGAAAATTTTCCTCTCAGCAATTATTGCAGTCGTGTAAACTCATTTGAGATTTCTGCATGCAATGTTCATCCACTTTAGAAAAGATACGACAATTCGATCTCGTTATTACACTTATAATGAGTTTATCCAGAAGAATCCGATGGCATTTCCCATGATGCCATGTTTCCGGAATGTTATGCTATCCCTAGCGGAATAACGGCCGAGACATTGATTCTACAATTAGTTTAGAGTTCCCACTTGCCATAATATGCGTAATAATTATATTTTTCTGCCTTATTATGGGAGGAAAATTTAATTGCCTTATTTTCAACACCAAGTAAAGGTTTAACAAGGTATATTTCATCATTTAAAATGAATGCAGAAAATGACATTAAATTATAAAGCCTAATATAGCTTTAGCTAATTAGCTGGGAGGTATATGCTTAAGATATTAAACAAAAAGAAAAATTTTAAACTAAAACAAGTAGAAAAATTAATGAGATAATTCTCAATACATTCACTATTAAAATAGAGATATTTGTCATACCAAGGATTTAAATTTTGAATTTCATCGTTATATAGCCCAAATTGTTGTTCGTTATTACAGAAAGTAACAACGAATTGTTGAGAACGATTGAACAAAGGTTTAAAAAAATGACAAAAGAGTAAAATGGCAGTTTCTTCGACGCTTAATCTGCAGCACAATTTTCAGGAAGCTATATATTTCTCAACAATTTCAAACAAGAAATTCAGCCAATGGACGCTTTCAGAATTTCAGATAATCGGGATTAGTTTCCTAACCCCAGATGGCAGCGTATTCCCGTTGTCTTGAAAGTTATACAGAAAATATTTCTTGTTTTCTTGGGAGTCAAGAAAAAGAAACGTTCAGATGGAGTGTGAGTTTTCAGTAGCTCGCGAAGAAAAGTAGAGCAAATTTATTTTTTAACGATCACATGGAAAACCAGCGAGTTTCTTGTAAAATTAGTTGTTTATGAAGAAAATAATTTTTATTGTTTTTAAAAAATATTCACAACTGTTATATGGAATTGTTTATCTAAAATTGTATAAAAAGAAGAAGTGGCTCAATGTGAATAAATGATGACTAGACGAGAAAACTGTTTCCTGTTTTTTTCTTGCGTAGAATTTTCTATTTTTTTGCAAACAGGAGCAGAGACTATGTGCTCATGAACAGTGCAGAAATACTTCTTTAGGGAAATGTCTCCTATATTCGACATATATGATGATTATCTGATAATAATGTTGAACATTAATACATGCTTATCTGTCTCAGATCCTCATAGCTAGAAAAATTATCGTGAGTGATGTTAAGTGATTCTAATTCCGTTAGTATTAGGAGTGAGCACATCATACAGAACAGTGAAGTGATGATTCTCCAAGATGCACTGCGTATTCAGTTCAAGGTTGCTATCATTAATGATGAAGGTTCATTGTGCTCATTACAGTGGGGGATGCTTGTCCAGGCAGGATTTATCTTAAGCTTTCATAGCTAAGAAAGTTGGCCTGGGTCGTATAAATTAATGCTGGTTTCATTGAATAGATAAAAGACCGGGACAATGCATAATTCAGAACAGTAAGCAATGGCTTTTTAAGTTGTATTACATATTTAGTTCAATTTTGTAATCCTGAGTGAGAATTATTTACTTCAATGTTACAATCTTTAATGGTGAATGTTTACTGTGTTTATAACAGGTCAGATTTTGAAGAAATTTGCAAACACCAATATCTTCCAAACAACGTCTACTAAAAACACTTCTCACAGCAGCTAAGGAATTTTGCATGCAAGCACACACACACACACACACACACACACACACACACACACACACACACACACACACACACACACACACACACACACACACAACACATACACACACACACACACACACACACAACACATACACACACACACACATACACACACACACACATACACACACACACATAGAGGGTGAGAGAGATTTCTGTCGTAGAAAATATAGGGAGCTTACATACTTAGTAAGTTATCGATAAAATGTCTGCCGTTGATTGCTATTATCTTTTGCTAACAACATGGATTTCCGGCTTTCTTTTCGTACCGGTAAATCCAGTGATTGTCTGCACATTTGTGGATTTCAATCGGTCTTTCAGCTTTTACTTTTGCTTTTCTTATAAATAGTAAAATTATTGCAAAAATTGAAACTCAACTCTAAGATTATTAAAAAGTCTGAATTGTATTTAAAGAAAATTTTAATGGATAATTATAAGTTTTTATTTCCAGTAAAGGATTCGGTTTGTAAAATGCCCTTGGTATTGAAACAGTTGAAGGTCTCTGAAATTATATGCATATTTTTTTAAACTTTTATGTACATATTTTTTTCAGTTATTAGGTGATTATATATTTGATAATTGTGTTTCATAATTAACATTATATCTATTTTTAATTAGTTTAATCAATCTCTTTTATGTAATTGCAATGGTTCGGATTTCCGAGCATTTCAGACCTCTGAAATTATACAGATATTTTTTTAACATTTATACACATAATTTTTCAGTCATTAGGTAATTATATAGTATATGAAAATTGCGCTTTAAAATAAGCATTATATTTATTTTTAATTAGTTTTATCAACTTTTGTTATATAATTGCAGTAGTTTGGAATTCCAAAATAAGGAATTTAGCATAATTATCTAGTTAGTTAACAACAGCATAATTTTCTAAGGTAATTAGGTAGTAACAATTTTTTCTTAAATCTGAACAATAATAATTACTTTTAAATACATTAAAAGATTAATTTTACTACATGCTATGAAAAAATATTCTGCAGAATCAATTAAAAAACGAACTATTATTGTTTTATAAACGAATTCAATTTGAAATTAAACGTTTACATTTTATTCCGGACTCTTTCATATAATTCATAATGACTATTTTATATTATCTTAGTATTTATTTTCATTCGCTTACACAATATCCACATTAATTTACATGCTTATCTGCATAGAAATATATTGATTATAGTATAATTTAAATTATATATTTAATTTTTATTACTGAATTTTCATGATTCATTATGAATAATAATAATGCGTCAATATTTTTTATAATTGTTTTCATGGTTTTCCACTCCAGCATTCTTTTCTTTACTAACATAATGTATGATAACTGTTTCTGCTAAAAAATGTATTTGGAATATGCTTTAGTTATAATATTGTCTAAGGAGCGAACCTTATTGTATAGTTACGCAACTTTTGAAATATAAAGAGAGCCTAAATTCAGAAAATGATAAACGAATGAACACTAAATATTTCTTTACAGGTATTCTTACGAACATTTGATTCTGCTCTTAGTACTCTGTTCGTAGTTTGCGTGGATTAATGGACATAGGATCGTGGTAATTTCCTTTTGATAGCTGGTATTTCTTAATAAAGGTTAAAATTATAGCATAAAACTCCATTCAAAAATGCAAAGTTATAGAGTTTTTTTTCTTGATTAATTATTAAGTTTTAACTTTCAACTTAAAACAAAATGCAAAAACACGCGATCAAAAACTTACAAAATCATGTGAAGTAACAAACAAAAATATTCAAAAACAGCAATACATTTTACTTGTTTATGAGTGTGCATAGATTTAGTATATGAACAAGATTAACGATATGAACAAGATTTAATACAAGATTAACTGAACCTATTTTGAAATGAGACTATTTGGAAAAAATGGAAATAGCTGTATTGCTAAAAGCATGTCTTGTTAAAAAGAACAATTGCGTATTGACATTAAATGTTTAATTAATTTGCTCTAATTAGTTAAATTATAAGGTAGATTTATGATTTAATGCGTGAAAGTATTAGAAATACTATTCAGCATAAATAATTCCTTTTTTTTGTGAAATGTAACAAATTTGAAATAGCAAATCTCTCTCAAAATGTCGACTGACCTACTTCAGCTTAAATGCGAACAAATTATTGGCAGTAGAATGTGACCGATCGAAATCGGCGTGTTTATGTAGGAATCTAACGATAAATTTAATTTGGAGCAGCATCCTGGGCGTTTAAATGTCCTAGAAGTTGACTGGAATGAATAAGTGATCTGTTATGGCAACAAGAATTTGAGCAATTGGTTATCAACGGCCATCGCATATGGTAGTCTCATTTTAAATCTCTGAAATATGCGGCCCTGGCATTTCGCAATGCTTGGTCAGCTACCTATCAGTTTAGAAAATTATTTTCATAATAACCATAAATTATACGCATTCCTTGTTATGTAATTAGTATAATTTTTATTTTTAAATCAGATATTTTGAAGGTGTTCTACTCTATATTTTGGAAAGAATAATAGTTAATTATTTACTTTTTCCTACATCTTGAATCTTCAAGTTGCGTAGCAAAAAAAAAAAAAAAAAAAAAAATGTAAGAAATTTCACCTTATTTTTGTTCATAGAAAACCTACTTGCTGTTTTATACCTCAGAAACAGTAAATATGAATGTAAATGCTGTATTATTTTAAATATTGCTAAATTTATATCCAAAAAATTTTATTCTTTTGGCTTTACTATAAATATTTTCTTATTATAAACTTATTATAAATTTTCTTATTAAAACTATCTTATTATAATTAAAACTAAGCAAAATCTAATATTTTAATTTAAGTAGGAATTTGCTTTATGATGATAGGGATAATAGTAATAGGAATAAATATTGTAAACGACGTTCGATCTTTTTCATGATATCAGAGAATAGAAGGATACTTTCAGACTACTTGTGTATTTCATATTTTTTTAGATAAGCAATCAGCCTATATATCACGCATATTATAATATAAACTGGCATCTAAAGGGCGTTTTTTATTGGTTAATAGAAATCCTACAACTTTTTCCAAGGATGGCTTATTGGCACTTAAAGCCTTATTTGCACAATATATACTCCAGTCTGTAAAAGAAGATAAAATTCTGTTAAAATAATATATACAGCAATCGCATAGTAAAGTCTATACAATTAGATTGAATTTTCTTGCACAAACTTCTGTTTTTATGAAGTTACAATATGAATTTTAAATCTATGTGATTGATAAAATTATAATATTTATTTTAATGCCAAATAAATGGATTAATGTCTTAATATCATTCCGTACTTTTCTTAAATGAGAAAATTTTTATTAGGTCCGACATTTTAATAGTAGTGGAATAATCATTAATTGATGCATTTTCTCTTGCTCTTGATGCTCTTGATGCAATCATCAAGAGAATGCATTTTCAAAACCATAGTATTTTTCCAATTGAAAAATTACAAAATATCTCAAGCCGGATGATAACCTCATCTAATATCCCCCCCCCCCCGAAGATTTAAATCATTCTGAACCGGCATGCTCAGAGCAAAAGATGGAATTGGTATTCATTTACTCTTTGAAGGATCTTAGAAATACTAAATAGAATGGTAAAACTAGAGATCGCACTAACCTTTCCGGTGTAATTCTATCATTAGAAAAGAATAAGAACCTAAATTTATTTTTAATTATTCTTAAACTGCGAATACTGATAATTTGTCTACCTACCTTTAGTCTATCATGGTCTACAAAAAATCATCTCATTCATTCCATCATCATTCTCTTAAAATGAAGATTTTTCTCTAAGAAACATGGATATTCTTTACTCTATTTTTTCTATTTCTTCTATTTGAAATACATTGTCTTTTAAAACAATTTGTGACATTGCATTACTTGCGTATTCTTTTGACATAAATCTGCCACTGCGACAAAATTGATTGAATTGAACAGAGGATTAAAATTGTATGTGGTGTGAAAACTAATCGAGATTACTGAAAATGAGCTTAGTGGGATATTGAAGTACATATCATCCTTTGGAACAAAAATACTACCAATTCTTCATAAGCGATAAATTTTATATTGGTATAGCATATTTACTCAGTCTCAATAAGAAAACTATAATTTCAATAAGAAAAAGCTAAGAAAAGGAAAACCATTCAAGGGATGATAGAACAGTAAGTCATATCACTGACTCTCCAACCCGGCTCAAAGGCACAAGGATTAAAAACTGAATGAACGGACCACCGCTACAGGATAAGGGATAAACTGAAACACTGGTGGAAACTGTGGTTGAGTCCTAAGGGTCACCACTGGCCACGGTACAACCCTTCTCTAAAGAAGTACATCCCTTCATTGATGGGAGGAGGCAGGCCCCCCCCCCATTTTTTGTACCTTCCAGGGTGGCGAGAACCAACCACCATGCAGGAAGCTTCTCATCCTCAATTACGAGGTGTCCCTCGGGGGGAGGTACGAAACAATATACCTATTGGTTTGTATGTTGTTGTGAAACACATGTTTTATGCAGATAAATAAAATCTTTCAACATATTATGGAACAAAATTTGCCCACTTTCAATTTCATAACAAAAAAATGCAGAACACATTTGGAGTTTTAAACGACCAGAATTACAAGCATTGTACTAGATATGTTTCATAAGAAAAAAAATCATCAAATAGAATGTCACTTAATTTCATCCTTGGTTTCAATTTAACTTTGTTTTGTATATTTAAAACAAATAAAGTGTTATTTTTTTAGTGCTTTTGTTTATATACTGCTGTTATGAAACTTAATCGATATTTATTCAAGCCAAAATGACGATTAAGCACAAAAATATTTTTATTCAAAGCAAAGGTAATTTTCATATGAAAAGTTGAGTTAATTAACAAATTAACTAGTCTCAGTAAGTTGTTTTAAACAAAACCTATGGTTAAGATGCATCATAAACTAACTCAATTATTATTATGTTTTTAGTGCTCTTGTTTATATACTGCTGTTATGAAACTTAATTGATATTTATTCAATCCAAAATGACGATTAAACACAAAAATATTTTTATTCAAAGCAAAAGTAATTTTCATATGAAAGGTTGTGTTAATTAACAAATTAACTGGTCTCAGTAAGTTATTTTAAACAAAAACTATGGTTAAGATGTTTCATAAACTAACTCAATTACCCTTCTTTTTAATCCTACCTTATTTTCATATTAAATTCCTGAATTCGTACTTCTCATTAATTATCCATTCCGATTTCTTTACTTAAAGTATCTTCCCCTAATTGAATTCGAAATATCTTTTTCGGAATAACAGAAACAACGATTAATAGAACCTTTTGAGGTCGAACGAATGAACGTGAAGAATTAATTACAAATTATCATGATCCTATTACAGACAATAAAATCCCCTTTGAACCAAATCCCTCGTTGTTCAAGCGCTTGGCGATAAACGCTCATAATTTGTTACAGCGCATTACCGCTGTCCTGAGGTATGCGAAACAAGAAGCATTGTAGAAAATTAATTCAATCGAAATGATTTCACTTACTTTTATTTTGGAGAATTTACTGATCAAAATATCTCAAAAGGGGATAAAATTATTCTAGTTATGTATTCATACAACTAATTAAATAAATTGGTTTTAATTTTGTTGGTGATGTTTGGTTGATTTACTTGCCAAACAAAACGCCCAGTTGCCCTTTTTCGTTAAAGGAAAGGAAGTAAATGCATTTTATTCAAGCATCTTATTTGCAAATATTTTATGTATTTGACTGAATATTTTATTATTATTGAATTTAATTAAGTCTCAAAGCTTCAGAGAATATCTTGTTAATTAGAATTAAATTTGTTGTCAAATGTTGAAAAGTATTTGCGAATCAAACAAAATCGCAACCATCAAAAAATAAATTGAGTTCGATTTTAGAAAATAAGATACAAAAACAATAAATGTCGAAGAAAAGTGAATTCCTTCGAACAATATTTGCCTATTTGCCAATTAGCATAGAACACAATAAATACAAGATGTATAGAAACAGGTAAAGAAAATTCCATAATTTTTTTTATTATTTAAATTATAAACTCCTATTAAATCTCGATGCAACTGCATCAGTGGGTTAACCGTCTCTCAATACAAATAAACATGACCACCGAGGGCACAAAATCTTGCATAATTGAAATTTGGCAAGCGAATTTTCTTCTAAAATTGTAGTTCCGTACGCTTCAAATGTTGGCTTCAATCGACCGACAAAAAAAAAAAAAAAAAAAAAAATACCCAATCCAAAACGTACAGTGTGGGCAAAAAAAACTCTGACAAAGTTATTACATCATAGAATCGCAGTTAATTATTTTTTTTTCATTTCTTTGTGTCTACAACTTCAATTATAACATATTGTATAATCTTTTGTCTTTGTATTGTATAATCTTTATAACATATTGTATAATCTTTTGTCTTTGTATTGTATAATCTTTATAACATATTGTATAATCTATATATCTTTTAGTTTACGTATTATTTTTTGGCTTTTTTACAATACTAATCAAAAGATACAGTATTTTAGAGTTGCTTAAGCAAGGAAAACGACAGCATGAAGTCGTTCGTTTGCATGATGTTCCTCGGCAAACAGTGTCTGCTACAATCTATCATTTTAAAGAGCTTGGCAATAAGGGACAAAATCCAGGAAGTGAACGAAAACATGTGATGAATAATTTCAATAGCCGTAAAGTTATCAAAATCCGAATTCAATGAAATTCGAAAGTTTCCATGAGGAAGTGAACTGGATATAAGAGACAGATCAGTGCAACGAACGGCAAACTCCGAGCTTGGACCAAATCCGAACCTTACAAGGTGCAGAAAATTCAGCTTCTCACTGAAGAAAACAAACTCGTGCGGCTCTAAAGATGCCGAAAACTTTTGAAAGGAGCCGTGAATCAGCGCTGAGAGAGATTTCTTTTTCACTAATAAGAAGTTCTTTACCGTCCAAAAGCTCATAACACTTAGAACTAAACACCAGAATACCTAGATCCAAAGTCGGTCATGGTCTGGGGAGTAATTTGCGCAAGCGGCAAATCATCTCTGGTTTTTGTGGCTGAGGACGGTAAAATAAATCAAAATTGTACCAGTGAGACATTCTAGACTCTGTTTTATTTTCGTGGGCAAAAACGCAATTCGGCAATATAAAGTTGCAGTTTCAACAAAACTCCGCAACAGATCACAAGGCTAAAAAGATAGAAGAGTAGTCCAAGGCGCATTTTCCGGACGTGATATCATCTGGACAGTGGGCACAATACTCGCATAATTTCAATCTCATGGATAACAATATGCAATCCATTTTGAAGTTTAACACCTGCGCTAAAGGACTTAAAAATGTAGACTCTTTAAAGCAATGGCTTCTGCGGAAACGGGATAGATTAAAGGTAGAAAACTTGCAGCCCATTACTGAAAATTTCAATAATCGTTTGCGCCTCTGGATCACTGAAAAATGTAACCACTTTGAAACAAATTAAAATTATTTATTAGTAAAAGTCTACTCTTACTACTATTTGCATTATTTTGTTAATTTATTTATTTTAAATTAAGTTATATTAAAAAATGTTTGTCCGGGTTTTTCTGCCGCACCCTGTATGCTCCATTTTTTCACTACATTATGAAGCATGAATTGCTCATATAAAGAAGTATGCCATTCCACACTAGTATCAGAAGGTGGAAAGACGGTTTCACTTGCCATTCACCTGTATACACATTTGTCATTTGCTTTTCCCGAGTCTCCATCTCATTTGTAATAAAAATCTGAGAGCTCACCATTTTGCCAAGGTTCATAGTTTCCATGCAGGGAAACAGGGACGAAGGTTAATTCATTTATTTATGAGAATGCGAAGTAGTTTCGAAAAGACCATCCTCTCTGTTTTAAATTGATCAGATGGAAAGTTTATGCTTAAAGATTGATAGATTAATTTATTCATTTGATAAATCTCAATAACCTTTACCATTTGTTATTTGGAAAAACAAATTATTTTTCATTTAACAGGTAAATTCGTTTTTCAGCTTGATGGCAAATACGGAATCCGAATCGGTTTCGCCTTTTTTTTTAAATGTTTATATTCATTACAAGATCCTAAAGGCGTGATTAATTAAGGCTGTTACATCTTCAAGAACGTCAGCTTTATTCTTGAAACTGTGCTGATGCAGATATGAAATTCAATGACCACCATATAAAACGTATCTGATAATTTAGAGGTATCAAATCTAAAAACCAACCAAGTGTTGTTGTAATATTTGATAATACAGCATAATTTATAATTAATATCTTATTTTCATGGCCATCTTGTCAGCTAACTCGATTCCTCAAGAAGTAGAATTTTAAGCTCGAGACAAATTCGCATATACAAGAATAAATAAACATAAGTACAATGAATCATAAGGTCACTGCTGTAGCTTACATTAGCCAAAAATATAATAAAAATGTTTCAAAATATTAAAAATGTTTTTTAAAGTTCAAATTTATTGGTATTTGGAGTGAAATGGCTCTTCTATTAATACATTTCCTAAATGAAATCATTTTATATCCCAGCAACTGATCGATATATTATTATAAACTTCTTATATATTACAGAATGATATAAAGACATCGTCTTGTTATCCAAGATAAATGAAGTTATGAATAAGTGTCGATACCTCCATGAATTATTGAAGATAAAGTCATAAAATGTGTTCTCTAAATCCCACGCAACTGGGATCAAATGTTTTCATGAACTCATCCTATTTTCTTGTTATGGGATTAGCGGATTTTTAGCAATAGCAATATCTACAGATTTTGTCTTCATCCTCTAAAAGCTATGATATGGCTATTCATTTCCTTTTTACTGCAAAAGTTACATTTTCCAGGTGTATATCACCTTTACTTTGGAATGTTTGGAATCTTTCCATTATTTTCCAATAACTTGTGGCGAAAAAATTTGGGACATCGTATTGCCATTATTAATATTTAAACATATATATTTTCTTAGAGGTGATGCTTTTGCAAGTGCCTGCGTCTATTTTCCTTCAAGTATGATTTAACAGTACTTTTTAATGTAAGTGTAATTATAGAGAATAAAATATTGCAGTTTCAGCATTCAGTGAATTTTTAAAACTGAAGAATGAATATAAAATTCTGAATTCAAGAAATGATCCAAGGCAGGAATTAGTTTCAAGTCACAATAAATATCGTCTTCTTATGGAAAAAAAGCTTTACATAAAAGAACAAAATACAAATGATTTGTTAATATTGAGCGAGAAAGATGGCATGTTTAAGATATACATTTAATTGACAGTCACCTTGTTGTTGATAAATGCCGAATTAAGAGTTTGATAATAAATAATAAATTGATTGACTCTCTTGAAATAATAAGGAGTCATCTTAACTTTCGAATCTAATAGGACTTGTTTTGGGCAGTCTTCTTGATACATGGATGACGCACAGAATAACCAAAAATCTTTGAATAAATTATGAAACCATGGTTTATTTATAGCTCAGATTTTTTTTTCATTTTTTGTATCGAATGAGAACGGTATATATATATATATATATATATATATATATATATATATATATATATATATATATATATATATATATATAATGGATATATGGAATAAGATTTAGAGAAAACAAAAGTTATTCGAGCTAGCCGCCATCAACCAGCCCAAAAGACAATAAATATTTTCATAAAGTCATTGCTAGTAAAATTTATTATTGCTGGGTCAAAAGAACATTGTTTCTCGCCAACTGTTTAGCCTAACTAAACAATTCATTCGGTAAAATATGCAAACCCACAAAAAAATTTAAAGCAGCTCATTGACCAGAAGCATTTAGAATTGACCATTCATAAATGGGTGGTCCTTAGCGATGATAATGAGAAACAGCATGTTTATTTGGTCACCCAATGGAAATTAGATTTTTGATAAAGTATCTATCCCAACCTCCGTATGGTCTGGAAATTTCACCTACAGATTATTGTACCTTCCATTTTTCATAAAATTTCTATAAAGAAATATTTCAGTTCTCTTGGAAGTAGTTGGCTTATGTCTTTTATTGGTGCAAGAACCATATTTAGCTATACTGCTCCACACTTATGGTGAATAAACAGGTTCACGATGTAGAACATGTGGTGATGAAATATATAAAAAAATAATAATTTCTAAAAGCATTATTAAATTTAAAATATAAAAATAAACATTGAAATTTTTTTTTAAAAATGATAAAATATTGGGTCTTTTTCGTATGGAGAAAATTTACAAATGTGAAAACTCAAACTGAGAAATATCAGATGCAAAAAGTATATAAAAGCATCAAGTGACAAGCAAAGAAAAAAAATCAACACAGACGCAAAAATTGTATGTAAAGTGACAAGACATTATTAAAGTACATATGTTAGAATTTAAAAGAGAAATGCATTTACTTTTTTTCTTTAGGTAAAAAAGACCAAAAGAAACCCGAGGGGAAAAAGAAACGTACAATGTACGTACAACGTAAAGAAACAAACAAACAAAAAAGATTCAGGCAATATTACATTTTTTTTTCCCTTTTTAGACTTGATTGAGGTAGGAGGATTAATAACTTTCGACGGCTCCTCTATGTCCTCAGACATATTGTATGTCCATGTGGCCCTTTCCGATGCCGTGGAAAGGCCAATGTCAATCCGATGCCGTGCCAGTTCTCTTGAAAACTGAACACATTGCTTTGAAGAATTTTATAACAATAAGGTAGTGATATTTAATGAAGTGGAATAATAAAACTTCTTTAAAACTGAGAAAAACACATGTAATAAAATAGTACATATATTTTAAAATAAATTTTATTCTTAGAATGTTTTTTTCTTCAATTTAACCCCGAAATCGGTGATTTTCCAAACAATCCAATAGTAAGGATTCGAAAATGAATCCTTATCAGTAGTTCGATTAAACATTTTACATCATCTGTAGTCATATTTTCATCTGTGTTAAACCATGATAAAGATAGAATTTTTATGAATTCTTTTGTAGATTCTCATGTGATGAATCATTTCAGCAAAGTATTTAAACTGAGCATTAATTGGAAAATGTTAAAACAAATGAAAAATTATAAAAATAGTAAAATGTAAAAAAAGTTTCTCGTTGCAGTGTCCTGTATTCTTTATTTTTATAATAAAATTAGCTAAAGTTTAAATATTATATTTTTGACTAATGCTATTGACATGCTCATCTTTAAAAATAAGCCTATTTAAATACGTGATTGAAAGAGTGTGGGAGTGACACAGAAGTTTTGCTACTATTATATAATATACTTCATATTTTAAGAAAATAATAATTTTTGATGTCACACTAATATGTATCAATAAGTAACGACAACATTTTTACTACTGAGCAGATGAGCAAACTGTTCTGCAACAAAATTCATTTTACCATAAATGAAACTTAATTCTGCAATATATGTAATAAAAATAAAGAGGGAATATAAAAAAATGGTAATATTAGTTTAATTCATTAATATTTATTTTCTTGTACATGTAATATTAAAACAGGCATTGCAATGCTCAAAAAGTTATTTTAAGATTTTAATGAATTTTAGTGAGGTTATTTTCGATTCGAATTTTGTAGACCTCCCCTCCTTCCCAATCATGAAATAGAAAAATTATTTTTGGAATTATATCTTTTTATCGTAAATCCCAAAACTTATCCAAAAAGATAATTCTATTTCAAAAAAATAATTGTATCTTTAAAAATTAAGATATGTTTCAAATGTGTGTGAAATGCGATAATTCAATACTCCAACAAACTAGATACGTGATTTTTAGTATAGGCTTTTGATACTAAAGCTGTAGGTCATTACTAAGCTTGGTGCCCATCTAATTGAACGGGAAAAGTCCAAAATTCATTTTTATTAATACTATTAAGTTACATTGTATTGTAAATATGCTGCACTGCATAAATATACAAAAATTTTGTGGGAAAATATTCCCAGCTGGGTTATGTGATCAAATGTTACAGTATTGAAAATATTCTAAATAATACAGACAAAAACCAAAAAGAAATTCGAGACATTTTTATCATTCCGTCTGTATGATTATAAGAATATCCGTTGTTCGAAGTTTGATCGTTTTAAAGTAAGGTTGGATAATGGTTTCGTATAACCTACTTTAGCTGCTGCTATAAACAGCTGCAGTTCTGAATTCACGTTACAAGTCTTTCAATATTGTAGGGAATATTTTGTCGAGACTCAGAAAATATCCCTTTCTTTGAAATATGCAGGACACTTTATTCTTTTCTCTCTTATTCAGGCGCATCGATTTTCTGCCATTCTGCATTCCAGTCTACTCAGTTTTCCTCTTAAATATTTCGATTATCCCTGTGGACTCTTTAAGCATTAGAGACCTCATCCCCCCTTCCTTCGCAAAAAAATCCCCAAAAAATCCCAGCCGTGTTCTTTTCTCAAGTCGAACGATTTACGTCATCGTAAACTGATAGAAAAAAAAAAATTCTTTTGTATTCCGCCTACTTTTGGTGAACACAAATATAATGCTTTATGAAAAGTAATGCATTTTTGATGCCGACACATAATAGTGTTTTCAAAATTATGAATATATATATGAAAGTAGGGGAACATGGTGGAATAGGACTTTGAACGTAAATACAATTTCTCGAATTTTTGTCATGTTTTTTTTTTTATTTATTTATTATCATCTATTATTTTAATCTTGCTATAACTTGCATCTACAACTGAAACAAATGAACGAAATGAAACCAGATTACACACACAGACTGTGGGATGCATGGGAAGATACATTCTGCAGAAAAAAAAAATTAATAATAAAAATTGTAGATAGAAGAAATATTGGCGCTGCTGTCACGTACAAACGAGAAATTTTCATATTGGGGTAGATTATGCAAAATTTCTAATGTGTGCATGACAGCTCCATGCATTCATTGGCAAAAGAGAAGAGCAAATGACCTGCTAGCAGTTCGTTCTTGACTATTTATGTGTTCGTGATTGATTATTGATGTGTTATTAATATGGACCCTACCTTAATTCAGAATGCTTTATTGGTAAAATTGTTCTAAACTAGAACAGTGTAATGCCATGGTTGCTCTTAAGCAAACCTGCATGACTATTGATGTGTTCGTGATTGATTGTTGGTGTGTTCTTAATATGGACCCTACCTTACCTCAGAGTGCTTTATTGGTAAAATTGTTCTAAACTAGAACAGTGTAATGTCATGGTTGCTCTTAAGCAAACCTGCATGACTATTGATGCGTTCGTGATTGATTGTTGATGTGTTCTTAATATGGACCCTACCTTACCTCAGAGTGCTTTATTGGTAAAATTGTTCTAAACTAGAACAGTGTAATGCCATGGTTGCTCTTAAGCAAACCTGCATGACTATTGATGTGTTCGTGATTGATTGTTGGTGTGTTCTTAATATGGACCCTACCTTACCTCAGAGTGCTTTATTGGTAAAATTGTTCTAAACTAGAACAGAGTAATGCCATGGTTGCTCTTAAGCAAACCTGCATGTCTTATGTACATAACATAAGATGGGCCGTTATGTACATCGAAACTGACAGATCACACGCATCAGTGGAAAATGTCATATACCGTATGCAATATACTGTACACAGAGAAAATCATCGTATTGTAAATGTTATTGGCGTTCAGGGGGGATAAATATTGATGAATAAAAGATTGTACTACGAGTTTCGTGAATTCATTCATAATTGTACTCCCACAACTCCAGTATTTCCCCAATAGGCAACTTTTGGTACAATTTTTTTTTTTTTTTGGCCGAATTTATCTTTTTATGCCTTCCACAGTGTGTATATAAAATGTGGTTTCATCTCGTTCATTCGTTTTAGCTGCAGATGCTGTCAAATCATCCTGTACATAAGTAAGGCAACATTAATTTCGAAATCAGACCTTTCTTTAAGAAATTTTCCATCATTATATTAGATAAAATATTTTATGCTTATGCATACTTTTGTAAATAACTAAAAATATTTCCGGTAAAGAAATTTATTAGATTATCATATGTTCTTGCAGTTATTTATATTTATTACTGATGAATTATATAAAGCAGTTCTAAAGAATAATGACTTTTTATTAACTAAGCTGTTCAACGAGATTTTATGATAATTTTGCAGTTATATTATAAGCAATATTCTTATAACATAGATGTCAATTCTTATTATTATCTTTATAGATTTTAAAATATCAAGTAGTACTCAATTCAGCATTAAAATTAAGAATCTATTTATAACAAAGGGAAGACAACTAAATACAGCTTGTCTTCAAAGATGATGATTTAAATTCCAAATAATGAAAATAACAAGTATTAATTTCATATTGAAATTAAAATTATATTTGTAAATAAAAAAGGCATATCAAAATTATTTTTCTTTAAAGATGATAATTGTGCCTCTTGTCCAAACTATAATAGCATAACAATATTTATACTTTATTCGTCTTATTTTGTCAATATTAGCAAAGGTACGTTTATAATTTAATTTAGAGACATTTTACAAATATCATAAACTTTATTAAATCATTATAAATTTCTTGAAACTGAGAAAAATAACCCAGATGGGTAAAATGTTTTGTGCCTTGCAATATCTAATTACGTTTTTATTGTTATCACGAAAGATGGACAAATGTTAGCAAAATTAAGGAATGCCATTTAGTAAATAACATGCGTGAGTGATATTAAAAAGAAGTCACTTATTAGTATATTAAAAGAAAAAAATCAGGTGCTCGATGTTCTTTAAGAAAATAGCTTGATTTAAAGATGCATAATGTAAAATTATGCCACAACATAAATTTTACATTATGCTAAATGTGCAGTAATATAATTAATTAATAGTATTAATATACATTTTTGGGTCACGTGCACAAAATGTTGTATTGTCACATCTGCTTTAGTTCATCAGTATTTTGGCCAATAAGTTTGGAGTCAATACGTTTGCTTGAAAGACCTAGTTTACTAATTTGTTGATTTCGAAAAAGAAATTTGAAAAAAGGCCAATAACCAAAAAAATAATCTCTTAGCTTAATAACAGTTTCAAGGTTTACCAATTACCGGGAAATAATTGGTCTTTTGTTTGACAAAATTGCCTTATTAACTAATTTTAAAAACAATCATCAGGTGCCACGAAAGTTTGGAGAAACTTTATATTTAATTACACACAGAATTAAGAGAAACATAAGTAATTAATTGCCCATCATGAAGTTTGGAAGAGTTTCAGGAATTATTTCATTAAGATTAATTATCTTAAATAGAAGTCAATTAATCTAATTGGTTTCTCAATTCTGGTTTTAGCATTTTTCTCTTACTTCATCGAGAAATTGAAATTACGGAGTAATTTGTTGCATACTTTTCCAATAATCTCATGTTCCAGCTATGGAGATGAATGCTTGTCTTAATTCTTGAAAAGAAGCAGCTCGTAAAAACGAAACATATATGAAACTAAATGAAAGTGATATCTGGAAAGTACAAGCCATTAAAAGCAGCTATGAAAATTTCACAAATATTTTGAATACTTCTATTGATGCATCCGTAATAAAGTGTTCCAAATGGGCAGTAAATAATATTTTTAAAAAATCGGAAATATTTGAAAGATTATGAGATGCTTAAGAAATAAATGTGATGAAAATTTCGAAAAATAGAACGTAATAATTACAAAGGATGTTGGGCTTTGTAATAGCCTGCTAACTGATTTTCAACTCATTGCATTTCGAATAAGATAATTTGTAAAAGTCTTCAACCATTTTTAAGAGAAAAATCGATAATAGCGGTTGCTTTTGTAGATCGAATTAGGTTTTTCTCAATACCACAATAGAATCTCAATAATCCAGTTGATACTACACCAGAGAAATGTCGGATTAATGAAATGTAAATAAAAGTTCATTTCAAAAAAAGAACATTTTAATTGCAAAACCTATGCTCATAGTATGAGTACGAATCTATACATAAAAAAACTGTGTTATCATTTGACTGCCGATTAATTTGTTTGTTTGAACGTTATGCTGTTCCACATCCATTGAAGAATTCGAACGAAATTGTTCTAAGCATTTTGAATGATTAAATGTCTCCTTAAAATAGTTTATACACTTTTCTAAAGGAGTGAAATAGGAGATATTGTAAGATTTTATGTTTCTTCGGAAGATATACAAAATTTTAAAGTTAAAAGCATTAACTTTAAAATGACAACATTCATTTCAGTATAACTTGCCTTTCATTTTCAATATCGTTTTACTGAAAGAATTAGAATGATGGTTAATTAGAAATCATTAATAAAAGTTTAGGATTCTGAAATTTCTTTATTAGTCAATAATTTGCTACGAAAACGTAATTGTGTTTCACTCCTACATAACTGAAAACTACTGGCTGTCCCATCGATATAAAGATTAGTTATACAAAAAATATGTTATTTACAATAAATATTCTAAAATAAAATTCAAACTTCTATTGTGTAGGCTATGTAAATTCTCTGAAGTTCACATTCCTCCTTTAACAAGCACCCTTTTTTACATTCCAAACTCTTCATGCTGAAAGCGTCGGTCAATAGAGATTATAAAATAGGCCGGACAATTGTTGGGTAGGATTAATGCAATTCTGTTATCTTTGTAAGCAAGGTAAACTACTTTAAATACTACGAAGATATTCCTTATCATAGAAAGAACATGCCGTACTTCCACTTTATCGTGAGTCTTTGATTCATGGACATGGATATACATATTAGAGAAAATAAGAATGATGTTCTAATACATCTAGCCATGAAACTAACTAAAATATAATTTTTTTTCAAGAAGCTGAATTGAAAACTGAATTCGTATAATGTAAGGAAAGCCTCTGGGTATACAGATGTTCGTTATATACATAGAAACTTAATTTTGAAGCTAAATCATGTAGGTTTAGATGTAATTATATGCATAATTGAATATAAACATGTAAAAAATCAGAGTTTTATATTTCTATATTTTCTAAGACTCAGTAATTATTCTGATGGTTATTATGATGGATTTTTAAAGCAGTATTCAGAGAAAATATAAAATAATATTTAAAAAAACCAATAATAATAAATAAATGATAATATATTCATAAATGCTCGTATATAGGTATAAAATACAGAGCTATAAAATAGTCTTCTAACTGTGAAATACGAAATGCTTATTAAGTTACAGGGTTTTTAAGAAAGAAATACTGTAGATTCTGACACATAAAAATAATTGGGAAAAACTATTACGTTTTTATCGAACTATAAATAGAAATATTTGCTGAAATTCTCTGATTAGAGAGGAAAGTTTGAATAACAAAAATCTCAAAAGTCCCCAAAGGTCCCAAAACTTTTCGAAGTAATATCTAAACATATAAATATATTTTTAAAAAAAGTTTCAATTAGAAAAAAAAATTATTTTTTTTTTCAAGAATCTTAACACAAATTATTCCCAAGAAAAGACCTTGAGAGCTACAGCTTAAACTGGGATGAACTCGGGTAAATAGAATGGTTAATATTATACACAGGAGAACGCTCATTTCGAAGAAAAAAAGTGGCTTCTTCAATAAATAAAATTTTAGTAGCAATTTCACGCTTGAACCAACTTTCTAGGTTTTTAAAAATCCATAAATGCCTTTTTTTAAAATGAATATATCACTTTTAAAAAGAAGGCAGTAATTTCCCGTTGGATTTTCTTATCGGTGGTCTCCTCCAGAATCTCAAATTTCAGCCACGTAATAGATTTTAAAACTAAGGCAAACTCACTTTTTTTTTTCTAGAAAACTTTCTGAGAATGATTTTTTTTCGTATTCTCATCGTAAAATTTCACTCCCCGATATCAGGAGCTGAAGATAATTTTTTTTGAAAAATAGTCGATGGATATATACTTAAATCATACTTCAATTTTTTTCTTAAACGTTTTTTCATGAATTAAAAAAAAATGAAGATGAATGCTATTATTTTTGATGGAATGTATTTGGATGGATTACAAGAAAATACCACACATTTTTCAATTTTCTAAAAATTAGGATGCTTAGAAATCTTTGAAATCTTGCTTATAGTTTTGCTCAAGAAATCATTGAAAAATATCTTATTTTACTTTTAAAATATTACTATAAAGCATTATAAATGGATTCAATCGAATTTTAAAAATTTTATTTCAACTGAAGTAAATCATTGATTTGAAACATAGCAATTTATTTAAAAAGGAATTGTTTTTTCATGATATATAGAGAATTTTCTTGCATTACCAGAAAGAATAGGAATACTTTTTTTACTAATTTCAAGTTGAAGTTATTTTTATAGAAGTTTACGTACATATACTTTACAAATGTTTTAAAATAAACTTCAATTTCACCTATATTTTTTTAACAAAAATATCCCATTTTGTTAATAGAAAAATAATTTTTTAAACTGTGAATGTAACTAATGTTAATAACCCATTGCCCCAAAGATATCTATTTAAAAAAATTAAAAACAATATTTTGCGAATATTTCCTTTTAATGTCAAAATATCTTTAGATAAGCTTGCAGACGTTAATCGTATACTTTATAATAGTTGTTTATATTAACCGATATTTTCCGAGTAATTATATATTGTAGTAATCAAAATTCCAAAAACAAGTAGATTAAAATGCACTAATAGACAACAAATTGTTGACATATTGAATGTCTCGAAACTATTTAAATTCTTCCATATTATATTATTCACAATAAATACAATAAGTGAAATTTACATACATATGATATATTTTAGTATTTTATGCAAGAAAACTTATTCATACTTAAAGATAAAGTAAATGTTATTTATAAAAATTGTGCAAATTTTTTTATTGGAACTCTTAAAATAATATTATAAGTCAAATAATGAAAGTTTCTTTAGAAAAAGTCTCAATTTACATATTTTTTTTAAAATTTTAACTTTTGTAGTGGATTGTCCTTTAAAGTTTAATTAAAAAAAAGGCTGTAGGTAGTCTAAGTAAACCTAAAGGAGTATGCAGATGAAATTTCGTTAAGAGTGTACTCACCATTTTGATTCTATGAGTGTTCCATCAACTGGAGCATTACACTGTTAGAGCTTTGAAAAGTGCGACTGAGCGAGCACTACCGCGAATATAAAAATATTTCCTTATTTCCATGAAGCAGATTTAACACGATCTAGGGATAGCACAAGGGTTTTTACTGAGAGTCCTTATATGACGGTAATTTTTGGAATATTTTCAGTGCTTAAGAAAAGTTTATTAGGCATATCCTGCCCACTTTCTATTTAATGTATTTATAATAAAAAAATAGGGTACAGTAAAGAGTAATTTGTAAATTCACAGGAGTGATAGTAGACATCAAGAGGATAAAGAATCACCATACAACATAGGGCCCCAGATGACGTTAAATAGGTGAAAATCGCAAAAATGGAGTTTGTGAACTTTTGGAAACTGTAAGAAATGAATAAAAAAAATAACAAATGGTGTATCAACTAAATTACTGAAAAAGAAAAAGTAGTTTAGAACCATATTTGCAAAAATATTAAAACGTGAAGAAAAATAAAAGCTTGAAAACGTAAGGAATTTTATATTCAATAATTTGATATCAGCATGTAGTGTGAAAACTGGAGAGTTTTAAAGATATTGAAGAAAAACTAAAATGGGAACCAGAAAACATCGCTGCAACATCAGTACCGATGTTCGTAGTTCGTATTTTACTTGAGCGCATGAAAAATTTACAGATGAGAGGGCTTCTTCTCGATTACCTTGTTCCTAATCCTCGCATTCATAGGACCATTCTCTTTTCATGCTCATTGCCTTTTCGACGTCATTTTTTTTTTTTTTTTTTTTTTTTTTTTGCGATTTTGACTGAAAAAACTTTAACTGGAACAATATGTTTTATGGTAATTTTTCATCTACTTGATGCCAATTATATTTGCTCGAAATTTATCTTTCGAATTTGACAACGCTCTCTAGGAACATCAGTACTAATGTTGCAGCGATTTTTTTCTGGTTCCCATTTTAGTTTTTCTTCAATATCTTTATAACTTCCCAGTTTTCACACTACACGCTGATATCAAATTATTGAATATAAAATTCCTTACGTTTTCAAGCTTTTATTTTTCTTCACGTTTTAATATTTTTGCAAATATGGGTTCTAAACTACGTTCTCCTTTTCAATAATTTACGATTCTCTAGATCATCAAATCCGCATGTTACCAACATGAAAAAAAAAACTTTTACGAATGTGCTTTCACTTAAAAAAATATTCATACTTGAAAAACTATTTGTTATTTTTTAATTAATTTTTTCAATTTTCAATACTTTTCGAACTCCCTATATTTTTTCGATTTTCACCTACTAAACTTCATTTGGGACCCTATGTTGTATGGCGATTCTTTATCCTCTTGGTTTCTACTGTCACCCATCTGAATTTGTCGGTCAAATTCGGCAACACTTCGTGTATAACAAACGTTAGCGAAATTTAAAATCAAACGCACCAAATCTATACAACTCTAGAGTACAGATAAACATAACTACTGATAAAAAAAAACATTACAAAACTTCCTAATAGATTACGAGTTAATTGTTCTAATAATTGTCTAACATTACCCAATATTATACCTCAATTGAGTTTATCTTCTACAAAAAAAGGAAGAAAATGAAACTAACGCTTACACAAATGTTCTCAAACTGTCTTGCCGTGTAAAATTATTGGTTCTGTGTTCCAACTGATGTAACGCCCAATTTTTTTCAATGATTATACGTATGTTTCTTTTTTAACAAACTTAAAAATATATAGGATATAAGATTGTTAAGAAAGTTGAATTTTTTCTGTTGATTATTATTATATTATAAAAAATAAACAAAAGGTAGAGTTTCATTTTTTATTGTGCTCTATAGATAAGACACATAGTTCTACCTGATTTAAACTGCAATCTATAATTAAAAAAAATGAATTCTAAACGCATTGTTTACAATTTATAAAGGAATTTATCGGTTTTTCATAAACTAGTGGAATTAGGTCTTCCATATGGCAACATGAAGGATTTTGTTTACATCATTAAAAACAAATTATTAACTGCATTATATATCTTAATTTATTGTACATAATTGATAAATCCAAAGAAATATTAATGTATTTCACGTTTCTAAAGAAAACTTTCTTTCTAAAAAGGAAAACAATAATTTAGACTTTGAACTTCAGTTTTTATTAAAACCATATATATTAGTTTACGATGCATCCTTCATTTAGAAAGAAAATCTGAGCAGGAAAGAAACCTTAAAGGAAGAAACATCTAATTGGAACTTTACTGGAAAAGAATATTTATGCAAAAGTTTGGAAGAAAGTCATTATATTTTTCTATGTAGCACGAGTTTTGTGGGAATGCGCAATTCATAGAGAAATAAAAGAAGAGGTAAAAACACCCCATCAAGACGGTACTTAAATAGGACGAGGATTCCATGGGATATTTTGAAAGTATTATAAAGAAACTAGAAAAAAATAATATGTCTTCTTGGAGAATATTTTTGCAACTAATATTTTTTATCAAATTGATTTTAAATAAAATAATATATCAAATATATTCATATAATTCATATTATCTATTCTGTGATATGCATTCATATCATCAAATTTATATTTATAAGGCTATTTTTTTGATATTACATTCTAACTGAATATTTATTCTTTATTAATGTAATTTTGTTACTAATACATAAGAAAAAACAAAATTTATAAACTATGGAATAACTTTGCTGGAGAGAGAAGGAAAAAAAATCGAATTTCCGCAATATTATAGGCGATGCTAGTGCCAAGTGCACAGATGCTGAATGATCTTGCAAATATGATTGATTGCTCAGTAATTTTGGAACTTGATTTCATGCTTGATAACCTTCAAATATGATTGCTTGCTTCATAATCTTGAAATTTGATTGCTTCCTTGATAACCGTAAAATTTGATTATTTAGTTGTCTAACATTTGATTCCCATTGTAATGTACGATATCTAGTCTAAACATATCGGATTAAAATTTAAAGGAAAAATTGTCAGTAAAATTTTACATATTTGTTCACAAAATAATCCTAAAAAGACTTATAGATAGTGATATAATTCATTAATAAATGAGCTCTCAGAAGAACCAAAGAAATTTCAATGGAAATCTAGACATTTCAATAATTTGTTGGAAAATTAATAAAAAAAGAAGAAGAATGCTTTCATCGTCATGGTTGTAGAGATAAAATTTCGAAGGATCAAAGTACTAAAATTCAATTTTCTGCAACTACAGGAGTGAAAAACTATGAATGACATTGAAATAATAATTGTTGCATGAAAAATGTATACATATTACAAAAATAAAAAGAAACAACCATTGGGGATATAGATGTTGATAAAAAGCAAAATATTTTAATCAGTTTCACAAATGTTCTATGCGGGTATTTTCAAATTCTCTGACAAATCTATTGGAATGTTTCAGTTTGGCTGTTGTACAAATATCGTCTAATTTTACATCCTAAAGGCTAATGATGGTGGAAAAATAATTAAAATGTAAATAAAAGGACAATGAATACTTCTTTTTATGATGCCCAATAAACAAAAATACTTTATTATTATTTATACATAAATAGCTTAACCATGTTTGTTTATAATATGAATACTTTCTTCTATGATTAGTGTCTATACTAATATTTTCCTGTATTTATTCATATACAAACACTTTTTTTCATTTTTTTCTACATTTTTTATATATAAATAATTTTGATTGCTTATTTATATATTCATATATTTCTTAATGTTCAGTCACAACATACTATGTAAGAAATTTATACATACGAACACTAGATTTATATGCTTTTGTTTATTTTTACCATAGATTAACTATATGTATCCGATTTATTTTCCTGCTCTCTACATTTACAGTCGTTAGGCTCTAGAGTTAAAGCCTAAAAATTTGTAGAAATCCTAAAGGATATAGTTTAAATCAAACCATTTTTATAGCAATGATAAAATAAAAAACTTGAAAAAACTCATATCTTTAATTTTATGAAATAATTGTCCTTCTATTCTATATGAAAATAGTACATTTCCAAAATAGCTTGCATTTCCAAGAGAAAATATTATTTATCGATTTGTTTAAATATCGAAATAAACATAATTAGAGTATCAAAATTCATTATATTAAAAGAAATTGTTGATGTGTGCCTAAGAAGATATTTTGAGATGCATGTTTTTGAAACAACAAAATACAGAAGCAAATCATCTTTACTTTGTTCCCCAGCGAAACTTGGCAACCACTTCATTTTGGAAAATACTTCGCGAGAAAAAAAATAAATAAATAAGTATGAGGAACTCAAATCTCATCTGATGTATTTGAAGAGCAAACAAACATAAAAGTAAAATAATAAAATAAGAGAAATTGTGCCGGTGAAAGAGATTTACTGTCACTTTCGTCAGAAAAATATAGTTAGTAGCGAAAAAAAAAAAAAAAAAACCCTCTCGTTGTCTTCCAAGGAATAAAAGAAAATACACATCTTCATTCCCCGCCAGGATCTTTTTCTGCTTCTACATGCAAAGGAAAAATTGCACTGTAAAAAGGAACTTCTGGTGAAGATATAGAAGAAGATTCATCTAAGAAAACAATAAAAAAAATAATGTATTCTTCTTTCTTGTTTATTTGACTCTGCAGGTATGTCAACTGCAGGGAAGTGTTTGAAATGATGGAAAAAAGTCCGGAGTGCTCTTGTTATTATTTCCACCAGCTAAGCTTTAAGGATGTTATTTTTCGAAGTAAGGGACAATCAAAATGTAGTAAACTAAACAGTGAATGACTTTTTTTGCAACCTCTGCCTCTTTGTGTGTTATTTGAAAAATACCTTTCTTTTCTTTTTTTTCCAAAGGTCATGTATTCTTAAAACAGTCTTTTTTAAATTTATTCTTTTGGAATTTTTTATTAAAAGTCGAGTTTTTTTTATAAAAAAAAATATAATTAATCTGAAAATAATATAGGATGCCAAGTTTTTAATACCATGCTGGATTGTAAAAAAAATGTGAGATTTACAGACCTGTATTTCTTTCAAATAATATTTTTTTTAACAGTACACAAATTATTACTTAAAAATATTACAGAAGAATGACAAACAAGCCAAAAACAACAGAACATGCCTGATTACATGTCTTCTGCGCTTCCATTACCATCTGCTATCTTCCGTTACCGTCTGCCATCTGTTTCAAACCTATATTTTTTGTTGTTATGTAATATTAGAAGGGGGGCCAAAAAGATATTGACGCCGTTCTTTGTATTAAATGTTCAATTTCCATAAGATGTGTGTCCCATAAGATGTAAGAAGGATTATTTGACATTGATTCAGTAATACAAGGTCAAACAGCCAAAAAAATATTCCACAATTTATTCAGAAACAGAAATATAAATGCATTTTTGAAATGCAATCAGTATTTAAAAAATATTTAATACATTGCCTTAAATATGCTTAGCCATCAATTAACAAAAAATAACCTATTAATAAATTTCAATAGTATCGCGTCATGCCTATATAACTTATTATTCATTTTGTTCCAATCCAATAATTACGAACTATAATCAAATTAAACATAACATATATATTTCTAAAGTAAAACGATACAATTTTCTGTATAGTAACCAAAATAAGATTTTTTTTTTCCAAATATAGATGAAAATAAAATATACTGTGAAGCAGCTGATATCTAGCTATGACGTTCTTACATAAAACTGTATTTTATTTAGTTCAAAGAAAACATGATAAAGTAAAATTATTTGATTGTATGATAATCTGCATGAATAATGGAATAGTATGATAATATCAGTGCAAAGAGGCTGTTGCATCAGCATTTAACAGCGCAACAAATTGCATTCTACTGTTTATGCAAATATTAAAAGAAAAGATCAACATTTTTCGTGTAACTAAACAGGATATCAATTATGAATAATTGATTATATTTCTAATAGGTTTTGCCCAAGAAAAGCTTTGTCTTGATTTTATAAGCATTTTCAAATATATGTATTCTGTAATATAAACTATTATTCAAGTATTGTAATTCATTGAAGACCGATTAAATTCATTCTTGTAAATGGAATTGTTTAAATTTTCTAAATATATTTACACTTTTTGGAATATTGACATCATTTTGGAGATTATGAATGATATTTTACGAATGGTTCTTTTTTTCCCTTCATTATGCTAGAATTCCCATTTTTACTATATGCAAATATACGTTTGAAAGTTCTTTAAAAAAATCACGAATAATTATCTGATACAAATAATAAAATAATACATTATTGGAAGAACGCTTTCTCAAGAGTATGATTTTTTCCTCCTTTTTGTTATTTAATTTTAGAAGAGTATCGCACGCTAAGATAATATCAAATAACAATCGTTGAAAACTTCCTGCTTTCCAGTCAGTTGTTTTACTTCAAATCATTTACATTTTCGATATTACAAATAAGAAAGCTCTGACAAAAAAGATCTAACAAATTAAATAAGTCATATGCCTAACATAATTAAATTAATAGATCTCTTCACCTGTTACAATGAATCTGGTTGATTTCCGCACAAAAAATAATCTACATTATTTTATTAAGCTTCAAGTTGCTCATTAAAACACGAATTCTAAAACATAAAAACATTCACCAGGTTCTTTTCTAAAAAAGATTATGGATAAAGTGAAAAAATGTTACTTCACCATTTTCAAATAAATGGAAGATACTATCTATAATATTTTACTATTCGTAAATAAGTCATGTACTTTTAAAATAATTCTTACTTTTCCATTATGTTTGCCATGATTTTATTCTATTATGTTTAAGAATATAAGATACTCATTGCTTTCTTCATTTTATGCAATAATTTCTTGAAACCATACAAAGAGTGATAAAGTAAAAAGAAAGAAATTATCTTCAGAATGATTTAAGAAAAAGAAACCGATTGATTTCTTTATAACATTGAAAAGTTTATCGTTCCATGATGCCACTTCTATGCCAATTAGGACATGGAAAATTTCTACTTGTACATCAGGAAATGAAATGATAATAACGATTCAAAAACTATATTTGGAAAAAAAATTGATAAGAAGAAAGTGTTTAGATTCTAAATGGTTGCAGTATTCGATTTTTTGATCATCTAAGAAGATTTTATTTTCATTGACCATTAGTCTGTGGATATCTCGGAAAGCCTTTCTATTATGCAATATTACATATTTAAATACCCTTTTGCCAATTGCAAATGCCATTTGCAAGCTGAGTAAATTCCATAATATCTAAGACTAGGTTATTACCATCATTTGGTTTTACTTCAGCGACTAATGCCGAACTATGCCACTTTAATATAAGCATCATTATATTGATATGCTTCTTCTTGTGGTGAGTAATTGTCTTATTTAATGGTGTTATAATCTATAGTTGAAGTCCGAATCTTGAGAAAGAACAATTGTAATCTAATTTATTTTTACGCTACAAAAGGATAAATCCTCAAAATATGATTTTGAAAGGGTAATATCGATTTTACAATACAAATTTAATCTCAATTTCATTCATTTGAAGATAAAAGGCCTCTTCTGATCCTCTGTTAGAATCTCCAAACTTATCTAATTTAATATTCTAAAATTAAATTCCATTTTAAAGTAAAATAAAAATTATTTTATTGAGAAATTCCTTATTTTATTAAGTCCAGGTAATGATGACAGTGCTATACAAACAGCTCCAACATAAATTGATGATGAATTTAATCTGAAATAGATGATCAGATCTAAGTTAAAAACCAAACTGAAAGCCACAATTGACATTTGAAGTTAAAACTATTCCAGTTACGCTTTAAGATCTGATTTTAACACTTAATGACAATAAATTAATATCCAAATTAGATCTTGTGTACTTCGAAACTGAGTATTGAGCTAACTAATTTCAACTAAAATAGAAGCCTTTAGTGTTCTCTTATTTATTCTGTAAATTAAAATGTATGCTTGGAAATATGTAAGGAAAATATGCACCGAGTAGCAAATAAAATTGTATGTAGACAGAGTTGGAAGTAGCAAGTAAAACTGCATCTATATTTATTAGGGTACTTGATAAAAATGCAAGTTTGCCGAAGAAAGTTGCAAGTGCTCTCCTGATTCCCCCAGGGGCTTGGACAGAGTTCCTCGTAAGTAAGTCTGACTTCATCCGTCTACGTAACTCATGCCTTCTTAAAGATGATGCAAAGTGTTGTACGTTCAATTTCAAGATAAAATCCGCTGTCGTACGTTTTCTGTATCACAAAATTTATCATGCAGAGGAAAAATAAAGAATGTGCATGTGTAAAACAGTATTATTTTTTCTTAAAAAATACGTAAATTTTCATGTATTATGTTACGAAATGTGCGAATATATATATATAAAGGTGTTAAAATCTTTATAAATTTCCATTAAAAGTCGTTTTCTTAAATTTGTATACTATGGAATAAATCTCAAGATACATAGAGAGGATGGAATTTTGATGTAGAAAAAAATGATCCATTATACTTTAAAATCATATGAAGAAAAGGTAGGTAATTTATTTAATGGCGATCACGAATTAGCTCATTTTTTTTCGTCGGCTTACTGATTTTTCAAATTCATTTCTACTACGAATCTGCTCGAGCCTTATATGTGAAAAATTTCAAAGGGAAATTAATAAAATTAAGTCTTTGTTATATTATAGTTTTCACTTTAATATTTTTATTCTGTGAAACTACATTTAAAATTTATTAAAGACTTTAGGTATATATTTAAATAAAAGAACAAGGATCCACTGTTTTATACAGGGGCAGCGGTGGCCTGGTGTTAAGGTTTTGGCTTAGGAATCAGAGAGTTTAAAATTCGAGACCCGATTTCACCGAAGAATTGTCTTGTACGCGGGTCATGTGCACATTAAATCCGTGTGTGTGTGTGTGGGGGGGGGGTAAATATCATCTCGCTGGTGGGGTGTGGAAGCTTGGAGAGGTGGCACTATCTCAGGTGTCTTCTTCATCATCTGATCCTCTGTTAGAAATTACGAGGTCCATCCCAAAATAGCCATAGTGTAGCTTTAAAGCGGGAAGTTAATATAACTAAACTAAGTCATTGTATTATACACAAAATTATGTGTTGATTTGATTTAGAATTACATTTAACTTACACGAAGCACATAAAGAAAATATATATGCAGTAATTTCATTTTGACAATTTTCATAAAATATTTTCTTACAAACTTAAATTCAAACTTAAAAGGACTTTAACTTTTCAGTTGCACGTGTTACCCAAGCCTTCTGGTTATAACTATGGTAATTGTGGAAACTGCTATCTTAGCAATTTTTCAGTTTCGGTTCCAGCTAAACTACCAAAATTCCCTTTTTGAATTAAAAACCGCGAATTTGCTGTTCTGTTCTCTTTTTGCTTCATATTCTGAACGACGAAGCTGCTCCGTATTTCTCACCAATGGTCATGTCTCGGGTTTACTTTAATAATATAGAAAATCGCATTGAAATTTTCCATTAAATAATCAAGTTATCAATTAACGGAGATACAGTTATTTTTTTAGTACTTTAAATTGTTTCAAGACTTTTATGAGCGCTTGTTCAAGAGAGTTTGAACGTCATTTTTTTGAATAAGCACATGCAAACGATATGTTTGCCCCTAACAGCAGCGACATATTTGAATATAAATTTCATGAAGTTTCTTTCAACAAATATGCTAGGCAATTCGAATCTACTACCATTCAATATCGCCAGACATTTTGAATCTAAATCCTCCTGCCTTTTTGTTAAACCTAGAAACGTTTTTTTTTTAATTCACTGAGGAGTAGCACGAAGGTTTTTATCCTGAAATGGACATCGACAGTTTGAAATATGGCCAACAATAGCGGACTACAGCAAAGTTACGAACTCTCTCTTTAAATTATATCACCAATTGAACAGTAGAATTTTTACTTATGAGGATTAAGTAGTCTTGAAGTCTCTTAAGTCTTGAAGACGTCCAGAACTACACCGGTAGTTTAAACAGACAATTAGATTTATTTGAACAAAGTAACTCACAGCAACATGAGACTGAGAACTTAATCAACACTGAATAGTGCTCAGCTTTTATACATACATGTTCATGAAGGATCCAATTTGAATATTTAAGAAAAATCATCTAGAATATTCCAGGATATTAAATAAACAATACATAACATTTCAATTAAAAGAATTCCAATATTTGGATTAAACATCTTGGTTGAGATTCGAATCATAGACCAACCAACCAGAAAAGAAATGCTTTACCGATTGAGCGACAACAATTGCTAGCTGTTCTGATTTGTACGGCAATATTGTTAGGCTTGACGAGTGGAATCGGCAAAATTGGAAGAAGACGCCATTTTCTGAAATTTTCAGCTGACATAAACTTTAGAAAGTTTGATTCTAGATAACAAATTTAAAATTCAAGATGGCCACATACACAAGATTGACAATATATACACTTATATGATAAAACGGTGTATTTATTGGAATAATGGTATACTTCAATCGATTTTTTAATAAAAACATCAATAATTAATATGCTTAATATTAGATTGTACAATAAAACCGGTATTTTTTTCATAAAAATATACATTTAACCATCAGAATTTCATCATGATACAATCATCCACCTTCTCTCCACTACCAAGCTGATGTCAATGTTAACTTTGAAGCACTCAATCTTGCATATATCAATTTCCTTATCTATTCTGAAAGTAGACATACTTCATTTTACACGTGGTCAATTTTCCTTTTTCACAAAAGACCTACCCATAATTCGTCCCGGACACGTGCCCCAGACTAAGATTTACTGCGTCTCTTGCATAATTCAGCTACTATTCCGCAATAAATCTTTCTATTCCTACAGCTACGGGAAACTTACGTGACGCTTCTTCTTGGCACAAAGGTCTTTCTATCTTGCAATCATCTCTTCATGACACATAGCTGTAAGTATTGCTATGACATCATTTAAAAACCTTAGCCAACGCCCACCTTTGGCATCAAGGTTGTTTCGTGCTCGGCCACTTAATAGACTGGCTACATGTAAGACAATTGAATCTTCTTCTGTAAAATGGGAAACCAACAAGTGATTACAACTCATTGATTTTTTTTTTTTCATGATAGAAAATTAAGATGTAAATTTCTGTCTGATACACGGAAATCGATTTGATTCTTTTTTGTGGAATAAAATGATAACATTTTTATGTCGTATTTGATAATATCTGAAGAAATTTGTAATTAATTCCAGATACTTAACATTACTTTCACATTCCCATTTCTCTTAGCTAAAAGCCACATTGTTTCTGTTAAATTGTTTAAGAGCTGTATTTTTTTTTTTTTTTTTTTTTTTGCCTAAGCCTGAAAACAATACTTGGAGTTTGCCGTAGAAGTTTCTTTTCGTATTATACCTATAAATAAAGGATTTTAAAATTGACGACGTTTTGCTTAATCAGCCAAACATAAGGCCTCAGAAAATTTGATTTAATTTATTCAGCATCGTAACATTTAACTTGATAGTGCACCCTGTAAAATTAGTGAATTGTTTTGGGGGAAATGAAATAAAAATGTGATACAAAGCCCTATCTTGGACCCTAACAATGAAAACACCGCAAATACAACTGATCAGCGTAATAAATGGTTAATAAATCATTCCTGCACTTACCCAATGTCCGTGCTTTTATGCATGAAAGGGGGAAAGCGTAAAATTAGTGAATTGTTTTGGGGGAAATGAAATAAAAATGTGATACAAAGCCCTATGTTGGACCCTAACAATGAAAACACCGCAAATACAACTGATCAGCGTAATAAATGGTTAATAAATCATTCGTGCACTTACCCAATGTCCGTACTTTTATGCATGAAAGGAGGGAAGCAACTCGTTTATATGACACTATTAAAAAAAATGGATAGGTAACTATGGCTAGTTAAAATAGGATTTGCAAGATATTACTATACTAGGGATTGCAATACCGGTATACCGGGATACCGAATACCGGTATTTTGATCGATTTGTACATTTTTTTAATACCGGTATTCACAAGTTTAAATACCGTTTTTTCGGCATTTATTAGAAATTTTTAAAATGGTCTCCAATTTATGTTCAGGCATCGCCAACATAGCAAAGAGTATACGTTTTTGTTTTATGTATACCTAACGGGCGAAATTAATTAACTAATTAATTGCTTAAATCTAAATTAGCGAAACATGGATTATTCCTGAAACAGGATATTGTATCCATAACGACTGATGGAGCAACAGTTATGAAAAAATTTGGAAAGTTGATTGGTGCAAATAGGCAATTGTGCTATGCTCATGGAATTCAATTAGGAGTAATAGATGTATTATACAAAAAAAAAAATAAATAAAATAAAAAATAAAGACACAGAAGAATCCAAATACTGTGGATATAGAAACTTCGGATTGCAATTTTGAAGAGAGTAAGAGTGAGAGTGATGTTGACAATGAAGATAATAACAACGTAATTGTTAAGACGATATTGCAAATGAGGATGAAATATTAACCCATCAAGAATTGCTTACTATAATTGAATATATAGAAAAAATTGTTAAGATATTTAAACGTTCCCCTATAAGAAATGACATATAATTAAAATATATACTAACTGAAAATAAAATAGAATATATGTTAATATTAGACTCTAAAACACGTTGAAACAGTTTACTCCAATCCAAAAAGCAATAATCGACTTAAACCTGTAAATTAACTTTTCAGATAGTGAATTCGACTTAATATCCAGAACTGTATCAGCTCTACTTCCAATAAAACTGACTATTGAGGCATTATGTCGGGAAGATTCTAATTTATTAACAACTAATGCAACAATAAATTTCTTGTTGCAGTCACTGAAAGAACAGCACACATCGCTATTTGAAAAATTATATATTACATTGAAAAATCGCACAGAAGAAAGGCATACCGAAATAGAAAATGCCTTGAAACACTTGTCTTTCTTTTTTAAAAATTTCTAATACCGTTATTAAAACCGGTATCCCGGTATTCAGATCTAAAAAATACCGAATACCGGTATTGAAATTTTGGTCCGATATTGCAATCCCTATACTATACCTTACGTGATGAAATCTTTTCTAATGATAAACGATATGATTTGCAAGATATTTACATATTTGATGTACGCTTTATTTGAAGTATTTATAAAAAGACTGCATCAATTCGATGTATTATGCTAAAGTTGCATATCCGCGCATTTAAAAGCATAAAAATATGAGATTTGCAGATTTTTAATGTAATAAAAAGTGCCATAATTGAAATAAAATGTACGATTGTCCATTTCAAAATATATAAGAAACAATACAATTTATATGGATTTAATGCACTTTTGAAATACCTACTAGCTGTTTAAATCGTTCTAAATTACTATTAAATAACATCCTAGGTTTTTACAAATTTGAAAGTTGCAATTACATTATAAATAGAATCTTTAATGTTCGAAGTAAAAACGGAACTTATAAGAAGTATTTTCATGAATATACAAAAACGAATATATTCTGAAGATAATTTTTAGGAAAATCATATTTAAAAATAAATAAATGCCCAAATGCCTAAAGTCATTATAAATATTATAAACATTTTTCGTAGTTCTTTCGTATTACTTTTATTATTTTACGCACACTGCCAATAATTTCCGATGCATATATGAAGGTTAAGCCATGCAGGGTAAGATATTTTATAAACTGCAGTTGCAGTTTCATAATTTTGCATAAATAATTTTAAGAAGAACAGACAGATTTATATAAAAAAGTAAATTTAAATATTTAATAAAACAAAATAATTGAAACAGTGGTTTTTATTGTAAACTTGCAATGCAACATTTTATTTAAAACTGTTATGTCTAAAATCACAATTGTAATAAGTCAAATTTTTTAATCATCTCTCAGTGAACATTTCACCATAATTTTAAAAAGGTAAAAAGATGCAAGTGATAAAAATATACTTTTTATCAGCGTACACGTAAGTACTGGTAATCTATACTTATATAAAGCTCAATGTGTGTGTGTGTGTGTGTTGACGCTCTACAGGCCAGACCGTTTGACCTACAGCAACCAAATTTGGTACATGTGTAGCTTGGAGGTCGGGAATGTGCACCTGGGGTCACTTTTTTTAAAAATTTTTAATTAGAATTTTTATTATTAATTAGAAACTCACTTTCGCTCCAAAAAAATCTTCATTTTCCTCACCGCCAAATCAGTAAGGCTTCAGTTTTTTTCCCCACGCTTATAAGGCTAGGCTTAAGATTCTTCGGCCGATTATTTCAAACGATTCTGTTTATTTTCTTAATGTTTGATACATTTAAAATTAAATATTGTTAATTAATCGATCTTTCAGATTCGTTCTGAAGTACTTTTAAATTAAAATAAAACAGAATATAGGAAATTAAAAATTTCTAATCTGGAAAGCGTTACCCAAACTGGGGTAGAAAAATTCTCGCATTTGCATTACCGAAGCTGGCGTTGAAAATTCACGCATGCGCATTGTGTTCTGAATGTTGACAACTATTATAAACGGATTATTCTTGATTTAAATTATTTTTTAGGTTAGTTGCATGCTTTTGTAATTAAATTGTATTTATGTTAGTTATATATATTTTTTGCATATGCTTATAGTTTTAAGTACATCGTTTTTTAAGTAGTTTTTTTTAACCTGTTTACAACCGATTATTTTAAACGATTCGTTTTATTTTCTTAGCGTTTGATGCATTTAAAATTAAACATTGTTAATGAATCGATCTGCTCATGATGAATCTAAGAAAATTTTGTTGACAAATTTTTGAAATATTGTATTACATAAATTAAGAAAGATATTCTTTAGTGCCCATAAAGTTTAAACGCTCAGTGACTGTTTTCAGTTATCATATTACTTTGGCAAGTGCCATAAGAAACAAAAACAACAATATTACTTTGTTTCAAATACTTTGTTTCAGTAAAAAAATATTATTATATTAATTGCAGATTAATTCTTTCCACTTTAATTTAAAGCATAAATTCTATGGGAGCTAACAGAAATTTAGATAGATACATATTACGTTGTGACTGAAGGCATTTATAGTATTATGAATGAATTATATGACTATCAAAATGTGAAGTTTTAAAATATTTTGATGATGAAGCTGTAAAGTAGGAATTGCATAAAATATTTAATTATTAAAATTTTAATGAATATTAAGATTTCCAAACCGGCTGGTCGGCAAAGGCGGCTAGTATAAAATAAAATTTTACTTTTTGGTGTATTATAATGCATAACATTTTTCACTATACTGGTAATCATTATACATTTTCATAATTTTTAAATTAATGATTAGAAATAATAAACTTTTTTTTTCCTGCATTAAAACTTTTATCATTTCTAAAAATCCCTCTGAAATGCACAACTTGTTTGAAAAATAACTCACCTCACAAAAATAAGTTTAGTGGAAGAAATGAAAGAAACAAATTATTATTTCTAACTCTCAAAGGGGATAAGACATATCACGAACGTGCCATAAAAAAGAAAAAGAAAGTGAATTACATTCCAAGTTACTGACTCAAAAATGTTTTCTCTGTATAGACATATGCGTGGTCATAATTAGACTTTCTAAAGTCACGTACAAGCAGTATATCATACATTAAGCATGAACACAACTAGAAAACTTGCAGATGCTTTTAACTAGATGCTTTGGTTAAATATTTACTAAGTCATCTGAATAGGTGAGTATAATTTTTCTAAGGATACTTAAACGAAATTAAAGCCTTCTTGTTTCTTTTCACAGAATAAAAGGTGAGATGAAGTGAAACGAAAAATATATTTTCATACTTTTCACTGAACTCTAAAGCAAATTATTTTAAAAAACACACTTTATAAACTAGTTTATCTTATAGCATCATTAATTATTTGAATAAATAGCAGAAAATATGAGTAAATAGTAAATTTTATTAACAAAACTTAAAAAAATTTGGAAATTTTCCTTCAAAGAAAAAAAAAATATTATTTCCTAACACTCTTTTATTAGATTAACTTTTATGCCAAATAAAATTTATAAAAAATATTTTATATTCGCATGTATCCATATTTTTAAAATATATCAGTATCTTTTGATTTGTTTTCTTTGTACATATAATAACAAATAATGGGAAAAATGAAATTTTTAAAAATTAAATATAATTAATAGTTGCGTATATTTTTCCAGGGACACTAAAATGAAATTAGAGCCTTGTTTATTTTTACAGAAGATGAAGTGAAACGCGGAGTATATTTTCAGACTTTTCCCTGAACTCTAAAGCAAATTATTTTTAAAATATCAAAATTTATAAACTTGTTTATCTTATAGCATTATTAATTATTTGGATAAATAGTAGAAAATATGAATATATAATAAAATTTACAAGCAAAAAATTTGGAAATTATTAGATTAACATTTATTCCAAATTAATTTATGAAAAAAAAACTTTTAGTTTGTATTCATATTTTAAAAATGCATCCGTTTTCTTTTGATTTATTTCCGTTATAAATCTAATACCAAATAATGAAAAAGAATAATAATTTCTCAATTAAAAAAGATACTAATTGAATTCCTTACTCTTAATAATCAAGTAAAAAGATTACTTAAGATTACCTAATTAAATTTCATTGTTTCCAATTTATATTTACTACTTCTCTCTAAAAAATATTACGTTCTTCTTTTCTTAATTTTTATTCATTCATTCATGCTTTTTATTTTTGGAAGTATTTTTTTACTTTATTGCTTTTTATAAATTCCGAAAACGTAAAGTAGGATTTTTATTCGATGTGCAGATTTATATCTTTTTTTACGTTAGATAATATTTGAAACAGGAGACATCGTAGTTGCTACCATCCTAGTAATTTATCAATACAAATTAATTTTCATTAATCGTTATTGTTTGTTAATCAAACATTTTTCGTTTTCCATTCTTAATAAATAAAATAATTTAAAAATTAGTAAATATGAAATATATGAATAATGCAAATTCAAAATAGGAATTATGTGAATGATGCAAAATCGAAATAGAAATTATGTGAATAATGCAAATTCAAAATAGGAATTATGTGAATGATGCAAAATCGAAATAGAAATTATGTGAATAATGCAAATTCAAAATAGAAATTATGTGAATGATGCAAAATCGAAATAGAAATTATGTGAATAATGCAAATTCAAAGTAGGAATTATGTGAATGATGCAAAATCGAAATAGAAATTATGTGAATAATGCAAAATTAAAATAGGAATTATGTGAATTAAACTAGGGGTTGTGTGATTGATGAAAAATTTATATTAGTTAAATTTTCTCGTGCTTCATTTTCATTTCTGATTAGAATAATATTTTGAGTATTGAGTCAATTAATAAAATGGAAATATCTGAACCATTTGAATCTGTGATTTCAGAAATAAGATTCTATTTTAAATTAAAAAGAAACATGATTAAAATTATGTGTCCGAATCACACGGAACGCGATTGGGCGAAGTCGAAAATTCTTTTGACCTTCAATTACAGATAATTTAATGTTTTGTTTTTGTCAAAAACTGTAACTTCATTTTCAATGGCAAAAAGTCTGATCACATTGAATGGCATTTTTTCGATATCAGTTAGCAAAGCACAGACTACAAGTTCAGCGTCAGTATAACGTTAAAAGAAGTCACATCTAACCACTTGCGAGTTTTTAATAATACATTATACAATTCCTTTTGAAATATAAATAATTAATATATTTTTAAGCATTGTTGCAATATATCTGTGTGTCAAAATGTTGCAATAATAATTCAATGGATCATTAACAAATGGCTGCAAAGTTATACTGACGGCAAGGCACACCCAATTTCCATCAACTAATTTATCAAACAGTTCTGCTGAGTTAATTTTATGAGTATACAAAATGGGTGTTTTGTGATCACATATGTACGGTACTCAGCGATGACGCAAGTCCTACAATTCTAATGAAATGGTGATGATTGGTTCCTGATATCAACGTAACAACGTAATATATATATATATATATATATATATATATATATAAGTAACCAATCTTAAGTAAGAAAAAGCTTGAAAACGAAATTAAAATGAAAACGAAACAAAAACAGTTTCGAAATCGCAACTAAAATTTATAACCTATTTAAACTAAAACCAAAAAAGAACTTCATAGTATTTAGAGAGCGCAATTGCAGCTACTTCTAAAACACAGATGAATTGATACAAAAGTATTAGAATCAAGTTAATAGAAAAAACAAAAAATCAAATAAAAATTAAACCAAAAAAATTATAAAAAATATAAATAAAGAATCCGGCCTGAAGACTTTTTCAAGGGTCACCCTCAGGCAGGGATTCAAAGAAAGGGATTTTTTCTGTGAGGAAATACAGACATTGTCTAATAATGATTCCTCGTGACCCGAAAATCCCCTGACAAAAATATTAAATTATCATGTAAATAATTAAATTTATTCTGTTAGCAGAAAACAAATATTGCGAATCATTAGATGTTGGATATTATTTAAAAACTGATACTTAAAGTAATTCTATTCAGTTTTGATTACATTTTATAGTATTTATATAAAGTAATAAGTCAAACGATGTTCTTCAAGAAGTTTTCAGAGCAAGCTTTCCATTTTTTTTTTGTATTTATGTATTTATTCTGATTAATAATATTTTCTTAGAAAACTTCTCAATGTGTAAAACCGACATTACTTTTAGTATGAACTTACTTTCTTACTAAAGAACCATCCATCGACATCCCAAAATTCAAGATACACGAAAAGATAGCAGGTAATAAAAATTTTAAGACTAACGAGAGTTTTATGATTTCGTTTTCAGACAGAGAAATTTATATTTATATTAACGAGTTTAACATTACACTGCCACGTATGTGTTTAAAGATTTCAGTATTTTTTTCCAGTAATCGATATATAAGTTGCTTATGTAGATAAAATAAATAAAATGAAATATTATGGTTCATTTCTAAGAAATTATAAAACTCGTACATTTATCGTTTAAACGTAAAATCAAAGTATTTTTAATAATTACACGTAAGATAAAATTTAATGATCATAAGCTCTCCAAATTTTAGTAGAATATATTTCATGTCATGGGGGTTACGGATGATGAAAAGATTTTTGAAAACTGAAGGGCATTAGGAAATAGCAAATGATCTTTTAAATAAACATTAATCCTTTGATTCATTTAATAATTCAATTATAAATGCGATTTCTGATTTTAACTATTTTAGAGCACGAACAATATTTTTTTGTTTGAGGTATTGCTGGGTGCATGAATCCGTACGATAATTATAATTACCACAATTAGGAAAAATGCTACAATCTGTCTTCTTTATTGAAGATAAAAATATCTCTTCTAAAAATAGATCATAAAAAGACTACTGCCTGCTTCGATGGAAAGAACAATTATTGAAAAAAAAATTTTTAAACTGTGTAGGAGTGAAATAGATATTTTATGATAAAATCAAAATATTAATTTAATTAATGAACAAGATAATTTTCCTTAGATTCTTCATTTTGCTTTTGAGACAAAATAAAAAAAAATGTAATTGTAAAAATATCTGGACTCGAGATTCTCATGAAAATTCAGGTTTTCCTCTTTAGTATTAGTTATTCAGTATTTCTACACTGAATGAGCAAAACTTTCTCAAATTTTTCCCGAAATCCAGAGATTTCATGTTTTTCTGTTCTATCTGCCCACTGAATCCCGCGTTAGCACGATATTGAAATGTGCAACGATCTGAATGAAGTAGGTTCAACTTGTGGTTTATCACCAGAATTATATCAATATTTAAACCATCTTTCTAGATAGTATGTGCATTAGTGTACCTGCATCAGAGAAACTTTAAAAATATATGAAGAGTTTATAAATCAAGTTTGATCATGAAACTAAATTTGTAAATTCATTTAAAACGTTAATGCCAATCCAGTAATAGGAAAAAAGCAGAAAACATACATGTAACTGTTATATTATTAAGCAGAACACATACTACAGGGTGTTTATAAAGTCCCGGACCCATTTTGATGTTTAATAACTCATAAAATAATAAAGATATAAACACACTTATGACATTTATTGATGGAATAACTCATATATTTTCCTCTTCAGGTTTGAATATTTTTACTTTTGTAAATATCGTCTGCGCGTGTGGTTAATTTCAGATAATTTCATTTTCCAGTCTAAATATCTGTACTTTTCTAAATATTGTCTGCTTATTAATTGCATTTTTCTCTCTTTTGTTTTTGTCAACTATTGCAATGATATGTTTACTTTTGCTGTGTTTGTTCTATGTAGTACTTTTGTATGTGATGTTTTATTCGAGCGGATATTAAGGAGAATGCATACACCACAAGAGAAAGCACAGATTTTATGGTGGTTCATAGAAATGAAATCGATAGTGCAAGCACAGAGAAATTTCAGAAGAATTTACCAAAAAGATCCTCCATCCAAAAACAGCATCGTGTGGTGGAAAAAGAATTTTCTAGAAACTGGAAGTATCTAAGATAAGAAACTTTCCAGACGTCCTTGCACAAGTGATTTTGATGTTGAGCGTGTCAGAGAGACATTTTTACACAATCCTAGAATATCTGTGAGATCAGCGGCAACAGAATTGGATATGCCAATTTCGACGGTGTACAAGGTTATTAAGAAAAAATTAAGACTGCATGCATACAAAGTTCAAATTGTTCAAGTTTTGGAACCGAACGATAGACCTAGGAGGAGGGCCTTTGCAACAGATATGCTAAGGAGGATAGAAGATGCTGCTGATTTTCTGAAGAGCATAATGTTCTCCGATGAAGCATCCTTTCATGTTTCTGGCATTGTTAAAGTGCGCAAATGGCTCTGTGGATGCCGACATGCTTGTCGCTACCTGGCGTGAAATTGACTATTGACTTGATATTCTCCGTGCGACAAAGGGGGCACACGTGGAAGTTCATTGACAAGGGTCATGAAACTTTTTGAGTCTATTTAACCATTTATGTTATTAATTTAAATCTATCTTTATTATTTTATGAGTTATTAAACATCAAAATGGGTCCAGGACTTTATAAACACCCTGTATATTGTTTAAGCATAAATTTGTTTATTTTGTTAAATTTCTTATTGTTATGTTATTCTAAAACTGTTATGATTTAAGTACAAATTGCCCGATTACAAGCTTTATGAGCAAACATACAAAATCAAATCATATTTACACTAGAGCATGAGGACATAAATACAAAAGACGGCATTTACAAGGATATTTTATCAGTAAATTAAGTAAGCCTATAGGTGTGAAAATAAAAGTAGATTAAAAGTACAGCGAAGATACATTAGAATACAATTTCACAATAACGCAACGACACAACTGAATGAATAGCAACATCAAATGAATGCAAAATCACACGCACAATGGCTAGTAGGTCATAAAAGGTCTACTGATAGGAACTGCCATCTTTATATGCCGTTATATATATATATATATATATATATATATATATATATATATATATATATATATATATGATCTTAGAAAATATAACAATGTATTGGACTGATAATTTATATTATTATTTATTTCAAAGTGATATAAATCGGACAAAGTAAAATAATATAGCTCGGAATTGGGCAAAATGAACTGATTAAAATCTTGATATTTACTACAAAATCGGACCGATTACGTCGAAATTTCTGGAGTAATTACAAACAAAGAAAAAAAAGACAATATCTACATGTTCAATAATAATGTATAACATTTATAATTATACATGATTTAATTATATACATATTCATGCATAATATTTAAATCTTTTCTAACTATTTATGGAAGTTTTCATAAGTAAAAATATAAACTTTGATCAAAAGTCTATATTAATTAATTAAAAGAATATAATATGTGCAATCAATTTAAAAATATTTAAAATGAATCGAAATGGAAATTCTTCTTCAAAATTAAAAACAGAAAGGAATGAGAGAGAGCTGAGTTTTCAATGGAATAAAGTTACTCATTGTACTGCAAAACTTCCGTAATAAATTATAATTGGCAGTTTAATTACTTATTAGTAACGTTTATTATATTATGTAACTAAGGAGCAATTAGTTAAACTTGATTTAATTAGATATATGATTATAAAATCCAAACCAAATTATGTGATTTCCTTCGTTACATGAACCAATTATTATTAAGAAATTCCCTATATTCCTTCAATAAAATTAAATTAAGTGATTAAAACAACGATTAATTTGGTTTCATAGAAAAGCCACTCCATGAGGATTAATTAATTTTTTAATGAATTATTTGGAATAAATGAATGAAAGAATCTTTAGCTGTTTTCAGAAAATACTAAAAAAGTTCTTTAATTTTGCTTTGAAATTAGTTTCATTTTAATAATGCACTCAATAAGTTTATATGATGCTTTATTATTTCAAAAAAACATTTTTGGATTTTTTTTTCTTCCAAAAATGTATGTTACCATAATGTGAGATTTCTAATTGTATAAAATGCTGTAACTGAAGCAAATGTAAAAAAAAGGAAGTTCTAGTTAGGAATTATAGTTAAAATTCGACTGCTTATCAATTTCTCGAATTTTATAATGCTATATTTTATAACCAAAGAAATTTCAACCATAAGAATTATTGATTCTCTTTGATTTATTTCTATTTTGAAACAAATATTTTCAGTAAATTTCTATTTCATTTCAGATAAAAAGTGTACTTTTTTTTTTAGGTTTTTGATGAAAACTAGCCATTTATTTAAAGACACTTTCAAATTTAGTGAAAGATAAAAAGTTGATTGAAATTTTTGTTAAAAAGACAAAGTTATCTAAAAGCAAATTATATACCATCCATTTGAACACTAATGGAAAACCACTTGCTTAACATCCAACAATTATCGTAGCATTCATTGAAGGCCCTTTATTTAATATTGACTGCTCACCTATCAAACGAATAAACCTTATTTAATATTTCACACAAAATTAAATGTACGCATTTACAATTCAATTTCATTTAACTTGACTTATTTAAGCTCATAAACATGGAGTTTTGAATCGGCATTTATCTTTGGCACTTTTACACTATCTTAATATTTAAAGATAAAACACTATTTTCATATTTTTAAAATTATCAATCAGTCAATTCATTCAATTAAATGCTGAATAAATACAACTTAATCCATCTGAAAGAGATTTCCCAAAAATTGACATTTTGCAATATTTTTATAATGAATTATCAATTAGAAGTAAAAAAGCAAAAAATTAAGTAAAACAATTCTGCGTTTCAACCTAAAAAATAAAGTAAGAAAAAATTATTTTTTAGCATATTAAAAAAAGAATATTTTGAAAAAAAAGGCAGTTTTTATTAAAATATGTTTATAAAATTATATAACTACTTTAAAAATACAGAATCCATTTTGAACGGAATTTATTACGATTTTTTTTCTGCTCCTTCGAAATTTTTAAAAAACTCTTCGCATAGATGCAAATATGTTCTATTTTTATGTTACATTGTGAAGAGACAATAAAAAAGAACACAGCCTCCCTCTTTTTTTTATCACTAGCTGTTTTGGAATTCTAGTAAAGATTCTAACCCAAACGAGATAGAAGAGGAAGCGGAAGGATTTGATCCCTCACTTCCTGTGTGCCAAACTAAAAAAACTGAATTTCTCGTGAGTAGACAATACGAAAGAATGTCTTTTCTTGTGTGCAAATTGAATTCTTCCGGATATTTATATATCAATGCAGTGTATTTCTAGAATTATGTTTATTTGGCCAAGCTCGGTATTACTTTTGATTTTATCGCTTGCATTAAGATAGATGTGAGCAAAGCATTTTTATCAATTCTTATTAAAATTTGTAGGGTTTGTGAGATTTAGAATATTTATTTCATAATACCATTTTTTAATTTTTTTTATCGTCTTTAACAACGTATTAGAATTCAGAATCAAACGAAGGATATAAATTTTAAATATATTTACATAAAAAAAGATGAATATTACTAGAAAACCAATTATGAAACTTGAAAGTTTCATGAATGAAATACATTTTAAAAAATAAAACATAATTATTATGATATATGTAGATAGATAGAAATATTGAATATTGTCTCAAATACACATATCGATAATTTTTATGTATAATTAATAGCAAATTTCCTTCGTCATTTATTTTGACCAAAGCTTGATACGTATTTACTATATAGTATAATGGCTACATACCAAAATTCATCTGCCATCTATTTTTTCCGGCACACATTCAAAAATTTTGTGTATTAGTATTATACCTAATTTCATCCATCTAGCTTGTAACTTAACAATCCGTGAAATAAACAACAGTAAAAAAATGGAAGGCCGGTGAATGTATCTATAAATAGAATATCATTGCAAGATGATTAAAACTAAAAAAAAAATAAAAATCATACTTTATATAAGGATAATACTTAAAAAAGACTCTATTTCCACACCTATACATCAAAAAATATATTAAATCAAAATAGGTAATTATATATCGAAATTCTCTATTAATGTCTGGAAATTATTGAATGAGGGAACTGATTTTAATCTTAGAAGCCTTTTCGCATTTTCTAGTATTTTTATTATAGAAAAGATTAATGAATATCATATATCTAAACCTGGCATATGGAAAGCTAAGAAAGAGTCATAAGAAAAGCTATTAAAGATAATTCCCTGAAAAAGACTTCTATGCAATAAATTAGTAATTGGAATGAAAAATAGAAGCATGAATAATAAAACAGACGTTTTGAAGCGGCGCAATATTATATAAAACCTTCAGTTATAAAATGCCAAAAATCGTTTAGCAATATAGCCACAGCTTCGGTATACCACAAAATGAGATAAGTCTCCAGAAACTTTCTATCATACTCTCAAATAACTGTCCTTGCACATTATAAACCGTATGCCATTGCGGTCAATAGTGACGAATCTCATGATTAGACTACGATCTTTAACATTTTTTGCGATCAGTTGCTGGGATGCGGTCAAGACACATGTACCAGAAAATGCTATCCCACTTGGGGACACCTAAAAAATGATGATGAGAAGTTTCCGTCATGGTGATAGGTTCTCACTACCTTGGTGGGTACAGAAAGAGGTGGAGATTGGCTACCACCCATCAATGATAGGACGTACTTCTCTAAAGCCTTCACTGTGACCAGTGATAGCCTTCAGGACTTAACCACAGTTCTCGCCAGTGTCGTTGTCGCTGTGGTCTAGTCATTCAGTTCAATCAGTGTGCCTACAGGCGAGTTGGAGTGGTCAGTTAGTACCAGAAAATGCGTGTCTTTAGATGCCGTATTTCATGTTGATTAAAGCCAAATTTGGATGCATAAATACAATCACAGTCACAAAATCTCATAGCAAATTTCAACTATCATAAAGATTTTTTTTTTCGTTTTTGTGTTATTACGTTTACATACTTATGCAATGCAAAATGACAAAAGGCCAGTACTTTGGCGTAATGGTTTCTGAATTTGATATACATATCTACATTATGAGTATCAAATTTCATGCGTCTAGCGCTTTTCGCCTTGCAATGGTCACGTTGAATTTTCTTCAAAAAGCTGTACAAATATAATTTAAATAAACTTTATTCAATGTTTGACAAATTCTACAAATTTGATGCCTACACCATATACTAAATTTCACCAACAAAGCTGAAATCCTTTTTGAATTATCATGACCGTAGATACGCAGATATAATCGCGAAATTGTTTTTTTCGGACTTGAAGAAGTCTTAAACATGGAGATTCATCAAATGCTTGCGTTTCAATTATTATTATTATTTGTCAATTTTCATGTATTATTTTATATAAGAAGAAGACAAATGGACGAATTCGGAAAATTCCTAGAATCTAACACCTTCCATTAAAGCGTATTATCGAATTTCAGAACGAATTGATTCAGAATATTTATTGTCAATAAAAGAGAATCAATGGAAAAACCATAATCCTAAGGAAATAATGATTCTCTCTTAAGAAAAATGGCGATTGCATTTTGAGAATCCTATAAATGAAAAGGCAATCGCGTGCGAAAATGAACCAACGAGAGATACCATTCATTTTTATCGCACTTTTCAAAGCGAAAAGTCTTCCTTCGATGTTATGCAGTCTGATTTATGATTGCTCCTGTGGAAATTTATGATAGTGCGTAAGCACCTATCATCATAAAGATGATTTCAGGTAAAATAACGAATTATCTTATTTTTTTTATTTCTATTATGAAATTGAGTCTTATCAATCTTCGTTATAGTTACTTTAACTATACTTTGAAAATATGGAGGTTGACTCTAAATGAATGATGGTAACTTAACGATTATGAAGGATATAAATATTATATTCACAAATGAGTGAAAGATGGGAATGCCATGTAGTGTAATAAACTAGCAGTTATAATATAAAGGGGAAGGCAAAACTTTTGAAAACACGCTAGGTGAATCTGAGCGCTGAGGATCAGAACGAACCAATTCATTTTTGAACGAAACTATATCAAACAGTTTTTCTTTCTCTTTTGTAGTATGAAAAAGTATGGCAATTGTCAAAAAAATTCTAAATTTTAAGAATCTCCACATTTTAAGCTTCCCTTATTGCGGACAACACATTTTTGGGAAAGTCCGTCCGTCTGTCGATCTGTCTGTGACAAAGATAACTATAAAACACTTTGAGATAGACCGCTCAAAACGATTTGAGTTAGAGAAATTTGGCATGCGGTCTTTATAACGAATTTTCAAATTTCTGTCAAATGTTGAACACATTCCGAAAATCTCTCTGTTTGGCTCTTCGAATATAAATACTATTAAACGAAGATAGCTATATAGATAAAATTCGGCATACAGAATTAACATAAATAGTCTAGGCATCTATCGAATTTTGAGTCTCACTTTTCGAAACAAGTAAATGCGATAGCTCAAAAATGGGATTATTTAAATACATAAAATTTGGCATAAAATTTTGTGACTAGCAATTGTAGTGCTGTGTCAAAATTGGTTTCAAATGAAGCGAAAAACACAGGTAAAACACAAATTCGGCTTTCAGATACAGTAACCATAAACTAGGGATTAATCGCCAAATAACCTTCAAAAATTAGCGATAGTTTTAGTAAAAATGCTAATTTCATACTAAAACTTTGTAACTATTGCAAACCAATGCTTTGTATTGGCATCAAAAGGGTAACATGTTTATTGCGAGAAACTTTTTCGGAGACCATTTCAGCTGGTTAATATTTAGAAATAGAATGCTTAGCTAGTAATTTAGAATTGGTTAAACAATAGTTAAATATGTAAGAAAAGCGCATATCATATCTCAAAAATATTTTTTTCATTGTAATGTATTCTTCGAATATGATATTATTTACAAATTATTTATTATAGCAAAATTTAATTCCAAATTTTTTGTTTATTCAGTATTTATCCAAACTTTTGAACATTTCGTTTAACACAATTGAGTATTAATTAAAAAAGAACATACAAAACTATTCCCTGAAGCTTCTTGTTCTATTTTATATCCATTCCTTTGATTGTGATGGAGGAGAACATCAAAGTCAAATTCTCGAATACCAAATACTATATACATAAAAATACACTAAATTATTATATAATTACTGAGATAACTAATGACATACGACATTTTGGGATGATAACTATTTCATAATGCATACACAGCAATTTAAGAGTAGACGTAGCTAACTCATACAAATGTCGTACATTAATAAATAATTTGTCAAGACTGCGGCATTTTGGTATAACACAAAAAACTCTCCGACCACTTTCGAATATAACAGCGACTCGTCATCATCGAGTGCTGTAATAAAAAAGTGATCAGTGAATATAGTAATTGTTTTAAGTACATTTATAAGCCTTTCTAAAAATATAACGAACAATTTCCTTTTATAAAAACTTTCATTCTATCTTCCTTATTGATATAAATAGCCATTATTTCCGCTGTCATGTAAAGCAACTGAACCACAAAACTATTAACTAATACATTGATGGCGCAACAAATTAATGAACAATAAAGTTCAAAAATTAATGAAATTAATAAATAGTATCTATAGATGCCTGCATATTGATAACGCATTTATGGAATTAGTAAATTTTATAACGTAAATCCAATGCAAACTTAATTGCATGCATCGCAAATTTGAAAGCGTCGTAGCCAATCTCACAGGCGGCCAAGCAGGCATTAAATCGTCGCCAGAACTGCACAGAGATATTAACTACAGCATTCACGATATAACAGTGAATGCAAATTTTGGATGCAATTTCGATTTGCTCCATCGTATTATGAATTGGCGTTTACAATTTTAAAACCTATAATATGCATCAAACAACAAACATTATAATGAGTAAAAGCCGATAAATCCTTAGATGTAGTTATTCCTACATTAAGTACTGGAAAATAACTCATATATTTTAATCATATATCTGTTAAAGGAAAGAAAAATGAAGTATATTCAGTTGAAAAATTTCCATAACATATTTTGAATTATCATATTGAAATTCATAAAATATTATTTCATTATAGATTGTCGAAGAAAGAATTAAAATTAAAATTGCTACTAAGAATTATAGAAAACGAACATCAATATAAATGTATATTTGCAGTTAGTACTTGCTGCATAGAATAAAAGCATATGGACATTTAACAGTCCAAAATCTGTGTAAGAAATAGAAGCCTCAGAAATACTTCATATGCTTTTGATGTATGAATTACTTTATTTCTTCATAAAAACTTTACCAACCTTTTTAATTATTTCCCAACATTTAATTTTCATGCATATAAATCCTACTGCTCCTGATATAAAACCAACTTCAAAAGTAAGTTCAACATACTGGTACTACGAAGCATATATATGTTATGTCCAATTTATGATTTTATGAATTTTAAATAAGAGTAAATAATTTAAGAGTGAATGTTAGCGATTTATTCTCAAAATGTGACCACTTTAGTTTTCATTATATTATATAACTTGATATTTCTGAAGAGTAAATTACCCGTTTAGCTATTTTAACCCATACATGGCATCCGTAATACATACATCCCATAAAACATGCTTCTTTAGAAACAATAAAGGGCAAATAATGCTAAATAAAATGTAAGAGAGCTAGGATAATAATAAATGTCAGAGAGAATATTTGTTGCCTGAAAATCTTTATACACATGTCATTTATATTACAGGAAAATATTTTTCAAACTACATTTTTCCAATTATTTTTTTTAAAGTTGCGTTCGATAAATATCTTTTAAGATAAAACTGACATTTAAAATTCGAAATATCTGAACTATCCTTCTGAAATTTTCATAGAATTTAAAAAATTACTAGAAGATATACTCGTCTATTTGGGTTGTAGACAATACCTCTCTAACAGAATCTGAGATAAGATTATCTCAGAAAGTTGTAGTAGTTGTGTGTATATATATATATATATATATATATATATATATATATATATATATATATATATAATGCTGAAAGAAAATAATAGAAATGACTTCCGACTATCTCATGAAACGAGAATATCATGAATTGTGATATGGAACTGCAATCAAATAATATTTTTATTGGTTGGAAATTCCCTCATCTATATTTTATCAAACCCTCTGCTTTGCGTAATAGAAGGGTTTTGTTTTATTTAATTTTGAATGTTGTTTGTCTTACTAATTTCTCAGCGTTATCTGTACGGAAGTCCATAAATATTCTCGAGTTCTGTTTGGAATTGACAAGTAAAGACTTATTTTCGTAAGCCCAAAATGCAACATATATCGTAAAACTTGCTCCCTTCAGCTAAATGGCCTTTGCTGCAATCCATATTTAAAATAAAGCTTAAAAAAAATGCGGCTAAATAAAAGTTGAAGTTTGCGATGGCATAACTAACCATTATCCATGCTTAGTTTTAATCGCACACTTAAAGGGGGGGGGAAAACCTGTTTGAATAACTAGATACCAAAACAGTTTAAAGATATCGTTAGATAATTCTTATTACTGATTCTGGTAAGACATATAAAAAGATCCTATAAAATATTTATTCTTCTTTATCTTTCATAAAAATTGAATGAGGTGCTTTAAAATAGTTTAACAGTTTTCATTATTTCTTACAGAATAAAAAATAAGATAAAACTATTTTTTTCCAAACGTTTTTAAATAGTCATAATAGTTTAGTTCTATAGTACGTTTGCTGTTTCACATCACTTACAATTTTTGTAAACAGTTCAAATCTATAATTTTTTTAACATAGAAAATCACTTCAAAAGTAATGCACAATGCTTTAAATACAAAATTATGATCTTAACAAATGAAAGCATTTTGCAGAAGTCTATAAATGTATGCTTATAAAACATAAAAATAAAGGCTTCAGCATTCCAGTTAAAAATATGATCTATGTGGAAAAACCTTCAAATGGTGGTAATGCCATAAAAGGTTTCAAGAAAACTAAAACCCTTTCATCAAAATGTAAGTATAAGAATTCTCAGTAAATTTGTAAAATGTTTATAACATGAGAACCAAAACATATCGAAAAACATCCTTTAAAGACGATTGTTGGTAATATGTATGTCTGTTGATGAGAGATTGAGATAAGAAAAAACACCAGTTTTGTCGATTTTTCACATTTTTAGCATCCATTCTATCCTTAAAGGAAAAAGAACACGTATTTACAGTGCACAAAATGCTTTTAATAAAAATCTATCTTCATGAAAAACTAGAAATATATATAATGCCTGAAATTTCATTCAGTAAAATATTAAGATAACATGTCGTTAGATAAACATAAAAGTAAAATAATTAGTTAAAAATGAATTATTGTTCCTTTTATAACAATTTTGAACATTCATTATAAGCATCCATTTGGGTCGAATTACCAAGTAGGCATTTGGGCTAGAAGTTCCCCAAACTCATAATTTATTTTTGCAAAAATTTCAGGATAATCTTATTTCTTTACATGCGAATACATTGAAATTAAAATAAAGGGTTTTTTTTTTCGGAACATTATACTCAAGATATTTTCTCGTATTCCAATTTGCTTGCGTATCATGGAGGTCCCTTGTTTTCATTTACTGTAATTGAATGAAAAAAAATTACAAACAATGAACACCTTGCCAACTTTATATGTAAATATTTAGAATGTGCTAAAAAATTCGTAATTATTTTTAAAAATGAGCTCGTTTAAAATTATATTTAAAATTAAATTTTTATACTGGGTATATAGATTCCTACAAATTCTTAAAAATATTCCGCTATGAAATATACTATTATTTCTTCTTATTATAATATCTGGAATGTAAATGCTTTTCATTTAAATATTAAATTAAAATCAATAATACATATTTGTTTTTGTATGTTCAAAGGGGGGGGGGGGAGGAATGAAACCCGAAATGTGTATTGCTTAAAAGAGCTTACAAAGCTTAATCGCCCTGTTATTCATTTATAATGCTTAATAAATAAAATTAGAAATAATAAGCACAGAATTTGAACTTAATTATATATTAAAAAAACTAGCAAAAAGTTAATAAAAATAGGAGCGAGAAATATATATTACATTAGGCTATCAAAATCATAAAAAATAATAATTTTGTTCCTTTTATTTCAGCAAAATCCTTTAGTATGCTGTTTTTGAAAGAATATCCTTATCTATTCAAATTGTTGCAAATGCGTTTCATGCATTTATTTCAGGTCTTATTTTGAAGTTTCTGAACTGCAAGAATCCTTTTTACAAATGTGTTTAAATTCAATCAACCAGGCATTTAATTCCTTCTTCTTTAATAAGAAGAGAATAAGAGAGTTGCTTTTGTTAAAGCAAATATTTTTATATAATCCACTGGGAAATCCATTACAAAAAGTTTCTTTAATATTTTTTTTAATTAAAGTTTAAATTTGTAAATATATTTATTATGAGTCTAGATTTTAAGTATTATGTGCATGAAAAGTGAAAAATAATTGTAACTGCATTCCACAACGCATCTGGATTTTTTTAAAAAGCATTTACGAATAAATTTGAATGACATTTTTTGAATCGTATATGCTTTATGAAATAATATACATACTTCCGATATTTCTTTTTTTTTAATTTTGAAAGAAATTAATAAAAATCTAAAATTATTAGTGTTGGAAGCTTATTTTATATCGTTTTTTTCTGTATGCAAAAGTAGAAAAATAGTATTTTAATAAGGCGCCTAGTATTTTGAAAATATATATAATCTGGTGAAAAGTACAACCAATCTTCTGTAATGATCTAATAAATAAAACAAAGTATCCTTGTAAAATATAATATAATGCAATCGAATCATTTTAAATAGTTTTCCGGGTGCTTTTATTAAGATATTCACATCAGGAAATAAAATATGAAACGTTTCCTCATGCAACCTTTTTTTGTTGTGAATATATACATATGATTGTTTTAATAACTCAAATTGATTTTAGTTATCACAATACTTTTTGCATTAATGGTAAGATATATTATCAGTTAAAATTATGTTGGATGATTGTACGTATAAATGAATAATACTTATTTTAATAATATCCCTTGAGAATTGACATATGTAATATAACTTGAAATAATGCCAAAATATAAAATTCATTTCAGAAGCAGTTTGCTTATTTTAAAAGGAAGATTTAAAATAAAAATGATTGTGTCCAATTTCATAAAACTGAAATTAAATTAATACAAAGTATTCAATGAGAAAAATTCTAATTTAACCTTTTTTTGAAAAAGTTACAATTCTTATGTAATTTTAAAAAAAATGGAAAAGAAATTCCGTGCTATCCAATATCTGAATATCCAATAAAGAAATCCAATGTTGTCATTATTTCGAGTTGCCGAAAATAGATAAAATATATCGTTGTTTATTGGTGCAGCAGGCCATCAGGCTGTTGTAATTACAGTTAGAGGAAACATATCGCCTCTTCTTAATCTTATTTTTCTTCATTAAAAATCGAATCAAGCATAATCCTACTACTGATAATATGATATATTTTAACTCACAATACAGCAGCTTTAATGATTGTCTTTAATAACATAAAGCTTAGAAACGCAGCATTGTGTTTATACTTGTTACTTCAATGTTCAACCATTTTTGCAAATTTTTCAACTTTATTATTCTTTGCCTCTTAATAATAAAAGAAATTTAGAAAAATACCATAAAATATGAAAGTTTAACATTGTTTTGTGGAGACGGTGCACTTAATTACTTTCCTTTAATAAAATAATATATAATTATATTTACAATTCGCTAATTGTCATTAAATATTTCATATTCAATAAACGCTGCTGAATGGAAACTCTTCATATAACTGAAAACTTTTACAACTTCCCTATATCGGAATCGTACACTCTACTAGACGCGAGCAGTTACAGTTAAAGTCAAACCCAAAAATCTCACCTGTTGCAAGCAGCCAGAGCACTGAAGATGCAATAGTACCAACTACAATCCCCATGTCAACATAAACACAAAGTTTCTCCTCTAAAAACTCGCCAAGTCCACCACCAACAAAAACTGAGAGCGAAAAAAATCAGCAAAACACTTTTTATAACAACGGCGGTAACCAAATAACTACTTCTTTACAATTTGCTGACACTTCTCTATCATCTTGGTGAGCTGGCAACTCATTTAGTTCCTGCGAAGCGCTTTTTGGGAAAAAGTTTTGAGTCAACCACCGAACTGTTAGAAGTGTGGTCGGAAGGACTGTAGGTTCCCGCGTTATATGCGAAGATGTGCGTTGGAACATTGATCTCTAGAGGGGTGGACGAGCAGCGCCCTCTGTGGCAGTAATGACAGAGCACCGAGTTCATGCATGACAAGTAAAGATGTTGGGGCGGCTGGAAGGTGATCCGAGCATTGCTACCAGTTGCGCATCTTTCTTTCGCTGTCTGTCTCTGCGAGGCCTCGTTAGGAATAAATGGGGGTGCACAAGCGATAGAAAAGTGTAGGCATTTGTTATACATTTTGTTTGCTACTTTGTTCCAAGTAGGAAATTTTGTTTCTTGCGACTCATTAACCAGTTAACTGTTTTTGACGAGTACACTCGTCGTGGAAAAAGTACTGCATGAAGAACACTATTACGAGTTTATTCGTCAGGGATAATAAGTAGTGATATCTCTAAATGTTTGCGACACATTTTCCGAAGAAGTAAAAACAGCTAACTGGTTAATAACATAAGTTGACCAAAACAGTATTTTCAAGGAAGTAACAAGCATATTCAGCAACATTATTAATGAAACAAAATCCTTTTATGATTATCTACTGAATTCTTTTATAATGCTCTGTTACTATAGATAATAGTGTGAAATGTTTTCGATTGGTTTTTATTTTCTCGTATATGATGTGTAGAAAAAGGATTGTAATTGTTGAAAAATTCGATGAGAACAACATTTGCCTAAGTTTTAAAAATACATTTTTGGCATACATAAACACGATATCAGAAGTGGTTTGAGCTAGGAGGATGAAATTTATAATATGTATTTTAAACAAAACTTGCAGATTTCCATCAAAATTTGAACGGAATCCATTTATAGGAAGTCTGTCTCTCTGTCTATTCGAAAACAAATGAATTCATTAAATATATAACTCAAAATCCTAGATAGATTATATTTTGCACACAGATATAGATTCTTATAAGATTTTTAACGAAAGTTGTAAACCTTCCTTCGGTTTCGGCTTTAGCATGGATTAAAATGAAATAATTCATTAAAGGAATGATTGAAATAAACGAAATCTGATATATGGTCTGAAAAAAAGCGCCCGAAATATATACTCTTACGATAGATTTAGTAAAAATGCAAGATTCACGCTAAAGATCTATATTTTATAACTATCATTCTTTGATGCCAAGCAAAGCAATAGCGGTCTCACCCAAGATGCACAGTTTTATGCGGAGAGACTAGGGATGAGACTTTTATTTAAGAGTGCGAGAAAGTTTCGGAAAAACTTTCCCTTTGGTTTATGAGGCATGAAACACAGATTAATCCATGAATCTTTTAAAAATTCATATCAAAGAAATTGATAACTTATTCTGCTAATTGATAACTTCCATTTTTCATCTTACATTGTAAATATATAATTGTGCATAAATTATTTTGATGCATATTTATTACAATAAGGACTTTTAACATTCAGGAAGTTCATTACTCTTTCATCATTGGAATTCAAAAGTGAAAAGAGATGAAAGTTCAAAAATTATAAATGGTATCCTTTATTACGCTTTTTAAAAATTTGATAAAGCTATTTATTTCGCTCATCAGTAATAAAGGCGCCATTCTGTCTAATGTGGAGTTTATGCAATAAAATCTAAAATTTCCTCATATTTTTCATAATTTAGAAAAAATAGGTATATTTATTTCAAAAGTATTTCATTTCGATTAATACTACTAATTCGATTATACTTTCGATTAATAATAGTTCGGTATTCGATTCTTTAGTGACATTTTTATATTTATAAACCGAATTAATAATCCTAAGGTTTCATGATTTGAAATTTTGAATTTTCTCAAAATATTGTGATTAAATTTTTCTGGTTTTCAAATTTTTCTCTCTCTTTACTTCAAATAAAAGAAAATGGAAAACAGTAACTGATTAATTATGTTATAAAAAATAGCAAATATTAGGAAAGATTATGAAAAAGGTTAAAGAGAAACTAGAAAAAGATTAAAGAAATTCCCATCCGCTCTAATGTTCCGATCTTAACTTTCCATAAAATAATTATTGCAGTTGCATAAAATGCAACTACTTTTCAATGAATTTAGTTATACAGAAATGTCTTCTTTTAAGAACTTCTGCATAGTTTACACGAAAATTTATATTTTACAGCTACTTTCTCATAATCGTGTATAATTTACGAGAGTGCATCGCATTTTGAAGAGTAATGGTCGTCTTTCGATTTTATTTAACCACCTAAATTTCTGTTCTGTGGCTATACTTCACTTTTATAACTCTATCTATTTCATTTTAAACTGATGTCGGTTTACTTAGGGCTTCCATAGGTATGCCATAGATCTTTTTCTAGTACATAATTTTTGGTTCCCATCATCTATTTTTAAATGCTTGAGGGTAAAAACTTATTGCGTGGAATTTAGTTTACTTTAAATAAATTTTATATATTCATTTATTTGGTAGAAATATTTTAACGAAGTGTCATCGTGTAAATATTATGTATTTGCTACACTTTGATAAATTAAGCTTTAAAATCTTCGTTTTACGTCTTTATATATATTTCGAATTCCCAATTCATATCTGAGGCATTGAAGTTTTTTGTTTTTTCGTATTTTTATACTAATGATAGAAAAATATCCGCTTCTTTTCTCTGTGTAAATAGTAATAAAATAAGCAATAAATTTAAAGTAATATGTTCGATATAAATTTATAATTTATTTATAATTTATCTGCAATACGTTTAAGAAATAGAACTTTCATCGAATTAATACTTTGATAATCGAAATGATAATATTGTTTGTGTATTTCATAAAAGTTTATTAATCTAACAGACCTTTCACCTTAACTTTTTTTCATATTTCTTACATAAAAAAAGGAAATAATTATGTTGATTATTTATTTGTATAAAAAAGAGCCAAAATCTATTATTATTAAATCAAAAGTAAAAAATTGCAACAGTTTTATTTTTATAAATAGAAATACTATTTAATAGGAAACAAGTCTAATTAATTTTAATTGATTTATTTGAATTATTAGCTAGAAATGAAATTTAATTTCAGTGGTGTTTTTTGAAAATATTTTCTCTGCACGTCAATATTACATAATACAGTTATATACTAATTATACAATAATTATATACTACTAGTTATATAAAAATTTAAATGTAATTATAAGAAATCATAATAGTTATTTTCATTTTCTTTCTATTCATTTTGTTTTTTTTTAGTTTATAATGTAAATTAAATTGTAGTTTATAATTCATTATTTTCTAATCATCTTTTTATCATTGCTTTTATAAAGTTCCAAGAAATATTTTCATGTAGTTTTTAATTAGGTGCACATGAATTTTCTTTCAACTTCATGCCATTGAATATATTATGAAACCAATTTGAATAATATTATCTCTTATCTTAAATTATTTCTTCTTATCTTGAATGATTATTTTCTTTATTATTTCGAAAAATTCTACATATTTTATCTTTTATTTTTGTCATTTTACCATTGAATAGAAATATTCAGACCACAAAAAGTCATTACGAAATGCATCATCTGGCTTTACATTTTATAAAATCCACATTATTTTCATTTCCATGAATAAAGCTTGTTGTCATTAGTAAATAACTATTTTTTCTTTGTGAAAAATGTTTATTTTAAGATATTCATTTTTATTTATGTTTAGTATGGTCTGTTTCATAATCTCTGGAGAATAGTTTTTCTTGAAGTGAAAGTGAAACGCAGTCGTTCTCTGGTTTAAAAAAGTGATGCAATTCGTCGCATTTTTAAAGGAATTACTTCAAAACTACTTTCTTTCTGTTCGTTTTCTTTATGAATATGAATAAATATTTAACATCCTATTTTTATGTCTGGAAAATTACCAAGACCAAGGAATAAAAACTTTTTTAGAAAACATACTTCAAAGTTAAATTTACAGATCAAACGATGAGATTCAATTTTTTTTTCGCTCAATAAATTAAATATAAATTTGGGGACATGTATGAATAATAATTTTAAAAAAACTCCCCATATTTTAATGAAAGATTTGAACTGTTTCATGCAATTTCCATCATGGCTTTATGTTATTTCTTTGTTTTATATCAAGGTTTGATAAGGTTTAATCTATACTGGTTGATAATCTTAAATCTACAAAATCTAATAAGAATAAAAATATAAAAATAAAGGTTAAACAAATATTTGAAATCATTTTTGATAAAATAAAGGCATATTCTAAACATTATATATTGACAGAATATCAGCACTAGTTGATTGCTTGCATAATTTATTAGAAAAGTGTCTTTTTATCTGTTTTTTGGGAAAATAGCTAATCCTGAGAATTCATTGTAGAGTTTGTATCTTATTAAACATATGAAGTATGATAAAATATCTAGGTAATGAAATGGTAATACTATAGTTATTTTTTTTTTCATCACATATAAAAGGCAGAAATGAAATTGAAATTGTGAATAAATAATACATATATAAATTCTCAGGCAACAAAACAGTATCATAGAAATGAAAACTCCCTTACTTTGTATTCGGAGCTCAATTAATTGTGTAATTAGAGCCTCAATTATTTAATTAGTAATAGAAGAAATCAAAATTTCAAAGAAAAATAATTTGTAAATAATTTTCCAGGCTGCAGAACAGTTTCATAGAATGAAAAGCATCAAGCTTTGTATTCAGTTAATTATGTAATTAGAACGGCAGTTATTTAAATAGTAGTAGAAGATATCAAAATTGTAAATAAGCAATTCCTAAATAAATTCTCAGGCTGCAAAATAGTTTCATAAAAATAAAAAAAGTCTCGAACTTTGTATTCAGAGCTCAACTAATTATGTAATTGAAAATTCAGTTATTCAGTTAGTAGTAGAAGAAATCAAAACTGTAAATAAATAATTAATAAATACATTCTCTTATATAAAAACAGTATCATAAAAATGAAAAGCCTCAAGCTTTGTATTCAGAGCTTAACTAATTATTTAATTAGCACAACTGTATAAATATCCACTAGAATTTGAATGGCCAATAACCTGCTTCAAAAATGTAGGCTCTATTATCGCCTGCAAAGTAACCGTATAAAGAAGCTTATCTTTCCTTATCAGAAAATATGGCTTATCATGTAACGTGAAAGGAATAATCCGTTTATAAGATGAAACAGCATCTTGGTACTCAAGATGACCTACTTGACTCCTATCGGACTAAGAAATTTAAAAAGTAGATGAGAAAAATTTAATATTCAGTGTCAGTTTCAGAATCGATTACAATTGTACAATCATATGGCTAAAAATCATCTTTGCTTCAATCGTCATAAATATGAATGGCCAACCACACCACATCACACATACACGCCTTTTGTAAAACCTGCAGAAAGAACCGTTTTACTGAGCTTATCATTCATTATCAGGTAATATAGCATGGCATGCCACTTGGAAGGACAGAGCCCGTTTATTTACAAGGCTAATTAGCATTTTAGTTCTTAAGACAATTTCCTCGCCTATCTTCTCTCTGAAATTTTCAAAGATTAGGTGAGAAATTTTAACATCCAGTGTTTCAGTCACTGTCTATTTCAGAATCGATTAAGTTTGTTCATCCTTATTACTCAAAAACCACTTTCCTTGCAAAAGATGTATGTAAATTTTTAAGCATGTATCCATCATCCACGGCTGAAGTGTTTTCTAGCCATATTTTTGACATCCAATGTCTTGATGGCGCAATCTCAGTTTGCTAACAAACTAGTTTTTATTCAGTATAGTTGAGCATTATTGACAATCTGTTTCGAATGCAATTTTAGATAGATGTCTTCATTTTGTAATGATGTTAGATGATCAAGATGACCTTTGGGCCTGCTATCTGTATTGTATTAATCGTAGTTTCAGTTTTTTGTCTGAAAATCCGCAACAACAGCTGGAAAAATATATTTGATTCCCAACGAATTTTGCATGATATAACCAACTCGTACAAACTTGACCATTCATAAAATCATGTCTCAAAATCTCATCCTCCTAGTTCCAAATCTTAAATTCTAAGATCAAACGGATCCGCATACAAATAGATTTAACTTGCCATTTGTATCATTTTTTTTAATTGAGGATATTTTAATGAACGATAGTTTGTTTCCCAGGTTCTGAAGATATTATATATATCTTCAGAAAGTAAGGAAAAATTATTTTGAAATGAGCTAAAATATTGCTTGCAGAACTTGTCAGTTTTTTTTTTTTTAATTAAGTAATAGATTTCTTTTTATTAAGTAATTGATATCGTTGAAAATAATGCAGCTAAAACATTTAAATATAAAATTACATAAAATACATACTAAATCATATCTTCTTCTCGAAACAATTATAGAAGATTAAAGTATTGTGATTGTCCCAAAAATTCAATCTCGTGATTTTGATAAATTTTATATTTCAGACTGTTCTGACTTCAAAATCTAATTTTTAAAAATTATATTTAGTGTCTCTGTATGTCTGAAAAAAGGATAATTCAAAGCACCATTTCGCTAATGTTACATTTCGCATTTAGTCTTAATATGAAACCTGTAGATTGTTAACAAAGTTTGGACAAAGTCTGTCTACTGATATTCATGTAAACACGATAACTGGGAAACACTAAGAATTTTGAGAATGAAATATGGTGCATTAGAAATATATTAGCATTATCATTAGAGCTATATTAGTATTATCATTAGAGCTATATTAGTCTTATCATTAGAGCTATATTAGTATTATCATTAGAGCTATATTAGTATTATCATTAGAGCTATATTAGTATTATCATTAGAACTATATTAGTATTATCATTAGAGCTATATTAGTATTATCAATAGAGCTATATTAGTATTATCATTAGAGCTATATTAGTATTATCATTAGAGCTATATTAGTATTATCATTAGAGCTATATTAGTATTATCATTAGAACTATATTAGTATTATCATTAGAGCTATATTAGTATTATCATTAGAACTATATTAGTATTATCATTAGAGCTATATTAGTATTATCATTAGAGCTATATTAGTATTATCATTAGAAATATATTAGCATTATCATTAGAGCTATATTAGTATTATCATTAGAGCTATATTAGTATTATCATTAGAGCTATATTAGTATTATCATTAGAGCTATATTAGTATTATCATTAGAGCTATATTAGTATTATCATTAGAACTATATTAGTATTATCATTAGAGCTATATTAGTATTATCAATAGAGCTATATTAGTATTATCATTAGAGCTATATTAGTATTATCATTAGAGCTATATTAGTAATATCATTAGAGCTATAGATGGATTAAATTTGGATCCAAATCTTCCAAATGGGCACACTTGTAGTTCCATAAATGCTACGTGTAAATAAACGCTATAATTCAGAAATTAGTTAGAATCAGAGAAAATTTTAGATCTGTGTCAAATTTTGGATTCAATCGCCTGAAAAGATGTCTAAAATGGGATTTCCCGTTTATTCATTATTTTACCAGCAATAAAGTCGCCATACTGTGTCACTACATATGGAAGTTGAGAAACGAAATCACTCATGCTTACGAGGGGAAATAGTCCTGCGAATTTATTAATCTTATATCTTTTAATATATTTTTATAAGACAGCTAATCTGTAGACATGAAAATATCTATAACTAATTGATGGCATAAAATGAAATTAAAAACAAATTTATAATGATAGAAGCATAGAGAGAAACAATTGAAATAAAATAAACATAATTTCAGCATTATTTAATTATATATTTTACTATAAAATTGTAAATTTACATAACAGTAATGATCATTAAAGCTGGATATTTCATGTTTATCCAGATACAAACATAAATGTCAAGTATATTAGATAAAAAAATTACAGTGATGCGCATGATCTACATTCACGCCAAGCTAAACCTGAAACGTGAGAATGTTTATTTTTAATTCCGTTACTACATGAAATGCTTAATGAAATATTTTGATACTGACGTACAAAAAAAATCGCATTTAAAAAAAATGACGACTTTCTAAAACATCTGTTTATGAGTTTATGTTTAATAATTTTTCAAAAGAAATATGAGGCTGAAAATAACGTCATCAACGTTGATGAAGAAAAAATAAACAAAAAATAATGTTTTAAAATGAGCTCAAAACCATCTAAATCGGTTTATTTTTTGCCATTTTCATTTTTTCAAAAAGATCTCCATTCATCAAGACGCTCCGCTCTTTTAAACATCGCGTTAAGCTACAATTACCAGCTTCATTACATGTTAATCGTTTATGTTTTACTTAGAGTGTGTTCTTTATTTAAATTGCGTGCACCAGAAATGAGTTGTGTCGGCTGCACTTAGATAACCGTCAAGATTAATAGTGTCATGCATCATTTTCGCGCACTTTTAAATTTAGGAGTGTCTGAATTGTGAAGATTTTAAGATTTTTGTATTACTTTTTTGTTCTGCAAACAGATTTTGGAATGTAAAGAATGCCCATAAAGGAACATGAGATGTATGGAATTTGATGGACAGAAAAATATGTCAAATGTAACCAAGATTGGTATGCATACCATTCTAGCCATGGAATTCCAATTCATGTAAATAATTGACAATAATTGAAAGCGGGAATGTCCTCTAACTTTCTTTGATACTTAGATACATCTAACTTAACATTCTTCTCTTTATTCTCTGAAACATACAGTATCTGTGGGGTAGTACATACAGTATGGGTGGGGAAGAGTTGAAAGGCAGACAGCAAGTTCTAAGTTAACGGGTGTTCGCAGACGTGAATGCCTTCTTTCCACTTCGGTATATCATGTTCATCTACTTGATAAATTCCTTTCAGAATTCAGCATATGTCAACATTTTCTTGACAAAGCTCTATACCATATCTCGCCCAGAATTCCGCAGTTGTCAACAACTTTCATGAAAAATCTTTACACCATATCTCACCCAGAATTCCGCACATGTCAACAATTTTCATGACAAATGTTTATATTATATTCCATTCAGAATTCAGCACATGTCAACAATTTTCATGACAAATCTTTATATCCTACGTCATCCTGAATTAACTACATGTCAACGATTTAATGACAAATATTTATACTATATTTTATTCAAAAGTCAGTTAACTGGATACACAACAAATATTTATATCATATTCCATCCAGAATTCAGCACATTTCGACAATTTTCATGACAAATCTTTATATCCTACGTCATCCAGAATTAACTACATGTCAACGATTTAATGACAAATATTTATACTATATTTTATTCAAAAGTCAGTTAACTGGATACACAACAAATATTTATATCATATTCCATCCAGAATTCAGCACATGTCAACAATTTTCATGACAAATCTTTATTATCTACGTCATCCAGAATTAACTACATGTCAACGATTTAATGACAAATATTTATACTATATTTTATTCAAAATTTAGTTAACTGGATACACAACAAATATTTATATCATATTCCATCCAGAATTCAGCACATTTCGACAATTTTCATGACAAGAATTCAAAGTAAATTTTCCTCCAAAAAGAATCTTTGTGTTTTTGAGTTCACAAGTAAAAGGATGCTCCATTTTAGCAAAATTCTCCTAAACTTGTATAGAAATGTACAACTTTTGTGTCAGGATTATTTACCGAATTTCATATCCTTAGCTCAATGCGTTTTATAATTACCATGTTCACAGACAGAAAGACAAAATTCCTAAAATGTGTTTTCGCTCTCTGCGAAATCTGACTCTTCAAAATTCATTTAAAGATGTCGAGGTCGTCTCTGAAGAAATCCTTTAATAAAATTTGATGATGATTGCAATACTCTCTCTTTCTATACTTCGTGCACACTATAAAGTAAAATTTAGATACAAAGAGCAAATCAACTGGCGGAAAAAAAACTCAAGAAATCAAAATGTTCAATACAATTTTTATTTTTGCATCATTAATACTTCTTGCCTCATGAATTTACATTGCTTACACTAAGAATAGTGAAATATGCATGGGAAATTGCAGTTTGAGTTTCAATTATTCTCATTGTGTATACAGTTATGTTTTCAACAAATTGTACAAATATTTAATCGTTCTACAGAGGAACGGATAATTAGCTTTACGCTTATTGCAGATCAACACTACCTTGCCTTCATCTCATTTCTTGCGATTCTTTTTTTTAACTGAATCTGCAATTCATTTATGTAAGTAATGTTGGCAATCCATCCTCTTTAAAAGAATGTACGAAGCTACAAATCAACGTCTTACTGCAATGAAAGTGGATCAATATGCAATTCAACGAACACTCATTTTCCCATCTTGAAATTAAATTTCTGAAACTTTATACGAAGGGTAATATAATTTTCTTGCTTAATTGATGTCTATATCATTTTACATTTGAGGATAAAATGTAGAATATTTTCACACAAATCAAAATTTTATGGCTTTTAGCGAAATGGAATCATTTGTGTCAATCATGTAAAGTTACATTCAGGTAAATAACACTTTTCGAACTAAGCTCCAAATGCCGGACGCTTTCTTGCAGTTACGATATATCTCCTAGTGTAAATAAAAAAATTTCGAAATTATTTGGCATCTTTAAAATATTTATAATGAAATATTTCTAATTCTCGAAGAAAAGAAAATATTGCATTGCGACATAAGTGTTCATTTATTAGTGGCAAATAATGCTTCGTATCGATTGATTGAAGATGAAAAAGAAAAGTGTGGAATTATCATTTCTTGTTGGTCAAATTTAATGTCTTAGTGAAGTATAATTATTTATAAGTACTCATTAAATTTAATTAATTTAGCTTGAATCAATTTCCATCTAAAATAAATCGTCGTAAAAGGAAAATTTAATTTATTAAAGTTGCATTAAAATTTCGTTATAAAGAGGGATATATTGTGGCAGACTTGCTAATTTTAGTCTTTTCCTTCTCTCCAATTTTACTCCCTATGCTAAAATACGCGGGGATGTTTCTCATTAGACGTCAAATTTGATGTTTACCAGGCTTGAAACGTAACAGATCTTAGCTGATATTCTTGATCCAAAGTAAAAGACTTATCAGTGCACCATCTTTACTCTAATAAAACACACATACACTAAATAAAAAAAAAAAAAAAAAAAAATGTTCGCAAATTTTTTTTTGTTGGTTGTAAAAACATAATATAGCATTTGTAAATTAAAATTATTTCATTAAAAATCAAATAAACGTCTGATGTATTTATTATTATAGTAAAATGAATATATATATTTATGTAAAGTAGGTATTATGTATTTTAAAAGAGCTTTAAGACTGAATTCCAGAAAATACTTTTCAATATTGCAAGAATATGTCGCTATATGAAACAAATTCAATTTCATTGCAAGAATGGAATGCATTGTTAAAAATCATGCAAAAGTTTTTAAAAATCGCACAATCCTCGAAACATTGCTTAGAAATTAAATTGACTTTATCAAAAATGACTTTTCTGTATTTAAAATGAATTTGAGTTACATTATTTCAGAATTTACGGCTAAAAAAATCGAAAGATTTTTTAAAATTATTAATTAATTAAAATCCCGAAAGTCTTCCTTAAAGTTGTTAATTTAACCCTTTTTGATTATATCTGTTCAGAATATGGTGAATGTAGATATACTGATCTGTCCATCAGAGGGATTGCACAAACACGCACGTACACATTCAAGCACTTCCTTTTACAAATATAAATGTAGATCTAATTTATTTTGCTCCCCGACAGGCAACTAAAATTTTTCTGAATTCTTTTTGATAATTCGTTACATTAAAAAGGAAAACGTAAGAAAAAGAGAATGCGAGAAAGAAATGAAATGAAATGAATGAGACTGTTAGTTCAGAGCTCCATAGCATTAATATTCTATATCTAGAAAATAAAACTTAAATATTTAAGCGAATATTAAATATTTACTAACTTTGAAAAATATCATCATTAATTATGACACTTCATTGAATCAGCAATCACTTTTTTAATCCGTAAAAATTCATTTTGTGTAAATAAGGAGATTTAAACCTTTCTATTTCTAAACAAGATCTAATTGATTACTTATAATTAAACATTTTTACTCCAAATTTTGAGTAATTCTAACATTTTTCAACCCTCAACAGCGATAAAGAAATTTTTAAATTTCATATATAGAAAAGGAACGTCAAATCCCATTAAGATTATTTGGAAATGTTTTAGCATCAGCTTATCCATTTATTTTAAGTAATGGTAAACGGTTCTTTAAAAAGTAAAATCTGCGATCTCAAATGGAATCTTTCTGTAAGATAAATAAGTACTCAGGCATTATTACTCTTTTTACTGCATTTTTAATACTTATCATTTAGGCAGTTGAATTTTTAAATATTTCTTTCGTCTGTCACAAAATGCTGAACTTTTCAAACAGTGAGAATTTCAAAATGATTTTAAAAGCTTCTTTATCTTGTTTGAATAAGATTAAAAATTTGAATGAATATTCCAATAAAAAACATTTTTGTAAGTGCTAAACACCTCCAGGTAAAATATAAATAAGATTTTACAGTCTTCGAGATAAAATGTATAGTGCTTAGGAGAGTTTGTTTGAATGATTTATAAGCATTAATCTGGAAGAAAAATCGATTAAAAAGATGGCACTAAAATCATTTTCACGGAAGTACTCGATTTAAAGCTAATTATATCAACTTAATATGTTTTAAACAAATTTCTTCAACAGAAATTATAATATTACATTAATTCAACGTAATGAATGAAATACAAAAATGTCAGAAATCACAGATTCAGTTAAATGAGAGAAAAATCTTGGCAGTCATAGAAAAATCTTCAGAGTTCAAATCTATGCCGTTTTTCCACAAATTATCCATCAAAAATCCCGATTCGTGTGAGAAATAATTTATTTTATAATACGGATTGGTGATGAGGAAAGAATCCATCAAGTGAATGAGTTTTGCATTAAAGAGCAGAAGCAGGATCAGTTCCTCTTGAAATTCATTCGAGAAAACTATTTTCTTACATACACGTTTTTATATTAATTTATTTTATAGCGCAGATTTGGATAAGAAAAGAATCTATTAAGTGAAAGACTTGTAGTAAAGATCTGAAGCGGGATCAGTCCCTCTTGAAATTTGTTGGAGAAAACTAGTTTCTTACAAACATTTGGATATTGATTTAATTTTCTGGTCTCTGATATTTTAAGAATAATAGAAGAATAATAGAGCTTAAATATTTTACTTTATCCGTTTTCCTATCTGCCGGCAATTATGTAGTAAGTTACTGCGATATGACAGCTTTAAAGAAGAAAGTTAAAAATAAACCTGAAACTCATATTACAATCATCACAATAGATTCCCAATTTAGTGTTGAAAATAGTTCCTGAAACTATGAATCAATTACAGCTCGTTACTATTAATAAGCAATAATTAATTTTGGTGAATCACAGAAATATAATTTTGATATAATGGATTATAAAACCGAACCCCAAATTGAATGTTATTGCAGAGTTTATTATCTGTAGTATAAGTAAATAGCAGCCAAGGAAAGTGCTTACTTTTCTTGTTTGCTAACATAGTACGCAACGTTTTAAACTTATTTAAGAATCTGGTTCACGACAAATCGGAGGCAAGTTACTAACTTTCAAGTGAATCATCTGCCAAAATGAAGCAAAAGGCTTACAATGCGTATTGTTAAAATTAGATGAGTTTTGTGATTCATAATGTAATGGGCAAAATGATAGATGCTATAGTGAAGTAAGTCACATGCTAAAGTGAAGCAAGATTCATTCATCACGTATTGCTAGAATTAGAGGAACTTTATGTTTTATAATGATATAAGTAAAATTATGAACATTACATGCCAAAATGAAGCAAAGAGCACACAATGCATATTGTTAAAATTTGATGAGTTTCTTGCTTCATAATATAATAAGCAAAAGCATGAATTTCAAATGAAGTAATGAAAGAAAATGAAGTAAAAAGCATACAGAGCATATTGCTGAAATTAGATATACTTTATACTTCATAATGTTATATGCAAAACTATGAGCGCCACATGCCAAGATGAAGGAAAATCCAGACAGTGCATAATTCTAAAGTTAGATGCATTTTGTGCTTCAAACTGGAATAGGGAAAAAAAACCATGGACATATTTTGGGTGTATCTCATTCAATCGATTAGATATAATATTTAATTTCTGTTTACTCGTTTTATCACATAATTATGAGCCAATTTTCATCAATTTTATTCAAGGCATTTTGTAGTTAGCTGTCACATTCACATACAAATTAACAGATAAACCGGAAGTCCGTAGATGGATCTGGTTCAAGATTTCATTTATTTCAAAATTACTGATTATAAAACTCATATGTTAAATTTTTCTAGTTTGCAGTTTCTTTTTTGAATTATCGTAATCAAATGTGCATTATTGAAGAGACTGATAAATTTGAGTCCCAAATTTATAGAAGTATTTTATGTGAAGTCCATATACGAAATTTCATCGGTAAATAATTAAAAATTGATTAATTCCGTATTTAGACTACTTAACTTGGGTGATGAAAAAAGTATCCAAATTTATATCATGAAGACAGTCATGTCAAGACTCAGAAGATTGTTTTTTTTTTTTTTTCCTTTTTTCGAGGTTGTTGTCAAACATTCAAGATGCAGTTTAGTAATATAAATGTACTAGCTTGGAAAAACGCTATGATTTTGTATGAAAAGTTGAATAAGCCAAAAAATTTCATTGAGTTTTAAAATGCTGTCTTCCATCATAAAAAATTAGAAGAAATTCACACCGGCAGCACGTGGATGTATAAAGATGCAATTTATTGAACAAAAGTGACACATTTTATCTTCATTATTTATTTTAAATTTTTCTTGTAAATAATATGATTTCCTTTACGATTAATCTAAAATAATTATGCTGGAAATAACAATAATTGCTACAAAAAATCTACATTTTTTTTTGGGGGGGGGGCACTTTTTTAATTTAGCAACTTTCAGTTTTTAATTTTGAGTTTCACAGGAGATTGTAGGCAAAAAATCCTCTAGCATCTTAATACACATTGTTTTACATATTTATTCTGTGCCATAGAGAGCCCCTCGGAATTGAGAATGAGAAGCTTCCGTCATGGTGATTTGTTCTCGCCACCCTTGTGGGAACACGAATAGGTGGGACCTTGCTCCTCCCATCGATGACTGGAAGCACTTCCTTAGGGAAGAGTTGTACCGTAGCTGGTGATGGCTCTTAGGACTCGACCACAGTTCCCGTCAGTATTACTCTTGCGGCTGTCCGGTCATTTTTTTCCGTGTGTCTTCCGGCGGATCGGAGTAGTCAGTTTGTAGTTTGTGGTTACATATATAATCTGTTGAAAGATTCGGAATGGACATCAAAATTAAATTGACAAAGTGAACTTGTTATGCTAATGAACCAATAACTAATATGGATCCCTCCTGCATCCGTAAAGGAGTAACCAATAAAATATAACCCCGTTCACGTGAGAGAAAGTAATACCAATTAAATGTTTTTATGTTCAAGTAAATGGGATTTATCAATGCTGACTTTGCAATTTTCTCTATTTTTTTATTTATTCATTTGGAAAAATTCTTTTATTTTCCTCTATTATTAATATAGATTTATTATTATACACTTATACTCATTAGACTTTTATTAACTCAATGATGTTTTTAATTAATACTAACTCGAAATAATAACAATGCAAGTTGGAAATAAAATTTCTGTACTTATTTTATCAAACAGCAATTTTTAAATTTATTATTTTATAGCGAGTCATCTTGTTTTTATTTGTGAAGTAAAAAATAAAAAAATGGAAATGTTCATGAAACTTGATCTCAAGGATTTTTTAACAATACGTTATTCTCCTCGAGTCAGAAAAAAGCATTTTTAGAACTACGTATTTAAAAAAAGTATGTCACTCCGGAACGAACTTCTCTGAATGTTTCGTTGTACCAAATTTTTAGATATGTTCAGAAGATTGACTCTCTATCTGTCTGTCTCCTTTTCAGTATGTGAATACAATATTTAAAATGCCCATCAAGATAAATAATTTTAATGTGAATCATATCTCCAATTTAAATGATAGATCTGTTTTCCTGTTTCTTAAAACATAGATTGTCTATCTACTGTGAATATTTTAGCAAGATAACTCAAATATGAATGAACCTGATTAATATTTTTTGATGCGTGGACTTGACTACCAATTTGTAAAACTGCATTAAAATCAGGATTACATCGACGAGAAAGGGTTCAAAATTCATATTAACCCTGCTGTTCTATTTGCATTTACTCTACGTATGTAGCTTTCAGATCAATATGACCCGATTCAGAAGACTAACCTTTCTTTCAGTAAATGATAGGTGTGATTTGAGAAGTGGTTTAAACAATAGCAATGTAAGTTTAAAAATAGATCAAATAATATAAAGCATTTATAAAAATAACAGAAAAAATTCGAAATTTAAAATAACCTTTATTTACAATCTGAACAGTAATATCTTACATGATATTTGCAAATATGATTCTTACAATTGTAACATAACATATTAGTTTTGCTGTCATTGTTTGATGGACAGAGTTTGTACTTTGCATGTTTGACAAACAATGAAATATTCTCAGCAGATCCTGATGGTACGTTTTTCCTTTTTCTCTGTATTTGTTTCACTATATTTATTGAGTCCTCACTTCTTGGTAGTTGCCGCCTTGTCACAATGTGTGGAAAAGGGAGTGATTTTCCCAGTTCTTCCAAAAATAGCCTTCGTTTAGTCAATTTCTCTTCGTTCCATTCACAATGCGTTGAACTCCGTAGAACAAATGCATTGTATGCAGAAGTACAAATATGTTATAGTATACTATCATGGGCCAGCGATTTACTTTTCTTTTACAAGTGTACGTGTTTAAAATCTGATTAAGATTATCCACAGCCCCTTTAGATGAATTATAATCTAATGTCTTTAATAGTTTTTCGCCAGGTCTGTTACTAACTTCTTTGTCATGATGCCAAGTGCCTATAAGAATAAGATTCTTGTTCTTTTTTGGAATGTAGTTTATAGCTTATTTGTCTTCTGTAAAATAAAATAAGGAGCTGCAAATTTCTTTGTTTGGCATTTTTTCAGAAAGCTTTCCTATTTATTTTTTCTAATGGTGCAGAGCTTAGTCATTTTCCGTTTTAGAAGAATTTGGTAAAAAGTTGTCAGATGTGAAAATTTTATTTCTTGTAATAGTTAGCCCCAAATATCCATAGGTAACACTACTCGCATTCGCTGATTTTACTCTGGCTTTCACCCTCGTTCTCTTCTAGTTCAAATTTGTATTTTCAGTACATACGAAGTTTTACTGTCACATATTGTCATATTATCATATTTTGATCCCACATTTAGATGGATCACTTGGTATATACTGTTTGAAAGGACATCGACTACGAAATCCTACTAATTGCTCATCTACAGTAATATTTTCATTCGGATTATATAACTTTGGAAGAATTTCTATACATTTTCCCCAGTTGTCTCGAACTGTAGCTAATTTATCCAAATTTCTACTTTCTTGAAGAATAAATTTATTATCAAAACTCATAACTCTCGATATGGTGGAAAATGTTTCAAGGGACATTTTCGAACGAAATATATTTCTGCCAGTTTCTTTATCCCATACGCTTTTTGCTGATTCTCCATGTGATTTATAAACACCAGTTAACAATAATAATCTAATATATGCTAGAAATTTTACTTTCGATGTTTTTCCACTTTTTTCCATATACCTTTTCCTCTTCAATATTAGTCATTTTTATCATTTCGTTTCCAATTGTAAAATTGAATACTACCTCAAATGCACTTTTTACGTCTGTTATACTTGCCATTGCGTCTTCTGACCCTGAAGTTGTTTTTATAATATTGACAGCTGTTCATTGAGATGAATGTGGCAGCGAATCCAACTTCCACTTTATTTCACGATTCTTGGATTGAATACTCCCTTTATAATTTATTTGTTGAATATCGGTAACAAAATCGTTGTCAGAACTTTTACTCTCAATTCCATCGCTTGTATGATTTTCATACTCGGATACTACTTCTTTTCTTTCAGAAGCTTCTATTAGTTTGGCTATATCAGCGTGACTCAAATTTCTGCGATTTGCCATTTTTTTTCTCTCATATTCACATGCTCTTTTACAGTATATCAGAAAATGAAAAATAGCAGAAAAAAAAAGATACATTGCAATAAGAACAATTAGTGTGACAAACTCCCCTGCCAATAAAATTTACAATAACAATAATAACACCCCCCCCATATCAATTTTTGACCTTACACGTGCTCTCTTGTCATGATACCAAATACAAACGTAAATGAAACAGGTTTCGAAAACGGATAAATTAGAGAAACTATTGTTATTCTTTTTTTTTAATTATTCCAAACAAAAGTGAACATATATGAATAAAAAAAATTTTTTTTTTTTTTTTTTTTGCATTGTTTCATATTGAACCGAACGATACATTAGGTATAAATTGAAAAATATTCCTTCGAAAAACAAACAAACATAAATCCCTCTAGGAGTACATATTTATATTATTTACTAACAATGTCAAGAAGTTTCATGAAAATATCTCTATATTATATATTTTTATGAACGTATAAATTTTATTTTGTTTCATATAGATCCGAACAAAACAGCAGGGTTAAATTCTCTGAACTACAACACTAAGCCAAGCATTGAATTATTTAAATATAAATTATTTAAGATAAAAGATAGTTGAGGAGGAAATACACTCGCTAATTCCTTCTGATTTTGGTTTGTTAAAATTATGAGCATACATATAAATTTCTTTCTCGTGATAGCTGTTTCGAAATGTTTCTATTCGTGATCTAGATAGTTTTACTTTTCTGCATTATTATAACGTGAAAGAAAAGGATGATTTAACCTACTGATCCAACAAATTGCCAATGAACTGAAATGAGAATAGATTCGCTGATCATACAATGATTTCTTACTGTCCAGTGACGTAGAAGCAGAAAAGGGGATTTTTTTTTCTGCAAAATGTTTGTCTTCAAACTGCATTTAAGACTTTGTCTAGTCATAATCTAAAATTTAACTTAATATATAAACTGAATCCTTCAAAGAATTCAATTATTAAATTAATCAAATAAGAAAACAGTTCTCTAAATAAAAGGAACAATATTTTCAATAATGATCTATGCAGAAACGAAAATTACTTTTGCGCAGATGTAATTAAATTTTAAAAAATGCATTATTACTTTGCATACAAAAATATACAATGAATGCCTTATTCCCTATGCTAAAAGAATAAAAACAACAGTAACGTGACTGATTTAAAAAAAAATCAAAATAGAGCATTTTCTCTTGCCTGTTAAATAACAATCATTTTATCCCATAAGCTTCTTAAAAAGGCCAAGATGATCCTTAAAATTTCGTAATACATATACACTTGTTGAAAATATTTATTATATAAGTGACTCTTCAAAAGAAGAAGTAGTGACCAAGCATCATTTTCACAAATAGTTTCGAAACGAAAAACCTAAGAGAGAATAGCAAAAATAGTCTGCCATATGGTATGTACGTCCTAAAAAAGTGAAACATTGTTACTAAAAGTCGTTGATGATTGCTATGCTGTTGAATTTGGAATTTTTGGAATAGAATTCTTGACAAAGGAAACGAAATAATAAAAATGAATGATAATATAAGAAATGATTTCCGTAAATGTTTATAAATTGCATGAGATTATGGAATAACGTACTAATAAGTACAAACGAAACGTAAGAAAGTAATAATAAGTACTATTATGGGGCTAAAAGCTTAGATTTTAGAAAAGCTTAGATTTTAGAAAAGCTTAGATTGAATTTTGTGGCTAATTTTATTTATTGTTGTTCATTAAAATGTATAGAAGAACTTGCTATATAATTTTTGTTTTGTTTAAATCTTTTTATTTAATTAGTTTAAATAATTTTTCAAGGATATATCAGATTTTTTAAATAAAGGATGGAAACTAAGCAAGCATTTTTCAAATGGTTCGTTCCATTTTTTTTCTGCATTGTATAACTGTATAAAATAAACATATATTATTCAAAAATAAAATGCACTTACTTACAGAGAAATAATCTGTCATTTGAATAAGAGATTGATGTACTAATACCGCTTTTAAAAAAAACTTCTGCTCGATAAAAAAATATCTATAATAAAAAGAAATAAATTATTTTATTCTTGCCCAAACTCATGCTCGATACACAAAAAGTATCAACAATATTCTTCTATCAGTATTTTAAGATTTAATCCTCGGAATACTGAAATCATTGAGAAGGATACATTTTTTTGTGGTTTGCAATGCATTTTTTGTGGCTATTGTGTTAACAATAGAAACGACGAATATACAAAGAAGGTAAAATCTATTAAATACATCACTTTTTTTTAATATTTTGCTTTGCTGGTAATGCGGTTCACTCACTATGAGATTTGTTCATTAAGTGAGGTTTGATTGTATAAGATCTTTTAGTATGCAAAGTTACCTGCAGAATCGAGAGATCATATAAAGTATAAACTTAATTTAATTCCTATTAGCAGGATAGATTTCATTTCTGAGAAATTTTTAGGGAAAATTAATTCAAACTTGAGTTTTTAAAATAAAATCAGGAACCTTCTCTTCCTTAGCAGCCAATTTACTATAGCCAGCAATGATTAGTAAAATCACATACATAGTAAATGTCATTTTTGAAATAATACTATTTAAGTTCATACCTTGGGGGCTAAATCCATTAACACCTTTCAATGATTTCTTTCATCGGCCATACCATTCCATGGGTTGTTCGACTGCGTAACCAAAAGCCCAGCAATTTTTGATTGCATTGGTTTCATTGTGTGAAATATTTATGTTCAGATTTGTTTTCCTCAACCATGCAATTCCAAAAGTTACTCGAAAACAAAACAAGGAGCTCAGAATTTTTTCATTCCATTGGTTTCATTTTCTGAAGCATTTATGTTCAGATTTGCTTTCTTCGAACATGCCATTCGATGGGTTACTAGATTGCTAAACAAGGAGACCAATATTCTTTCATTCCATTGGTTTCATTTTCTGAAGCATTTATGTTCAGATTTGCTTTCTTCGAACATGCCATTCGATGGGTTACTAGATTGCTAAACAAGGAGAACAATATTCTTTCATTCCATTGGTTTCATTGTGTGAAGTATTTATATTCAGATTTGTTTCCCTCGGTCACGCCATTCCATGGGTTAGTCGATTGTGAAACAGGGAGCCCAACAATTTTTTATTACATTGGTTTGATTGCGGTAAACGTTTATGTATTGAAAGACTTCGATACAACGTGGAATAAATTTATTTTTCCTACTACTGAAAATATATATCCTTCAGTTGATATTAAATAAATGAAAGTAACATTTTTTTCAAGAATCTTATACTTAGTATCTTTCATAAATGATCATTGTTTATAAAAAATGTAAACATTTAAATGAATTGTTGCCAATCAATCAATTTTAATGTTCCTCGCGCGATTCTTTGAATTTTTTCATTGAAATAAGCCCAGTAAATATTCCATACCCTCAAATAAATGGGAAAATATTTAAATTTACATCAGTTTCAAAAAATACTTATGTTTTTATCTCAGAATATAAGTCTTTATATTAAAATGGATCCTATATTCTCAGCATTACGCGAACATTAAAGCGAACAATTTTTTTTATTTGAAAATGTATACTTTATTCATAAAAAATCCTTACTGGATTTTATTTTAAATAAAAAAAAATCATCATAAGTTTTTGGTCAAGTTTCGCACACACAAGTATTTGATTTATGAGAACACAGAAGTTTTGTTTTGTTTCTCACGCTCTCACTTTTCTTCTGAAAGAAATCAATAATGACTATTTAATCGCGGGAGAAATTCTTGCGGCACTCTTTTTTCCACAACTCCTTTTCTAAAGAATTTTAAATTCTTCATTCTAGGAATTTCATTTCTGGTATATTAAAATCGGCTTGCTGCGTGATCAGAGCAAACATTAAATTTACTAAAGGTAATAGCAAATGAGCAGCACAGATTGAAGAAAGCTAGACTTTATAAAATCATGCTCAATAATGTAACTGATCTTAATTAAAAATAATAATAATATGTCTAATACTGAGTAATCATTAAAGAATCATTAATACTAAGCTTACAGTATTTTATGAAGTAATACAATTGAGAAAATAAAAATATTTGTGGCTATACGACATTTCTTACACTATTTTTATCAAAGACAAACTCATATTGCATCTTGTTTATGATCTCTACCTTTATTTACACATGTTTTACAGATAATGCCAATTGTAAATAAAGCTCAGCTATTTTAGACATGCTATTATTTTAGACATGTGATTTGTGAATCAGTTATTATGCCTTAGAATGTATTGCTTAGTAATGGTTATCATAAAATAATTATCGATATTAAACTTATAGAATTTCAAAAAATTAAATACTTATGTATATATATATACGGATTTACTTCAATTCCACTTCTACTAAGTCCGTAAAGTCACCGGGTTCGTTTGTAGTGGGTGTATGGTGTGAAAACAATCAGAAAGCCACAGTAGAAAGCAACGATGACGTTTATTAAACATGAAGACACTAACAGAACAAATATTTACAGCCGAGACGAACACAGGGGGGCACACAGCAATACACAACAGCAAAAAGTAGCCCACCAGTACTTATCGATCACAACACACAAAGCGGCCAGATAAAATTAAGCAGAAGTGATTTTTGTAGCTTCGCTCTATGGTCTCTCCAAATGGCTGTAATTCTCCACTGTCCCCTCGCTTTAGCTGTATCCAACTGCCGACATACTACTATACGACTGGCTACTTTTCACAGGGCTCTATTCTGCTTCCTACACACAGCTCAGTTCGGCAATCGCTTGAGCTCCACACAACGCTGGTTCTTCGCTATTCCTCCGTTGCTTCATTATCATCTTGACGACTCGCTCCTCGACTCCAACTAACCGTGCTAAGAAGCAACTTTTCAGGCTTGTAACAATATATAATTTAAATCTTTTTAAACAGTTGGAAATAATATTTCTTTTTGTGTTTTCCCGTCGTTAAGCAATATATTTTTACATATTTTTCTCTTTCTTTTCCCGAATGCCTTAATATTATAAAAACAAAACACAAAATGCTGAAAATGAAATGGTTAATACAAAATCATTCAAAGATTGGTCATGGGATATTCAATTCATGGCATGAGCGATATGCCATCTGTAAACTAACTCTCAATTCTATTTACTATATCTCGGGAAGCATTTGGCATTTTAGACATTCAATTGGCGACACCCACTCAAAATTCTTGGAAGACCCAATTTCTCTGCTCCATGTTATTTTCGGATTTCTTAATGCATTAAAACAAGACATGGGTATTTTGCATAGTTTAAATCGCAAAATTCTATCAGCTTCTTACTCGCTATTTTGGGATATAAAGTAAATCTTTTATTTTGTGAGAATGGACTCCATCTGTTGGCTCATGAGAAAAAGTTAAAATTAATATCTACTTTTGCATTCCCCGATTAGCGATGATTTAAAATTAAAAAAAAAAGTTATTTCAAACCTTAATGATAATTCTTCAATTATCTTATCTTTTTTGTTTTTGTCATTTAATATAAATTTAACAAATATTAATACCAAGTCCAACATCATATATTAACGGTTATATCTAATATTCTGAAATATATATATATATATATATATATATATATATATATATATATATATATATATATATATATATATATATATATATATATATATAATATTTTTTATTCTATTTAATCTTTAGATTTAAGTTTTTTCCAAACCTTTCTTTGAAAAAGAGAGGTGATATTTAAATATATTAAAATCAATCAAACATTTTTCCACTCATTATGCATTGTTTTGTAATAAATCAAAAATTGATTTCTTCATATGACATTAGATGTTCCATTTTTCTAAATTGAATGTGCATATGATTGAAATATTTAATAAAAATATGGTCCTAAAGAATTTAACGTAACTACTATATTTTCAAAAGAATTACAATTTTGAAATTATTAAGAGATATCCAGTTTATGAGCATTATATGATGATCTTATAAATAAATTTTTCCCTCTATCTTAGAATAAAGAATAAAGTCCAACTTAAACATTATTTTTGAAGAATTATTCGGGTATATACAATTATTCTTTTTCAAAATTCATAAAAGCAACACAATGTTTATTCATTTATTCACATTTTCCTTTAGTAATGAGACCAGTCTTTTATTTTAAATGAGAATAATGCAATATTTGAATAAAACATCAGTATTTATCTTTCCATTACTAGCATTTCGTTCGATCTTATTAGAAAAAAATCTGTTTAATATAATATAACGTTAATATTTTTATTTAATTTTTCTCGCCTCATTTCAATATTATTTATACAATTTTCAGATAATTAGTTCATCTTTATTATAGTACATTAATTATTTATTTTATTTGGTTAACTTTTGTTTTATTTAACAGACAAACATTGAATTAGATTTGTGATTAATAAAAAAGAATACTATTTACTGTTGCTAATTTTTGTTATAAAAATTCTAGTCTACTTTGATTATATTTTGAATGTCTCAGGCAGGAATTGTATTTATTGTGATTTATGAATTTATTTGACAAAAGCAATCAAGAAAATAAATGAAAATAAAAAATAAAGTGACTTTCAGAACAGAATTTACAAATCGCTTTGATAAGAAAAATATTCTATCTCTAAAATTTATTTCCTAAACACTTTTTGATCATTTCATAATAAAATATTGACATTCTCTCACTAAATAGATAAATTTCAAAATTATTATGCTGCATCTCATATATTATTTATTTTATTTAAAATTAATTTATAAGACGTTTTCTGAATCTATAAGCAATGAATCTTTATCTCTTATGCTATTTAATAAATATGTAATTTGACTGGAATTTATATTATTTATTTGTATTGTAGTAATTAGAAGCAAAACATAGTCAAAATGAAACTACAAGAACTCAAAAATTGCATTTTCCTTGCATCATAAATATACGCAATTGGAATTTACGACACATTATATGTCAACTATAAGAAAATTGCTGTCAAGTTTGTATATAGAATCATATAGACTTTTACAAGCAATAAAAAATTTCATTCTGCTTTTTAATTATCTGCAATATCTATAATAATATATCGATATTGCTGGTTCTAGGCGAAGGATGTCAGCAAAAATAGATAATTTTTTTCCTAGTATGATTAAATCATGAAATATTATATATGATGTAACTATTTATTTTTTAGTCGAGCAACATGCTTCATTTTATAATTCAAACTCATTGTTCCTTAAATTTATATTGTCAATTTGGACGTAATGATAATTAATTGTAAAATATTAAAAATTTCAAAAACCATAAAATGCAAAATAAGACTTAATTTTCGAATGCCTTATAGTGTTTTAGTGTGTTATCCTATTAAAATCATTTTGATAAATGCAACAGAAACCGAGTCACAATTATAATTTTAATTATGCAGCATACATAGTACAGTCTAGTATGTTTTATTCTTTTTCTGAGTTGATGGACTCTTACGCCTTTATAATGACTCCAAAAATCCTGAAAGCTAAGTTTACGCTTCCCTTCTCCATTTTGATGTCTATCTCATAACGCATTTTTCCTTTAGTAAAAATATACAGGGTGTTTATAAAGTCCTGGACCCATTTTGATGTTTAATAACTCATAAAATAATAAAGATAGATTTAAATTAATAACATAAATGGTTAAATAGACTCAAAAAGTTTCATGACCCTTGTCAATGAACTTCCACGTGTTCCCACTTCCTCGCACGGAGAATAGCAAGTCGATAGTCAATTTCACACCAGGTAGCGACAAGCATGTCGGCATCCACAGAGCCATTTGCGCACATTATGGCGATTAACAATGCCAGAAACATGAAAGGATGCTTCATCGGAGAACATTATGCTCTTCAGAAAATCAGCAGCATCTTCTATCCTCCTTAGCATATCTGTTGCAAAGGCCATCCTCCTAGGCCTATCGTTCGGTTCCAAAACTTGAACAATTTGAACTTTGTATGCATGCAGTCTTAATTTTTTCTTAATAACCTTGTACACCGTCGAAATTGGCATATCCAATTCTGTTGCCGCTGATCTCACAGATATTCTAGGATTGTGTAAAAATGTCTCTCTGACACGCTCAACATCAAAATCACTTGTGCAAGGACGTCTGGAAAGTTTCTTATCTTCGATACTTCCAATTTCTAGAAAATTCTTTTTCCACCGCACGATGCTGTTTTTGGATGGAGGATCTTTTTGGTAACTTCTTCTGAAATTTCTCTGTGCTTGCACTATCGATTTCATTTCTATGAACCACCATAAAATCTGTGCTTTCTCTTGTGGTGTATGCATTCTCCTTAATATCCGCTCGAATAAAACATCACATACAAAAGTACTACATAGAACAAACACATCAAAAGTAAACATAACATTGCAATAGTTGCCAAAAACAAAAGAGAGAAAAATGCAATTAATAAGCAGACAATATTTAGAAAAGTACAGATATTTAAACTGGAAAATGAAATTATCTGAAATTAACCACACGCGCAGACGATATTTACAAAAGTAAAAATATTCAAACCTGAAAAGGAAAATATATAAGTTATTCCATCAATAAATGCCATAAATTTGTTTATATCTTTATTATTTTATGAGTTATTAAACATCAAAATGGGTCCGGGACTTTATAAACACCCTGTATATTGATCGACTATCACATTTAATTTTTATAAAAATGAAATCTAACCAACCCAAACAGTATTTCGCTGTGACATGCACATAATAGTTTTAACGGTAAACAAAATAAAATAATGATTTGTAAAATTCATATAAGTAAGAAAAGGGAAAACAATATTGACACATTCAATAAAGAAGAAATTTTAGACAGAATTAATTATTAACAAAATCAATAATAACTTTAGTCGCATGACGAATGTATTTCGTCATTGCACGAAAGGCAGGAAAAACCGATGACGAGCATATACACATCATTTCACCACCAGAGTTAATTTATTAACCTTTTAACGATTTGAGTTGAATAATCTGTTATTTTATTATCAATACAACAAGATTTTTAAACTGAGAAGAATTTCAAAATACGAATAAAGGGGGTTGATAACAATTTAAATAATTTAGTAAAAAAACAATTAAAAATATTTATCTGTAATAAAATGAGGAATTATTTACTTTGCCGAAGCGCTGCGAATAGTCGTCAATTACAATCAATAACAATTAAAATTTTGATAATTTTTCTTTGATTTGAAAAGCATATATAGGGTGTTGCCGAATTCGACCGACACATTTGGAGTGGTGATAGTAGGCATCAAGAGGATAAAGAGTCACCATACAACATGGGGTCCCAAACGAATTTAGAAATCGAAAATCGCATAAATATAGGAAGTGCGAAAACTGTTGAAAGCTGTAAAAAATAATTAAAAAAATGACAAATGTGTTTCAACTAGGAATTTTTTTTTAAGTGAATGCATATTCTTAAAAGTTTTTTCATGCTGGTAACATGCTCATTTAATGATCTAGGAGGTCATAAATTAATAAAATAAATAAAATAAAACGAAAAAGTAGTTTTGCACCCATATTTGCAAAAAAATTAAGAAGAAAAATATTGACTTGAAAACTTAAGGAAATTTATATTCTATAATTTTATATAAGCGTGAAATGTGAAAACTGGGAAGTTTTAAAGATATTCACGAGAAACTAAAACGGGAATCAGAAATATCGCTGCAACATCAGTACTGATGTTCGCTGAGAGTGTTGTCAAATTGGAAAGTTAAATTCAATTCAAGGAAAATACTAAATTGATGAAAGGCACTAAATTGATGAAAAATTACCAGCAAACATAGGGTCGCAGGTAATGTTTATTCAGCGAAAGTCGCAAAAACAGACATCGAAAAGACAGTGAGTCTGGCGAAGAGAATGGCCCTATGAATGCAAGGATTAGAAACAAGGTAACCGGGAAGAAGCCTTCTCGTATGTAAATTCTTCTTGCGTTCGAGAAAAATTAAGGCAGAGAGTAAGTATTCATTAATGCGCATTGCAGAATTGATGGTCTTTAAACTTCATTTCCAAACAACAAGTCAGATTTCATTAATTCAATTAAAATGAGCTGGCGCTCCATCATGCATTAACCAAATGTTCTGACGCGTGGTTGTCTGTGTTCCCTGCAGTCAATACGGAGGAACGTGCTGCAAGAAAACAAGGTGCATATAAGGCTTTCGAGCAGAAGATACGGTCCCTATAGATGACTCTGTCCAGATGTTAATATAAAACATGTGTTGTACTTTCGATGAGATAGTGATGTGGGGATTTTCGAATGACCACATATTTGCATCTCTCGTGAAGAAGGCTTCATCTGAGAATAAAATTCTTGGAGAAAAGCGTGCAACTTTCTGTGTGGCATCAAGCATCCAGCGTGTCAACTCCACCCGATTTGCGATTTTCATTGAAAAACGTTACTTGCAACAATATGATTATTGGTAATTTTTCATCTACTTAAAGCCTATTATCCTTTCTCTGAATTTATCTTTCGAATTTGACAACGCTCTCGGCACACATTGGTACTGATATTGCAGTGATGCTTTTTGGTTCCCATTTTTGTTTTCCTTGAATTTCTTTAAAACTTCCTAGTTCTCTTACTACAAGCTTATATTAAGTTATAGAATATAAAATTCATTGCGTTTTCAAGCTTTTATTATTCTTCAAGTTTTAATTTTTCGCAAATATGGGTAATTTTTCGTTCTCAGTAATTTAAGACCTCCTAGATCATCAAATCCGATTCTTACCCGCATGAAAACATTTTTTTTTAAGAATAAGCATTTACTTAAAAAATTCCTAGTTGAAACACCATTTGTTACTTTTTTATTAATTTTTTTACAGTTTCCAACAGTTCTCCGACTCCCTATATTTTTGCGATTTTCACCGATTAAACGTTGTTGGGACCCCATGTTGTATGGTGATTCTTTATCCTCTTGATGTCTACTACCACCTCTATGAATTTGTTGATCGAATTCGGCAACAACCTATATATTTTCTTACTATTCTGCATAAATGATTTTATTTCTTGCAATTAATTAAACAATTGGAAAACTTATTTCAAAATATGTATACAATATTTTATTTTTTATATCTATTGACTGGAAGTTGTTGATTTAATTAAGGATTATGGTAATAAATAAAGGAATGACTCACCTCATCCACGTCTCGATATTTATTGCAGCGAATATATTTTTTGTATACAGATTCAAACTATTCAAACTACACATTTTCGAGCGCGTTTACTTGGCATCCGTTTCCTCCAAGCATCCCCTAAGAATGCCTAATCCCTGAACATAAACAAGAGTTCAAAGTTCTGGATTTTCATTGCGCCATCTGTTGGCGTTCAGATGAATCACCAGAAGTACAATATGGAAAGTTATAAAATATTATCCTGCATTAATCGAACATGAAATATATGTATATATTTTGAGATAAAATTGTTTTTTTTTTTCGTTATGAATAAAGTAGACAGTTGAGTATTTTGTCATTTTCATATCCTACTTAGCTTTTTGCAACACCAGGTAGCTTAATTGGTGTCCCTTCAAAACTTGTTCTGGTCTAATTATAGGTTATTGACAGATTATGAAGTCATGCTTCTATTTTACCACAGATTTGCCGAATATATTGGCTTGATCTTTATTTAATATATATAAACCTATTCAGACCTCACATATTAAAAACTGGTTTAAAATTTTGATTTCTAGATCTTTCACCTTTGTTACTCTCAGTAGTTAGTGGAAAAAAAATATTTATTGATCAAACTATTTTAAGTCCCATAATTTTAAAGTACACATATGTGTACCTCAGTTCTTAAACAAGTTAAAACAACCTCGGCAAAAAAAAAAAAAAAAAAAAAAACTTGGTTATTTAATGGCTATACTTTTTCTATTCTAAGGCCTTATGAATGAAAAAATGCAAAATTTATTATATTAATAATTTATTAAACCTTATTTTGAATGAAATTTCCTTTTTTTTTAAATATTACATAAGTAGATACCGCATTTTGAGCAGTTGACTGTTATAGATTTACATCCTGGATACCTGCATTTGGATTCATACTTATCGTCCATGTAATTTTGTAGATGACTTGACATATTTAGTCTTATTTGTTTTTAATTAAGAAGGAACAATTTTTCTTGCTCTTTTAGAGGTAGTTTCACCAGATGGTGGTAATGAAATCTCCAATGCTCTTTTAGTTGCATTTCCATCATTTGATGACCTTTCTTGTATTAATTTGTTTTCATTCAAAGAAGATTTTTACAGGTTCTTGATTTCTTCTCTTGTTGATGATGAGATTTCCCTCATATTTCAACGGAGACCGAATTATATGCATTCGAAATTGCATTAAGTTCATAACATTTTCGGCTTCATTCCTAATAGCTCTGCTTGTCGCTTTGCCACCATTTTGTAATATATCAAGCAATTGACAACTGCTTAATCTATAAAATGTGTGAATGCTCGCGTCTGTCATTTTTTGTAATTGCTGCATACCGGTAATATGCAAAATAATGGTCGATACCTCCCATATTATATGCTTTTACAATAGCAGATTATTTTACATCAGCTTTTTGTATCACTTATTTTGGCTGTCTCTGCCTATTCCATTTGACTCATTACCTATACATGTGGATAATAGTCACGGATTTATTATCGATTTACTTGACAAGGCACATTTGACTATCATCTGTGACACATTCATCCTATTTGCCAGGTTTCATTATTTTCGATATAAGAGAAATTCTATTGCTTTCCTTAAAATCAATTGTTCCTGAAAGTTCAATAACCTCCTTTTGAGTTAAAGCCACTCTCGATATTTTTGCTATGTGGTAAGGTGTTGAATCCTGCTGAAAAATTAATGATACGTTGTTGGGAAAGAGCTCACTGATGTAAGATAGAAGGTTTTGGTTTTAGAATAGTGTCAATGAATGTTCGTGTATTTACTGTTCCATCAATAACATGAAAGTGACCAATACCGTCTGCTGGCATGCATCACTAAATCATAACATTAACTGAGTTCTTCACAGTTGCCTGAATGTAGTAAGGATGTAGTTAGTTCTTCGCCTTTTCTTTATCTTACATATTTTGCCCATCACTATTGAATAACAATATCTTAGTTTCATCACTCTATAACTTGTGACCACTGATCGTCTGTCCAATTAATATGTTCCTTCCCAACCGTGAATATTTTTATGCGCTTCTGTATATGGAGATAAGGCTTTGTTGAGGAATTCTACCTCCTACCTAACTTCTAATAATCGTTTCCTAATTGTTGTTAAACTGACAAAAATGGCAGCATAATTCTCTCGACAACTTCTGATGAATCTTGTTCCTGCTCCCACCCTGCTAGTCCTGTTCACCTTTTTTGTCTTGGCGCTTCTTATAAGCAGCTGCTGGTTGAACGGGACTTTCTGCAGATTTATGAGGAACTGACACGACGGGTCCTCCTGGACCTGGTCTAGGCTTTCCTTTTCCAGGGGGATGTGTAACAACAACAGCAACAACAACTTCTGATGGCCACTGAGGACATTCTTCTATCTTAGAAACATATTCTTTTTATTCTTCGGTCATCAACAGATGTAGTGAACCTTTTTAGGCCTTCACCAGCGTTGTTTTTTATTGAGTTTGCCTCCTGGTATTGTAAACAAAACTTTCGACTCCAGAAGTAGTCACTGAACCACCCACCTATTGAAATGTCAGCATAGGAAAGATTACATGCTTATAACAGAATAATCTTATTCTCTTTTTAGGTGTAAAGTCTATTCTTTTGTTTGATGTCATTGTTTCTTGACTAAATATTGGAAATATTTACAAAAATTCCTACTAGATATTAAAGCGTTTAATAAAATTTCTTACTTGTAATTTGATTACATTAAAATTAGGCTTCCTTCTACAGAAGAAAGTCCAATAATGACTTGTTACAACTTTAGACATGATGTTAATTATTCACATTTGATTGGTTCCCACAAAAATTTGTCAGGAAAGTTAGAAATTACAATTCACTTCATCACTGTGTTTGTTTTTCAGGTTAAAGTAAGTGTAACTCTTTCATTGTAAATATTTGAATTTTGCAATTTGTGTAGAAATCAGCATAAAATTCTCTTTAAAATGTTATACAAGATATTGTATATCATTAGATAGATTTACATTTTGAGAAACTTAACATTTCCTATAAACATATAAAGAAATCATAAAAAGTTTCAAAAGTGTCCACATTTTGACAATCACTGTATAATTGGCAGAATTGAAACTTTTGATTAAAAAAATGCTAATGATATCTTAGAAAGATTTGTTGCTATTGATTATAGATTATGTGGTTTGTTCAATGTGAAATGCATTTCGAACATATAGAGATTAATTTTAACTATTCATAATATAACTATTGCCAGCTGAAGTGTCACTCTATTAATTTGATAATAGATTAAAATTGTAAAATACGAATGAAAACATTTGGTGTCCATACAATTTAAAACTGGGAAGATAACGTAATTGAAGTTATTATCATCCCACCCGATGACATTATGGATAAATTATTCTTTTTAACATTTTCATGTTCAAAGAATAATAATAATTTTTTAAAAATGCCATGCAGTTCTTATTCAATCGCTGATTTCTTAAACTGAACCCTTTGTCTTCAAAGGATGCACCTTTGAAAGATCTGACTTGCGAGAAAACAAACTTTAAATAAAAAAGAAATTTCTGAAAAGTTTTCAAAACACAATAAAATATTTTGAGCTTTTAATGCTAGCACATTAATCAACAAAATTTCCTCAGAAATTCTAATTTTAATGTCGCATGACAGCTAAAACAAACATAATAAATTTAGCCTCTGTTTATTACTAATTACTTTCCATCGAATTTTTGGTGTTTGCTAATTATTTGCCTTTAATGACTAATCTCGCCGTCAACATTCTTTGCAATTTTTCTTCTTTTTCTTACGGAATGAAGCCTTTTTCACTGCTTTGATTGAAGCCTAATTACCACTAAAGAGGAAAAAAAAAATGAAGAAGGTCCAGAATTCTCATCTAATTCGCGCTTAATTCTGTGTCCTCTTGCTCGAAAGCAGTGTTTCAACACGAGGTCCACTTTCTTCTCGGAGAGGACATAAATAAAGAAGGCGTAATGTCCCAAGGTAAATTGTGAAGGTCCGCCATTAACCGGAAACCCCTCTTGTCCGAAATTCAATTTGTTCTCGCTTGAAAAGTTTCTTTAATGACACTGTCAGCAAGACTCCCAACGATTTGTCTGGCGATGGAAATTTCTCCGGGACTTCAGGAATTGATTTATTGTTAAAATCTTCGGGAAAGAAGCGATTAATTTCCGGGATATGAGGCTATTACGAAAGCCTTTAATTTCTCTGGAAACGTATGCCGCTATTCCGGACGCCATGTAAATCTTTCCTGGACTCCGCGCATATTTTGTCCCGCTAAATGATTTGGATTTAATAAATGTTGGGCAGATTAGGTTGCAAGGCAACACAGAGGAATGAGAAGTAGTTTGTGGACTTCTTAAAATTTTAAATTATCTTTGCTGAATTTCTGTGTGAATAAGAGTTGATATAAATTCATTAATTGTACAAAAATTGACTATAAAATATATTGCAATATTTTCTTATTGAATGGTAAAGTTTCAACTAGTACAGTAGATATAAGCTGGTTTATGTTCCAAGACAACATAGAGTATTAGCTTTCGAACCAATTTTACTGGGTAATAGTGTCAATTATTACTATTTTCTGAGATACGAAATGCAGAGAAAGTCAGTTAAAAAATTCGAACTCGAAATTATGACATTTCAAGCCTCCTTGAGTCCGAAAATGAAATTTTGACATATTTTTGACTATCTCTGAATAAGATTACTCAAAAATGCTTTGAGCTAGACGGATGAAATTTAGTATATAGATTAATTGTTTACAAAATTTTTAGCTGTCTATCAAACTTCGAACGAATTCCATTAAGAGGAAGTCTGTCATCGGTTCGAAAGTGAACTCAATAAACGGAAATAAAATGCATGAAATGTGATCAAATTTATTTTTTATGCGGGGAAACAATGAAACGAGTGTTATCTGCATTGTGACACAAGAGTAAAGGTTTATCACATGGTGATATTATTAGCAGATTTTGATAGCGATTTCCTTGACACATGTCGTTTTACGAAAAGGAATTTTAGGATTTTTGAGAGTTATACCGTAGGCGTAAACGACATCAAGTTTTAGAGAGCATGTTAGAAATAATTAAATAAAAAAGTGGGATTTGGGTTAAGAAATAAGAGAACATTTATAATAAAGTGATTAATTTAAAATAAAAAATAGGAGATAATAAATCTCCTATTTTCTTATTTTAAATTTACACACACGCACACATAATACTTTAAATAACACATTTTTTTGTAAAATCAAACAGCCCTTCTGTCTTGAACCGCAGTACCTAATGGTTTTCATAAAAAAAAAAACGAATAGATAAAAAAGTATAGCACATAAAAAGTAAATATTTTCTATATAGTTTGCCCATAATTTAATGCAAATCAATAAATATTAGGCTAAAATATGTGAATTAGCAATAAATTAGCTTGTTGGACATTTTTACACTAACCACCTCACATGCACACGACCGGATAAGAAGGCAGTCTTCTTATTTGTTAATTTTGGTATAAGGGCCACATAATAAATTTTTCTTCGCCTTTTCATCTTAACGTAACCCAGCAGAGAAAGGCCCAAAGGCAAATATAATCTCTTAAATGTGTTTTTTTGGATTCAATGTCTATAATATGGAGATATATCAAAATATTGGAATTAAATTATTTTAACACTGCTAATACTTTCTACCTGAGGAACCTCGAATCTTAATTTTAGACTCTTCTGTACGCCTGTACATCCACTAAGTGCTCGCCATAGCGGAGATAAATTTGGCTCTTGAGCCAGCAAATCCCCCTATTTATCTTTTGGAATAGATATATAGACTGAAACAGAATTAAAAACTGAGTAAACAAAATTGTTTCAGAAGCCATGCAAATCGTTCCTCAATTCCTTCGGTATATATTTTTCTTTGTTCCCGATTTGGATTTTAAAAATGTAGGCAAGGTGAGGTAAACAGGTAACACAGAAAACTGATGTGAGTGATCTCCTGCGTGTATAAAAGATATATTTAAACCATTGTGCTATTGAGTTATGGCGTCACGTGCTTCTGGAAGTAAAGATCGACAGACGTTCAATGCCTGGTTGGATTTATTTCCAAATTCTATAGATATTGTTACAAAATTTTTCTTCTATAAATACCGCTAATTAATCGCAACACATTTAATCGCTAGTTCAGCAGCTTGCTTGCTTGCTGTCTAATCCTCTCCAAATCTTTACTTGTCGGCGACTCCGACTCCTCTCACACACAACTTCTAACACACGACTTCTCCACTGCTTCAGAGTGCCCGTCTTTTATAGTTCCGGGAGGCGGGGCTAGAATCTTCAGACCAATCAGGGCTTATCTGAGTGTATCTTGGTTCCTACTGGATGGATCATGAAACTTCTAGAACTTTCCAGTATAATCCATCTAGTCGCCAAACTCGCCAAATTCGTCGCCAAATCGCCAAATGGTTGCCAAGCTCTCAGGTCATTGACGCGGCAGCCGCTCAGCACAGATCTTACAACGGTCTTTCTCACGATGACACTATTCGTGCCGGGTAGCAAAATTACATATTTGTAACAATATCTACACTTTAGATGTTAAATCAGTGTACTGAATTTTATCTATCTACCTCTTTTAACTTAGATTGGAACAACCGGACAGAGAGACTTCCTCTTAACATATTTTGCTCAAAATATTATTTTGGTGTGAAAAACTATATAATATATATTTCACAAGCTTAGCTCAAAACGCTTTTAAGATATATTTATCTGAGACATACATATAGACAAAAAACATTTTCCAAAATGTGCTTTTGGAAATGAGGAAAATTTAAAATGTGGAGAAGATTCGTCAAAATATAGTTTGAATTATTTGACAATTACAACATTTTTTACATACTTCGTATACGAGAAAATAAAAATGATTGTAAAAATTTAGAATTTTTTTAGAAAATAATTTCGTATTGTTTTGATTTTGTAAATTTTTAGATTGTTATTGAGGTTGATTTTATTTTATTGATGTGCATAAATATATTTTCCATTCTGTATTCAAAATACAAATTGCTTCAACTAATATTTGGTTAACCTTTTATTATTCTTGCCATTATAAAACCATTCCTTACTAAATCAATAAAGTTTAACTTGTTTTTTTTTTTTTTTTTTTTTTTTTTACACTGTCTTTCTTAATTTTTCTCGATTTTCCCAAAATCTTTCTTTTAAATATGCAAGTTCCATTTCTAAATTCTTTAATACTACGAATGGTCTCAATATGTAACGCATATTCACTTGCCAAAGTGGGATATAACTTTTAACATTCCTACATTCATTAAGATTCTTAATGGCTTTACGTTTTTCAGTCTGTATGCTTTGGAAGATGATAATCTCAATCCTATGTTATAAATTCAGGAAAAATATATTTTTAAAATGACATTCGCTTTATTGTAAGTTCTTTTATTTTATATTTGAAAGAATTAAAGTCAAATAAAGTCAAGTTCGTGCAAAAGAGATTTGCAAAAGTTTGAAAAGTTGTCTTCATAAAATACTTTTAACATTTCTGAGAAATTTATTCAAGTAGAGAATATATTACAGTAACAATTCCTATATATAACAGTTTTGTTCCGGTTTTCCAAAGAATTTACTTCCCATGCAGGTTTCTCCGGAATTTAATTAAGTTGACGTTTATATTTGGTTAATTCACACGCTCTGCACACGTTCTATGGAGAAATAAATATTTAATTATACATCCTGTTCGAATGAAGAATATGTAAAATTGTTTCTTTTGAAACAATTTTACATATATAAGTATGGTATATATTAATATGAAACAAAATGATAATAATAAAATGTTCAGTAATAGTTCAAAATATAACTGATGTTGATGGCATCCATTAAATTCAGTTAATGTTTAAAATTTATGGTTGACATTTTATATAATATTGTATTCCATGTATAGCGAAGGAAATGTTTCCATATTTTATCATTAATCAAATATATATTGTTACGGAACTTCATCCACTAAGTCCAAAAAATCAACAGGTTCGCTTGTAGTGGGTGTATGATATAAACAGTACACAATTCTCAATAAGAAATAATGAAGTTTATTAACACGAAGACACGAATACATGGACAACAAATATACCAGCCGAGAGATGTACACGAACACCAAAGTACAAACAGTAGACCACGAACAATAATCGGTAGCTAACAACAATCACAGTACACTAAGCGGCCAGACAAAATTCAGCAGGATGACTGAATCTACTTAGTTACTCTCTATGGTCTCTCCAAACGCCTGCAATTCTCCACTGTGTCCTCGCTTTAGCTGTATCCAATTGCCAACTCACTATTACACGAATTCCTGACTACTCCTAAATTCGTTACCAAGTCACCCACACATGACTCGGTGCTGCTTCTATAATAAATTCCAGGATTCGATTCACAGCTCAATCACCAATCGCTTGAGCTGCACTCAACGCTTGCTATTCGCAGGACTGATTCAAGTAATTCGCCGTTGACTCTCTACGCGAATCTAAACATTTTGACGACTACTCTTCGGCTTGTTAAAATTTCCGGCCTTTCATAGTTTCTGGAGCAGGGCAGAGAAGGTTATGGAACAATCAGTATATAATGTTTCTATTGGCTCTGTTGCCATAATTCTAGAAGATTCCAGAATCATCCATTTTGTCGCCAAAGTTGATGAATTCGTCACCAAGTCGCCAAATGTTCGCTAAGCCTGGGGGTCACAGATCCGGCATCTGATCAACATCCAAATAGTGCTGATCGCAAAACGGTCTTTCCTACGATGGCACTAACCGTGCTGGGAAGCAACATTACAGATTCGAAACGATGTTTTCGATTAGATTCGTTAATACTTAGTATTGATTTCTTTGACAATGAGAAAATAGCTGACTGCAAAAATGATATAGTGCAAGCATACAATAAAGGGGTGTCCTCCGAACTTCAGTTTGGGTTCCGTATTGTGACTCATGATAACATATTCCATACTTAAAAAATTAATGGCAATGCAGATGTTAAAAATATCAATATTTGTTAACGACATTATTTTATTAGCAAAAAGAATTGCTTGGTGCACATTTTCTGATTTATTAAAGAACGTTGATTGGAATAGAAGATAAGAGTTAGAAAAATCTGATCTACAGATAAGTCATGAAAAATCAAAATTGAAAATGTTCTCAATTAAAAAAGTGCGTCATATACTAAGAATTATAAATCAGACACCAACTGAATATGAAAGAACACTGAAATACATTGCATTGCTAAAGGACGAAATATTAACTTTGATGGCACATCTTTATGATGAGAAAGGCAAAATACGCAAATTACAGAATAAGCGGACGAGAAGCGAAACTCGAATAAAAAGAAATTATAATTCCAAGCTGTAGAAAAATGAATTCTGTATGATGTAGAAATTCGATATAGAGATATTGAATTAGTAAATAAATCACAAATTGTTGGAAATCCAGAGAATTGTAACCTGGAGAATGGGGAAACCTTACAGAATTGTTGAATTTCAACAGATTCTTAATGGAAGTCCTCTTTTGAACTTTATTTCTAAAAAGAGGATCCTCACATATATTTTTTGTCTAAAAACGTACAACTTATGATTAACAATAAGGAGTATATGCACAAATAATAATAATAATAAAGGTTGATAAATCACCATTTGGGAGGTGATTAGCATTCCGTGTAGTTTCCTCGAAGAAATAATGAAAAATAATGACATGGAATTTGGGATGAGAGTTTACACAGATGTAAATAAGATGGATTATAAAGTATACTGCGCTGCAGTTTACTATAATTTACAAGGGAATCGCATGTGGAATTTCAAAAGCGTCTAGACAAACACATTCACAGCAGACGTATTAGCAATTTCACAGGTGCAGGGAAACATCGGTTCTTGTAATATTCAGTATCATATATATATACTGACTCAAGATCACTGATTGTCGTTAATTTATTTAATGGCCTTTAATTTAAAAAAATAATTTTAATTTTTTTAAAAAATCAGTAGTTAAGATAAATATCAAATTTAGATGTGTTAAGGCCGATATAGGGATTTGAAGGAATAAGGTTGCAAATATTATGACTGAAGAGGTTACATGTGATCACTGTGCTCCGAACCTTCCATAAGCACACGGAAAAACCGTTTAAACGGACTGCCATGACCGCAACATTGACGAGAACTCTGATTGAGGACATAAGGATCATCACCGGCGACGGCTCAAATCTTCCCTTGGGAAGCACGTCCCATTATTGATGGGAGGTATCCAACACCAACCCCTTTTTGTATTCACCAGGCGGAAGAGAACTAACTACCATACCGAAGGCTCCTCAATCTCATTTCTGAGGTATCTCCCTCCAGTGAGAGATATATTACAATTAAAAAAAATATTGAATGTGAATTGAGTCCCGCTGATCGAGATTTAAGCAATTAAAAATGGGTCAAAATGATGGCAAAACAGATATAAAATGCAAGTACTTTCGATTTTTATACAGACGTACTAGGAGTTGACATGAAGAATAGTTTTTTTTTTCTTTTAATTTTTGCTTGAATCGAACGCTTACATCGCATGAAATTTTCTACTTTATCGAAGCCTATTCTTAGGGAAGAGAAAAGAATGCAGATATGGTTCCGTTGATAATAACTTTAACGCACTAAATTTGTGGATATTAGTTATTTGATATTTACCGTGAAGAATAACTTTCTACAACATTTTTAAAATCTGGGCTTACTAGCGCTGTTAATTCATCACTACACTAAAAAGGGGCTCAAAATTATTATTCGAGACTTGTTTGAGAAATATTTACATGACTTCGAAAATCTTTTTTCTCAACTTACTAAGTCTTAAATAAAACATTTTAGAAGCATATATTTTCGTGTGCATATGAACAAAGTAACGTAAAAATGAAACAAGATAGATTGTTTAAATTCGGTATGGAGTCTTTTATACCAGAAAATAGATATATCGAAGATTTATAACTAAATTAAAGAAAGGCTGTATTTTAACCCTTAACTGGGGACGTACGGTCTGTGAGACCGCTAGCGATGGATTTTCGGTCACCCCTATTGTATTTTTAGCTCAAATGAATGGGTTGACCCTGTAGTTTCCTGTTTTGTGACCTTCAAGACCCAGTTTTGTGACCTTCCCAGTGATAAACAAGGCTTAGCAAATGGCGCTAAAACTTGGGCCCCGAAAAACCATCCTATTTACTGATCCCATTAGGAAGCAGTGCTCCATACACTTTTAAATGAAGCAGAAAGTGATTTTGTTGATAAGGATCATTGTACAGAAGAGTTTTTCGATGAAAGTTCGAATTCAACTAATTCTGATATGTATGTTCAAACATAATTAATTTTTTCTAATAATAATGTATTTTGAAAAATTTATAAAATGTATTAATATACCAAGAGATATATTTGCAGACTTTATAGTTTGATTTTTATACTAGTTCTTAACCTGTATGTTAAAAATGCCCTAAAAAACCGTGCTATGAAACTCACACGTCGATGAAAAAAAGGGCCAATTTTACCCATTGTCAATTTTTTTATTTTTCATATAATTGTTGAATTTTGCATTATATTATCTTCTATATACCTTCATATACTGTAAAATTAAATATGATTTAAAAAGTAAAAAGTAATGTATTTTTTCAAGAATATTATTTATTGCAACATATAATTTCAGAAGAAAATGCATGCTCCAACACATTTACTTTTTTCAATGATAATATATTTTGAAAAATTTCTAAAACATATCTATAGATATCAAGAAAAATATCTGCAAAATATATTGGCAGTTTTTCATACTAATACATTCATTAGAAAATTTAATTTGAATGTAAATGAAATGCGGTCTCGTAGACCGCACCTCCCCAGTTAAGTCCTAAAATTTCACCTCCCCAGTGAAGGGTTAATAAACACATTTGTCATACTATGATTTTATATAATAATGGGCCATTTTTCAAATATAATAAATAAAAACTAGAGGAAGCCTGTATTATATTCAATGAATCATAATTTTTTTAGGTGCAGAATTTATCACGAGTACGAAGGCATTACTTTTCATTGCAAGTCTTAAATACTTAGGCTAACAGTATGGACGCTAACAGTAAGTCCGAACTCTGGCACAGTCCAATTTCCGACTCTCGCGGTATTAAGCTCTGTGACTATTTAAGTATGAACAACTTATTTGTAATTAATGAAGACTGTGGTCCTACCTTCAGTGGCTCTCAGAGCTCCAGCTATATTGATATAACTGTTGTGGGAACAGATGTGCTAGGTGACGTTTCGTATTGGTGCCTTCCAGAATATGAATCCCTTTCCGATCATAATACAATTGAATTTGAAGTTACTGTGACAACTAATCCCTCTACCTCTAACAGATGCAATAATTTTCTATATTTCAATGTTAAGAATTCAAATTGGGATCGCTTTGACTCTTTTTGCAAGCAGCCTTTAGTTGACCTTTCTAATCGTATCGATTCTTGTGCTGATGTGGACACCTTAATATCTGTCATAGAAAACTTTCAAGATGTAGTCCTTTCTGTCTCTAAAGCCTCAATGCCTCTTAAAAAGATAAAAATGTCCTGGGTTCCTTGGTGGAGCATAGAGATTAAGTGTATGAGGAAAAGGCTCAATGCTGCTAGGCGCAGGTATCAAAGAACTCGAAATTTTATTATTAGAAATCTTTATAGACAGAAGTATTTACAAATAAAAGAAAATTACAGTTCAGTGCTTGAAGAGGCTAAAGTCCAATCCTGGAAGGACTTTCTAGAGGATATTAACGAACATAATTTTTGGAAGAAAATCTATACGTACGGTATAAAACAAAACTTCATGAAAAAAATTGAAGTCTATCGGATTCGTCTTCCAAATGGTTCCGCCACCACTTCTGTAGAAGAAACTATAAATGAGATTTATAAAAAATGCTTTCCTATCGATACTATCAATACGGATACTCCTTTCCACGGATTGCAACGAACTAAAGCCTTGGAAAATTATTCTTCTAGTCTTGATCCTCTATTTACTACTGCAGAAATAGATGGAGTGATTAATTCCTTTAAACTTAATAAATCTCCTGGTCCTGATTGCATACAAAATGAAACTTTGAAACGCATTCACTTGATGTTCCCCTGTTTCATTTCTAAACAGTTTAATGCTTGCTTACAGCTTAGTACCTTTCCACGTTCCTGGAAGAGAGCAAACATCTTTTTAATTCCGAAAAATAATGACTTTCGTGGTCCACATCTGGACAATTTGAGATGTATCAGCCTCCTACCAACTATTGGAAAATGTCTTGAAAAGCTGATTGTGAACAGGATTTCCTGGTTTTTGCGCAGTAAAAAACTCTTAAACGAGACCCAGTTCGGTTTCACTCCGCAAAAATGTTGTGAAGATGCTCTCCTTTACCTGAAAGACGTAGTTGATAAAGGCAAAAAGAAAAATATGCTTACAAATTTGATTTTTCTTGATATCAAAGGAGCTTTTGATCATGCTTGGTGGCCGGCTATTCTCGTTTTACTCAAAAATTTCGCTATTCCAAGTAACATATTTCATCTGGTCAGAGATTTCTTGAATGATAGGTCTGCCTCTCTTACACTCGGTCGTGTTTCAGTTTCCCGTTTCTTGCAAAGGGGCTGTCCCCAAGGCTCCGTCTCTGGTCCACTTCTGTGGAATTTAATAATGAACAGCCTTCTTCCTAGACTTTCGAAGATCACAGGATGTGAAACCATAGCCTTCGCGGACGATCTGCTCATCTGCTTTCAGGGAAAATGTCTTGATGATATTTTTGAACTTGCTCAAAGCACATCGGATGATATTTTAAACTGGGCAAGAGATTTCAAAATGGAATTCAATCCGAATAAATCGAAGGTTATGGCTATTAAGAAAAAGAGCGTGGACTTTTCTAGCAAACAACTATTTTTTGACAACATACGACTTGAAATGGTAAATGAAATCAAATACCTAGGGGTAATGCTTGATGACAAATTCTGTGGGGAAAATCATATTTTATATCTTTCCAAAAAATGTGAAAACATTCTGAAAGGACTTAATCGTGTCTCTTGAAACACCTTTGGATTGAAATCCAACGTTATTGGCATGATCTACAAACAGGGAATTGTTCCTTTTGTCTGCTATGCCTCTAGGGTTTGGCGTAATTCTTTGAAAAAAAAGATTAACTGTCGAAATCTTAGTAGAATTAAAAGAAGAATCTTACTTAGAGTTATACGTGGCTATAGAACTGTAAGCTACGAAGCCTGCTTTGTCCTTGCGGGGTTTCCCCCAATTGACCTTTTCGTCCTTCAGAATAAAGATTTCAAAGATAAAGTTATAAAAATTACACAAGATTCCAAAGTATCTTTTTCCAATCTTCCCCATCCTGCTGAACGTGTTCCTATCGAAATTATCGATTATAACGACAATGTTCTTAGCAATTTTCCTGTAGTGTGTTTTACTGATGGCAGTATACTCAACCACCGTGTTGGAATGATTTTTGTTGTGTTTCAAGACGCAGTTGAAATGGAACACTTTATGTTTAGAATTCCTGATGAGTGTAGTGTGTTCCAAGCAGAATTGCTGTGCCTCAGTAACTCGCTTAAATGGATCGTAAACCACTGTACTCTGTCATCCAGGTTCCGTATTTGTACTGATTCTCTCTCATCCTTATTTTTGATTAGTAATGTTTCTTCCTGCAACAAAATTGTAGTGAATTTTCACATCACTCTTTACGAGCTTAAAGCAAGAGGAATTAGCGTCTGTTTTTCTCATGTCCGAGGTCATTCTGACATTTTAGGGAATGAAAGAGCCGATTGGCTTGCAAAGCAAGCTACAAAATTTAACATCATTGATCCTATGAGCATTCCCAAATCTCACATTCGTAATGAGAATCACAAAAAGACCATTCTCTTATGGAACGAGCTGTACCAAAATTCGTCAACTGCCTCTTTAACCAAATTATTTTTCCCCACAATTTCTTAAAGGTTGAATAAAAAGCATTTTTTCAGTGATTTCCACTTAACCAAATTTCTTACTGGACACGGTAATTTCAATTACTATCTCAAGAAATTTGGATTATCGAACACTGATCTGTGCTCTTGCAGCGTGGGTGGAGTTCAAAATGTCGAACACTTGCTTTTTGATTGCTCCAAACTTACTGAAGGGAGAAGAGATTTTATTGTGGATCTAGATGCCTGTAATATTAAGTTTCCACCTGCGCTTCATGTTTTGGTCGACCACAAAATGGATTTTTTCTCATTCTGTAAATTTATTGCCTTCGCTGCTACAATTTTTAATTAGTTTTGTTGTTTATTTTTCCTGTTGTTTTTATCCTTATTTTTATATGTACATATTTTTTTTCTATGTATGTAGTTGTTTCAACTTACCTCTGTAAGCCTTGTGCTGTACTTTGCGGTTCACAAGAATTGACTTAATATTAATAAAAAAAAGCCTTAAATACAATTATTTTGATACAGCTCATTGCGCTTAAAATTAAAATGACTTTTATTTATTAAAACAAAGAAAGCAGAGCAACATTTAACTTTATGCCATTTTTTATATAATTCCTTGAATTTTATGACATAAAAAGAATTTAAAATGCATTATAGTTCTAAAGTGACTGTTAGAAAATCGTAATTCAGGCTAAATTATTTTTTGGAGTAATTTTGAATCATTTTGGTATCATCAGGAAATGTTCAAAAGTGCAGTATCTTTAAAATATCTTCAACGAATATTCAAACATCATATCTTCTCTGCAGCCGTTATGCTCTTTCACACTCTTATCTAATGAATTATTATATAAACTGACTCATTTTAACTAATTTTCATGATAAATTCCTATGCATATAAGAAATAAACAGAAAGCCTTGTGAATTTTTAAAATGGTGTCCTTTACTTCCGAGTGGATAGTTTCGTAATTTAACCAACATGTGATTAACATTTTTCTACTGGAAGCATGTAACATCCCCATTTTAATGCGTTTTTCGCGCGTTTCAGGTATAACAAATACATTCCTAGAAAAATAGTGTTAAACCTTTCGACAAATAATGTATTAACAATGGAACTGAGGATCTAGTTTATCCTCTCTTATTCAATAAAATACTTCATTTTATTTTAGTTTTAGTTGATTTGAATGCTTAGGAGACTGCGTTGGAGTCTCGTCTAGACTGTAAGTTGTTAGCTCACATGAAGTGGAAGCAGAAATTTTATTATGTTATATTGTATGATTATTTAAGTGGTATTTTGAAATAAAAATTGTAGTTTTACTCCTTTTTTATTTTCTCAAAAAATAATTATAATGTTAATTTAATGAATGCCAAAAGTTAAATTTGTATTTATAATGACTTCTTTTTATCTCGATTTTGCAGAAACATGCAATTAATTCTGTCAAAATCAAATGAGTCACTAAAAATCAGTTGTTCAGATTGATGTTATGAGGTCTACAGTAACTTGATAGTGAAGAGTGTAGATTTCAATATATTGTTACGAAATTTCCCGGGGTTCGTTTGGATAGTGGGTGTTATATGGTGTGGAGATCACTCAATCAGCAGGCGACAGTAGAAAATGAAACAACGACGTTTATTTACACGAATGCACATAGGACAGCACAAAGACAACAACTATATACAGCACAGAAGACAATTATCTTCAGCCGAGACGTGCAGCATACAACAGCATACACAACAAGAATCTACTGTAGACAGTAGCTTACAGTTTAGTTCAGCACTAGCTTCACTCCGTTGCGGCTCCGTTTTCTCTGGTAGGCCAGTCCTTTATCGTCGATTCCGACTCCACTTCGACTCCACTGGTCCACGACCTCTCGGCAGCTGCAGGCTGCTCCTTTTATAGATCTCAGGAGGCGGGGCTAGAAGCCTCTCAACCAATCAGGAACGTTCGAGGCGTAACTCCGTTCCTACTGGACGGTTCGGAAAAATTCTCGATGTTTCGGGTATAATCTATTTTGGCACCAAAGTCTCCAAATTCGTCGCCAAGTTGCCAAGTTTGTCGCCAAGCTCTGGGACCTCCTATGGAACCAACTATGCTGGGAAGCCGCATCACAAATTCGTAACAATATGAAAATAATGATTTTGAGACCACAATCGGCGAACATTTCTAAATGTGTTCTGCTTCAAACACAATTTAACTTCCAAAAGTGTCATAATCTTCATTTTGTAATGAAATAGAAATTTACAGCTAGAGATGTTTCTTTAGGTAGATGTTTCCTAAAAATTTTTGAGTACATTTCTATTTCGTTGATCATAGTTCAAAGCTTTGTATTCTATTCTTTAAATGGCTTTGATAATTTTTTAAATGTTTAATTTGTCTCATATATCATGGATAGTTTACATGATACCGTAAACAGAAATTTCTTTGTATATTCTATTATCTTATTATTATTATTAGAATTATTACCAATATTTCTTTAATGCTTTGTAAAAAAAAAAAAAAAAAAAAAAAAAAAAAAAAAGATAATTATTATTATATAATTTATTTAGTAATTCTAAAATCTTTTTTGACCAGATGATGGAATTAAAGCTTCAGGGTTATGATCGTAAATTCGAGGGAAGACGTTAGATTGCCATTCAATATTTCGAGAACCCTCAAAGACAGACCATTTATTGCCTCAAAATCGAATGCCAGTGTAGGTTAGATAATCTTGAAATTTTGAATGTGTGTATTTTATTTTTTCTTGCTGGTATTTTATGAATTTCGTGTTGTATTTGAGAATTATATATCAGTGCCTTTCTAATGAGTGCTCTATTCTGTTTAGACATCTATCAGAATCCATATGCACAAACAAATCAAAAAACTGTTTTCGAATTCAAAACAAAACATTATTTTTACAGTTGAAAATAATAGCCCTTACTTAATAAAATAAAAATTTAAGTATAATATGACGTTTTTGAGTATTTGAATTTATGGGATCGTATTCTGTTCATAAGCTTTACCCGTAACTAGAGAAGGGAATCAAAATGGCTTCAAGTTGCTCATTAGCTCTGATTATCACATGGTATTCTACATTTTAATGTTGTTTACAAAAGACAAAAAAGAAAAATAACAATGGATTCTTTCTGACTCCATGTCTCTGGCCGCGTGAGGAAATTCATGTCTCTAGTTAAGGGGTAATCACCGGACACATTAAAATTAAGATTTAAATCTGATGAATTCAAATAATCAGCTTTGTTTCGTTGCATCGAAGTTTGTTAAGCTTTTGAAAATGCTTAGCCTTATATTCTTGACAACATAAGTGTTAGGAGCACTCAAAGCAGGACAATAAATCCTCAAATCAAAATATTATTTTATATATTGAGTGTGTTAAAAGTTTAAAAATGCATAAATACGTATGGAAGTATAAACTAGAGCAGTGGCGGGCTATTGTTTTAAAAATTAAGAGTTTGTTTCATATTTGTTCACACAGTGAATAACTTTAAATCAATGCACAAAAGGGGGAAAAACCCCATTAAACTAAAGTAGCAGTCATAAAAGAATATTCCTGGAACCAAATATTCTAAGGTACTAATTATAATTCAAATGATTCCACCCTATAAAAAATATTAAAATTTTGTTTCCAAAATATACATACTTTGTTCCTTGTAAGTTTAAAATATAGCAAATAAATACTGAAAATGAAGAATTCCCTATATCATTAATTTATGTTGAGCTGTTTTGAATTCTAAAAAGATAGCAATCCTTAATATTTAAATATTTTAAGAATATTGCTCCAATAAAGGGGCTTTGTCTGAAGAGAATTTTGATTACAAATTTAAATGCGAGATTTCATGAATAGCATAATGCATGTTTTCGCAGAAATATTTGAATGGAATTCTCTCAAGTTATTAAAGCGATTTTAATATAATCCATGCTATTAAAGGTATAAACAGAAGACGTATTTTCCGTAAGTAGTAAAATTTCAAAGCAGTTTCATTTAAATAAAAATAGGTATGTATAATTAACTGAAATGGCGAAATTATAGATGCTATTTTAAACATTTACATTTTAAAATAATTATTATTTGTATTTCGAAAATATTGTTGTAAAGTTCAAGAGGATATTAGTTTATGTTAACACATGAAAACGATGTTTTACAATAATAAAGTGATAGCAAAGTTGCATTGTAAACTGTTGAAAAACAGTATTTTTCTTTTACTCTTAATGAAATGTTATTTCAAGTTATTTTGTAGTGTTTATAAACATCTTTATTAAAATGTTTTTCACAAGAATTTTTTTAAAAACTTCATTGAAATAAATCAATATATTGTTATATTTTTTAAGACATTAAATTACCAAAGGCCAAAATAGTGCCATCTCGAAGTACAACAAGGGAGGAGGAGGGATTAATAATTTTTTAAAAAAATGAATGCAAGAAATGCATTCTTACTAGTATGAGTATTATGGCATAAGTACTGCAGATTATCAGTGATAATATCTTTAAGAAGATATTTTTTAAATGGACCAGGAATTGTATCCCTAAATTCTTGCCTACTCTGTAATAAATATGTTATTCAGGAGAACGCTTTGCAAGGCATTAGCGAATAACAGTTACCAAATATTAACATTTAGCGTGAAATTAGTATTCTAATGAATCTGTTGTGTGATCCTTCTTCTTCTTCTTCTTGCGCACAGCAGACCACCTCGCCATCACTGAACGTAGCATTTATCGACAGGATTTGCAGTGGCCGACTGCTATCTTAAGCATTGTCCATCCTTGCATTGACCGATTTGTCAAACTGACCTTCTCTTCGAAGTAATTGGCCAAAAACTGGTCAATTACTGTCCTTCTTCCTTATTTCCCTATAAAAGTATGAAGAGGCCATCATTAAGAAAAAGTCTCCACGAAATTAAAAATATTTCTTCAAATTTCCGTTACACAACAGCAGAAAACTGAATACTTCCAAACTCTCAAACAGTTGGTAAAAAACAGAGAATTTTTGACATCATGTCCTACAGTTTTAAGATTACCTGGTACCATCAGTACTGTACTTAAGTCATTATTTATAATTTTCAGATTTTTTCTTAACTCTGAGATTTCTATACATTTCTTTAAATAGTAGTAAACAGTACCGATTCCTTCACAAATTCATTTATTTTCCTGCATACTTCCAAATCTTTGGAAATTTGCGGGAAATATCCCATGTCCTGATATAATTTGAATTATTAGTGGATGGTATCTTTCTATTTTTATTTCTGGGTCAGGAATAAAATCGGAAGTTACTCTTCCATGACATATACCATTTGTCAAACCATTGTAACTTTCTTTCTTCTGTTAATTCTCATTTTAAGACACCATTTGATTTGGGAACAACCATATCCATACTCTCTTTCTGTGCCTCCAACTTTGCATATTGATCCGCCTTTTCATTACCATAGATCCCAATATGGGCCTTAACCCAATTCAACTCTATCCACTTGGTATTTTTACACTTTTTATCTTCTCCTTTATCGTCCATATTCCCTTATTACAATTGTGAGATGATTGTATAGCTTGTAGGACTGACAAAGAATCTGAAAAAATTGAGCACATTTGTCAGTCCTCCACCCTTTCACAATATTCAATGGCCATCTTTAAAGCTTGCACTTCTGCCTGGAAACTTGTGACATGGTTCGATAAATTCACAAGACTTTTATCGATCTCTTTCCCATAGTAGTATATTACTATTGCAGCTCCTACTTTATTTTCACCTTTTGAATCATCTGCAAAAAATTCTATTCCATCCATATCTATTGTGTGATCCTTGGAGAAATTTTTATCTATTGATCCCTGACATGCTGTTAATGGTATTCGAAAGTCAAATTTTTCTTTCAGTCCAGATTATACCAAATGACTGAAGCAAAAATTTGACAAAAAACTGCACATGAAGTCAAAAAAAATCACAAACCAAATTTGATATATTTAAATCATTGCGTGTTTGAGTTATCACTTTTTCAAGTGATAACTCAAGTGATAGTGAGTTTCTGAAAGTGAAGATCGATAGATATTCAACCCCTTGTTGAATTTCGTTTCAAATTTAATAGGTATATATCCCCTCTTGTTGTATTTGACCGAAAATGTTATACGGAATCTTCATTATGCATGTCAAATCTGCCTATAAAATTTTATTTACATACCTCTCCTCTTTTTGTAGACATTCTATTAAGCTGAATTCTAACAGACGGACAGACAGATTTTCTATGAACGAATTTTATTCAACAGTTGATAGAAACCTACAAATTTGTTGTAAAAAGTACATGCAAAATTGCATCCGCCTAGCTGAAAGCTTTTTTTTTGTCACTTACAGAAATACGGACAGGCAAACATTTTTACAAGAATGAGTGTTTCCAATTTAAAGAGGTTTGACAATAGAAGATCCATCAAAATCTCAAATTCGAATTTTTTGACGATTATAACGTGTTCTCTATATTTTCTATAAGGGGAAAAATACATAGATGTGGAACAAAGAACTAGCTGCATAAAAAGAAAAAGGCATCCACCCACTCCTAGAAGATGCAGGTGGGTAAAAGATTGTCAAGTAGGATCATTTATGAAAGAACCGTGAGAGGAAAGATGGAATTGGAAAAGTAATATAGGACTTTTCGTCGTGGATTGCATAAATGATAATGGTAGAGCCGAGAATGTTTTTTTGATACATATCTCCAGGTCCTATTCTCCCATCCCTACAAATTCCATATATTGTATTGCATTATATCTTTTCACCAAGTATATTGAAGCAATGACATGCGACTGAGAAAATCCTACTTAATTAAGATGGATGTGATGAACATTATTTCGATATAATGAAGGTAAAGCTAAAGCTATAAAAAGATAAAGCTAAAAACTTTTTTCAAATTAACAATTAGTTTTATCTTATGTAATCATGTTATCATTCTTTATATTATTTATACCATTTTAACACCACTCTATGCTTCATATTTTTGCACATTTTTAAATTTGTGATGATAATGTCTCATCCGGTCACAATTTTTTATGCAAATCCATGAATTCTTAAAAACCAACACATTTTACGCTATACCTGAAACATAACTTAGAAGGACATTAAGTACTTCATCGTGAAACTTAAATGCATGCTGAAACAACAATCTCACTTTTCTGAAAATATAGCAATCATGTATGTTTCAATTTCGTCTTACAATGACATAGATGTGACTAAATAGTATGCATGTGACTATTTTACTTAAATATATTTAAATTTTTCTTATTTCTGATTACAAGAGAAATTAAAATCTAATTTCAGTAAAATCTCGTTCAAAGCTTCTCAATTCACTCATCTCTCTTCTAATAATAGAAATAATAATTAATAATTGAAACAATAAATTTTCTCATAGAAAATACAATTGCCCAGTTTGCATTGATGATATTTAAGCTATTTCTAAATCGCTTAATTTTTAAGGTATCATATATATATATATATATATATATATATATATATATATATATATATATATATATATATATGTGTGTGTGTGTGTGTGTGTGTGTGTGAGAGAGAGAGAGAGAGAGAGGACATATTTTAATCTAATTAAAGTCTTAATTAATTTCCAAATTTTCATCATAATTTAGCCCATATTAATTTCATTCTTAAATGGTCTCTTATTTCCTGATCTAACTCTCACTTTTTTAATCTAATTGATTAAACTTATACCCTATAAACTTCAGCATTTTGGTGTCTTATGCGCTTGTGTTATGATGTATACCGACGTATTGACGCATTGCTTATTCTTCGTAAGTAAATTATGCATCCCGTGATATATTTATATATATATACAAGATATCATGGTAAACTATTTGATTACTATAAAAGCTCTTTTAAATATATATATTTCGAAATTAATAAATATTCTCCACCACTTGAGACATCAGAGGTACGTAATGAGAGAATGAGGAATGCGGATGTAGGTTCATGCTTTTTTCTTGTAGGCATAGAAAATGTTGTGCGGTTAAGTTAACTTCACATCAAAAATTTCCACCATCTCATCAGGGTTATTTTTGTTATTTAATTCGATTGCATGAGTGATTTCAAAACACTTATTACCTCAATCGAATGCATCCGACTGTAATAGGAATTCTGTTTACTTAACGTCCCTTACAAAATAAGATTTCCATATCCTTTGCTGCTGGGTTCCGAGTCATGTTAACATTTTTGGTAATAAAATGGCGAATTCTATTGCTAAAAATATGCATTGTCTCTTTTGTACCAATTAGTTTCTAAAAAGTGATGTTCAGAAGCTCTTTATTTATTATGCTCATTCTATTTGAGATAAAATCATTAAATTTGCATTTCCAAAACAAGCTATATTTTGCAAAATATACCATAGATTTGTGATCTACTCTTCTTACACATGAGGTTGGCATCAAACTCACTCACCTTCTTTTAGGACGAACTGACTTCAATCAAAGGCATCTTATTTCTGGCTCTAGGGAATCAAATTATTTCACATGTCATGCTGATTTAGGTACTAAATTTGATAGTAGTCTCCAATTACAACCTTTTAAAAGCTTTTCGCTTTTGTGATTATATTTAGAACTTTTTAGTTTTGTTTGTTTTTCAATTTATTTATTTATTTGAATAATATTGCGTGCTTGTTTACATATTTATTTTACTTCTGTTTTAGAATCATTACTTCGGTTGAAGATAAATTCTTTAAATTTTGGTTTCCTTATTATTTTATCAAATTTTAGATTATTTAATAATTTTTGTTTTAAGATGTTGAATTTTAAAATTTTGTCTTAGTTATTGCTTTATTATATTTTAGGCGGTTTCGTCTCAGTTAATTTCTTTTCATATATAATTGAGTTTAGATTTTATTATTTGTTCTTAGATCTCTTTTGTTTGGTGCAGCAACCTATTCAAATACTGCTCTTGGGACAACAAACATTATAAAAATAAATTAAAGAAAACTATACATTTCAATGATGGCACGTACCTCCTGTTAGAAGAGTTGGGCTGTTGTCGGTGATGCTCCCTTAGGTCCTGGTATAGCGATGAGGGTCATTCAGTTAATTCACTACGATACCAAAGCTGAACGATTGTATTTCATTCGTTGATAAATTAATATCCTTCATTCATTTTTAAAATTAAAAATGTTTAAAATTCAATTCAAATCAGTAAAAAAAGTGGTAAAAGAGAAACAAAATTTAGTAAAGGTATAAAAAATTTAAACCAATTTCGAAATTTCAGAAACTAATTATTCCTTAACTCCAATTGCATTTCACTGCTTGCCCAATAAATCACGATGATGAATACATATAGCAAATCTTCTTTTTAATTTGAAAATAATAGACTGAGAAGAATGTTTTAAACGAAATGTTTCAAATACTCGTAATTATACTCGTAAAACAGTTACACCAATATTTATTTATTCCAAGATGAAGTACGCAATCCGTTTTTGATTGCAATGCTTCTTTGAATGTTCAAATGTTTAAACGGAACTGTTCTTTCTTACGTTTTGTTTCAGAGAAAGAATATCCTTGCCAACTTTACGAGTACCAACTTTGATAATTATTGAAACTGTATACATTGCACGTAATCAAATATACCGGGGAATCAGAAGCCACAACACGCACACAGGCGTGACATTGAATAGCTTACTACTAAATCTACATCCTGTTTGAATTCTAAAGCAAAAATTCGAAATCAGGATATTTCTTGAAAAAAAAATGAATTCTTTTCAAGAAATTTTGTTATTTTTCTCATTTATTAATATATATTTTAATTTTGAATCTAGTTTTATATTTGAAATATACAAAAGTACAGTATCCGAAACTACAGAAACAAAAGAGTGGAAATTTAATTTTGATGGGAGACTATGTTTAATTAGGGTTTTAAATGTTAGTTCATCATCATTTTTTAGTCTTATGAAATCAATTTCTTATCTTAGTTTTTCGGAGAATCTGATCTAAACTGCCCGAAATCTTGATCCGATCTTATTCCGATTACTTCGTAATTTGAACGTGAAGCATTGGATTGTTACGTGCTCCGATGCTATTGTATTTCTAAAGACAAATCTAGAGAGCATAGAAGCCAGATACTTATATATAATCAATCAAAATAGTGCTCGATTTGGTTTTTTTGATTTTGGTTTCTTCATTAATTAAGCTCTAGAATAACGGTTTTCAAATTAAGTTATGCTAAAAAGTATTTCAGAAATTACAGTTCTTAATGTTTAAAATTTCTCTGCAATTATTAGTCTATACCTCCAATTAGCTAATAATATTTGAAATAAACTTTCAACTTTTAGAAAAATTATGCTTCTTTTTTACTCAGTTCATTTTTCTTATATGTAATGAAATGAGATTAACATAAAAAATAACAACTTGCTCTAAGAAGGATTTTTTTTGTGTGTAAAACATTTATAAATGGATTTAAAGGAAAAAAGCAAACTTAAAGAAGTTTGTAAACTTTAATTTGGAAATAAATACAGTTACAAATAGTTAGATCCCTGAACTATTACTAAATATAGATTTTACTTTCACAAATTCTATAGATTATCAATATAACAAAAAAACCCATAAACATGTAAAATAGATTACAAGACAGTTTTATGTGCTAGAAGGCATTCCAAATATATTTCATCTGTTTTTATATATAACATCTCCGAAACTAATCAAGACTATATAAATTATTTCAGACTTTTCATGATAGCAGAAGTCATAAAGGATAAAAACTAATATTGGGTAAGAGAAGGCATTAAATATGAAAAAAAAGAGTAATAGATTTTAAAAAAATGGTCTTAAATCAAAATAAATGTATCTGAAAAAAAGCAAAATATTATCTTGATTGCATTTTCAAAATACTTCGCCTTATCTCACAGCCTATAATATGTGCATATAAAGTATTAAAAATAAAAACTTTATACTTCAGTGTGAACACACAATGTGAGATTCAGTTTTGGTAGTGCAAACAGATTCTCATGCAGTTATTAAAAAAAAATCATATTCATATTCAAATTCATATTATTAAAAAAATTCATATAAAAATAATATAAATTAATCATAATTAGTAATCAGCGATATAATACACCGTTATTTTCATTTTTAGTCCATTTTAAGTTAGCTTGTAAAACATCTAGATAGATTTTAAGCATAATATATTTTAGATGATTAATTGTTAACAAACTGTTATAAAAAAATAAGTCAGGTATTAGGTAAAAGCATCTGATACCTAACTATATATATATATTATTTGGTTTAATTTTTTTTACCTTATTAACTTGGTTTTATTACTATTGTCTCAACTCATCTGTGTTTTTGAAGTAGCTGCATTTGCGCTCTCTAAATACTATGATGTTTCGTTTTCTCTCTTCCTTTTTTGGTTTTAGTTTGAATAAAAAATAATTTTTAGTTGCGATTCCGAAATTATTTAGTTTCGTTTTAATTATATATATATATATATATATATATATATATATATATATATATATATATATATATATATATTATAAATGTTATATGACCATTTAATTATAAAATTAAACGGAGATTTAAAAAAACGTATCTAATGAAGAAGAAGTACATTTAGAGTAAATTGCTTTTTAATTAGTTTTAAATTTATTAATTTAAAAAAAACATAAGATTTTACTAAAATAAATATAAGAAAACGGACTTATGTTAAGCTGTGATCAACTTATGTTAATTTCAACTTATATATCTGATTTCATTAAAATATTTCTGCTAGTTAGATAAGAATCGATCAAAAGTGAAAATTAACACAAAATCGACTTGAATTTAACTCTCGGAATAATTGTTAAGAAAATTGAAACACGTATTATTCTCGGTTTTTCTTACATTTTTTTTCCGAAATAATTTTTGCAATATCTAATAATGCCTTTTATATCAAAAATAAAAACAATGGAACTATACAACTGCAGTATGAAAAAAGGTTGAAAAAAGTATTTTTCTAATATCAAATTATAATATAACTCAAAATTTGCATATTTGTATGCTAATAAACGCCAAAATTATATAAACAATTGAGCATGTACTTTTTATATTAAAAATTAAATTTACAATGGGCTTAATATTTAAGAAACAACACCTTAAAATATTATACAAGTTAGAATTTTTATTTCTAATAGCAACTTTCTTTTTAAACTTTGTTTGTTTCTTTGATCATAAAAAAATGCTTTAAAAGATTTAAGTTTTTTTAATTTTTTTTTTTAATTTATTTATACTGTAGGGTTTGAATTTTTGTTTTAGTGAAAATAGGTGTTCAAATGTAGGCAACGAAGACCATATGACAAGAAATGAGCTAGGTCAAGCAAAAAAAAAAAATGAATATACTTTGCAAGTGAAACAGATAATACTATGGATCAAAAAAAAAAATACAACGTTAAAATATGCTGAAGACAGAAAAAGGCATTAGTTTCTGCTATTGCATGAAAAAAGATTCAAAATATATCTCTTTTTTAACTAAAACTTTATTAGCACAATAAAGTGAAAATTATTTATCCAGTTCTTTGCTCTAAAATTCCACCTTTGTCACTCCATCCTAATGCATAATCAATCCTATACATATAAACCATCTTTCATGTTTCATTATTTTTTTTTAATTAAGAGATTACTTTTAATGTAAGATTCTGAAATTCCGTGTAGAAAATAAGGTGTGATATAAATATCATTTTTCACACTAGAGATTAACATTATAAATGATGTACATATAGATACAAATAATTTAAACATACCTCCTTATACAGCACTTAAATCTCACAAATGAAGATTAAAATGCTTCAATCGACTTACACAATTAATATTAAAATAAGGTCTGATGAATATGATAATATTATAGAAAATATATAACAGAACACATTACCATATAAATTGAGTGATGAATTTGTAAGAAATTTGATACACGTATGTTGCATTTATCTTAAAAGACAAAAATGCTAATATTAATAAAATAAAATTATAAGGAAGTTTTTTTGTCATGTTAATGAGGACATTAAAGAAATTTTTGTGATTATTTAACATGTTAATATAATTTTTCATAAAACGTTTCATAGCTTCATTAATAAATAGAGGAGAATTGAAAAATAAAGAATATTTACATGCAAATGAGGTAAAATAAAATTTTCAAAAGTAACATTTACATATTTTATTGCATATAAAGCATCTAAGCTATCTCTCTTTACCCTAATGAGGATAGAAATGAAATGAAAGAGCTGAAAGTACCGTTTTCTAATCAGTTCTAATATATTTTTTATATATAATTTCAGAAGATTTTAATTTAAAATTATTAATGAAAAATGAAAATTATTTTTCGAAACTTTTGCTTGTTTTTATTCTAAACCTTTAAAATAAATACCAGTTAAAAATAATTTAGTTGAATTTCTTGAAAAAATGAAGCTTAGGGCTAGTTTTTTTTTTTAACTTTCCGTTTCGCGTCAAATCTAAAGTGTGCCATTTTCAGCATAATTTCTTTAGCTTCTGTATTGAATACAAATTTATGTTTGCTATAAATATAAATTCATGTTTGTAACATTATCTAAAAAAATGTATAATATATATATATATATATATATATATATATATATATATATATATATATATAAGACATATGTAATATTACTATATATATAAGGCATATGTATTACATATACTTTAATGGATCATGGGTCCATTTGTCTTGCAATTATATTGTGTTTAAAATTAGCCAGCACATCAAACTGTGCGTATGACTCACAATTTCAAGAAGATTCTTACCTTTTAATTGAATATATAAAAGAGAATTCTATCTAAACAAGTTTACAATCGCCAAAAAAAAAGTTCACAAAGTTTTAAAACTTTGATTCATCAGTGAGATCTGGCGAAACTGGAAGAAACTTTAAGAATTTCCAACTGTATCTGTAATAGCGTCTCTAAGTAAAGGAAGTTTGACGAAACAAAATGTAGCCTTTTTACTATATGTGGAAACTTTCGTTACTTTTTAAAACTTTAACATTTTATACATTGAATAATTATAAATGCTGTGACTCGTTTTATTTCTAATATTTTAGCTTTCATTGCGTTTTTGATATTTTTATATTTTTATCTGATACAGTTGAAAGAATTGTTTATTAGCGTTTAAAATACTTTCTTGTTTCCTTTGTTTCAGTTTTTAATTATTTTTTGCACTCGAGTTACTTATCCTTTATATTAGTGACATTTATACTTCGGATAAAACATATCGGAAATAAATAGATGTTTATTTTTGTCATGTAACTTTATATAAATTATATATTATGTTACTATTTGTATTTATTTAAGCCTTTTAAATATTTACTTGGGCCGGCATAGCCTGGTTGACATGGCGTTGCAGTCGCGTCCCCTGCGTTGCGAGTTCGAACCCCACCGCAGAACACCCCCCTCCCCCATTGTGTGTGCCACAAAGTCCTCCCTGTAGAAAGCAATACCACTGGAGGTACTGGATCAGGGGTGGTCATTCTCTAATTCATGTCTAAATTACGATCTGCGGATGAGTGAATGAAATGCAGGAATGAAGTCCGTCCCGTAAAATGGATTGTGATGTATCTGTAGTTAAGTCGTACTCTTGGCCCTAGATGGCGCAACCGTAAAACAAGAGACGCCCTATTGGCTTAAAATAACTGGCTTCTGAAGTCAGTGGTCTGGTCTATGACAAGTGCTATTAGAAAGAACAAAGTTTTCAAATTTTTTATTTTCTCCACAATATTTGAAGACCGTAAATGGTGTGTAAATCAGCAGATCTATTTCATGTAGCTCAGAACTGAACGCAGAGGCTCATTAAGCTATTTTACCAATGATAATAGGTATTCCATTTTATGTTAACAACTTCTAAACTTTTAGAGGAGATGAACGTTAGTTCGAATGTGAAAGAAATCACTAGACCTTCCTGCAATATTAGCACAAAAGTACTGTGAAATATTTTTTGCGATGTTGATTGATATTTTGAAGGCTGTGCAGTATTTCGAAGATATCATAACAATAGATTACTAATGTCATTTCGATACAACATTAAATTTTATACAATATTTTTACAATATCTTTCGACATTGCAATGTAAATATAGGAAATTAACGTAATTACAGTTTATTATCGTTGACATCGGATCAACCCCTTCTGTAAAAAAAAAAGTACTAATTGATAACAGTACCATCCTTCTAACTGTCATCCGCCTAACCTCCATGTAGCTGTTTCGGCCCCAAGGCTGAAAGTAGATGAAGAGAAAAGGGGAACAGTTTTGCTGGGGTGTGACTGATATATGTAAGATTGTATGTTGGTAACAGCTTCAATGGGAATTCCAGAAATTAGTTTAGATTTAAATAGGAATTTAATTATATATATGTATATAGCTATCGTTAATTCAATCCTTAAAATATAATAAATTTGTATTGCCAAGAAAAGTGCCATCACTTGTGTCAAGGCAGGATACATTAACTATCTTAAATCTAAGTAAATACAGCCGTATATATACTGCTGTTACCTCTTAGATTTTCACTCCTTGGAAAAATGTCAGTGCAAACTAAAATTTAAATCTTACTGAATATTGCATTTTATGAATTAAAAATAATTTTTGAGGCATATAAAGAGGATTACATTGGAATGTGAGGAAATATTCTCGATCCCAGTGCAAGAAACACATGTGAGGAAATATTCTCGATCCCAGTGCAAGAAACACATTGGATTCCAAAGTAAAACTAAAACAGTTGATATTTCTTAAGTGATATGGAATCATTCCGATGCAGAATCTTCCTTTGAAAGTTTTCAGATCTATGAATAGACCGAATATCATCTTAAAAATGAGTAGTTTTGGATTTGAGAAAATTTTATAAGAAATTATAAAAATTTTGGAATTTCATTATCTTTATTACTATTAATACTTCATTAATAATATAATTCATTACCTTAGGTTATTGATAATAATTTAATAGCAAAACATTTACAGAAAGCAATAATAATTAAAATCTTTTGTTAAATATATCCGATTTAAATAAATGATAGACAAATATCGAGAAATATATAAATCTAAACTATATTTCTTTTGTTGTAATAACAATATAGTAAATAAAAAGGTAAATTACATTAGAATAAAAAAAAATTATTCTAATTTAAGAAGAATTATCTAACTTATAATTTAAGTTACCAAGACTAACTATCACTCTTTCAAACCTCAAAATAAACTTTTTTGAAAGAATTTTTCTAATAAGAGTAAAGACCTGAAAGAGTTTTTCTAAAAAAATTTTATACCTAGAAGCAAAATAGTTATATGGCAAACTAAATTCATATTAAAAGATTTCTTTGTAGGAGGAACAAAAACTCAAACAGCCTGATGATATATTAGAAATCCTGCCAAATAATCTCAATCCACATCGAAATATGGGCCAATAAATATTGGAAACAGGATTTTTAGATCTTTTTTTCAATTCACAATTTTCTTTCATTTTGTACGATTTTCGCTGATATATCCTAAAAAAAAATTACAATGAAAAATGTTTTCTTTACTTTTTTAAAATTATTTCTTTCTTTTACTTCTTGTTTCATACCACTAATATTTTCCGAGCCCACATCTGCTAAAATAAAAGGAATTTTAGCTAAAAAATGAAATCAGGTTTGGTGCAAATCTATTTTTTTTAAAAAAGATGCTTGAAATTTTATTGCTCAAAGGAAGTAACAGAACTTATTTGACTTGCAAGGCAAAAAATATTCTAATCAATTTTTACTAAAAATGATAGTAATAAATATTTGGGTCAATAAGTTGAATTAAAATTATTAAATGAGGATAATTACGACTAATTTCAAAAATATGCAGGATTAATAAATATGTCATAAGGATGAGATAATTGTTGGATTAACAAAATATGTTAGATGTGATATTATTATTTTTTTTTTTAAATTACCGAGATTTAAAAGAAAAATAAATAGTTATACGTTTTTAATAAGTTAAAAAAATTATTTTTCTTCCTCATACTCACAATGATAATATATAATCTACTCTTAAATATGTCTCACTTCATTTTTATAAATCAGAGGGAACATTGGAAGAAAAAGAAAATGAATCAATTCTAATGAAACTGATAATATACAAGTAAAATAAAAGAAACCGAGGAATCAAAATTCTATGCATTTTTTTCCTTTCATTTTTTGTGTTGTAAAACTTTTTAGTCATATTTTGAATAAGAGAAATGAAAATATGGTCCATATCTTCTACATCTTTAAATTTTTTTTCAAATTCTTATCTTTGAATATTCACAATTCTTACGTTATGTTCACAATTTTTACGATTTATTCACAATCTTTACGTTATACATAATGAATACAATACATCAACATTTTTGCCACATTAGTCTCCTTATTAGATGAAAAACAGACCCAAACGTAAATTATGATTTACGCATTTCAAGCTGCTTTAAAACTATTTCATAACAACAATAAAAAGAAAGTATAGTTAAGATATACGCTATCCAGAATTTTCCATTCAAGAAAAGACCTGACCTTCCACAAAATTATGTTGCAGTACACTCTTGAATATTCGGCTTCTGTACTATCTGGCCTAATTTTCTTTTATCATAATTAAATAAGAAAAGCAAGGCCTCAATAGGCATTATTTCCGAGGCATCGGGAGGGCGTCTTCTATGATCCTTTTCGTATCGTGAGCAAAATGCAAGTTGTGACAGGAAAAGAGCAGCGTTCTGCTCATTGTCCATTGTTTCGTCAGCGAGTAACTAACCACATCTGTTGTGGCTGTTCCTAATTATAACTACACATTATTTACAGTATACGTAAATTGTTTTTTGGGTATACTTAATGTTTTTTAATGAAGCCCGCTCTTCGAAGACAGTGGATTTAGGCCTGGGGGGGAGAGCCTCTTGTTTCTATAGTAGCGCCATCTAGGGCCAAGAGGAGGACTTAGCTACACACACGTCACAGCCCTTTTTACGGGGCGGACTTCATTCTGTGTTGAAGGTTTGCCCAATTGTCAGCAAGACATCAAGATAATGAAGATAAATATATCATTAACTTCTAATTAAAAAATAATAAAGTATTTGTTTTATTTTCAGAAAACAACTGTATTATTTTCAAGTGTTCATTTTAATAATATAAAAATTAGATTACATGCATTAATAGTAAATAATGCAAAGATGTTAATCAAACCTTTTTATTAAACAGGAATTTCTTTTGATATCATGAAGCTTTTACCTGAAACATTGAAATGTTTTTAAAATTCAATATTTAGACAGACGTAGTCAAGTATAAATAATATACATGTTGTTGTTTCTTATGGCACTTGCCATAGGCAAGCCCGCTGTTCGAAGACAGCGGATTTAAGCCTGGGGGGGGGAGAGCGCCTCTTGTTTCAATAGTAGCGCCATCTACGGCCAAGAGAAGGACTTAGCTACACACTCGTCCCAACCCTTTTTACGGGGCGGACTTCATTCACGCATTTCATTCACTCAACCACAGATCGTAATTTAGACCTGAATCAGAGAACGATCACCCCTGATCCAGTACCCCAGTGGTATTACTCTCGACATGGAGGACTTTGTGACCACGACAGATTTCACGTGCGTCAGCCACCAAGCACATGGGGAATCTTCGGCCGGCGGGGTTCGAACTCGGAACCTAAGGGACGCGAATCCGACGCTCTACCAACCAGGCTATCCCGGCACTAATGTTTTTTTTTAAATACACCAAGTGAAGATTTCAAAATGGTAATAAATGAAGAAAAGTTTTGGTGTCAATGCAGAAGAAATTACACGTTATATAACGACTAGACTCTGTGTAACAGAAAAACACGCAACTGCTTCTATGATTCACCTGGCCGCGTTCACATTCTACTTGGCTTGAGACAAATAGAAGGCTTGGTACTTAATAAGAAGTGAGAAAATGCGTATTATAACAGTGCGTTTTGGTATTAAAACGTTGTCTTCTGGTATTGGAGGGCAAAGAAATGAGTTCATAGAACATATAATCCAGCTGTCTTGTTACCTGGCTTACTCCTCAGCCACATTAGGTCGGATACTCGGGAGTGTACTGTATTTATATGCTTTCGTCTTTCGCCACAGAATATCCCCGAAATTGGAATCTCTAGGATTTCCTATCGGTTGAAAGTATATACATGGGAGTATTTATTAAGATAAAAAAATGCACATAAAAAGACATAAAATATCAATATACACATAAAAAGTAACTATATACAATATTATAATGATGAGGGAGGTGTTCGGTGGGGAGTATGAGTAGATGGAATCTATTGAAGTTAATATATTCTGGAGAAGAGTTTGATTTAGAAATGAAACGGAAATTTATACTGGGATTGGGTCTGGAGAAGTATTTATATGCTACAACCAAGAATTAAAAAAAAATTAAATCTCAAATATCCGACTAAATAAAGATAATAAATAATGTAACATTTTTTTTCAAATTCCCATAAAAAAAGAACGTAATTTGAAAAAGAAAGGAATGAAAACATAATCAAAAAAAGAAACTCCCTGGATAAATATCAGTCCACTTTGCAAAGAAACAAAGTCCCCTTTCAGCCGATTTGTTTCTGGACTTTACTTCCGCAGTAATTTAAGTGCACGGTCGTTCGCATGATTAAGACTCAAAAAGCAAAGACTCACATCCTCCAACTCTTTCTCAAATGCTAACGATTCAGATTGGCGAATTTCTTTCTCTCCCCCTCTTCTCTCCCCCCCGGCATCTTTCTTCTGTTATTTCTAGATTTCATTGGTTTTGCTTTTATTGTTTTATTCATCCTTACCTTCTTGCCGCGTGCTTCCAGTGTATTTATTTACAATTCCTGTGTTACTCGCAGTGATTTCGACTAAACATTTTTTTCTCTAAAGTTTGTTAGCAACTCGACATTCCTCGTGCCTACCAACCGTCCTCCCTTCCAACAAACAAGACTTAATTCAATTTTCTTGAGCATTCGCGCTGATTTTCTTTTCTTTGCTTCCTATGGCAACGCTGACTTCACTGTTTGTTTTTAAAATATGCGCCTTTCATTAAAAGCAAGAGGAAATACGAGAAGAAAACGCCGCTGTGAGATGCCGGTATCAAAGCACAAAGGGGGTTGCTTCCACTTGCTCCTGAATTCTTTTTTTTTCCGATGAAGTGCCCACTCGAGAATTGTAAAAGGGGTTGACGACGGATCTGGGAAGAGGGAGGGTCGAGAAATGTTCTCCGATTCCTTGAGAATAAAATGAAAAGTAGTTGAGGTTATAAGAGAATTCTGTGCGAAAGTTCTCGAGGATTCTAATTACAATCAAAGAAAATCCCCTCAAATTTCTCTAATGATGGATTTCAGAAAGGATAAGAACAGGAAGATTCTATTTATTTGGGTTGGGGAAAGGCTACTTTTAATGCCCTCAATGCCTTTGAATAAGTTGATCGAATTATTCTCTTCACATCAGACATCATTGAAGGTAATCTTTTGTTCCAAAGGCACACATAAGTAGCTATCAGTTCGCCCATATGAACATAGCCCTTGTATTTCATTTCATTTTCGGGTAATTGAATTGCTTCCTTTGACTTTACACACTGAAATTCCAGTATCACGTATTTAGTTGAAGAGTGCAATCGACTTGTTTAGAGAATATCAGAGTTTGTTTATTTCCAAAGTCTGTTTTTCCTCTTTCCACTATAATTTCAGTGAAATGAAATAAGCCTGTAAATTTGATTTATAAGAAATAATATTAATAAAATATACCGACTTTTTCAACACAGATTTTTAATCTTTATTGAATAAATGGCTACTAAAGGAATCTAAATAAAACTTTAAGAAATCAAGATTTGAAATATAAACGTATATCTCGAATTGCACATATTTCTATACAGATGAATATCATTAAATAACTCTAACTAAAGCATTAAATATTGAAAAAGCAATATTTGTGTGAAAATATAGAATCAGCCAACTTTTTCAGGATAAGAAACATTTGAAATAGCATGACTTTTTCAAAGCAAGTATCTGTGTTTAATAAGTAAGAATTATCCTTAATACTGAATCTTGTAATGACACATTATTAAATAGTAATATCCTAACTTTAAAATTCTAAAATATAACTAAAGTCTGAAAATATCAATGTAGATGAAAAACTTTTATTCTTCTTCGTTTAGATGTTATTTGTGGAATGTCACAAACGATTTTTATTTTTAACTACCACAGAATAAAACTTTCTGCAGCACAAATTTCTCTACTTTTGCAAATAATGGGTAAATATAATTAGATTTGAATATAAAAATGTTATTTTATTTACATTTTTTTGTGTAAAAGACATATATTTACAAAAAAAAAAGGATAATTGACATGCAGACAAAATTTAATATAACGTCAACGGAAAGATCAAAATGAATGGATCTTCTTTGCTTTTGAAAATCATAATGAGAGTGCTATTTTTTGGTGTTCACGGTTTTGATGTATAAAGTGCTATTTTGGACTTAGTCAATTATGCCAGTTATAAAAAAATATGCTTAAGCATATGGAATTTGAAAAATACATAACATTTTTACTGGCATAAATTTTAAAATGTAATATAGCTTCGAAATATAGATAAAGTTTTACCTGTAAAACTAAATAATAAATGATTACCAATTTTTACACAAATTAATTAAACAATTACGTAATAAATTATATTTTCATATCTTAAATATGATTAAAGAGTTAGCTTTTTTTTCTATTTAGTGCTATTTTTATGATTTTTCTAATATTATCTCTGACTGAAACTGCATGATTCCTTATTACCTAGAATTGATCAGCGATGCATCAATAAAATATTTTAAACATTCATTATTTTTTCGAGATATAAGAGCTTTCTTGCAAGATATTTATTTAAAAGAAAAAATAATTTTTCGTACTTAAAAATGCTTTATCTCTTCCTGCACAAAGCATATAAAAGGTTTTTTTATTACTTAATTGAACATCTAATAAATTTATGTAAAAATGCTCATTTGGTGAGCAGTTATTTTTAACAGACAAGGCTGTAAATAAAATAATTTTATAATCTGTATAAATTTGAAACTGTGGAATGTAAAAAGTGTGAAAGTTTAAATTGCATTAATTAATGTCATTTGTTATAAAGGCAACATCTTCTTTCATGATTATAAAAATTAAAAATTAACAGATTTAAATATAGTTATTTTATTCTAATTCTTTGAAATTTTACAATGTATAAGGAAGCACCAAATGTGATACATAATTCCAAATTAAGGATAATTAGATTATACATAACATAGATTTATTTAGTTTGTTATAAAAGTATTTTCTATTTACATGAGGTTTTAAATATATTTCATTTGATAAGGTAAAGAGAAAAAAGTTATTAATGGTGTGCTAAATGCTGAATTTCTTACTGCAGCAGTCCCCTGAAATGTGAGATGAAATCTCACCACAACTGAGGTTAAAAATTAGATTGAAGAGAAATAAGATATTGAAATCTCATATATATGAACATTCATTTTATTAAAACAATCACATCTGTTCAGTTATTCGGAGAGATCACACAAGGCATTGAAAACATTTGAATTTGTTAGAATAGCCTGACATCGTTAGTCCATGCAATCGAAGTCATTCTAGAGAATGTCTGGGTTATCATGAAAAGGCTCCACAACTGTGGAAATCCAAGTGCTGCATCATCAGTTAATGTCAGCGGTTATGTCGTGAACCAATCTATGCTATTTGGACAAGTGATCATTTTGTATCAGATCACCAAACCGTTTAATTGTCATGAACATCATGGCAGAAATACTTGAAATTTCCAACGTGCTTCAACTATATTTCAAGGGGAATTAGTGTTGGATTGGTTCATTAAAAAGTACTTGCAAATCACATCCTGCAATGGTTGATGATTCCATCCAATTCAAACTTGCATGCATGAGGAACAGCATAATTAGTGGTTCCAGTTTATGTCCCAAGTAAAGTCAATTGCAAGTTTCAGTGTATCTTCAAAATACACAGCGGTACCAGCTGCATGAAAATATATTCCGTTCGCCAATATATACATATATTATTTCAATTGTATAATTATATTTGTATCATCATTTAGCAATTTTAACAAAATTCCAATTAAAATTTTGAAAACAATCAGTGAGCATTCCTGTTCTCCAAAATATAACGATACTAAATTTGATAGATCTAAGTCCAGCGATTTTTTGGATCCTTCTTTAAGTTACAAAATGAAACACACATGCTTATTAACTCATATAATTAGTAGAAGCATAATTATCTTGATTCAAAATTATGAGAATCAGTTAAAACCGTTAGTTGCACTGCTTAAAGAAACAAAAAAGAACCGATATTTTACAACAACTTTATTTTTATGTTCATTATTTGCAAACTTTAATTTCGATGTAATTACCACCTTCATTTAAACAGTTTTCAAGGCATGACGTAAGTGTTTCAATAAGTAAACTTTCTTTTGTAAGGGAAAAGCTTAACGTCCGATAAATATTCATCCTTTCACCTCATCTAGCTAATATATAGTGAAGCGGAATGCGATGCGCGAGGATAGAACCTGGGACGTTGCGTGTTCAAATCAAGTCCGGGTCACCAATGAAGCAATATGCGATGCGCGACGATAGAATCTGGGACCTTGTGATTAGCAGCCCAGTAACTAAACCATTTTACTAAAACGGTCGTTCTGGTAGAAGAGTTGTTACTGGCTTATATGCTATTCACCACAATAGTCTATGGAATATTTTCAATATTTGTATATAACACGTTGCAATGTATCGATATTTTGATGTGACAGTGCATTTTAATCACACTTTTCATGCTACTTCCTACAAATTTCAGTGCTGTTACATCTGATTACATGTGAACTAAATCGCCAAATAAAAACTTCTGCGGTACAGTTACAGATAAATATATGAGGTGTTGCTAAAAATTTTCATCAAAATACCCTTTCAGCGAAAAAAAAATCGAAGGGGCAACTAACTAATTAACTGACCTATGTATTTGATTTTTAAGGATATGATTAAATTCTATTCGTGGTACTTCTAATTTATCTTAAAATTTTGTATGTCCAAATATTTAAATATTATAAGCAGAAAATGTTGAAAAAAATAAAAAGAATTAATGTAATTTGGAGTGTATAGTATTTCTGGTCGATCTAAAAAAAATAACAATTCAAATAAGTGCTTGAGTCTTAATGTTATTTTCAAAGGCACACCTTTGATATTTAGAATTTTAGATGGTTAATTCATGAAATTTGAGTATCATTAAAGCAGGATATGCGACACGTCAGGAATTCTTTAGAAACAGAGAGGCTAATTCAAGATCACCTTCAAGTTGATTCAGAGACGGAAGTCATCGACCCTTATGTACAAGGTAAATGGAAAATTCATTAGTGAACTCTCTAATTTATTCAGCCTTCGGTTTCTTATTCTAATGCAGTGTGCTCGAACTGCTAATGAACTGGCCTGAAATTTAAGAATGCATTCTCTTAATGCATGTTTACTGATTTTATTCTTCCAAGAAAAGTGTCATTAGTTTTTAATCTAAAAATAGCAAAATACCTGGTAAAAATAATGTAATTTTTGTTTGAAAATATGATTTTAGTTTCAGTCTGAAGAAATAAAATCCAGCGAACTTAATTTGATTTAATTGGAAAAAAGGAAATAAGAAAATGTGGTATTAGTAGATGCTTTCATTGACTGTGGCATTATATGTAAATGATTCTACAGAAAAAAAAAATCTAATTTTAGAATTACTTATTTTACTATAATAAAAAGATATGATACTCTAAGAATTCTACAAATAAACACCAAACTGAATCTTGGAATCAAGAAAATATACTTTTATTTATGTTGTTATTACTTCTTGTATTGTTATTATTCATTTTTATTTTCTAATGCTTATTAATGCCATATGCCCATAACATTTTTGTTCATGCCTGCATCTAAATCAAGTCTGATATAAATAAATTAGATTTTAACATTTCTCTTCGATTAACAGACCACTTATATGTCAACTTTTGGTATATATCTAAATTGTACTGGTGATTCGTTCTTGCAGTAACAAATTTATTTCTTTAAGCACAAGTCCCATTGAGGGGGCACCTCCTAACTGATGATGAAAAGCTTCATGTATGGTGGTTGTTTGGTTCTCTCAAAAGATTTGGGTCCGGTAACTCCCATCGATGATAGAATGCAATTTCTTACGGAAGGATTGTACCGTTACCGGTGTTGGCCTTTAGAACTCAACCACAGTTCTCACCTGTGTTACTGTTGTCGGGTCCGATCATTCAGTTTTCCCATGTAACTTGCAGCGGGTCGGAGTAGCCAGTTTGTGTTTTGTGGTTCTCAAAGCACAATTTGCACAACCTCTCCTTTTACATTTCTATACAAAACTTTCGCTCTATTTTTACTTAATTTTTTTGCCATTTTCCCACGTAATTTTAATTTCCTATATTTTCCTGTTGCATTGTATCACAACATGCATGAAACGTCGGTGTTTCTAATGGCATTTGTCATAGACAAGCCCACTGACTTTAAAGGTCAGTGATTTTAAGCCAAGGGTGCGTCTCGTGTTTTTTCAATAGCGCCATCTAAGGACAAGAGTACGCCTTACCTATAAACACGTCACAACAATTTTTACGGGACTGACTTCATTCATGCATTTCATTCACAGATTGTAATTTAGATCCGAATCAGAGAACGATCACCCCTAATTCAGAACCCCCACTGGTATTACTCTCGACATGGAGGACTTTGTGGCCACGACAGATTTTCACGTGCGCCAGCCACCACACACACACACACGGAGAGGTTTCGGCTACGGGGTTCGAACTCGTAACCCAAGGGAAGCGATTACAACCCCCTACCCACCAGGCTATCCCGGCATCGCGTGAAACGTAGTTGATGATAACAAGGGACGGCCAGGTACTTATTTTCAGCAAAGTTATTTTTCAATTCCGAATGTTTAAAAAATATAAATCAACTATAAAAACAGAATAAGTTAATCAATATGCTCAAATTCTTTATCTATAACAATGTGAAATAGGCTTATAAGATACGAGAAAGATCAACCTTCAAAGTTTGTTCAGAAATTTAAAACATCGGAACAGGAATAGTTAAGAAAAATCAATCATTTTTAATATCACAAATGGGTATTTCTTAGAATAATATGATAGGGAGAAAACATCATTTCAAAATAAATTTTATAAGTAAAACATATATTTTATCATTAAGAAAATTAGTATTTATTTGAATATATGAAACGATTTTTTTTTCTTTCCAATATTTATTTTTATTTCTATCAAATTGTAGTTTAAATAATAATTCAATTTTAAATTCATTGTAAAACTACTAGAAGTTATACTTAGACCGATGTTGAAGAGTTGTTATTTCTTTTGCCCACTATATGACATTCTGATCTAAATCAAAACATGCATGAAGTTTCACAGTTATAATCACTATTTTTTTTAATTTAAATTTTGCCAATTAAACTTTTTCAGTCTTCTTAAACATGAATTAGAACATTTTTGTTAAGTTGCTAATAATTTATGAAAATGTTAATTAAAACATTCCTTGTAAATATTCTGATATGGCATGTAAGCTATTCGCAGTATAATATTACTAGAAGTTTTGGCATATTATTAAGAAAAAAATACTATACTATACATACTGTATTTTATTATTAAACACTTAAAGGACAAAATTTAATTATATATATTCCATCTATTAAATAAACCTGAAATAAAATGTTCAGTTTCAGTCATTTGTTATATGATATATGAATTTTAATAGTTCACATCTCCAGTGCTTAGTGTACGCTTATAGAATCATCAGATATATTCAGTAAGTATTCTGCGTCATATGCAACAAATTAACATTTTTCATTTAATTAATTATTTCCCGAGCTAATTTATTATAACAGTTTCATATTCCATTTCCTAGTCAAACAAGGAATAAAATTATGGAAAGTCACGTGAATTTTTGAAGTGGTGTCATATACTTCCTTGCAGATAGTTTCGCTAACAAACCATCAGGACCTTTAAAGTGATTAACATTTTTCTCCAGGGACCATGTAACGTTCCATTTTAATACGTAATTTACGCGCTTCAGGGTGACAGATACATCCCTAGGAAAATAATGTTAAGCTTTTCGACAAAGAATGCATTAACCTGGGGACTGAGGAGCCAATTTATCACATTCCTTTGTAGTTGGAAAGATATATCTTTATAGTAGTTTTATTTGATCTCAGTACTGTAGAGACTGCCTTTGAGTAATGCCTGGTATGAAGTTGACAATTGTTAAATTATATTTTCAATGCAGTCGGAGTATAAATTACATTAATTTAAATATTGTTCTCATAATCCAGTGCTAAATTAATTTCATTTTATTTCCCAAGAAAGCCACTCTAATGTTGACATATAATTTCTCTGAACTTAAACTTTCAGTAAAAATTATTAATGGATATCTCAACTAAAGATAACACATGATTAAATTTGCGGTCGTTAAATGATGCGCATTAAAGCTCTCAATCATATTACAATTCAAGTTTAGGTACCTCAGAATACTGGAATACCCTATTTTCTTTTTCAAACATCAACCTCTCCCGTTTGCACTTTAGACATGTTGCTGAATAGCTTCCGACATAATAGTAGGTTTTCAACACTTTGTAGGTACAAATATGGTGTGGAATCAATTACCCTCAATTGCAGACAGGATGTGCCTCCTACGGGAAGAGTTATACCATGACTGGTAATGGCCCTTAATACTCAAAGACAGTTCCAGCCTAGAATGTCATGGCATTTGGACATTCCATATTTCCTTGTGGCTTCGAGAGGGTCGAAGTTGTTGTTTATGATGAAGAAAAATCTTTCCTTCTCAAAAATCTGTAGCGATAACCTCAAAAACTGTAGTTCTTTAACTGGCTTAGCTGATGATACTAATATAGCTTAGCTGATGATACTAAACACTGATGGCCTTCACATTATTTGAATGAGTTTTCGTGATTAAGATAATATTTATTTCATTACAAATCTTAAGCAAGCGTATTTTGGGGTGATTTTTGAAAGTGTCACCTCTCACTTCCCCAAATCCATCTCGGTGAGTACATCTAACGAACAAAGCACCCGCCACGACTATTCAGTATGAATGATATTTAACAAAGGATGAGGAAATTTTTCAGTGATATCTATGCATCTCAGTGTCGTTGAACGGTCGTTTGAGGTCTTTCAGTATTGATAGAGTAAAACCAATTCTGCTCAGCCACTTGAAGTGTATTCACCAGGTATTACAGCTTCGTCTTTGGGATGTAAGCAAACGAATTCGACATTGAGGAATAAGGAAAACAAAGTTTCTCGGATGATAAATGTTCACATTGTTCTGATATGAATATTAAGCTCCTAACCTAAGTTATTCTGTCAAAAGCCATCCTTTCCTATCTGATCATAATTCAAACCATATGTGAACAACGCCTTAAAGAAATATTCATCTGAGAACTCGAACTCATTCAACCAAGCATTTAATTCCACTTTTATTATTTTTAAAATATTCGAAAATACAGTATTTTTCAAATGAGAATAAGACAATATTCAAATATATAGAACAAATACGCTGTTTAGACAGAATTTCGATAGCAAATTAGCAAGGAGTTTCAAGAATAATATAATGTATGTTTCCTTACAAATCCTTCCATATACTTAGTGCAGATGGATTTATTCCTTTGCGGATATACGAAATTCTTTCCGCCATAATTTTGGCTGTCGATGTTACCACCAAGTTTGCTGAAACTGAAATTAAAGCTTATAAAACTTCTGCCCTATTTGATTGGATATGGGAATTTATGAATTTACACTATAAAACCTGAGCTATGGTATATTATTAGAATTCTGAACAACTTTCACAAGAATAAAAGCTTATTTAAATCATCTCATACGCTTTTGACTTTTTTCTATCTACATATCTTGATGCGAAATAATAACTGAGGTAACTCTTTGTAGCATATTACGTAAAAACTAATGTTCATTACATAAAATTAATAAATTAGCTGTATTCTGTCATGCGATACTGTAGCTCATTGCGGTTAACATGAAAAGGAAGAAAAGGGAAATCGCACAATTCTAATAAGTTTAATTTCATAATGTTTTTTTTTCGTTTCATCATAATTTATTCCATTGTGAGCCTAGGAGAGAAGAATATTTTATAGCCATAAGTGTTAATTCCCCCTTTCTTCATATCTTGGACTCATCTCCTACTAGGGAGTTACACCTACTTGCTTCATCTTATTTCTGTTTGGTTCTCATTATAATCATGTAATATCTTTATGCACCCTGGTAGGGACTTCCTAGAATGCTCATTTAAGTTCAAGGAATGCACATACCAGTTTCTCACTTTGATAGGTTCTTTCCTATTTACATCGCAGTGGCTTGGCATGGCATCTTCATCTGGGTGATTTTGACGATAGTTATGCAAATTTTTTCCATATTTCCTATTCCTATTTTCCAATTACTTTGGCAAATTCTTTGAAAAATTTATCTAACCATGTAACTGCATTTCTTACATTATTACAGCATTGCTAGAAGCGGGAGTGAACACATTCAGTGTATCTTGTGTTGATTTTATACCCAACAGATGGTGCTGCTATGTTTCTTTAATGGGCGCGTCCTTACAAATTATAGGTGTGAAAGAATACGCCCGATTCGAATGTAACGTTGTGTCAAAATTTCAAAGCAATCGTTAAAAATCTTTCGGGAATTATCGATTTTAAACAAATGAACATTTACATTTGTATTTATATAGATTTGTAAATGTGAAAAAATAAAATATTAAAGTGGAATGATGAATTAGATAATCTTAATGTATGTCTTATGGAGTTTTTATACTCCTTCAGAATATTTACTCCATACAAAGCATTTATTTTGCTTTTCAAAATTTTCATATTTGTTAATTTTATACAAAATGAAAACTAATACACATCGCTTATATACATTTTGATTATAAACTTTTGTACAATCAAAATATATTAATTATTACTTCATTAATCAAACGAATTTAGAGACTGTATTTTTAGAGACTGCATATCAGTAATTAAGAGAACCATTTCTATGAATAAATATCGCTCGAAATATCACAACATTTTTATCAGAAAGAATGTTTTACAAGCGTTACTTTATTATAAGAAACGTATGCGTTGACTATCTGATCGTATTTTTAACTTGTTTCTCTTAATGCGTAAAGTAACTGCACTGCTTTCTTGAAAGTAAAAAATAATGTCCTTGCCAACAGTGTATCAGATTCAGTAATTAGCAATGATGTATACTCGTCACGTAATCAAACATACCTGGGGAATTGCAACATTCAAAACCACAACACGTGCGCAGTTGTGGTTTTGTACAGTCTAACATTAAATCTATATTGTTATTAGAATTCTAAAATGGTGTGTGAACAGTTATATTTCTTGAGAAAAATCAGAGGCAGTGGTCTTCCCAAAATTTTCTAGCAAACTCTCCAGTCAGGGCTCCATCGCTTTCCCTACTAATAAAATTATGGATCTTCGGTAAGACCACGAATAACTTGCGTGGCATTGGTAAACAACAGTAAATCCAACATTTTTACTGAATCTAATATACAAATGCATATTTTGAACGCTTTTTTTGCCGACAGAATGAAACTAAAATTTGGCACAGAACTGCAGTTCTAGTCAGAAGACAGTATAACCTAATTCCATTCAGTTATTCAGTACGATTATGAGTGAATGATCTTATATGTGAGTGAAAGAGCAGACCGATAGACAGTCAACCATTGGGGTAATTTGATTTAAAATTTTATAAAAATTTATATTTTAGATACTAACTTGTGGATCAAATTTTATTACCTATTTCTTTGAATTTTGGAATGATCGAGTTCATTTGTAGTCATATAAACAGTAATTCCTATAAATAAATTCGTAATTTGTTTAAAATTTGATAGAAATCTATACATTTGATCGAAAGTCCCTCAACAAGTTTCATATGTCTAGCTCAAATCGTTTTTGAGTTTACTTGTGCATATACTGACAGATAGATAGGAATAATACGAAAAGTGTTTTAGAATTCAAGGGAGGTTTGAAACCAGAAGATTTGTCTGTAACTTAAGATCGATTTTTTTGACTATTACAATACTTAATCAATACAGTATAAACGAGAAGATAAAAATCAAACCAGCCCTTAGAAATCATTTTATATTTGTAATTCTCGCATTTATTTTCATAACTTCAAAATAATCTACCATGATTATCTACTTATTTTCTGTTATTGTTTATGGCTATTTACAAGCTTGCTGAGGAACTATCAGCGATTTAGGCTGTGGGCGCAGTAGCTTCTGAGCCAGGCTCCTGAATACCCGAAGTCTGACTTCTAGCTCATATGAAGATGACACACACATTCGCTTGCACAAAACCTTTTCACACGGGAGCTCTTTCACACATCTCACAGATAGAACACAGGGTAAAGAACAGCCCTGCCCGAACCAGCACTCGAATCCGTGTCGCGAGATCAAGAGAAAGATGAGCTACCCCTAGACCAGTACGCCGTCACTTCTTTTCTAAATAATACTAGCGGGTTAAATATATACACGATACCACAGTCACCTGATTAATGTAAATGCGCAAGTCATTTAAAATCTATCTAAACATTATTTTGATGTCCGATGAATTTTAACATTAAACAACCCTGCTCAGTATTCATATGCCATTTTGGAATTAAAATAATTCATTTACGAAGTTATTTATTGAAGGTAAAAAAATGTAATACATTTCATTAATCGAATATATAATCTCTTAACATGAATAATTTTATAGAAATACATTGTATTTTGAAATTGTTTTGTACCGTCCACAAAAAATTACTTGCAATTGTTGAAAAGGAATATATTGCAAATGCCAAAATAGTATTGCATTTTCTCTATAAATATATTAAATAAAGGCGATGACAATAAGAGCGATTAAAAGTATAAAATAAAATATATAAAAAAGAATTAAAAGTATAATAAATTTCTCTACATACTTTCTAGATTTAATGAGTTTAATGGAATTACCTGTTAAAACTAATTTTAAAGAAAAAAAAAAAGAAAAAAAAATTGCTTGATTTTTTAAAAATACATTACCAGGTATGGCAATATATATCATTCTGAGTCAATACAATTTTATTTTTCTATTTCGTATAATACTTTAAAATATCAAGACAACATAAATGTATCGCAGACTCTGTTCGAACTCGACGAAGAATAAAGAAACTCAACGACTCAAATAATCTGATGATACATTAGAAATCCTGACAGATTCTCGTAATCCTCATCATAAAAAGTGAAAAATTGCGCGATAAATATTGGAAATAGGAATTTGGATCCTTTTTTAAGTTCGTATATTCTTATTGTGATATTCGATTTCCGTTGACATACCCTTCCAATAGCTTAGAATGAGAAACTTTATTCCCTTTCTTTCACTCAGGAAACGGAATTCGGCAAAAATAAAATTCATTCTTTGAAGAAGTAAAATTATTCGTTGTTGGAGAACATAAAAAGATTGATAGTAAGAAATATGGGAAATCTGAAAATAAAAAAAATAAATAAAAAATATATTGATATTTTTTTTCATTGAAGAATGTTTCACTAAATAAAAGTGTGGCAACCAAAATATAGTATGAAATGATTTTTTTAAAATTATCATCAGAATTTATATTAATAATATAGATTTTGTTATATTAAAAAAAGAATTTGTAGAGGGACGAGACTCTTTAGAACTTCAATCTGAGAAAGATGAAAATAATAGACGATCTTCAGGAACAGTTAATTAATTATTTTCTAAATTGTACATTTCTGAAGACAAAACAAACACGAACAAGAAAATTCACGACACTCACTTAGAATACAATCTAATAATGAGCTCCAAAAGGATTGTGGAAAATATACCTTGATGTTAATAAGGTAACGCCATCTGTTGTATCAAAAAAGTGTGTAGTAGAGTTAATGTAACAGGTGCAAATTTAAATGTGAGATATAAGAGATAATCATCGTTAAAGCAGTTATCCTTTAAAGCCTTCTTTAAGAAATATATCAATGTATTAAATCTTTTGCAAAGACTCGCGTCTATTGTAATGTCAAAGTATGAATAATGTTTAGCAAAACGATTTTTTTATGAATACTCGAGTTGCAAAATATTGAAAAAATTTATGATTTACTTTCATAAATTCCATCTGCATTTCCGTTACTTATACACTACGTTACATTTATATATTAAAAATTTACCAGCGTTTCCGTAAATATATTTTTGCAGTTATTTATAAAAATGAAGTGCAATTATTTAAAAACATAGTTGCACTCGAAAACACATAAAGGTATAATAGTAAAGCTTTTGGAAGTCCAAACACAACAAAAATATTTAATTGTGATTCTTTAATTTATAATTAAAAAATGACCAAATCAACAAATCTTCTTATTAAGTCTAATTAATATCTAAAATTCCTTTTTTTATAATACTCAATGAATAAAGAAAGAATTGAAATTATGAAAAAACAAATTATGTTTGGCAAAAATCAAATCAAATCAAAAAAATTTTTATTATTTTTTTAAGCGAATTTGCTTGAATTTAATTAAATTGGCTGAAGCTTATTTTCAGCCATAAATTGTTTGATTTTTCAAAAAAAAATATCGAAATTTTATAATGTTTATATAAAATATTAAAGCATGGTCAAATCCATTTTTTTATTCGATTTTGTTCATAGCATCCTTTATATCCTGTAAATATGAGAAACGTTGAATTAGTATCTGAGCCTCGTAAAAGAGAGGAATGTTCATTCTTGGCAGTTCGTTTCAAAAAATTACACAATTAACCTGCAGCACAACTCGCGAAATAAGCAGGACCTTGATTTAGAATTTCATTTTCAATATAAACACGAAGTTTCTCTTTTATGAATACCATCAAATATTATGTTTATATTTAGAAGAAAAAAAAGAAACCAGCATATATATTCTACAATTTATTATTATTCTTTCATTCTGTTTCTATTTCTCCTCTTCTCAAACCATAACTTTAATTTATGTATAGAGTTTTATACACTTATAGAATTAGATGAAACATATGTCCAAATAGAAATTACAGTTGAGAATCTTAAACAGACATCGAGTAATATAAAATGAAAATAAGAACGATAATTTGTATGCCAGATTTTCAGTACCCGAGCTGCCTAAACAAAAAGAAAACCACAACAAAGTCATATTATTTATTGATTCCGCCTCTAGCGTCTCTAAAAGGAAAATTAGAGCTCGGATATCTTACAAAATAATAACAGAAAACAAAAGCTGAAAACTTTTCTTCTCTTTCCTGCATGAAAAGGGAATAACAGAAAAAAAAAGAAGAATGAAAAAAATAATAAAAAATATTCCTAGATAAATATCAGTCTACCTATGGAAAAAAGGAATTTCCCTATTCAACCAATTTGTTTCTGGACTTTACTTCCACAGTAATTGAAGTGCACGGTAGTCCGCATGATTAAGACTCAAAAAGCACAGAATCCCCCCTCCCCGATCTACCTCTCAAATGCTAACGATTCAGATTGGCGAATCTTTTTCTTTTTCTCTCCCTGCCACCCCTCTCACTTCACAAGCCCTCGCATCTTTCTTCTGTTGTTTTTGTATTTCATCGGTTTAGTTTTTATTTATTTATTCCCTGCTTTCTGCAGCGTGCCTCCAATGTATTTATTTACAATTCTTCAGTTTCTCCCTCTGCTTTTGACTAACTACTTTTTCGCAAGTTTGTTAGTAACTTGACATTCTCTCTCTACGAGCCTCCCTCCCTTTCAACAAACGTGGCTTAATTCAATTTTCTTGCGCATTCGCGTCGATTTTTTTCTTAGCTTCCGATGGCAACGCCGGCGTCGCTGTTGTTTGTTTTTAAAAGATGCGTCTCTCATTAAAAGCAAGAGGAAATGCAAGAAGACAAAGTCGTTGTGTGACGCTGGTATCGAAGCACAAAGGAGTTTGCTTCCACTCGCCACCGAATTCTCTTTTGCTATTCAAGTACCCACTCGAGAATTGCAAAAGGGGTTGATGGCGGTGCTAGAGAGAGGGAGGGCCCTGAAGTGTTCTCCGATTGCGTGAGAATAGAAAGAAAAAATTATTGATGTTCTAAGTACATTATATACATGGATTCTAATTATAGCCAAAGAAATCCTCTTCCGATTTCTCTAATGATGGAAATCTCAGAAAGTTTAAGAAAAAGTTAAAAAAAAAATACTCAGGATGTTAAGGTTATATTTAATACCTTCACTGTCTTTGAGAGAATTGATGGAATTGTTTTTTCCGCATAGATCAATAAAGACACAGGCTTAATTGAACATGTTATTTTTATTTCTTTTAAAATCAATTTAGCAAATAATTCATAATGATCTATTAAATGATATTTTTGTACAAAAAATGATTAAAAAAATAATTTAGTTTCAATAATTTATGTTTTAATTAATAGGAATTTATATAAATATTCCTAATTTTATAAACAATTTAAAAATTAAAGCAGAGAGTTATTTACAAAAAAAAGTGATATAAGAGAATTCTCTTATATCATTTTTTTTGTAAATAACATTGCAAAATGATATATAAGAGAATTATGCAATGGATAATGATATGACATATACCATCCACTAAATAATCAGCTTGAACAAAATAAAAGATAAGGTCATTAAGAACATAAGAAGGCATTCAAATATGCCAGGTATACGAAACATAAAAGCACGGGAATAAAGAAAAAAAAGAAACATGAAAGTCTGATTTATTTGAAGTGAAGAATAATAAATATTCAATTGGATTTAGAGACTGTGTATTGCCACTGTGTTATTGCAAAGTGGTTTTAAGACTCTTAAATTCAAAATGTTGTCTGGTATAGCCAGGAAAGTACCGTCTACCTAAAGTAACTATGCTGAATTTATTAGGACTAGTTATAACATCCCTAGTGGCCAAAGCGGAAATTATAAAACATAACTCAAAATATAAAGTAGATCAGCCAAAAAGTCAGTTATAAACATGTAAGCTGTACCATAATAGACATAGGAAACAATGTCATGCATCTGTAAACCTGGCGAAGATAATGCTGATTAAAATTATGAACTTTCCGTGACTTGAATAAGGGTTCATCTGAAATTGAAAAATGCATTTTCTTGTTTTATCATACATTTTTTCCGAGTTAATGAATGAAATTTAAGCTACGGACAAAGTAAACAAAAATAATCATAAAAAAATTGTGAAAAACATACTCAGAGAAAGAGAGATCTGAACATACAATTTTAAATTTTAGACAAAACTTCTTTTAAGTCATTGAAAGTTTCTAAAATTAATCGCAAATATCTCCTGAACAATTACAAATAAATTTTCTCTGTAGTTTATTATGGTACAGCAAACATTTTTTTAACTGGACTTTGGGCCAATATCCTTTATTTTTTTAGTTATTTTTATAGCTTTCTTATTTCGTCACTAGAGGACGGTAACCTGTCTCAATAAATTCAGCACAGTCACTTTACGATAGGTACACGTTATTTCCTTGGCTATACGAGCAGTCGTTTTGGTTTAAAAGGTATAAAAGGACTGTAATCGATCAACCTGTACGTCATGTTTTAGCAATGAAAAACGTCGTGGATAAAATACCCATTCTCCGGCTCAAAATTTCAATGCAAATTATCACATATATGCTTTACAACCAAAAGTATCAACTGCATCCTTTCCAGAAGCATTTGGAAATTTCGTACGCTGAGGTGCTTACTCGTGAAAGAATAGACATATTCGATGATTCCAGACAATGTCTGACAAAATATTTATTGCAAATATTCTCAAAACATAGGGATATTTAACAATATCTACCATATGAATATGATGTTTCGAATATTTATGTGAAATATATGATTTATTTTTTCATTCTTGAAATTTAATTTAAACGTTAATGGAAAAAAAATAAATTTAAATTTATGTGTATTTCTGCGATTAATTTCCGAAGATGTTATTAAAATAAATTCTCCAAATTCAAAATATTTTCACTTAATTTTGCAAAAAAAAAATTATATGATACTTTTTAGATCAAAAAGACATTGTTGTATTTTTGAATTAAAACTCAATATTATGACATTTTTAAGGGTATCGTATTTCATAATCATAGCATTTAAATGTTTCATGTTTATTTCACCATATATAAATGTACTGGTTTCATTACGTATTTAAATTTTAATAATTTTGCCATTTTGAAGTTAGTAAATAAATTATTTCAAATCACACCGAAATTGCATTTTTGATAAATCAAACAACAAGGAGCCTCTGAAAGAATCCTTAGTCGTGTTAATTATATTTTAAGAGCCAAATTTTCTAAATTACATGCTTCGGATTGTTAATTCACGAAATCTGAGAGTCATTAAAATAGGATACACGACTCCATGTTGGAATTCCTTGGAAACATAGAAACTAATTAGGATTCAAGATCTCTACAAGTTGTTTTAGATACGGAAGTCACCGACCCTTACTCACATAATTAATGAAAAGTTCATTAGTTAAATCTCTAATTTATTCAGGCTTCAGTTTCTTATTCTAAGGGGGAATCCTCAATCCGCTAATGAACTCGCCTGAAATTTCAGAATGCATTCCCTTCAAGCTTCTTTATTTTATCCGTTTAAAAAAAGCTGTTTTTTCTTAATATAGAGAAGAACAAAAGCAAACTTCTAAGGAAATGTGATTTTTCTATCTTTGCAGTTGAGGTTTCCGTATTTTTCGGAACAAAGAAATTTTAATTAGTTTAATTATTTTAATTGGTAAGGGAACATGAGTTCCTGCAATTATCCATTATTTATGTGATAGTTGCCATTGAGTGGTCAATTATACGACAATATTGTAGAGATGTATAATATCCTTATATAAAAGCCTTTTTTATTATAAAAAATTATAAAGCCAATGAGAATATGCATCTGTGGCGTTGGCAACAGGAGTTCAAATACATCATTATTGACAAAAAAAAAATGTATGATGGAACATTGTCAATGTTGTCATTTCTATTTGATTTTGCTGCAATTCAAGCTTTGTATTTAGTTGATTATAGATGTGTATCGCATATTACTTCACAAAGTAGAAAAAGTGCTTTAAATTCTATTAATTAAAATTATGGTTTTTAATGGATTAAATCGTGTGTTTATTCACCATTGCCAAACATCCAAATACTATCTGCTTTAAACTGGGTTACTTGTTTAAAAGTTTTCTTTCAAATTTTTAAATTACAATGAATTATTTTCTTATTAGCGTTTACAGTGTTGTGCCAGTAGATTTCTTTTTCTGAGTGATAATTACACTTTCTCCTAGGTCAAAATTTTATTCGGCCATGTTGTAGATAAATTTGCGTTTTTGTAGTTGAAAGTAATAAATAAATAATAGAAAATAATTCAATGTCAAATTTGCTTTTACTGAAATATTCTGGAAGCTCTTGTATGTGTGGTAAAATATATATATATATATATATATATATATATATATATATATATATATATATATATATATATATATATATATATATATATATATATATATATATATATATATATATATATATATATATATATTTAACATTACCCATTTGCCCATCAATAAAATTGAAATCCACAAAATCTAATTTAAACTTAACTAACTCTAATTTAAACTTATATTAACTTCATTCTAAAATATTCTCTTATTTCCTGGTCCCATTCCACTTTTTCTATTTAATTTATTCAACACGAGTTCCAAAATTGCTGAATCGACTAAAAACCAACAAGTTCCCACACTTCGAGTGAAGGGATAAAATATTGTTTACTTAAACATATTCTTCTAAAATACTCCTATGATTCCATTGCCTGTGATTAACACGTGTTGGAAATCTCTATTAAAATCTCACAATATATATTCAGAGGGATAAAATTTCCATCAGTTTTTCCACATTTCGTTTTGTGTTGTGCTCGTTGCTTCTACTTGAACATAATTCGTGCCTCCAGGGATGGAATAAAGCAAACTTAATAATTCGAAGTTCTCTGTCTTCGGCCACGACTCTGCTTCAAAAATTATCCACACACACACACACACATACATACACACACACACACACACACACACACACACACACACACGCACATACATATATAAATATATATATTATGTGAGGGTGAGTGATTCGCAGAACGATATGTTACATAAGAAAATCTTTTCGATTTCAGTAAATACTCCCACATGAGTTAAAATTTTATATAGAAATATATGAAAAAGTAAAAGGAAACATATCCCTGTATGTTTTGTTCTTTTGATATATTATATTGCATTGCATTAAATCTGTTCATTTTAATTCTTTTATCTATTCAATTTTTAGTGTCAATGAAAGTCCTAACTATGCTGCTATTCTATAAATTCTTCTAATGTAATTGCTTGGAAATGGAAATCCAATTTTCCATGTCTTGTGCCTTGAAAAATGCATCTTTTATTAATTGTCTTTTGACGTTGATAACAATTTTGACAATTAAGATTGAGAAAGAATTTTTTTCTTGCAAAGCAGAAGTTTAGATTGAAGTATGTTAAAGAATTTTCTCACTAAGTACTGAATTAATGCCCGCAAAATCCATATTAATTTGAATCATTTATTGATTAACGCATAATTGGGGAGGTGAAAATTTAGTACTTTAGCGGGGAGGTGTAGTCTACGAGGCCGCATTTTCTTTACACTAAAATTAAATTTTCAAATGATAGTATTAGTATGAAAATCAGGCAATATATTCTGCAGATATTTTTCATGATATATAAATATGTTTTAAAAATTTTCAAAGTATATTACCATTGAAAAAGGTAATTACTTTTGAACATACATTCTTTTCTCAAATTACACGTTAGAATAAATAATATTCTTGAAAAAATATATTACTTTTAAAATCATATTTATTTTTCCTCTATGCAAAGGTATATAGATAACACAATATAGTGAAAAATTCAGCAATTATATGAGAAATAAAAATAAAATTGACAATGGATAAAACTGACCTTTTTATTTTATTGGCATCATTTCTAATCAGAAACGTGTGAACATTCGTAGCATAGTTTTTAAGAGAGTATTTTAAACATATAGGTTAAGTATTAGTATAAAATTCAGCCTCTAAATTCTGTAGATATATCTCTTGGTATATTATTATATTTTAGAAATTTTTCCAAAAACATCATCACTCGAAAAACCAATTATATTTGAACATACATATCTGAATTAATTGAATGCGACAAAAAAATTCTTCTGTACAATTATTCTCATCATTGAAATCACTTTTTGATTCATTTAAAAGTCTCTGGAGCTCTGCTCCATAAAGGAATCAGAAGGTTGGATGATATTTTGAGGACCAAGTTTTAGTGCCATCTGCTGAACCTTGTGTAATACTGGAACTCTAAAAGAGAGATGCGGTCTCACAGACGTCGTGCTAAGAAATGGCTGAAATATTTTTTTAAAAAAAATCTTCTGAAACCGGTTGAAAAAGTGCCCGTGTAGTGAAGATCATGAAACAAGAAGCTACAGGGGCAATCCATTCTATTAAGCTAAAAATAAAACTGCTGTGACCGAAAGTTCATCCTTAGAGGTCTGAGATACTGCAGTACCGAGTTAATTATTAAGACAATTTCATACAAAATTATCTAATTCCTTGTTAGATCCTATTTAATCTATTCATTTAAACTTTATTGAAGACACGAATCACAAGGAAAAAGCATTTGACAAGAATTATTTTTTACTTTAATAATAAATGCTTCCAAATGAGAATTATCTTTAGAATATAGTAAAATGCGGGTAAAAATATCAAACGTAACAGGCTGCCAAGGGAGAGAAGGAATTTTGGATATTCCTTCAGAATGCTTCATGTTGTTATAAGAAAATCTTTGACTACATTAAAAATGTTTTTGATCAATCCATTGAATTTGCTGAATACTGAAGTATATAAGTGAGATTTATGTGGGTATATGCGAGTCAAGAATGTTCTATTAGATAAGGACATTCTCTCTGATCAATCTTTAGACTTTGTCAAGTAATCCCACAGAAGTGAGATCCTTACTCAGAAGTATATGAAAGAATTAAAATAAATATTATCCTCTAGGTTTAATACATTATGGATTATCGCTTTGGATATGGTTGTTTTTAAATTTTCAATTTATTTTCTTTGATATTGAGATTTTTTTCATGTGGATGAACATTTTAACTATCTTGAATACTACAATTTTTTCGAATGTAATTCAATAGCAGAACAAAATAAAATAGAATACTTCCATTAAAATTTTTTACCTCTTTGTTCATTTGATCTAGCATCATTCGTTCCTGAAACATTTTATGAAATAAGAAATTCATATATATATATATATCACTCGCTTGTATTCAAACATCAAAACTACGGCGCTTCCATTCTGAGTCATATGTTTCTCATTTGCATTCCTCGTCTAATGAATTGTTTTCTTGATTAATTCATTTTAACTCTTTTCTCAAGAAACTTTCTATTCCGGCAGGGAGTAGAGGAATAGAAAGTTGCAAAAATATTTCAAGTGATGCACTTTACCATTAAGTTGATAATTCCGCTAACCAACCACCGAGACCTTTAAAGTGATTAACATTTCTCCCCAGGGAAAATAATACCGTTTCATTTAAATACGTAATTTACGCTCTGAGTGGTCGACAAATATATCCCTGGGAAAATAATGTTGGAGGTTTAGACAAAAAATATATTAAACTAGGAGGGCTGAACTAATTTTTCATTTCTTGTCGTTGGAAAAATATTTCTTTTGTTAATTGCATTTGATGTCATTGCATTTAAGAATCCTTTTAATAACCCAGGAAGTAAAAGAATTACTTATTAGCAAAATAAAAGTATAAATTATGGAATTTTAAATGATGTTCTGAATGTGTAACACATATTTGATGTCCTAAAAAAGCAAAGGATTTTGAACATTTTCTGATTAAAGTATTAACTTAAGAATTTATTTAATATGCTTATTAAATCTTATTTTATGTTCACATCGTGATTTTGGCATTTTTTGTTATTTGAATCCATGCATGAAAATTTTAAAAATCTTAAATATATATATGACCCAAACAATTATTGTCATTAAATTAATACAAAACATTCTGCTATTGAATATATGAGGCATTATTATATGCAGTATAGTTAAAGATATTGATCGTTATTATGTTTGATTTATATATTTGTATTGATTCTTTATAAAAATTAAATGGCATAAATTCAAACAATCCTCTTAAAATATGTTATTTGACTTTCAAAATATTTGAAAAATATATCTAAAATTATGTTTAAGACAGTTCAAGGTCTGAATAATAAATTATTTTTACTTTAATGCTATTCCATACATTTTTTGAGTTAGAATTCTCATGAATTTTAATACTATAAAATTTCATATCTGATTATACAGATTTGACTGAACTCACTGAAGACAGATAGTAAAACTCGCGTCATTTTATCCCTATAGAGATTGAATTCCTAAAATGTGCATATAAATAATGCATATAAATATGCATATAAATAATATATGTAATTATTTTCAAAAATTAGAACTCAAAATATAACATATTAAATCATATATTTTGGTGAGAATTTGTATTTTTCAGCCGGTTTAAAAATTTATATAAGGGAATTATATTATAAAATAGCATGAATGTTCTATTTCGTAGAGTAATTTTATATAAAAATTACAATGAGATTAAGTGCATATTCTTTGCCTAAGTATTACATGTAATATGCCTCAAATATCAATGTAATCAGCAGTGGTCATTTTTTTAATATTTCCAAAATTCAAAAAAAATTTAAATTTTAATTATAATATTTATTATTCATTTTTAACCAAGCGAAGTTATTTTAAAAACACACTAAATTACCTTAATTTTCCTACCTTTTATTCGAAATCAACTATAAATATTGTGGCATTTAAAGTTAATTTTTTTAAAGATTTTTCCTGCTATTAAAATTTATTATATCTATTGGTCAATCAATGAGATTTTTAATATATTATAATAAAATTTAATCATCCAGAACATACTAGGATTCAATGTTTTAAACTCTGGTATATTAGAATCAATTAAATATCATCTTTATAAATATGAAGTGGAATTAAATAATACTGTTTAAATGAAAGTTTTATCTACTTTGTGTTTAATAGTAACTTTATTTGAGTATAGTCACTATTCCACTATTTCCATTATCCGTCGTTTTTCTAAAATTACAAAGAAAAAAAAAGAAGAAAATTTGGATTTAAGAGAAATGCATCGTATCATTTTATCCATGATATTTTTTATCATATCATTTTTATCATTTCTGATATAATATCGTTTTTATGCATGATATTTTTTAAGTACCAAAATTATTTCTTCCAAGAAGTAATCGTTAACATTATTTTCTTTGTAATAAATTTTAAAAAATATACTCTGCTATAATGTTTCTGTTTATGCTTTATCTACCTTACTTATTCGAATCTATGGTACACTAATCTCCAGTTCTTCGTATTCCCACCAAAATAGTTTGTTAAAAAGGAATTTCTCATAATAAAAATAGTAACACGTACTTAGAGAAAAGTTAACAAGGGCAATGGCTAATAAACCTACTTTCGATCGGATTTTTTTGCATTAACATTTAGTTGAAGACTTAGGTATTCCCATCTTTACCGGGCTATCATTCAAAATTCTAATGTCAATTTTACTTTAATACCTAAGTAAGATTAAATGGAATGTCAATCTGCGTACTCCCTTCCTAATCCTTTTGAAGAAATTAATTGGTATTTAATAGATATTGTCCTCAATATATTTTATTGCTTTGAAATGTAAAATATCTTCAATAATGCTTTTCAGCAAAATAAAGATAAAATTCTGAACTACAAAAGTTACCATTAAAAAATAAAGCAATGTTAAAAAGCTAATATAAATTTTAATTATAACTAAATTATCCGGTCTAATACTAACTGCTGTTGCTAGAAAGTTTCTAGAATACGTCTATGTAGCTTAATTAAAATGTAAATTAATCTCTTATTGCAAATACATTTCTAAACTATTTCTATTTATTCACTGAATAGTAATCTAAAACTCACTGAATTATAATCTATAACTGATTCGAATCGCTAATAAAGCAGGATAATAAATAAATTCTTCAATTTTTCGAATATTAATTATTTAAATATCTTAAGCATAGCTCTTCAGAGAAAATATTTTGGTTGATGAAGATTTAGATAAAGCCCAGAATTTTATAAATAGTATGATGCATATTTGCCCACAAGCAGTTGAATGGATCTCTCTCTACTAAGCTATAAAAATGACTTTACTAAGCAACTTTAATGAAGAGGTATTTTCCTTAAACAGTGGCATTTAAAAGATTCTACTCTTAAATATTGATAGTTATATAATTTTATGCTAATGCAAGATTGTTAATAATGTTGTAAATTCCATAACATAGGAAATACTTGTTTTTAAAGCAATTACTTGTTGAATTTCTTATCGGTTGTTTAATTTTTTAAGTGTTAGTTTTCCTTCAGTATTTCATTAAAAACAAATATTTTGTTTGTTTGTTCTTTTACAAAAAATTATATGTTCCAAATTTTTTATTTCATAATCGTAAAATAAAGGGTGTCATAAGCGTTTTATATGAGTTGCCGCTAAATATACGAAAATCAGGTAATGTATAAAATATTATGTTGATAATTTTATAATTTAACAAGGACAATTCGTTGAAATGAAAAAAAAAATCTCTTCATCTCACAGATCACCTTATCAATAAATTATTTATCTTTTTTTAATGTTGCATACCAGGCACTCGCTAAACTCGAGTAAGATGGATGATACAACAATAACGAATTTATTTTGTGTTTAATTAATAATGGAGAAAAACAGTGCAGAAAATACGGCATGCTACTAATAGAAAAACAGGCTATTTTTTTATTCCTTGATGTTAAATGTTATTAACATAATAATCAACATGCAAAAAATAAAATATACTAACAATTACCGAAACATACAATATTACATTTATTGACTAATGTGGTGAAATAGTCGACAGACTGTAAATTAAAAAAAAAAAGTAATGAAATCCGTTAAAAAATAATTCCATTTATTTAATTTTCAAGATTTTAAGAATCAAATTGTTACAATTAGTCGGATAACAAAGACTTATTTAAGCGATTTGAAATTAGCAAAGTAAGGAAATAATTTCGTAAGCATAGCGAGTGGTTTTATCAAATCTTTCTTACATACTTCATAATAAAGACTTTATTCCACACTATTACCATAATGCTAGATTCTATAATATTGTTAATTTTGGAAAAGGATGGGAATGCCTTGAATTGCATTCGCGAACAATACTTACAAAACATTGATATTTAGCGGATTTTTATGATGAATCCCTGGCATGTGATTATTGTTCAAATATCTAAAAATCTAATTTATATTTTTCATGTATTTTTCCAACTGATTGAAATCAAAATTGGACATATGATTCAAATCATTTCAGGTGTCGTCACAAGGTTTTCTCACACATTTCTTCCAGCTGTTGAAATTTAATTTATTTAATACACAGCGTTTTGAGCTGTTGCTTTTACATGCAATGTGAAAGTAGAGAATAACATATGATCTACACTTTGAAAAATTTATTTCAAATATAAAAATATATATTTTGAGAAATACTTATTAAAATATATAAATTTTAAATTTGTGTACCAAATTTTATCTGCCTAGCTCTCTAAGATTTGTAGTTATCGAGTTCACTTGTTCATGAACAGCCGGATTGACAGACTTTCTCTAATACAACAATAACAACAATCTCTCTCAAATTTCATTCAAAATTTGAGAGAAATCTACACATTTGATTTTTAGGCCATATATCAAATTTCAACCATCTAGCTTAAAGCGTTTTTAGTTTTTCGTGTTCACAGACAGACAAATATAATGCAAGAATGTGTTTTTATAACTCATAAAGGTCTGAAATGTGAAGAATCTTCAAAATCTCGAGTTCGAATTTTTTATCGATTGCAGTATTACCTTCTTGTTTGTTCCATACGCGAGAAAGTAAACAACATGTTAAATTGGCTTTTATATATTAATGTATTCTGTATACTGGTGGCACTTTGAATGGAATAGTAATTAAATTTTTGCAACAAACACAGTCACTTTAGAAATCATAATGAGAGAGAAAAAGAGAATAAGCGAGATGAATTTTTTATCTTAAAAATTCTGAATACATTAGCTTGTACATTATCTAGATAAATAGAAGAAAATTCTCATTTTGAATATCTTGTTTTCACCAAAAAATATATGTTAATCATTAGAATATCTAGATATGGACACATTAATGTTTTCTTTTTTTAACTTTAATGCTAGACAAATGCTTTAAATATATTCCTTTACTGATATGGAATTATTCGAAAGCTTCAATGAAATTACTCATTAGTAAGTTCTTATCTATACTTATAATAAAGCTCAATGTGTGTGTGTGTGTGTGTGTGTGTGTTGGCGCTCTACAGGCCAGGTCATTTGACATACAGCTATCAAATTTGGTACATGTATACCTTAGAGGTCGAGAATGTGCACCTGGGGTCCCTTTTTTTAAAATTTTAATTATTAATTAAAAACTAACTTTCCCGCCAAAAAAATCTTCCATTTTCCCCACCGCCAACTTTTCCGCCAAAATAATCTTCCATTTTCCCCACCTCCAAATGAATAAGGCTTTTTCTCCCAACAGTAATGAGGCTAGGGTTAATATTTTTCGGCGGATTATTTCAAACGATTCTGTTTATTTTCTTAATGTTTGATGCATTTAAAATTAAACATTGTTAATTAATCCATGTTTCAGATTCATTCTGAAGTACTTTTGAATTAAAATAACACAGAATAAAGGAAATTAAAAATGTATAATCTGCATAGCGTTGCCCCAACTGGCGTAGAAAAATTCACGCATTTGCGTTACCTAACTGGCTAAGAAACTTCACGCATGCGCATTGTTCTGATTGTTGTCATGACAACCACTATCAACGTATGATTTAAATTATTTTTAGGTTAGTTGCATGCTTTTGTAAGTAAATTGTATTTATGTTAGTTATATATTTTTTGTATATGCTTATAGTTTTAAGTCCGTCGTTTTTTAAGTACTTTTTTTAAACCTGTTTTAGACCGATTATTTTAAATGATTCATTTTATTTTCTTAGTGTTTGATGCATTTAAAATTAAACATTGTTAATTAATTGATATGTTCATGATGAATCTGAGAAATTCTGTTGACGAATTCTTGAGATATTACATAAATTTAGAAAGATATTCTTTAGTGCCCATAAAGTTTAAACGCTCAGTGACTCTATTATCAGTAATCATATTATTAAAAAAAATGCTTTGTTTCAGTAAAAAACATTATTATATTAATTGCAGATGAATCATTTACACTTTAATTTAAAGAATAAATTCTAAGAGGGGTAACAGAAAATTAGAGAGATACATATCACGTTATGACTGAAGGCCTTTATAATATTATGAATGAATTATACGACTATCAAAATTTGAAGTTTTAAAATATTTTCCTGAAGAATCTATTAAAGTTGGAATTGCATAAAATATTTAATTATTAAAATTTTAACGAACGTTAAGATTGGTGAACCTGCTGGTTGCCAAATGCGGCTAGTCAATAATAAAACAGGAAGTATTCTGAATTGCCTTCATGAAGTAGTGGAGTCGTAGTATTAATAATATGAAAACAGAGGCGAGATTCGATGCTTACAAAAACAATTTCATTTTATTATTTTTGAACTCAAAATATATGTAAATTGATAAAAGAAAAATGTAGTTAAATGCATTTGTACTATGCATTACATGAAAAAAGATAGAATTTAGAATCAAGTAAACAAAATTATGTTTCCTAATATGAAAGGACTCATTCCATTGACAGCTGATATATTCAATATGTTATTCAATCAGTTGAATTTTTATAAAATTTTCTCCTACCCTTTCCAATAAAAAAATATCGTTTTCAGTTTTTTTTTTTTTTTTTTTTTTTGACGCAGCATTGTCTGGAGTTTTCGCAGCAGTGTCTGAACTTCAGTAAGTATAAAACATCATCTAATCAAGATAGTCTCGATTCCGTTACAATTAATCATTTTACAGATGTTGTATGAATCGTTTTTCTTCCTGTTTAAATTATATTATTGTTTCTTTATGCATTTTAATGAATGAAGAAGAAAGCATAACATTAAACATTACTAACCTTCGAATTCATGTGATAGAGGTGGAAAATGTTTATTATATATTTCACATGTTCTGCCGCTGTTTTAAGAAAAATGTTGACATTTTTGGTAAAGCTATATATTAAAAAAGCGTATATAACACATATTATAAAGAGGATTATTATATATATATATATAACGCATATTATAAAGAGGAAATATATGAAATTATTTAGTTTATGCAAAAATAAAATGGCTAAAAATGTTTTTATCAGAATAAATATGGGATGATCTGGAAATAAAGTGCCATTTTTAACCATCAACTTTTGCTTAATACTAATCAGTTGATTAAGTATGGTAAAGTTGCGCAGAATTATAAAAGAACCTTAAAAAGAAATTATGGATATTTTTGTAATTTCGCTTTGGATTGTTCTTAATTGGATAACCTGAAAGAGTATCCAGTATTTTCTTAATTATTTCATAATTTCCTAAATCTTATGAAACTAACATAGTTTTCTAGTTAGGAAGAAGAATTAATTTGGCAGTGAATAAATAAATAATTAATTATTTACTCTTTATGGCTAGATAATTGGTGCATAATCATTTGTAATTTCAATTCATTGCTCAATTTTCTAATTATGGTATTTTAAAGAAAATTGATATTCAACAAATCAAATCAAAAAGTGGCAAATGAAGGAAATATCTATTTAAATACGACTTCATATTGAAATCAATTGTTGAAAACAGATTAAAACAAAAGAAGGTAAAATTAATCCTTAAAAAAGGAGAAACAAGTTTAGTAAGATATAAGTTAAAAAGGATTATTTCTGCAAGATAAGGCTTTCATGTCAAAATTTAATGTGAAAGTAATGTGAAACTTCACGTTTTACATAAAACAGTAAATTATTTTTTATACGTAATTTTTTTTATTACAAGTGAAAATTTTCATACACTAAGATGTGAAGAAACACAAAATTGGGAAGGAATTTTATACAATATTAGCAAGTAGTTTCTTCATATTTTTTAAAATCATTTTGAAAGAATTAATTTGAAAATTTTGGATTGTGGAGACTTAAATCCATTTTAAAAGACTGAAACTAGCATTTTAGAAAAAGAGTTTATATTTTATATTTTCAATCAATTGATTTCTGAATAATGGTGGTTTAAAAAAATAAATAGTTCCAAAATGTCTACCAGATCCAAATGTCTATAGTTCGAAAAAAAATAAATAGTTCCAAAGTGTCTACCAGAGAGCGCTTTTTCCGGAAAAAATATAATTTTAACACAATAAATGACCAAAATGAAATACAGAAAAAATATTAACACTTATTGACTAGTTTCTGATCACTTTGTCATCGAACCATATTAAGTAAAAGTAAGGAAGAAATAACAGTACGTTGTTTGAGAAAAACAGTTCAGTTTGCAGAAACAAGGACAAAATTGCACAAGAGGAGCAGTTGTTATTCATGTCCACGATGATGTAGGGAAAGGTGTTCCATGTGACCACCCTCGTTTACTTGCTAAATTTCAAGTCGATGGACAGTGTGTTCAACAGCAGATCGTAACTGATCAACTGACATGAAGCGTTATGGAGTTATTTCAGTCATTCAATGTCGCAACAAGATACCGTCATCATTACAGCCGGAAACATCTACATAAAGCAAGACAATGACTACAAACATTTCTTACCCTATCTTGTTTTGCATAAAGCTTCCTCTTCTTCACAAGCATGCTTCCTCTTTTCGCTATCTCGACATTTTTTTCCTAGAATTGACAAATTTTCTCGTTTTTACACTTTATTACTCATAATTCTTGTTCTGGATTGTTAATATTGTTTCTGTGTTCCGTTTTTGGCCGTTTATTGTGTTAAATTTAATGTTTTTCTGGAATAGGCGGCACCTGTTGGAAATTTTGGAACTATTTTTTTTTTCAAACTTCCGTGAGCGCATCTCATGTATAGTCTATATACCAAATATCTCAGTAATCCGTTCACCCGTTTGCGTTGTAGGATGTTGTTTATAGGGAAAGTTTAATTATAACCACCCTGTATTATATCAAACTCTAAATTCAAAGACGAAATAAATCGCATCGTATTTACTACCTTCCATTAATTTAGGAGCACCAACATATAATAGAATAGAATACTATCACTCTCTAGACATTGAAATACGCCATCAAGAAAATAGTTCTAATACACTTTATCTTGGAACTGAAATATATGGCATAAATTTAACACAAATGTGTTAGATAATCAATTAGTAGCGACATTCCGATACCCATCCACTCCAATAAACGGCCACCACTCAGAGCACATTCGTGATAAATTGTGTGGCGATTTCGAATCCACAATCAATATGTTTCGCATCACCCCTTTATCAAAATTTACAACAGTAATTGAATAAACAACGCCTCGTTTACTTCAAAGCGAAGCATGCATGCAACAGGTATTACTTACCTTCATCACATTTATTCTTTTCCTGGTGTCCAACACCATGATACGAGACCCGTGAATAACAACCTGCATCTGTTATCTCACCGTAAATAATTCCACATCTGCGCCATAAGAGCCTTTAAAGTGATTAACAATTGCTCTCTCCTTCGCAGAGTGTGTAGTGGCTCTGTTTTAATTCATTCTTCACGGGGACAAAGACGTCCAGAAATAATGCAGTTGGGGATGCTTTCGACAAAGAATGCATTAACCTCGGAAGTGGAAGTTCTATTTATCATCCACATTCGTTGTTCTTGGGAGAATCTTCCATTCTCCGGTGGGATGAGTTGAGCTTCATTATTAAGATCAAGAGACTTGCGGGTTGTCGCTGTGGATGGCGCTTCAAGTAAAAGCTGTTGTAAATCGGTTCTTTTAAAAATGTTTAAAAGTCATTAGTTGATGGAAAAGTTTGGTGGCTGCGCGTATTTAGATGATAATATTGTGATTAAGTATTGCTCCATTTTTCAAACTATCTTTTCGCGTGTTTTAAAGAATGCGTTGCTAGTAAATTCTAGTTAAGAATTTTGTAAACACAGCGTGGTTTATCAGCTCTTGATAGATGTTTAAGGTCTGTAGAAGTGTAATGTATTTTGCATTTTATGCAACAAATTTAGACTCAAAACTTATTGGACATATTAACAGGTTTGTAATTTTTTTTATTGCTGATGCAACTAAATTTAAAGTCAAATCATTCTTGACTTTTTATAACATTTTTTACCGGTAATTATATATATATATATATATATATATATATATATATATATATATATATATATATATATATATATATATATATATATATATATATATATATATATATATATATTGTCTATTTCAACACAGTGACTAAAAATACAAGCATCCAGAAACGCAAAATCTAACTTCCAACAAGGTAGTATATTACTTTTGAATTTTGAACGAATATTAGCAAAATGTGCCATTTTCTTTTATATAACAATGTGCATTTAAATATAATTATTTAAAATTTCGGTGAATTAAATTATTAAAAGTTGTTACGCTTCTTTATCAATGTAAACGTAGTTTTGTATTAAATCGTGGATTTAAAGAGTTAGTGAATTTAATATTTGTCAGCTTGTTCATTCCTATATTTATATCCTGATAAATCAATTCTCACTGATTTAGATAAAGGAAATTTGTTATGTTAGTATCATACTGCAATTGCACATCTGCGCATCTTGCACCCGTTCATTCAAATAGAAGATGTTTATAATTTGTACTCATCTTCTTAACAATAATGCAGAACACAAATTGCGTCACAATGTACAAAAGTACCAAAAAGTTAAGTACAAAGCACATTTTCTTCTAAATTTATCTCTGAGGAAAAAACAATTTTAAATAGTTTTAAACCAGTGAAAACTTGTGTTATAATCCTTAATCACAAAATAAAAACATTACGCCGCGTAAAGATCATGGGATAAAAAAATAATCAACATGGTCCTAAATGAAGTATCTTTGTTCAAAGCATTACAAGTAATCCAGCCTTTGACCATAAAAAGCATGAAATGTCGGTAATATTAATCTCGACCACAACACTTAGATTAGGAATACTTTCATTCTTATCATCCGGTACATTGAAAAAATAATGTTGTGAATAATGATGTTGGAGATTTTCTATAGAAAATGTCTACATGGATTAAAACTTTTGAGTTCCACTTCAAAAGATAAGTGTCATTTGTATCGCCATTAAATTTGTGTTATTAATTCGACATGGTGATATCTAGCTTCTTTTTGTATGGATATGTTTGAAATATGTTAATGTTCAAGCTACAGCATTCTATAGCACAAAAGAACATTCGAACAGAAATCGGGACATAAGACCACAGTACCCTGCTTAGAGTGATGCAATGAACATTAAATTTAAAAAAAAAACCTGAAAGAAGAAGAAAATATTATATTTATTAATATAATTTGTTGAACAATTTTATTTATCTTTTGATGATTTCTTTTAGAAACAGAATACTTTTTGACTAGATTTGAGGGTGTCTAAGAGGTTTACTCGAGACCTAGGATTAGAACATTTGTTATATATCAGGAATTGCAGATACAAATTTAACCAAAGGTGTTACAATTACTGCCCTCGAAGCATTATTAATTCATTAAAGATTGCATGCAAGGACACTAAATATCCGTGAAAGGTTTCATCTGAATTATTTTAAACAACAGCTGAAAGTAGATTTTTTTTAAATTTTAGGAATTAGATTAAAAGAGAAATGCGATTAATTTTCTGAGGAAGTCATTGAAAATGAATGTATTGTTTTTATTTTAGCAATATGTAATATTTTTCGAGCAAAGGGATTAACATTAAAAGTTAATATGGAAAGTTTGAAGTCAAGAGACTGTAAAGTTTCTATTATGTGCCTTTCAAAGAATTTTTCAGATTGATCCAAGAAAAAAAAATCCTTAAAAAGAAATTTTAAAATAAATATGGAAGGATTTCATAAATTTGAGGAAAACTCCTGGGGTGTCAAGGAAGAGTTTATCGATTAAACGGAATTCTTCTTCTTAAATGTGATTACTTATTTTAAATTGAAATGCTTTCAACATATTATATGAGTAGTTTGCCCTTAAGTAATAGTTTTTTTACATAATTAAAATTTCTGGAGACTTAGGAAGATTAATAATAATAATAATAATAATAAAAAAAAAAAAAAAAAAAAAAAAACGAAATTTTTGAACCGAAAACGAAACCTGGTATATATGATTGAATCAAAGAGTATTAATAAAAAAAATTATTGCAAAGGAAATAAAATTATTATTCTAACATATGCTATCTAAGATGATGTCTATGTTTTGTGAAAATACCGAAAAGTACTTTTAAAAATTGAATATTTCAAAAGGAACTTAGTAATTATTTTTTTAATAAGTTTTGATTCTAGGTTCTGGATTTACAGAATTTTTCTTAAGACAACATATAAATTGTATTCTGTCAGTCTTTAATAGAAAAAAACATATTGATTCTAAATTTTGCACAGTATCTTTATAAACTTCTCTAAGTTATCTGGACAAAAATTATTTTGTAAAATGCCGAAGCAAGCAGAAATGATATTATGAAGTTAACTACAGTGAACATTGTTTCAAGTAATGTCAGATGTAAATTAATGTCTTTTATTCGAAACTGCTGCATTTGAAAATAGTAATCTCTTTGAAATTCATATATAAATTTCATCATAACTTTATGATTAATGGAGAGTTTGTGGTCAGTTGCCCTAATTTCAAACGCTAGATTTTAAATTGGATTCCCTACTGATCATACACATTTACATATGGGTCTTTTGTCAGGTGAATACTTGTATAATACATCACTTGGTATTATTATTATTTATATTTAGTTGAATATCTTGAAATATTTTAATTCCACATTTTAAATATTACTTGATGGAAAAGACGTTCCCACATATTTTTTGCCTATTTAACAAAAGCACTTATAAATTTATATAGAAATCAAAGAGAGATATATAATATTATCTGAATGTACTAGATATGACATTTTTCTAATCAGTAATTGTATAATTTTATTTTGAATTGCATAGAAAATATTGGTTCAACATTCACAATGCACGCAGTTTTCTGATTTCAGCTTAATTCCACTTTCTGTAATAAGGTTGCCGCTCCATGGCAAAGAAAACTTCTTTAACCCCAACAATTTAACATTATGATTGTGATCATTTTCACTTATTTAATAATATTTTATGTAGATTTAAAACCATTTCCTATGTTTCTTATGTATAACAGTAAAGAATCATTATTTTTTGCGAAGATTAAGAAATCACGATACGATGGTGGCGGAGACTATACACTGACCTTGAAGGCATTCAAGATCGACTATCTGTAAGAATCGTTATATTCTTGGAACATATTTTGTAGGGCCAAAGCGTATGTTAGCTTTATGAGGATTTGCCGATTTGGGTGTCATCCTCGTTATCTCAATACGGATTAAAACTTCCATTTTAATCCCTTAAAATTCTTCATTTGGGTCTCAAATGAAGAATAAAATGGCAAAACTAAAATAATATTTAGGCTGCTTTAAATCCAAATGAACATTTCAGTAAAAAATATTAAAAGTGTTCAATATATATGTTTTTTTTATTTATATTTTAATGCGATTTTAATCCCTTAAAACTCTTCATTTGGGTCCCAAAAGAAGAATAAAATGGCAAAACTAAAATAGTATTTAGCTGATTTAAATCCAAATGAACATTTCAGCAAAAGTATTAAAGAAATTCAATATATATGTTTGTTGTTTTTTAATTTTTTAGGTTTAGAAAAAAGATGAATAATTCAGAAATTATTATCGCATTCTCACATAATTAAAAGCAATTTCCAGCTTCAAAAAAAAAAAAAAAAACCCACTTTATGTTATATTTTAAAAACTTCTCATTTTTCTATTTAATTACTTTGATGAACTATTTCTATTCAGTAAAATACCTAATACCTTATTTATCTATAAAACAAAAATTATATTTTCATTACTCAAATAATTAATTAATAGCATATCTGATTGGTGGCATTCATATTTAAAAATCCATGAAATATTAGAAGCCGTGGAAATTAGTCATATTTTCTGAATTAAAAGGTAATTATTTAAAGCATTAAAAATTAAATATTTTAATTGCTTTAATTACTTCGTTAATTAAAATAAAAAGCCATTAAATGGTATCTAATTACACTCGCACTGACTAAAAATGTCATTATTCATTACAAAGGACCATTATTTCTTCATATTGCTTTAGGCATTAAACTATTAAATTGGAAAATTTATTAATTGATTTACTGGATAAGTGCTATTTTTCTAAATAGTTTTATGTAAATCTGTCCATTCAATTCATAAACTATTTTTTTATGATGCAATATTTTTTTTTATGCTAAACAACAATTATTGTTCTGTCATATTTAGAAACTCATAAAAGCCTGTATATAGTATTTGCATGTCTTGTTTTAGTAATTATAAATGATAAAAACAAATCAACGTTTTCACAAAAGTACCAAAGATATAGCTAAATTGCTTTAATTTGTACACATATTATATATTATTTATACATATATTCAAAACTTATGTCAAATACATTTTAACGTTTATCTGTTGATCTTGGTTTATTTTACGCTATTTCTAAATTGACTGATTAATCTTACAACGACTCTTCTATTTCTTCTATTTACAAATATTTTTGAATATGCATGGTAGCTTAAGAATGGTAGCATTTGAGCTAATCAATCTAGTAATTACTATATCTCAAACTTCCATTTTAATCAGTATGAATATATTTCAGGGTCAAGAAATTTTTTTGCACGAATACTAAGCAAATAGTGAATGCTCGTTGGAAATGGGACAGATTTAAGTGTCTGAATTCTGAAAATGAGCATTTCCTATATGTTTTTTGGGGTTTCAAACGATAATTTAGATGAAAAATATATTTTCACATGGTACATTTCCATTATATGGGATTTCATCTGAGGGGCTGATATCTTATCCTGATCCATAATTTTTATTAGGATCTCAAAGGAATCCACATTTATTTTTCACATTATGCGCCAATAAATGTCACAAACCAAACCGAATCTCAAAAAATTTTATTAATCAAAATATTTTCTCAATCATCTTTTGACTGTTTCAAAAGTTTTAAGAATTCTTTAGAAGCAGGTTTTTTTGTCATGAAATTAAACGAAAAATCAGAAATATTGCTGTAACTAGTTATCATATGATTAGCAGATAAATTTTAAATAAATACTAATACTGATTATTAAATTATTTTGTTAAATAAGATGATTTTATTAAATAAGGTTGCCGGGCTCATCGTGTTAATAATCAATAATTTTTTTTAATTAATATCAAAATATTTTTGGGGCAAATACTTTTCTCAAGCTCTATTTATTATCACAAAGATTCTTTAAAAAATGCTTCTTTAACCATTAAATAAAAGGAAACATCTTCACCATTTCGTGTACATTCAACCTTCAAAAACATACTCTTGTATAAAATGTTGGTTTAAAATTATGATCACTTTAATGGAAATAAAATAATTGTCATCCAATAAAGCTAAAAAAATTTGAAACAATTTCTGGTGATTAAAAGTAGGTTTAAAATAAGTTGCTAGGAAAGATCAAGATATTTCGTGCTTAGAATATTTATTAGTAAGAAAGTGGAAATTATTCATTCAGTGGTGGTTATCGTATTCTTAAACTACAATTATTTTCTAAACACGGTTTGTTTACCCATGTTTAATTTATTTCATCTAATACATTTATATACAAAAAAATGGAGTTGGCACGCACTTAAGTTTTGATCTTTGAGGGAGGAAATGTCATCAATTTCAAGTTATCGCCTATAGGATTTATCTATCAGTACAAAGACATCTTAAAAATAACGTTTACAAGTAAATCATTCTCAAAATACTTGGATTTAAAAGGATTGATCAGAATTGTAAATAATTTACGTATCATACCATTTTAAATGCAGAAAATAATTAATTTTAAATCTAATTAAATGTCAAGCTCTTGCGAAAAGTGAAGAATATTATTAAAAGTATGCATTTTAAAGCATGAAAATGGCATTGCTTCTTGCTAGCAAAAATTTATGATTCCATGGAATCAAAATTGCCTCCATATATATATAATATGTGCAAATGATACTTTATATTCTATTTTTTCAAACTGAAGCTATGATATATGCATATAAAACTACTTTATTCCATGGAATCTGAAAGTTAAATTGTAATAATAAAAGGATTTTATAAAATATAATGTGATTTATAAGGATAAATAAATGAATCAGGGTGGATTTATAACTATCTTCTGATGGTCTCATATTGATAAACAAATAAACAATGCTAACAATTGCCTTTCAAATTTAGGATGATAATGTTTATTTATTTATTTAGGATGATAAACAAATAAACAATTTCAATGAAACATTAATTTCATTGAACAATTTAAAAGAATCTGCTGCGCGATAAATGAAAAGACATGCAACGGAAGAGCTGCAATGATCAAATTATCTAATCTCTTACTGTCACATGATGTATATGTGGAGAAAAAATGTATATCATTTTAGACAAGTTTTTCTATTACATGAAAATAATAATATTTCTTGCCGATTTTCAAATCTGAAAATCTTCTACACTTTTGCACTAGTTTTAACCAAAATTTCAGTAAGGTATGGATAGAGGACGGAATGTTTATATTCATTTAGCAATGCAATAAATTCTGATTATTGGTGGGCACTGACATAGCAGTTGCGGATTATTTCAAAACTAAGCTATCCATTGAACAAGAGGCACACATTTCGCAATAAACTAAATGAGAACTGAAAGAAAACTCATCTAATAAACCGAAAGACAAAACCTAATATAGCACTCTGGTAATGGGAACACTTTACTAAATACGCATAATCCTTCTGTGGAGCTCTTGTCGCATAAAACCCAAACGAACAACAATCCTTTGTGGAGTGAAATTGCCCATAAATGATAGTTCGGGTTTCTGGAACCACTAATACAAGCCAAGAAGCTCATTGAAGAAAATCGAGAAATTTCAAACAGCAACGTTTATACAGCATGAGAATGTGAACAAAATGATAAAACGTAATAGATTTGATCTAAAAATGTGCTTCAAATTTTTCTTCCAATAAATTAACTAAAAGTTATTATTCGCAGAATTTAATGGTTTACCATTATGTGCTTAGTATTTATCTTACCAAAAATAACGGACATAAAACTGCTACGTTACTACATAACTGCAAGGAACAATCCTTAAAGTTAGTTGGCGAACAAAATCTATTAGTTTCATCCTCAAAGTTGACAGGCAAGAGCGATTTGAGAGCTTAAAAGAATGTGCCCGCATTAAATTGGTATCGCTCTTCCTTCTTGCCTCCCAACTACAAAGCGACAAAAGCCTTTCCATTTAATCATCGAGAAGATCTATATTGCATTATGGGAGGTCAAAAGAAATGAAAAAAAAGTCACCTCCAGGAATTCCTGTCACGTAGTCTATGGTGGGATCCCGCTTTATTTTCTTTCCGGGCCCATCTTTTGTTAGATGCCAAGATTCGTCTGCTATATAAATTAATTGCTATATATATCTTATTTTTTGTACGGGAAAGGTTAATTTAGATCAAGGAAATATCCTGGCGGAGTCGTTATAGTTTGATTGGAATTCCAGCCATCTATAAACTAAATGTATATATGTATGGAGTACGGTTAATTTATTGATAAAAAAAATGCTTTTCAGATCGTTTATCGTGTAGAAAAGAAAGTAAAGGTAAAGGTCACATAAAAATATTGGAACAACATGCATTTAAATTATATTATGAAAGAGCCGCCCATAGGAAGGAAAGGTAACTGAAGTGAGCGGGTATTACATTGATTATGTATGGTTTCGAAATTAACGGATATTTAAATATATTTTTGTGTTCTGTTTCACATATTTGTTGTTTGAAATATATGAGTTTCAAATGCGCCGTGGCATAATTTGAAATTATCTAAAAATGCTACTGGTAAATGGTGTTGTTTTATTTGCAATATTAAATATTGCAGTAGAAGATTTAAAAGTCCTACTAAATTTGGATGATTTTTAAGCGAATTGCAAAAATATTTTCTTAATTTATAATTATGTTGTAAATCGTAGTTCATACAAAATTCATACTTCTGTTTCTCAAAATAGTAAAATGCTAAATTGTAAAATAACAGTGCTTTTAAATATAAACCATGCATTTTAATCACATAAACTGGGTAAAATTTTTAAATTAGGCGGGTATATAAAACTTCATCACATGAATGCAAAGCCTAAATTTTCATCTGGACCCTGTTATTACTGTTCGGCTTCACCGGCAATGCAAATTCTATCTTGTCAGGGTAAATTCTATTTCAAACAAGAGATGCTGGATGTAAAATGAGTTAGAATGTCCTCAAGGAGGTTTACTAAAGATGTCTCTGCTTTATACCCTGCACACTACGTTTAAAGCAGAAACCTGCCTGTCAGGACAGAATATTCACGGCCGGTTGGGCCGAATCAATAGTGAAGGGGATAAAGCAAGATATCATATTACGAAATTCTTATGATATACTCTTAAGAAATATTACAGTAAACATTTGCTATAAACCTTTTATTCTGCGATGTTCTGGTCCCGGTTTCAGATCTTACGCCGTCTCTAATAGTAGAAATTACCCTGACATTGCTCGTTAGATTCACGATATTGTGTGGTATTCAAAATATCGTAAAACATCGTAAATGTATAGAAAAATGTCTTGTGGCAGCATTTGACTCCATATATTTATATACATGATCCTCGAATCTTTCAAATCCAGATTATGAGTTGAATAAGATAATCTATTTTTCTTGCACCTCATTAAAATTTAATTTTAATAAATTATTATCTCATTTTTAATTAATGATTAAAACATAAATTAAATAAATAATGAGAACTGCATTGAACTTAAAGAGTTAAGTGGAAAAACACTTTTTATGAATACTTCTAAACATATTAAGATAAATTACTAAATTTTAGTCACATGTTTCTCATACATTTAGTTAATAAATTAGCATTTAAACATCGTGAATTATTTTTTTTAAATAATATCTTTAATTTCACACTAAATGCCGCAGTAAAAATCGGTCTCCCATGTATTTAAACAAAAATCAAATACATTCAGCCAAAGCACGTTTTATACATTATGCGTCCTTATATACTGTTACAAAAATTTTTCTTCTACAAATACCGCTAATCAATCGCAACACATTTACTCGCTAATCCTTAGTTCAGCAACTTGCTTGCTTGCTGTCTAATCCTATCCAAAATCTCTTATTTGTCGGCGACTCCGACTCCTCTCTCACACACACAACTTTTGACGATACACACGACTTCTGGTGATCCACACAACTTCCCTGCAGATTCAGATTGCCTGTCTTTTATAGTTGTGGGAGGCGGGGCTGGAATCTTCAGACCAATCAGGGCCTACCTGGCTGTATCTCGGGTCTTAGTGGATGGATCGTGAAAGTTCTCGAACTTTCCAGTAGTATCCATTTAGTCGCCAAACTCACCAAATTCGTTGCCAAGTGCCAAGCTCTCAGGTCATTGACGCGGCAGCTGCTCAGCATAGGTCTTACAACGGTCTTTCTCACGATGACACTATTCATGCCGGGTAGCAAAATTACAGATTTGTAACATTGCTCCCCTCTTTAAAGACTGACGTCCCGGCAGTCCCACTTCAATCCAACAACTGGCGTAGGCTTTCGAACGATGTGATGATGTTAAGGCGTTTGACGATTTCCGCACTTTCGAAGATGACAATATTTACTAATTTGGCGGCGACTAAAGATTTATCCGTACCTTCTGAATGCTTTGGACTCGGACCTCTTCGTCGTTTCGGATTGTACACCCAGACTTGATTCCGCTCCTTAAAATGCAAGGTGTCTCATGGAGCCACTTTTTGTATCGTAATAGGACTCTCCGAAACAAATTCTAGCGTGGGTGGTAATTTGGTCACTTTGAATTTGCTCCATCGAGCCATGCGAATATCAGGATGGTCCAAAGGTGCCCTCCGATGTCTGCCTGATAGCCAGGGATTCACCTTTGTCGCTAGATCTTCCACGGGAATATTTCCACTAATCGCCAGATCTTCCATGGGCATATTTCCACTTATTTCCAGTTCATTCTCGACACTCGAGAATTGCCCATAGCTCTCAGCACAGGATCTTTTGAATAGGACATCTGCCTTTGCGGGAAAAGTTCCTCGGCGATGGCATAACTGATCCGAATGCCCAGAAGATTCGTCGGCTTCTTTTTGCATCACGCTCTTATGCAAATCCACCGCAAGGTTGAATTCTTTAAGGAGATCGAGACCGAATCTACAGGGATCAGCGATTCCAGCCACGTAATCGTCATTCATATAACTACGCAAGGAGATGTTAAGAGGCTTGCAAAGAGGTTGCTCAGTTAACTTTTGGGATGAATCCAATCCGAACAGGGTCGCATTAATACTTGCATCCATAGGCATCGAGCACGGGTTGCCACTAATAGACCCGTCCAAACAGAGTTCATTTTCTCCATCTCCAAACGCCTGTACTTCCGAATCCACTTCAGGGGACTCACTCGGAGAAGACTGTCGCAGCTCAGCAGTTATTTCACCATCTCCCTGTTCATGCCACTCCTTACTGAACTTCGGTTCATCCTCCGGATGGCTAAGCTCCTTTTCGGTGACACCGGTCTCCACTCGATCTTCAGCCTTTTCTTCCGCTTGGCTCTCGCTGCTTCCTTCAATTTCTTCTGTGATATCGTGGACGTCTTCGGTTTTGTTACTTTTATCTTCTAAAATTTCTTTCTTTAATTCATTCTTTATTTCTTCATATCCGGCTTTCAATTCCTTTTGTCCTTTCTTTATCTCTGCCATCATGGCAAGTAGTTCTGCAAATTTTTCATCCATTCCTCTGTTTCAAGGCATACACAGGAAAATCCAAATAATCCCACTTCTGACACCAAATGTTACAAAAATTTTTCTTCTACAAATACCGCTAATCAATCGCAACACATTTAATCGCTAATCATTAGTTCAGCAACTTGCTTGCTTGCTGTCTAATCCTATCCAAAATCTCTTATTTGTCGGCGACTCCGACTCCTCTCACACACACACAACTTTTGACGATAGACACGACTTCTGGTGATCCACACAACTTCCCTGCAGATTCAGATTGCCTGACTTTTATAGTTGTGGGAGGCGGGGCTGGAATCTTCAGACCAATCAGGGCCTACCTGGCTGTATCTCGGGTCTTAGTGGATGGATCGTGAAAGTTCTCGAACTTTCCAGTAGTATCCATTTAGTCGCCAAACTCGCCAAATTCGTCGCTCAGTGGCCAAATGGTCGCCAAGCTCTCAGGTCATTGGCGCGGTAGCTGCTCAGCACAGATCTTACAACGGTCTTTCTCACGATGACACTATTCATGCCAGGTAGCAAAATTACAGATTTGCAACAATACCAACATTATTCGAATTTTCTTCCGTTAACAAATTTCTTAAAACATAATGAATTTTTTCTCAATGGTATAATAATGGATAAACTGATATCTACAATTCCTGGATACCTACCTAACGGATTGTTTGAACTCCGAATATTTTAATCATAATTTAAAAAATAATAATTTCATTTGCAAAAACTATGATCACAATCTTGCATAATAGTTTTTAAAATTTTGAATTTTATTGAAATTCTATGCTTCTCTAACGCTAAAGAATATTTTGGACTATCGTTCCTTAGTGATAACCAAGTTGTTGGATACTTGAATTGGCAGGTAAAACTATTTTTGAAATGATTTTATTGAAACTAAAGGAAATTTCTCGGATGAGGATGTACAGATGTAATTTCTTTGCCTACCAAAAGCTGCCCTATCTAAATGTGTCAGTTATTTATGCTTCATTTTGCATGAACATATGCATATCGTTGCAGGCATTTCCTTCAGAAGTTCAAAAAAGATGTAAAGCGTGATCCTGTAAAAATAAAAAAAAAAAAAATAAAAGAATATCCAAATCAAATATTTCAAGGTGATGATTCTGTAATAATGAAAAATAAAAGAGTATCCAAATCAATTCGTTCAAAGTAATAATAATGTAATAATGAAAAAATAAAATGATATTCAAATTAATTCTAAAGTAATAATCCTGTAATAATGAGAAATAAAAGAATATGAATATCAATATTTTCAAGGTAATGATCCTTTAACAATGTAAAATAAAAGAATATCCAAATTAATTATTTCAAGGTAATGATCCTGTAATAATGAAAAACAAGAGAGTAACCAATCAATTCTTTCAAAGTAATAACCCTGTAATAATGAGAAAAAAAAGAATATCTAAATCAATTGATTTAAAGTAATAATCCCGTAATAATGAAAAATAAAATGTCCAAATCAATTTTTTGAAGGTAATGATCCTGCAATAATGAAAAATAAAAGAATATCCAAATCAACTTTTTGAAGGTAATGATCCAGTTGTAATGAAAAATAAAAGGATATCGAAAGCAATTTTTTCAAGGTATTGATCCTGTAATAACGAAAAATAAAAGAATATCCAAATCAAATTTGTCAAGTTAATGATCCTGTAATAGTGAAAATAAAAGAATATAGAAATCAATCCTTACAAGATAATAATCCTGTAATAACGAAAAATAAAAGAATATCCAAAACAGGTTTTTCAAGATATTGATCCTGTAATAATGAAAAATAAAAAAAATATCGAAATCAATTCTTTCAAGGTAATGCTTCTTTTACCCAGGTACTCTCAAGAAACTTTATTCTGCTCATTAATTTAATTAAAATATCCTAGATGAATTGTAAAACACACCTCCCTATCAACTCTACCGTTAAATGAAGTTTAATTGTCCACCCACGAAATTTATAGATAATCCTTTAATTAATATTTGCATAAATTATTAACAGGATTACAAGAATTAGCCAAGTCAAACATTATGAAGTGTATATAAATAATTCATGTTTCAGGCAGCTTAAAATGTTCGAATAGTGAGTTTACAAATGAATGAATTAACTTAAAATATTTAAAAGCGTTCACGAAATGAGTTATTGTTATTTAACTCGCTTTTCTTCATACTTGGTTTGGCATAGGGATAAAATCCCGATCAGTAGGCAACAGAAATGACTTAAATCTTGATCTTTATACAGTTGAATGCTTATTGACTTAAAAATCTTCAAATTTAAATTGATAGATTGCTTAGATCAATATTTACATCTAGATATGCAATTCATTGAATTCTGAGATAAAAAATATTCTTAGAATATGCAAATGAATTTTAAATTGATTCATTAACGAAAGAAGAACATTATCACGTTAAAAGAAGCTAAATATATGTTTCACACAAATAGTTCGTAGAATGAAACATGATTCGTAGAATTAAACAAAATTTGTCCTGCTTCATAGGAGTTAATTTCAAATGAAATTCAGAAATTGAAAATTATTTTGTAAAACTTTTAACTGACTTTTCTGTTTCCCTTCCTTCAGTCTAGATTGATGTGAAAATCAAACATTCTCGTACCTTAAATATTTGTTGTATGAATTTTTCGAACTATTTTTGGTATATCTTGTTTGCATATTGTAGTATTATGAATTACATGTATCATCTCTACTCATGAAAGAAAATTGATGTGGTTTGTAGGATGTCAAAATAATTATCAGCGATGAATTGGAAAGTTTTATAAAAAGCTTTCTCAATTCATGATTCTTGAGCACATTACTGATATTTTAAAAATAGTTATAAACTTTTATTTGGGGTTATAATAATATAAACTTTTAATTTACTGCCAAATAATTTTGTTTTATATTTTTGGATCCATAAGTGCACTATTAAAAATATCAGAGCTAGAATTTTATGGAATTACCGGAAATTCCCTCTTTTGCAAATAAAATTGACGGATTTATGAGCCTTAAATATCACTAATTGCGGCAATCAATGGCTGTCCTGAATGAAGACCACCCATTGAATGGCGGATTTTCCTCATTGGCGCATCTGTGACGTCGAATTGGAAAAGCTTAAAATATCAGGGAGATAATTGTTTGTATTGTCTTGCATTCATAAATTAATTACACAATTATCAAAGCGTATTGCTTATATAAAGCGTATGTATGTATTTATTAGAAATGCAACTGTACAGTAAAAAGGTTCTTTATATCTCTTAATCTTTAAAGGAAGTTCTAAAATAATTAAATTTGATCCCTCTAAATCAATTTTTTTTATTTTCAAATAAAGGTAATATAGTTCTAGGCAGAAATGAAAGACAATACTAATTCAGGGCACATTGCTAATGTAAAATTCTATAATAAGCAAATAAGAATTTTAATAATTGCTATTGTAATTATCAGAATGGTATTATTATACATGGCACTAACATTTTATTTAAAATGATCTCATTATACTTAATTCACATATTTAGTAAAGGCATTTAAAAGCACGGAAATATTCAGTAATTGCATTATATATTATAAATTACTTTAAATTTGAAACCACAAATTAGATATGAAAATTTTAAATTTAATATTTTTTCTGATAAATCAAATGCAAAATTTCTTAAATATACTAAATCGCATATATCAGCAAATAAAAATCTATATTGTCCTTATTTATTAATTAAGAATTTAAAAACATTGTTTATTTATTGTGAATTTTTTAATAGTAATATTAGAATACGTCAATACAATAATTGAAAATACATCAGTTAATGAGGGAATCTGTAATAATACGTTATTATTTTTAAAATATCGATAAATTTTATTCTTAAAATGTTAACAGCTTTCTTAAAAAATTTACCTTAGTAAATAATATATAGTCGCGGTGGCCTGTTGGTAAAGTCTCGGCTCGCGAGCCGTAGGTTTTCAGTTTCTAGACCCGATTCTACCGTAGAACCTTCGTGCAAGGGGGTCTGTTGCATGTTATATCCGTTAGGGCCATACGTCGTCCAGTTGATGAGATGTGGAGAGGGGAGCAGCTCAGGTGTCGTCCTTGTCATCTGACAGCGGTTTAAATTCACGAGATCCATCCCAAAATAGCCCTAGTGTTGCTTTACAACGGTACGTTAATATAACTAAACTCAGTAAACAACAAGTATATGAAATATACTGAAATTGTACTTAATATCTTCTGTCGAAATTATAAGTTAATAATGCATAAAAATGATGTAATTTTGAAAATAAGAATAAACTATCTAGAATTACTAGCTTGAAATCAACACCTCTATTATTGTAATATTTGTAACGTCACAATAAGGAATCAGTTGGAGAATTTTTACAAATTCTCCAATTATGGTGTTATCCCCCTTACTCAGGGTAAAATTATAGACCTTAGATGAGACCTCAAATGCCTTGTATGACATTAGTGAGCAATTATATATATATATATATATATATATATATATATATATATTTGGTGTAATGATGTAATTTTGAAAATAAGAATAAACTATCTAGAATTACTAGCTTGAAATCAACACCTCTATTATTGTAATATTTGTAACGTCACAATAAGGAATCAGTTGGAGAATTTTTACAAATTCTCCAATTATGGTGTTATCCCCCTTACTCAGGGTAAAATTATAGACCTTAGATGAGACCTCAAATGCCTTGTATGACATTAGTGAGCAATTATATATATATATATATATATATATATATATATATATATATATATTTGGTGTGAATCTAACATTTTGACTGATCCTATTGTGCAAATTTCTGCTATAAACTTCTTTTTGCCGACAGATTGAAACCATAATCTTCCACGGAACTACAATTCTAGACACAAGAATTTCACTAATTTAAATTATTCCATTTAGAGTTATTACATTTGTATGCATGCAAAAATACAGACTTACAGACAGTCAACTGTTGACAGAATTTCTTCAAAAATTGATTTGAATCTATATTTTAGATGTTAAAATTATGTACCAAATTTTATCTAAGCGGTTCTTTGTGTTTTGGGGATATCGAGTTCGTTTGTAATCAGGCAACTAGACAGACTTTCTTTGTGTGGATTTCTTTCAAAATTCAACAGAAATCTGCAAATTTGGTCGTAAGCAATCTACCAAATTTCATCCTTCTTGGTAAAAGTGTTCTTGAGCTATCGTATTCATAGACATACTGCAAAGATTGAGTATTGGAAATTCAAGGAGAAATCTAAGGATTCTTCTAAATGCCGAGTTCAAATTTTTTTGGCAATTACTATACTTTCCCTTAACTTCATATATGAAAAAGAATGAGGTTTTTGATTCAAGTCATTTCAGAATGTAAAATACTAAAGTTATTATTATTTATTAACTCTGCTACTTTTTTTAAGAAAAGAAACTATATCATTTTAAACATTATTTTCCAAAAGTATCTTATATGTTTTCATTGAAGTAATAAAATATTTTAACTTTTATTAAATCATAACTGAACCAATTTTGCTGCTAACTATATTTTCATTTATAATTACAGACTTTTATTTCGCACTTCTTAACACTTCACAAATTTTAAATTATGATTTTTTCAATATCATTTTATAATCATTATTCATTAGAGATGGGAAAAAAGACCCAAAAAAAGTGTAGCAGTTTCCTTTGAACAGCATATACTATGCATACATATAGTTTTTTTTCATTCTTTTAGATACAAATATCCTTCAGTTCTAAATAAATCCTTTATTAGAAGTTGTGCTTTGCAAACTAAAAATATTCCACAAAGGCTTTGAAAGATCAACACAAATGTAAGAATTGTATTTGTAAGCAAACCCAAAGAACCATATGCAGGTGTCCTCATAAGATATTGTTTTTATTGAACCGTGAAGCGAAAGGAATAAGTAGTTCAATTATTAAGAGTGATTCCATATTAAGAGTTTAAAATCTTATCCCCATGAATAAAAAATATTTCTTCCTATTCCTAGCCCTTATAATATTCATCATCAAAGATATTAGAGAGAAACTTCTTAAATTGTTATTAGAAAATTTGTATATAATTGTTTTGGATCCTGAATATCTTTCCATTCTATTCTCACGAGTACGGCGAACATTTTCAAAACTGTCCATTGATTTCTTTCTATTGCCAACATATTTTACATTTCATGAGTGAGAATTTGGAAAAAATATGCCCAAAATGCATGCAAGCACCTCAAAATTTCGATACAAGTATTACACAACAGCGTAATATCCGTATATTACTTCTTTTTTTAATGAGCGAAACATCTTTTAACATCAGACTGTGAAGCAGGCATTGCCATTGGAAGTAATGAAAGGCAAATGCCCAAGGAAACCGAATTAAGTTGATATCATTGGCCAGTTGCTAGACAGAAGAAATATCTAGCTTATAAATAATTTGCAAAAGAAAAAAATCTTTCAGCAAAAATCATGTGAGAAACGGAGGCTGTGTAAATAAATACGCTTAAAATGTATTCAAGAAAAGAGGGCTACAAAGTAATTAAGTCCAACAAAATCTGAAAACAGCAGAAAGGAGCAGGTATTTGTAAGGGAAAGAGGGAAGAAAAATATACTTCAATTTGAACTGTTATCATTTGAGAGAGGGATGTAAGGGGGGGGGGAAAGGTGAATCGGAGATTTTTGAGTCTTAATCATGCGGATTGCCGTGCTCTTCAATCGCTGTGGAAGTAAAATCCAAAAACAAATTGGCCGAATAAGAAAGTTTCTTTTCTTTGTTAGGCACACTCCTTCACGAATTTCTTAGCCCCCCCCATTCCTTTATTTATTTATTTATTTTTTGTTTGCGCTTTTCTTCCGCTGAAATTTGTTATTATTTCTCCAGATATCTAAGTTCTGGTTTTCGTTATAGAGAAGATATGGAAACTGTATATAAATAATGTGATTATATAAGGAGTGAAGAATTTCCTCGCTTTTTTATATTATTTTTAATAATAATATTATATTTTGTATTATTATTTTTTAATATTATTAAGTTTGGATAGAAAATATTTTACTTACGTATAATTCTGCTTTGTTGGAAACCCAATGAAATCTCTCTGCAATAATTTGAATTCGCCTAATCAAAAGATGCCACTGTTGTAGAAAATGGTAAATACTTGTATTTCAATGCATGCAATATAGTCAGAATATGAAGCAAAAGGAAAAATGAGAAAATCAACTAATGCAAAAATATATATCTAAAAATGTAGAAAATATCAGCTGTGTGTTGCCTTTTTTCCTATTCAAAGATTGAAATATTGTTTTGAAACGCATATTCGATTATAGGAAAATAAATGGTGGTGAATTTTTTATTTTCAATTTTATTCTGTATTGTCTTGTAGAGACTCTTAGTTTTATAGACACTGATTTATTTGCCGTTTCTGCTAATGATACATATGTTTCATAGTGACCGAAGCAATTATTTTGGATTGGAATTATTTGTGTATACTCACGAATATGATGCGGGTACTTGATTATGGTGCGAGTGCTTGAGTGATGAGATGTTTGTGCCACACTTTAATGTCTCTATTCATGATGTTAAAACTAAAATTATATAAAAATATCATTTAAGTAGAATGTATTTGTTTTGATTTAAATATTTTCATATAATATAATTGTTCATTTTCTAAAATTTAGTCGTATATGTTTTGGTTATTTATATAAAATTCAGGCTTGATGACTTCAAAAAATATATAACTGTGATGTTACATATACATAAAGATGAATACTTTTTTATAATCAAATAAAATTTCGGATGAAAAAACAAACAAACATGGTATTCATTTAAGCTTTTTTGACGAAAAAATATGATGATATGGTGTATGGTAATTTTCAAATACTTTTAATACTAAGCATTTCTTTTGTTCGTCATATGAGAAAGAAATATACGATCACTTGTTATAGGCCATGTTATGCTGTGGATTTTTATTGTCTAATATTATTTTATATTGAAAACATCAAAATCCTCCTGTATTAATTTGAAATTTGATTTTATATAGGAACACATTATAATCCAGAAATTATTGGGTAATGAAGAAGTGTTAAGAAAGATAATATATGAAGGCAGGAAGAAATATAAGTAAACATTAATTGGAATTAAATCTAAACATTTCAGAAATTATTATTTTTCTAAAATAATGCCCTATTTATTTATTAATCCAACAGGTGTCTAATTTGCCTCATTTTAATGAAATATTTGAAACAGGTTTCAAGTAAAATTATTTTTCAATTTAATCATTACTTGTGTTTTGTTATTCAACTCATTTTATGAAACTAACATTTATTATTTATCTTATTGTTTATATTAATATTTTGTTAAGAAGTGTAATCTAATATCTTATATATCTCTAATATCTTATTAATTTATAATATCTTATATATTTCTTAATTCTATCTTATATATTTCATATTACAAGGCTGAATCAAAAAAAAATATTCGATCTTAATTCAATAAATTATCCATGCAACAATCTTGCATTGGTCTTCTTCAAAATAATCTCTTTAAGTATTTTTATCATGGCATATTTATGGATCGTAGAATTCTTAACAACATAGCACCATATCATGCATCCCCTTCCTAACCTCATATGACTCCTATAGATGTAGATGAACATTATTAAAAATAATACATTGTCAACACAGATTTTAAAAAAAAAAACTTTTGTAACGTCTTGAGTAGAAGAATACTGATTGAAACTGGTAATGGAACTGGAATAAGTGACTGAAACTGGTAATGGAACTGGAATAAGTGACTGAAACTGGTAAGGGAACTGGAATAAGTGACTGAAAGTGGTAATGGAACTGAAATAAGTGACTGAAACTGATAATGGAGCTGAAACAAGTGACTGAGAATAGAGAGTCTTAGGAAACTCAGGTGCGTTGTGTTTGGCTAAGAATCAATCAAATTAGCGGAATAGGCGGATTTATAATCATGATTGTGCAACCAAATGCTCGCAAGCTCACAGTATGCATCTCACAAGATAATGTTGAACCACTTGGATGTATATCTGGCAACAACTGGTACGTATTTATAATGAATTACTCGACTAGAATCGTGAGCTTTTTTCTAAAATTTTATCTTCTTAGTATGGTTTAATATTAGGCTTCAGTTACAAGGTATCATAATTATATTGCAAATTCTCCTCATATGAAGACGATTCTTTTAAAAAAGTACATAACTCATTGATTGAAATGATGTATTAATAATCTCGTCGATTTAAATAATCTATTTTATCTGTATACCAACTATTATTTCGTCCTCAAAGGCAGGTTCATTATTTCGAATCTTTATCACTTATAAATTGTTACTATATATAAAACTTTATTGAGCTGCCTTTTGGAAGACTTTATGTAAATTCATCAAAAGCTAGAATCTTATAGCTTTCATTTACATTTCCTCAAGCATTGACAAATAGTTTGCAATTGACCATTAAAACTGACAAAAAATAAAAATTCCACATTATAGTCACTTACATGCGTGAATTAAATCTCGCTCCATGGCTTTATTTAAGCAAGAAGTAAAACCAGATTTTTTTCAACAAATTTTATAATTACACAGTTAAATATGATTCATGAATTTTTTAGATTCCATAGCTTTTAACAGAAATCTATATTCATTTATCATTCTAAGAAAAATTTTATTTCTGCAGATCTCCGGAGCCTGAATGAAAGAAAGATGAAAATGGTTCTAGTCAAATACTGAAAGGGCATATCAAATAAATGAATTGAAAACACACACACACAAAAAACTATGAACTTTATATAGAGTATAACAGAAAAAAAAAATATGTGCCTTGGTGGCCAGGTTTGGAAAAGTGTAACCACATGTTTTATTTATATTTGTAAGCTTATTTTAATGATTCTTAATTTTTCTTAAATTAATGCTAGAATTATAAAATTTATAGCCATGATATATGAAAATTCAAATAATTTTATAATGAACGTAACTTATAGCTTAATACAGAAACCGAGCAGAAATAATGCATAGAGGTAAATTTTCAGTCTCACATGTACCGTCTTTGGTACAATTATATTAAAGATAATATTTTTGTATATAAAACTTTTTTCATGGATTTGAAATATACATAAATAAAAAAAAATTATGTTTTGGATCTTGGGCTTTTTACCAGTTAAATTAAAACGTATGCTTGACTCAGTACAGTCAAACATTATTTCTGCGCCAATAAACAGCAATCAGCAACAGTAATTTTGTGAGAGTGATTGGGATAAAATTGCTACTAGGTAAAGGTTGAAAAAAGTTTTTTTTAATTAATTTATTTATTTATTTTTATTTTCTTGTGATCTCTAATAGACATTAAATAAATAACCTTTAAAAAATTTGAATATTGAAACTTTGACTATTATTGAAATATAGAAATATTTAAAATTGAACTTTATTCCTTCTAATCTTTTTTAAGTATGAGAAAATAATTAAAAATTTGTGATAACATTTACTTTAGCATTTAAATAAAGAAATATGTTCAAAAGATATTTTTTTAAATATTTGGAGGATTTTCTTTTGTTTAACTTTAAAGAAAATATTGTATTTTATTTTTTTACTATTTCACAAATATTTAAGAAAATATTAAAAATTTTATCTATTAACATTTCAAATGCTCTTAAAATGTATATTTTTTGAGTAATTACAATAGCAAATAAGGTTGTGTCATTTTTTTACTTAGGTTAATAATTATACTTATCATAAATAGAATAAAACTTCAAGGAAAGAATGATATATTCATTTCTCAATTTATAAACATCAATTTAATTGTTTATTTTCTGTACTTTTTAAATCAGCACAAGTAATGCTTTTTGAGAAAAAAATTAATGGTTGTAGAAATGCTGTATTTTTTCGTTGTACTATTTAATTCAGAGTATCTGAAAATTAAATGTTAAATGTTAAAAGCTTACAAGCATTGAAAAGCCATTAGAAGCAATTTGAAAAAGTTAATTTTTTTTAATGAAAATTTGTAACAACGAGAATAAACAATTAAGTAATTAAAGCAAATAAGATACTCGAACAATAATTGGTTTAAAATTTAAATCTTTCCTGTAATACTGTGTTTTAAATAGCATTCATTGCTATTTTATTTTAGCATTAAATTTCTTAAATGTCTGTATTTAGAAGAGGAATGAGAATTTTGCATTGAAGGAAAATATTCATTGTTTTATTCTTTAATTCATGATTGAATGCTTTTATTAAAGTCACTGATAACTAAAGATGTCTGTGAGGAAAGATGCATCAACCTATTCATGAAATTCTGCACATAAGTTTTAATTAAAAATCTTTTAGAACTGAATAATTTTACTGGAACTCTGTTATCAAAATATGTAAATATCAGATATTAGAATCATTCTAGATTTTATTAAACATTCTGGATAAATAAATGACGTTAGAAAATATTTAGTTTCACATTTCAGAGTTTTAGATAAAAATATATTTAATGTAAAATTTTATCTGCCTTCAGATAGTAATTTAAATTTGAGTGAAATTATGTAAAGGAACTGTAGAATTTTTCTAGAAACATTTATAGGCGTAGGATAAAATAATTTAATTATTAGTAAAAATAATATTGGTATACTTCGTGCACTTTAATATTTTTTTTATTGGGTTTTAGTATTTTTCTTTTAATTTCGTGAAAATGTTCTTCATATGTTAGAAATTATTGAAAAAAGTATTGTTATTAAAGAAATTATTAAAAAAATTATGTTAGAAATTATTAATTAAATTTTGAAATAAAACTTATTCTTATTCTTTTAGATTATTAATTATACAAAGTGATAAAACTTGAAAAGGAATTTTAAAAAATATTTGATTTATAAATAAATATTTTTTTTAAGAAAAGGGAAAGACGGTGATATATAATTGTAACTCACATGAGACACAATTTGAGGCTACCGTAATAAAATCTTGATTTCTACTCACGTGATGATAGCAATGTCTGAATTCTGAAAATTTCAAACCAAAAGTTTTTTAAAAAAAATTATTGATTATATAGTTTCAATGATTTACATGATCATGCAAATCATGTAGATTATTTTTGATATGACTGATGCTGCTCGATGACAAATTTAACATGTAAGGAATTCATGTAGGCTGTAAATTTTGAAGAAATCTTTCATATGGAAATTTTACTGTCGTATATATTCGAGTTAACAAATCAACTAGAAAATAAGCAGTATTTCCATTGCATACATTTTAAGTTTCTTTACTTCAAAGAAAGCATTATTAATAAATATTTTCTAGTATAAATAATTAAATTTATTTAGAAATTTTGAAAATCCAACGAAAAAACAACAACATGCATACAAACAAAAATATTATATTCCTTGGTTAAACAATAAAATGACTTTTTCGTCTGAATTTTCTTAAAACTAGAAAATGAATTTCAATATTTTTATGTAACTTTAAAATATCGATGGCAGAAAAATGTAGTATTTTAGAACATGGATAATTTAAATTACTTTGTGAAACATTTTATTGATTATTGATTTTTATTATTTTTATTTATTAGTGTCAGCATTAAAAATTTTTATTGATTAGTATTAGTATTGAATTTTTTTATTAATTAGTATTAGTATAGAAATTTTTATTGATTAGTATTAGTATTGCATTTTTTTATTGATTAATTATAATATTTGGAAAGGAAAACAGAATACAGGAAAAAGATATTTGGGTTTGGAACTGAAAATATCTCAAAAGGATATATAATTCGTTAGGTAAAGGTTAGTGACTCAGCTTTTAATGTGTTTTAACTCTAATATATATTTTTAAAATGTTAATTTGTTTATGAAATCAAGGTCCTAAAATATTTTATAATATGATATAATTTCATTATTTTATGTCATAAAATATAAGAAATATATTTTTTCATCTAGAATATATTTCTTCATATTTTTTTATTTTTTTTTTCAATTTCAAATTTCGTAACTCTTGCATTTAATATAAATTATTTATACTTGACTACATCTATCTAAATAATGAATGTTAAAAACATTTCAATGTTTCAGGTAAAAGCTTCATGATATCAAAAGAAATTCCTGTTTAATAAAAAGGTTTGATTAACATCTTTGCATTATTTACTATTAATGCATGTAATCTAATTTTTATATTATTAAAATGAACACTTGAAAATAATATAGTTGTTTTCTGAAAATAAAACAAATACTTTATTATTTTTTAATTAGAAGTTAATGATATATTTATCTTCATTATCTTGATGTCTTGCTGGCAATTGGACAAACTTTCAACACAGAATCTCTTAAGAAAAAACGGAAATTCTATCACATGCTGTGAGGACTTTGAATATGGTAATCAGACTTTGTAATTTAAAGCAAAATACGAATGAGAAAATAAAACACATTTCACTAATATAGCAATTTATAGCTGCTAACCATTTTGTAAATATATATAGCAATCCTTATATACATTCTCTCACGCATTTAAAAAAATAAATCCTGTTTGATGACAGAGACGCTTTAAAATAATTTATCACTTTATTTCCTCATGTTTGCGAACTGGTGACTATGAAATTAGTTTAAAGCTTAGTCACCAATCAATTCTGCTTCAAGTTTTAGCTATATATCCACTCATAAATTTTCGAAATAATCTTTTAATTAATATTTACATAAAATATTAACAGGATTACAAAAATTAGCTAAGTCAAACTTCATTATGTACATAAATAATTCATGCTTCAAGAGATTCAAAATGTTTAAATTGCAGGCCTCACCAGAGACCTGATTTAAATGAAATATTTTATAGTTTTAGTAAAATGAGTTACCAAGCCGTAATTAAACTGTTAAACTTGGATGGTTGCTTTGAATTAAACTCAAATTGTCATACAACAAATAAAAATAATGAACATTATTAACTTAAATCCAAATATTCTTGTAGTGGAATGTTCATTTCATTTATAATCTCATAAAGTTTAAGTTCAACGATTATTAAATGGAATTTTATGTATTATTGCAAATAATAAAGAAAATTAAATGCTGAAATAAAAATTCAGTGTAAATAACCAAATAAATGTTTGCTTTCTTCATAAATTAATATCTATTCATTTTCTTGGAATCAAGATTCATTTTCTGTGTTAGATACTTACTGGATACTACTGCCGAATTATATATCCGTATCGATCTATGAACAGATAGATAGATAGAATCTGTAGTGCTAGTTTGAAATATCCATAGATGTATTTGTATACTAAAATTATTTTTCGAAGAATTTTATCTTTTCACCTTAATGGTAAAAATATGGTATTTCAAAGGGGGTAGGGAGATAAATATGGGTACAATGGCAGTATCTACACAAATAAAAAAAAAACTTAGAAAATATATTAAATTAAAATAGTGATAAACTGCCGGGTGCTCTCAAATTTTATTTCCCCGAATACTTATATGCTATGGCAGGCTTCGTGAAGGTTTTATAATATGGGGAAGACAGCAGTATATGTACATTGCACCTTTTCTAATCTGTGACTAAAATTTAAACAAGATATACTCTTTTGGCGCTCAAAACACACTTCAAATCTCGTTTATATGGCGTGTTCTGTTTCTGAGTTATCAAGTTCTTGTACAAACTAACCAATTTGACGCTAATTTGGCATTTTTTTTTCCAAAAAGTAAAGAAAAATGATATATATATATATATATATATATATATATATATATATATATATATATATATATATATATATATATATATATATATATATATATATATATATATATATATATATATATATATATATATACCGAATTTTATCCATCCCAAATTCCATCCTTAAATTTTTTATTTAATATCTTTACACGCAAATTGATGGGCATAGAGACTTAGTGTGATTGATTTTGCTCAAAATTCGATAGATATTTATTATTATTAATATAATTATTATTAATATTATAATTAATTATTATTAATACAATATTAATTTATTATTAATAATTATTAATAATAATAATTAATTTATTATTAATAATTATTAATAATAATAAATTTATTATTAATAATTATTAATAATAATAATTAATTTATTATTAATAATTATTAATAATAATAATTAATTTATTATTAATAATTATTAATAATAATAATTAATAACAAATTTCATTTGTCTCAAACTAGTATTTATAATCGTACTCCTAAATACGAGCACAGAAAGGAGGTTCTGAAAACTACTTTTCCACATGCCTATTTATTTTATAAATTTTAAAATATTTTGTAAATTTCGGAGTTCGAAAACTTAAGAGTCTAAAGATTTTTGGTGCAATCGTTTGATTATACAGTATTTTCTCTTAAAATACATATTTCAAGTTATTTGAAAAAAATCTGTAATTTAAAAAAAAAATAGAATCGAAGTATGCATTCATCACAGTTCAACTAATATGTAATATCTTACAACAAAATTGGTTGATCATAAAATAAGAATATGTTCTAAAAACATAAATAACCATGTATTTGTAATCCCATAATCAATGGCAATATAACAGGTTAAGTTGATGGATAAAAGTTCTTATATCTTTCTTTCCACTTGAAGCGATGAATTGAAATCGAATTTTCATCTAAATGACCCAAATCAACAAAAGAAAATATAGAAAAATAACCTATTTGCATGGTATGCGTTTACTCTTACTTTAAGAGGTATTAAAAGCACCATTTATTAAAATGAATGAAACAGTTTAAACAGGTATGGAAAGGGTAAATTCTTAATTGTAAGACAAGTTTATTAGCAGATAACAAACCTCTTCCTCCATGGAACAAGCAACCAAAGCCAGGATAAATCAGAGATTTGACTAACGCATTTTCCATTAACCATGAGCTTATGGATCAATGACTTCCGCATCTAAAACGAATTTTAGGTGATCCTGAATCCCAATTAGCTTCTGTACTTCCAAAGAACTGGAAAAGTGGAGTCATGCATCTTGTTTTAAGGATACTCGAATTTCAGGAATTGATCCTCATAATTATTGAGCTTAGAAATTTTGGATTAGAAAATAAAATTAATAAATAATTAAGGCGTTTGGATAAGGCGCTGAGCACCGTAAATTGTTTCAATAATAAAATTGAAAACAAAATTATGGTTGCAGTACGAAAATTTATATTTGTTATAACTCCAATCTCGTAAGAAATAAAATATTTAATTCAAAACAAATGAGGAAATATATATATATATATATATATATATATATATATATATATATATATATATATATATATATATTATTAAATAACATGCTTGTAAAAACTGTTGTACCTTTAAGTTTTTGATATAATGTTTAATTAACACAGTATTCTGTTCAAATGACATAAAAATATCAATATGAAATCAATATTTAACGGAATAAAATGTTTTTTTAGCCTCATCATCAATATATCTTTTAACTGAAAATATTCAGAACTTCTTTTGTAATTACGTTGTATTAATAGTCTATGCTGTTTTATTTAAATGATATTTCATTAGTAAAAAATAAATGAAAATAAAACATTTTTTTTTTATGTTTTCAATCAGGTTCAATAGGGTTATGTCATGTTTAGGTGAATGATGGAATTCGGCCCCACTTTAGTCGTTATTGGCTTAAGCTTTTTGGCAGGAATTAAAAAAAAGATACGTTACTTTATTTCGGAGAACATCGCCAATTTGGCTCAATTCTGTTAACAAAATCCTTCTTTTGCGTTTAACATAATATCAGCTATTTGAAACCAGTGTAATCTATAGAACACATTTATAATTAAAGAATCTTATATTTTCTTCAGAACCAAAATCATGTAGGAAATATTCGTATTTGTTTTTCTACAATTTTGCCTTTTCTTATACATTTCTTTTAAATTTTACTCTTTAATTTAACCTCAAATAAATAATGCAATAAACACAAAATCAACTATTGTAAACAAAAGTTGAATTTTCTTTGTATAAAAAAGTGAGTGAATTTTGAAAATATCCGATAATTCAAAATTTAAATGTATTACAATGAAAAATAACATTTAATTAGATGCATGGACTAGAATATTGATTGGTTATGATGTATTGCAATTCTTATTTTTAAACTCAATCAAACTCATTTATTTATAATTGAATTATGTAAAACTTCACTCAAAAAAGAGACGTATAGATTATATGTTTTGATCATTTTAGCATTATGTGGGGATAAATACGTATTGAAGAATACATTTACAACTTACATTAAGCTTTAAATTTCATAAAAGAATGGAAAATGAAGACAGGACGCAGAATATATTTATATATCAAAATCACATCAAATTTTAAAAAATATATATATAAATTTGATGGACAATATAGTTTAGTTACTATCTACAAAATACACCATTACCTTAACCTACGAACACAGTTCAAGGCCTTGTTAATATAACAAATATAACGACGTTTTCTCATCATAAAGTAAGAATTGCTAGTTACAAAGAACACAGGAATATAGCAAATAAATAAGAAAATGATCAAGAGACATTGCAAGAATTTAATTTTTTTACATAATGTTAGCTAGATTTAATTTTAAGAATATTTATAATATTGAAAACAAATTTGTAAGACACTGAGAAACTAAATTATATAATATTTGGTAATGTAAAGTGCAATATTGGACCTAATATTAATTAACAATTCAAAAGTATTGTACTTCACACTTCTCTCATATTGTAAAAAAATATTGTGTAATATTTTTCTCAATTTTAAATTTTATACAATATTATGTCCTCTTTGAGGAAAGAATTTGACAAGAATCATTTGCTTAAAAAAGCAATTAAAAATTCCCTCGTGATTCTTACATTGTATTTTAACATATTCCCTAATATTTCTGTGTTTCCTCTTAACAAAAATTCTCAGGACATTAAATAGTTAGTTAAATCATCGGAAATGATTCTTTAGTCATATCTATATTCATTAACTGAATACTTACATTGTATTTTATGCATCAATAATTATTAACAATATATACAATGCTATTTGTTAATTGAAATGAAATTAATTAATTACACAAATTTATCTCAGTGATGTTTACCGTCGTTTCTTGATAAAATTCAAAATATCACGTAACTGACATTATTATATAATCGCAATAATTTTTATCATCAATCTTAAACGGTGATTATTTCTGGACATGACTATTATTTGTCGGATAATTTATACAAAGCATTGAAAGGAAATAAATATATTTCCTTGGCCCTCTATTAGGAGCCGGAAATATCTCATTGTCATATCGGTTTTATTTATTTTACGTTATTTCTTCATATCGATTGTCAATTCTTTTGAGCCTTTTTATCTATGTTCTTGAGCATGTAAGAAATGTATATTAATTAATTTTCGGTGTCGGTTATCAAACCCAAAGTGAGTGAAAATAAAGCTATTTTCTCACAAATTTTAACTTGAATAGAATAAATAAAATAGCAACTTTTATTATTGTTTCTTATAGCTCTATTTTTATTTATATATTTTAGATTATCTGTTGTCATAGCATACTAATATAAAATTTACCTCACTTGGAATTTTTTTTTATTAAAGAATGAATTATTGTCCAAACTGAATGCGACAGATACTGGAAGTAGTAGCAAGTAATAATAATTCACTAGGATGCTAAAACAAATTAAAAATAATACTACTTTATAATGTAAAGAAAAGAAGTATCGATTACATCTGCAAAATATTTACAATTTATAATGTTTCAAGAACGAATAAAGAACTGCCAGTGGTGATTTCTTTTACTTGATAGTGGAGATCGGCAGAATAAATAACCAAATTGAATTTACTGCCGATAAAATTCGAATAAAACCCCGTTGACTAATTTTTAATAACTTGACTAATTCATTGCTAGCAGAAAATCAACAAACTGTCTGAAGTACTCGCCATTTTCCTTGACTTCAAGCTCTTAAACGTCTCATTACTTCAAAGAATATTTATTTGTTTACATGAGAATATTCTGCAACAAAACGCTTTCTGTATCTCATAAAAGCACCAAGAAAAGAAAGTTGACGAATTTACAGGTTAGGTAGTTCGTTGTTATTTATTTTTAGAACATAATGAAATGCAAAACTGATTGTCGGAAAGAAATTGATTGTGAAAAGATGAATCTGAATGAGAAAGTTTAGATTTAATTCCCGGAATTGTATGTTTTTAAGTGTATTATTTAATATTCGATATTTTACAAAAACATGTATCAGTTATAACCAGGGATTGCAATACCGGCATACCGGGATACCGAATACCGGTATTTTGAGTAATTTGTACAATTTGTACAATTTTGTAATACCGGTATTCTCAAGTTTAAATACCGATTTTTCGGTATTTACTAGAAATTTTTTAAATTGTCTTGTAATTTTTTAAATTGTTCAGGGATCGCCAGCATAGCAAAATAGTATACTTTTTTGTTTTTATGTCTCCCTAACGGGCGAAATTAATTAGACTGTAAATACAAAGTTGCATTGTACAATCAAGAGAAGTGATAAAATATTGTATGACAATGGATTGTAAAAGCCTCCACCTTTTGCGCATGCGTTAGTATGGATTTACTTTGACGAAATAGGAGTGAGAGGAAAGATGAAAGGAGATGTTTAGGAGGAGATTCAAAACACGTTGGAGCAGTTTACTCCTAATGATGGAACAATTTTTGAAACTGAGATATCCAATCCAAAAAGCAATAATCGACTTAAAAAAGTAAATTAATTTTCCAGAAAGTGAATTCGACTTAATATCCAGAACAGGTTGTTATAACTTAATATTAAAATTGGCTGTTGAGACAATATGTCGGAGAAATTCAAATTTATTAACAGCTAATGCAGCAATAAATTTTATGTTGCAGTCCCTGAAAGAATAGCACACATCACTATCTGAAGAATTATATATTACATTGAAAAATCGCACAGAAGAAATGCATACCGAAATAGAAAATGTCTTACGGCATTTACATAATTATAATTATTTTAAAAATGAAAAAGAAGAAAAGAGACTAACCAATTCAAATTTGATCAAGTTTATAGTGAATTTTCTTAATTTTTTTTTACCCACAAACCTATTTACATTCAGAAGAATTTGGTACAGTTATCGGATTATGATGACACTAATGTGAAAGGAATTGTCTCTTGAACAAAAATTAAAACTAGCGATAAATAAAAAAAAATCAATTTCTGTATTGACAAAATACAATACAGAAATCAGCTATATCCACAACCATCCGACGAGTAATCGATTTATTTGAAGATGAGGTATTTAGAAGTAAATATTTGGAAAAAGTATATCGCAAATTGTTATCAGTACCACCCCACCAACTATCGTAAATGCCGAAAGAGTGTTTTTGACAGCTGATAATTTTTTCCCAAAATTACATTCCAAGCTTAATGACAGTACAATTGATGTATTGTGTTTTTAAGATCACATTTCAAAAATTTGTAATAGTACCACAGACTGAATAGTGATGTTAACACTTTTTTGTTTATCTAAACATTATTATTGCCTGGCTCTCAGCTGAACACACTATACACTTTCAGTGTATAGTGTGTTTAAACCAACCCTCAGATGTTGGTTTAAATGGTAATGAGATAGCGGATAATTTAGCTAAGACTGCCTCAACTGACATATTTCATGGTGATGCAATACTAACTTATTCTGAAATCTCCTTTATCAAAAAGATGGAGTTGAGTGCACTTTGAAGAGTCCCACCTGCTCATCCTTGGTACTTTGGTAAGAGTCCCGATTGGTGTCACCGTCTGAATATCTCTAGAAAACAGCAAACGGCTCTCTCTCGTTTTTTAAGTGGACACCAAATCCCTCACCTTCCAACACGGACGGAGGATCTTTGCTGAATGTAATTGGTGCAAGGTAGAGTAAGCCTCCCCTAATCATATTCTTAAATGTTTAAATTTTACGATTTTTGATATTTTAAGGGATTCGCTGTTGTTTTTGGATCTTTTAGAGATCTTTGGTTTCATGGAGGTATCATAGCGCAGCTATACCACCTTGGATCAGAAACAACAACAGCACTTTTTTGTGATTGAAATAACGAAGATGTTCCTTTACTTTTTTGTGATTCTTTATAAACTGTTATAATTTATATGTTGCAAATTATTTTTGTGACATTTACATTCTCTAATAAAACTGGCAAATAAAACAAGGAAACACCCGTGTTTTCTTTCTTTTCCTAAAATTTCTAATACCGGTATTAAAACCGGTATCCCGGTATTAAGATCTAAATACCGAATACCGGTATTGAACTTTTGGTCCGATATTGCAATCCCTAGTTATAACCATTCTTATTTTGTGATTGCTTTTACAATTTCTGATACTTTCTTGCTTTATATCCTTTATTTATCTATTAATTTTTGCCAAGACTGCTATGCTACAAATAATTTGTTAGATAATAAATATGATACTTGATTATAAAAAAATAAAAACCAAAGATAAAAACGCTTACTTGAGATCTGAGAGATCACTAATCCCAATATGAAGCATGAAATAAAAACACTTATCGAAGAGTTAAATTTTTCGTAATGAGATGCAAATGAGATGCAAAATTCTACGGATGTATAGGATTCTACGAAATTTGAACAATTCTTTCAATTATAAAAAAATAATGTAGAAAAAAAAAATACTATAGTAAGACAAAAAAAAAAAAGTGAGAAAAAATTGCAATCCCTTCAAAAAAAAAAAAGAAAAAAAGAAAAGAAAGGAAAAAAAAAGATTGTTCTGAATATCCGGTAGCTTTTTTCCGCTTCAAAGATTGTTTGACAAAAAAAAAGGAAGTTATAAAAAAAGTGCAATAAAAATATGAGCAAATTCAGTTTTACTATAGAGTTTGAAATCTTAGTGTATTTGTTGATTATGACGTTTGTTTTTCTCAGGGCTTTTCCTGTACCGCGTTTTTCTGAAGGAATTAGAAAGATCAAAGGTCGAAATCTTACAAATATTCTGTAGTCAAACTGTTATTTACATACAATCGATCGGATCCAGCATCTATGTTCTCCAAGATTATTTGAAATTATTGTAGGTTCCTGCGATGTTGGGAACCACTAAATACTCCTTCATGTTTTAAACTAGTATCTGAATGAACAGAGCCACAAATTGGCTGAAAGAATTTCTGAAGGAAACTCAGCCAAACCTTTTAAAACGAGCTGTATGTCAAACAATAAAGCGGATAAATTTGAGTTCCTTTCGAAGGTAACTATACAATTCAGCGTCTTTGCAGCTCATGCACATTAAAACATTATAACACACATTATAACATTATAAGAGTAGCAGATTCTGTTCTGTAATATGTAGCACGAATAATAGGTGAAATCCTAAATGTATTACTTTTTTTCATCAACGAGTAAACCGAATATACTGTAATATAATCATGAATTTCAATTCATATTATCAGGTATGAGATGTGGGTTCATACAGAACTTCTCCAATTACCTACGTGTTTTAGATAAATCAACGGAATAACTTTAATAATATAAACGTTTTTTTTCACCTAAGAAAATCTATGTTTTATTTTCTTTGCAATAAAAACAAATAAATGCGTTTGATTGTATTTGGAGCACTCTTTTAAGTTTGTATAATCTTCAGTTGAACATTGTATCAATTTGTCAATAGTAAATGTGTGTTTCTTTAATTCCCCGAAAGCATATTTAAATCCTCATGAAAATATTCTGCAATTGCACAAAACGTATTATGAATAGTATGAAAAATAAGAGTTACTTGTTTTCATAGGTTACCATGGCCGTCATAGGGGTAGCGCGCCTTCCCCGTGATCTGGGCGTCCCGGGTTCGAGTCCGGGTTCGGGTATGGTTGTTCTTCTTCTACCTGTGGGGTGTGTGAATGTGTCCACTTGTAAAAAGGCGTTATTCAAGCGAATGTGACACATAATGCAGCTAAGTCGTACTCTTGGCCCTAGTTGATGCTACTGAAAAAACAAGAGACGCTCACTCGGCTTAAATCGCTGACAGAAATGTCAGCAAGCTTGTAAAGTGCCATAAGTCACTCACAACAATAACTTGGGTTATCATTCACATTTAAAAAATATATATTAATTTAATGAGTTTACATTTTATTGAAAATAAATAATGTTTGGAATTCAGTATATCTTCAGGGAATGATTTTTTTTCCAGAAAATTCTATTTCGTTATACATTCAATACGAAGAAAAATTTCGACCAGGCATCAATCCTTGTATTAGTTTCAAGCCTTTTTGTGAATTTTGAATGCTTCTAGATATATCATAATTGTTCCTCTATCACTTTACTCTCCCTGAACAAGTGGAGTAATTTTTCAACTTTTCGTCACCAACTGATACATAGTTTCCAATTAACTATATATATATATATATATATATATATATATATATATATATATATATATATATATATAAGAATTGTCCAATTTCGTCATTTCATATATATAGTTAATCAATCAGAACACTTTATCTATACAGTGTATTACAAGTGTAATTTATAATATTACATCTTTTACTTATATAATGACAACTATATTTTTATTTTGTTGTGATATATTGTTACTAATTTAAATTCATTAATTAATCTTAATTTAAATACTTTAATTAATTAATTTTTAATTAATGAAGTACATTAATCTTAATTTAGCTTACCGATTTTTGTGACCACTTTAATGATATTAATTTAATCATGTAAACAGATTTTGATATAAAAGATCTTAGCAAGACAAAAAAAAAAACTTTTTTAAATTTTTTTTCTACTTTTTTAAAGTTATGGTAATAGAATAACGTTAGCGTTGGGAATGGTTAGCTAATTTTGGAAAGAGACAAAATTAAATGATGAAAGAGGTTCAGTTATCGAGGTTGGGAGGATCTGCCTAAGTTTTATTTTGCAGTATGTCTCCTAAATACAAACAGAGGGTGCAAACAACTCTTGATCGTTCACAAATTTCCATATGAAATAAAAAGTAGCGATACAAGTACGTTAATTGTTTTATTTAGTGGCGTTAGTTTGAGGGCATTGTCAAAGCTTTTTCCTCAGAAAATATTATATCAAACAATATTTTTGATATTTGCTTCGAATGGCGACGGAAGACAGCAGAGGATTATTGATGACGTATGAGATTATCGTTAACTTTCATAAGAAATAAGCATTGATGAAACCAGTAGAGTAATTGCGGTCTTATGGATATTTTTTATTTGTTCTAGGTTTACCAATTTTCGACTGAATGAAATGATATGAATACTAGGATGTGGTTTGTAAAGAAAGTTTATACATCCGTTTCGTCACTCATTAAATTATTACTATAAACATATACACTGAAAAATATATGTTTAAATTATGCACTTCTTCATATTTGTATTCGTGTTGGCGGATGTAACATTACATTAAAGGCCTTCACTGTCGCTAAATAAATTAACCTCCTCATTCTCTTTGCCTCATTGATCAGTGGGGAAAACTTCTTGTTCCTCACCTCATTTCTTCAACTCATAAGGAGTATTCTGCGTTTACTTATGCATTTACAAATGATCTTGAGTTCTCAACAATAATTTAAAAATCCTTTAAAAAAATATTTAAAAATAAATACAATAAAACTTCAAATTCAATGTTAAGCAAATTACTACAATTAATTTAAATTTGATTTGGGGTTCAGAATTTATATGTGAATTTCATTTCGTTAGGATATTATTTACAGGAACAGATATCCTCGCTTTTATCTTTTTTATATACAAAAATCCCTTTCAACTATATGTTGAATTCAGTATTCCTTTTTTTCTACACTTTCTGCCAGGAAAGTCAAAGAAAACTCCTTCGAAAGATTATTCAAGGAATAGATATTCAACTGAAATATAAGATTGTGATCACAAATAAAATCAGAGTGTGCTCATGAGGTGACCTTAAAACAGGAAGTTTTTCTCATTGATCGGTGAGTCGAAGAGAATGAGATTAATTTATTCAACGACAGTGAAGGCATTAAATGTAATATTACAACCCACATGAATAAAAATATACATCTTTCTATTCTTAACCTATCTAAAATTCACATCATTAGAGAAAGGAAACTTCTTTGGCAGTAATTAGAATCATCGAAAACATTCGCATGGAATTCGTTTAGTACTATAAACTACTTTTCATTTTATTCTCACGGAATCGGAGAACACTTCACGCCTCTCACCCGTTCCATCACCAACATTTCCCACAATTCTCGGGTGGCCACTTGAAATAGCAAAAAACTAAGCCGGTGGAGAATGGAAGCAAACCCTTTGTGTTTCGATACCGGCGTCACACAACGGTGTTGTCTTCTTGTATTTCCTCTAGCTTTTAATGAGAGGCACATCTTTTAAAAACAAGCCGGCATTGCCATCGGAAATAAAGAAAAGGAACGTAACGCGAATGCGGAAGAAAATTGGATTAAGCTGTGTATGTTTGGGAGGGATGGAGGGTTTGGTAGCCAGAAAGTATGTCGATTTGCTAACAATCTTGCGGGAAATAGTTAGTCAAAAGATGCGAGTGAAACAAAAGGACTGTATATAAACACGCTGCAATAAATGAAGGGAGGGGAAATAACAAAATAAAAACACATACACTAAAAAGGACAGACGAAATTGGGATTGGTGGAGGGTAAGCGAAAGAAGATAGAGATTCCCCAATCTGAATCATTAGCTTTTGAGAGAAAGGAAGGTAAGGTGATTCTACGCTTTTTGAGTCTTAATCATGCATACTGCCGTGCACTTCAATTACTGTTGCAGTAAGGCCCAAAACAAATTGGTTGAATAGGGAGATTTCTTTCCTTTCCTAGACTGATATTTATTGCCTTAATTTTTTTTTCCGTCCTTTCTTTCTCCTATCTCCTTTTTCAAATAGAAAATAGAAGAAAAGTTTTTTGTGTTGTTTATTTTTATTATTTTCCCAGATATCTGAGTTCTATTTTCGTTCTAGAAATGCCAGAGATGAAGTAAATAAACAACATGGCTGTTGTGAAAATGAATAATATTTTTGTATGGATAATTCAGTAATGTGAATAACTTAAATACATAGTTTTTGATATTGTTACGTTACTTTCTTTCATGCTTCTCGAAATCTGTCACGGGATTGAAAAAGATTCATTTTAAGTCTAGGCTATTATATAAAATATTAAAAGCAAAGATTTCTTATGCTAAAAGGAAATAAAGAAAATAATAAATGTAAAGGAAAGATTTAGTGTAAGACCATGAGAAAAAAATGATGATTCAAATAACAAATATAAAATTGTAGAAATTATGAATCGATTTTTTTTTCTTTACATCGAACTACTTAACGATGATTTTTAGTTTACATTTACTTTGAAGAAACTGTAATTATGAATTAAATTGTATTGACTCTTAATGCCCATTTGACTTTTTTGTTACCATTGATTCAACTTCCATTGTCTCTGATGATAAACCAAATTAACAAACGTTTACCTGGGGAAAGGGGGGGATTTAGGAAACCAGGATATCATAGAAAAGAATATTAGTGTGTTGATATTAATTTTCATACCAAACATAATAAAAGAGCTTAAACACTTTGTCCAGGGCGCAGTTCACATGTGATGAATCATTAATGACAAATGGAAGAGAAAAGAAAGAATTTACCATCTTTTTGCCATTGGAATTTATCATGCATATTGAATGTTCATGATGCCAAATTAACTATCAGCACAGATAAAAAAGTGTCTAAAATACTGAATGTTTTGAGTAGTTCCAAGACAAAATTATCAATTAAAAAAATATGCTTCATTAAATTCAAAAATTTTATACAGTTTAATTATTTAAATTCTAATATTTACTATTCTCTATTCATATTAAATAAAATTATTTGGAACAAAGGATTTTAATTACCTTCATAATATCTAGCCATATTGAGCCCTAATATAACAATTAATAAATCCAACACAACTAAATAATATAAATATAACTTAGCAATTATCAAAAAAAAACAATATTGAGATTCATGTGAAATTTTATAACTAAAACATAATTGTCATAAACATTTAGAAAATAAGCAGCAAGAGTTTCGACTCCTTTGAATTTTTAGGTAAAAATATCTAAGAATCTCCAAGTTTTTTTCTTCTACATATAGCGATTTTCCAATACTATCTTTCTTCAATGATAATCAAATATATAATTACTTCTTATAAGTCTTCCTTTAAGCGTTTTCTTTTTCTAAAAAGACAATTTTATCTTCAAATAAATAATAAGGTTCTGTGGATAGATTTATAGAAATCTCATCAAATGAAAGGAACCTCTTCTTTCTGAAAAGGGTATAGATGGATCATATATATGGTATAACTTCATAAATCTGTCATATTTATTAATGGTGATTTTAAATTATATCAATTCGAATGAGTACTTATAATTTATGTAAAAAAATTCTTTCTTTGTTGTTAAATCAAATTTTTGCAATGTAGACATTAATTATTTGTAGTTGAATCAATATCAAACTATTGTATAAATTCATTTATGCCATTAACCATTATTCAATCAATCAAATTTTATACATACAGTTTTAAGATTCCAGAATTGTTTGTTTATAAAGAGATTTTTTTTCTTCCATTTTTCAGCAAAGAATAAAATTTCCTTCTGTAGAAGCGATCCCAAAGAATTTCATAACTGAAAAAAACAAGGAAATAATGTATCTCACTGTAAGCTATTGAAAAAGTATGGCAAAGGAAATCGAACATCACAATGGAAAACTTTGAAATGTTGAAACGAAGAGGATACGAAATCCTCTTTCCAATATTTATAGAGCAATTTTTCACCTTTTATGAAGAAGATTATGAGTATCTGCCAAGATTTCCAATGTATCATTAGATTATTTCAGTCGTTGAGTTACTGTCCCATTTTATAAAAATTACTTACATACAACCTGAATTTGCAATATATCTTTTATGGCTTGGCAATTTGAAACATCATACTAAAATTAGTTCAAATACGAATGATTCTTATTTATGCAAAATAATATTTATTGTTAACCTTGATCATTTAATTTCAAAAAGCATAAACCGATATTTTAGCTTTGCTGATCTGGAAGCTTTTAGGTTATCTAAATATTTAATTTTGGAACAAGATGTCGAATACAGCTCAAAATTTTATTGTTTAAATTATTGATTTTCTAAGCATAAGAATTAAATACCCAATTACCAGGAAAGAAATTTAAATTTTGTGTATATTTTTATAAAACATTAAAATTATTCTTATCAACTTTAGCAAATGTTGGTTGTTGAAAAATTTAGTCATGTAGTAGCGGGAAAATTTTCTTGTGATCGTCGGGACGACTTCCCTTTCTTTTCCTCAGGAACCAATAGACTTCCAGAGAATTCAAATGCTGTCTCCTTGCCGGGACATCGTCGGAGCCAGAGGGGTAGGATGTAGCAGTTGCATTACTCTTATCTTCTCTTTTGGATACTACATGGCGATGCCTGATTAGGCCATTCCATAGTGCATTGCTATTGTAATTGGTATGAGATGTGATGCTGAACTGTGAAGCCGCGCTCGTGAATGTCTTGTCTTTGTGTTTGTGCTTGTTTAGTGTGTGAATGTGATTATTAAAAGAAATGTTCCTAAAAACATTTGTCCTGTTGCTTCCTGTATGGATCATAATAATCTACATACCACCACAGTCATGATATATGTGGAAGTAAAATAATAATTTCGCGTTTGATCTTTTACTTATAGATGAGGAACAAGTTAATCATGAAATACTTTGATATATTGTTTTTGCTGGTTCATACGATATACTAGTAAACCATCATGATTAATTAGGATTTTACCAATATGATAAATGCGTTTGGTATATCATGACTCTTTAAATAGTTCATATAATCATCTATGTCCTATTAAATAATGAGGCAAGTTAATAACTATTGCAAACAAGACATAAGTAACAACCTATATGATCTAAAGTGATACTTTTATCCTAATGATAAGAAAAATGTAAAGTACTTTCCTCTTTTTTCTTTTATATTTTTATCTCCTTTAACTTCAAATTCTGTATGTAAAAAATCATCCATTTCCTATTGCTTGTAGTTATCTTATTTATAACTACAAACTAAATATCTGATGTAACATTTGTGAAGTTATGTAGCCTGTTTGATTATCTGAAATGTCTCTCCTCTCTTGTATAATTTAAAGGCCGTGTCCTCTAGGCGACTAAAACGACATTTAACTGACAAGAGGTCGGGCAAATATGTCATTTTGTAGCCACATATTCCCAGGAATATTTTGACTATCTGAGTATGTATGGTTGGTAGATGAAGTTGGCAGCTATCAGCATCTGAGTACGTACTAGTAAGAATTTGCATCTTGACTTTTAGTGACAACTGTAAATCATCCTCCTAAATAAAATGTGTACAAATTCAAAGGTTTTATTACTGGCTGAATTATGAATAAAAGGATGAGCATAAAGTATGTTTTTTTTAAAGTATCCCTTACAATGCCATGAAATATTTTGAAAAATGATAAAACATAAAAAATGAAAAAAATTTCATAAAATTGTTTGATATATCCTTGCTTACATGCTGTAAAAAGTGGCAATTGTATTTTTATTAATTTTAAAAATTTTAAAATGCATTTATCTTAATATTCTAAATAATTGCTAAATATTTTATTTATTAAAACTTTAATTTTTTTTCTGATTTTTCGTGTAAATTGTAAAAAATATTAAAAATGATCATATTTCCTCAACTTTCAACAGTGAAAAAAAAATCAATCACTAGATTAGACAATTGACAAAAAAAATAATTTGAAATTTATTTTAAAATCGAAACCCATTTCTGAAAATTAAGTAAAAAATATATATAACAAATTACAGAAAATTAAACTTAGTATAATTCAAAATGCAACTTTCTTAATTTTAAAATGATTGACAGGAATTGTACAAGAATAATTTTGGCTATTTCAGCGAATAAAACGAAAAATATCCTCAATTTGTTATTGGACTTTTTAGAAACTCGATGAAGTGTGCATTTTTACATCTTCCTAAGCATATATCTATTACGAATTGGTTGCTATGAATCAAACTGTTTGACTTTTAGAGTGTCTATACACTCACAGATTCAAGCACATTCTTATTTTATCAATTAGTGATGATAAGTTAAAAAGGTAAAAGTTTAGTATTATAATTTATTTAAGTATTATAAGTTAGAAAATAAAAAAATAAAAACACAGGAAAGACTCTAAAAATAAGAAATTAAAATCTCAATTTTTACATTCTCATATCCAGACATAAATATATTATAATTATAAAAATAATTTGAGCTCGAGATTTTGACAAATATTTACTATTCAGATTTTCCTGAGCCCGAGAAACGTAATTCAGGAATAATATTTGTCTATCTGTGCAAATCCTGAGTACAATTGTGACGATGAATAAAATTTTTCACATAATTTTTCTACTAAATCTGCATATTCCTAACAAATTGTGAGCGAAATCATCTGTATTCCCAGCTTCCCAAATACAACGGAATAACTAAAAAAAAAAAAAAAAAAAAAAAACCTACATAAATAAAATTTGCCATTCGTTTATCATCTAAAATGTAGCTTTTTATTGTTATATACTAAATCTGACAAATGTTTTTCCTTCTGTCGGTTGGTATTTTTGTATGCACGTGTGGTGAAAAGCTTATAAGCCAGTTACGCTACAAGAGCAATTGCTTTTGTATTGTGGTCATGTTACTCGGCTGAAAACCACAAGGTCCCAGGTTTTATCCTCGCTCATCACAATCCACCACATTGGTGACCTCGGACGATGATCCTTCAACCTTCATACAGCTGTTGTGGCTCCATCACAGCAACGCAAAGCCGTCAGACTAACTTACGCAGCAACAGCAACCACTCACCTCACGCACACACGTCGCCATAACGCTTGGCGCTTCTCAAATGGGTACAGGCGCATTAGAATCAACAGTTAAATACATCACCACTCAACAGATATCGTCCGTCTCGCCTCCAACTCATTGGAGGGAGAGTCTGTGATGAAAAACTTATAAGCCAGTTAACAGATACGCTACAAGAACAATTGATTTTGTATTGTGGTCATGTTACTCGGCTGCGAACCACAAGGGCCCAGGTTCTATCCTCGCTCATCACAATCCACCACACACGCAACGCAATAACTCAAAAACATAATGATTTCAGTAAACGAAAATTAGGGATGTGATCTTGCTATTATTACTGTAGTTCTATTTCAAATTTTGGTATCAATAGCAATTGTGCATTAAGCGCAGGCCATGGATTATTCGCCAAACTAAATCGCCAAAAATCACATTAAAGTTTCAGTAAAAATCCTAGACTTCAGCCAAATATTCCAGATTTTAGAAATTTTAGAATCTTGGTTCTTTGAATGCTAGATTCTCATCAATAATCTGTAATCATTGTTCGAAAATACCATGCAAAATATTCGAGGTGTCACCCAGAATTTTATAAAGAGGAAAATAAAACCTTTATTAAAATTTATGCAAAAGCCTTTTAGAAAGACCAATCTCGCCGACTTAGTACAATATTAAAAGTGCGTTTGTAAAAACTTTATATTATTAAAGTTTAGATGCACCAATTAAAATAAGCATTTACTATTTCAAAACTTTCGCTATAAAAAGAGAGGAAGCAATTCTGAATACTGCATATACATACAAAAAATATGTAAATGTTTGTTTGAAGGCTAATTTTAAAACCTTTCGCTAATTTTAATTAGTTTTTATTAAATAATGAATTATTAAGGAAATAAGGATTTTTTTGGAGAATTTTATTACATTCGAATTTTTATTGTTAGATATCAACAAATTTTTTAGTATACTAATAAATTCATTACCAATTACTTTAAATCTGGATTTCGTAACACAAACAATGAGTGAATAATCACACATTTTGTTCTTAATTCCTTCTATTTAAATGGCAATACCGACTGCTATATTAAGTAAACATTTGCATATTAATGATCCTTAATTTTTAATGATTTATAAATGTGATAGCTGGATAGTTTTAAATTCGAAAGAGAGTATTTAATTGTAGTGCGAATTAACAATTTCTTCGTTTGTGCATGTCACTCAAAATGTTATTTGTCGAATAGAAAGATATCTCAATGTTATCTTTCTTTATGTTTAAATGTATATCCTTTCATTCGAAAACCAAAGAAAGGGTTACTTGCTTATTTCTACATAAGCATTTAATATTTAAATGGAGAAATCTGAAGTGTTTACTGTTATGCATTCTGAAAATGTTATGAAAATTGCAGTAAATATTTGTTTAGTAAAATTTAGTAACAGAAAACGCCGATAGGGGAAATCCTGGCGCTGCCGATCGAAAACTTTATTATGTAATTTACTTATGCGGGTACTTTGTAACATGACATCGAAGATAAAGAGAAGAGTTGCAGGAATTTAAGCCATTCTGCAAGAAATTGCCCGTCGATTGCGCTGTTCCTACGTGAACGCGCCTCATTAGTCAAGCTGTTTTATCAGCGAAATGAAAATGCCAGTGCTGCTCTTCGTGAATACCGGCAGTTAAAACAATTACGTAGAGGACCAATCGTCCTTGCAGGAATCGTAAGACATTTCATGTACATGAACAAGTCTAGTATTGACTGATATATCCGCACATTGTTATTTTTTTTTCAAAAATCTTGAACTATTTTTCTTTCCTCAAATCTCAAAAAAGTTTTAAACATTCAGTTCAAAATGCCACGAAAAGAAAAGAGGATTGGAGCGAAATAGGATCAATAGAATATGAAGAGGAGTTAAACCAGATAAGCTTCTTTCTTTCGTTAAGTGCCAAAAGTATGACATCTGAAGGCATACGTTACACATCTATAGTATGACTAAAAGTAAATCTCAAATCTAAAGTAGACAGAAAGATGCCCAAAAAAGATCTAGTTGAACTTACTGACTTTGGGTAACCTATGCCATCAATCATGATCAAATAAGAGTTTTCAAACATTTTAAATATAATGACTACAAAAATATCTTCACCGATGGCACTTTTAATGATATTAGTTGAATCGCTTTTTATCATGTGAGAACACGATGTTGTTTTGGTTTGAGATTTTTGAAGCCGCAAAATGCGTAGGCAATAAATTGTTGAAGCCTTAAAATGCGTGGGCAACAAATTGGTGATTTATCGCTTTTTAGGCATCAATTTTTCGCTTTTAGGGTTGTTAGAAAATAATCCAGAAGGTTGACACATTTGGTGATTTATCGCCAACTAAAGTTACTGCTTGATTTCCAAATTATTCATTCTCTGAATTCTTACGAATTGCCTTAATTAATTTAAGTCATTAACTAGTTTAAACCAGTTTGAAACAATCAAGAGACTATGAGATTATCCATGCGTCAATATTTAGAAAAACAATGGGTTTTTTTCATTTCAAAATACTTCGAGATCCAAAACTTTGTTTGTCAGCTAGAAAAATTGAAAATGAAAGTTTGAAAAAATAATCATTATATATATATATATATATATATATATATATATATATATATAGAGAGAGAGAGAGAGAGAGAGAGAGAGAGAGAGAGGGAGAGTGGGATTGAGACCGATAGGAAAGTCTTGTGATTGTTCAAACCGGTTTAAACTGGATAATGACTGAAATCAATTAAGAAAAATAATGACTGAAAAAATAACAATGTTCTCACATGATAACTTGATGATCGTAGATTTCATTTTTTATTTTATTATTATTATTTATTTATTTATTTTTGCTGGACACGGTGGTAATTTGAAGAAAGAACAAATGGGTGAATTTTCGGCTGTCAATGAAATTTAATAAAATTATTTTAAGCATTCATCCAACAAAATTGTGAGAAATCATTTCAAAGTAAGGCAAATTATGAGTCCCTACTCCCATCTCGCTATAATAAGATAGGGCGGATCGATTTGGATAATATTTTAAAATCATTTTATTTTGCCCAGGAAGCACAATCTGGTGTATAATATTGCGCGATATCATATGATATTAATCAATATTCCACACTTTTGCGAATGTTTATCAGAGTCATAAAATATTGTATAGTAGGTATTGCTATTAGGTTGCCCCCAACATTCATAACAGACAAATATAAAAATTATTCAGTTTTTCATAAGTTAATATATGCTTTCATATCAAATCTTTCAGAAAAATAAACATGGTTGAGTTTGGACATATTTCGTTAAAAGTTTGATTATAATATATTTAAAATAGAGTTTACACATTTTCCTGTTAGTTTATAGGCTCTTTATTCATTTCACTCTTCTTTTATCTGCCTACTTTTCATTGAGAAAAGCCGGTAAAAATTTTAGTAATTTTGCATAATTACTGTTTTGAATAACATTTATTGGCATATACGTTTATATCTAAGTATAATATCTTCTGATTTAAATATATTTTAATATTTTTATAAACATGATTTTTTCTTAATTTTTAGCTTAGATTTGTTAATGGTATTTTAATTCTGAAACAAGAAGTTAAAATTCTACCATTATCTGAGTTCCAACACGAATTGCAAAAAGTTGAATTGCTAAACGAAACCAAAAAAACATGTACTTTTACTTTCTTTTTTTGTGGAAGACATAAAAGAATGCATATGCTATTATATATTCAAAAAATACTCCATAAAATTATAGTCTTCTAGAAACTCTTTGGAATTTCTTACCGGTTTCTGCTTCATTATTTTATGGCAAATTTTAGCATAGTATTTTTTTTATTCCCTTGTATGAAAAATAAAATGCCTCAAACATATATTTTCCAAAATCTAGTCGAAGGCACATACTGGCTACATAGTTATTATTCTTTTTCGCTTAAAAATATTTATTGTTTATGAATTCATAATCCTTTTTTATTTAATATGAAATTTACAAAAATATTACTAAAATAATGCGGTATTTAAATATTTGATAAACAAAAAAAATGTTTAAAAGATACGATAGTAGCTGTTTACATCAAATATATTTCTAAGAGGCTTCAACAATTAAATTTAAAAATAAAATAAAGATTTTTTTCAAAACCTTGTAGCATATCATTAGATCATGCATTTTGATGCTGAAAGGAGGATGAAGAAAGGAGGATCACTTGGAAGTGAGAGATTCATACATAGTTTCCAGAAATATTTAGTATACTTTATGCACTATAAGGAATTTAAAATGACTTCACCTTAAATCTTTAATAAAAATAAATATATTTATTAAACCAGTAAGCATATAAGAAACGTTTACGAAGTCAAGCTCACTCTTTCTTCTCTCTCAAACACTGATTTAAATATACTTTGTTTTGAAGCAATTAAATATTCAGCAAATTACATAAATAAAATAACAAAGACAATTTACTGATATGAACATATTGCTTTGAATTTGTTATATTACGTCTTAATTTGTTATATTATATGCTCAATTAATATTATGGTAAGAAAGATAATTTTACAGATACTGTAATGGCTGTTTACTGTATGCCATGTGAATGCCTCCTCCCCACCGCTTGACTTTGGCAGCAATTTTACGATTAGGCTATGAATTCGGTAACATAGGTTTACAAAAATTATATTTATACAAGAATTTTATCTCTATTAGGAGCATAAATTCAAAAGCTTCTACAGAAACCGTGTTCATGAGACATAGAAACCAGAGAAGCACAGGTGAAATTGTAATTTGCCGGGTTCTATCTTTAGAGTGCCTACGAATGTCCAGCGAGTTTCCCTGAACACTTTGTACTGTAGTAGTTGTGTAATAAAAATTTACTTCTTGAGTTTTGTTTACTTTTACTTCATATTCGCTGCTGATGTGTTTTTCTACCTGTATTGTCCTGCTTTCTTGTGGAATAAAGCATTGTTATCCATCAACGAGTATGTTGAAGTTTTTATTTGCTCTCACCAGACGAACTTCCCATAACAGTATTTGCAATACCTATTTGTATACAATAATTGATGAAATTTAAAAAAAATTATCAGGATTTATTTTGTTTCTTATTTTCAGAAACTGATACAAAGATATTGTGATGAAACAATCATTTCATAAGTAGAACAAAAAAGTTTAAAAAATTCAATTCATACCATTTTTTACGAAAACTAACGGTTTGCCATTTGAAGATGGGATGGTTCCCATCGGATCTCCCTCAAAGGGAATATAATCCGACAAAATCTTCGCGCCACTCTGCTGCGAGACAAAGAGTCGTTCACATAGGCGAAGAAATTTTGATTTCTTTAGCCGCTTTTGACAGCAAGGCAAAATTTAATGTTTTTAAAAAAAGGGAGAGAGATAGAGAGAGAGAGGACTGTTTGGCCGAACGGATGATGAATTTTTGTTTTGGAAGAAGCGCATATGTTTTAAAACACTCAGTCATCTTTTCTGCTTTAAAAGCATTGTTTTGCTTGTATCCTAGAAGCATTGTTTTGCTTGTCATTGATTCTATTCGAGAAGGAAAACCAACTAAAGGTTTTGAAAACAAGTTCTTCTAAGTAAGAATTGCAACTATTCTTCAGTTTGAATTCTTAACAGATGTGTAAGACCAACCAAAAAGAGAGACCTTTGAAGGTGGAAATTCTCGTTTTGCAATTTATAAAGATTGAATTATTCTCACCAGTGAAAGAAAATCAATCAGTGATCTTTAAACTTAGGAAAATATTCATCGATGTATGAAGATTAAAAGAATTTTGTTAAGTTTTTAAAGTCGTCATGTAGTCAACTCTAGAAATCTGCAATTTCCCGTGGTGATATTTCTTTCATTGTATATTTTGTATAGAAGTTGGGTACTTGTCGGTGACCAAAAAGCGTTCCCAAAAGAATTTACCCATTTGGCGATTTCAATCGTCAAACTGTATAGCATATGATTCGCACGTTCAAAAATTTTCTTAATAAATGATAATGCACTTGAGTATATTTTTATAATTTGACGAAATTCTTCTTGGCGCTTTTTGGTTGCCATTAAAACCGAATTGTACCAGATTTTGATACACAAGATTTACACTATTTTTACAATGAATCTTATTTAAATATAGTTAATTCTTTTGCTTTTTAGGCCTGCTCCTTTTTTTTTCTTTGGCTATTTTTAGCATCTAGTACACAAGATTATGAAAAAAAAAAATTGAATAGCTAGTCTTTTGATTGTTATTTAAATTCTATTTTTTTTTAATTTTTATTTATGAGCTTTTACAGGTGTAAGGCCACTTTTGGCACACACCTACTCATCATCAGAATAATCAGAATAATTAACTCTAAATGAACTGTAAATGAAAGACAAAATTTTAGCCAAACACATTGAAAATCACTCAGTCATGAATCACGGTCAACTTAGTAACTATTTTAAAATATTGTTTATTTTAATGATTCTTGAGAAAGATTTGCAAGTCTATTCATGATTAAATGCAACATTCAGAAATATAAGCCAGTGTTTTGAAGTGTTTGGTATTGACTGATATTTACTGAAATCATTGAAAAAGCAACTTTCAGCTAAAATTATCTTTGCCAATTTGAAAAGGCATGGTAGGGTCGATTGAAATTAGTTATGACAACAGTTTGCCAAAAATAGTTAAACGAAGAGTGATAATGTGTTTATAAAAGTACGACCATTCTTGTTCCATTCATTAATCTCCATTTAGAGTTTAAATGTCTGATAGTTAGGAAAATAATGTTTCTGTTCCAGTTAACGTGTGCATCGGCAAGTCTGGTTTGTTTAAGTAATTCAAAAATTATATAGAATATGATGTCAGGAAAAGTAATTGAGAGTAAGGGTTGCAATCCGTACATGTGATCTTACAAAATTGGGACACAATTGTGTCAGTCTAAGATAGAAAGATGGAAAACACTTCCCATTATGTTTAATGAGATTTTCTAAAGATTATTTAATTTTTGTAACCGGAATAAAAAAAAGGCGTTACAAAACATTTCCAAGAATCATTTTTAAATTCCTATAATGGTTATTTACAAAGTAACAAAATCAATTTATAGGATCTGTAAAATTAATTTAATTTTTAGATTTAATTATTTTATTGTTAAGTAAGGTTTAATTTTTTTAGATTTTTCTCTTGAGAAACATAATATGATTTTCAATGACTCCTGACAATTTTCATCGTAGGCTAATTAAGAACAGTCTTTTAATGCATCCTGTTCCAACAATAATATACGTTATTTTAAGCCAAATAAAATTTGATATTTTTAAAATGATCTGTACTTTCATAATATTTATTGTTCACATGTGAATGCTGGTTATTAATAATGATTTCGTGTTGACTGACATCGTGGAAAGAAAAAAATAATTAAGGCAGGAGAGGGAAAAAAGGTGATTTTTAGAAAAATATCGCAAGGGGATAGTTTCGGCGAATTAAATAAAAAATAGAAAATGTGGATATGGAAAAAGTAACGTCTCCAATCGTCTATAATTCATGTGTTTTTCCAAATATGTATATTTTGATCGATTAGTACCAAAATGGGTGACCTTTATATATATTCGTCTGAGGGATTGACGGACAAGATTATTACATAATTTTAGCATTACTATTCGTTATAAAATACATTTATGAAAAAATATATGTATTTTATACATTTCGTTATAAAATACATATATGTGAAATAATTTATTAAAATGGGGAAATATAAAAAAAAAAATTCACAACTATTCTAAATTATTTTATAAATTCAGCATTTTCTATATCATAATTTAACATTTTATAAAACCTGCAAAATATTTCATTTAACAAATCATCATTTATTAAAAAAATTAAACAATAATAATTTCTAATACAAAGATTTTGCTATTAAAATGTGTATATTATTAAGAAGCTGTTCCTAATGAAATAAAATATCAAATAATTGACAAAAAATTAGCTTTACTATATGTTTTATTAAAATGATCTCAATACCCACAAAAATTATATCTGTCATCGAATATTTCATGTCGTGTACATTATATAATAAAACTCAATTTCAGTCAAATTAAAAAAAAGAACATTTCTTGTCTTTGATCGTCTGAAAAGAACTTTTTTCATTCGTTATCGGTACTTTTGAGCCTCCAATAGTGAATGCAATAAAAAATAAAAGCTTCCGCTATGCTACCATGCGTTTATTGAATTAATAATGCAGTATGCATCTGATAATTTATGTCGGCTTATCTTTTTATATCTCTATTTCTTTGTTTTGGACTTTCCTTGCATACTCATTGTTCATATTGTATAATTTATATATCCGTATATTTCAATAAAGGGATACATTTAATATCTGGAACGAAATATGCATAACTATTATTATTATTTATATAAAATATTACAATACACATTATATTATAAAATATTACTTTCGAAATTACATACATTTCGTAATTAGGTTAGATATTCAGTCGAATATGCATTAGAAGAGGAAATTCTATTGTAATATTCTTCTGTTTATTATTTTTTACCGAATATATATATATATATATATTGCTTAAATATTATATATACTTTGGAATAGCTTAAAAGTCCATAAAATAAAAACTAGTTCTGAAGATTTCAAATAAAAAATAAGAAAAGGAATAAATGAATTTTAAATAAGCATAAATAGAGATAGTTCAGTTTTAATGGACAAAAAATGTGTCTTCATAATTTAAATTCTTCCATCCAGTTTTTAAATTCTCTTTGTAATAATTATTTCTAATGCATAAGTAAATTTTAAAATATGAGTTACAACACGTACAAATTTCATCTATTTGTAATGAAAAGTTGACCAGAGGCATTTGATTATACTTCTCATCCTCAGATAACCAAATGCCTTTGGGTAACTTTTCATTTCTGGGAATAATTAGCGTCCGAATTTACATTCTGAAAAAAAAATACCGATTGAAAGATTTTAAAAATAGTTTTTTAACTTTTCTTAATCCTTAACATTTTGGTTTATCGATACAAACTGGCAATAAGCAATTTCACAAACTGTGGTTGTTCACAAGCAGTTATTTCACAAGCAAACATCTTCGACAATAATTTTCCTTCATCACTTAGAAGGCAATGGATCTTCCAGGATTTTTATTGTATATGAACTTTATTTGTAGAAGGTTACTATCAACAGCTGATCTATAGTAGCATTTAGTTATTTTCTCATGGGCAGGTTCAATGCTATACCAGAAATTTTTTTATTGTCATGAGATTTATTGTCATGATTTTATTGAGATGGTAAAACTATTGTATCATTATTTTTTTTCTTCAGTATCCTACTCAGTTATTCCATATGTGATAATACAGTGCTTGAAAGAAAGTCAACGAAATATAACTGCACATGGCATACTTTACATGGTATATTTAAAGAAAAGGTGTCTTGTATGTTCATATTAGGGTTATTAGGGCTACTCTTATTAATCTAGTGAGAAAACTGAATTAGCACCATTTTTCACATATGCAAACACTTGTGAATATGTGAAATGCATTTTGAGTGATGGTGAAGGTATGAAATCGTAACTAAGTCCAAAAACACCCTACAAATAATACTTAAACATTACTAGATTCCATTTATTCAGAAGAGAAATTGAAAGTTGGCGAGTGCAGGCAACCCGGAATTAAAAAATACAGGCTTGTGTTGTGACTTATGGCACTTTACAAGCCCGTTGATAGTTATGTGTCAGCGATTTAAGTCGAGTAAATATCTCTTGTTTTTTTCCGTATCGTCAAATAGGACAAAGAGTACGACTTAGCTACTTCTTCCATCACATTCGCTTGCACAGCCTCTTTTTACACAGGAGCTTGCACAACCACTTTTTACACACCTCACAGAAGAACAGCCAAGCCCGAACCGGGACTCGAACCCGGCACACCCAGTTCACGTGGAAGATGCTTTACCCCTATGCCAAGACGCCTGGTAAAATACGAGTAAAATATATAAATATATATATTATAATAATATAATATAATAATATATAAAATTATAAATATATATATATATTTGCAGACATGATGCATTAAAAGTGTGAGAGCATTCATGGGAATAATCCTCTTTAAATTCTGCAGTGCATCTTTGCCATTGACCAATAGCTAAAATGCAGTATAAACATGCATGCAAACAGTTAACCGAACACAGCTGGTGATGGTTCCACACATGCCACTCAATTTTTTTTATTTGGCACAACACTTTATTGGTTATTTTATTCCCAGCATTTACACAGAGCAATTGAAAAAATAAATTTTACATTTAATATTGTCTATTACATCAAACTAACCGATTCATTATAAATCTAGTAGTTAAAACCGAACAAAATATTGCTTTCACTCCAAATTTAACATATTCAAAGGAAGTCAGCTTTTTCACGTTTAGGCGACTACTTTTTCTTTCAACATTTTATTGAAATCTGGCTCAGAAACAGCAGGGGAAAGGAGAATTAAAACAAAAAGAATTCTGTTGTATAGGCACACCTTAATGGCAGACAGTTTAGCTTTCAAAAAATCAATATGCCCCGCTTTCTAACTTCATGAGCTCCAGAAATTAAATTTCTCGCAAAGTCAAACGAAGTTACTCAAGTAAGAAAAAAAACTGATATTTTTCCATGCGTGATCATTATTCCTTTCTCGACCCAGTGGTTTCAGGTCAGATCGTTGGATGGAGATTTCAAAATACCGAAAAAAATAAAGAAGAAAATGGAAGAAAGTATAAAAATAAAGGGAACCTCAGTGTATTAAATCGATGAGGTAACCTTTTCAGTTGTGCGGTCATTACATGAGGATATGCGAAACAGTCGTTAATCAAACGGTACCTCCACAAAATGATAAATATTCATAAGCGTATTAATATGCCCCGTACAATACCTCGAGTGAAAAAAAAAGGCACGGAACAGGAAAAGGATTTTTACACGCGGGATTCTATTAAAAGAGGTTTCTTGAGAGCCCGTTTTGAGGGAGGTTTTAACGCCAGCCCTTCTGTGATGGAGTGAACACGAGTTGCGGAACGAAAGCCTGAAGCCAAGACTTACAAGTTCTGACCTGAAAGTTGATGGCGGCTCATTAAGACAGCGTAGGTTATCATTTCTTCTTTTAATTTATTCAAGGCAGCAAACACGAACTTGAGAAAGAGAGTTGTGTTTGCTTAATTTATCATTCTGTGGGTGGGTTTCAATCAATTTTTAGATGCACTTATTCACCTGAGGGGGAAGTCGCTCATGTTTTGTCTGGAAATTGTTTCATCGAGTAATTAATTTTAAAATGATGAGAATTTGGTGAAAGATTCTTCTTTTGTTAAGAATTTAGGAAATGCAGAAACGAATTGAAAAAAAAAAATTGTTGAAGTTCCAAATCCTTATTCGTTCGTTTTCTAATTTCTAATCTGCTTAAAAGAAGAACCTAGAAGATATCAATCGTTGTCAGATGGAAAATACAAGACTTTAGTTCCAAACAGCAGCACGCAATTAATTAATTGCATTGTAGACGAATAAAGTGAAGATCAAAACTAACATGACTTCTAGATTTTAAAAATTTTGGGCACGCAAACGTTTAGCATTCTGTGATCAATTCCAGGACCCATGATTCTACTATAGTTACTAAAAGTAATTTCTTAAAAAAAGATCGCGATTCGATTCAAAAGGATAGAAAAGTTTTCCAAAGAACGTGCGCATTTTAAGATATGAACATCTAATACAAAATATTTATTCTGTTTTATTACATTTATTATTCTTGCTCATTTATTTGGATTCAAAATAAAAATGAACTAAAGAATGGTTGAATTTCTGAATTTTATGCTTTAAAGATAACTTTGAATAATAACCGTAACTCTTTAAAAATTCGTCTTTAGTATCTTTATTGTGGAAAAACGAAGAAATAATAATAATAATATCTCACTCACTAATAATTTATATAGTATTGAAATAATTCATTATATTTTTAACAAGCAACCCCTTAAATAGCTCTCTACTTTACGAGAAAAACATATTGTGCTAAATTTAACTCTATTGCACTGTTTGATTTCTTACGGCGAGTGTTTACTTTGTATTCTCAAGTTTAATTTAGTTTAGTTATATTAACGTCCTGTCTTAAAGCAACACTAGGGCTATTTCGGGAAGGATCTTGTGACTTTCAACCGCGGTCAGATGACGAGGACGACACCTGAGCTGGCAACAGACAGAAATCTATGAATTTTACTTAAGGAAATACCTAATTTAATACACCATCTCAAAGTGTTTTTATGTTATCTTGTTAATGAGACAGATAATAGGGTAGACGTACATAATTACAATAATGTATTTCTTGGAGACAAGGCGATCTAAAGATGCAAATTCTTCAGAAATTCTCTTTCGAATTTTTCACATTTACACTACTTTTCTTTGTATATTTCGTTAATGAAGATAATAATATAATAATATTACTTTCATGTTGAATGAAAGTATGAAAATAATAATATTACTTTACATGAAAAAAATAATAACATTACTTTCATTTTTTTTCTTATTAATTGAAAAAAATAATCAAATAGATTACCGTTTTTGTAGTAAAAACTTTGATCATTCTTCTCAAAATATGTATGGAAAAATATGCCATTGCTTAAAAATATCCGTATGATTACCAATTTATATCTATCTATATATAGTTTATTTCAATTATGACCAAGTAGATGCAAGATTTCACATTTCATTGTAAAATTTGGCAGGAAGATATTTAGAAAATGGACCACAAAATTATGAAGGAAAACATAGGGCTTACCTCCATTCGTAGAAAACTGATAGCATTTTGTAATTTTATCGATTATTTTTATTTTCTATGTGTTATAATTTTGTACAGTTTCATAAAAATATCACTTTGGGGCAAAGATTTATTAAAGAATTCTGAATCCCCTTTTTTTGCTTGCAGTATGCATAGTTTTCGGCAAAGTTGTAAATTAAAACTTTTTTTTGCATCTTCATATTTTCACATTTCACGTTTTCGTGAATCTCCTGTTGAAAAATTCCAAATCTCTTCTTTTAATTGTTTGGAATTCTCAATTCTAAAATTGTAAACATGTTATCTAGTGATAAGATATGTTGAGTTGCAACGAGTAAACTTCTAAATATGTACAATTTAAAGTCTGGTTGCCTGTGTAATAAAGAAACTTCGAAAATGTGAGCATTTATATATGTATGTATTTGTGCATTCTTATATCCACGTAAATTTACTTTTATGATATTTTTTTCCTATATAAGAGGTGTAAGTTTGGTGTACTTTGGTTTTCATGTTTTCAGCAGCTCAAATGAAGTCTTTTTTAGTTAAATGCATGATTAATGCTGCATCGAATTCATCACGTATGACGCAAAATCATCGGAATCTATAAAGGCATATTATTAATCTGTTGTATTATGAGTATTTGTATTAAATATGCTGCGTTCCTCCGATGTTCATTTAGAAATATCTTTCTAAAAATGCTCTTATTTTCTGTTTATAGCAGAATTCCCGATTAATTTTAGCATAATTCATGAATAACACATTTTGCATTCTGCAACTTTCAATTCATTTGGCTAAAAATTAATGCATATTATGAGCAAAAAAAAAAAAAATGTAAGGAAAAAATTGCGATTTTCTCGAATATAAATGGCATTTTTATGCACTGAATATAAGAAAATATATAATATATTTGTGAATAGTAAGCAAAACTATTGATTAAAGGCATGATTCATTATCAGCTTTATGTGAAATGGAGTAGTCCTAAATCATTTCCGTCCATAATTTCTGGTCGATTCCCTAAAAGTCCTTGAGCCCGAATCCTGCTTATAAAATATGAGTTCTTGCATTTCTTTCCAAAGTTAAAATCCATAAGCAATTCGCCTAGTATCAAAAACACCAGTAGATTCGAGAATATTTGGATATTTATAAACTGTTGCTAATGAGACGAAACGGTTTATATTAATATAAACGTTAAAAGTAATTAATTACTTCATCACTTCGACTGGTTTATTATTAAAAGTATTGGTCAATATTGATGACAGCCAATTAATTGCATTCACCATTACAAACATACACATATGTGACGGGATATTAATAAGTAACATATAAACTTTTTCCCGCAATAAAGAAAAATTCAATGAAGGATAACATGAAGCGAATTTGAAAGTATTGCCAATTTACAACTTTTGCCATTCTTGTTCAGGCATTTTGCCCCCCCCCCGGATGAATTTCAAAATCTGGATTTCATAGAATGTCATAGGTTGCGCGTTGCGCTGTTGTCGTTTGAAGTAGTCATTAGAGTCAAGTTTCTGATACCCAGAATCCTCATCATGCGTATAAACAGATGAAAACCTAAGAGTTCCAAGTCCAGGCTGTATGGTTGGTTCTCCAAAAGCTCCCAACCGAATCTTTACTGTTTTGCATGAACACTGGAGAACTGTTCCTAAACTTCCCTGAATAACAAGATGGAAACCTGAGGTTTTCATCTGTTTTAACACGTGAAAAGGTTCCTGGGCTGTCAGAATCCGAACTCTGATGACTACCACAAACTGGCAGTGCGGCAGCAGGGCTTTCAGCTGACGGCATTCAATAAGATCAGGATTTTCAAACCTATCCTGCTCTGGTACAAATGCTGCAACAAGAATGACAGTTATATCGAAACGAAGTAAATTGTCAATTTTTTCAAATACATTTCATCTGTCATTCATAACATTTTACGTAATTGTACACCAGATTATATCAGATATTTGTTATAACTTACGCATATATATGACAGAAAAATATTTTCATAATATATTCAAAACTTGAGTTTAATTTTTATATGATATGTTCACTCGCTAATAATAAGTATGAGGATAGAGATACGTGGTCAGCGAGTCGCAAATTTCTTTATAGTAAAATTAAATTCTAAATAATTGCCTTCATTTTGATGAACAACAGTAATTACACAAATCCTTTCATTAGATGATAAGTCGGAAAATTTATATAAGAAACATGAATTATATAGATTTAGATGTCATTCATGCTTTATTTCTAATCTATTAGTTCTCAAACTCTTTAAAAATAATATAATTAGCCCTGTTTGATTTTCAATTCTCAAAGCTGCTAAAGCGAACTTTTCATATCGCATTTATTAAAAGAAATGCTTCTGTCTCATGTCGTATAAAGGGTTTCTATTTCTGTTCGGATTTAAAAATAGATATATTTCGAAAGAATAAGATTATGATTAGAATCACAAATGATTTTCATAAATTCTCCTTTCCGTGACCAATTCGGATCCCTCAACGTAATGCAGTTCGACGTCACTGCCGCTGGCACATTATGAGTTAAGCAGCCAAGAAAAAGGTATTTTCTTCTGCTATTCTTAGATCAGCAACTCTATGTTTCCAAAAAGCAAATATGACGTCATTTGATTTGCGATCTGAAAAATGGGAAGACAATTTCCAGGGCTGAAACTCTCGAAGCATTTTCATTCTATAATAGTAATTGTTTTATGCATTTTTTTGGTTCTGTCTCATTCCTTTAGACTGAATTCAGGCATTTCTTTTCTTTGGAATCTTTTTAAGATTTAACTAAATTTTCATCAGTTCCGGAAGTAGTCGAATTCTACATTCAAAGTGAAATTTGAGCAAAAATTAAATTTATAAAGTCGAGTTTATTTAGGAAATATCTTCAAGCCTGGAAAAATCCAAATGTTATTTTTTTTTCTAAATTTAATGAAATGTTACAGGCTCGCTTCTTCGAAATTTTTACACTATTTATCTGAAAAAAAGTATTTTCCAAATTCAGTTATATCCTTAAATCTTCTGCATCACAAATTAACCTGAATAATTTTTAAGTAGCATTAGGAAACTTCAATAGGAATTTGGAATTCTATTACAAAGCAGAAAAATTCGAATCTAAGATTTTAACTTTTTTTTTTTCAATTTCAACTTATCTCACAAGCTTAATTCTCTAAATTACCTTTTTAAAAGCTTACAAATTCTTTCATTTGAAAATAGTCGTCTCTTATCTCTGATAGTTTTAATTTTTGGAAACATTATTAATGTATTATAAAGGGAAAGGATAGTAGATTGTATAATGAATAACTGCTTTATGAAAAAGGCGAATCGTGGATTTATTTAAATATTGTTTTAACTAAAAAGTTTGTGAATTTAATTCATCTTTTACATTTTTTTTTTTTTTTTTTGCTGTTCTGGATAGAAATAATGCTTATGTATATATCCTAAAAGTGATAGAAATAGTTATCCTAAAAGCGATAGAAATCCTGGTAAAAAACATTTTAATATAAAAAGAATATTCTATATCTATCTAGTAACCAATCTAAAGTAAGAAAAAGTTTGAAAACGAAACTAAAATGAAAACGAAACAAAACCGTTTCGAAATCGCAACTAAAATTTATTACCTATTTAAACTAAAACCAAAAAAGAACTTCATAGTATTTAGAGAGCGCAATTGCAGCTACTTCTAAAACACAGATGAATTGATACAAAAGTATTAGAATCAAGTTAATAGGAAAAACAAAAATTCAAATAAAAATTAAACCAAAAAAATTATAAAAAATATAAAAAAAGAATCCGGCCTGAAGACTTTTTCAAGGGTCACCCTCAGGCAGGGATTCAAAGAAAGGGATTTTTTCTGTGAGGACATACAGACATTGTCTAATAATGATTCCTCGTGACCCGAAAATCGCCTGAAATTATGCTCAAGAGATATACCATTTTAACAGAAAGCCATACCAGAAAGATATACCATTTTAACAGATTTCTTTTCTGTTAAAATGGTATATCTCTTGAGCATAATTTCAGGCGATTTTTGGGTCACGAGGAATCATTATTAGACAATGTCTGTATGTCCTCACAGAAAAAATCCCTTTCTTTGAATCCCTGCCTGAGGGTGACCCTTGAAAAAGTCTTCAGGCCGGATTCTTTTTTTTTATAATTTTTTTGGTTTAATTTTTATTTGATTTTTTGCTTTTCCTATTAACTTGATTCTAATACTTTTGTATCTATATCTATCTATATATATATATATATATATTATTTTTCTTTTTATGCTCAGCTAATACAAAGTCTGCTGTTATGAATAAGACGTCAGAAGAAAATATTTATATGGACTTCAGACATAGCACATTCAATCGAGCATTGGCAACATTAAATAATTTTTAAAAAATCACTTTATTAAAAATTGAAACATTGGCATGAAAATTATTCCTACAATACCAAGGATTTATCAACACAATAAAATGAAAACAATAATGAAAATAACAAATAAAAATAACACAAAACCCAAGTCATGAAAAAAAAAGCATGACAAAAACCAAATCATGACAAAAGAAAAAAAAAAAAGGAAAGGCTCCTCAAGCTTAAAATATAAATTGTGCAAAATATTTTTAACCGAGATAGCAAAGTTTTTATTGTGATTACGTATAATGCCACGGTGGAGCTAACAATTAGAGTTTGTTGGAGTAATTGGAAAGGAATTTTTCAGAATTTTGCAGATATCTTTGATTTTAAAATGTCAAGAAAAAAGTCTATAAATTATGTGAATGAATTTTCATGTTCTGGAGGGTTCATAAAACAATGACTTTTTTCCGAATTAATTTATTAATTAGCCATTCTTAGTAACATAATATGGAAATACTCCAGAAACTACAAAATAATTGGGAATACAAATTTTAGTTTATTTTCAAAATACCAAACGATTTTGTACGAATATCTTTGTAATGATAGAGAATTCCTGTTAATTACTTCAGAACTTATTTGTTTTGTACTTTTACAAGTATTCCAAAATATTATTTCTTTTTTTAATTCGTTTTGAATAAAAAAATTTATATCATTGTGATAACTGTTGCATATAATTATGATAACTGTTTAATACCCTCTATTAGGAGTAACCCTGTAGAATGCTCATTCTACCTCCAATTTAAGGAGGAAAGTGAGGAATTAGTCTTTATAAAAATTGAAATAGTTGAATAGTATGGGATAAGGGAATAAAATATATGGAATTTACAAATTTGTTTCGAAACGAAAAATTTCCAATGGTTGAATTTAAAGATAGAAAATGAAGCTCAATCTTTCAAATGAAGCTCTCACTCTCAATTTAAACTTATATTTTCTAGCATTTAAAATGCTAAAAAATTCTTTTCAGTGATACGATATGGTATTATAAGTTTTACATAACTCTCGGCAATCATAAAATACCCTTAACTACCGGAACAAATTTTGATTTAGTACTCTTTACAAGTGTCGTATTCAGCTGAATTTTGTTAAATCCGTTACCCAAAGGCATTTGATTATCTAAGGATGAGAAATACAATCAAATGCCTTTGGTTAACTTTTCATTACAAATAGATGAAATTTGTACATGTGGTTAATGCGTTGTGATTTATATTTTGAAATTTCCTTATGCATTAGAAATAATTACTACAAGGACATTTTTAAAATGAATGCAAGAATTTACAATTATGAAGAAACATTTTTGTCCATTAAAATTGAACCTTCTCTATTTATGCTTATTTAAAATTCATTTATTCATTTTCTTATTTTTTTATTTGAAATCTTCTGAACTTGTTTTTATTTCATGTACTTTGAAGCTATCACAAAGTATATATAATATTTAAGCAATAAATTGAAATATAAATGTATTCGGTAAAAAAATAATAAACTGAAGAATATAACAAGAGAATTTCCTCTTCTAATGCATATTCCGCTGAATATTTAAATTAATTACAAAATTTATGCAATTACGAAAATTTTTACATTTTCATTTCGGAAATATAAAAGTTACAATAAACATACATGTGTGTGTGTGTGTGTGTGTGTGTGTGTGTGTGTGTGTGTGTGTGTGTGTGTGTGTGTGTGTGTGTGTGTGTGTGTGTGTGTGTGTGTGTGTGTGTGTGTGTTATACTTTATATTAATAATAATATTATTTAAGCACATTTCGTTCTAGATATTATATGTATCCATTTATTGAAATATAAGGATATATAAATGATAGTATACGAGCAATGATTATGCAAGGAAAGTCCAAAACAAAGAAATAGAGATATAAAAAGATAAGCAGAAATAAATTATCAGATGCATACTGCATTATTAATCATATAGACACATGGTAGCGTAGCGGAAGCTTTTATTTTTATTGCATTCACTATTGCAGGCTCAAAAGTACCGATGTGTATATTACGGTATGAGACCAATTTCTTATAGGACAATCAAAGACTTAAGGAATATTCTTTTTTTTTTCCTTTGACTGAATTGGAGTATTATTAGTTAACGTACACGGTATGGTATATTCGATGACAGATAGAATTTTTGTTGGGTTTTGAGATTATTTTAATAAATCATATAGTAAAGTATTTTATTAAATGTTAAATAATGATGGAGGAATGCTAAATTTATAAAATATTTTGGAAAATTTTTGAAAAATAGATTTTTATATTTCTCCATTTTAATAAATTTTTTCCACATAAATGTACATTTTAAAAGGAATAATGATGTTCAATTTTTAGTAGTTTAGTAAGTGTCCTATTTTTTAAAATCATTATCAAATAAATGTTAACATATTTATTTAATTTAACTTGACTACTGTCCCTAAATATGGAACTTTATAAGCTATTTTTTCTTATTTTATGATATATTATAAGTTTGAAAGGTGTTAAGTTTCTGCATCCTCGATACAAATATATTTTGCTATTATTTTTAAACCATAATTATTTTGGTTTTCTGCTATTGCGTCACCTTTTTATGAGTTTGAAAAAGATTAAAAAGATGAAAATGCTTAAAAATTATTATTTCTTCTTGTTATTATGATAATAAATATTTGATTTTAAGCGTTCTTTCAAATTAAATTTATAATTTAATTTCTTTATGAAATATGAAAAAAAATTAGAACTATTAATTTAAAAGACAATACTGAGATTCATAATAGAATATATAAAATACTACATTTTTATCTAATACAAATTTTTAATTGTATATTGATCAATAAAAAAAACTGAAAACTTTTGTTTTAGTTCAATTTAAATATGTAAAATCTAATTCTTTATTTACTTTTATCTTTATTGCTTTTATATTTCGAATTTGATTTTTAAGATTTGAAAAAAATATTTACCGATTTCCTTATTTTTTAATAAATTAAAAAATGTTAATCTGTTTATGTTTCTGCATTATATAAAGCCTTAAATTAAAAATTCATCTTCAATATACCTATATGAAAGAGACTGGATTTTTAATATTCATTTTTATAGGAATAATAAGTTACAGATTCTTTAAACGGGTTTCTACTATTACAGAAGTTTGATAAATATTGTTCATTTCTTTTATTTTATGCTTTAAAAAATATTAATTATTTTTTTTATGATTTTGATAGTATAATTGCAAATTGGAAACAAATCTTCTTATTATACTAATGCTTTAATTCACTTTGAAATGTCTAAGATTATTTAAAAACGCATGCAAACTCATTAGTTTGAAAATTTATTTTCTTTGAATTTTTTTTCCTTATATAATTGCTGAATTCAATCTGAATTTAATTGAATTAGAATATTGATTTTAATTGAATTAAATTAGATACTGTTGTTCTTTATTAATACTTTCCCTTTTTTTAACTGCTGTCTTGTCTCTACTAAATTGTTGTACCTTTTCTATTGTAATTTCCTTAATGAAAAATAACTGTAATCATCATGACGGTTATATAAATCATGATACATATATTCATTGTTTTCAAATTTACTTTACAACCAGCTGCTTTTAGTAACAAATTTTGCTGGATCGGAATATTTTAATGAACGAATATATCTTCAATACCTATTAAATGTTTCTATTTCAGCTGAGTTGTCCACTGATGAACTAACTAAATACAGATTTATTATGAATGCTGTGGTTATATTCAATACAAAAATTGTTCTATACTTAATTTTTAGAATTTTGAACCTTTGAACTATGAAGTTTTAAAGATTTTTCATTATATATCACATTTTACTTTGAACAATCCTCATCATATAAAAACATAAATGATGCCTAGAATAAGATTCAAATTATTTTTTTCTTTTAAATCATTTTCTACTTTTATCTTAATGCAAATTTATAAAATGAGAACTCTGGGATATAATATCCTATTTCGCACATACATCATTTCAGTAAGAAGGGTTAAATCTCTTCATCTTTATCACCTAAAAATTCAGAATGGATGTAGCAATTTTTTCTCATTAAATTTCATGCTATAGATTTGCATCATTTTTTTAAATTATATTAAATGAACATTTTCATCAGTTTATCGTGACAGGTGGTTCCTATCATTAATCAAGATAATGATCATATCCATATTGCAATGCTCATATCTACGTAAAATCGATTTTTGAAATTTATTTTTATATTTTACATATTTATTTATTGTATTTTTCTATAAGTTTGGAAAAGTATTGATATACTGCTATGGATATTTTCTTTTTGAAATTAAGGAGGGAATAAGGTGCTTAGAAGTTGGAATGAAGTGAAGAAACTTAAACAGGCAGTAAAGATAAATTTTACTCTGCAAAAGTTAGAGAAGATGTGCCTCCATTTTCACACCATTGTCTATTTTAACTACCTTCTATTCGCAATCATAATTAGTTCAGTTAGATTATGGATATATTTTCATCGCCAAGATCTCGAAACATTCGCATATCCATTAAAAGGCTCGCCAAAGTGCAAAGAAAAAAATTTTACTTGAGAAACATTATATAATTTCATTTTGGAACCAAAATTTATTTAGTTTCTACATTTTCACACGTGTTTCCATTATCTCTAATAAGAAATTATAATTTGACGTCCATAAAGCAGGACTTATATATTAGATGCTTCAATAATTGAATGAGTAACCAATGCTAATCATTTCATCGAATCGAACAATTAATACTTTTCATGTTATTATCAACGATACTCTGTATTTTAAGCAAGTGATTTCCATTATTTTATTGATTTTCACTTAAATATTCATATTTACTTTAATAGTATGGCATTTAGTAAAATTCAGTTATATGTGGAAAGTGCTTTGTTAATTGATTATTCATTGTTAGTTGAAGAGCGGCTGAGTACAATAGTACTCACTGAGCTGCCTGAAACATAATGCATTTGCCGAGCAAATGTTATATTTCGGATAATTCAAGCACTGTATGGTTCCGTTTAATTCCAATTATAACTTCTTAGACACATTATATAGTTAGACTACATTAAATTGTGAAGTCACATTAATTTATTGCTTTCGAAGTGCTTATCAATCAAAATTCTAATTAATTCAATTTCGAAACTCATAGAGGTAACGATATATCGATATTAGATAATAATAATATAAATTATGTAAATTATAATGATGTTTCATATTTAAATATCCATCATGATTTGACTTTATAAAAGTGTTTAGTATATATAAGGACCAATGACAACATATCGCCTCACAATTTGTTATTTATTCACATTTCTAAAATAATTACTTCAAGAATGACGGGGTTTACTTTAGTTTAGATTAGTTATATTAACGGCCCATTTTAAAGCAACACTACGGTTATTTTGAATAGGACCTGGCAATTTTTAACCGTGGTCAGATGACGAGGACGATGCCTGAGCTGGAACCTCCTCTCCAAACTTCCATACCACACCAGCGAAAGGTCGTTTGGCTCCGACGGATTTAATGAGCACCATACCCGCTTACACGACAGTTCTTGGGGGGGGGGGGATCTGGTCTTGAACCTGAAGCCCTCCGGTTCCGAAGCCTTACCATCAATCCAAGAATGAAGGGGTGCCAGAAGTGATGATTCAACTAGTCGTTGTTATGGCAAAACAATGAAATAGTATGCTCATTCCACAGAACTGTTCCATTTTAAACTCATGAGATTCATCTGTTTATTATTTCATAAAAACACACATAAATATCTTAACATACCTCTGAATGCATTATCAAAAAGGAGTTATTAGTGCATGATAAATTTTATGTTGCTTCTAATCGTTTTACATATACTTAATACTTAAAGGGAAGTAGTGATTCGAACTACTACTTGATAACATGCTCACTTTTTTTACTATATTTTAGTCATAATAGGTAAGAGAATATTTAATTAGATATAAGACTTGAATCACAGGCCATTCACATGGTGAACAATTTAATATAACAAGGTGATATAAATTAAACGAAAGCATGTTCTACTCGTATCAAATTCACCACTAAATGAGACATTTTGCTGCCACCCAAATATGAGTGACACGACAGTAAACGTGTTAAAGAAATAAAGAAGGTATAACGTAATGCAAAAGAAGGTGCCGGTGCCCCAAAGCCATATTTTACATCATATGTTGTCCAACTACTTTCAATTGAATCGTGTGACGCTTTTTAAATCTTTTTTTTTTCAGCAAGAATTTCCACCTGTCCTTATATTTCTGTTGAAATAGGAAATTAAATATTCATTTGTAGAAAAAGGTGAATCTTCGAGAAAATTATCTTTCCATACATCCGTAAATTAAAGTGCATTAAAATAAATGATGATATAAAACTTTAAACAGTAGAATTACGTTTTTAATAACGTTTTGGGCTGCGGTGGCCTGGTGATAAGGTACCAGTTTCGAAACGGAGGGCTTCAGGCTCGAAACACAATTCCACCGAAGGACCATTGTGTAAGCGGGTCTGGTGCACACTAAATCTGTCGGGTCAAACGTCCTCCCACTGGTGTGGTATGGAAATTTGGAGAGGATTTGCATCTCAGGTGTCACCCTCGTCATTTGACCGCTGTTCAAAATTACGAGAACCGTCCCAAAGCAGCTCTAGATTTGCTTTAAAATGGAACGTTAATATAACTAAACTTTAAGAAACTTTAATAACTTTAACAGATAATTTTTAAAAAGTTTTCCTTGATTAAAAATACACTTTTATCTCTCTAAAATTCTTGTAAGCAGTCATGAAATAAAAAAAAATCAATAGAGTATTAATATAATTAGAAGTTTAGTTCTACTCTCTATAGTATAGAAATTATACTCTGTACAATTTTACATATACTTTCCTACAATTTCTGTACTATCGATGAATATTTTTAAATAAATGCTTTAATAAAATTCATATTTCAGTTTGAAAGAAAAAAATATTATGACAATGTTCTGAACATATGGTTTAAGAAAGATTTATAGAGGAAATTATGAAAATAAGAAGAATGTACATCTCTTGTTTACAGTGTTAAAAAAAATGTAATTTTTTATATTAACTATAAGTGTGCTAATTTTTAAATAAACATTTTAAAAAAATGGAAATGTGCGTACACATTAATGTAGAGATGTATGTATAAATTAGTTGAAAAAGTTGAGAGAAACTTAAAAAAAAATGTCAAACTGAGCAGATTGATAAGAATAATCTTCAAGAAATGTAAAATTTAAAAAGAAAATAGAAATTATAAAAATTCTGCTCATTTTAAATGAAGCAATATGTTCAGTTATAATTCACTCATTTAATTTTTTAACTGACTTATCTACTAAATAATTACATTATGTATATTTATTCCCATTTAACAATAATTGAATCAGCCATTTAAAATTTATATTTCAAAATAAAACCTTTTAACTTTTTATTTCTCTCATTCACAGAATAAAAGAAAAAGCAATAACTCATTCTAATTCTTTCTTCTGACTCGCCAAATGTACCTGAAAGAAATTCATCGAAATGAAATAAAATGTCAAACCAGTGACAGAAATAGCACTTCACTATTTTATTCATTAAAATAATCTCTCCTTATCTGAACTGTATTATACGAAAAAGAAGAAAACCTCTCTATCATCCAACCAATACTCTGTCATGCTCCCGACGTAATAATAGTTAGTTTTAGTGAAAGAAAAAAGACATTCCTGACGTCTTTGATCTGGCGATAAGAAATTGCCCGTGTTCGATAATATACTCGTCGCCGCACTTGAACTTGCAATAGCGAATACAATAATAGAAAAAGGTTCCGCCACGTTTCCATGGCGTCTGCTTGATTAATAACGTCACGTGGATCTGATAATCCAAGTCGGCTTTCTCTCTAGTGATTCTTTTCTTCGGTTTTTAGAATATTGCTTAGGCACTTTAGATAATCCTTGCATCATATTGTACAATTTACTTATACATATTTCTTCATTAAAAATAGATTTTAATGGAGATGCCATGGAGTCTCGAGGCAAATAATTTTTAATTATTATAAAGGATGCAGAATTTTATAGTTCTAAAATAGAAACAAATGTGTTTTTGCAATCATTTTTAGAATGATAGAATTTTTATAAATTGTAATTCATTTGTTTTATGTGTAATTAAATTTATGTTTTTCACTGTGCTCTTTAGAGTTGCTTAATTACTCATATATTCCAGATTAAAGCTGAAATTTCCAAACAAAAAAAAGGAATAAATGAATTTAAAATTATCATGGGAAATAATGCGTGGATGCGTGCAAGTGCATAAGAATAGAATGGCATAATTTAAAATTATTTAATCTTTATCCCAAATGTCACATATCTAATGATCCTTTTTAACATAAATGCCACCAAGCAAATATTCTGTTTTATAAATATTGTTATCGCTGGAATTCGATAAATGCACATTTCTTCCCAATGCACTCGTTGTAGAAGTTCATCCAGGATATAGATTTAAAAATAGATATGTTTTCTCTCAGTTATAAAAGTATGTAAAACACAATTTGTAGTTGAAGAGTTCTATTTATAGAATGTATAATTACAGATATTTTTCTGAAAATAATTAAATCTTAAATTTATTATTTCTTATTCGTGTTAGTGAAATAAATTTGAAAGACATTAGATTTTTATTTATTTATCTTTCACTGGATTATTTATCCAATTAACTGTATGCAAATCATTGGAAGGCTTCAAAAAGGCAAATTAGCATCAAAGCAATCGAAATAAAAAGTAGGAAATTAAATAGGTTTAATCTTAAATTACGGCATCATATATTTATTCGAATTAGATTAAAAATTAATTATCTCAGTTAATTTCTTTTACTTTTTTTCAGCAGAATACACACAAAATATTCTCTGGAATAAATAAATAAATATACACATTTTTTATAATCACAAACATGATGCTATGAAATTAATTTTGGTTTATTTTCTGTTATTTAAGATTTCCATAAATAAAATTTTGATTTTACTATAAAACTTTCAGAACGTGTGACTAAAATATTGTGTTCATGTTATTAAGAAATGTAAAATACGTTAAAAACGCTTTTACATATTAGTTTATTTCTATTTTGCTATTCGTTTCTTAAATGTAAAATGAGGAATTAAAATTTATTTTTCTGCTTCCAAGTATCTCAAATTCCGTAACTCGCCTCAACGGCTAGGTGATAAGATCTCATTTTCATCACTGGTGGATTCTCGAGTCGAATGCGAACCATATCGAAGAACCATCGTATACGCTGGCTGTCAGGTCTATAGGGTTAAATTTCTATTAAATGGAATTGAAATTTGAAAAGAATGGGAAGATACAGGCTTGGTTGTCTTCGCCATCTGACCACTGTTCAAAATTACGATGTCCATCCCAATATAATTTCCCTATTACTTAAAAATTGAATTTAAATATAATTAACTTTGACATTGCAAAGAGCTTTCATTGCATTTCCGCAGTTTGATTTTATCAAAATTCTTCTATTTACATTGATTACTTGTAAAATTTCCGGAATATTATAATAAAATTTCCTTTTTAATTGCAGTAAAGGTTTTATCAAATAATCTTTGTATTTATTTATAAAAACGATAATTTTCCATAACAGAGGAAGTAACATTTTCAGATCTTTTGTATCTAATTATATAAAACGATAATTTTCCATAACAACAGAAGAAGTAGATTTTCAGATATCTTGTATTTATTTATATAAAACGATAATTTTCCATAACAACAGAGAAAGTAATATTTTTTGTTCCATCAGTTGAAACATGGAGCATCAAAACGCTAAGAACATAAAACGATTTAGATATAGATTAATGGATTTTTTTATTCTTTTCGGAGAATTAATTATTTTTTTTTAGTTTCGATTATTTGAGAATGTTTTGTTTCATAAGCCTATATATACTCTATAATACATCTACAAATATTTTTTTTTCCAAGATTAATTCGAATCCATATTGAGAACTGTTAAACAATATTAATGATGCATCGAAAACAAAGATAGAAAAAGTATACTCAGCTATGTTGTATGAAATGCAATATTTTGCTTCAGTGCACGTCGTTTTTTAAATATTAGCATAAAGATTCAAATCAGCCATTTCCTACAGTGAATCTATTGGAATACTTCTCCTTTATTTGAAGCCAATAATATTCTGAATGATTTTAAAACTATAAAATAAAACACCGCTCTTGTAAATACTGTGATTTGCTAGTTTAGTTTTAGAACTTAATTCGTTAAAACCAAATATATGAAAAAATACATAGAGTAATATTATAAAACTTTTTCTTGGAAGAAAATTATGCAAGATTTCATTTCAAGCTAGTGACTGACAAATTTACACACACATACAGATTTATCATTAGTTTAGACTGCAGAACAGTTATTGCTCAATGCATTATCAAGTTAAAATTTAAGAAAAGACGGTGATAAGCAGCCGATAAAACTGTTTGTTTTATAATATGTTAACAGTACATCATTATTTGATAAGTATTACATGCCATCACTAGCAACTAGTTTGTCTGACATATATACGTTAGCAAATGTTGTACTTCAGTTTATAGTTCGGATAATCCGAACTGAGTTATGTTTCGGAGAGTTCTGATTAATAGCTGTCGAGCACATTATGCGGTTAAATTCAATTAAAGCATTACATCATTCTAACTGATTGCATTTGAATGTGTGTATCAAAAAATGTATATTAATTAAAATAAAGATAGATTCTAACATTACAGATGTTATGAGCGTAGATTGGCGGCATATCAAAGGAATGGAATTAGATAAAATTAATGGAATAAGATATTTCGCATTTTAGCGGCTAATTTACTTAAAATTTCATTTTATCATCAATATTTGTAATAAAAATTTTAGCTAAATTATCTTAGGAATATTATGATTTTTTCTTGAAAAATAAAGATTATGCATTTTTAGTTTTGAACTTGATGTTGCTTTTAACCGCTTTTACTTTCATTTACTACTTTTTTTATTCTTTTAAGAACAAAAAAAAAGTGTTTTTTTTAAATATAATATAAAGCATTAAAGTATTATTCCGGCTTCTAAATGAAGTATCACGTGATGCTTCTCCCTTATTAATAAATTTAAATAAGGATTGTGGTAAATCAAAGGCTTTCCTTAAGACATGGATTTTAACCTGTTAAGCACCATGTCAGTTGCTGCGGACCGACAATACGATTTTCTTCCAGGCTACGACAGTTATTTTGACTGAGAATATACATTAACAAAATTACATTCCCTCAATACATTTTAAAATGAAGATCAAAATGTATATGCGCACATACATTCAGACTTATTGATCCTTGGACTGTCAGTATATCAAAAAAAATCGTAAAACAAGTGTTTGATGGAAAGAACACCAAAATACGCCTGATGCTTGGTATCGAAGAATTCCAGTTTCTGAATCTGAGTCACTGAAAATTCGATCAAATATGTCCTCTTCATAAATTTCAAATTTGATAGAGGTTATTTCAGAATTTTAATGAGGTTCTTGAGTGAAACTCTAAATGAATGCTGATTTAACTGACGTCCCCTCCTTCTAACCATGGAAAAAAAAAAAAAGTGATTTATTTCAAAATAATCGTCTTTTTTTTTTAATTTCAAAATGGAAGGATAATGCTGCTTGTCTAAATTAATTACCTTTTTTAAATCGCTGGTTCAAATATATCTGATCAGAATGTTACAAATCCATCCTTTTGGCCTCCGTCCATTATCTGTAAACCCTGCAACGCATATTCGAGGACACAAAAAGTACGCGAATATCAAATACGCGAATTTGAAAAGTACAAAGGATTGAATTCCTAATGTATTTTCCGTTTAATATATGAATTTGTCAATAAACAGAGACTAAGAATTTACCAAGGAAACATGATGTAATAATTAGTAAGATGTTTTTTTTTAAACTTTAGTTTTATATTGACGTCCCGTTTATAAAGCAAAACAAGGGCTATTTTGGGACGGACCTCTTAATTTGAACCGAGGTCAGAGGACGAAGACGACACCTAAGCTGGCATCCCCTTCTCTCCTAACTTCCACCCCACACCAGCGGGAGGACGTTTCACCCCAACGAATTTAACGTGCACCAGACCAACTTATACTACGGTTCTTTGGTGGAATCAGATTTCGAACCTGGAACTCTCCAGTTCCGAAGCCGACCAGGGCCCTAATAATTATTAAGAACACAAATGTCTGAAAAATGCTTCTTTGACTCAATAAATGAATTTTAAATTATTTAGAATCTTTCCAAACTGAGTTCTTATTAAATATTCATAATTCCTAAAATAGAATCTCTTTCAAAATGACACATTATAAGATCTTTATATATATATATATATATATATATATATATATATATATATATATATATATATATATATATATATATATATATATATATATATATATATATATATATATATATAAAACACAGAAGAGTAGATACATTTTGACCACCCTGCATCTGTAACAATGGGCTCGCCCAGGAACCAAACCACAGCGGGTGTGCGGCTGATTTTGGAGTATGATAAGCGGCTATACATTATTTTCCAAACATAGTGCGATTAGCGAAAGAATGGGAAAAAGCAGATGATTTATCATGCTTGTTACCAGAGGTATCATCGCTTGGTACCAGATACCTCAAACTACATATCAGCACCTTGTGGAGTCAATGCCTTATCAGGTGCTAGCATTTTTCCGCTCTAAAGGTGGCCCTACATGTTATTAACAGGGTGGTCATAACTTAAAGGCTCATCTGTGTATATATAAATTACTTTACGCTACTTTAAAACACATTTTCAGTTACATTCAGTTAAGTCCTTATTATGAAATATTTAAAAGTATTTAAATATATAATGTTTCTAAAATGTATAGGTTATTAGTTGAATGAAGTTTTGATACCTTCATACTTAAAAAATTATCTTTAAAATTTCATTTTTTAAAAAAATATTTCATTTAAAAAAATTCAATATTTTTGCACTTGAAATATTTTTGGTATATAAACAAAAATTTAAGAAGTACATTTTAATCTTTAAGTGTAAGATAAATAAATTTATCGATTAGAACAAATCCGTTTAGTAATAACATTGAAATGACTTATTTAAAAAGTGGCGTATTCTGAAACCGATTATAATCCTCTTACTAGTGTTTATTGTACTTTAAAATCAATTTTAATCAGAGTGCTTCGATTTGAAAACTGAAATAAAGACGATTAAAGTTTTTTTAACACATCCTAATGAAACTACGTGAGTGGTATTTATTTAATATCTAACAGATACTTCCTTCCCAATTAACTAAAATAACCTAAAGAAATATCTTTAAATAAACTTTTAATCGAACGAAATATGAATATTTTATTAATCCAATTAGCAAAAGACGCTTTTTTATTATTTGTTTGATAAAAATTAACATCAATACCTTATTAATGATTACTTTGCAATGAGCTGGATTTTAAATAAAAGAAAAATAAGCTTTCTCCTTATTAAAGAAACTCAATTCTTGTCTTGGAAAAAGAATCAGTTAAACTCATTTGCATTCGTAAAAATAAAATGCCATTTTCAGCAAACGGGGTCTCTAAAAAAATGCATTAAAGGTTAATTTGAATCTCATAAAAATGGCCATTTTTTCATCGCCACTTACTCTGTCTTCTTGTTCAACATCATTTTAATTTAACAACACTAAAACAAAGTAGATGTTCAATTAAAGTAATTCTTACCCTCGAAAAATAAAGAACGACGGCTTCTAAAATTAACCCAACACCTCCACCAAGGGTTTCAAATGTTTCACTTATTTTAATTAAGGTAATTATTCTCCTTCCCTTGTAGCATCAGCTTCACAAGAGTTAATTAGCATGTTTATATGCATTTTATGTACCCTTTTGTATTGTTAGTCGCAGGAAATAAAAATAGTATTGTCCTGAACGCGTGCAAATTGACGCTGGGGAGATGATACTTCAGAAGAGATTCTCATAACCGAAAATACAGTGGTGTCATTCTTCAAGATGAATTGCTCCGGTGGAACGTGTAAAATAACCCTGAGGAAAATGGCTACAAAGCTCGTGTCCAAAAGATGAACAAAGCTTTACGATGTTTGGATATTTAAGGATTTATGCGCAGCAACTGAAGATGTGGATATGTGCAAATAATGTTTGAAATATGAAAAAAAAATATATATTTTTACCCGAGTGATAGAATATTATGTTTCACGAGTTAGAATGATGTAATAATAATAATATATTTTACATTTAAATAATCCTAGATTTAACATTCCATCTGTAATTTTTCAGTTTATTGCCTGCATAAAAAGCATTATAGTGGTCTTATCCAATGATTTCTACTTAATAGCAAAGACCAGTTTTTAATACTCAAAGCGGTTTTAGATAATTTTGATTGGATGTAATGATATAAAACAGATTGCTGTGATAAGCGTCGTAGTACGATATTAGTATTTATCCAGTAGTTCATTTTTCACTCCAATTTTGCTTCTCCAAGCTTTAAGCCCATCACCAAAGGATAAATAAAACTATATAAAAATATAGAACTGTAAGATATTTTTGTATTATGAATCATATCTAATTTTAACAATACAATTCATATCGTCTTGGGAACTCATTAAAATTAGATATGATTTCTGTTAAGATTCGATTCCGTTATTGATATTGAACTAGATTTGATATGATTATTTTGCATGAGTTGGATTTTAAATAAAACAGAATAGGTCCTCTTAATTAATAAATTCAATTCTCGTCTTGGAAAAGAATCAATTAACAATATAATCAATAATGATATCGATATAAATGATATAACTGGAAAAGATATAATCGGAATTGAATCGATAACGAAAATCATATATAATTTTAGCGAGTTCTTAAGACGAAAGAAAATATTTTCGGGAAAGAATCTGGAAAGCTGTATCTTTTTGTTGTTGTTAATTAGAATCCAGTAGAAATAACGGCAGTTTGTATGGTTCTTGTTTAACTGTTTGCAATGTCCATGTTCCATATGTTTTATTCCAATTCACATATTCATATTTTAGCTCATGACAAAAAGACAACCAAAGCTTTACGAGGTTGAGAGATTTAAAACTTCATGTATGGCAAATGAAGATAAGTTTAATTTTTAAACATTTCTCAAAAACCACGAAATAAAATTTTGAATGAAATTCAATCCTAAATTAAAATGTAGATATTATAGTAGTATTAATATTAGAATATCGTGTCATTGTGTCAATATTTAAAGTATTAACAATCTTTAGTAATTTTATTTATTTCTTTGGCAGAAGGGTACATAAGTTACATAAATGCATAAAATAAGTTTGATGATTAGCTCAATTAAATGCCAACAAATATTAGTAAGCAGATATGCAATGATTGTGACAATGATACATTATTTTAAAATGGTAAGACCAATGAGCCAAGTGGCATTGCCATGCAAGATGAGGAGTTATTCACTTCAACATCAGTTCATCAGAGGACGTTGATTTAGGTAATCGCTCATTACCGCAAATATGTAGTAGTAAAATCTCGCCCACACATTAATTAAGTGATTACCACACTGCTGAGATTAATGAGATTCTAGAAAGGGATGTCAAAATTTCAAATCATGTTAATAGGTTTTTAAGCGATTGCACTTCAAAAGAAATAATCTGAGCCGAACGTTTTATTGTAATGTTACTATACAAGATTGATTACTTCTGAGGAATATGAAAAATACACAAATCTGAAAGGTTTTCATTATTGCGGCTATTGTTTCAACTTAAGAAAACGATCATCTTAAAATGTATTTAAGCTACCAAGTTCTCATGGAGAGAATAAGAACGTAAAATATCATGTGGTATGAATTTATGATGGTGACATTCTATTATGATTTTTGGCAGAAGAGTAGAACTTTGTATAATCGAGTTGATCCTTGTTAATTGAAAATGAACTTAGAAACTTCACCTCATTTTCTATTGACGAGATATTTTTAAATTGTTTATTAGGATCTTATTAAACGACCGTCTTTGGTGACCATTACGTTCGCTGAAATTATTGTCTTTTTAGGCTGTTAAATATTAATGTCGAAATCATAATTACTTTAAAAATTTCATCTTATTATTTAATAATAATAAAGAATATAAATTTAATCGAATAATTCAAGGCATATTACAAATCAAGCAAATTTTAAACCACATTAGTTAAGTGATAATTAATTGTTCAGATTAATGAGATTCTAGAAAGGGATGTATTATACATAAATTTGCACATAATACGAGATAAAAACGGTTCTAAAAATCTTACTTCGGTATTAATATCAAAATAAAGCATTTTTTTTTTTTCATCTTGACTATCACGTTGACAAAAATGCGCGATTGATTGTTTAATCTCAGAGTTGGAATTTCATACCATTAAAATTCCGCTTTTGATAACTGTGAATTGCATTAAAAAAGTATTAAGAATAAAGAATACATTATACAGGAATGAAATTGATATCATTAAAAATAAATAAATATATATATATATTTGAATTTTAAGATTTTTTTAACGATTATTATTTTGAGAGATAATACTTTTAGAAGATATGGTCTCCAATTCCTATCGATAAATCATAATGATTAGCTGACAGTTAAACCTATTTTCATGCAATATTAAACTTTGGTTGATTCTTATTTCTTGATAATTTTTTACATCTTATTTCTTCTGAGTGAATGGAGGTTTTGGCGAATCCTATCCGGAGTATTTCTAATAATATTTTGAAGCTGCATTAATTAATGAAGCATCGAATTAAATGCAGCTATAAAAGCGTTCATTGAAGCAATCCGAACTGCCCACATAGTGACACATGACTGTTGCCATTCGCCAAAATGTAATAAGAGCGATTTCTGTGACTCGTACGTTAAAGTTTAATGTGTATAGAAGTGCTGAAATATTACTAAACATTAATATTTCAAGCAATAGTTTTAATTATTAACATAATTTGCTTAAGAGTAATAGAAAATATAACTCATTCTCACAGTTTCCTTTACATCTTTCTTGTTACATTCAAAGTAGTTTTCAAATGAATATTTTCATCTACTCAACAAGCGAAACTTTCAGACGAATTTACGGTGCCACTTTATTCAGATAATACATGGAACTTGATCATATCATTATTAAAGGGTTTCAAAATAATAGTAAATATTCCAACTATTAAAACTTATATCTAAATAATTACATATAAAATCAAATCAATAACTTCGCATTAAAAGCCTCTTGAAAATTGGTTTAAACGCCAACTTCAAGAGCCTTTATTAAAATTCTCGTTAACAATAATTAAAAAAAATATGAAATAATCCAGTTCGCTGTTTTGGGTACCAGTCTGATCAACAGAGATTTCGAATTATTATGCATTACTTCTCTTCCTTTGTACTCTTAAATGAAGGTTTTAGCATAAAATTTTCCTATCCTCCTGTAGTTAATAAATTAAATGTTTAATCAATCTGTATATAAATCCATTGCCTTGTCCTTCGGTTACAATAATAAGTTAGGAATAGATTTATTGACAATGAAAGAAGACATTGATAGTAAATTTACTAGTATTAGAGATCAATCCTTTCCCTAAGAAGTAATTCTTATCTTTGATTATAGATTGCTAGAATTGCTAAATTAATAAGCTATACAGAATTCATTCTGATTTATAATTAATTTATCTGTGATTCGATCATCAAGCTAATCGCTTTGACTTTTTTGTGTTACTCAGTCACTCCATATCTGGTGGTTAAATTTTCCCATAGACAGCTGGATATATTCAATAGGTATTGAGGCAGACCATGGATCTGATCTTCTAGTTATTTAAAGAAAACAAATAGGAGTCCCCTTTTTTTCTACTTTCACTTGCATTTAACATGAATCATCAAAAAACTTTGTTTGGACATACTACAAAATGAAAAGTCATAAATATGTTCATTTTATATATTTAAAGCAGATCATTGATATTACGAAATAATTCTAATTGAATGCATAAATTAATTTTTTTTAAATGGATGTTACTAATTAACCAAACACATTAATTTAACTAATTATAAGAAATCAATATTAAATTTAAAGTGTAATCATCCCAAAATTATAGTTAAAAATCTTTAAATGTTTTTAGAAATGTTTTCAATTATCGTGTCACTTGTCGAAATATATGTATGACTGTAGATGATTTTTGAGAACACTGAAACTAGAGACCCTCCATACTTAACCTTGACCCCCGCTCCACTCTCTAAACACAGAAGTAACGAAGGAAAGAAATTTTCCAACATCTTTAGAGTTCTCACCTTTCTTATTATGAATACACTTTACAGTAACTATGGCTGTTAGATTTTTTTGTCTGAAAACAATTGCCTCTTATTTTATCATATGCTTGAAGGGTTCGCTGTTAATATTGCTTTCTAAAGGATTGTCCTTTTTTCAATAAATAAATAAATTTAAAAAATATATAAAAATATGGTATTGGAATTGAATTTCGCTATAAATTATAGTGAAAAATTGATTCATATAAAGCTATATAATTTCGATAGACATGTCAGTTGGGATAAAATGAATTTCATATTATGTGTATTTTTTTTTCTCTCTCTAGCCCATAACCCGACACCTATTATAGTTCATTTTATTATAGCTAAATTATAATTAGTTTATTTTATATAATTTTAAATTAAAGTTGAACAAATTTTGATAGGATTATTTTTCTAACAGTATTTGAAAGAACACGAAGAGCGTAATTCCAATAGAAAGCAGAAGATATCAACTAAAAATAACGATAAAAAATTTTTATTATTAAATACGTACTTATTTACAAAGGTTAAAGTTGAAAAAATTTTGACTAAGCTGGACTTCTTGAGAACCCAATAGGTGAAATTTTCATATCAGGTGGCATAAATGGAATTTCAAAATAGCTACAACTTAACCCTTTATTTACCGATGATACTTGAAATCTGAACTTATTTACAAAGGTATTGTTTAAGTACTTATTTACAACGGGGTTTTTGTTTAAATCCGGCTGATATCTTCATAATATGATTATTTTTTTAACAGTATTTGAAAGAACACGAAAAGTGTAATTCCAATAGAAAGCAGAAGATATCAACTAAAAATAACGATAAAAATCTTTTATTATTAAATTAATTAATCAAACTATTTTAATTAATTTTTTATGGTTTTTTTTTCTTTTTTGTAGTTTTATTCTATACTAAAAGTTAACTAATGGCTCCAAATTAAATTTGAAGAATTGATGGTAAAATAATTCGGTAAATAAAGGGTTAGTGATAGACAAGTCGCCTGTCGTGAAATCAAGTGGATTTATTCCTTTTTCTATTGTTTGAACATAAAGTTTAGACTTACAAAAATGTATTTTCTCTAATCTCATTCTCAAAACAGATTTCAAAATGGACAAAATTTAGCAAATAAATTACGTTTGAAGACAATGAGAATGATAAAGCTGATTGGGGAAACATTGAATTAGATGTACATTTTGCTGGAATGGACAGTTCTTTCTTCACATCTTTCCATTTCCCAAAATTATTTCTCAATGTTTCATCAAAATGCGATAACACGATGATAAACTTCCCTTTTGATTTATTGGCCAAACCTTCATCTCACCACCCGATTCATGCGCGCCAATTCGCCAAACACATCGCAAAAATGATGAATGGCATTTAAGAAATTTTTCAAAAATAGTTGCGAAACGTAAATGAGAAAATGAATAAATGACAATTACCTTTCAGCCGTCCATCCAACCAAAATTTAATGAGGGTAACACCTCTGAAAAAATAACCCCCCCTTTCAAAAGTGTAAATAAATCATGCGATATAATAATTTTAAGAGCACTTAGAGGATAATTAATTTCAATGGAACTCTGATATGGAGGAGATAAACCACTTTTGAAAAGAAATCCGAAAATCTTTCATATCTTCGTGCTGCCCTGCTGACACCTGGTGATGAATGGCTGTTTTCTGCAAGGTGTGTCACATAAGAAATATTACCGCCATGGTTTAAAAAGCCTGGCGAAATTTAATGAAACAAGGGACCAGGACAGAAAGACAGTGAGAGCCAAAGAGCTAGGATGGCATTAACATTGTACTCGACATAGAAAAAAATTACTTTTTTTGTTTCTTGTTTTTAGGGGCATTAGATGAATGATTCATGCGAAAGGATTGAACAAAGTGTTTTGTAAGACATAATTGAATAGTTGAGTTATGTTTCTTTTTTTAGAATTAATAAAAATATTTGACTTTTTTTAAACTGCTTTTTTTAGTGTCATTGAAAACAGATTAATGCCTTACGTGATGTGTCATCTATATTTGAACGAAGATAAAGGTCATCATATTTTATTTTATACAATAAAAGTGGCAAAGAACATAAAGGTAAATTTTCCATTAATGCATTTTATTATCTTTGAATATTATGTATTGCTTAATTTACCAGCTTCAGAAGCACAGAATTGGAGATTATTATATAAAAAGCAATTAGATGTATTCATAAACTAGCCATTTAAACCAGAGATTTTGGCAATCAGCGAGAAGAAAAATACCTTTATAAAGATTTGAAATCACCTTTGATTACTTATTCGAGTTTTCATCCTGACTCTTCAGCAATAAGACATGAGAATATTTTTATGTACATACAGATTAAATTAGAGGACAAATCATTATTCATTAAATCCCATAGAGGACAAAATCCTGCTGTTTCGAGTTATTTTCATATAAATTAAAAGAAAAAAAAAACACATATATTTCTAAAAGTAGGCTATTTCAATAGAATTTTTCTATATTATTCATTGAAAAAAAACATAAAAAGAAAGATTTTTTTTAATTTAAAACTGCCAAGGTTCTTTAAACTTCAAAGTAGTGGTGAATCTGAATTGTTGAAACTTGTTTTGACACAAATAACTGGTATGAGATTACATTATTGTGCAGTCTGTAGAGCACATAACCTCCGTTACTCAATCGGAGACGACAAATCATCCTTCTGCAGTAAAATACGTAAATTGATTTTATTTTGATGTCCTTCATTTCTTTTTTCTTAATTATTTATTCATATTATTATTAAGAATAATTATTGTTGTTAACTATATCTATATCCCGTCTCTAGAAATTTCTTCTACTGTTTAATAACGTGATGTATGATAAGGTTATATATGTTTAGTTTAGTTTTGTTCAGTTACATTAACATCCAGTCATAAAGTAACACAAGGGCTATTTTGGGACGAACCTCGTAATTTTGAACCGCGTTCAGATGACGAGTGCGAATCTGAACTGGCACCCCCTCTCCAATCTTCCATACCACGCCAGTGGGAAGACGTTTGGTCCCAAAGGGTTTAGCGTGGACCAGACCCGCTTACACGACGGTTCTTCGAATAGGTTTGGTGGGATCGGGTTCCCTCCGGTTTTGGAGCTCAGACCTTACCATCAAGCATCCATGGCCCTACTAGGTTCTTCATGATATGTCTCAAGATAAAAAAAAATGTATTTCCATTCTAACTTAGTTACAAGTTTCTTTATCTGTTTGTATAATAGGATTATTTATGGAACGTGAAATCAATTAAATTGCATTGGGTTACAAAATTTGCCCCTCCGATAGAAATACGTGATCTCTTGAGCTAGATCAGAGGTTCCCAAACTTTTTTTTCTCGTGGACCACTTTCAAAGTTTTACTATTTTCGGTAGACCCCTTGCTGCTACATTTCTACTGTATTCCCAAAACTCCTAAAAAATATCACCCTAAATTGGGGGTGTTAAGAAGATAAAAAAGTAGCACATTTTCTTGTGTCCTATTTATTAAAATAATACTTGTCCTATTTATTAATTTATACTAATGTAGATTGCAAGCTCAGCCCAATTCGCATTTCATCCCTTTGCAGGTCTAAACAAGCATCCCAGACGAGCGGGCGCACGGGCGGCACTTTGCAAGTCTCGATATGTGGTGTACTATTATCTGTTGTTCTATTCAATTCTGTGTTTGAACTGAGTCTCGAATATTTTTGAGTACCTACCTAGTGAATGATGCTACCTGCCTACTTTGATAGGTAAATCCAAGCAAAAATTTTTGTTCTTTATTATGAAAACCAGAAAATTTTTCGTGGACTCCCACTTACAACTTGTGAACCCTGTTTTCTTTTCACGTCTACGTGGACCCCCGTGTGGTCTCCTATGTACCCCCGGGAGTCGACCTGGACCACTTTGAGAACGTATGAGCTAGATCAATTTGAGTTGAATTTTCTATATGCTGTTATTCACACTATACGCGAAACATGTCCATTGTGTATTTTTTTTTCACAAAATTCAATTTTAGAACTTTTATTTAAATCCAGTCTCCTCCATTTCGAAATAAAAACTGAATGATTGAAACTCAGCATTAGTGCCTTGCTTTTAAATATTATCAAATAAAATAGTTAGAGACGAACATTTTGGTCAATTTAGTTTGGCATTCACTTCTCACAAACGCGGTGCTCCTAAAATTCATAATATTTAAAAGTACAAGTGTCGTTCCATATACACACATTTTACCATCGCATATCTCATCACATTTTTATACTAATAAAATCTGACTTTCTTCCCCTCAAGTTCCTAAAAATAATAAAAGAACTGATCATGGATGTTCCGACACTCCCTATACTTTCTTTAATATTTCAGAATTTCTACTTTCAATTGCCAAAACCTATTACATCGTCACAGGAATAGTGCCTCTCCAATGTGAATCAATAACTGAAATTTTCTTATTTCTATTAAATTTTTCATTTATTAAAAACAAAATATAATTAGCTTAAAAACATTAAACAACTCTTACGATTAATATTCATAGACTCATATGAACAATCTTGCTTAATAATAATAATTTGTGTCAAAGATGAATAACGTCAATGCAATTTGATACAAAATCATTGAAAGATGTGACACATGAAAATGCATCGGAGTGTTTTCTGCATGCGACAACATAAAATTGTTAATTTTTCACATAATTACAATTAACAATCTATAAAATCACAAAAAAATGATAAATATTGATATCGAGTCGTTATTCAAATCCGTGATATTTCTAAAAAATGAAGTAAAAAAAAAATGTTACTAATTGAATTCAACTATATCGTAAATTCCGAAATCAAATAAATCGAATTATTCAGAAAATTATGTTGCAAAATTGTTATCGAATTGTTACTAAAAGTTCTTTTATGATGATCAGACAGCAATGATGCCTGGGGCATCCATTGTTGAACAAGAAAATTCAGATTTCAATCAGTCCATGCTATTCTTATATTTAAATTATGATACAAAAAAAAATTAAAACTGTATTTCACATATAACTCCATACCAGTTCTCGAAATTCCTCTTTTGCCACTGTTCGAACCATTCCACCACAAGCATCACGTAATACAGCGCACGTCCCACCATCACGTATCCTATCACATTCTTGCATCGAGAAAATCTCCCTTTTCTAAGGTTCTCAAAAATAGGAAAAGAACGGGCCACAAAAACGCAGGATGAAACAATAAACAATAGAATCTCCCACGAAACGAGTTGTAACACCCAATATGTCTTCCCTATCACTTGGAATTTCTGTTCGGAGCCCTAAGCAAGCGTTGTCAAAACCGTTTTCGCGGCGAATATTTTATCCAGTCACTGAAGTCTTGTGTCCAAGGGAGCAGAAATCTGCTGATGGGTAGAGTGCTGGCCCGTGTCTCGCCAGAGGAGACATTTTTGTGCACTTTTAAGACCCGAATTCCTTCGAACTCGTATTGATTTTATTTTTGTTGGTTGAAGGCAAAGAAAAGTATTTTTTTTTTCTCCTCCATCTCCCAATCTGGAGCATTGGAATATTTTTTTCCGCGAGTCCAAATATGAAAATTGAGTTTGATGAGAATTCGAAAACATTTTTTTCTTCTCTTTTCTTAAGGGTTGCGGTGAAAAGTCGGGAGAGTTTGGATTTTGAAGAGTTCTGGTCTTCTTTTAAGGATATGGATTCCGAAAAGTGTATGTATATTCGCGGTCGTGATGGATTGTTGTTACAAATATTTTTGTCATTGGATGAAAAAGTAATTTATGAACAGGCAGTAGATTTTCTAGAGACTTCATAAAGCAGTTTGTAAAAATGGCATGATTTTATTTGCAAAGGATACATCTTGTATGACAGATTATATAAACAGAATATTTATAATCAATATATTTACTTATTTAATTATTATCTCTAATAACTTCTCTCACTCTCTCTCTCTGTGTGTGTGTGTGTGTGTGTGTGTGTGCGTGTGTGTGTGCGTGAGTGTGTGCGTGTGTGTGTGTGTGTGTGTGTGTGTGTGTGTGTGTGTGTGTGTGTGTGTGTGTGTGTGTGTGTGTGTGTGTGTGTGTGTGTGTGTGTGTGTGTGTGTGTGTGCTCGAGCGTCTTGGCACGATACATTCCTTAATATTTCCCTAAAACTCACAAACCTGACACTTATATAAGGTGGAAGTTAATCATGCGCTACTCGAAGCGATTTCTTTTCTTAATTTCGCTTAATTAAATACTAAATTAAATTTCCGAATTCTTTCCCTATTTTTTCCAATAATCTTTTTACTCAAAAAGTTTTCCTGTCACCTTAAAATTCAAAAACATATCTATTGATTAATTAAAATTTCTTGAACATATTTAGTTTTCAATTCTTAATCTAATTTTAAGAAATATTTTTAAAGTTTTTTAAACTATGTTGTATTACTGAAATGAAACACAATTCTTTAATGCCGTTTATACTTTCATCCTAGCATTCTTTCAATAATTGTTACTAAAGATGGGGTGATTCGGCTTATTTTTCCAAATTAAATGGGTTTTGGTGAAAGACAGTTTTAGTAAAAATCTAGATATTTTATCCATTTACAATCAAACTTAAACTTCGAAATCAATCAAAAGAAAAAAAAACACTAGTAAAGGAACTTATTTTTGAAAAAAAAATGTTACTGTTTTTTGGAACGAACATCGTATTTTTTATCCGTGGTCAGTTGGAGCCTCCCTTTCCCTACTTCCACACCACACCATCGGGCTTCAATGTAGGAATATTAGATGTTCAAAAGTATATTTTATTTGAGTGTGGGCTTAGTGCAAATTAATTCTGATGTGTAAGATTAAACGTTCTTTCAATGTTGATTTGAGGAAATTAAAAAAGGCCGATGACCACTCAGGTTCTCATCATCTATTTATAATTCAAAATTACAAAATCAGGGCGAAAATAATATTAATGGAATACCATTGAAGAACATTAATCACATAAACTTAGTAGGGAAAAAAATTCTATTAAGAGATTTCAAGCAATTTCACAATAATGCATTTTTAATGACTTGCATATTAATGATTATACAATATTTCCAATGAAATAAATCATTTTTTTAAAATAACATATAATCATTATTTTTTAATAACTTTTAGTTTCTGAATCTTCAAAATAAATAAAATACCCGGTATTCTTTCGAATTACTTCATATACAACAAAATGAAAAAAAATTCAATAAGTAGGTTTTTAATTTTTTAGCTGAATATCATAGCTATCATTTTAATACCACATATAGTATTTAAACATCGTCTTCTACATTTCTGTAGGATTTTAACTGTTGTCCCCTCAGCCAATCATTTAGCATAAATTAAAAGTAATCGACAATTTTGTTCGAATAACATGTATTCCGAAATTTCTGCAATGAATATAATAATTCAATGAATATTGAATTTACCTACAAAGGGACAGCATTTCTAAATATAAATCAATTCTTCCACTGATATATAGCCAACTGTAAGTGTATTTCAAAAAATAATCAAAGGGTATATTCGTTTCATAATGTGTTTCCTCTTGTCGAATTTTTGAAATTTTCAAGAGCGTTTTCAGCTAAATTTTCCTAATAAAACGTTTATATATTTATATAGAAATTATAATTTTTCTGACCACAAAAAATTATTCCATTGAGTATAAGATAGGATGTCATTAAGAAATTGCAATAACAAAGGATATCATCCACGGCATACTAACACCCAAATTTTATAAACTATATAGTCATAGAAATGTGTTTCTTAAGAGCTATTATTTTAGAACTTCTCAAGATTAATTCCATCTTTGAACAAAGAAAAGTAACGCGTGTTGCACATAACGCAAAATTTTAACCACCAATTGCCAGCTGAAAGGCTCCCCACAACTGAACTACTGATAAACGATAAACACCTCTAGGCAGATATAACCGGTTCGAGGCGGTTCGGGACCTCACTAGTAATCACATACGGACCCAGATAAGAAAAACATGTTTGTCCCAAATAATTCGAACAGTATAGTAGTTTGAATGGTATTAAAATTTTATTAGCTCTGCTCCAATTTCGTATATTAATCATTTTTATTTTCATTATATTTGTATTATTATCTTATTTGCTATTCATTTTGTATACTGTTCCTTCTCATAACCTGCACTCTATTGATTTAGAATGTTTTTTTTTTTAATGTATTTATAAAAGTTTCGTTGTTTTGAGTGTATAGGCAATTTTTGAAATAGCTGCATACCAAATGTGGAATGTTGTGTTGGAATTTACAATGGATACGAACTGGAACTATTTTTAGAAACATAGTGAAGGAAGCGGAAATCGTAAGAAACTGGCAGCTGGCATACCAAACCCTTTTTTTAGGAAGGCATAGTCAAATCCGTTTTTAAATCGAAACCAAGGAATTGTTCGGGTCAACACTTTAAATAAGGTTTCCCATATTGGACAGTAGGAAAATGAATCTAAATGATAGCTAATAATCTTAAGAGACACAGATAAGAAAAATATTCTTCTAAAGACTTCCATTTAAAGTCGAAAAATAATTTCATTTGGGGACGGAAGAGATTAAATTTATCATATATTTTAAATTAGTATTTATATTTTTATTTGAGATTTGTTTCAGGTATTATGCGTTCTTTAATCATTTTGGACTTTTAAACATATTTAGGATTGTCTTGGGAAATGAATGATAAAATTGTTTTCCAGTAGGTATTTTTGTTTTCTGTATGCAGGATAGCATTGTTATTGTATCGAAAAGTCGTTTGGGAATTTGATCCTCCCTCGAAACTATCCTGTTTTTCTCCACATCCTATTGTTAATTTTGAGATTATAAATTATTATATTTAATCCGTAAATCTGAATATCCTTACGTGGTTAGAGACATGGAGTCAAAATGACTCCATCATTATTTTTCTTTTTTAGAATTTATTTTGGAAACATCAAAATATTCTGGAAATCATGTAATTACTAAATATAATAAAAATATCAATATTAAATTGTTAAATTGTATTATATTAAAGGTTGGAAAGGTGGAAAGAAAGAACCTAAACAACTTTTTAATGAGTACGTACTTCGTTTAGATATTTTTGGGATGGCACTAAAGATAATAACTGTCAGAATTGAACAAACAAAATTCATGAATCCAATATTTTAAAATATTACAGTAAGAATATATCTTTATTCTTTGCATCATTTAAATGCAACTGGGGCTTACGGCTATGGAACATTGCCCACATACTGGGCGTTTACAAGAATGGCATAGATTAGATGTTTTCCCCTTCATCTTTTATTAGGCAAATGGTACAATATTTTCCACTTCTATCTGTTTGTACTTTTTCCTCTCCTTTACCAGTATCATTCATTTTTTTAAACAACAGTATACTATTCTAGATAAAGGAAGAGGATTGCAATGCAAAATAGGTAGAAATTAATTGTACGTTATATAGTTTTTTAAGCACAGTTTCTCAAACGTGTAGCCAATGACTACAGAAGTAGCAACAAGAACTTTGAAAAAGAATAACTTCATTATACGCACAATTTCATACTTATTGCCAACGTATTGCTAAAAGAACAACTTGAAGGTACTGAGGAGATTATTGTATTCAACGAAAAAAAAAAAAAAAAAAAAAAAACATGTAATAATCAGAGTCAATAAACAACCCGGAGACATTTTGATTTCCATCTCCAGTTATGGGCAAATGTTTGATACATAGTGACGAAAAATGTAAATTGATTGCTCTGCTGAAGGTGGGAAGGAACTACAAGTCTTGTATTAAAACTTCTTTAAAACAGAGGGAAGTTCTATCCTGTTCATTTGCCAAACTTACCATTTTTAAATATCGTTTAATCTTTCCCAATATAAAAGCTAATGCTAAATTTAAAATATTTTGGTTCATTGAACTTAAGTACTCTAGGGTTTGGTTATATTAACGTCCCGTTTGAAGCAACACTAGGGCTATTTTGAGACGGACCTCGTCATTTTGAACCGCGGTCAGATGACGAGGACGACACCTGAGCTGTCACCCCCCTCTCCACACCACACCACACCAGCGGGAGGACGTTTGGTCATGACGGATTTAACGTGCAACAGACCCCCTTACACGACGGTTCTTCGGTGGAATCGGGTCTCGAACCTGAAACCCTTGGGTTCCAATGCCGAGACCTTACCACCAGGCCACCGCGGCCCTAAGTAATCTTGGGAAAAAAATGTGTATTTTTCATATTTCACTCAGATATAATGTAAGAGTTGAAATAAAATAATTATTTTACCGCGTTCTATTTCAAAACATATTATTTTCTTATCACAGATTGCATATTAGATGAGAATAAGTCTTTCCATCATAAATTTCGTACACAAATAATTAAAACTCACATTCACTGGCGATGACCTGTCAAAATATCATCTCAAACAACTATTATTTCCAAACAACGGAATGAAAAGAAATACTTCCAGTGGCATTTGATTTCCTGGTTGTTTTAAATGGGAACTTAATGACAGCCACGCAGAACTGCATTTCCCGAACCCCTCACTTATCTCGCACAACTACAAGAAAATCGAGCGGTGGAGCTGTTAAGCAAAACACTCGCGAACCCCTCCGAAGGGGCTTGCATTTGCTTTTGTTCCAAACATCAATCATAATCATTTTCACTTTCGTGAGTTTCGGAAAGGCTTTTCGAGAGGCGAACGGTAATTGTAAGACCTTGTAAATCGAGAAGTACATTGCAATTTTTCTTCTTCAAACACGTCCCCTCTCATCCATTTGGATGCGCTGAGAATAATTTTTATTCAGGAATAAGACGGATTCACTATTTTTATTTCTTGGCATGGATTTGCAAGATAAAATATTCCTTTAAGCACTCACGTAAAGAAAATAACAGCAATTCAGTTTCAGGGGAATCGTCATTCATTTATTGTTTTAAAATTAAATAAAAACTACTATATGATAAAAAAAAGTTAATAAAGAAAGCTACTTCCCTTTTTTATCACTTACGATCTCAAAATATTAAAGGTTAAGTTTTGGTATATTAATAACCATTTAAGCCTACTTGGAGAATATTTTTGTACAGAGTTCCTAAATTTTTTTCTCGATTAGAAAGGTAATCAATACGATACCTGAACAGGAGACAGTTCCACTCCCAATTTTCAAGTGAAACAAGTGGGAGAACTTTGTACCTGTGTAAGATAAATTCTTAATACAGTACGTATCTTCTTGTCAGTCAAATAAGGAATCTAGAATCCATGCGCATCAAGACTCTCATAGATGATAGATCAAATAAATAATCAGGTATCGAATTCACAATTAGACATATACCAAGTTCCTTAAATACAGCAAGTCTTCGGAAAAACTAGGTGTCGAATGTACCAAGTTTCATATCCGCAGCATATCTTTATGGAAAACGGACATCAAATCCCCTATTTAGCGCGCACTGAGTTACTTTTGCACGACACATCTTCACGGCAAATGGACGTGGAATCCCCGATTCAATATGTAGCAATTTTCATATGCAATGCGCAGTTATATGAAAAATGAATGTCGTATGCCATCAAGACTCAATGCGCATCAAGTTTCTTATGCACGGAGCATCACTGGAGTATCGAAGCTTTGATTCAAAATATGTCAAATTTCTTGTACTAGGCAGATTTTTAGAGTAATCTGGTATTAAAATTTTCGATCCAGCGTGCATCTAAAGCAGTGTTCACGCGAGACGAACTATTGCGCACAATGAAGGTGTCCCGTTGGGGTCACGTGATGTTCCTGAGTTAAGCGTGGCTTTCCATTGCACGCAAAAGTTGGCCGTGTGTAAACGCTGCTTGATTCTTGAAGTGCAGTGAATCTTCCATACAATCAGATGCTCGGTCCACAACTCTCCAGTAATGACGTAAAACATGGTGATGAGACGTGGTGGTGAGGTAATTGTATTCTAAAATATCCACTCCACTTGCAATAGCTTTCATTAAAAGTTATATTTTCACTTTCCGTGCCTTTTTGCGTGGCTTTCAATATTAAAACAAAAAAAGGCACTTTCATTGCATATAGAAGAAAAAAATTCATTGTTCCAAAACCATGAAGCTTCCTTGCAGTTAAGTAATAATTCGATACAAAAAAGTATTATAAACATTTAAGTATATTAAAATATAGCAATTAAAAAGCAATTTAAAAATGAGATATGGCAACTAATTAAATATCAGATTGTCATGACGATAAAACTTTGAACGCTGATTTGATGGCAGGAAAGATGAACATTTGAAAATATTTGTTGAATGCATTGTAATAATAAATGTTTAATTTTGTTGCTGATTTTTAAGGGAAATCTATAATTTCATCAATTTAAATAATATTTGATACATAATATTGCGCTTAAATTACTCTGCACTATAAAAGTGGAATGGGAAGTGCGGAGTTCTTGATATTTTATCCTATAAAGAAGTATGATTAAAATATTTTGCCTATAAATTTCATGTTCTATACTTGGTCAGCGGAATTATAATTCAAAATTCTTGTGTTTTATTCTCGAATTCTAAATCTAAATTCTTAAAAAAAGCTCTATTTTTCAGCTTTCGAATTTTCAAAAATTAAAATGAATTCATAAAGTAATTAATTCTATTAGACAATCGCGTGTTTTAAGTAAACGCAGTAACGTTCAATTAAACGATGCAAAATGAGATTATAGATATTATTACGCATGCAAAGGGGGAACTGTCTATTTTATGGTTCAAAATAAAAGTGAAAATATTGTTACGAATTTGTATTATTAAATTCCTGCAGCCATCATATAAACAACCATCATGAATTCGAGCTGAGTTCATGTTATATATGGATATTTTGGAAATTTAAAATTTTTTCTGCTTGCTCAGTACACATAAAATTTTCTGAAACTGATAACATGATATTTAAAAGAAATTCACTCCCATTTTTACAAAATATAGTTTTATTTAATTTATTTATGCAAGAAATACATCACTTTAAATGTTAAGCAATCACTTGTAAAATAAACAGCTGGAAAAACGCAAACTAATCTCCAGAGATAGTTTTAGAAATACGAAGTATGTTGATCAAATCTTTTACTAAAAAAAAAAATGAAGTTTCTATTTTATTTTTTTTTTCGAATCTTTATGCAACATGAAAAAAAAGTTGGATGTTTTCTAGCATTGTTTTGAACTGAAAAGGAACAAGATTTTTAAGTAATAGCGACGTCCCTTTGCAGGATAATTCTCATGGGAGAATTTAAAGAAATACAAAGAAAAACAGTCTTAAAACTGTAGTTAAATTATTTTGAAAACGAGGACTTCTGAATAAATCCACTAAGTGAATTTTGAATAATGGAAAAAATAATTCTTAGAATAAATAAAACAGTCTTCTGCAAAAAAAAAAAAAAAATCTATTACTAAGTATTATCTAAAGTATTTTATTACTTTATCTTTTTGTAGAGCGTTTTATTCAAAGGCAGGAAAAACTTAGCAATTATCTTAAGCATGTGGAAGGTTATTACCTACAAATAAGCATAAAAATGAGTCAAAACAATCTCATTTAAAAAAAATAAAGAAAACCATTTTCCTTTTGGGAACCCGCTAATGTGGTGTGGAAGTTTGGAGGGGGGTGCCAGCTTAGGTGTCGTCTTCGTCCTCTGGAAGCAGTTCAAAATTATGAGGACCTCCCAAAATAGCCCTTGTGTTGCTTTAAAACGAGTCGTTAATATAACTGAACTAATTTCAACTAAACTAATCCTTTTGGGGAAACAGCTATTAATTGAATTGATTATATTTTGTTACAAAGTATTGTATATTGTATATACTTTCTTTTACACGAAATATAGAGGAATCGTCTAAAAATTCGAACTCAAGATATTTAACATATCTCAACGGTTCAGTTCTCCCTGAGTATATCATATCTGCCTATCACTTAACACAATAACTCATAAACACTTTGAATTATAGCATGAAATTTACACCAAATTTGCGGATTTCTGTCAAATTCTGAAGGAAATTCGTTTAATAGAAGTTTATCTTCCCGGATGTCAAAGTGCAAGTGAAACTAAAAAATACTATGAAACGGTAAGTAGTAGGTAGGTACTAGGTAGAAAAAATTTGGTACTTCTTTCAGTCTCTAAAAGGCAAATATGTATATAATTTTGAATCAAATATGTCACGGTATTGTCCGGCTGTCCCAGTGCTTTAAATATATATTGTTTTTTATTTAACGCACCACTTATAGAATTATTTCTTTATTATTTTATATTTGGAATTGCCAAATTAATTTTGCACAGTATTAATTTCTTGCACAATATCGAAAATATAAATCATATATATATATATATATATATATATTTTAATAATTACAATATTTGGGTCTAACGATAATGTATTAGAAGAAATCTTTATTCTGTATAGTGTTAGGAAGAGCAAATGTAACCTTCGTATCTATGAGATTTTAAGATCAGCAAAAGGTTAAACTGAATATTTACATAAGCAGGATTCCATTTTTCTTTTTCTTGGCTATTTGGAAATGCGTAGTTCCTATTCTTTGCTTGGTCAATCAGTTAGTAGAATTATCCCTTCAACTTTCTCGTATAAATACAAAATACAGCTATTTTTGGTTTGAATATTGTATTTGGATCTCATTCTATAACCCGACTGAGTGCGAAACCTGATTTACTTCAAGAATTTTAGTGCTAAAATCATCTATCAGATTTCATTTATATTCATTATTATTTTTTTTTCAGTTGCTCACAACATACTGCAGACAGTTAATTCATTGACAAATTTTGTTCAAAAGGGGATACTGATCTTTCACTCATTAATTAAATAATATGATTAATTTTATATATACCAGTTGCTTCAATTTGAGAAGCATTGTATTCGCATGCAAAAAATAAACAGACAACATTTCTTTTAATGGAATTTGTTGAAAATTAGAGAGAAATTTAAGACCTTAGTTTAAACAGCGCACACCATGTTTCTTCAATCTATATTCACTATTTTTTAATTGTCGTGTTCTCAGAAAAAAATAATTATATTTTTAAATCCTTATCTAAACTGAAAGATATTTTAATAAAATATACATAAATCAAAATCTCTCAATCGAAATTTTTGAGAGTTAGTATAGTTTCTCTATGTATAATGAGAGTGTAGAAATGACATTTTTTGTATTGTTTACAAATGCTCCTTTGCGAGTGTCACGGATAATATATTGAATGAATACTATTATCATTAAATAATAAAATGGATTATAATTTTTCATGTAATTTGCGCATATTCATTTGCTTTCACATTAATATGTTACATACAATATATCAACTATTAACAATAATCTTTTTTTAGCATCACTCATGGAAAACAGAGAAATAAAATTGGTATCTAGTAGAGAAATTATAATCGTAACAGAGAAAATAAAGCAAAAGAAAAATCCGATAATATAATTTTTCTCATCCCTCCTGTGATTACTTAAATTACTATCAATAAATTTTTATTTTATTAAAAAGTTAGAAATATGGCATGAATCGAAAAAGGGAACATAAACATAATATCTTTGTGAAAAAGCATTTTAAATTATCTTTCAAAATTTCATTTTTGTCTCAAAATCTTGGAACTTTTCTTATTTTATTACTTTTTTTCAAGGTTCTGCATATTGATCTATAATCCCAAATGTAAACGGAATTTATGTCGTATATTACTTTTTTTTGGCTGTATATTTTCATTTAATTCCTTCTTTATTTTTTTAATCCTCCTTTCACTAAGGATTATGTGTTTTATTCTTAACTATATTTTATTTCTTTCTCAGTTCAAGTTTTAATCCCCAGAAGTGATTTACATTTCTGCAAGGGAAATTCCGTAAACAAAATATATTGAATCTCGGAAATATTTTAATGTTTATTAATTTTTTAAGCAGAGAGTTCAGGAACTTCGATATTCACCTTTGAGTACAATGGCCTAGAATGTAAAATATGTTGATACAAATACTACAACGGCACTTTAAATATACAAATTCTCTCACATTAGATTTTTAAATTGTTGTAAAATTTCATGTGATTGAATTTTAAAATGATTTTTCCAATAATTAAAATCCAAAATTCTATTAAAAACATGGATTACTTTTAAGATAATTTTTCATTGCGGATTTGAGTTATATGCCATTGATAATTTATTTAGGCTCTATATGTAGAATAACTACTGGAAAACAAAATAATACGGGAGCTAGATAATATTGTTACAAATTTTTTTCTTCTACAACAAATACCGCCACTCAATTGTAATTACTCAGCGCATTTAATTGTAAGTTACCAGCTTGCTTGCTGTCTAATCCTCCAGTTTCTTTACCTGTCGGCGACTCCGACCACTCTCACACAAACAACTTCCGCCGATACACACTCTTCTTCTGACGATACACACGACTTCTTCCTCAGATTCAGATTGCCTGTCTTTTATAGTTCCGGGAGGCGGGGCTGGAATCTTCAGACCAATCAGGGCGTACCTGGCTGTATCTCGGGTCTTAGTGGATGGATCGTGAAAGTTCTCGAACTTTCCAGTAGTATCCATTTAGTCGCCAAACTCGCCAAATTCACCGCCAAGTCGCCAAATGGTCGCCAAGCTCTCAGGTCATTGACGTGGCAGCCGCTCAGCTCAGATCTTACAACGGTCTTTCTTACGGTGATACTAGCCGTGATGGGAAGCAAATTACAAGTTTGTAACAATATTATTTCGTATAAATGAGCTCTGAGCTGTGGATGAGTATCAGGATTACTACTATAGAAAGCACTATAATCTAAGAACACGATGGAATAATGTTTTCATTGAATACCGTTCATTTTTGAGTTCAGAAATAATCCAAGTTTCTGCGCATGTGTCAGGAGATCTTTATTTCATCAAAAAAATGGGGAAGAGGAAAGGAGATGTGTACATTTAGAAATAAGCTGAATTCAGATTATGCGTGAAATTAGGAGAAGTAATAACATATAATTTTTCTGTATACCATTCCTTAGAGAAGCACAATTGTCAGAACGTGCTGCTCTCGAGATCCTCAAACGAAAAATATGAGATTATAATTTGAGCTTTGTTCTTCAAATTTAAAGAAAGGTTTCGAGAGTATGCTGGCACAATTTTATGATCTTTATTATTTCATGAAATTATTATATAATTTAAAAAATAGATAATAAATTCGACTTTCAAAAGCATAATTCCACTTTAAATTTGAGTTGATTTTTGATGCATTTGAACATAGATTCTTCATTTTATTATCGCTGTCAATTTATTATTTATAATTTTTATTGTTTTATTATTGGGAATAAAGGAATACACAATCCATCTTGGCATTCAATAACCTAAATCAAGATTTTATGCTTCCGTATCCCTCCTTATTATATGGTCTGATTAGATAAAATTTTCATTCTCCATATGTACAAGGATTTCTAACAAAATTTTCAACCCACGACTTAGTATTCAAAGCAACGTTCTCTTAAAATGTTCTCTTGTCTTTAATGAATATCTCTGAAAAAGTAGCTAACTATAAGAAAATAGTTGCAAAGTAGGGTGTTGAATTAAGAGCTGAATCTTAGAATGACTGAGTTTTAAAGATGCCCTTTTCTATTAAATATTGCAATTTATATGATTTTTTTAATTTTTGTGAAATTGGTTAATTCAATTGTGACAATGATATCAAAACTAAGTTATATACACTTAAATAATTAAAAATGCAGAATAAATTATTATTTCACATTTTGAAGTAAGAATAAATATATTGTTTCCATTGAAAGATATAACCATACATCGAGTATGCAAAGTGATAATATAAGGCATTTCTTTCTTAATATTGTAAGTAAAGTTGATTTCTGATTTTGATTATTTACATATTCTGAATTCTCATACTTATTTTTGTTTTATTTTTTATACAATTATATTTTTCTTAAAATCTCAAAAACATTATATTCATTTATAAAGTATTGACAGTTAACTTTCCTTTAAAAACCACAATAAAATAGTGTTGCGGTTACTCTTTTTGTTTTGTGTATGAAGAAAAATATTAATATACTCATTTACAAATAACGACTCTTTATAATATACAAAAACACAGACTTACAGTGGCAACACGCAACCGGAGAGCACATACATTTGAGCATTTGAACTAAACACAGCATTTGAACATTGAAACAACATACACAGCATTTGGAATAAACAGCAGCACATAATCAATAGATTTGCAGTAAAAAACCATAACAGAGTAAAACACACAGAAAAAAATCTAATTATTGTCTCTCGACTCTATTATTAGTGCCAACTCCTGGCTTGAATTTAATTCACCTGTCGACAACTCACCATTTAGTGAGCTCATCAGCTTTATCTGGCCTTCTTATGGTTTCGATGAAAAGGCATTGAGTTTTGTTTAACAAAAACCAGAAACAAAGTCTCCTATTAAGACTTGGTTCAGAATTCTTTTAAGATTCAGTTTGGCGAAAGCTAATAGAGCTTTCGCCAAACTTCTCGAATATTCTGGGTCCTCCATTTTGTCTCCAAAAATATCAGATTCGTTGTAAATGTTTCGCCAAGACTAAGAATTAAATTATTTTCCTTGCCATGCTATTTTTTGCGCGGGAGGCTATATTATAAATTCTTAAGAATATTTTTTGGTATCATACACCGAGTTGCTACCATAAAACAATTGCATTCCATTTCTACTTTTTTTCTTTTGCCCAATATTCATTCGATGCTTATTAATACTTTATTCTAATAAATCTTTAAAAAGTATTATATGGAATTTTCTCAATTTTAAGTCGTTCAATACTTTTGTTGAAAAAGTAAAACATTAAAAAGTTTAGCAACTGCACAATTTTTGATCTTTCACAGTACTGAAGCATCCATAAATCATTTTTGGAAATAAAAAGAAAAATTTAATTCCAGTTGTTTATTTACTTTTCAGTTCAAGCCATTAATCTTATCTTAAAATACTATTTTTATTTGCGAACATTTTGAGAGCTGAAGTGAGAATTCAGTAAGAATTGAACAACAAATAAATGATGTCAATAATATGGTTAAAAATATAGTTAAAAATATTAAATGCTACGATTGAAAACTGCTCTTACAGTTTATTGGTTATATCTGTTTGTATATTTCAATATGAATAGTTTACTGAAATATAATTATGAGCAATTTTTTTAAAATATTTAATACTAATTTTCTATAAAGAATTTATTTTCGATTGAAGTCATTCCGTTTTAAGTCTTTACTACTCCAATATTTGCAAGCCCAAAAAACTTCATTTTATCAATAAGTATTCGTTTTAGATTGAATTTTCACTTGCTATTTTATTATCGATTTTTTTAAATCTAAATTTACGAACGAGATCTCATCTTATTGTAAGTAAAAATTATTGACGCTGTATAAGTATTTATTTTCCACAACTTGCCGTAAATGACTAGGCCATTTTTATTAAAAAGTTCACACATTTTACAAAACAAGAGAAAGAATAGTATCAATTTTTCAAAGTGCGAAAGTTAACTAGATAATTTCTACACTAAATTTAACTGAATTTCTGAAATTAACCAAATGTTGCTTTTCTTACCAATTAAATTCAGTTGAAATTGTTCAAGAAAAAATATTTTCAAACCATATTGAAATTCAAAATTTTTCCATTTCAACGATAGCAATCTCATTTCTGCACAACATTTCTTTTATTTTTTATTAATTAAAATATCAAAAGCTTTAAAATTACTTTTAACTTTGGATTAATCTGCTGCTGTATTTCTTATTTCTCTTTTTTGTTTTAATACATACCATTTTTTCCAAGGCTTTCATTTATTTCAAAGTAGTGATTTAGCAGTGCCTGAAACTAGACAAAAGTCAATTACTCAAACGAAGGCCAGAAGCTCTTTCGAGCAAATAAAGCATATCGATCAATAAAACAGAAAAAAATTCAAGCTATGATTTCAATTTTTCGAAAGAATCAATATTTTGCCTTTATTTTTCACCGAAACTTAGGAGAAAATTATTCCGAATAAAAGAATAACATCCTAAAATAGACATTTTTAAATTCCATTTTCATTTATCATATCAATTTCATTTTTGTGCAATTTTTCTTTCAAATATTATTAATTCTTTACAGAACAGATTTGGAAATGATTTTGGAAAAAAAGAAATTTATGGGTATTACCTTGTTGTTCAATGATAAGATTTTGAGTAATTCTAATACAATTTTTTGAATTGCTCTTTTGCTTCAATAGTATGTCTTTCTAAAAGATTGTATGTCAAAATATTTTATACAAAAGTAATTTCTTTGTTCAAAATAGTAGGCTTTAAAAGATTTAAACCTCAGCTACACAGGCTATATAAACTAGCATTAGATAAAATTTTTTAAAAAATTCAATAAACATAAGGTCAGTTCTAAACCAATTATAAACTTGATAATGGTCAGTTTTAGAAGCAATATTTTATAGAAATATTCAAACTAAAAGACACATAAAACCATCTAAAAATGAAAAAAAAATACATTCTAAACGCAGAAACAAAACTGCTGTGATTATTAATGACAGAAGAAACGAGAATGCTACAGGAATTTCTGAAATATTTTGTTAATTGATTAAAGCACTTACAAGCTTCCGAACGGTATAATTAATTGTGGATTATTTTTAGAATTCTTCTAACGGCTTAATTATAAAAGATTTTTTAGAAATGAAGAAGATAATGAAGTATTCAGATAACTCAGCATTAAATATCGTAATTAGCAAAATAAGAGTTACAAACTGAAGCGATTACGTAAGACCATTTTATCACTTTTTAAATCCGAATGCAAGCGATTTTCTTTCTTATAATAAAACTATGCACATTGTTTCATCAGAACTAGGGAAGCCATTACGATAGATTCTATTAATGTTAAGAAATGTTAACATCTTGTTGTTGTTTACAGGCAATTACTATAATTACCTGAGAGTTTAGTTTCATTCTAACTTATAACTGATGTCTAATGTCTTATAACTGAATGTTCAAAGAAATTATTTGTTTTTAACTAAAGTCATCTTGAGGCATTTAATAACCTATGCACTTTAAAACCTGATTCAACAATTTTTTTTTCTAAATAGTTACTTAACATTATTAAATTTTATTGCACAATTTAAAAACATAAACATATGCATAAACTTTTAGAGATTGTCTCCAGTTAAACTAATTGCCTTGTACCTTTTTCTATTAAAAAACATTCTATTTCAATGAACTCATAAAAAATTTGAAAAGCTTTTAGAAGGGGTTTCCAAATTGCTATGCAGTTTTTGTTTTGATTTCAGTATTAGCAGACATTTAAAATGGCTTCTCAAATAACTGATTTAATTTTTTGTTGAAGCTAAACATCTTCGGGACTAATATCTATACAGATAATTACCGTCTCGATTAAATAATATTATTTTTAAATATTATAATTAATCATAATGTTTTATTTGAGGATTAAAAGTTGAATACTTCGTATGTGGTCAATGCGGAAATAATGTAAAATGAACAAAACAAACAAAACTTTCTAATCTGCGTCACAATTGCAAAAAAAAGACGAATGATGAAAAAACGAAAATTTATGAATAAATAGTAAAACAACTGATCCCAATAGTACAATTCACCCTATTTCTATTCTTTGCCGAACCGTTTTTTGAAGATTTTCACTCAGAATATTAAATAGATACTAGATTACTCGCTTCATTTTAGTATTTACAAGCCTAAACTGTACATATATAAGCTGATTTTTTTTCCCAAAGAATTAATCTTCTCAGATGACTAGGATATATTTTAGCATTAGAAATCAAGAAACATCAAAATGATGCAACATAAGGAATAGTACCTAAGAGAAACTCATCGAAAACAAAATGTTCAATTTTAAAAACAATTTTTGAATCCAAATTTAACCATTTCAAATCATGATGTGAATTTGAATATAAATATTAACAACAAGCTATTCACTATTAATGAACATTGAAAGAAAATATGCAGTCATTCGTACTGAATATTTCTTTACAATCTTATTAGCATATCTTACATTCTTATTTAAAAGTTTATTATATAACCACTAAAAGTAAATTCTAATAATCTTAATACCAAGTTTAGTCTCAAATTCCATCATGTATTGTTATATTTACTCAAAATATGCAATCAAGACACTAAACCATATCATCTTCTGTAACCCTCCAAATGAAATGTGCATTAAGTGAAACAACGCCTACTTCCCTTCACAGATTTCGCAGATAAAAGCACTATCATCCGCCCATTCTGGAACATATCAACTTCCCCACATTTGCATTGTATCTCAAGTTTACAACCTGCAGGGGAAGTTTCCCCTCGGAATTAACCGTGGAATACAACGAATTAGAAAGTAACGCTTTGCCTGCGCCACGAGAGGTCTTTAATATCTTCCCCTTCCAAGTGCTAGAAGGCTTAATGTACCAACATGACGACAGTTAACGCACCGACGGTATTCAAAAGACGTTCTATTACCCATTCCGCGGAGTTATATTCCAGTGACAACCCGTGCGGGGACCCCAGTCCACGCAGGCACACTATTGGAAATTAGCATCTAACTCGTAAATCACATTAGCGTGCTACACAGTGTTACAAGCTACTTTTAATCAATAGCATTATTCAATCTCGCGCGTGCTGTTGGAACAGACGTTGCTGCTACAGCGTTTGCTATAAATCGCATTTTCTAATTTCGTTCTGGGACTACCCCTGCGTTCGATGGAAAGCTGTTTATGTCGCGGTTACGGAGACACGATATCTATTTTGTGCGGGGGTGGGGGTTGTTAGAAGGAGACGAGAGAGTGATTGTTGGTCGGTGTTAATCGGTCTTGGGTAGGCTGAAATATACGGTTCTGCAACAGGGGGGAGATGGATTATTGGGTAGGGAGGGGAGAGAGGGGGGGGGCAAAGCGGAAACGTTCGGAGATTCGAATTGGTGTTGGAGGAGATTCGTTTCAGATAAAGTCGTTAGATACCTGCAACTGGTCTTAATTTGTTTTTCACTTTATCTTCAGTCTGAATAGATCAATAATGAACTTCGAAGTCCCTGCATTCATACATGTGCAATAGGAATAGAGTGGTAATTATTGCTTTGAAAATAACCACCTGACTAAAGAGTGGATAAACTTAGTTGTACTTTGCTGGGACTGAATTCATTTATTTGATTACAGGGTAAATCAATACGAAAGTCTAAGACCACAACTTTATTTCTGCATGAAGCAAACAAAGATTATGCGCTGTTTTGAAAATAATCATATAATTAACATCCAGTTTAACTTATTTTCATACATATGCAATTTTTAATTTACTTTAAGGTTTCGAATTAATTTTGAAATCCAAAATAAAAAAAAAAGAAATTATCTTTGAGTCTATTAGGGCTATGTTCAATGATATTATGTAATAAAAATTGTTGTGAAGATGCCACTTAAACAAGATTATTTTTGAACAAATTTTGAGGCATATATAAGGCAATATAATGCATGGTCATTATGATCAAAGTCAATAAGAAAATTTGAACTTTTTAAAAGATTTTTATCGCATATTCCTCTTTGTTCTAATTACAAGGGAATAATAATTTCAAAAATATTAATAAAATAATGTTTTCCAGCTTTGACACGGAATGTAAAGAGTCATTTTTATTTAATTAAATGATAAAACTTATACATTAATTTGACGAAATCTGTACAAATGAATAATTAGGTCTTTAAATATGAAATTATTTTAAATGTGTGTAAGATTTTTGAGCTTAAAATAAACAAAGTTTCTTCTCTAAAAAAGAGTAAATAACTTTAAAATAAAAAATAAGTAATCAGTTAAGCTACTCCATTTGAACAGAAATTTCTCTAAAAGTATTTTAAATATTCATTTTTTTCTTTTCGGCACTTAACAATTCTCAGTGATCATCGACATTTTAATTCCTTTCATAGCAGATATTTCGCTTAGCATTTTACCCTGTCTGCATTTTATTTAATTCGATTTCTATATTTCCCTATAATCATAATAAAACTACATCTCTAAAAAAATGTTAAGTAATTCGTTAAAAAATCTAATCAAAGAAAAAATGGTATTCGATCATTAGATTACCTCTTAAATGTTTCTTTTATAAAGAAATCTCGCATGCCGTATGAGTTTCACTTCTTGAATAAATAATATTCTGAATCAATAACTATGCTTTGTCTGTGTCGTGCCATTTGTGCCATTATAGTTTTTTTTTCTTTCATTGGAAATGAAAGACATTATGCAACAAACGTCAGCGTGCTTAAGAGAACTAATCAAATATTAATAATGATATCGAATCGTGGATATTGATCTTCTGTAATCAATACCTGGATGGAATTCAATTTCCCTACTGATGGCACGATTTATTTGATACTGAATTAAGTTGGGTTTCAATCGATTGAAGAATAATTCGATCAAAGTAACAGTTCAATAAATGCGTAGTATTGATTTGTAATTTTTTTTTTTACTTAAATGAATTTATAAACTTTTTTATTATTTTTTTAAATTATGAGATAAAACATTCAATTTTTGGGGGTTTCATTTTGATGTTAAACATCATGGGTCATTGTATCAAATAAATATGAAATAATTATATCACTGCTAAATTTATATGCTGACAGTTAATGCTTTTTCCCAAGTATATTAAAAAAAAAATTGAGAATAAAATCATGTTATTTATTGTATATTGTAAATCCTTATTGTTACGTAATTTCTGCCTCTTACATTGTAACTAAACGATCAATTTTATTGAGCTCTCAAAAGTATAGAGAATGCAAACATTTTTGGTAGAAAATAAAATATGTCATTTCAATATTACAGAAAATTTTTATCTTCACATTAAATAAATATCAACTTTTTAAAACTGTTTTATTATTTTTGGTGCAACTTTTTCTTTATGTCCTTTATTTTTAATTGTGGTAAAGCAAGAAAATAAACACACCTTATTTTCATTACGAAAAGTTTTGAATATTCAAAATACATAAAATGCAAAATATCACAAGTAATTTATACTGTCTGTTTCGCATTAAAGTTTGTGAGTTTTTAATAATTTAAAATACAGCTAAAAATTCTTAGTAATTTGGATATGTTACAAAATAAATTTTTACAATAAGAATAAATTCAAGTAATTAAAATGAGTATTAAAGAGTAATGTTTAGGTAAAATGATACAAAAAAAGATTTTTACTAGAATTTATTAGTTAGCCGTTTCATAAAGTTCTTAAGAATTTTAATACTCCTAGAAAATAGAGTAATGGTACATAAAAGGAGATATTTGAAAATGAATCAAGAAAAAGTATTGCAATAGTTGGTAATTTACAGAAATATAAGACAATTTTTTATTATTATTATTGTTGTTGTTATTTCACTAAAATTACAGAGGTACACTCTGACCATTCAAAAATCAAAAATTGTTAATAAAATTAAAGGAATAAGAAACGTAATGAAGGATAGTACAAATGATTAATATGATTTTTTTACAAATAGTTACCAAATTACCACTCTTTTGTTTCAGGAAATAAATTATTAAAATAAGCCAATCACTAAAGTCAGAGGTAATTTTTAAGCCATCGATGTCTCAAATGAAACATATTTTTTTAAAAGAAATGTTTTAGAATTAACGCACATTTAGTGAGCAAATTATTATTTAATACCGATTTAATTATTTTAGAATTTTTATATTTTAAACAAAAGGTCGTCACAGTTGTCATTTAAGACAGCTTTATGTTTCATTGAAATGATTGAATATTCTATTCAAAATTTTTTAAATACATAAGTCAAAACATATACGTATATTAGAATATATATTTGAATGTTTATGATAAATCTGAAAAATAGATTCCTTTTAATATTTTTTTCTATTCACTTCTCATTTTCTTGATGAAATTGATAGCCTATACATAACTATCTGCTGCGATCTATCTATCTGCGACTATCTGCTAATTATCTGCTGTGATCTATCTACCTGAGACTAACTGCCAACTATCTCTCTGCAATCTATCTATCTTCGAATATGATAATAGAAAACTGTTTTTTACATGGCAAATCAAATTTTGTTTATGGTTTTACACCAAATACATACATTTCTATCAAATTTTGAGCGAACTCCATTCGTAGTAAATTTATCTGTCCAGCTGTCCTAATATAATTTAACAAAATAAAGAGGGCTAGATGGATATAATCTGATGTCCAAATTTAGCATCGAAAGTATAGATATGAATCAAATTTAGAATCACATCAATCAAAGAGCTAACCGTCCGTTGATCTGTGCTTTCACAAGTATTAAACAAGATAATTAAACACACAAGTGCTTAAACAAGATAATTAAAAACGCAAATATATGAAATGAGTAAAATATTTGATTTTGTGACTATAATTGTAGTTATGTGTCAGAATCCGATTTAAGAAATCAGCACCTAAAACAAAAATTCTAATTTTGATTACTATTAACCATATGTCAAGGTTTAATTGCCAAAAAATCGCCAAGGATCGCATGATAAATTTTTGTAAAAATATACTGAATTCGCACCAAAGATCAATATTTTGTAGCTATAGTAGTAGCTATATTTTGTAGCTATAATGTCATTAAGAGCACTCGTGGCCATATCTAAGGTCCACAATTTGATGCACTTTGAAGGAGAATAACACCTTTATTAGAGATTATGAGTGAAAGTTTTGAAGAGACTACTTCCTCTGGGTTAGATTAAAATCTGTAAAGAAAATAATACATCTGAAAGATCTCTACATCGCCTTCTTAAAATCTTGAAATTGGTTTCTTCTTGAAATTTCGATGAAATAGCCATTGAGTTAAAAAGTAATAAAAAGAAGATAATAGATGTATTCCAGACAATCGCATTCCAATATGAAATCTGCTTAAGCAAATGCAGATTTCATTTAGATAAAAAAAATTACTATCATAATGTGGAAATCCACCATAAAATTTTAAAATTTCATCGAAAGTGAAACCCATTGTCATGATATAGCAAAATAACATTTGAAAGTTTTGAATTATCCATTAAAAATTATCAAAATGTTAAATATTTTTTTTTTCATTTCTTTTCATTTGAGTTAATAATAGTGAAAGGCATGGGATATCTTTATAAGCTAATTACGTATTGACGTTTCTTGGATGGAATAACAACAATAACACTTCTAAGGGGTGGCACCAATCAAAAAGCATTCAGTGGAAAAGAGGCTCGTAATGGTACGGCAAACATTCCCAAAATTTTAAGCATGCTATTAGCTTAAAAGAAAAAGTTATAGAGAATTTTAAATCCGTTTTTCATCTTCTTTGCGTAAAATGGATTATTAACGAAGTCAGTTGATTTTTTCTCTGCCCTTTCAACATATTTCTCACCGATTCGTACCTTTTTTGCATAATATGTACAAAAATCATAGCTTTTCTAGAGCTCAGATAGTAGATATTTTCAATAAGCAAGTCTATATAAAGAGTCTATTTAGCCTTCTCCTTCCTTAGATATTTCTAGTTCAGGTATCTTCGAATGCTGAAATGTCAGTGTTTTTCTCTTTCGAAGATAAGAAAGAAAAAATAAACGGAGTTTACATATGACAGAGGACCTCATTAAACTCATGACCACTGTACAAACTTCTCACCTTCCTTAACTCATCTGGGTGAACATCTCTAAGGAAGAAAGTATATGCCCCGGTATTGCATCAATCACGCTTAACGAAAGGAAGAAGGAATTTCACAATAATATCTATTCGCCTCGGTCGTCTGCCATTGTTTCATTAAATGGTTGGTTCGGGCGTTTCAGTATCGATAAATTCAATAAACCTCCAGTGAAAGTCGTTTCTTAACATACTTTACATTTTTAAATGCCAAACTAAAACTTCTCTATATAAAATAATGGATTCCTTTACTCTATGGGAAACACTTAGATAGCATATTGTCGCGCTGCTACCTTGAAGATATTCCAGTTATTCATTTTCTGAGTTCGTATTTTTAAGTGTTGCCAATGACAGTCAACTTGAAATAATAATAATATTATATATATATATATATATATATATATATATATATATATATATATATATATATATATTATCCTGCAGATGAAATGAACTTTTTCATACATATTGCTTTCATAATTCGAAGCCTTGTCTCAAGTCTTGATCAAGTGCATGTATCCAAATATAATTCATATTAACATTTCCAACTTTTTTCTTATGTAATATATGAAATGGCGTCATAATAATGCAGAATTCTAGCATATCACGAGACACCACCCCTTTAATACCGAGTTCCCTCGCATAATTTTTTTAAAAAATTCCTCATTCAAATGATTAATGGGAGTCTGAAGAAAAAAATATCGCTCACCATGTTTGGAATAATTATTGAGCAATTTCACACAACCTCGGCGTAGAAAAATCCCACGATTTAAGAACCAGCGCTTTGCCTCTTGTTTTTTCCGAATTTTAATTCTTCCTTTGAAGAAGATAAAGTTCGCCTTTGAAAAATATCTTTATAGCTTTTAGTATTAAATGAATATAATATATTTGACCTTTAAGATTTTAAATCAATAACTAATTGATTTAAAATCATAAAAGATTAAAATTTAAACTTATAAAAACTTTGATGGTATAAGTATGATTTTCACTTTTATGGCTTAGCTGTAGAAATTTTGGCAATTTGTCATTTGGTTGAAAACAATTCCAAAATCTAAATTATACTATTAGTATTTACATCAGTCGATCAATAATTTTGCTGTTGCTACAATTACTCGACTAAGAAAAAAAGTAACAAAATAAAAAAATAAAAATTCCGTTTCATTATTTGTTAATGAAATTCGTTTTTTAAAATGAAGTTTCGACTCTAAATTCGTCTGCTTCAAAGTATATGCTTAATTGCAAACGAGATGGATAAAACCAAACAATAACTGGTTTGAAACTCATAAGTTTTGTTTTCAAAATATGACAAAAAGAAAACGCATGCAATTGCTTCAATAAAATAAAAAAAAAAACGATGTTATTATTCACTAATTATTTTTTCCAGCAAAAAATTTTTTAAAAATAAAAATTTGTATTCTTTATTTCTACAGGGAATCTATTTTGAATATAATGGTAATAAAGTAAGACAGTCATGAAATCGTTTTACAATGGCATATTCTCAAAACTAAAGGACATCATTTCAAGTAATTAATTAGTTATCTTCTCTAATTCAAAATCCTAACTAATAATGTGCAGAAGGGACCTTTTCTTATAATTTTATTAAAAAATATAATTATTTAAAAACTATGCAAAATTTCTAGAAAACAGTAATTACTAAAATATTATAGCTAAAAATAAATTTCATATTATTTTAAAATTTTAAACATCATTTTTAGAATGCTAATTTAGTTATCTTGAAACTTTTTCCTGAATTTTCGAAATTTTTTAAAACTTTTTTTTTTGTATAATTTTCAACAATAATTTCCATAATTTAAATAAAATTCAAACAATTTTTATTGTTTCGTCACATATTCAATTGCGTGATTTTCTTCTGTTAATGAAAGCTTAGAAAGGAAGATCCTGGTTATTGTGTGTACAGTTTACAATTAGAATCAGAAAGGGGAATTTTACGACTATAAGCAACAATTTACAAATAGATTACTCAGATTCATATAATACATTTGCATTATGATAATAAAGGCAATAATAATAACAATGCATTATGATAATAGAGAAATGGCTCCATAGGAAGGCTCTTGAAATAAATTAAAAAGGAAGTTGTAACGCTCTGAAAATAACATAACCTTAATGGTTAATATAATGCTGAAAAATGCTTTTCTAAGGATACCATGAACATAGAGTCATGCATGAGGGATTTAATTGAAATGCAACCAATATTCGTTGAGAATTAGATGGCTGCCAGTACAACTTGCAATTTCAACTTGTGAATTGTAATGAGATACTTCCACTGACATAAGGACATATTGCAGTATTGTTCGTCATCATAGATTTACATATATATTCGAGGAAGGCTAAATGTTTCGGAAAAACAGACACTGGCTCTTGGGTAGAGTCGTGTGAATAATTTCTCAAATCCACCCTACCCTAATTTTGTTCTCATCATATTCTCATTAATGATGACCAAATAAATTACCATGAAATTTAAATAATATGATAATATAGGGCAAGAATATGAAGGCAATACAATAACTAGGAAAGTTATATGGATAGAAATTAATGAAAGATTTCAGAACTTCGTGTAATTCTTGGAACGAAGCTCATGTGTGTCAGCGTATGGTGCTGCAAAGATTCAAAGAAAATTCTTAAAATTTCTAAAGCTCTCTTTGAAGTAGGCAATAATTTAAATTATATGTAATCACAATTATTTTTTTTATAGAAATATAAAATTGCTCGCATGTGTTTAACTTTTAAATAATGCGTTCATTTTTGGTATTGTTAATTTAATTGTTGCTGATAGATCAAAAAAATTACCAAAGTACTTTTCATGCCTCAATTTTTTACAAATGCATCGCAAAACACCAACAATCAAAATCCAGAAATATATATTCAACTATTCTTGAATATATTTTATACATTATCTGCCAAATAAAAGAGAATCTGTTTGATTTGTTGTATGGCGTTATATTTCTTTTCTTGTTTCAATTTTGACTTTTTTTTAAAATTATTTTTCATTCTATCGATTATATACAAAATCAATATATTAGATATAAATATCTGATAAGGATTTCAATAGCGTCCGAATGCAATTAGGTAATCGAAAATTGTCTTTAATATATCACTGGGGATTTGAAAAGCGACTTGAAAAAAATAGTAACTATGAAATGTATCTATTTATGAAGAATACTGAATAATTGGAAACTATTTAAAAACTGCTATGTCTGAAAAATTTATCTATATATCTTTGAATTAAGATGCAAATTCATTCGTTGCGAGAGTCAGGATGATGTCTAACATAACTAGACTAAAAGCACGTTTATTATTTCGTTACATTATTACTGAAATTTGTCAAGATCCCTTCTTTGACGTAAGGAGATAGGTTCAGTTACAAATAAGTACTTAACAGCACGAAAGCGAGAATTCACCTTAGCAAAGCACAGCTAAAGTACACATAAGAAAACTCGTAGTTAACAGCAGTACGCAAAAACCAAATCGGTAATGAACAATTGTAACGACACAAAGGCACTCAGAGAGACTTCACTCAACCATTCAAGCATCTCTACTTCTCAATACTGACTCACAGTAACTCTGTCTCCCGGCTTTCAAAATTCCCATAAAAAAGCAAAGACGCTCCTTAAAAGATCGCTGAAACTCGAGTCCTAATGGAACTCTCACCAAGATTCGTATAGCTTCTGGAATCTTTGATTTTGCTGTCAGTATCACCAAATTCGACGACAAGACGCTAAATGGTTCCCAAGTTTGTCGCCAATGCCGAAGGTCACTGATTTGCCATCTATCAGAGAGAGCTACTTGTAAAATTATCTTTCTTACTAGAAGTTTTGTACAAAGGGAAGTCATATCAAGAATTCATTACAATACAATAAATGAATTTAGAGTATTCTGGGAAAAGACTGTAGGATTGGATTATTAATAATATTGCTGGATTTTGTTTTATTACGTTTGAAAGCAACATAGAGGAAACCCTACAAAATTATTTTTGAGCATCACATGTATCATAAATTCATAAATTGGGAGAAAATAATTATCATAACTAATTTATTCCTATTTGCTCTGCAACGGTGTTCATTCGCCATCTTCACGTTAGAGATATCATTTCCAAAGAAAGGCAAAATTGCAGACGTTTCAAAATGGATAGTGTTAATAATAATGTTAATGTTGAATATTTATATGATAATGTTAAATGAGATTATCCCTCCAAATTTTAATACAGAAATTCGCATTGTACTACAGATTATTGGCTTGGAAACTTTCTCTTACATGCCACTATGCAATTGAATTCCATACACACAATTTTAAACATCAAGGTTTTTCTTTCTGATAACAGATTTTAGAATGATTTTGCTAAGAAGCAAATGAAATACCAACACTTAGTTACTATCAAAATATACCATTATTTCTGGACATATAAATGTAGAATATAGCATCCTTCTTCGGCAAATACTTCAATATAATTCCAGGCTATATGTGGAATAGTTATAAAGCATTTATATTCCATCACAGTTTGCTTTCTTTCGTTTGGTTAAAGAAAATGGTTTTCCTTATAGCCTTAATAATGAAGATTTGAAATCCTAAAATAATTCTTTGTGAATTTCATATAATTCTTAATTATCTTATAATCATTCATCATCTACTGCTTAAAGGGTCAAAATAAATAAATTAAATTAAATTAATAAAGCTATCATAACACTTTATAGATGTTTTTTTATTGAAGGGAAATTTAATTTGTAGTAAAGGAAATCTAACATTTTGTAGTAAAGGAAATCTAACATTTTGTAGTAAATAAGCAATACACTTGTATCCAAGTAAAGCTAAAACAGAGGAAGAAAAATGTAAACATATTACATTCGGATACGCTATTCTATTTCTTTTACAAAATATCCCAAATATGCAACTTAAAGCACAAATAAAATTTCAAATATAGATGTAAGACTACGCGGATATTATCGAAATCATTTTTGCGATAACTAATTTATTTTCCCTATGGCTTTAGTGAATTTTTCTTTGTTTATTTTAAAAGTTGAAATATTGATATTGGTTTATTAAACAAACCCAGACAGCCAAATGTTTATTCCGATAATCGAACTATCAACTGAAAGTGAAGCTTAGTTTTCTAAAATGATTAATCAATTAAAAATGCTGTGGTTAACTATTTTGTATTGAACACTACATTAGCGTACTAAAATTAACCAAGTTAATCTATAGCTAGCTATTTTAATTTAGAGAGCATGCTTAGTTTTCAGTATAGATTTTAAGCACCTGCAAAATGTTTCAATAGGATTTCTGATCTGTTATATTTTTTAAATAATCCTTTTCTTTCTAATTAATTAAAATAATGACCTCAACAATTTTCATTCAGATACACAATCTAACAATATAATTTTACATTTTCATTCTGTGCTTCATTTATTAAATATTCATTCTTTTGTCCAGTGTTTGTCTTAACGTAAAAGAAACTAAACTGACTAAACTAACTAAAGAGAGGATAAAAATTGAAAAGAAAAGCTACGACACTTTAAATTTAAGCTTGTTCTTTAAACACAAATTTAATATAGAAAACTGAAAAGTATAAAATAAATATGGAACGTTATTTGCAACTTACTAAAACATTTAAATAAAAAAGAAGCCATGTTTGGTGTCGTGTTTTTTTTGTTTTGTTTTGTAATTTGTAGTAATAAAAGGCTATAACACTCTGATAAGAAACCGTAACTTCGAGTGAAATTTTTAAGGCGTTAATAAATGAAAATATGTATTTATGCTAAATTTTGGAAAGTTTCACCTGTTACTTTACGTTAGGCAATTTCTCCCAGACTCTATTACATTCATTACTAACAAACCTCCTTTGTCTATGAGCTGTTAACCAGGAATGTTGGTTGCGTTTATTTTCACTTAAATTTCTTATACATATACTCCTCTTCATATTTCCTATAACAATTTTATTTTAAGCAACTGACATTAAATCCATGTTATTTTAAGAGCCTTACACCTACTCTCTTCATTAAAGATAAACCATTCTAACGAAATCAAGCCCCATACCATCATAATTCTAATAAAAACATAAATATCTGGTTCAACTATTTTTTTCGAGTTATTGTAACTTCTATATATATATATATATATATACAAGGGGGAAACTAAAAGATTAGGGAAACAAAACAAATATTAAACAGAAACTTTTTCTTCAGCTTTCAACAACGGAAGAAAATAACGCAGTTAAATATTTGATGAAATATTGAAATCGGTATTAATTTCAACGTGACAATTATATATATTATTTAAAGTTTTAATTCTTTTAAAGTTCCGAAATTCAGAAATTTGCATGAATATTAAATTAGCATTATTAAATAGACAATTTTTGAAATGTTGAAAGGCTGTAAAATTCACTTTTTCAATGATAATAATTTCGAAAGCTTTGGCAAATAAACGCCAAAATTTTGCTTAGAATTTGATTATAATTTCAGAAATGTCACCCTGAGGCGCACATTCCGATCATTCAATATATTTGTAAATGGAAATGCGAACTTTAATTTGAAAAACTTCACTGTTTGATTCAAACAAATAAACTTCTTGATGTATTAAACATTTTTATATAAAATATAAGAGCAGAATCGTTCCTCATTTAAATTTTATGCGTGCTGTACAATATTTTTCATAATTTTTGCTGTAACTTAGAGAATTATTAAATAAAATTTATCTGGTTCAACAAATTTTTCTGTGCAATAAGTTAAGAAAAATATTTACAAGCAATCAGAAGGTGAATACATTTGTATATACAGGGTGTCTCAAAAATCGTGACAGTGGCTTTTATTCGTTAAATAGTGATCATAGACATTTACTGTAAATTACAAAGTTGCGTAAAAAAAGGTGCAAAATGTTATAAAATCGATTAAAATTTTCAGGGGATTAAACCTAAAAAATAAAAAATGTAAGTTTTTATACGGACCCCTTACAAAAAAATTCCAGTGAGTAAAATATGCCCTATCCTTTAATAAGGCCATGTACAAAATTTCAGTATTTTATCACAAAAATTCTCAAACATATGGAAACTATATAAATGCTGACTTAAACCACTTTCCAGATGCCTGGATATGAGTTCGCAAAAAAGAAAATTTATGTCGTTTGTTCATGTTTTAGGGGTCGTAAACAAATACCAAAGAAAGTAATGATTGAATAAATAAATAATAATTATGCTATTTATTGGTTCAAAATTATTAAAAATTTGTAGAAATAATAACTTAAAGGAAAGATTACATAAGTTTTTTTTACAAGTTCATTGACTGTGCTATTTTTAAGTTATATTCTGTAATGATATAAAATTTTAAAGTATTTTTCAGAAAGCATAGATTTTAAAATTTGTATTTATAAATAAAGATATGAAGCATATTTTATTTCCTTACGATGCATTCCTGTGACGCACATTTTACTTTTAATCCTTTGAAAATTTTAATCTTCATAATATCTTGCACCTTTTTTTACGCAACTTTGTAATTTACAGTAAATGTCTATGATCAATATCAAAGGAATAAAAGCCGCGGTCAAGATTTTTTAGACACCCTGTATTTCTGAATAACTGTTTTTAATAGTTTATATAATAAAATTCATCAATTCTTTTGAGTTTAAAATTTTTTTGAGTTTAATTTCATCATTAGCAATAAAAATTGAAAACATGATAAAATACTAGAAAAACGAAAACAGTTTGAATTTACTTAAAAAATGAGATATATTGTATAAAATATGTTTAAAATATTTTTAAAAAAATTGAATAAAAACAGGAAGAAGTTATAAAGTGAAAAATTGGCATGATTAAAAAGATAACTTTTGAAGTTACTGAAATATTTATGCCGTAATATTCTCGGAAGTATGAAGTAAGCTAACATTTCATTTCATTTTTAACTTATTAATTAAAATTATTATTATTATTTTTAAAGAAATCGCTCTATGTAGCTTATTCGTATCCTATAAAGTAATTATATGCCACGTTTGGTAGCTTCAGATCCAACGATGCATCCCGAAATTCACCAGCACACACACACACACACACACACACACACACACACACATTTTTCTTTTCTTATTAATTGAGATATGAAGGAATTATATTACTTGCACTAGCCTGATTTGATAGAATACATAAAACTGCATTCAAAAGTAACAAATATGATAAATTAATTGCTTCTCTTTCAAATATGTATCTTTAATGACGGTTGTCTTAATTTTATTCCTCAACTTCTGACAGACCTAATGCAAGCAATCAAAATGTCACGCTATTTTTGTAACTGAAAGGAGACCCTGTCAAACTAATCGGTTGGTTTATCCTAGAAAATTTTCTCACCAATCTTATTACTGGGTGGTTTCAGACTTTTCAAATTTTTTTAATGTGTTCACTGCATTCAAGGTTCAATATATCGGATGTTTCTGAGATTCTAAAAATGAATATTAGTATTCGAAATAAACGAGTTTGAAATTTAAATAATTGTTCATACAGGAAATGTTTAAGTAGGACCATCTCGAAAATAATTATTAATGTACATATACTAAGACATCACGAAATTATTTAGCATAATATGAATCAACAGAATAAGAAAACAGCAGAGAGCCAGTAATCGCAGAACCTTTACGTTCATATAATGGTTTTTTTTAAATAACGAATTATAAGGTTTTTTTATGATGTTATAAATTAAGTGGCATTTCTGCTGAAAAACTTAGATGCATATTTTCTAACAATATTATACATCAGAATACAAGAAGGGGTACAGAAAATCTTCAAATAGACAAAAAAAAAGTAGAATGTTTTTTTTTTCTTTGAGGAACATTTATTAACTAACTTTAACTATACATAAACGACAAGAAAAGGTCAATTTATGTACCCAGTATTTCCTAGCCTTTTTGTTATCTAATTTTCCTTATGAAGGTTTCTTCAAACTGCGAAACATGCCTTTTAGTCAATTCATCAATAAGTAAAAGAGAGAGATAGAATAAGCAAATGATTTTAGAATTGAATAAATGAGCTGCAGAATGTCACCTACACATGAAATTAGAATTTATCTTTAATGCTTTCAAGGTGAAATTTGCTTCATTCTACCCTAATTTAACTAGGTCGAATGATTTTCCTTTCCATGTTCTGAGTCTTTAGAGAACTTCAACTATACATAAACGACATGAAAAGGTCAATTTTTGTACCCAATATTTCCTAGCCTTTTTGTTATCTATTTTTCTTATGAAGGTTTCTTCAAACTGCGAAACATGCCTTTTAGTCTATTCATCAATAAGTAAAAGAGAGAGATAGAATAAGCAAATGATTTTAGAATTGAATAAATGAGCTGCAGAATGTCACCTATACATGAAATTAGAATTTATCTTTACTGCTTTCAAGGTGAAATTTGCTTCATTCTACCCTTATTTAACTAGATCGAATGATTTTCCTTTTCATTTTCTGAGTCTAAATAGCTTCATATGTTTGACTGATTGTTCAATTTACAAATTATTTTTTTTCACTTGTCCCACTCTCTACCCTTCAGGAAATTCACAATAAAGTTCTTGGTCAAAGACTTCTCCTCCATAAAATGTCTATCACATTTTTATCACATACAACAACATTTTTGAGGGGCCATATTGCCTGAAGTTCACGTTGACCAGAATTTTTTTTTTTTTTTTTCCAAAATTGTGCAAAACTCGTGGAAAATTCTAATAGCGCATCCATTCTTGCCTAGTGCCAAAATCGGACAAGTATGAGACTGACAAAATTTTATAATGAAATATCGTTAGAAAATGTTGGATGGTAGGAAGCAGGTGACCCTTCATGCCGTGTCTAGCAGTCATAAACTCGCATGGAATATGTAATAAAGAAAAGGAGAATCTGATACAGTAGATAGGATAAAAGGTACCGCTTAGGGAACAAACATAAGGATTATCGTTTAGGGAACAAATATAAAGGGGCATAATGTATTTTAGATTTATCTTGAAAATGAAGGTTGAAGAAGAAAGAAAAAAAAAACACTGATATTATATCAAAAATGACGGGAGTTTTCATATAAATTAACCAGCCTGAGTGAAATGCTGAAAAATTTATCACATACTCTTAATGCCTTTTTCATTCCCTTCCACAGGAAAAAAATTGCGGATCTTATATAATATACCTTGTATAACATATAATTCAAATAGGTAATATACTTCGAATGCCTTGAATGAAATTGGTGAATGATAGTTACGAAATAGAGATCTTCAGGGTGATTCTAGTACCTTTAGCGAATCTATAGAGATAATATGTATTTTGGATGTCTTTTTACCGACTGATTGACACCAACGTTTGAAACAGAACTGTTTCAAGTATAGTCATGGTATAATAAACTGAATATCATTAATTTAAGTTATTGTGTTAGTGAATTATTGTATTTGCATGCATGTTTAACAACCGGCCAACAGACGGTCTACCATTTGATTAATTTCGATCAACATTTGTTAAGAATTTATATTGAGAGTTTAACCCTGCATACCAAATTTTATGAACTTAATATTTTCCATTTTGTTTTTATCGGGTTTACTTCCATTGTATTCATTTGTATTCTAATAGACAGACAATCTACCAAATAGACTTCATTCAAAATTGATATTTGGTTGAAAGTCGATATATCAAATTTTATCCGTCTCTAGCTCAAAGCATTTTTCAGTTACCATATTCAGACAAACTGACAGACAAGAACTAAAAAATATGTTATTTATATTTCATAAACGAGAAGGTATGTATACGAAGATTTCGTATAGAAGCAAATGATACTTAGATTTTTCTATTATTTTGAACACGTGAATTTTATCAACTTTAAAATTTGCAGAATAAATATTTTACAAAAATTAGAGCTATGTATCTAAGACTAGTTGGCTAAATATAGTTGAATGAACGAACACATTTACCTGTTTTTTCGCTCTTTATTGACCAATTTTGATAACTATTGTCATATGTATACATTTTTTCACTTTTCTGTACAACACATAGAATCATTTTTGAATATTGAATAGTTGGTTTCAAACTGTTAATATCCTTCTCTTCCAGCTTTGCATCTTCTATTTTATCAACACAGAACGATGTTTGTAAATATGAAGACATAGTTATTTGCTTTAATTGATATATATAGTCGAAAATAATTTAGAAATAAAAAAGAACTCTTAAAAAGAAAGAATCGTATCAAATGAACATGCAAAAGATTATTAAAACTACTTCTCTACATTCTTAGTACATTCTTGATGCCATCATTTCATTAATATTTTCTGTTTCCCTCTTCATCTGAAATTTCTCTGTAGATAATTTTATATACTAATAATGGCAACGAGTATATTTTTCTTTTATCATTGTCATCGAGCTTCGTTTTGTTGTAGCAAGCTGTTTTCAAGAAAGTTTTATTGTATTTTATTTACTCATAAAAATTTGGATACATCTTGAGTTTTACAACTTATAATAGAAGATTATTCCCATTTAGTAAAATTAAAGTTTCATTCTATTCTTCACATTTTTTTTTCTTGTCATAATTAACTGGTCCTTTTAAACTGTTCTAACTAAAAGTAATCCTACTCATCGAAAAGATGATGAGCATGTAACACGGAGAGAAAATTTCGCTGAAAATATCCTCAAAATCTTTAAGGTTCGTGACAACACTTATCTTTTATAAATGGTTTTTATTCCTGAAAGAAATAAGGTGAAGGAAAGGGAGATATTTGCATCTCACACGAGGAACCAGTAGTTATTTTTAATCGACTACCGATTATTACACAACGCTGTACAAACCCGACTTCTATCGAACATAATTACGACACACCCTCTTGTCATGCATTAAACGGGGGAGGGGGACATCGAGAAGGGGGTTCGCCATGTCCCCCACCTGTAATAACGAGTTCACCTAATAACTAACTTGGAAGTCGAATCTCTTTGTTAAGCACTCCAAGTTCACTCTCTAAAGGGAAAACTTTCCACTGGAGGTAAAATACAGGAGTGGGAAGGGGGGAAGGAGAATTAGATGGGGCTTGAGATTGGGGAAATGAAATTCTTTAAACAGAAGATTTCAGAGTTCGCGTGCGGATACGCAAATGAAGAGGAAGCCTTGAAGATACGTCAAGAAACCCATATCGTGACAATGGGCTTGTGATGGCTGGGGGAAAACGTTCCCGCTATGACATGGTCGGAAGCGACTGACCAATACAAAAGGGGTTACCATGGCTACAGTGTTACCAAGAAGCCGTTCAGTAGCTTTTAAATGAAGTACCTCGGCTTGCTTTACGGTTTAATCTTGTCGTCTTAGAAGGTTATTTATCTATCCGAGAGCCATTTGGCGACCCAAGATGCTTAAGTGAAGGACGGTTTGGCGATTTCATTTTATTTTTTGCTTTTTGCTAAAGGTATTTTTAGACGGTTCTGACCCTTTAATATACATTGTTTATGTATGCATCTAGAATCATGGTTTGTGAAGGTCAGAAAGTATCATAAGATTTGTTACTTTTGCAATTTTTTCCCCTGTCTACTGCGCTGTTAAAAAGTGCGTGAAAAAGTGCCATGTGTCTACTTTTGAAACAATTAATTAGTATACAGGAATACAGTCATGAGTTTTTTGGCAAATCGTTTTCTCCGAGATTGGCGGATAAATTACTTTTTAATTTTCCAGTTTATGATAAGAATCTTAAGAACTCATTTCGGTTTTTAATGCTTGATCATCATAAATATGAATATGCTTTGCTAAACCAACTGGCTTGTAAAGATTTAAAGCCGCAAATATGAAATATCCATAAAAACTGCCCATTATAATTAAACTTCCACAAACTATTTTAACAAAAAATAGGTTAAATTTACACATGGGAAAATAATGGTATAAATTTGTATTTGTGGTGATTTTCAAATAACTAAAATTACTCTATTTACTAAATTTGCATTGCCATTTTTAGCAAAAACGCCATCTAGTTTTGCTAGTTCATCATGACAGGAAATATTTTTATTGATTAAAAATTATAAATAACATTGACGGGCTTGTTTTGAGACCCAGTTTTTATTTTGAAATGACACTCCATATCATATTCCACATACATATTTATATATGTGTGAAGAAATGATTTTAATAAACAAAAATAGTGGGCTCAATTGCATTGTAAATTTCTTCATTTTAAAATATAAAATATTCACACATTTCAAAACTTCAAAATAAATCATGGTTGTAAAGGTTTCTTAATTGACCTCAACATTTGATACAAGGTTACAGTTGCCGTCACAAAATAACATACCAAATCTCAAGTGATTTATTCAATTCATTGCGTTTATAAATGACTGCATCTACATACAAAAGTAAAGACCGACAAACTGTAAAACGTTAACCGAATTTGGTAAAAATAGTTGATTAGTATTTAAGAGTTAACTTGTGTACCAAATTTCATCTACATAGCCCTTGCATTTTGTAGTTAACGAGGTCACGTGTATTTGAACAAAAAGTCTTCTTTTGAATGGACATCTATTCAAATTGGATCGATATCTACGAATTTGGTTCCCTATACTGAATTTCCTCTTTGTAACTCAAAGCGTTTTCGAGATTCACAGGCATGGACACATAACGCCAAAAACGGACTCAAGGATGTCAAAATTGGAGATTTAACAGAATTTTGAATTCATATTTTTTTATTGACCTTTACAATATTTTCTCTATAGTTTGCATAAGAGAAAGTAAAAATAGGTTGAAAGGAGCAATGGGTATGAAAGAAAAGCAGTGATAAATCAAAGGCCGAAAGCTCAAATGGAAAACTAGACGTTGATTACAAACAATGTACTGACATAGTATTAACTATTATTTTGTAAATTTGCATCCAGGAAAATTCTAGGAAAGGTCTATGTACAGGGATAAAATGTCTGGCCCAGGGCTGAGAAAGTTTAAACCTGAAAATATATACATAAAAAAACAATCTGGAAAAAGAGTCAATTCCTGAAACAATCACTGACTATCTCTGTATTGTGATAAAGGCATATTTTGAATTGATAATAATGTAAGTGCGATTTATAACTTTTTTTCTCGGATTCTATATTGGATAATAAATTGTAGCCCCACAAAATGGCAAAAATGATGCTTGAAACTTCTGTAAATAAATTTTACTAATTTTAAAATAAATACAAAATTATAGTAAACATTTTTCAAACTAGATTAATTTTAAAAAGATCAACGAATATTTGTAAACATTTCTTCTAAACAGAGCTACAAAAGCAATAAATAGAGGATCTGGATGGTAAAAAGGTCTAATTAGATCGACAAATTACAAAAAAAATAGTAATAATAAATAAATAAATAAAATTAAAAAAATGCATTGAGCACTCTTTTATACTTATTTCATTGTTAAACTAGTAAAAAATTATAATAGTTCTCTTTTGATGTTCCAGCTATTTATCAAAGGAATCTAATTTATAATTTATAAATTCTAAAATTTCGGGGGGAAACATGCAGGCTGGATTTCAGTAAGGTTTAAATACTTCGTCATTTCGGAGAAAAAAGTTATTTGGCATTCTTTAAATCTCTTAACTGTTACTAAAGTATTTAAATTTTCTTGGAAGAAGAAAACTCGCTAGCATGATCAAGCAGAATACCTAAATAACTTGTTAAATTAAAACTTTATTCAAATATATAGAGAGACTTCTAAATGTAGACGATAAAAACTAAAACCCAGACACAGATTGATTAATGGAAATTTAAAAATGCAGAAATAGTCAAAAATCTGATTAAAAAAAGCAAAAATTTTGAAAAAATGCAATTTTAATTAACTATTATGATTGTAACGCATGCAGAAGTTCAACTGTAAAAATATAGTTAGAATTAAATATTGAAATAAAAATTTGGAACTTTCAAAAATATTCAATTATTCAATAAATTCCTAGTAAAATGGTATGAAAATAAATTTTAGTGATCAAAATCAATTTCATTTGTTACATTCTTACTTTTAAATAAAGTTTTTAATCTTTGGAAATACTCTTTTTCAATGAATTGCTAGACAGAAATAAATTAAATATCTTTTTATAACCAAAATTAATTTCTTGTACTATAGTTCCGTTCGTTATCAACTGAGAAATTTAAAGAGGCAAAATTGTTTTACTGTCTCCACCATTTTTCAAAGAAATTTCTGCCATCTCAAAAGTTATCAGAATTATTTTAGCCTTTAAACTTTTAATATTTCATCGAAATACTTTCAAGATAAAATATTGTTGTTATTATCATGTTTCGATAAAATGTTGCAACATTTTTGATGCCCGAATATAAAATAATCATAGGAAGGCTCATTCAGAATTCATTATTATTAGAAATTTTTAATCGGGCATTTCTTTAAAGAATTCTTTATGAGAACTGATTTCTTTTTAATCAGCAATCTGGAAGGTGAATGCGGCTTCTTTCTATCAAGATTAAAAGATTCCCATCAACGAAATCATATTATGATACACATATTACGTATGAATAGCAATTCTAAAATTAGCAGATGCAAGAAAATATTTTAATACAAGAGCATCATTTGATATTTTCAGCTAGATGATGCATCTATTATCTCCTAAAATTTTACAAAAATTTTACTCTCTTACAAAAAATACCAGTCCGTTAAAATTATATACATATATACATTGCTTATCTCAGAAATGGCTCTAATGATTTTGGTCAAATTTTATATTTAGATAAGGTTTTGCTTTTTAAGTTTATCTGTATAGGTGCCTTTCTTGAAAAGTTGCGATATTGCCGCCAAAAACATTTTATTTTAACTAACTATTAGAGCTTTTCTCTATCTGCTCTCATGATGACAATCTCATATAGCGCCATCTCGGACCCGATTTCATCATGGTAATACTGAGTGTAAGTTCAAATATAAAAGTAACGATAGATAAATTATAAAATGAATACTGTTATATAGCAGATTAAACTAAGTGCATTCAGGAGATTTTTTTTATTTTTTTTATTTAAATGTCCAGTTCATATCTAAGTAAGATTGAAAAATATTCATATGTAATCAGTATGCCATTCGTGTCTAAATATTTTCTCCAAAAATACAAAAATTTCAAAAAAACAAAAAACAAACTGTCGTTGGTTTCCCAGATACTATAATATAAAGATAACACAACACCATAATTTAGAAAGATGTACAATCACAAAGTCATGTTGAAAAATTAAAGCGTCGCTTCTGAAAAGTTTTAAAGTTGAATTTTAAAATTGTTTCTCATATATCATTTTAATAGATACGAGTCATGATCATTTAAAGGAAACATGAAGTCCAAATATATTAATGAGAATTTCAAGGCAAAAAATGAACGATAGAAGAAAGCAATCCCTAACGTTTTAAAGGAAAATATCCTATTTTAAAAGTAAAGATGGAATTATAATTAAAACCGAAATTATTGCGAAAACCCTCCTCGAATGAGAAATTAGCGTGTTTTTTTTATTTGAATTTAATTCCTTAGAGAAACAATAAGTTTCCGAATGTGGATAAATTGAGTTTATTATTATATACATATTATTTTGCTTTTTCTATTGATTCAGCAAACGCTCAATAGTGATATCATATTTTTTGTAATATTTATTCCTATAATTTATGTAAGTTTTTCTTCTTTTTCATTTTTTTTTCATTTTTTCCATTGTGTATTTTATTTCTTATAAAGCAAGACCTTTGTAGCAACATCTAATGCATTATTTATTACTCGATTTCGATATGTTTTCCAGCCTTCTGTTCTTTATTTTGATACATGATTGTCAGCAGAAATAAAAATTAAATGCTGGAAATTTTCTCTATGCATAGTGCTCCCGTTGCTTTTTTTAAATTTGGAATTGAGGAAATAACTCCACATTTTCAAACAATGGCCCGTTGTTTTACAATAATTTTGTCTATGGCTTATGTGTATGATGCTTTTAATATGAAAATTCCCTACACAAGAGAAATTAATAATTTATTTAACATGAAAAAAGTAATCAGTTTAAGAATTATTCTACACAACATTATTTAATTTTCTCTAAATTTGCTACAGATAAAGTGTTCCATGATAAGACTTTACAATTAGGATTCATAATTTTAAGCCACGCTTATATTATGGAATTTCTTAATGCCTGTAGAAACACATAACACAAACTGAGAATAATATCTGTATTAGAATTAACTCGCACAGACATCGTATTAGAAAAAATTCAATACAATACTTCTTTTAATATTGAATATGATCGTTTAAACTGCATAGCTTGCATGAAATCATTACCAATGTTTCGGGTACTATTTTGGACATGAATTGTTTACTTATAAGGAAAAATAGCATTTACTCGTGCCTTCAAATTACTTTGTTTCCATTTTTATTTATAAATGGTTTAGAACTTTGTATTTTTTTATTCTTTGCTCCTTTTTCAGTGTACTTTATTTGGTTTATATATATATATATATATATATATATATATATATATATGTGTGTGTGTGTGTGTGTGTGTGTGTGTGTGTGTGTGTGTGTGTGTGTGTGTGTGTGTGTGTGTGTGTGTGTGTGTGTGTGTGTGTGTGTGTGTGTGTGTGTGCGTGCGTGCGTGCTTGCGTGTGTGTGTGTGTAACATTATTTTGGTGAATGCAGGTTCGAAGACGTAGATGAGACTTTGTATTTTTAATTTCCTTTTATTCTCTCTCGGCAGGCATGATTATTTACAAGAAGACACAGCGCGACAGAAAAGCAGAAGTAAAGAAGAAGAGAGGAAATCAAAAGGGGCGAAACAAATGATCACTTGTCTTATATAACATGGGATTTTCGGTCACACGCCAATTCAATACACGTTTTGATCTTTGACACCTTGGCAAGGGCACCGAAGGGATCACTTCCATTTGATACATAGATTTGATAGCGTAGTATTTTTTACACAGCTTCATACGTGGTATGCTATCAGGAAATAAGAGAATATTTTATTATGGGCTAAATTAAGATAAAGTTTTGAAAATTAATTTGGTTTAAAAAGTTTAAAATATCATTATATATATATATAGGATACGAGAGAATGGACTCTCAAACTATCCTTTATTCAAAAGAAAGAAGATTGATGAAGAAGCATATTTCGCTTTCAATTCATGTCACTGAAAGATAAGATCTACAGTATTCTGCTGAATGGAGATCAGTTATGATGGCAAATTTCCATTAGCAAACCAACATTTAACTATGAGGGTAAATTTTCATCAGCTTTAAAACCAGCCGTTCACTATGATGGTAATTTTCATCAGCATTAAAACCAGCCATTAACTATGATGGTGAGTTTTCGTCAGTATTAAAATCAATCATTCACTATGATGGTAAATTTTCACCAGCATTAAAATTAACCGTTCTCCATGATGGTAATTTTCATCAGTATTAAAACCAGCCATTAACTATGATGGTGAGTTTTCGTCACATTAAAATCAATCATTCACTACGATAGTAAATTTTCACCAGCATTAAAATCAACCGTTCATTATGATGGTAATTTTCATCAGCATTAACTTCGCCGTTAACTATAATGGTGAGTTTCCGTCAGCATTAAATTCACCCATTCTCTATGATGGTAAATTGTCATCGGCATTGAAACGAACCGTTACACATGAGTTTTACAAAAGAGAAGAGAGGTGTAAAATTATAAGCAGAAGGATCAGAAGCGTTTCACATTTTCGAATGGATTAATACTACTCCAACTTGAAAAGTTTGTGTGTTTAAGAAAATATCGTGCTAAAACAGAATCTATACCACTAATAAAAAAGTCTTGTCAAGAATAAATAATAACAAAGGATTTTAAAAGTTCTCGATTTCTTTTCTATCTGTTTGTGAAAATTTTCAAAATTTTCGACTCGCTTCTCGGTATTTAGAGCATTATCTATTTTTTATAAACATGATTCATTTAAAGCAAAAACATTTTCCTTTTCAATCATTTATATATAAAAAAACAGTATTATTTATTTCTTGATACTATGAATAATTCAAAACATTAATTTTCCAATTCAGATCTGAAAATTTAAAACAAAGAATTAAACTCTGTTTTTGTTGAATCTAAACTTTTCTCAAAATATTTCCTTCAAGAATACCGAAAAATTACAAAAAATAAATAAATAAAATGAAATGGAATTTCTCTTTTAGATACTACCATGAAAACTGAAAGAATTTCCGCCAACCGTACCGAAATCCAGGCAATTACACTCGATTTCAATTCATCCAATTCTTTCCTAACATTCATTATTCAAAGTGTAACAAACCATTCGGAGTTTAATGTGTTTTCTACCCTAATTGAATTGAAATAAAGAATACTGAAAAAAAGGAGAGAAAAGGTAAAATAACTTGAATTTTATAATAAAATATTTCCATTTCCATGATTTTAAGTCTTGAATATATTTCAAAGTTCACCCAATTCTTGGATTTTTTTTCATCCTCTCTCCACCTCATTATATTTTTATAAGCTGGAATAAAGAAGAAGAAAAAACTTTGTTCCCACACGGAGTAAAAATCTCCATTGCATTATTGCCCACTACAGCTGTTGTTGGAATTGTTTTCCTATTCAGCTCACTGGAAATTTTTTAAATAAATGTGATATTTTTGCATAATTCCATTCGAAGCGTACAACGTCCTTTTTATATGAAAATGAAAAGACCGAACACGAATTTAGTGTATGGGAACTATTTTCTTTTAAATAAAAATAATTTTTAAGAGAATTTGTATGTGTTATTTTGATTCGCATTTAAATAATATTCAATTATAAATAAATTTCGATGTAGAACTGGAATTCCGCTTTTGTATTGTTCAAGATACCATTTCTTGGTAAAAGAAATGTATATTATATTTGTTTTGAGCAAGTAACTTAAGAACTTTTATATATACCTAATAGAAAATAAAAATAAGATTAATAAAAGTAATTTTTAAGTGAGTTTTTTCACCTCATTTTGATTCACATTTAAACAATATTCAATTATAAATAAAATTTCGATGTAGAACTGGAATTTTATTCTTGTATTGTTCAAGATAATATTTTTTGATAAAAGAAATGTATATTATATTTATTTTTAGCAAGTAACTTATGTATATCTTAAGAGGAAATAAATTTAATAACAAAAAATATTTTTAAGCGAATTCTTGTGCGTTATTTTGATTCACATTTAAATAAAATTCAGTTATAAATAAATTTCCATGTAGAATTGGAATTCTATTCTTGTATTGTTCAAGATACCATTTCTTGGTAAAAGAAACACATATTATATTTTTTTGAGCAAGTAACTTAACAATTTTCACATATAACTTAAGAGGAAATAAAAGAAAAAAATTAAATGGTTTTTTGTGCGTTATTTTGATTCATATTTAAATAATATTCAATTACAAATAACACTTTGAACCGGAATTCTATTTTTGTATTGTTCAAGATACCATTTCTTGGTAAAAGAAATGTATATTATATTTATTTTGAGCAAGTAACTTAAGAAATTTTATATATAACTTAAGAGGAAATAAAAATAATAATAACAAAAATAATTTTTAGGCGAATTTTTGTGCGTCATTTTGATTTACATTTAAATAATATTAAATTATAAATAAATTTTGATGTAGAACTGGAATTCTATTCTTGAATTGTTTAAGATATAATTTTTTGAAAAAATAAATGTTTGTTATATTTAAATACGTAACCTAAGCAATTTTATATATAACTTAAGAGAAATCGCAAGTACTGTCTTTTTTTTTTGGGGGGGGGGGTATGGTTACACTCAACGATTTTTGAGAATGCATAAATTGACATTTATTTTACCAAAATAGAGGTGTGATGTTAGATGGAGATACATCTATTTTATTAGGTAATATATATAAATATTGCAGTTTCTGCTTAAAATGAAACATGGCAACTTTTAAAAAATAAAAATGAAAAACTCAAATAATAATATTAAAAATTAAAATACACCTAACATATAACTAAAAAATAATTTTCTTGTTCTTGTTTGCGAAATAAAAGATATTTTAAAATTGGCTTACTTCACTTTGCTTCGAAACTGTACTAAATAATGCTAGCAAACTGGGCATGAGTGACTCAAGTGACAGAAAAAACTTGGACTGGATCAGACATTTCCAATTTCATTAAGTTATCTTTTATTACCAATTTACAAAATTTGTATTCATTTTCTTGTAATTACTTCCCTAATATACTGCAGTTAAAAAAATAACATAAATTATATTTAGGAATAGAAAATAAGAAAAAAGTTAATTTTATTTCAGAATTTTCTACGAAACTTCGAATATAACTACATAATTTTTGTATTCATTCTTAGGCAATTACTTACTGAAAATGAATAATGTGGCCGAGTAAAGAGTAAAATAATGTTAGATTCATTGCATTTTCTATCTATAACCCTAATTTTAGTTATAAACTTTATAGCTCCATATATCATTCGTTAAAATTCCTGACATAATATAAGATCATTTTATATTCTATAGTTTGTCATGAATTTCAAAGGATTTATAAAGGAATATGAAATATTTCCAAAGATAAATGTAACGTTCATTATTATAAAAACTAATTGTCTACTATTAAGCTCACTATAGTAGTTGCATTATTCATGAGAATCATTATTTTATAATAAAATTAGAGTAGTTGATTATAAGTAGATGCATAGAGGCTGAATTAAAGAATACTTTTAAAAGAGATGAATAATTTGCAAGATAATTTCGGCCTTAAAACAATTTCTTATTATGAAAATAGAATTTACCTTAGTAAATTGAAAGGAAAAGCAAATTATATACATATATATGCTCTGTTAAATTGTACCTTTATACACTTTGTAGTTGTTATTTTTTAATTCTTTCAAACACATGCATAAAGTTATTGGATTCTTTCTCATACGATTATTTCTTCTCATTTTTTTCTCTTTATTTTGATATCATCTGCTTAAAGCAAGGGGATTATAAATCTGCGTGTAAGCCACTTTATTCTCATATCCCGCAGCATATAGTGAGAAAGTGGTATCGGTTAAAACATTTTCAGATATTACGGATTTTTATATTTATTATTAATAAACATTAGCACCTTATGGAGACTACTGATTCGACGAGATATGCATGTGCTAAAGGAGGTAACTCTAAATGAAATGTCTATTTTGTATAGCGTCAACATGATATACATTCATCTTTATTATTACCAGAGATGACGGTTAATTATTTAAATATTTTTTTTCTATAGAATTTCAGATTGCCTAAATCTCCACTTGATATTTTACGTCTTTCTACATCACAATATACAAACTTTTTTATTCTATCCTTTTATATCCTGAATTTATAATAACTATTACAAATGACGCCTGATTCATTTTCCGGGTTTTATATATATATATATATATATATATATATATATATATATATATTATCTAAAATCGAAGGGGAAAATGTATGGGGTTCCAATACCCTAAAGAAAGCGGGTTATATTAGTAAACAGCACTTAATTCCAACAATATTTTATTTTTCTTTTAAAATTATGCGTTGCATATTTTATATGGATAATAGAAAATATTGAACATTTTTCTTTATATTAACTTAGCATCTTGAACCTGAAAATATGTAATTATAATCAGTAACAATTCAATTGTTCGAGTTAATTGTATATAGAAAGTAATGAACGATTGCATTACCATTCGATAATAGGGCGCATATTTCTACATGTCTTAGGGCTAAAGAATGAATTCCATTAAGTTAAGCAATTTCTGTTAAATATTTAGGAATTTCTTTAATCGCTATATCAAGTATTGATGCTGTTCTGTTCATATGCACCGGCTATTTTTAAATGCATTTAAATTCTGTGATCATATTTTGATTACGTTCCGATTATTTGCTGCATATTTTATGTGAATAATAGAAAATATTGAAAATTTTCTTTATATTTCGAAATTGGAAATATACAATTATACTCTGTAACAAATCAAATTGTTCAAGTTTAATTATATGTAGAAATTAATGAATCGTTGCATCACCATTCAGTAACATGTTCCATTTTTCTACACGTCTTAGGGCTAAGCAAATAATTCCATTAAATTAATCAATCTATATTTGAAAAGTTGGAACTTTATTATCAACATGTCACTGCGTTATATTAAATTATGTTCACATGTATAGGGGAATTTAAATATATTTAAATTTTTTGAACATTTTTTTTTATTTTTAATGTAAGGATGATTTCGTTACTTCGAGACGTTATATGTCTTCTTTCACTCGATAAAAGTGGATTTCAAATGACTGTACTTTTAAAAAATGTTTGGAATTACTTTAATCGACTTGAAATTATTTCCTTATCAAAATTAATTCCTTGGCGTTTTCAAGTAATTAAAGGCATTTACTTAGTTCTGAGAAACCTCGGAATACATCCTCTAACACGACTTACGACACCAAAATCAAAATAGCTACACACATTTTGCATCAGTTCCCATGGCGAGAATAGTTCGAAGGCAGGTTCATTAATTCCCTTTTTGTTTCTGCCAGCCAAACACTGCCTTCCACCAAGTTCCACAGTAATTCCAGACTATTGCTGCCGGAGCCGCCAAATGGAGGCCTTCTGTTTTCCTATTGAGAAAGAAAGACTTTTCTTCAGGGATTTCTGTCGAGCCATTTACTTATCCCAACTTCTGTTCCATGAACTCCTTCCTTCTCCCGATGTTTAATTCCCCCGAACAAGATATAAGCAGCATTCGTCCGCTGGGAGAGGGCCCACCTGCTTCTTGCGCATCAATTAAATCCTCTTTATTACTAGATTCCCTCATGGTCCATGCTCAGCTGAGTAGCGTTCTGTTGGTTTTAATTGGTTTTAATGAAACGCCTCATGCCTATTCATTAAAACGATCTTATTAGCTGCATACTTACGGAACAAATAGCTTCTTAATTGCTAAAACTTGTTTCATCGTTTAAGGGATTATGCCTCTGGACTAACTAGGATGTCAAATACAACAAATGCGTTTATAATCAAACAACTCTCTCCCTCTCTCTCTTGTGGTTTGCGTAAGGATATAACAGAGGAAGGCCGGAATAAATCAAAGACTTATTATATAGCGTTATTCAGAATGAATTATTCGGTTTGAAAATTCTGTATTTTTAAAAATTACGACACAGAATGCAAGTGATATTTGAAATTAAAGGTAAGTGTACATATTTAATATAAGAAAGAAATAAATGATACTCATGTGTTACCAAGGAAACTGCTTTATTGAAAAAAATTAAAATTTTGTCCAGTGAATAGATATCTTTGTCCCCTTGTTTGATGCTAATCAAATACCATCACTGTATGTGAATTTGCTCCCTTTTTTTCTTCCTTAAAGTTTATAGAAAATCAGGTTTATGTAACTTAAGTCTATGCAAATTATGCAATCCTGCAGTCTTAAAAGCAATAGTGCATTCATTTTTGTTTATTTATATATATATATATATATATATATATATATATATATATATATATATAATGGAAATTTACAATATCTAATGTCAATACCTAGACTACATAGAATGTCTAGGGTTTTGAAAATTGTAGGAAATTAACACTTTTTCCTTTACAGTTATGTATTATTTATTATTTTTAGTCACTGAGTTTTAAAATAGGCTATTCATTGTAATAAGTCCTGAACATTATTTTATTTGATTGATTGTTTCATCAAGTAGAAAACGTATTTGAAAATGCTTCACCGAACTAAATCTGATTTTTGTGAAGTGTGTAATAAAACCAATTTATTAAATCAGGGTTGAAATGTACTTTTTGAAATATAAGTAATAATACAAATTTGAAATGTTTGAAATGTACTTTTTATAATAAATTACGGTGAAGAATTTTGAAATCTGTGACTTCGTATTTCGAATTTAGTTCAAATAAAAACATTAAGTACAAAGAACTCACAGAAAAATAATGTTATGAATATAAAAATGAGACAGATGCTAAAAATAACTGTTATATTATATGCTGATGAATTATCGGGTTATTTTGTTGGTCTTTGGCTCAATTTAACAAATAAAGAAATACATTTTGCTTTGTTAATGTAGTTAAGGATAAATTTTTCGTTTTAGTTTTGTCAATCATCTCTCTATATATAATTGAATGCCATTTGTATGTTTGAATCTTATAAAATGTCATCCTTATTATTAATTTGGACGAAATTCAGTATTCATATTCCTTAGTACAGAAGATGATTAGCTGAGTTATTAAAAAATTTCTAAGCCTACTGCGGGAAACTGAGCATATTTCAGTGACATATATAGACCGGCAAACCTTCTATGTTGTGTAACTGGATATAAACTATTTTCAGTTTTCCCTCTATAACAGTATTAGAGGGAAATTCTTCAGCTTTACCTTTATATAAACAACTGCTATATCCCTTTATATATACAAAAAATGCAACTGCTCCATTGATTTTTCAACAAATTTTTTGGGCTCATCGCAGTCAGTATCCTTCCTTTGTGCCTGTCTTCACTGACGGTTCAAAGGCAATCGAGCATGTTGGTTGCGGAATTGTTTTTGATTCCGACATAAACAGTTTCCATCTCAATACATCCTTTTCAGTTTTGTCAGCCGAATTAGTGGCAATTTCTCATGCTCTGATGAATATATCATCCTCACTCGAGAGACAGTTTTGTATATATACAGATAGCATGAGTTCTTTGGAAATCCTCTCTCAATTTAATCCTCATACACATCCAGTTGTAGTAGAAATCTTGGGACTTTTGAAAACTCTTCAAAATAGAGGCTTTAATATTTTATTTTGCTGGATTCCCAATCATATGGGAATTGCTGGCAATGAGCAAGCGGATCATGCTGCAAAAACTGCGTCTTCTCTCTTACATCACAGAATACCATACAGTGATGTAAAGAAATCTATTACCAATGGGATTTTTACTCTGTGGCAAGAGACATGGAATATGCAGACACAGAATAAATTGCATTCTGTTAAACCTGTTATTGACACATGGCCCGTTTTATCGATGCGTAGGGCTGATGTAAAATTGTCTCGCCTACGTATTGGACATACTCGGATTACCCACAAACAGCTGCTTTTCGGAGAAAGGGCACCTGTGTGTTCCTCATGTCACACCGAATTGACAGTTGGTCATATTTTGATTGAATGCCCAGCTTTTGAATCTCATCGCCACCATTTTTTTCATTTATCAAATGCTACTCTCCCAGAATTGCTGGGAGAGAATTATCATCCAAATATTTTTTAAATTTTTAATTGCTATACACCTTTTACCATATATTTAACTTCAACAATTTCCATTTTTATTATTATTTTTATAAAAAGATGTCATATTTCGTCTTAATCTGTTTTAGCTATTTTATATTAGTTTACACATAAGCATACTTAATTTCATACGAAGTTCCAATCATCAACAAAGCTCTAATTTTTACCATAAGCATGGCGCAGTATGGCCAAGAATGGCCCTTGTGCCAAAAGACCCAGACTAACCAACCAACCAACCAACCCTTTATATATAACATCTGAACATATAATTACACAAACATTATTTTTACACTGGCTTAAAATTTAAAAAAAAATTAAACATGAATTTTATGAATATTTTTAATTAAATATTTTCTGATTTAATTTTTCAAAGTTCATTCAGACATAACTTTATCCCTATCATTTTTAGATGAATATATGCAGCATAACTTCCGAGTATATGCCTTTCAATTTTTCTTATCTAAAATAAATAGATACAGACCATAACCCTGGTTGCAGTGGCTAGAAATGAATAGTAAATATGCCGAAAATAAGTTCAATATATAACCATCTAAGAGTTGGTAAGATACCAAATAAACGTATGCTTGCTTCTACAGAAACCTTGATTGATCTGTTTTTGGAAAACAATTCTTCGAAAATATTCACCCTTCTTTAGTCTACTATGAATATGAAACTTCTTTAAAACTCGCCCTTACCATACAAATCTCTCCAACGTAAATTTTGTGTTTACATTAGTCTTTTGATGGATTTGCTATAAATAAGGTATGTAGTTGTATAATAAAGTAATAATGGGATGCGGCAACAATCAAGCATTTATTCCGGAAATCAAATAGTTCAAAAAGTATGCATGTTCATTATGCTTTATAATAACGACATAAACTATTCTTACTACTGGAAATCATTTGAATTTCACCATTCAATTCCTGTAAGATACAAGATAGCACGGTTTTCCTAATATCCGAATCATTACATGGCACAATTCGCTGAACCATTTTGAAATGGACAACTGTTTTGCTTTTGCTTACTTCAAGAAAATGCTCCAGAAATATTAAAGTTTTACATCATAGTAAGTGATAAACAATACCTTATATATAAATCATAGCATTTAAAACAGCACATCTATTTTTCTGTGATTTAGTAAAACCTATCTGAAAATTGTTCAAGGCGGATTCACTATGTAAGATTCTTAGGCCCATTTAAATTAATTCTTTGCATTATTTTCCTTAATTTCCATTGATGTACTTAAAATAAGATTTCAAGAACTGATTTTCATATTAATCAAAATTTTTTACTCAAAATACAGCACAAACAGGGAATAGAACAGTTAGCGAGAGTTTAAAGATATATAGAAATGTAATTTGCTAACTTTTTTATTAGTAATAGAACCAGAAGGAGAAATATTATTAGTAATAATTAAACAAAAATATAAAATCAATTAACATAAGGTAAGATTTTAACTGCAGATAAAGACTTTAAAATCTTGCTACAAATTGCTGTTATATTTTTTTTTTCTGTCGTGTAATCGATAAATTAAAATTTCTTCTTTAAAAATGTTTCAAGTCCATACAGAAACCGGGATTTCAAAAATATTTACGTAATTACTTTAAATCATTCATAATTTATTTCACTTTATACAAACAAAACATATTTAAACTCCTCATCCATTTTATTCAATTTTCCAACAAAATTTAAATAGCTTAGCACTTTTCAAAATTTTAACTATAAACAATTCTATGAACAAGAATGTGCTCAGAAGGAACTCCAAACATCCGCTACAGCTTTCTAATCAGTTTCATAATCAAATTTTAAAAGGCTTTAACCCATAACACCATTATAGAAATTTCTCTTCTGGAAGTTTAAACCGTCATTTTTTCGTGAAACTTCCGAAACCGTCTCCAGTCGGAACTAGTTGCGCGGAAAAGCGGAGAGTGCTAATGAATACCAACAGCTCCTACCGAAATTGATGAGTAGAATTTTTGCTATTAATAAAGTAACAGTTTTTCCCAGGATAATGAGCATTTGATGAGTTTTGCGAAAATTTTCTTCCTCTTTTTTTCCATTGCCATTTATAGAGGCATTTTGTTAATGAAACGTCGTGAAAAATGGTTATATCAATAACTGCACTCGGACAAAACAACTCTGAGCTGGTCACTAATGTTCCCTGGATTTGTAGTCGGCACAAAAGGGAGGACTGAATGAGGCGGCTGCAGTTAATTCTGCCTTATCTTTTGATACGGTGCCGAAAAATTAAGCGAAAATGGGTAAAATTAAAGACGTTTCGGAACACGCAATCAATTCCATTAGAAACGTAATGTAAGCAGTCTTTAAAAACCATTAGTATTTTAATAAAATCAAATGGTGGATTTAGATGGTTTAGGTAATGATCGAAGAATATTAAGAATGGATATAGCGGGATTGTGATTTGTCTTTTCATTAAATACTTTAATTCAATTCATTTCTTACTGATTGCTCTGTAAAAAAAAATGTATTTAACAACAGAAAAAGGAGTTATTACAATTCAATAGACTAATTTTTGCTACTTTTTATTTTCTAATAGTAAAAAAGGCATTTCTTTTTATCTAACTGCATTATGTGAAACTAAATTCAACTAATATTAGCCATAAGAAGAAAAAAATAGATTTGGCGCAGCATGGCCAAATATCGCTCTTTCGCTAAAAAACTCCGAATCAATCAATTCTAACAGATTTTTCCGGCTTGTTTGAAAGCAAATTGTTGGGCTGCAATTCGAATTAATATGAAAACACAACTGAGCTTTTTTTCTCTATTATAGAACACAAATTTGAAATTCGTAATTTTTGATATACAAAGACGTATTTTTATACTATAATTCATATTATTTCAGCGTTATTTCATTAGAAACGAATATTCTGAGCATTATAAAATGCTTAAAAGCTCAGATTTATGACGGATATGTAGGCACATTCGCATATATGTAACTCATATTGCAACATAAAACATTCATATAGATCAAACTGGGAGTTTTCATAAAGTCTCATAGTTTACAGTGATCACATTCTTTGAATCTTCTAATCCTTCCCCAGAGTTTTTAGATTATTTTCGGTTTCTCAATAGTGTATACTTACATTTTAATTCTGTTATTTGAGAGACGATGAATCCTATTAACCTCTTAACTGGTTGGTCCGAGTGCTATACGTATATCGATTTATTGAATTTTGATAGCTGTAATCAAAAAGTAAACCATTCATAACGATTATAATTCAATATTAAAATTACTTCGAATACATAAATAAGTCAAATATTCAATGGATTTCCATTTAAATCAAAATAAGAAAATATCCCCAAAATAGAAAATGTCATCTTATTAAATAGTAAAGAAAATAAAACATTTTAGGGGTTAAAATTGAGAGATTAAAATGTGACTGAAATATATGTGATCTTGCGTATTACGAGTTTTATTAAAAGTCGTCATAATGAAGCTATAGATCACCTGTTCAGACTCGCCATGTTTTAATGAATGTATTCGATGACGTGCATGGTTTCTCCTTTGGATTAATTCACATCCGTTTAAATCTTCTTCATAACAAAATTATTAGAAAATTTTAATTAAATTAGTTAATAAGTTAATGTAGAAAAGTGGGAGAAAAATGCTTCTACTAAGAAATATAAATAAACGTTTTTGATATAGTTTTCATTACTTTATTAATAAAAAAATTCATAGAAGCTATAGGTCACCGATTCACGTTTCGCCATCTTTAATCTACCATAAACAACCGTAATCAACTCATCACTTTATGTATATAAAATAATGACAACGTATTGCTATACACATAAAATTAACAAATATTTCAAAAAATCTAAAATTAATATTGAAATATTCATCTAAATTGATATTCATTCATAAAGCTGAAGCTGAAATTACATAAATTTGTAAGCAATAATTTTCAACATTAAAAAAAAATATTTTCCAAATAAAAGCCATATTTCAAATGTTCCAAACAGTTATCATGATTCGATATGTAATACCGACACATGAAATAAAAAGAGTTTGAAAATATGATATAAACGATTTCATTTGATATTTGAAAATTAAAAAAATCTTCTCTTTCCGAGTTTATTTTATTTATTTATTTATTTTACTCTTATGATAAATATTAATAGCCCTATCAAGTAAATTGATAAGCATAATTATTATTACATTTTCATCAAAAGTGAAAATCACTGCAGTAAAATACGCCCAAGGCGGCAACAAACTTTCTTTGATAGGAACTTATAATTTCCAAATTAAAATGAAAAAATAATTGCCATATATATAAAATGAAAAGCAATCAACACATTTTAATTAATTTAATTAATAAGTTCATTTAGAACGGTTAAAGAAATTTAAATAAATCTTTTCAATGTTTTCTATAAATTGTAAATTAATTTATTTTGCCCTGAAATCCAACTATCATCAAAGTTTCTTTTCTCGATTGTAAATTTATTATTTTTTAGTTGTCTAGTCAATAGCAAATTAAAAATTCAAATTTCATTATAAAATTTCATAAGAGTTTTAAACAACTTCAAAGGAGTGTCGTAAATAATTCCATGAATAAAATTCGAAATATTGAAGAGTACTTTTTTGTGCTAAAAGGTAAATACTTTCTGTAACTTTGAAGAAAATGCATTTTTAAACTGTTTAGTTTAAATTATTAATTATCTTTGCTTGTGTTATTTTATTTATTTATTTTTATTAAACTTTAAAATAAGAAAGTATGTAATGAGCAACAAATTTTAAATTTTTTCTGGGTGAAATTTAATTCAAATATGTTCAATTCAAATATGTTAAAACTTAAAATGTAGTTAACATTTTCGAAGTAATGACTAGATTTTTTTCTAAATCACATGGTAATTTTAAAAATGTGATTGAAAAATTCATCAAAAATAATCTTTTTTTCAAGCAATAACATATAATTCCATTGGATTGTGTGCAGTTGTTAAACGGTCCAGTTGGTAACTGATATTTCTGATTTAAAAATAAAAATAATACATTTTTGATTAATTATAATAATAAAATCTATTAAAAAGTTAGCATTCAAAAATGTTAATAAAAAATCTTTAAATCAAACCATTTCTTAGTGTGTGTTTTTTTTTATTAAACTAGAATCAGTTGTTTTAAACTGGAATCAGATATTTTTTTAATGAACTGGAATCAGATATTTTTTTAATGAACTGGAATCAGATATTTTTTTAATGAACTGGAATCAGATATTTTTTTAATGAACTGGAATCAGAAATTGTTTTTCCAATGACAAATTTCTTCCATCTAGCTGAAAACATTTTTAAGTTATTATTGTCACATACAAACAGAAAGGTGAAATGCCAAAATGTGTATTCCGAACGCAGGGTGGTCTGACATGTACAAATTCGTCAAAATCTTAAGATATATATATTCTTCTTATAAAAACAGTATTTTCTTTATATTTCATACTTAATAACTATAATTTTACCATTAAAACTCTTATTTAAACTTTTTATTTAACTCGGAAAAATAAATGTTTCAATCTCCTCTCTTTCTCGCTTTTATCCAGTCCGATACCATTGAGTAAACATCATTCCCGGTGTCTGGGAACATTAGACGAGCTCCCCAAATAATGAAAAATTCACCTATTTTAAATCTTTTTGACAAGTGGATAAGAAACCTCACTCAATGCAATTCGAAGTTTTAAAAAGCACTTTTTTTATTACATATACAATTTTAGATTTTTTAAATCTTTTTTGATAAAAAAAATTGTCCCAAATTTTAATAAATCACAGATATTTTTAATTTTTTAATTTTATATTTGAACAATACATCTATGTTTTATTTACACATGATTTTTTTTAGCGTAGCTTGTTTTAAATCGGACCCCATGCCAAAATGTCACACCGTACCGGGACACCAATATATTTTCCTGTTTTGAAAGGATAACCCAAAATCTTAAAACTATTAATGTGCTATTATTTATTTCATCCAAATCAAAAAGCAATTCTATCAGAATTACAGGAAGTTAAATAAATTTGCGTGTAAAGAAGCTGATCCGTAATATGGTCTTCACAAACTTCCTTTTCATACGATTTCAAATTCAGAAAATATGCCAAAACTCTAATTACTAAAAAAAAAATCCATTTAAAAATGGAATAAAATTCTGAAGATGTGTTTTAAATTACGTTGGTTTTCTTTATTGCCTCGAAGAATTTTGATTAAAAAATATATACTTTCGCTTTGTGTACCAGCAGATTAAGAAACTCTGATGCTAGTTTGATTTCTTTTGTATGTTTCTTAACTTTCTCATACTGCATGAAATAGATAATTAACTTCTAATTATTGAAATGAGAATAAAGATTTATTAGATAAACAATGTTTTTGATTGAAATATTCCGCCCTGTGGGAATAATTTTATCTAATACCTATCTATGGAAAACCAACTAGTCAAATATATGTTCCTGCATAATAATTGAATGCCTAATACTGAGGCAAGTATGGCACCCATCGGAGCTACAATTCAAACTCCTCTCACTGCCTATCGCTCCATTGTCCAGGGAATAATGACATTACCCATAATGCAAAACAAATCCCATTCTCGAGCTGGCTGCTATCGGAGCTGATTCAATAGTTGTGCTATTTCCCTTCATCGCTGTGCTTAAGTTTCGCACGGAACGCAAAACCTGGGATCTAAGCAGACAAAAGCAGGCTTCCGGAGTGAATCCATTGTTCCAATTGTGTTCCAGGACTCCACCTTAACAGCCAGTGGAATTTCGTGTAATCCAATTGGCCGAACACTTCCACAATAGCCCTATGATGACCGTAAACTTTAATTTAATCTCTAGGACACGGATTGAGTGTTCGAGTGCCGCCTGTATTCAGATTTTGGAAATCTAGGTAAAAGCTGGGCATGTAGTCACTTTTCTGATGGATGTGATTAAAAGTGACATGGATGTGACTGAAAATTCCATCACTTTATGTATGGAGAAATTATTCATTGCATTACAGGATTATGTTATATACACAATCATGGAATGAGGGCTTCCATAGTCTTTAAATCATATTTGCAATAATGCATTGACTACATTGCATATTTTACCACTATTGATGAATGATCGACTATTGATGAATGAAGTTGGACTGTTTGTGAACTTAGATAAACTGAGTTAATTATGTGGATGATTTATTAACTAAGAGTTTGGTTAATCGAATGTTTTTGGTTCATTCATCTTAACGAAATTCTTGTTTTTCAACAAATAATTCCCACCTATTTTAAACCTGAGAATTTTAGCACAATTTGCTTTTATTATTATTCCTTTTAGTAATAAGAATTTTACTCATTTATTTTTAGGATAATTTTCTGATTATATCATTTGGAAGCATGTTTTTAATTCTTTTATTCTGAATAGAAGTTATTAAGAAAGTATACGAATATATTTTTCTTTAAAATGATGCTCCTATATCAGTTTCTTGACTCATTTTATTTAAAAAAATATGAACAAAGTGTGAAAATTATGGAGAGGATTTTGTGTATTTTAATATTTTCTGTAACATCAATTAAAGACATATTCAAGTAATTAAAATTACATTAAAGTTATTAGACATGGAACACATATTTTCCTGATCAACGCCGGAATATCAGTTAATAATCGATTTAATCTGTTAAGTTGATTTTTGATTAACATTGAGCTTATATTCTTCTGTTATGACATTTTTCATTTTTTTTATATATTTCACAGAAAACTTTCGATTTGCAATTCAGGATCAACTGGATTATCAAGTATCACTATTTGAATGTTTAGCTTATTTATATAGTTATTGCAATGAAATAATCAACCAGCGAGAACGGTATTTCCAAAACTTTCTGGCACACTCACTAATAAAAGTGTTATCTCAGGGAACACCTTATCTGGCGTACAATGGTTACAAAATATAATCTTGATTTTGATTTAACTTTATTACTGAATCTATCGTTTGATTATTGACGATTTTTTGGCAATTCATCTCTGGCATGTGATTAATGGAATCCGAAAATAAAATATGCGTTTTAGACGCATTTCACCAACCAAATGAAACAAAAACTAGAGACAGAACTACAATTGTACACAAAAAAACTCACATACCATAATTGATATATTTAAATCATTGTGCTTTGGAGTTACTTCGTTCACATGCTTCTGACTGTTCAGACCAAGAGACGGAGATTAATTACTATGTTGGATATGGATGTGTATACACTATATATCTTAAATGTGAGTATCGAATTTTATTTATCTAACTCTCTTTGTTTCTTTATAATCGTATTAACTTATATTCGAACAGTTGGACAGACAGACTTCCTCTGAAAAGAATTTGCTCAAAATTTGATAGAATTCTACAACTTTGTAAAGACTGCAGGATAAATTTCATCCGTCTAAGCGTTTTTGAATTATTTTGTCCCAGACATTCAGACAGACGGACAAACATTCAGATAGACATAATACCAAAAATGTGTTTTACGAGTTCAGGTAAGTCTAAAATGTGAAGATTTGTCGAAATTAATTTAATTTTTAACGATTGTTTAAAGACTAAAATACTTTCTCAACACTTCATATACGAGAAAATAAAAAGGACTGGAATAAGTTGAAACAATGGCGGAGTAAGAAAATTACTAAAGGCGGTAATTATCACAAAAGCAAGACCTTTAAAAAATATACAAAATATAGGTTAAAAACTCTTTTATTTAATCATTAAATATGAATAAAGTTATGCGAGGTGATCCAACTATCCTTTGTTACAAGAATTGAATAATGTATTCACGCACATGAATAAATATTGAATTATCTGATAGGAGAAGTATCATCGAACCCTTTAAAATGATAGATTTGTGTTTTTAGTTCTTTCGATCGTTTCTAAATAACTGTATTCAAAAGATTCAAATTATTTTGAGTTAAAACTTAATGAATTGTCAATAATTTAACATTGCTAATTAAGAAAGTTGTTGGCTTTTTTTCAGTGAATGTGTTGCAAGTATTTGGATGTTAAGTAATTTTAAACTCATGAATCATTTTAGATCATCCGAGGTAGAATCTGACAATGAAAATGTTCTAAAACACCCGATAACTTTTAATATTCCTCTTGAAACTGTGACATTTTATCACTATTTAAAAACTTTTTCAGACTCTCGTGAAAAAAATGTATATTTATTTTATAGAATGTAGCAGGACGATGAATGTATTCGAAATAATTACATTTTGACCTAGACCAACTACAGGATAATTTCAACTCTAGGTGTTTTGAGCAAATTCTTCATTCATAATTGTTTAGAACTCCTAAGATATTCAGTTGAGAGCTTGGATTTTATCATTGCTATCAATCTGCTGTTCAAATTCATGGCCTATGTCTGCTGGAGAGTTCATTTAAACTAGTCTTCAGGACATGATATTATCAAATCGGTTTCTTAAATTAATTAATTAATCAATCTACACAAAATAGAAACAACGATACTATACATTGTTTCTTCTTGTAGAAAAAAAGGATGTTTCCTACAACCGCACTCTGCTTGAATTCTTAAACCAGTCTTTATTAAATCAACGAGAGTGATTTCCTCCTAACATTTTCGCTTACTCTCTAATAAAATTGATATTTACTTCCATATTCCAGCAGAAAAATATTTGGCCTTCGAGAAGGGCATGAATTCCAGAAGATTTCACGATTTCATTTTTAGAGTCTCGCCATGAAAGTTGTGAGCTTCGTAATACGGTAAAGACCGTTAACGAACAAGCGTCCCAAAACAGCCTATTGACATATGATCTTTAGCATTTTTCTCGTTATGAGAGACCAACAGTTGGGATATGATTGAATTGCAATCACCAGAAAACCGAATATGCAATTTAAAAATTCTTTTTCCGACCCATTGAAATCGAAATTTCACAAAGAACTCCAATCACAGTCTCAAAATTACATACTAACATTCATTTATTTAAATTATCGTGTTTAGGTGCATGTAAAAACACAAAATGACAGACGATCGATTCTTTAATGGATTTGATGCCAAATTTGATAATAAAAAAATATCTACTCATAGATATTAAATCTATGTATCAAAGTTTATCCATATAGACTTTTTTGCTAGCTAATTATCGAGTTCGCTTGTATTTGAACAGTCGGAGAGACATACTGAATAAATCTCGACAAATGTTTAGTAAAAATGTGCATATTTAATGAAGGACCTTATATTAAATCTCATCCGTCTAGATCAACGCCTCTTTGAGTCATGATGTTCATAGATAGACATATTTCTAAAGATTTTAGGACTCAAGATAAACTGAAGAATAAAGTTTTGTCATAGCAGCGTAGAGAAAGACTGGTTTAATTATATTAATTCTGTTTTTCAAAAGCAGAATTTCGGATATAAAGTTTTGCACTATTCTTTCTGGTTTTCAGTCTTCATAGTTCATACCTATTTTAGGGAAACTGCCATGTTTGATTCCACCATGCGATTTTGCAAAATATCTTTGAGAAACGCACGAGTGTAGCTTTTGCAAAAGTGCACATTCCTTTCGCTATTCAAACACTTCAAATCCATTAGAATATTAAGTTTTTCATTTTTTTACCTCAATCATCTGAAAAACTGCACGGAATTTTGGGACACAATTGAGAAAATACCTATTCCTGAAATGGTATTTGTGAATGAAAATTGATGCTAACAATAAGTAGATTCTGAAAAGAAATGAACTGTTTTCTTACAGTATGTCACACAAAAAGAACTTATTTCATCTTAAATTAAACTTTCTCTTTTACTTTCATGAAAACGGTAAAAATGATTTCCATTATAAAAATAAGTCTAGATTTTTAGAAATTTGAAATTTTCTTTAATGGAAAAATGCATCTATATTTATGGATTTCTGTTTTATTACTTTTTAAAATTTAAAGTAAATTTTCTACTTTTAGTACAGAAAAAAATTGGAAGTAAATTCATAATAAAAATTCAGCTTTACGCTATCAGTTGACGGATAATTTTTCTGTTAAACTACGCATTTATTTTTATCAAGCAGGATTAAACAAAATTCCTTACGATACGATTCTAAAAAAATTAAGGTTTTTTTTTTTAAATTCTGCTTTAAAATTATTTTAAATGCATCAATTGTTTTCTCATAATACTGTTATTTGATTAATGGCATGTCCTTGATTAAATGTTGAACACATTAAAACTCTGTCTAAAAAATCGAAAATATAGAGTTGTCTGAATCGAAATTGTAGCTGATAGAAAAAAAAAATTATTTGCAATTCAAGCTCTATTTAAAAATCTTGCAGAAAACTTAAACCACCCATTGTTTTTCTACACAGTTATTATTTTGAGATATCAAATTTATACTGGGTGATTAAAAAATTTCATTTAAAATTTCCAAAAAAAGCACCCATATATTATTTAAAAAATTAATTCTCTGAAAGAAGTTTCAATTTTTTTTTTATTCATTTAAAAAGAAACATTATTTTGGACGTTTCTCGTAGGGATTTTCATTTCGCTTATTTTTGTTTGTCTTTCTGTTTTAAATAGTTTCTTTTATTTTTTATTTTTATGACCAGTACATAAATATTTCTCCTTCAAAAATTCAGACTATATATATATATATATATATATATATATATATATATCGTTTTGCAAATGAACAGGTGAAAAGAAGACAAAGTGGAAATTTATTTTTCTATGGGAGGGTATGATTTGTATATGAGGACCAAAGGCGGAACAGGTCTGTTTACACTACAGCACAAAAAGTGCGAAATTTTTCCTTTAGTGCTTCTCTAGGAGATTCTTTGAGGGATTTCCTTGACACTTGCCAATTTAGGGAAGGGAATCTTATGTATATTTGGAAGTTATTTCTTGGGTGTTATAAAATTTTATCCCTTTGCTTATAGCGTAAGAACTAAAAATTCTTAGAGCAAGTGTTAGAAATCCTTTTTTAAAAAGTGGTATTTGGATCGGGATATAAAAGAAAATTCAGAATAAAGTAATATGGTCTAATTAAAGATGAAAAATAGAAAATTATAAAAATATAAAATAAAACATGAGGCCTCACACGTACACAAAGAGAGAGATAGGGAGATGCAATTGGAAGAGTTTCTTTTTAACTCGTATTCATGTTTTCAGTCGTAAAAGCAGATAACAGAAAAAACAAAACAATGAAACAAACGACTCAATCTTCTATAAATATGAAACAGAATCAACAGAATTTCCCAGATCTTAAATATTCATTAAAACCACAAAGGTGACTTCACGCTAAATAAAACACATGCTCTGACAACATCTCAGAATACGGAGCACTTATTTACGCTACAGATGAATAATAAAGAAAGTAATAACAACACTGCATAAATTATCACCGCCGGCATTGTTATTTCGTCCTTGGAGGAGTCACAAACACTCAACACTTCCCCCCGAGACGAAATGTGCGAAACACCCGAGAACAATTCCCTCCATTTTTTCTCTCATAATGCGAAGCCCCTGTCGATCCAAGCGTCGGCCATACTGGCACTGTCACAATATGTAATCAAAAAGTGCCTAGAAAGAAAATGATCTCTTTATTTGTTTACCCCATATTTCCCGTTTGCTCGCTCTTTATTGCCCGCCGCTTTCTTTAGAGGTACCGAATAAACTATTCGGTCTTTCGGTGTTATTTCGGGGAACTACTTATTCCCTTGGAATGGAATGTTTGATTCATGGAACGTATCGAGCGTACCCTGTTTAACAGGCTGCCGTCAGTGGAGGTGGGATCTATAAATTATTATCTTCCAGTAAGAACAGAATAGGGTCTATTCCCAATTGACAATAAAGAATGATATGTGCCATTAATGCCCGGTGAAAAGAGATTTTTATTCTCCGGAAAACTAAAAGGTAGCGGCAAATGATTTAAGGAGACGTGAATCTGGATCTAATGGGGTTTTGGAATTTTTCTAAACTTCAGGTCAACAAGGTAAGAATGTGTGTTAAAGAAATCTATAAGAATTGGAAATACTTATTTCAATTTTCAAAAATATTATTTATCTTCCAACCAGTTTATTTACGTTTATTCGTTGCAAAATAAAACCTGACTATTACAGACACAAAATTTGTATATAAGATATACGTTGTTGTACAGGTTATTCTTTCATTTATTATGCCCACACACGATATCTTTTTAATGAAGCCATGATTTTAAATATTAAAAAAGATAGTTATATTTGGTATCAACTTAAATTTTTCTTTTCATGATTATTTTCTTTTCATGATTTCATCTTTAAATGATTTAATTTAATACTTCCATTCATCTTGTATTAAAACTTGAAAATTATTGAATTAAAAGCTATTCTTAAAAATAACTAAGTTTGTATAAAGTTGAAATTAATAGTATATATATATATATATATATATATATATATATATATATATATATATATATATATATATATATATATATATATATATATATATATATATATAATTCAGAAATCAGTATGTAGAAAACAAATTTAAGAAATTATGCATTCCTAGGACAACTCATCATATAATTCTAACTTCAACATACCATGACCAAAAATATGCGAACAATTTTTCTTAAACTTGTAAGGAATAGGAATCGCTAGAAAAGATTTAATTCAAAAAAAGCAGAAAATTCGTTTTATTTTCGAAGAGCGTCCTTGTTTGCTGCTCAGAGAGCAACAATTGTAACCAAAATAGCCAATGAAGAATTTTAAAAAATTACGAATCGCCTGCTAAAGAATAGTCGACGTACTGCCGTCGATACTTTGACAGTCCATATTAATCAGAAATGCACCATAAAGTTATCGAGGATAATTACTCAACGGACTTTATTTCGAAGCAAAAGTCTACTCTCAGCATCCATATTGACAAGTTTGCTTTGGAAGACGTTTGGAATTTACGTTATAGTGCAAACATTAGATAGTAGAAGAATAGAAAAAAGTTTAAATGACTAACGTTTTCTACCATGTATTAAAAGAGAGATATCAGAACTTCCATAAACCTTTGTTGAGCGTCACCTAGGTGGAGGAAGCGATGTGATAGTTTGGGGCATGTTTCCTTGACATGCTTTGGGTCCATTAATTTCTGTGGAAAGTACTCTCAATAGCTAGGCGTACGTAATCAGGTAAATATTTACACTAAAACTGTATATATTGCAAATTCTGCTGTGTTTCAACAAGAGAATGCTACATGCCATATGTCGAATATTGCCCATGCACGATTCGAAGAGCATGAATAAGAGTTTCACTTATCCCCCTCTCCGTCCCTATGTGAATCCGTTTGAAAATCTTTGGGGTTCTGTCTCGACCGACACATCGGACTGAAAGCCCCTCAGTCTGATACAGGATGGTTATAATTTAACTTCCCCTATAAACAGCATCCTATAACGCAAACGGGTGGACGGATTGCAACGAAATTTGGTATATAGACTATAGACGAGATGTGATCACAGTATTTTGAGGAAAAAAAGCTTCTTTCCAAAATGTATACTAGAGGACGCCTTTTCCGGAAAAACATTAACACAATGAACGACCAAAACGGAATGCAGAAACTATATTAACAATCCAGAACAAGAGTCATGAATAATAAAATGTAAAACCGGGAAAAGCTGTCAGTTCTAGGAAAAAATGTAGAGATTTGCATGCTCACGAAAAAGAGGAAGCTTTAAGCAAAACAGGTTACGGTATGAAATATTTGAAGACGTTGTCATGCTTCATAGAGATGTTTCCAACTGTAATGATGACTGTATCTTTGCTGAACATGCGTTATTGGTGAAGCTGTTTTACGAAAACAAGGGGCTTCTGCTGCTGTTCCTTGAATTTTGTTTGTGTAAAACTCCTACGGCGTGGACCAATGTATACTAAAGATATCCGTGCTATGATTAAGAGATTTAAAGCGACGAGGACATTAAGAACTGAACCTGGAAAAGGTCATATACCTGTCACACCGAGACTTGTTGAGGCCGTCAAGACAGCTGTTGCTGCACAGACACACACATCAGAGTCTGAAGGCTACTGCCTTCAGACTCTGATGTGCGGTTCTCGACAGACAGGCTGTTCTTACAGCACCGTCTAAAAAATGTCAGAGACATAGTGCACTACTTCCCACACAAAATCCACCATACTCAAGGGCTGCTTGATAGGGCTAATCCACACTGTCTCTCATTCGCACTCAGTTTTTTCCAACAGAATGACTGTTGATCTGTCATGGGGGAATATTCTGTGGAGCGATGAGACTCATTACTACCTCAATGGGACAGTCTACACACAGAACTGGGGCTAAAGGAAATTCGCGGATGCACACTGAAATTCCCCTACATTCTCCAACGGTGATTTGTATGATGTGTATTCATGGTCTTCGTCCTTGGGGCATTCTTCTTTGAGGAAATAACTGCACTTGGTCCTGTCACATGTTCAATTATGGGCCTTCGGCACCATGACATGCTTCAGACGTTTGTTATGCCGCAAGTACAGCAAAGGCAGATCCTCACACGACCCTTTTCATGCAGGATGATGCGCTCCACATATCCATGAGTGTGTGAAGGCACTATTTTTCCAACACTTCACAGACAAACATGTTATTATTAGCTTCTTTCGTAAACCATGGAAACCATGTTCGCTGGATCTAAAACCAGGCGATTTCTGGTTATGGGGCCACTTAAAAAGTATGGTGTACCGTGGAGGTGTTGCGACGTTGCATGACTGAAATAACCCCATAACGCTTCATGTGCAAAGTATCACAACTGATCAGTTGCAATCTGCTGTTGAACGCACTGTCCATGGACTTAAAATTTTACAGGTGAATGAGAGTGGTCACATGGAGAACCTATCCCTACATCGTCCTGGATACGATTAAAAACTGCTCCTCTTGTGCAAGTACGTCGTAATCTGTTCTTGTTCCTGCAAACTGAATTTTTTTTTCTTAAACAGCGTACTATTATTTTTCCTTGACCTTACTTAATGTGGTTCGATGACAAGGTGATCAGAAACTAGTCAATAAATACTAATATTGTTTCTGTATTTCGTTTTGATCGTTTATTGTGTTAAATTTAATGTTTTTCCGGGAAAAGCGCCCTCTGGTGGGCATATATATATATATATATATATATATATATATATATATATATATATATATATATATATATATATATATATATATATATATATATATATATATATATATATATATATATATATATATATATATATATATATAAAGAGAGAGAAAGAGAATACGAATTATTTTTGTTCACTTTGATCTTTTAGATGAAACAGTCGGGAAATTTTAATAAGAATAACATACAAGATGTTTTTTTTATTAATAAAGAATATCATTCATACTGTATTAATATCTGTTTGATATCTTACGTTAAATGTAGTTTTGAAGAAATTTCAATAGAGATTTTTAGGAACTTTGTTACCCAGCAACAAAGTCATTTCAAAATATTATACTTGATGCATGCAATTATTAAAAACACTTTTTAATAAGTAGAATACATATAGGCCAAATAAAGCCTATTTCACTTAAAATCTGCTTTCTTTCGTTGAAGTATGATAGAGCTCACTTACATTTATAAACACGTAGATTTTAAGAACTTTCCATAATGGCTTTTTCTGCCTCTCTACATGAGTTCAGAGAGCCAGAATGCGCATCAATGTTTATACTCTTTCATAAGAGGTTTTCGAATACTATTGAAATTCCAAAAGAATCTTTGCAGCAGAATGGTTGATAAAGAGAATAAACGCTTCAAACAAGGAAACGCTCAACAAATAATCTAGCTAATGATTAATTAACTAAAACTTTACTTATTTCTTCTAAGACTTAATTATTGCTAAAAACCCTTTTTTTTTATTTGAAGCCCTCTTTTCATTTTTTTCAACGCCGAAATTGGGATCCCTATCCGTACTTTTTTCTTAACTTCTCCCAAATCTTGAAGAAGACTCTTCAGTTCATATTCAGTAAATGCTAATGATGTAAAAACCACTTATCTATTCAAACCATCGAAATGCTCTCACGCTTTTTCATTAATTAATAGCACTGAACGCTTTTGTAAAAGAGTTAACCTTTTTTTTTTCTACTCATAATCCATTAAAGTTGTTGCGCAAATCATTAAAAAAAAAAAGGACAAGTATTTGCATATTTTCCCGCGCAAGAGCGAAATTTTAATTTCGCACACTTTTTCCCTGCCGTTTGTAATTGGATACTGTAGCGAGTGGGAAGAATTATTCATTCGTCTCTCAATCTAATTTCATATTTAACGTCTAATTGCATCATGGCCAGTAGTGAGGCAACCTTAATTAATTCATAAATTTTGCGGAAAATTAAGTAAACTGCCTAGATTTAATTATAGGCAGAGAAAATGATATAGACTGTGCTCTGCCTTCTAGTGGTTAGTTAGAACTAATGATGCAGTCATTAGATCAGAAATGCCTTTTTTTGCTCCTCGTGAATTCGCCTAATGAGGCACTTTAGGGAATTGTTTCGTAGAAAATTTATGTGGAATTAACTTTTGTCCAGGTGCAATGCAGGGAAGCTGAATTTACCGGGAAAGGAGACGTGAAAATTTTATGGTTGTTTCTACTTTTGAGCCGCAGTGATTATATTTTATGACTTTCTTTTTCGGGAAGCTTTTGTTGACTAAAATTCAATAGAATGCCTTTCTGTAAAAAAAGCAAAATATTAAAATATGTACTTAGAAAAACCTTTTTAGAGTACTGACATATATGTTCATAACAAATGTTCGCTTGAGAACAAGAATAATTGCAAATAATTTCGACAATTTTTGAAGTTCGTATATCTATTTTTTTCTTGACGGAATTCTTGCATGGTCAAAGCAAAGTTGAAGTCTTCAGAAGCAAAAATTAATGATGTAAAAATATCTATGCTGTTCGCTTAACCTAGATTTAAAACAAAGCCTGCTTAAATTCACAGAATTCGTTGTGTAATTCTAAGATGGGGGCCATGGTGGGTTACTGGTAAGATCTCAGGCCTCGAATCAGGAGATTTTCATGCTCAAAAGACTCCGCTAAACATCCATTGTGAATGTGTACCCTGCGCATACTAAAGAAATGCAGTGGGTCAAACGCTTTCCCACTGCTGAGGAGTCAAAGCTTGGTTAGAAATGCCATTTCATGTGTCTTCGCCATCATCTGAAAGGACTTAAAATTATGGGTTCAGTCCCAAAATAGTATAATTTTGCTTTCAAATGAGATGTTAATATAACTAAATCAACTACTTTAGTTCTAAGATGCAAATTGATTTACATTGACTCATTTGCTGCTGATGAAATAGATCACAAGTTTCCAAGTGCCGTCAGTGTGAATTGGCATTGTTTGTAGCATAAAAAAATAGCGTTAAAGAGAAATGATTTAATATTTATGCAGATTTTGGTGCAACTATTGCCATTGTTTAATAAATATAGAATTTTGAAAAATAAGTAGTTAAACTCACTGCATGAAAATATCTTATATTACCATTTCTATCTCTAAGGCAGTATGAGCAAATGTCTGTTTATTTTACAACATAGACCATTGACTCAAATAAATTGTGATTCTATCTTCAATAATTCCGAAGTCTTGGAAGCAAATTGTTGGAAATGGTCCAATTTTCCTTTTTTTTTTTTTTTTTTTTTTTTTTTTTTTTTTTTCAGTTTACGTTTAAGATCAAATCTTAGATGAGATCTTAGACCAATAATTAAGTAAATTCATGTACTCACAAAACAGAGAAATTCAAAAAAAAAAATTAAAACAGTAGTGGCTACATAAATATCAGAATATGAAGCTATAAAAACAGCATTGCTAAGAAATATCATTGACCCAGAATTTCCCGATTTTATTGAGATTAAACACAATCAATAACTCGTCACACAAGCGGATTGCCAAGAACTGAAAGCAAGTAATCAATTAGAAATGCAAGAAAGATTTTATGATAGATTTTTTTTTATTAAACAATAATTTTTAGATTCAGTAAATTTTTATAAAACTTAGTTTCAAACGAACGGGATATTATGAGATTCAATTTTATAAACTGAATACGTTTGAATAGGAAAAAAAGCCCATTACGGCCAACTACTATTGGCCAACTACTTCATTGGGTATATTGGTTATATTTAATTTCATCTAAATTCTTTAAATCTAACTTCATGTCCATGGTTCCGCCAAACTGTCAGGCATTAAATCCGTATTATTGTGATTGGCTTACATATGTATATTCCGCTAATTGGACACTGCTAATGGAAACCAGTTCCATGACATCATAGTACTATTAAAAGAGAAAATTGCCGGTTCATCAATCTACTAACTTTCGAAGTATTGTGACTTAATTTTTTTATTCTATTTGAAAACTACAGAGATATTAAACAAAAATATTCTTTAGCTTTTAAACACGATAGTAATTAACCCGATTAATTACTTAAATTTGTCTTTTTTTTAAAATTAATTATTAAATTTCAGAAAATGCACGCGCGAATATAAATTTAGAATCATTAAAAGAATACATTTTTTTTTAAATTTACGACATAAAAATCCATTCTTTTTTCTGTTTTATTTTTGGAAGTTATGATGGGAAAACTTCAAAAGTTTGCTTCATTACAGGATTAATTAATTTAAAAAAATCGTTCCGAAGTACTATCACAAATTAAATAGCATATTATTATATGAATTTGTATTATGAACGCAAAACTATATAATTTTGAACAATCAAAGATATATGACATTAAAAACGCTCAACAATTTGCAACAATAGCAAAAATGCAACACTGTATCTCCAGAGAAAAAATTCAACAAAGTATTTCAAAACAACAAACCTTGCAATATAACACAACAAAAAGAATTGTTGTGTTATATTCAAATAATCTTCAACCAAGAAATTTAACCGTAACGGACTATTTCATTCTATATCAGAATTGCTCAACGTAAATGAAATTTAACTAATCGATTGAATGAGTAAGTTGCTTTTCATAATTGTATTTCTTTTATTATAGCGTTAAATCATATTTTAAGTAAGCATTTAAACTCATTTCATGTGCACAAATTCAATTTTGAAGCATTGTGAGTTCCTAAAATTCAAAAATATGTTAAGTGGAACTTTCATTGCCAATTTCCAAATTTATTTGATATAAAAATTATTCTATTTTACTAAAATACAATAAAATATAAACAAATTTGAATTGAAACTTTAAATAACGTTAAATATTATTTTAGCTTTAGAAATATGTGGATCTAACTTGGGAATTTATGAAATCTTAATTATTAATATTAAATATTAATTAAATATTTAATTACTCGCTTGTTTACTTGCATACCCTTACTCGTGACTTTCACTAATATTATTTCTCTTCTAAAAACGAAGTTAATTCTACGCACATATGAAATAAAGCCTAAACTTGTGAACATAATTAAAAGCATAAATATTTTTGGAAAAGTATTTCTTAATGATTTATGTTCTGAAAGTCAAATTTTTTATTCAAACTGATTCGAAATGGAAGAAATTAAATTTTAACTGACTAATGGAAATACAGAAAATACTTCAGATTTCCTATTAACTTCAACATGTCACTTCCACAAAAAAAGAAAAAGAAGGAGAAATGAAGTAGTAACAAAAATGAAATAAAGTATTCCTCAATACAAGCACGAAGAAAGCGAAATCTAAGAAGCATTTGGTTAAATTCTACTTATATATATTTTTTTTGTTTTTGGAACAAAGAAAGAGATTGAATCCTATTCGTACAAAAAAAGAAATCAATTTAGGAGACAGTTTCCAAGCAACGTATGCGGGAATTTTTATTGAATTTTGAGTTCGTGCAATAGAATGTGGAATTGTGCTCGACTTTAAATGATAAGATCAAGCGTTTCTTGTTTTTTTTTTCTTGGTCTTGTTTCTTTTTTCAAACAAAAATTGGAATTTTCTTTCACATTTATATAAAAAGGAAGAGTTCTAGAAAAAAAAAAAGTAAGAACTCTTTTAAACATCTGTTGAACAAGTGCTTGAAGCGTTTTCATTTGATTTCTGCTACTGAAAAGAAAAATCACTTCAATCTAAAGTTTCTCTCGGCTTAAAAATTAATCCTGCGTCTTTATTTTTTTCGCCGAGCAGCATTTATAATATTTGCTCTTGTACGATACGTTCGATTAAATAACAGTGACTTTAGCATATTTTGTCCCATTGACTTGATTACAAAATGGGTTTGAAAAATTTGTTTATTAGTTTATTTCTTTTGATTTTAATTTTTAGTATTATATAATTCAAGCACAGTCTGAGAAATGTATTATTTTAATTATTACAATGAGAAACGAAGTTTGGAAGGGAAACATTGCTGCCATTAGAATCATGGGCTTGGTTTATTTTCCATTTTATACTTAAACTATTTCGAAATTAAGGCGCATTTTATGAACTGAGAAGCAAAACAAAAACAAATTTTATGTAGTGGTATTAAAATTAACTATCGTAAATCGAATATCAAATACAAATATGTTCCTATAACAGTTAATTCATCATTTACAATCTGTAACATGATGACGAAACTAATTAACTCTTAATCTGAATCAGTTTTATCCAAAAATGTCAACTATGTATTAAGCGTATATAATATATATATTTGATATGTTCACTCAAGCAGCGCAGTCTTTTGCACAATGTTGTAAAATATTATTTGATATTATATTATTCAATATTCAACCATATTATACAATACTGTGGATATCGCTTGCATATTGTACAGTATATGTGTATTGCTAGAGAATAAATATCACCCTTTGATAATTTTTCCAATATAACTATAATAATTAATCCTAATGAGAACGTAAATGAATTATCTGAAAGAAAAATTGAAATTTTAATATATTAAAAACTGTATGTATAGCTCACAGATGTTTCATTTTACGGAAATGTAAACTAATATTCAAATGCGACATATTAAGTAGTAATCATCAATCAAATAGTAATCGATTCTAACATGGGAATCATAATTTTAATTTATAATTTAGATAGAAATTTAACTATCATCATCTGGATAAAAACAGGGATTTCACGTATTTCATTATAAAAAGTACATCATTTTTAACATAAAATATCCCCGCAGACCTAAAATATCACCCTTTGATGACATGGTCACAGTAAAGTTCCCTTATACTTTCAACGTGTGTTTCTCGGGGCTATTCCAACAACAGCTGGCGCCTTGTTCTACATCTAGGTCTGAGTGATCATTTTATATCCAGTTCAATCGTGTTGATTTTGTACAAATAAATACAAGAAACAATCCTACTCTAGATTATTATATTATTTACAGCAGCGGATTAAAATATAAAACATAAAAATTAATCAAGTCTCTTTCGTTCATGGCGAACCACACCACCTTCGCTCGTCGTCCCTCGTCCTTATCTGTCTAGTACACTTCCTGTTCGTTTCTCTCCTGGTTTCACCCCCTCGGTTACCACGTGACCTTTCCCCTCCTGACTGGTTTTGCAACCTTCGTCGTTGGGAGCGGAGGAGTGGGTTTTACAGTCACCAATTAATTTTTTAAGCACAAAAACTTTCAGTGGAATTTCTTTCCTTAAAAATGATACTTTTCGCTTCTTAATGAGAAAAAAACACAAGTTTAACAACTTGACATAGGAATTTATTTAATTTTCTAATTAGATAACATATCCTATCTGTCACATATACTATTTTTTTTTTTTTTTAATTTCTGTGATAATATTGTCGAATATAGGGGACATTTCAATAACGAATTATTTCTGCGCTGTTCGTAAGCACATACCCTGTGCTCTTGTCTGCGAAAGATAGAAGATTATGAGGATTATGAGCAAGAAAAATCAGGAAACAGTTTTCTTGTCTAGTCATTCACTTATTCACATCGACTCACTCCATATTTTTGTATAATTTTCGATAAGAAAATTCCATATCACCGTTACGAATATTTCTTAAAGAAAATAAAATTATTCACTTCATAAACTAACAAGAAACAATGTGTTTCCACGTGATCGTTAACGTAAATTTGCTCTGTTTTTCCTCGCAAGCTACTGGTCGTTCACACTTCACGTGAACCACTACTTTTCAGGACTGCCAAGCAAACAAGAACTCTTTTCTGCATAACTTTCAAGACAACGGCCATTTGCCATTTGGGGTTAGGAAGGATAACTAATTCCGGCAAATATAAAGAGCATTTGAGCATTGAAGCGTTTAATGAAGCATTTCTAAGTATTTCTGCATTTTGAATTATTTAATACTTCCACTTAATTACAGATTTAAATTTAAAAATTCAGTAATTCGATGCTCGAATCAGATTCTCATTGTACCCTAAGGGGTTACATTTAAGTATTTAGTGTTTTCTTTTTCATTTTTTCCCTTGAACTTTCCATTCAAATAAATGCAAGCGTTTAATTTAAATTACAGCAATGAAATCATGTTCTTATTGATAGAATAATATGAGACATGATGTTGATATGTAAGAAGAAACACTGAATGACTGCTACTGGTAATCGATATCTACATTGCATGGCACGGAGAGAATTACTTTCTTTTATGAAGATGTTAATTCATAAAGGAATGCGAGGATTCTAAATAATTTCCTTTTCCCAATAAAGAATCAATGCGAAGATTAACATCTCTGTTCTTCGATGGTATGAAGGCATTATAATTATTTGATCGCTACATCTTACATTCTTACTTTCTCTTATAAGTAATATATAGAAAGCATAGTAATAATCAAAAAAATTCAAACTCGATATTTTGACGAAACTTTCCTTTTAGATTCTCCTGAGTTCAAAAAACACATTTTTAGAAAATGTCTGACTGTATGTGACAAATATAACTCAAAAACACTTTCACCTTAGATGGATGAAATTTAGTGTATGGTGTTCATACCGAATTTGTCTATTTCTGTGAAATTGTGAGCCAACACCAGCCAGAAAAAATCCTCCTGTCCTGCTGGTCCAATATTAGTTAACTCGATGACAACTAAACGAACAGATCAAGATAGATGAAATTCGGTACACATATTGAACAACTATAATGTAGATATCTCTAAAAGTTTGAGCAAAATCCAATAAGGGTTGATTGTCTGTCTGATCTGTACATTTAGAAACATGTAAACGCGATAAATCAAAAATGTATTTATTTAAATATACCAAATTTGATATGGGATTTTGTGATTAAAAGTGTTATTTTTGGTCAAATGTTTGTTTCAATAGGGTGAGAAAAACGCATCTAAAGCGCAAATTGGATTTTAGGATACCATTAACCGCACACCAGGTTTCAATTGTCAAATAATGCACCAAGGATAACACGATGGATTCAGTGAAGATGCTAAATTCACGTCAAGGCTAATATTTCGTAACTATAGTACGTCAATGCTTTATAAGGCGTTCTTTGGGATAAGAACTCTATTAGAAAATATGCGATAAAGTTTTGAAGAGACCATTGCAGCTGGTTCGGTATCGTCGTTTCTTCCGGTTTTATTACCAGAATCTACAATCCCACTATTTGCAGGAGAAGAAATATCATTTTAATGTAAGTTTTTATGTAAGTTAATTTTGATGTAAGTTTTGTCTTTGTTAGTTAACTTTTCAACTGTCAGTAAAAATGGCAAAATGTCGGTTTTTTAATGCAAACTGTGATATGCATGTTTAATTGTTTTTCATATGAGCGCCTCAAATGAGAAATTTCAGAAAGAGAAATTATTTGCTTCCATTTATAAATCTGCCTCTAAAATAATAACTTTATTTTTTTCCACAACACTTCTAGCAGAAGTGTGTAATTTAATTCGTAGTATTATAAGAAATTGGTAAAGATTAACTATAAGGCAGACTGTCGTTTGAACATGATATGACATGCCAGTGAGTGTAAATATTTTATTCAAATTCAAACAATAGTTCATAAGTTTGAGAGATATAATATTTTTTTTTTGTTTATTTGCATGCTATGAAGGAAAGTTCCTGATGCTTTAGATTTGAGTGAGAAGTTAAAATACTTAAATTTAATATAAAGATGAAATTTCAATGCTTCTGACAGAGAAATGGCATAGTGGCCGAAAGAAGGAAGCTTCTATAAAAGAAAAAGAAAAGCTTTAATTGGTGAAATGCATTGTTTAGAATAATATTCTCAGTAATGCAATGCTTTAACACATTTCAGATGCAATTATAAAGATGCAGATACAAATATAGGTATTCTAGAAACTGATTGCTCCCTGCAAATTGTATCACATTTCTTCTTCAAAATGTATCACATTTTATTCTAATTTGTAATAATTCATACTGTCAATGAAAGCTAAGAATCGACAAATATTCTCGTAAATGAAATAATATTTTGAAGCATGTGATACAAAATGGTGCGTGGTATTTTCTTAGATTTAATAGACTCAATAAGCATTACATCTGGATAAAAAAAATGGGCATATTAAAACTGTTTACGTCTAAATGAATTTTGAAAATACTTTATATAACATATAGAGCAACATAACACATATATAAAACATATATAGCATATAGCAAACATATAGTAACATATAGCAAAATATAAAAAGAGAGAAATATGATAGCGAGATGATATGAGAGAATATGAAATATGATATGAAAAAAAGACCGAAATGCCCCCCCCCAAAAAAAAGCAAAAAAAAAAAAAAAAAAAAAAAGAAAGAAACTATAGCGTTCTTGCTTCATGTCTACAAAATTATTAGAAAACCAACTTTCAATGCACGGAATAATGCGTGTTCTTTTTGTACAGTTAGCACAAAAGGCATAAGACTTAACAAATGGCTTCTATGTAAAAATGGTCACCAGCAATACATTACAAGTATATGATTTCTTTACAAAAAAAAGAATTCTTTTAGGCAAGCTTGTAGGCAGAGGTAAATTTTTTATTACGTTATTGCTTCCAAATTCTTTTCAGTCCTCAGACAAAAACAACGACAGATTACATTTTGAAGCAGCCATATAAATAATGATTTCATTGCTATCACACAATTCAATACTTATTGCAAAAAAATAATCTTAAAATAAAAAAGATTATGATAATAAAATACAAATATAGGCTTGTTACACATTTTACAGTATTGAAGACTTTTCAATTTTTAAGAAGATTCCAAAGGTTTGTATCAAAAACCAACAAAATAAGTTCATCTTTGTATCTTAAAAATACTCGAAGAGATTAACTATCATTTTAAATTATTCTTCTTTTAATTTAATGCAGAAATTAATTAAGATGGAATTAAGATTTTATCCATTATGCTTTTGACTATTTCAATAATAACTATTAATCGTAATAAGAGGGTATCATCAGTTTATATATACTTCGGTATTTGTGTATCAGCTGCAAGCCGTTGGTGAAATATAGACTTCACTGCTTGCCATTGGCGAACTTAGCCAATAGACAAAAGTAGCATCTTCAGCAGTAATTTTGATGATTAGTATTAGTTATGTGGTTACTCATACTGTATTAAATTTATAATGGCTGTTCTTTTATAATGCAATGTATTCTCAGAAATGCGGCATACATTAAACCTCTAAATTAAGGAAAGCTCTAGGGGAACGAAGTTTATTTTTTTTAAAAATGCCTTTAAATAACAAAATTTATATTTTTTATAATACATGAAAAATTTTATAAAATATTATTCTTCATGAAATGAATATTATAAATTATAATTCAAAATTTTAGCAGCAACGTATTTTTAAGTTGTGGCAGATCCGGTTAGAAAATTGGTTGATCACTATAGTAGTCAGTTCATGGTAAGTAACTTCTTTGGATCGTAAAGTAATCTTTGTGATATTGATTAAATGATTCAAATGTTTAAGATACAATATAATCATATTTAATGAACAAGTTTATTACCTTAGAAAAAAAGCACTTGATAAATTTCAAATGAATCCCGTAATCAGTTAGTGAGTATGTGATATTTTATTTTTATGAATATTTTCATAAAAAAAACACAATTTCAGAAAATGATTTTATTTAAAATAATGATTAAAGTAGAAATGATCAGTCTGGAGAATCGGGTAAATGCCGGCGTATGGTAGAAATTTGTAATTTTGTAAAACAATAAATCACGAAATGTGTAAAACATTTTTTTTTTTTTAAATTCTTATAATATTTATCAGTTTGTTGTATTTTCATAGAATTTTTTTCCGCTTTGGCTGGGAAGATAATACATTTTTCTCCTGTTTTACCGACGAAGTGAAACAAACAAAATGACACTTCCACTTCCAAGAAAAAAATAATAAAAAATGTTCAAAATAATTAAAAAAACACGTAGCTTCTGAATGCGAAGATTTAAGAACTCATCCAAGGATTTTTACATTTCTTACGACCAATTCGATGCCAAACTGGATGCAAGCAAAATTATTCTAATTATCCAAAGTTTTGAACGAAGTTTGATTTTGTGTTCGAGGGACTGTCGAAATTTTCCGAAGTCTTATCATGAGACTCATTGCAATAAGCAGTCTTCCTAATTGAATATAGCCATGAAAATGTAGCAGAAATAGAATATTGATACAAGAGAATTCTCGCAGCTAATAGAGTAAATAGAATGACATTCAATGCGATACAGAAATCCAAACTAAATGAAAGTTGAAGAATCAAGAGCACGAAAAATCAATTTAATACAGTATTATTTACATTTCAATGTATATAAAAATTGAAACTCAATCCTTATTAGTATTTTAAATGAAAAAAATATGGCCGGTACTGTAATTAAATATCAGAAAACGATTCTTTTTTCAACCGCGGTAAAATATTACCAGAAAACCCAGATTAGAAATTTCTCATATGTTATACAAACTTCTTGATAAGGGATTTTTTAAATGTATCATCATTTATTATAAAAAATTTCTCTTCCTTTCAATTAAAAAATATATAATTTTTTATAATAAAAAACAGATAGCTATTTAAATTTTATACTCAGAACAATTTTTCTTTTCATATACATATTTTTTTTATTTTTTTATTTTCATATTCATTCTCATTTTCTTCCTATCCAATTTTACTTTTCTAGAAAGAAAATGGGTTTCTAATTTCTTCTGCCTCTAATCATAAATCATGTCCGTGCAACTGGTTGATTAGTTTCCTAGTCCAGTGATCGAGGGGTAATTCAAAACGAAAGAGGATAATTTCAGTGGCGTTCCACAGCAAAAAGGTAATGAGAAACCTTGTACTCAGTTAATTACAGAGGAAGAGCCAACTTCTTTGCGTGCCAGAGAAACGGCCAGAAAGGGAAAAAATGTACAAAATATCATTTTCTGTCCCGTTCTGTAATTGAAGAGTAGTTGAAGGCTTTTTGAATTTCAGAAGTATGCTATCTCCAATATCGGCAACTTTTTCATCAAATGATAATTAAGCGAAGAATATATTTTTAAAAATGTTGCCAAGCTTAGACGATAAAATGTAATAAAAATGCATCTAATTTTTCGAAAATGCTCTTAAAAATGAAATTTTAAGCGCTGAAAATTCTTGGGTAGTGATAATTAGAATTTTTAATGTAGTGAGGTTATGACATTTGATGCCTCTTTTATAAAAAGTATTTCGAGCGGGCTTTTAACATATTCCAAATTTATTAAAATTTTTCGCTTAGTTTACCAAGATGAATTTAATTATTATGCATACGTTAAGTAATATTTTAGATTACAGAAAAAAAGTTAACAGAAATTATTTATCTCAATAAATTAAACTTAATCTGTATTAAAAATAATTTTGTAATCTTTAATTATTAATCGAGAAAGATCTATATGGTTTATGAAATTCGACAATAAACAGTTAAAGTTACTAAATGTGGCAGAATACATTTTTTGGAATATCCTGAAATGCAACTATATTTTGAAAAACGTTTGTGCGTTTGAAAAAAATAATGTGCCTTCTTTAGGGCTAGAAGTAGAAAATATATAGCTATAAAAATATCATCCTCTCAAAATTCAGATTTCGTACTTTTAAAATTTAATTTCCCAAAACTTCGCCACTCTTTTATTTATTTTTTTATCACATATCGTTCCACTATTAATGATGATAACAAAAAAAAGCATATTATCCCTTTCGTTTCATTTCATAGCAATTTGATGTAAAATATATCTTTTACATACATATTTTTTTTTAAATTTCAATGTCTTGGATGTAATGCGTTCTGCAATTTTTGAACTAGAGAATGAGTAATATATATAATTATATATTTTTTTATAATTGTTTTAATGCTTCACAATGTGAAAAAATGAACATGTCATGTTATTTATCAGTTGAACCATCAATATTTAATTAATGGATAGAAATACCGCCTATTTTTTTTTTTTTGTTCCGAACATAGATAACATATTTCTTAAACTATGCACACATTTTTAAATAAGTTATTTAATAAATCTCATAAGTGGAAGATTTTGCTTTATACCTCATTTTAGCCAAAAAAAAATCTAATTTTTTAAAACATTTATGTCATTTTACTGGTATATTTTTATTTCAAGGATGTTTTTACAATCGTTTTTATGCAAATATTAAAAATTACACATATTTTCGAACGTTTTTCAGAATTTTTATCCCGAACGCAGTCAAGTGCTTTAATATCTGATCATTTGACGTTAATATGGACAGAAATGTACATCTAAATGACTTAATTAAAATTAAATACAACAAATATTCCTAGTTGCCAAAAGCAACTAGTACATAATAAATGAATGGACATTAAAGTGATGTTCTGAAATGTGCGACTCATAATTGAAGTTTGCATTTTTCCTGAATACGAGTCATCGTACAATGAAATCTTTCTTGGTGAAATGTCATTTGTATAAAATTCTAAGTTGCTGATTAAGCATGGAAGAAACTTGATTTTCATATATAAGCGAATGAAGGGCACCATTTCTTTATATACTCACAAAGAAAGATGGTGCATCATTTTATGTTCATTTATAAACAGAAAGCAATGATTTTAAGTATAGTATATACTGACAAAGAAGGGAAGAAAAAAAAAAGCGCAAAAGGAATAATAATCATTTTTTTTAATCTTTACTAATTATGTATAAATAATTTCAACACTGAAGTTAATATTTCTTCCAAATAATAAAAGATCTATATAGTTTTATTTCTCTTTTTTTCATTATAATTATATTGTTAAAAAATTTTTGTTCCTCATTTCTGATAACAGATTACATTGTAATTCTATCATTTCAACCATTTTCATTGTTTTATCAAATACTCAATCGCGTTATTTTCTTCCAATATTGAAAACTAAGGAAGAAACATTCTGTTTAATATCTGATAAGAGATGAATTTTTAAAAAAAATGAAGATACGATACCATGAAATTTGTATGTGTATTGGTGTTCTACAAGCCAGACAATCAGACTTATAAACTGGTCTATTAACATAGTAAATTAAATATTTCGAACTTTTCCCATTAAGCCTACCATTTGTTTTGTTTAATCGATTGTTTGTCATGAAACAAAAATTAAAAAACTTTTCATAAGTTTCTAATGATCATCTTATTTCTGATTATTATCTTATCAAGTTTTCAAAGATTAAAGAACAGTGTTAAATAAATCAAAAAAATCTTTTGGCTATTTCTCGGAAACTATAATATATTTCTGAAAATATTTCCATTTTGATTTAAAAATAATAATTTTGTTAAACAAAAAAATATATATATCTTTTACATAATTTTAAACTTGGCTATGATAAAAAAAAAGTGAATTGTAACATAGTAAAATATCGGAATCCATAATATCTTATAAACATTTGTTTGTTTTTGAAATATTTCATAAAAACTGTTAAACTGTTTAAACTAACGAAATTCCCACTGTCGATTGGAAATGCCTTGACACGCCTTCTTGTTGAAAGATTGTCATAAGATCATCGATCTTATGATCGAGTTTTAACTGCTATCATAAAATTGGCATTGAATAATTTACAGATCAAATAATATTTATATAAAGTGGAATTTCTTTTCTTATCAAAAATTTATATATTTAATCAGTTGATATAATAATGTAGAATATTAAGAAAAAATCTTAGAAAAAAGAATACTTATGTTGTTGGACTGCGATTTTTAATGAATCATTTACATTTTTTTGTCTTTCTTTCTACGATTTAACTATCAATTATTAAATATACAAGTTATACGTATTTATGAATTTTTAAGTAGCATTTAAGCATCAGTCCTATATATTAAATACTTTAGATTTCAATGGAATAAATAATTAAAAAAAGAACTTAACGATATAACATGGTAGGTTAGTTTATATCGTTTTTTTTATGAGAATCAATATAGATGAAATATAGTTAAACGTTTCTCTCTTCATAATGAAAAACATTTTTTATTGGTTTATTAAAATGAATGCTATCGTATACTTATTTAAAATATTCTATTGGCTGAATCTATCTACTATCTATCTGTGTTTAAAAAATGATTTTTTTAAACATTTTATATTTTCCTTAAATATGTAAATTCAGATAGTGTAGCTCAAAGAAATAAACTCATTGAATTTAAGTTAAATAGTGGTTAACTAATTAACACAGAGGTTGAAGTAAAATAAAATTTTTCTTCACTTTTCCTGTTGCAACAGTAAAAGCTCATCATTGGACTGAATCACATTTGTAAGGAATTTTAATTTTAGAAATTTAAATTATAGATACCAAAGTGGTATCCATCAAGGCTGATATTGGATAACCGGTTTTATGAGAATTTCCCTCTCTTGTAACGCTAAAGTGGACTTATTTCTTTTAAATATCACTTTTATATCTTTACTAAGACTGATTTTACCATCTTATTGAATCTAACATTTTATATTTCTAATCAACTGTTCATTATTCTTTCATGTTAATTTTTTCATGATAATGAGTGATTAGTATTATCGACACCAATATCATTTTCATTCCAACAAAATAATAAATAACTTGTTCTCATCACCTAACTTTACTGCATGAAGGTAGCTAAAAATAATTTAAAAAGAGAGAAAATTATATAACCATAGCACAAACGCATATTTTAAAGCATCCAATGATATATTCATAGTTCATATTTCATACATTTCTGCTAATTACATTATCACACTTCTTTCTGTGGTATTTTTGTATCTGTAATAGGATTCGAATGGAATGCTGCAAAATCCCAAAATTCATGCGGAAATTAACGGGCATTTGATCCTTTTATTTATTATTTTTTACTGTGATTGTCTTTATAGCTTAATACATACTGTGTCTACAAAGTAGGGGAATATTATTACTGAAAATATTTAAAATGTCAATTGATGTTTTATTCACTTTATAGTAATAAAAACATATATTTCTGACATTAATTAATTGAATTGAAAAATCAACACCAAATTTCATCTATCGAGCTATCGTATTCTCATGCAATCGATCCAATAGACTAATGTAATAACTTTCCTTATTTTGATTTAGTCAAAACCTTATACAGTACTATATTTTTGGTAAAAGGCAGCACGCGAAATTCCATTGCTCTAACTTGCTCCATTTTTGAATTTCCATTTTCACAGAGAGGTGAACAAACTGCGTTTTTCTTTTTACTGCAAGGAGGTCTAAAACATGAAGCTTCTTGCGATAAAATTATTACAGCAATTTGTCTAATATACTTCGTATACGAGAAAATAAAAAATAAAAGTTTTATTCTAGTGCAATAAAAAGATTAATAAATGTCAGCTCGATAATGAATTGTTTCATCACCCTAAACCTTCACCATATTTTTCGCCATTTTTGTAACAAAATGATGTCGATTGAATTTTCTTCGCTGAATCAAACTTTATTTGTGTAATTAAAATCTTAAACTTGATCCTATTGATCTGATTAAAATATTCTTGAAATCTGTTTTTAAAAAAACTATTTTTATTTTAAAACAGTACTTCTTAGCTTAATGGATTTTCTGTCTGATTAACTATCGCTTCAGCCAATAAATAAATTTTTCTCTTTTATGTAAAAAGCTGAAAAATTAATTTGCTTAAAATGACATTGAGCGAATTATTATTATTATTATTATTTACCAATGAAACAAAATTTCTTTTGAAAATATTTAACCAATGTATTTTAATCCGACAAAAATTCCTGGGCGGTATTTAAATATTTACGACCAGATCAACCGTAACGACGTTTCCGACAGTATTTTAAAATGTAATAAAATGCTTAAATTTTCTATATTAGTTGGAATTTGAATCTGAGATTTACTGAATATATGGTCTTTAGTTGCTTGACTTTGTCGATCTAAATTAATTTATCTGCTTGACTAATTTCCATTTACACCAATGAGGAATAAAAGGGACATTTCCATGACGAAATATTTCTGTACTGTTCGTAAACACATACCCTGTGCATCAGGAAACAGATTTCTTGACTAGTTATCCATTTATTCACATCCAGCCACTCTTTATTTTTATACAATTTCAGATAAGCAATTCCATACCATATTTCTTAAATACAATAAAAATTATTTTCTTCATAAAATACTAATTTCTTAAGAAACTTGCTTTGTTTTCACGTGATAGTTAATATGAATTTGACCTACTTTTCCTTGCGAGTTACTGATCGCTCACACTCCACTTGAGAGTCTACTTTTCTTGATTACCGAAGAAAAAAGAAATCTTTTCTGCATAACTTTCACGACAACGAGAATGTTCTGCCATCTAGGGTTAGTAAGGGAAACTAATCCCAACAACTAATTTTGTGAAGATGCGATAATAAATACCGAAGTTACAGAGCTGTCCCATTATTTTTGTTGACGACTTTATAGTACCATGAATTAAAAAAAAATATGAATCGGATTTAAACGTTTTTAATAGTGCTATGATGTCATGGAATTGATCTCCATGAGAAAGTCTATGTACACAGTGAGCGGAGCATATATAAAACAATTAAAATATCACGGCTTTAACGTTTGATCAAATATCAGAATCATGAACATGAGGTTATATCTATAAGATTTAAATAAATTTAAGCATAAACAATATTCCAGGAAATGGATTCAATTGCCTTATGTGACCTTATGTAAGAAGGATGATTGAAAAAATATAAAATTTAAACTATACATCCTACAATATTTAAGTCATCCTCTTTGAAAAAAAAAATATGCATACCTTAAACTAGCATAAAAAACATTTTTGTGCGATAATTATATGAAAATTTGCAAGCTGACTGGTCTTCCATTGGAACGATCCATATAACAATGAATAGAGCATACGGAAGAAAAAATAACATTTTTTTAAATGTCTGACAATTTGAAGGAATCCTAAACATGAAGTTATTTCTAAACATTTCACTGAAATTAAATATAAGACATATTGCAGGTGAACCAGCTGGTCGACGCAACCAACGACATTTCCCTTATCGGTAGGGAAAAGACTCAGTAACGTTATTTGACCTTACTCTAACAAGAAATATTTAAAAGCAATAAAAATTAAATTATGCATTCTATAATATTTTAACCAAATTCTTTGAAAAGATGAATATTTACATTTTAAGTTATCATATAAAACTCTTTTTTACAATAATTATTTCAGAATGCTAGATGAAGTAAAATCAAAATCGGTCAGAAGTACAAAAGTTCGGCATATAAATCTGATTATTTAATTGAATATTTAAAGAAATAATTAATTGAAAATAATAAATAGAAACATTAACGATAATAATATCACAGTTACCTAGAAATGGACCTTTGAAAAGCACGTGCAAATTTTATGTCGTAAATGCTTAGCAATGTAAAAGTATTTTGCTGAGGTAATCATTAAAACATTTCACAAAATATTTAATTTTTAGCAACCATTAAGCCCGGGAATCAGTTGAACCCTAAAGGTGTCTAGAACAATAATAAAGTCATTTTGGTGCTCTTAGCATATTGGAAATCCAAGCTTAGATGGAATTTATACAAAACTTTCAATTTGATTTTTTTTTCGTGAGAAAATGCCAAAATTCTAATAGAAATTTTCACCATAATATTTTATCATTTATCAATTAATAATCGAATGTAATATTCAGATAGTAACTATAAAAACGCTTTTAAAATGTCAAAAAAATCAAAATACTATTATCGATGCCCAAAGTATATGTATATCTTTTATATTTACAGATAAATATCAGGATGTTATGATGATTTATTAAGGACATTTTTATTCTGTTTACATTCAAAAAAGGGTATTTTTATAAGAATATCAAAGTTTGTAGAATTTTAAATTTGTATACAATCCATTACAAATATTTTTCGCAGATCTTTCAATATACATACCTTTCAAAAGATATTTTTAGTTTTCATATACGATAATCAATAGTTGAATAAAGTTGAGTCTTCTCCTTTTTTTCCATGATTATATGTAACTTTTTTGCCCTATCAGCCTGAAGGAGATACTACAAAACGAGACGGAGATCTATGGATCTTGGAAAGGAACAAAGATCTGCCAAATTCTTAATGAAATACTTTTTAGTATTTCCAAACTCCAAACTTTGAAGCATCGTGGCCCTAAAGAAATGCATTGATGTAGACAATTTGAAATGATAAAGGAATTTATTGAATGAGAAATTGGAAGATCTACTTTTAAATTATTTTCAAGATGCTACTTTATTATTTTAATGCTGTCGGTCACTTTTCCTATGCTGAACTTGCATATTTTTATCTGAAAGATAGGCATAATCTGAACACTACATGGAACAAAAAAGTTTGGAAAATTTACAACCCATGGTCACTTATTCGGCCAATTTTCAGGTTTCGGTCTGGTAATTGGAGTTATATAGCTGTTGAACAGTCAATAATTTAAAACAAGGGGACTTTGGGAGTCTGTCATGCCCTTGGAGTGTAACAGTAAACTGGCTAAGGGAGGAAGCAAATGGCAATGATTCAACATTTTGTGATGAACTGAAAACCTTGTGGTGTTGATTTTAATTGTTCTGTCAGCATTTATAAACTAGGGGCAAGATAATTAAACGAAATAATAATTATTGTAGAAAAATGTTAGCAAAGTGCACCACTTTTGCCTTGAAAATCCCAGTTTGATCCCAATAAGTAAAGTATCAGTAGTTTGCATGATGAAATAGGATGGCACCCTTGGCTTAAAAAGAAATAAAAGGGTTTAATTTTCATACATTCAAATACAAAAGGAATGAAAGGTTAAAATCACTTGTTCAACGTATAGTACAATCAAGGTAAGCGGAAAAATATATTCACGAACAGCACAGCATTTGAAAAGATACTCCGATGTTTTAATGTGCTATAATATTTTTCAAAAGTTAGAAAGAACGCTAAATTTTCGATCACTTTTTATTGAATTGAAACGAAAAATTGCCTTCAGGTGCGCATTTCCGTACTCCAGAGCCTGGTGGTAAGATCTTGGCTACGGAACCGGATAGTTTTATGTTCGAAACCCAATTCCGTCGTGTAAGCGGGTCTGGTGTACGTTAAATCCGTCATTGTCAAACGTTCTCCCGATAATGTGGTGTGAAAATTTGGAGAAGGAGTTGCCAACTCAGGTGCAGCCCTCGTCATCTAACCACGGTTTAAAATTATGAGGTCCATTCCGAAATAGCCCTAGTGTTGCTTTAAAAACTAGACATTAATATAGCAAAATGAAATGAAAGTATGTAAAGTCCCGTGCTCCAAAATGCAGTAGTTTTGAGTCAAAGGGTCTGGCTTATAAAGTACTAAAATACACCTGCAGGAAAACAGCACACACACAAACATTAATTTTTATCAGTAGTAGAGATTATTGCAGTAGATAAATAATGTACAAACTTTACTTATGCATAATTGTTATAAATTATGTTTTATTTAAATGAATAAATTAATGCAAACTCAGATACATAAAATTATAACTTTGCTACTTTATCCACCATTCTTTTCGCTTCTAGAGTTGCTCATTTTTTTTTCTCATATTTTCTTTTCGATCCATTTTTCAAATAATAAAGAATGTAGCAAAAAAAAAAAATCACTTCTTGAGTCAAGTGGAATAAATTCCCTCGGGACATTTAAAAAAATTCTTTTTACATTACGGCATTTCAATATTCTTTTCAGAAAAAAATATCCTTTATGCCAAAGGATTAATTAACAAGAAAAGGATGTCTTAATCTTTGTTCTGATAATGATCTTTCTTTGTATGCATATAGCAATATTGTAATCTTCTGATATATGTTACTGAGTTTTATTCAAGTTTTTGTATTCTTTTGTTCGAATATTTTCTCTCATTTACTATTTTTTTCGATTGTATTTGTAATTTTATTTTCTTCTAATATTTTTATTCATAAAAAAGTGTTGTTAAATTCTAAACAATGAAATCATAACATTTAATTTTTCTTCATTCCGTTGTTTATAATGTAAGCGAAGCGTTTTTTGTAATTACAAAAGATATTTTTTTAATGATTTATTGCTAATAAATCTCTTTGTAACATCAAATCCCATTTGCCGTTTTGTTAGTGAAAAATTAAGGGTTTTTTTTGCGTTAATTTTTAGATTTGTTGACTAATAACAAATTAATAAGTAGTGATTAATAAAAATAAATGTTGTTTCTTAATTCAATTGTATACAAATGCGAAATTAATTACTTATATTCTGTAAATGCAAAAGCTTCCAAAACTATTGTAGTTCTCATATAATTTTACATTCCACACTGCTGGACCATTAAATATGCTATTTGAATATGAAATTGAAAACGGATTTTTTTAACCTATGGATAACTTATGGAAAACGGATAATTTAAGCTATGAAATTATGATGGATTTTCATTGAAATTATGCTGGATATATATTCAAATTCTCTGTAGATTTTTGGACTCTTTTACATGCATTCGCAACTGAATCTTAATCTTAATCCCCTTGTTTATGTAAAAACTGTTGTCAGTGTTATATAAAATCTAGTAATCTGGATTTATTGACTGGAAAGGACATAAGTTTAAAACATGATTTCACGGAATTATTACCATTCAAAGGGTCATGTTGAAATTCAATTTTTAAGTAGCAATAATCTTCCCGTAGGTGATATAGGGAAATTTTGAACGATATCATCATCTTCAATTGCTAAAGACTTAAAATTACGAAATATGGGTATATATCCACGATGTAATTTCCAAAATGGATATTAATCTACCTGTGCTAAATTTACAAAAAAAAAGTTACATTAGTTTATTAATGGTAATAACTAATTACTTGACCATGATTCAAATTATAAACATTTATTGCTTTCGCTACTGACTTTTCTAAAGTAACAAGCGGCGTTTGAGAAATCAATTGCTATAGATGAATAAAAGTTTTGAATGCCGTTCTGCATATTATTCAAGAAATATGAAACAAACTTATGAAGAAAAATCATAGATTTTTTTTAATACATTAAGATATACAGAAAAATTTTGATTGTACAAGCATATTGTTTCGATTTTTTTTTGTTAAAAACAACCTAATTGACAAAAGTAAAATGTAACGTTTTAACACCGGAAATATATAATAATATTTAATTAAACAAATTAAGAAAATCAGAACTTCATAAATACCGAAATAGACTGTTTATTAAGTAATAATTGTGTGAATAGGTACTCTGCTATAAATATTTTGAAAATTATTTTCGTGTTGATGAGTATCCATTTTCAGTTATTTTTCCTTTAAATCGTGGGATTCGCAATTGCTGCGTCAACCAATCTGGCAGTGATTGGGAACTTACTGCATAGTAAATTTTTTCATGAATAAAATCAAGTGAATTACATCGAATAATCAGGAGCTAATCAGGAACACCTAGAAAAATTGAGCAGAACTTAAAAAAAGAAAATAAGACTTAAAAATGAAAAAGAAAGTGAAAATGAAACGAAATTTAAAGAATGAAGACCTAAAAGAGAAAATAAATTGTGCACTTCTAGTTCGAAACAATGTAGCAATATATAGTATCTCACGCTTCCTTCGTCTGTCTTAATTGCATCAACCGTTGTATTCTGTGTGTAAATACTTTTATACCTGAAAATCAACAAAAAGAATGTCATTCTCAATTATATTATCAAATTAAAAAAGGGAGAGTGAAAATTCTATTTGAAATTTATCTCCAAATAATAAATTTCTTTAAATCACATATGATAAACTTAATGCCTGAAAGATTTTATGACCAAAATTAGTAGAATTGCATTACAGCACTAAAAAGCTTTATTACACATTATGTTTAAAATTAATATTTAGAAAATTATTAAAATTTGAGGAAAATTGTACGGAAATAAAATTTATGTAAATGAAAAGCTATTTTTCTTTTTAATTTTAAAGTGGTGTAAAAATGATTAACAATGGAAATCTATTTCGATTTCCTATTTGCATAAAATATTTTACGATACCTCTACGTCGTTATTACTATATTAAGAATGCCACGCATCATCACGAATAAATCGTATACATTTTATAGAGAATTTTATGTTAATACATTTAATAATTCAATACTAATAATAAATATGTATGTATGTGAGTTTTGGCGATATACAGGACCGACCATTTGACCTATAACTACCAAGTTACGCATATTCTATTTCGATGTGTTGGAATGTATACCTTGATTTTTTTTAAATCTTAATTCCAATTTTAAACAATTAAAAATTGAGTTAAATTTTCGTATTTTCCTTGATAAATTCCCAAATATTATTAAACATATAATTTTTACACCATTTTAAAATTTCAAAATTGTCTTTTTAATAATACGAATTTATTAGTTGTGCGCAAAATAAAGAACATACATATTCAACGAAGTAGATGTGTTTCGAAAAAACAGGAATCGATACCAAAACATAATTATCATATGAAAGAAAGCGAGAAACAGAAAAAGAACCAATTGAGTATGATGATAAACTTTGAATGGGAAGGGGGAATGAAGTGATCAGCGCTTCAAAGATGTCTACTCTGACTGCAGCTCCAATGCCTTTAAATTGTAAGGGAGAAATTGTTTCTTTAGCCCTGAAATCAACCAATCATTTGAGCGCACAGTGTGCTTTTATGGGCTACATTATGAATCGCCTCGGACTACATTTATCTTGCTTGTTGATTCATTTTCAGATCCTTACCTTTCATCCAGCTTTTTATTTATTTATTTATTCATTCATTTTCTTTGATTATGGAATTCTCACAGTAAAAAAACAGTAATAAAAGAACAAAGAATTTTTCGAGTGAAAAAATAAGAAAATCTTGAAAATGTAACTTTAAAAAGCAATTTCAAGGGGTGTTGCAACACTGCAGATATGAAGGAAGAGCCTCCATTAATAATTTATAACGCTAATTTTTCACTATATATGTTGCATTAGAAAATAAATAGAAATTACAGATAGATTGAATTACTAAAATCATCAAGTTAAAGAAAACACAAAAATTCCATATAAACACGTTTACTATTCTCTTCCGTACTCAAAAGAATAAAAACCTTAATTAATTTCGACACTAATCGTATGTTGCAGCAACTAATTAATGAAAAGAACTGTAATCAGAGATGAATCGATCAGATCCCTAAAAAAAGTAGTTGCCCCTTTCAACTCTATTTAATTCCAACAACCCATTAAATGGTGCCGAAACAAATTAAACTGCCCAAGAAAAGGGCAAAGTAAAAACTAAAAATGCGAAAAAGAGAGACAGGAAAAAAATAAATAAAAACAAGCCAGAAGAGCTAGTGGATAGTGATTCCCTTCCATACTTGGTGACCATGCAGACTCTAAATCATGGCATAACGTCCGAACCTGACACAAGAAATGGAAGGCAAAGCTAAACCTCCATGCAACCCCAATTAGTAATAAATCTTGCAGCCAAGCCCGTTTCTTAGAAGTTAGGGAATGCCGCGGCTTGTAATTCACACTTTCTTCTTCCTTATTTTTATGTGATTCATTTTCGAAACCCTATCTTGGCTTCATGGCTGTAGCAATACTTTGCTTTTATATCTGTTCGGCATAGTTTGCTTTTACTTTTTTCATTCTGAAGTTATGTTTGAACTGATATTGAAGGAAAAAATTCGTACCCAGCCATCAAAGACGGGGAATGAATGTTTTATTACTTTCCCGCCCTTCTTCCTCCCCTCCTTTCCTCAGAGCTTGCTTTTTCCTGTCTAGGTAGTCGTTTAGATTGTAAGCCAGAAGAAGGCTATAAATAATTCCGTGAGATTTCATTGAACATTATTTCACTTCACACTTTAACGGATTTTATAGGAACCCGCGTGATGCTATGTTTCTACATCTTGCGGGAGACGATGGTGTATTTTTCATCTATGATTGTCTCGGCCCCTTCATTCCAGTTTCTTTTTTTGTGGTCTTTTTTATGAAAGGATTTGTGAAGATGTGTGGCAACGGCTTTTGATATTGCTTATCATTTGTTTCTTATGTCTTCCGGAAGCCGAATTCCAATTTTGGTGAATAAATTGTAAATTTATTTGTTTGCAAGGAAATGGAAACTATATATAATCTTTTTTTTTTATTTATCAGTTTTTTTTTTTATTTTGATGTACGTGCAGGGAATTGATTGGATTGAGCGCACTTTAATTTTTATTTTCGTGTTATTTTTTTTAAAAAAAACACAGATATCGGAAAAGTAGAGCGTATGTCTCAGGATAAAAATATTTTAGTCTATGCAAGAATAGTTTTCGGAATCACACTTTTAAAAATTTGCATCTGATTATTTTTGAAGGGTAATATTTTATATCCACGTCATTTATCATCGCCATGAAAATCTTTTATTTTTGATTAATGCTTTCTTGAATAAACTATGCATGGCTTGAAATCATAGAAATTTTTTATAATAAAAAGTTTAGCAAAATTTCAGAAGATATTAAAGAGTGATTGGTTTTATTTTCATTGTTTTTCTCTGAATAGAAACTATTTTTCAATGGTTTTCGTAATTACTTATGATTTTGGAGCCGCATTATCTAATCGAATTTTCAATTTCTTATAAGGCTGATTTACAGTGAGTAAACATTACGAAACTTTTAAATCCCTGAAAGTTTTCTGTACAGCTTTTGAATCTATGAATCAGTTTATTCCTTGTTGCCGGTTATGAAGATCTTAAATGTTTTCCAACCATAGATTAATTTTTTTTCTGTTTCTGCTTTTGCTGATGTACACAGGGTCATTTTATTCAACGATCTAAACTTGATGAAGCTCATTAGCATCAAAAAATTATTAAACTGATATTTTAACTTCGAAGCAAAAAATTTATTTAATAATAATTTCAAATATTATAAGTAAAAATGTGATTAAGACTCATAACTATCTAGCCATAGATTTTACGAAACATAACCAATGTTACATAAACATAGTTTTCCGTTCAAAGAATATTTAATCAGATAATTTCGTAACAGTACCCTACAAATAGTGGAACAGGAGACCGCCAAAAGAAAATGAACCCCGTAGGTATATTTCTAGACACCACAGCATGTTCTCATACCTGAAATCCCAGTATGATTTAGTATCTATCTATGATGAATAAATATCAGATTATTTTTAATTCATTTACAGCCGGTGTAGGATAACTGAAACTTTATAATAAAATGTGAAAAATGTGTATATCTGGGATTTTTTATCCTTTCTGTCAATAATAAACGCTTTCGGTATTTTGAATTCCATTTTGGCATACTTTTTTGACTTTGTAACATTGTTACCCAGTGCACTTAGTTCCATCGCAAGGAAGACAGTTTTAGAGATAACTCTGATGGATACTGAAAGGATAACGGATTAACACTCTCCCCCCGGACTTGGGGTCGTATTTGGCGGCTTTGGGAACAAAATGGAAGATTCTAGAAACAATAAGAATTTCGATGATAGAACCATTCTGACGCAAATGAAAATAATCCTTTTAGAAGTTTCTGTACTCTGCTTCGGAAACCATGAAAAATCGAGAGACCGAGTTGCAATGAGTTAGTTGCGATGAACTCAAGCGAATGTTGAGTTGAAAATGGAATAGTAGACCTAATCTTGGAGACACGTATTGAGGCAGCATCGGCTCATGTTGTGAGTAGTTAGTTAGTCGTCGAGTGAGTAGTGAGTCGGCTGCGAAATTCAGCTAAAACGAATAGACTGAGAAAAATATCGGATATTTGAGGGTTGTGAATATTTATGTGAAAATGCTCTTCTTGTTGCTTTCTGTCTGACTGCTTTAGGATGTCAAGTTTTTTTTACTACTGATTCGCTATTTGTGTGCTACTGTATATTGTAGATGCTCTTCTTGAATACATTCTTTTCTGTTTGACTGTCTTTTTTATCTGTGATTCCATGCTCAATAAACGTCTTTATTTGTTACTGAGCCTGTTGGATTGTTTCAGCTGACACCCACCCGTTGATAGTCATTTGACTTTGAGGGGTTTGGAGAATTTTCTGAAACAGTACTATCTACACATTCTGAAACAGTATACTACCACTTTGCCATCTGATTCTATGGACAGATGACCCTCTTTCCGATATATTTAAGGCATAATAGAGGAGAGATATTTAATTAGAAGAATTATTAATATTATATTATAGAATTATTAATATTTAATTATATTAGAAGAATTATTAATATTATATTATATAATTATTACTATTATATTATAGAATTATTAATATTATATTATAGAATTATTAATATTATATTATAGAATTATTAATATTATATTATAGAATTATTAATATTATGTTATAGAATTATTAATATTTAATTATATTAGAAGAATTATTAATATTATATTATAGAATTATTAATATTATATTATAGAATTATTAATATTTAATTATATTCCGGCTGTTTTGAAAAAAAGGTGTCCTGGATGACGGAATTTTGGAATGCTCTAATGAAACTCATTGAACAATATCAACCCCTTGTCAAAGTCCTCCATATTTTTAACATTTACTAGCGGAGCTGATCTTTCAATCAACTTGTGTATATTTCATGCTCTTAGTCAAAATCATTTGATGATGGTTGCATATTCTTTAAATTTCAACATCAGTTACTGATCGTCAAATACCGGAACTTCTGAATTTATATCATAAAATTTAACATTTTATTATTTATGTTATTTTTAATTGCATAACTTGTATACTATATTGGGATTTTAGATAAAAACAGATGTAACATATTGAGATAATGTTCTGTAGCAACTGCAAAAGACTAAGAAATCGATGCCACAGAAACTAGAATTTTTTCATAATCTCCCAATGTTTCTTAATAAGTACTATCTGAAAAAGAAATCTTGGCAATATTTTACAAGGTTATGGAATAATGAATTATTATATTACGTTAATGTGATTTATAATTTAATATTAATAATTAAGTCAATGTGATTAATTGTTTATTATTAATAATAAACAATTACTTGATATATACCACAATAACTATAGTATATTAGATATTTATATTAATATATATTATAAAATATTATATATAAAATGTTTAATTACTACATTTAAAGAATAAAGCATATTGGGATGAAAAATATTTGATCAGAGGGATAATTGTGCCTAATATAAGCCGTATAGTGACCGAGTCAAATGCAGGCAGGTAAAAAAATTTTGCATGAACTATGAGTTTTAATTTTGAACACGTTCCTCGCATTTTTTTTAAAAAAAAAAAAATATGCAGATTTTTTTGAAAAATAGGCGATGAAATATTTAGTTATAATTCTGTTAGGGCTTTAAATTATTCTAGCCTAAGACATTTAAATTTGTTTAAATCATCTTGCATTCGCAATGCATAATAATCATTCATTCTTTCACTTATGCAGTTTAAACTTGAATTTCAATAACGTTGAATCAGTTGTTCGTTCTCAATCAAAAGAGACCGAACAGCTGATAAGTTTAAGATTTCTAGTAAACATTTAATTGCTCATATCTTTTAGCAGAAATTCATTAAACTTGCAAACAATGAATTGATGATATGGATTGAGTACTATCTCTTTCTCTCTAATATAGATAAAAGTGCATTTGGAAAGCAAGTAGATCAGACAGTTTAAAAATAATGACGCAGTAATTGTTAAAAAGCACTCCAATGATTGAGCAACGAATATTGGCAATTTGTCTTGAATAGCTTGCTTACGTAACATACGATTAAGTATTTTAAGATGATGTCTTTTGCTCAAAATCCTAGTTGATTCCTTAAAGAAAGGAAACGTAAGCGTAACCCTTCTCCGAAACGTTCAAGAAAGTGAATTCGCGGACTGAGAGTTGAATACTTCTTATTTCAATTGTCCCAATGGATTAGCGGAATTTACAAATTTCTTTCACATCTGTATTATTAAAATATAAAATTTTGTATTTTAATTCTTTTTTGCTTAAACTGATCAAATGAGATTATAGTATAATTTACTATAATGCTGCTACTTGTAGTTGGTTTCTAATACGTAATTTTTTAAAAATGTAATTATTTGAGTATTAAGAAATATGCTATTTTGCATAACTACATTGTATATATATTTGAAGAAATTTTATTATCTATGATACTGATTGATAGAAAAATTAATGAATGAATCAATAAGAGTAATAATGAAAGAATCCATGTGTGTCTCTGAATTAATGGCAAAAGGATCTGAAACAATTTGAAAAGGTTGTACTTTGAGACTTTAATCACAATATAGTCACAAGACGCTAGCGGCAGTTTTATTTTAATTATTTCCTTTATTAATACAGTCGAAATTATATCTTTTATTAGCTCATGATCTCAAAATTAGTTACATAGATTGTTCTGAAAATAGCTCGATAAACTTTAAGGATAGGCAAACCACACGAAAACAGATAAATTTTGAATTGGAACATACAAGGGAATAACGTCAGACGAGCTGACTAAAGTACATTCCTTGGCTAAGCCAATTCATGCTTTATTTCAGAGAAGAGCATATAGAAAGAAGGGGTATTAGTTGTACAGCTATATCTTTCGCAATCACCAATCAGCATCATTATCAGCTGTTAAGAAAGCTCCAGTTCTCTAACTTTGTACACAAATGCGTAGGCAGTTCTTAGAAGGATGTGAATCGTCCGTTAAGAAATATTTGCTGATACAAACGTACGGCTATTCATCTGTTTTCATCAACCACTCTGTACCTTAAGCATATATCTAAGGTCTTGACACTGCTTTAGAGCTTCACAATATTTTAGCTTTGTATTTAATGAAATATTGCTCAGATTTCCCAATTCAGTGAGTCGTACTTAAATCGTAAGTTCTTACAATGCTCAGTTGACTTTCCGTCATATAAATATTTCTAAATTAAATTAATTAGATTTAGTGTGGATGGTTTACTATTACAGTTTATTGGAATCTATTTGAAATGGATTTATCTATACTGTTACGGATACCCCGAGGGCCTTTCCGATTTGTTTGTCAATGAAATAAACAGTCCTTTAGTGACAGATGACGACTTTTATTACCACGAAGACGAAAAATATATAGCCGAAATTCACACAAGCAAAACACATCAGCACACTAAAACAAACAGTATTCCATAAGCAGTAATAGGTACTAAAAACAATTACAGCACATGAAAACAGAATTTAGCACAAGGAGAGAATCTGCATAGCTTTATTCTACGATCTCTCGAAACTTCTGCAATTCTCCACTGTCTTCTCTCTTTAGTTGTATACAACTGCCGATTCACTACTACATGATTGGCTACTCACACAGGACTCGATGCTGCTTTTACATTAAACACCAGAACTTGGTACACAGCTCAATTCAGCAATCACTTGAGCTCTATACAACACTTGCTCTTCGTTAAACTGATACAACTATTCTCCGAAGACTCTTTACACGATTACTATTCACTGCAGCTTGAAATTACCGATCTTTTATATTTCCAGGAAGTGGGAAGAGAAAGATCTGGACCAATCAGGTGTTTTTCGGTTCCTATTGGCTCAACTGCTAAAATTCTGTAATTTTTGAGTAATATATATTTTATCGCCAAAGTTGCCAAGCTATGAGATTACTGACGAGACACCTGATCAGCACCTACCAGAGCTGATCATAAAACGGGCTTTCCAGTGATTGATCTAGCCGTGCTGGGAAGCAACATTACAGGTTTGTAACAATATCCTAATAATGAAAATGTGTGTGTGTGTGTGTGTGTGTGTGTGTGTGTGTGTGTGTGTGTGTGTGTGTGTGTGTGTGTGTGTGTGTGTGTGTGTGTGTGTGTGTGTGTGTGTGTGTGTGTGTGTGTGTGTGTGTGATTCATGTTTAAAATATAATGAAAATAATAAACTCACTGAGCAAATAATAGATTTATTTAATTTCTATATATTGATGAGTAATAACACATCAGTAGATATGTGCATATAATTTATAATATGTTCGGTAAGTGTAAGTAAGAAATGTATTCAGACTCATTGAATTCTATAGCAAATGAAATTTTTAATCTTATAGCTGTTAAAAATATCTTTTACTTCATAACCGGCTAAGGAAATATCTAACCGTTTTAATTCTCTGAAAAATATTTTTTTTTAAATTAACAAATTCAAAATTAGAAATTTGTTTTTTAGGAAAAGTGGCCTCCATTGTAATCACTCATAAATTTGTAAACATTTTTAGAAACCAACGAAAAGAAGTAACACTTCACTGCTTTTGTCAGAAGTCTTTACAATTTATTCCTAAGGCGTCTGAAATAAATTCAAAATAGGAAAATGAAAATTCAAAACAGAAAAAAATTATTCCAAAAAAGTCAGTGACAATCGGCTTAATTTATAAACAGATGTTGCTCAACTGGATAATTAATAGAGTAACATAAATTTTATATCGATGCAATTTCTAAAACTCAATTACTTTGTATTTAGTTTATGATGCCATTTAAACAAATAAATTTTTTTCTATACAAACTTCATAAGCGCAGAAAGAGTTTAATGGACAAAATAAGTGCACAGCATTAATTGCATCGTGCAATTTGAATTTCAAAATACTTCTCCAGTAATCCTTCTCTAACATTCTATCGCCAAAGGAAATAATTAATGAATTTTCCTTTGAAGCATAAAATATATCGCCACGATTCGTTTCTCGGGTTTAAGTTATCTAGAATTGTTCTAAACAATCTGTAAACTAATTGAAATTCTTCTCTCATAAAAACTAATTGAATTAAAGCATGACTAAGTTTTCAGTTTATACTTCTCCTTCGCCTTTTTATGATTGGAAATTTTTTGAAAAAGAAAGCATTTTGTTTCTGGAAACGTTAACAAAGTAATTCATTAATGCAAAGTAAAACCAGGAATAAATTCCTGAAATGAAAATTGCATATTCTTTTCTAAAAACAGAATGGAATTTTTTTAGGCATAATTAAATATTTCTTATCATGTTTCTTTATTCGTGAAGATAAAAAAAATGTATTTTCGCCTTTTAAAGAAACTTTGTTGAATGCTAATATTTTTTTGTATGCAAATAGCGTATTGTATTCAAGTGATATGATCATTAAATTCATCCTTTTAAGAAAGTTAAATAACGCGATTTCGACGATGAATAAACACTAGATAAAAGTAATTCAATACATTATTTTATGATCATTTGAACCAAAAGAATCAGCTTCTTAAAAAGCGAGATAAGAACCATTGCACTTAAAAAAGTTTTACAAAAGTATAAAAATTATGCTTGTTTTCATTTAATCCATTAATAAATTAAAAAGCATTCCCTTTTTTTTCTGTTGTTCTGAGTTTTCTGCAGAATGTGGTTCTTTCAGAAACACGGTCTAATTGAAGTTTTATCAATTAGTTCTAAATTCCTGATGAAGAAAGCAAAAGTTTTGATAATAAATAAACTTCCCAATAAAGAAGAATCTGGATGAAGGGGAAATTGAACTACAGCTTTGATAAGTTAAGAAAAGAATTCCCATACTTGCGTGACTATGAATTTCTATAAACTTTATCAGCTTCTCCATATCAATATATGTGTAATAATTTTCATAATGTATTCAGGTTATAACAGAGTAAATATTTCTTAGGTGTATTAATTCATAACTAATGATCAGTGGCTGAAAATTAATAACTATAATAATAAAGATAAAAGCTAAAAAATAGCTAATTCAATACATTAATATAGAAAGTACAGCAGCTATGGTGGAGCCTCCTATATTCAGAATAAATGGCACGTTCACTTTTTGATGCAATGGGATGTGAAAGTAATGAGAAAATAGACCTCATATTCTTTATATGATTACGATCTAAATTTATGAGATATGCTTTAAAATAACCAACACTTTGCTGCAAAAGGGACCATAAATAAATTAAAATGTGTATTCAACTCAAACATTGTGTCTTGTCTTGTCTATTTATTATCATGCGAGAACATGATGTTCTTTTGGTTCAGGGGATGAAGCTCGAAATCGCATAGCCAATGAAACTTGAAACTTGAAATCATGTAGGCAATGAATAAAGCATAAATGGCAATTTTCATCACCATCTTTTTGTCGCATATATATATATATATATATATATATATATATATATATATATATATATATATATATATATATATTACCTGCTTTTACCAGTATTGATTTATTATTATGTATGCTTCTTTGACGGCAGATGCGTTTTTAAAAGTTTGACGTAGAACTATGACATCATAGCTGTTATTTTATCTCAAAATCAGTCGAGATCTCAAGATCAGTCTCCAACACTTTGTTTACCAGCTAGAAAATTTTAAAATGAAAGTTTAAAAAAATTATCATTATATATAGAGAGAGGGGGGGGGGGAGGATAGAGACCGATAGAGAAATCTCGTGATTATTTCAAACCGGTTTAAACTGTTTAATGACTTAAACAATAAAAATAAATTAATTAAGACAAATAATGACTGAAAAATAATAATGTTCTTACATGATAACATGAAATTTGCGATCGTAGATTTCATTTTAATTTTTAAAATCGTCTTGTTTAAAAAAAAGTTAAAGTGAGCTATTAGATGGAATGGATATAGAATGTATGGAATTAGACAGCTTACTTTTGTGATGATATCCAATCTTGTAGAAGGAAGGGGAGAGAAAAATGTTTATTTTATCATCAAGTACGGAAATGTATATTAGAATTAAATGATCATAATTTCTTCAGGAAATGAATTTGATGCATCGTCAAAGCTTATAATAAACTGTGATGCTTATTAGAATTTTTTACACGTTACCTTTTAATTATATTGTTATGAATAGGTGATTATTACTAGATGTACACTATATTTTCAAACGAAGAAGAAACTGGACTATATAAGTTAGAAAATGAGAGGTGCGACAAATGTTTCTAATTCAAGTAATTATTCCGTTAATTAATTGAATTTCATTATTATAAAATTTATATTTAAAATGAATTACATTTTCTGTGTATACCTTAAAAATAATTTATAGACATTTATATAATGCCAATTATAATAATTTCCATAGAAAACACTCAACGTAAAATTCAAAATAAATTCTGTGAATTCTACATCAATGTTTAGCTTCTAAAAATTTCAGAATCTATGTCAGAAAGTGCAAACTTAAGCAAAATTCATAAATTAGAATTACGAATTATTTTCTTTGCATATTAAATATAATATTAGTTCTGGTGGAAGTAAAATAACAAAATTTTTAGAAATGAAACTCGACCCTTTTTAAATATTTGAGAATTAATGCTGAAGAAACTATCAAAACTTGAGATTAGTTGGTTTAATTTCTTTTAATAACACATGTGCCAGCTTTGTTAATATTGCATTCATTGTATAGGAATTCCATATAAAGAATGTATAGAGCATTTTAAAAATGAGATAATTAAATTTCATATAAGGGTTGAAAAAAACTTAAACTAAAAAAAAACATAAAAATAAATTTTACTCCGTTTTGAAATTTAAAAAAGAAAATGTTTTTTTAATGATACAAATTTGATATCCATGTACATTTTACTGCATTTTGGCAATTATTTAATATTAATTTTTTGCCAGACTTTCAGCAACAATCACATTGCTGGCCGTTCAAATTCAAACCGTTTACAATGTTTCACCAAATATTTAATCGAAGGTTTTTTTTTTTTTTTTCCATTGGTGAATTTAGGATTTTATCTATTAGGAAGATTTATGTGCACAATATATAGGGCTAAAATAATGATATTAAGATAAAACAAGTTTAATATTAAATTATTTGGCCGAATCATAGACCTAAAGCTATACCAAAACGATTTATCTGAAAGCAAATGCAACCAATATTCTTGGAGAACCAGCTAGTCGCTTGAGGTGACTAGTTACAAATATATTGAGGATCAAAATATAAGAGATAATTTTGCTCCAAGAATGTATCAACTGTCCGAAATCTTATAATTGCATTCATGTTTCTTGATCTGAACCGGAGGGTTTCAGGTTCGGGACCCGATTCCACCGAAGCGGAATTCGTCGTGTAAGTAGTTCTGGTGCATGTTAAATCCGTCGGGGCCAAACGTTCTCCCACTGGAGTGGTACGGAAGTTTAGAGAGGGGCTGTCAGCTCAGGTGTCATCCTCGTCATCTTACAGATGATCAAAATAACGAGGTCCGTCCAAAAATTGCCATAGTGTTGTTGCTTTAAATACGGGATGCTAATATAACTAAACTGAACTATTATGTCTCTTAGGTGAAAGCTGGCTCTTGAGTAAGTTAACGCTTTGTGCCAGAACAGCCAGATTTAAATATTCTTAATGATTCAAATGTTTGGAGTTAAAAACATCTAATACAATCCTAGAGTTATCAAGAGAATTATTACTACTTACAAAAATTGTAAAAACTTTTGTGGAAGCCAGTGAATGATATAAATTGATACAAAAATAAAATGATGAAATCCTATTTCTTTTAAAAGAAACTGAAGGAGCATTCGATAACACTGACATCTGGGTTTTTAAGCATTGAGTTCCAAATATTATATAGAGCTTTTCATGTAACAAAAAGCAGAAACAAGTTACATACATTTATTTATGTAACATTTCAAATAATACTTCAAAAATAGGAAACGCTTATGCAATTCAAGTGATATGAGACATTCGAAGAAGAGGAGCTGCTCCGTGCATTTAATAACAGAATTAAAGTTTTAATCAACATTTAACTAAAAGTTAAAGCCGTAAAAATCATTTGAAGAGATTAAAACATCCCAGTCCTATTTTAAGCTGTTAGGTAAATTAAAATAAAAATAAATATTCAAAAAATTTCATCGAATTATGAGGCGAAATAAATTTGTACGTCAAGGATCTATCCTTAAAATAGTGTATGAAATTTGCAATGAATACTATTGAAATATACAGAAACAATATCATAAATGCATTCTCCCCCATATATCGAAGAAACCTACCTTTACTCACGTAACAGAAACGATATTATAAATGTAGTCTTCTTCACATTACGGAGAAATCCGCCTTACTCATGTAACAGAAACGATATTATAAATGTAGTCCCCCTCATTTAACAGGAAAATCCTGCCTTTACTCATGTAACAGAAACACTATTATAAATGTACTCCCCACCATTTATGGGAGAAATCCTGCCTTTATTCACGTCCCTCGGATTGATTTATCAGACCAACCGCACCAAACCTACATTCATTACTCACGAATTAATTTTAAATTCACCCCTAAAACTACACACAATAATGAGACGCTCAGAAGAGCAACAAAATTCTGCTTGGTCATTTGTTAACCCTTGTACGCCGCAATTCTTTCTCTCCGGATATCGACCAGCAAGGAACTAAACTCCGGTTTCAAAAAGAGCTTACGGATCATTAATATTTGTTACTGGACTCATTAACATTTTCTTTGACAAGGGCGATCATTAGAAAGCTCTGATGATTTTTTTCCAAGTGGTACCTACCACAGAATACACCAATTTATTGACAATTTACGTTGTTCCCGTTGTTGCTAGCAAAGTGGATTCGCACCTGCTATTAGTATGCAGCACGAGTAAGGCGCTTTTCAAAACACTGTGCACAAAAGGTAAAAAGTTTTACTAGAGCCAACCTATTATCAGGCAAGAAAGCATGTAACTTAAATGAATATAAATGATCCCTGGATAGATTGTGAAAAATATAAATATGCATGTTTGTTAGATAAGATTGGAGTAATACAAGTGCGTAACTAGTTTTGTTATTATGTATGCGAGGGAAATAAGTGGAGGGCTATCTATTAGTATCTAATCTAACAGGCGGATATTGCTTAGATAACATTCGTGGGGTAATTAGTTAGTAATGGAATAATGCGGTGAAAGCTTGGGACAATTCCTGCAGTAAAAAGATTCAAGCACATAGGAGATATATAATGATGATGTCAACATTTCGGCTCATTTATATAGAAGCTTCTAACAAATTTTTATCTTTTCTGTATATTTATTTAGTTAATTTATTGTCCACTTTTATTTATGAACATTTAGAATCCATTCGATTTCATATCTTATCCTATTAGTCCAAGATATTGTAAGATATCTCCAAGATATTACTCAACATTCTGAATGCTGGCCAATATCATGAAAATTTCGAAACAATGTTGTTGGGCATTTCGAGCAAATAGGGTATGAATGCCGTAAAAGTTTTTAATTACTCTTAATCATTATTCTACAAGAAGGTTCAAAATTAGGTGGATATGAAATTATATATCCTATTTAGGATATTAAATGCTATCTAAATTCATATAAAAGCGTATATGGCATCTAAAATATTTAAAGGTGTCAAAGTTATTTTTACGTTTTAGTTCAATTATTTCCTTGACATAATTATAGATTAAATTTTTGAAATTTTATAATTTGAAACATGAATCGGGCCAATCATTATATATTAAGGGGTTTAAATGGATTTAGACTCCTGAAAAACATATAAAATGAGATTGTTTGCAATCCAAATCTTTACGTGGTTTTCTATTCAGAGTCACATTTATACCCAGAATTCTACCCAGAATTATATTAATACTCAGAATTTTATTCAGAATCATATAAAAAGCCAGAATTCTATTCAGAATTGTATTAATACCCATATCATATTAATACCTAGAATTCAAAATCCTATTAATACTCAAACTTCTATTCAGAATCATATTAATACCCAGAATTCTATTAAAAATTATATCAATATCTAGAATTCTATTGAGAATCATACTAATACCCAGAATTCTATTAAAAATTATATCAATATCTAGAATTCTATTGAGAATCATACTAATTCCCAGAATTCTGTTAACACCCAGTTTATATTAATCATGTTAATACCATGTTCATATGGGTATTAATTATATTATTGCCCAGAATTCTATTCAAAATCATATTAATACTCAGCAAAGCCAGCAAATGTAATTAGTTTTAAAATAAAAATGTAATTCATTATGAGTTATTTTAATTAATGCACGAATGCAGCTGAAAAGGAGAATGCAACTTTAAGTGGCGAATGCGATAGAAGAGCCAGATTTCATATAGTGTAGAATAACTTATCTCTGTTTTCTTGTCTGTATCTTCCAGTATTTATTTATATCTTTCATGCTAATTAATTAAATCATTGTTAAAAATAAGAATATGCTTTTTGATACATTAAACAATTTCATATCTTATCTTTAGCGGTAAGATGTTTTAAAAATTTTTCTTAAGGAAGACAACCTATTGCAATGGTTATCATGATATTGAAAAAATTCCTGCAGATCAATCATCGTTCCTAGAGTCCCACCCCAAACCATCTTCCCTTCAAGAATTATTACAAACTTCAAGAGCTCAGTTTGGTAAAATCTCATTTTAGAATACGAGTGTTCCATGCTCGAAGCATGATTCTATCGATGAAGCGTCGTGTAAGTAGTAGGTCTGATGCATCTGATGTAGGTCTGATGATAAAATGCGTCATGAGCAAGTGTCCTCCCGTTGTTATAGCATTGGTTGATATGTTGAACGCTTGGAAAAGAGGAGTGTCCATTTAGATGTTGTTCTCCTTCATTTGGACAAAATTCGAAATGAGATTCGATAATGAATATGCTCCAATTTTAAGAAAATATTTTTTAAGTGATTTTAAGAAATAAAATAATCGATTCAATGGATATCTTATAAAAAAATAAACATAGGCAGGCTATTGCAACACTTTAATACTATGAACACACTATTTTCTTTTAAATCACCTTTGAAACGCGCTTTTTTCGCGAACTTACTTTTATATTTGTTCATATCACAGATTAAAATGAAAAAGTATTAAAAAGTTCTGGATTCTTTATTTTTTTGTGATTGAAAATTATGTTTTTATTGGACACTGTGACAAAACTGTGTCAATTGGATAATAATCCACAAGAAAAAAAATTTAGTTACAGAAAAAATTTCAAAATTTTAGCTGAAATTAAGTATTAATCTTAGAAGTTTGCGAAAGCAGTAAAAATTATTCTCTCTAAATAGAGACAATATTAACCATCATCTTTCTTTGCTTAGTATATAGATAATGTATTAAAATATATAAATTTCAGAAGGATTACGGAATTTCCTACTTTGTAAATATATATCCTCTTTCTCTCAAAATATTTCCACCCACGACATTTGACTCATAGCGCCTGTTGAAAGGGAAGCGGAGGCGTCAGTTTAAATTTGACCTTCGACAAAACTCCTTCAAACTGTTTAAAGAAAGTTTTCGTAATATTTGTCGATATTAATGTTTGAATAAGGTGAAAATGTTGAACTATTTCCCACATCCGAAAAATGGAGCCTACGCAGTTAATTTACTAAAGTTTATTTCCATTTTAAAATGTCACGGTAAGTATAATATTTTGACCTTCTATTAAAAGTTTTACAGCTTATGAATTTATGAATATTTTGAAAGAAAATCAATTCCATGGCATTCACCTAATGCACGATGCAAATACTGCCGCAATGGTATAATGTATTGGAACTAGGATAGTGGTGAATGCACAAATAATCCCTTTTTGGTTAATTATTTATATATACCCCTTGAGAATCTATCTATGGATTCTCTCATCACCAAGTAGACAGTCATAGTTTCATTGTCCCAATGTTTAATTATATGCATTGGTGGAATTTATTTTTAATAAGAAAAGTCAAGAAACTGTAAAAACATGGAAGGTTCATGGCATAAATAGAATGGTAGTAGATCATATCTTGTAATTAATTTTAAAAGTAGAAAATAGTTACTTAATCTATATTAGTTTCCTCTCATCATATCCTTACATTTTCATTTTATTCATTTATTAAAAATAGCATATCGTGATTTTCGTGAAAAATAGCAACCCATTTTCTAATGTGCAGCAGTTTCGAATTTCTTTACTGATTTGTGTGTGTGTCAAATATGAAATTTTGTGTCTTCAAAACAGGGTCAGTTTTATAATAATTCATTAATTTGATTTTTTAATTAAATATTTTTTATTTTTTTATATTGATGCTTTAATATCATTTTAAATAACCTATTAATCTCAATTAATTGTTGATTCCAAAACAAAGAAAGCATTATAAATATGTAATTTTGTGATCAATGACCTTGGAGCATTCAGGATACTTATAATATTGAATCAAGAAATATTTTGAGACTAAAAAGTAAACAATAATTATTAATGAAAATCCTTTTTTTTCTTAAAAAAAAAAGTTATTGTATTTGTATACTTAGAAACATAAAATGGTTTTCATCAAATCTTCATCAATGGTTCTCATCATTTCTTCTATTCAGTCTTCTATCTGACGAAAAAATTCTCTACAGATGTGTATTATGTGTGTGCATGTATGTGCGTGTGTGTGTGTGTGTGTGTGTGTGTGTGTGTGCATGTATGTGTGTGTGTATAAACTTATATCAAAAACAATACGATGAAAACGCAATACATATCATAACAAAGAAAATGCATTCTTGAATATCCATGAAATTAGATCATGTGCGTTCTTAAGACGTCAATTTATAAAGAGTAAATACAGAAATAATATATTTGATTATTAACTACTTGCCTCTGGCAACAAACTGATTTGTCGAGAATAATGATTTCAAATAAATAGTTTAGATATAATGTCATGTCCGTGATTCTGTGCAGCTGACATACATTAAGCATGTGTCTCTTTAGATATTTTTTTAAAGTTTTATTTATAGAGTAGAGCAACCTCTCTAACGGAGATAGTCCACGCTTTTAAGGATTCCGCACGGATAAGGTCAAGGCGCTTTTAAAAAAGAAAATATCCCTTGCATCTATCTTCTACATTTCGCGATATTGTAATTTTCTTTAGTTTCAATAATGGAAGGATATTCTGCTATTAAATATTAAATAAAATAATGAAAACTGTTCGTATTCACTTTTTAAAGGTTATCAGTTTTTGAAATTATGCAAAAAATAAAAAAAAAGTACTACTAAATTGGTTTCATTTAAAAGGCGATGTTCCAAATTTCAATGTATTTATGTAAAAATAATTATTTTTGGTATAATATTTTTGAAAATCACAGTAGCAAAACCTATAAATTTTAAAAAAAAATCCCTCTCCGAAGTGTACATTCTCTCCTTCTAAGGTATATATGTGCCAAATGTGGAAGCCAGGTCAAATGCTAAGGCCTGTAAAGCGCCAACACACATACTTATACATTTGACTTTGTTAGGAGTAGAGATAATTTTAACTATGTTGTTGAAACATTTAAAGGGACAGTGAAATGAGCTTTGGAATGAGCAAAAATGGGCAATTTTATTTTCATCATTTCATTACTGAATTATATGTTTATATTAACCTAAAATGTATTGTCCACTAAAATAAATATCTGAAGGATTAAGAGGGGAAAAAGTGCATTTTAAGTACTTTTCACAAAATGATATTATAATCAGATTGAAATGTTCCAGTTGTCTTAACTTTTTAAAGAAATTAAATGAAAATGGTAATAAGGATTTCATTCAAACATTAAAAGAAAATAGGGTATTTATTTTATGTTTCGTTTTTTTATAGTTAAATATTAATTTCAGTTCAGAAAAACATAAAATTCCTATAAGAAAAATCAGTAAGTGTGCATAAAAATATTTCTGAAGAATTAACATTAAATTGGGATTACAAAATTATACACAGATTGGTACCAAATAAATTTACGTTGGGTAATAAGAAAAAAATAATAGAAACAATTAAGTCACAGGGAATATTTTGAAATTTTTAAAAATTATATATATTTTAAATTGGTAAGCATAATATATTTCGTTTTAGAATGTTTTTTTAAGAAATTTGACGTATTTATGTTTTAATTCATGCGTATAAAATAGTCCTAACCCTAAGTGAAAAATTCGCAAAAGTGTCTAATAGAGTCCACCTTCCTCTTAACAATGCAACATTACAGAAAATCCTATCAATACCGAACGATTCCAAGTACTCGTTCAAATGGGCTAGTGCTTCCTGCCCCAGGATACCACAACATAATTTTCTTCCCCTTACTTTAAGTGTGATTGATTGAATAAACTTTAATTCGTCAGATATGTTCGATTAGATAAATTTGGGAGACGGGAAAAATAAATTTTCAAAATTACCAAAGAAAAATCCAGCGTACACTTACATAATAGCATTTGCAAAGCGGGGTCCTTTTCTTTTTCAAACCTTTTAAGATCATTTGCTACCATTGAGATTTTTGAGAGGGAAAGGAATTTGTCTTATTTTTATAAGAGATACTTCGGCGTTTCAATGTACAGGGTGTTTTTTTAAACTGACAGTACTCAGAGAGATCTGTAGACTATCAACTACAAAGCCACCAAATTTTGAAATGGGACTATTGACAACATGGGAAAAAGGAATCAGCGAAAAAAAAAAAAATTAGTTCCAAAAGTTTCCGATAGGGGAAAATGTAGCGCTTTACAATTTAGGACAGCTAAAATTTTGCATAAAACACGGAAAAAAATTACAAAATGCAAAATCTCGATTACGTAGTCGACACTATTGCCAGTATTTAAGTTATAAAAAGGAAGCGGGATATTGAAAATCATTTCAGGTATCAGTTGATTTAAAAGTCGAAACAATTTACGTAAAGGACCTCTATCAATTAATGCAGTGAAAGCAATGATTAAAAAATTTGAAAAAAGAGGGTCTCTCGAAACTCGGTCTGGTAGAGGACGGAGACAGGTATGGGAGGACACGATCACAGATGTTGCGACTGCAATCGTTGAAAGAAATCAGACGAGCACTGTTCGTAATAGTGGCACTTGTGGAGTTGTTCGACAACTGGATGTTAGTGCTTCAAAGGTATGGAACGTTTTAAGAAAAATTATTTAATTTTATCCATAGCATTTTGAATGAATTAAAACCTACAGACTATAATATTCAATTAACCTTTGCTTTGGCATTTCTTACCAGGATGGAGGTCGACGAGGCTTGGCCTTGGACAATTCTCTAGAGTGATGAGATTCATTTTTATTTGAATGAGGCTGTAAATACTCAGAACTCTAAAATTTGGACATTTGAACAACCACATGCATTTCAAGAAACCTCACTCCATTCTCAAAAAGTAATTGTTTGGTGTGGTTTCACAGCAGATTTTATCATCGACCATACTTTTTTGAGATTATTGCCCAAGCAGGACCGCAGACCTGTTCCATAAACGCTCAAAGATATCATGATATGCTGAATAGTTTTGATATCCCACAACTTCAGCCAAGACAATGCTTAGATAACATTGTCTTTATGTTGCATGGCCACCTCGCTCCCCGGATGTAACCTCATGTGACTTTTTTTGTGGGGCTATTTAAAATCGATGGTATATTTTGGTGGAGTCTCGAAATTATCAATTTTAAAGTAAACATAACATGGACTGGAAACATAACATCCTGAAATGTTACATTGAACTGTAGAGAGTACGATGTACAGAATGCAATGCTTAGCCCAAGAAAAAGGAGGTCATATTGAAAATAGCCGATGTCTTTCCCGGGACAGTGATTCTACTGAATAAAAACAAAAGAACAAAGAATAAAAAAGAAGTCAAATAGAATCTCCTTTTTTTTTAATTTGTAACCATTTACAGAAGTTATTTTTTCGAATAAAGCGCATTTGTTTAAAATTTAATTCTTCGTTATTCATTTATCTTTTTACTGTAGCTTTTAAAAATTTTATCGTGCAGTAAAACTCATTCGCCACATTCCACCTATCGGCAACTTTTCGAACTTAATTTTTGTTGCGGATTCCGTTTTCCCATTTCGTGAATAGTAACCCCATACAAAATTTGGTGGCTTTGCGGCTGATAGTTCGAGCTACAGAGGCCTCTCAGTACCGTCAATTTAAAAAAAGACACCATGTACTGTAAATACTTAGGCTGAACTGATATAGGAGCAAGGGGGTTAATGCATGGCTTTTTTTTATTTCCGATTTGAAATGGCTTAAAGTTCCTTTTCAGACTATAATGTTCCAAAACTAGTATTGGAAAATATGACTGTAACACAATTACAGATATTGGTGCAATGAAACTTCAGGAGGAAAGGTAATTCCCGATTCTTGTAGACTACTTTTTGTCCAAGCTAACTTAGAATGGTACAATCCCACGAACACTAAGGCATACTCATTTTCAAGTAATACACAGAGTTAACTTCACGATATACAAAAAAAAGTCTAGTGTAGAATCTCGAGTTGTTTTTTTAAATCATTGTATAAATTCACTGTTTCGGGTCAATTGCACTTTTTAATCAGAACATCCATTATTACATCTACAGTAATGTTAAATGCATGTTAAGTAACCCAGGTGATATTAACAGGATATTTCAATAGAAATGTTAAGCTCCAGTTACTTTATTATATTATGTCCAAGTATCATTTATTAAAAATGGGAACAATTAAGTATTAATTACTTACTTTTTAAAGTTGATAGACTTTAATTTCTAAGGATTTTCAATTTGTCTGTCCTATTATATTACAAAAATTATAAACTTAGCGCTTTTAAACATAATAAGACTGTTCATTAAAGAATGATCATACATTCAGAAAAATAATTACTGATACATAAAATATTTATAGCCAAAAATAGAATAAAGCACCGGCTACAAAGATCAAAGTAATGACGTCATACAGTAAAAGAAGCATCATCTGTCTTGCTACACGTGTAATATTATTTTAATTACTCTTGAATTTGAAAACCGCCTAAAGAAAATTATGATAATTCATTATTGAAAAGCTTTCGCATTGAAAAAAGACTTAGATATCATTCGAACAGTTTATCGTGCTAATGTAGGTATTATTTGATTGTATCAATTATAGTGTGGGTGGCGTTTTTAAAATTGTCGCTCAAACATTTCGAAATTAATTAAAATATTTATGTTTCATATTTTAATAGGAAATAGATAATTTTTTAAATTCAAGAATTAGAATTTTTATTATTTTTTTCATTCATTTAAATTAAAGATATAAGCAGAAAAACACATTTTTAATTATCTTTACTGTGTTTTCCATTTGCATCATTGATGGAGATTTACAGAACTTCCGTTTAAAAATATAAGACTATATAAAATATCGCGATAAAGTTTCTTTTTTTAAGGTGGGGGCGTTTGCTTTCGATTCTGTTCATTGATAGGGCTTATTCGTTTTATGGTTATATATTTTATATCTTTTCAATTAATTCAGTTTTAGAGCTGAAATAATTTAAAATAAAAATAATAAAAGCAAAGCAATATAGAAAGTGTATCAAGCTAACGCGGAATAACAATTATTTCTTAATTTTCATATCATCTTATTTTATTAGGTCTGTGTACAAAAATAAGTTCAGTATTTGATATTTTGAACGCATATTTCATGTTCCCTGTTTTGCATGGAGAATAATTTAGTGTCAATAATGTTATTTTTAGAGTTCTTATTAAATTTTTCTCCCCTGCACTTCGATAAAAGGACCAAAATGATAGCAAAATGTAACTTTTCACTATTTTAACATAATCATAAAGCCATTCCGCTGCAAAAATAAAATATTGATCATTATGCGATACGCTTGGAGTTTCAGTTATTTTTTTTTTCGGATGATAGCACACTTGAATTTCAAAATTTGTTTAAACTGGTTTATACTTTAAATAACTCTAAATCTTTTGGCATTTCAAAAATAATAAAAATTATTTTCATTCTGTCTAGACTTCGTCTAACAGAATTATAATAAAAATGTTTAAGAGTAACAGCACTTGAATAATTATAACTAAGCAAATTTCTGTGTCTGACTTTGTTATAGCAAGCGAATTACAGGGAAAACATTTATATCTAGTAATTTATATCTGACTCTACATTTTAAGAAACAAAAAATAAATATGATATAAATATGATTCAGACTTAAAACATTATTGTTATTTTTAAATTCCTGTATGAAATTGATTCAAGTTCTTAAAATTAACGTTTTAAATAATGTGAGGTTTGTGTTTTTATATTTCCATTTTATTCTAAATATTTAATGATTTATTAAAATCTTTCAATAACTAATTAATAAAAGTTAAGAGTAGCTTAATATAGTTTTTGTATACAATTTTTCAGTAACATAAAACAAACAATCATATATATATATATATATATATATATATATATATATAATATGTAAATTCATATTTAAATATGAAATTAAAGCAGATATATAACTCATTTAAAAGACAACAATCTCTTAGTTACAATGTGTTACTTATAAGTCTTTTAATTAATTTTTTTATGTAGATTGAATGAAATGTTTCACAAAAAAAGGTTGCCTGATCTCATATAAGAAGCTAGATAAAGTCAGTCGAAGGCCACGATACTGATTCATTGATTACACTATGGCAGAATGGTTAGAACATTGCCCTTTCACTGTAAAGGACTAAAGTTTATTAAAGGATTTGTTTCCTTTTATTATCATAAATTTATTTCTAGGTTGATCAGTTATGTGCATGTTATCCCTGGTAATATGTTCTATAACATTCCATGAGGTATATAAAATAACCCAAGCTAAATAAGATTTTAGTTGTAGGATGGATTAAGTAGTTATACTTTTTCCTAACAGACTATCTTGATCTCTAGAAGTGAATATTAAATTCCTTTTAAAAGTTGCAATATTAAAAAATTTGATAAGATATAAAAATACGTTCTCATTTTTTACTACATTTCCCATCTAATATTTTAATCCTTTCAGATTCCATGTTATTTTTCTGATATATGAAGAATACAAAGGGAAATAATTGTAAAGGTCCAAATTCGATAATGAAATTTTAGACTTCCCTGAATACAAAAAGTCCATTTTTGAAATTTTACCCATGTGTGATTGCAGTAATAGAAATGAAATATGAACTTTGGTATGTGGCCATCATACTAAAATATTAAATTTTCATCAAGTATTAAATGATATCCATCTTCTAGATGTCATGTTTGTTCCTTCATATAAATGGCAAAATGATAACTAAAAATACAAAGAACTAGATAAAATTTATCGTCCATTTCGTCATTAGAAATATAAATGGGCACCAGAATTTGGATATATCTCTCGATGAGTAAATCATTTGTCTTTCAGTCTATTTCTTTCCATATGAAAGCAACAGGGCATCCATTGGTCTCTCCAAGGCTTCCTTATTTATTCTCGAATATACGTTCTATCATATAATTGTAATTGTGGCTAAGATCGTGAATGTCTAGGCACAGACAAGTGATTAGAAAAGCGTTGGTGAACAATAGTCACAAGATCACATACTAAATTTCATTCCGGTGTTTTAGCGTTTAAACATACGAGAAATTAAAAACTGACAGCCCATGAACACTTTGACTGGTTTTATTCAAAACTTATACCGATTTATTGTTTTAGGTGTTAAACTAATGTACCAAATATTATGAACATGTTTCTTTACAGCTTGTATTTATCTTGTATAATTTGATATGAATAACCGGACAGTCACACTTAAGTTGAATTTCGTTCAAATTTTGACAGAAATCTATAAGCGCGATGTTACGAACAGATTTCAACCATCTGACTCAAAACACTTTTAAGCACACAGGAAACCAGGAATAAATCAAAAAATAAGTTTTACAGGAATTCTGAAGCGGGGACATTCGTCGAAATCTCAAATTCAAAAATTTTGAAGATTACAATGCCATTTGACGATGATGACTCTTTATATACACTTCGTAAACGAGAATATAAAAGAAGAAGAAAAAGGTAAAATTTTTTTATGTGGTCTTGTGATTACATGCATTATGTGTCCAATTTTAGATCTAATCTGTGGAAAGTAAGATGTCCAAAGCGCGTTAAAGTCTATCAGTAATAGCTAAGTTTCTGCTGCGTCATCCTGATGCTTGATTCACTTGCAGTTATTGAAGTAACCTTTGTAACTTGTTGCAAAGTCATTTTTGTATTAATTATCAGAACCTATCATATTGTATTAATATGCAAAAAAGTTACGGGAAGTAATTTTCTATCGATTTTAAAAGTATGCGTGATGATTATATGCCCTTGCATTCCAGATGGAGTTTTTAATGGGGAGGGGGATTCCATGACTTTTACTAAATGTCATTTAAGCATTTAGAAGAATGAAGTTCTATTATTCTGGTTTCTTTGAGGCATCTATTTCCATTTCAAAATCTCAAATTTCATTCCAAGATCGGTCTTGATAATACTTGATCCTTGAATTAAATCAGCGAGACATGTTTCCTCAAAACTTTCTCGCATACTCTCTAATAAAGATGTTATCCCAGAAAATATTATTGCATCGTATTGGAATACAATAGTTTTAAAACATTAATTCTTGGCCTGAATTCAATATTTTTACTGAATCTGCTTGAACTTTAGCAAAATGTTTGGCGATTAGACTCTGGTATGCAATTAATCCTATCCGAAAATTGAGTTTCTGTTTTAGACTCGTTTTTCTCGACCATTAAAACAAAAATTGAACACAGAACTACACCTATAGTCAGGAAAGCACGTATCAAATTTTGCATGTATTTAAGTTATTGCATTTCTCTGTTATGCAGCTTACGTATTTCTAAAAATGGGGTCAATAGACGAAGAACCCTTTATTAGACTGAGATAAAAATTTGGCAGTGTCTACTCTTTAGATTGTAAATATGTGCACTGAATTTCATTCATCTAGTTCTCTTCGTTTTGCAGTCAATCGTGTTACTACATATTCGAACATCTGTAGAATCAGACTTCTTCTGAGTGGATTATGATAAAAATTTGAAACATATCTGTTAATTTGGTGTACAAACTGCATACCAATTTCCATCCATCTAGCGCAAAATGTTTTTGAGTTATTTTTGTCACAAGCAGATAGACAGAAATAATGCCAGAAATGTATTTTTCGAACTCAGAGAGGTTTAAAATGTAAAGATTCATCAAAGTTTCGAGTTTGTATTTTGATTACAGTACTTTTTGATGATTACAATAATTTTTCTATACTTCGTACTCGAGAAAATTAAAAAAAAATCATCGTGTTCTCTTTCTCTGAAGTGAATCGAACAATAATTCAATCAGAGGTATAAACTAAATAATTGTTCATTTTTGTTAATTTCTGATGCAAATGTTGCATATTTTTGTATTGGTAATTAACTTCAAAAACCGATTACCATTTTACAATATTGTGGCAATTAAATGTGAAGCATTTTTACGTTAGATTACTCTTTCTACGATGTTCCTTTACGTCTATTAAATTGATTATACTTCAAAAGAAGCGATTTAGATTTGTTTCTTCATTATCTATTTCCAACTGAATGAAAATTGTTCCAATTGAAAATTATATGAAAATAAATAATTTGTCAGCCCTTATACTAAAAATTACTACTGCATTTTCTTAATAAATAAACGGAAAGGTGTTTTAATTAATTTTATTTTAGTTTATTATTGTTACTGGATGCAGAAAAATAATCTCTAAATTAATTTGACTATAACGATGTGAAAATACTTTTCTTAATCCCTTCAATAATTATCGAAAATTGGAATAAACTGATAACAGCCTTTTTCTTCTTCAAATTCAGGTCTGAAAATTAATTAGGAAATTATCTTACATTTTAATTACCTTAATCTACTTAGTCATCGTTACAAAATAGAGAAATGAAATGTTTTCAGGAGTATAAGTAATCCATTATGTTGTATACGAATACACATATCCGATAAAGTAAGCACAACTTTGAAGAAGAAAAATATATAAAATAATTATTAAAATCACTAGAGACGTAAAGGATTAAGAAGAAAACGATAATTAATTCAATCACCTGGTGTATAAAAAAGTAATTGTTATTTTTTTGTTAAATACTTATTGGTAAGTAAAATGTAGAAAATATTTGTTTTTTAATCAGTGCTCTGAATGTCCAAGCAAATTTGAAAAACACGTGAAGCGCTAACAGAAAGTAAATGTGAATTTTAAATAAATATATAATGTCATGAGATGCAGTTAAATGTGATCATATAAAAAAATGGGCTGTTGTGTGTCTAGTTGATTTAAACTGTTACAGGTGTAACAAAAAAAAAAAATTGAGCATATCTGTATAAATGTAGCATCTGTTGTATGCTGAAGAGACATTCATATCCGTAATTTTTCTTGTAGCAGAATGACATTTTATAAGGGCTTTGAGCACATAAAATTTGCCAAAATGTATCTATGGATTGTGAACATCGAAGGAGCAGAAATTTAGAAAGATAGGTGACGTACTCGTTCTTCCATCATAGTTTATAACCACGTTATTTATTTCAAAATAATCCTAAACTAGAGAAAATGTATAATATGCTTAGAAATTGTTTATTACACTGATAAGAACAAAAACAGTTTTATTTTTCTTAATTTATACAATCTTTTTTCTTAATACGTAGAACGTATATAAAATGAACCGAAATAAATGGTGGGGTTTTTTTTGTAAGGTAATTTAAAAACGCCTTTAAGCATTAATCCTTCATTCAATTACTTCTTCTTCTAAATTAGTTAAGTTATATTAATGTCCCGTTTTAAAGCAACATTACGGCTACTTTGGTACAGACCTCGTACATTCGTTACGGCACTCCACCCCAACACCGTGCACGAAGCACATCGTTGGCCCAGACCTCGTACAGTGGGGAACCACGGTGAGATGACGGGAACCGGATGACTTTGAGCTGTCAACACTTCCCCATACTTTCACACCATGCTGGCGGGAGGACGTTGGGCCCCGACGGATTTAACGCACACCAGACCCGCTTATACGACGGCTCTTCGGTGGAATTGGGTTTCGAACTTGAAGCCCTCCAGTTCCGAAGCCGAAACCTTATCACCAGGCTAATGTGACCTCTACAATATTAATTAAATAACATTTTATTGAGAATTGTTATGGATATAATTCCAATCGATATAGTTGATGATGCAAGAAGAATGAAGAGAGGAGGTAAAATAAAGGTTAAATAGCCCGCGACTTTTATAATTCCAAATATCATTCAATTTCATTTCAACTTTCCAAGTGCTATAAAACTCTCTTCATTGTGTATAGTGGAAAATTGTACAGTTTCCTTTTGTCAGATTTCGAATTATGTTCAATATTCTTTATTTCAAATAAGATTTCCAAAATAATCCTATATAATATTTCTCAACACTTTTCGCTAATGAGAACTTTTCTTTCAAAAGAAATCACCTCATTTGTATTAAAAGAAAAAGTTAAATTGAAGAACTTTGAATATAGAACTATAAAAATACTTTTTTTCAAATCAAGATTTGCAAAAGTTCTTTTTTCAAACTCTCTTAACTGTTAAAAAAAGATCATAACTTTTCCTTTATAGTCTAGCCAGACTAATCAATAAAATATAAAGGTATATTTGAAAATTTTCACGTGATTTTAGAAAAAAGATAATCATGCAAGTTTGCGTTTCGCAAAGACTTTTTTTCCAATACTTTAACGTACTTAACATTCAAACCCAGGAATACTCAAAAATAGATAGATTAAGCTCGTGGATAACAAATACGTTGATGGCGTAACTTTAATAGCAGCGCCTGTTTCTCCCGATATTAAGTAATGGAATATCAAATTTAGATTTTTTTTTTACTATAAGCAAATTTTCCCTTATCCTTTTTTCTAAATTTTCGTTGAAATGGTAATAAGAGAGCCAATCGATATGAAAAAAAAAATCGAAGTTAGGAATATTCAATGCAAAACCTTTTTTTTTATTTTAAAAATGTTTAATTTTTAATATAAAATTTAAAAATAAATAATTCTGTGTAGAAAATAAAATTTTCTACACAAAAAACAGTATAGAAAATCATACAATTAAGAAACGTTTTAGTTAAGATTAAATGATACACATTAATTTAAATAATATTATTTGATTTAACATCAGTTGACTAAATGATTTCTCTCTATCTCTCTCTCTCTCTCTCTCTTTGTGCGTGTGTGTGTGCTTAGAAGTTATATATCTTTAAAAAGGAATTATCCCTAAATGCTAGCCGAGTTAACATTCTTTTATGGCCCATGTACTCTCGGAGTAGGAAAAATTTTTTAAAAAATCCTTGCATCTCAAAAATTTAAAGCAAAATATAAATTTGAAATTACAAAATTATTAATATTATGAACGCGAATGAATTAAAATTATTATATATTTAATATTTTTCTAACAATATAATAATCAATATTTTATGCATTTGTTTAAAAAAATATACAACTACTATGTTTTCAAATGGAATAAATTATAACATAACTTGAATTAAATATCTTTGATTTGAATATTTTCAACTTGAAAGGATGACTTGAGAAGAATTTTCGAAGCTCGTTTTGGTTCATTAGGAGAAACCAGTCATTAAGACGTTTCAGAAGATAATTTTCCAATCTAGCTTAAATTGGAAGGTTATCTTCTGAATTTGAATCTTATCTTTCATCTATTTGTTAGTATATTGAATTAATAATGATCAGCATTTCTAATCTGTAAACTTTAAAACTCACCATTTTCGGAATGATGAGGATTCAGATCAATATTTATCCAGAATTCAGACATCCGAATAAAACGATAAAGTAAACGATAAAAATTTACATTCAGATTATAGATATAAACTGCAAAATTCGTCTGCCTGGAAAGAAGCAATTTTGAATTAATTATGAAAATTATCTCTTTGAAATTCTTTTCATGGATCAAGTTCTGGATCAACCTAATCCACTGGCATCTTATAAAACTTCACTTTTATAGAGCTGAAGTAAATCGTTTGATACCTTGAAATTCGAATTTTACTTCTATTTTACGGAAAAAAAAACATGAAAATAGAAGAATGGTGAATAAATAAACGAGAGAGAGGGGAGATCATTTGACACGTGTATTCTCAAACCTTTGCCTCGCCTTACCAAACAAATCTCTTAATGTGTTTCGATTTTCTTTTCTTTTTGACATTTCACGAAACTGCTTCCCCCAACGGAAAAAGTGGAAAAATGTACTTTAATCCGAATGTCTTTAGTGTTGCTTTTTTGCAATTTTTTCTTATTCTTTTCTACTTCGAATTGTATTAAATTACCTAAACGAATACTCTTTGTGATATTTTCGTTATCAGAAGATTAGGTCTTCCTATATTGATTAAACTAAAAAATTCTTATTTATTATAATTACTTTATTATATTTAATAAATTCATACCATTTATACCTAAAAAATAAAAATAAAAAAATCACCCGAATACAGTCGGTAATTTATATAGTTCTACGGATTAGATGAATAGGCCCGGTTTTTGATTATTTGTTCCAGTTTCAGAAAAATAAATATTACACTTATTCATTTGGCTTTTTCAATTTTTAAATAAGGAAATAATTATTTTAAAAAATAATTCTAGTTAATTTTTTTCTCAGTTCTTGGTTCAAATTTGCAAAATCCTTCCCATAATTCCGCATTGCTTCCAAATATAATGTAAACATAATTATATTAAATTTAATTACTCAATGTTGACAGAATATAATTGCCTTGTTTTATTGAATAACTTCAGTAAATAAAGTATTTCGACTATCAGTAAAGAAAGTGTGTAAAACCATGCTATTCTTGACGCAAATGGCAAAGGGCAAACGTCTGGGATTTACCTGAGGAGCATCATTTTCTTGCTGGCCTAGTTTTCGATTCTTTTTCAGTAAATCAAACTTCTCTGGATATTTTTTCTTGATATTACTTCATCTTTAATGTTAAAAGGAAATTATTAATGGTTATGAAATTTTTGTACGGAAACAGACTGTGCAAACAATATTAGAACGTGCTTAGAAAAATGATGGTAATCGCAAACAACAAAATAACTTCAACCCAAATTTTCTCAATACTCATTCTCAGACTTTTTTCGAATTCCTGGCTCTTGAAAGATATTTTATAAAAATGTAGCTTCATGCTACAGAAGATGATTTATTTTTTTTATTTTTTTATACCCGTTTAAATTTCTGGTACAGGTCACCTAGATTTTAGCATCCTGTATACAAAAAAATATTTTAATACAAATACACCAATTTGAACCATAGTCAAATAATCCCAACAATCCCTTTTCAAACTATTACTCAGTGCGAAAAGAAGCTCTTTTGATCATTCATAGATTTAACGTGCGACCTTAGTGGAATTGTGGACCTTGTGGAATCTTAGGCAATGCCTTGTCATAATTGGTCAATACATTTTTAACTAAAACAATATGTTGATGGTTTATTTTAATTATATTTTTACTTTAATAACTTTTTGAAAATGTATGTCTTATTTATTTTAAAATTATTTATTTAAAAACAACTTAAGAAATAAAATACTCAAAACATTAATTGAAATGGTTCTAATTTACGAATAAAAATATTAAAATATTATGAAAGGTTATAAAAAATAATGAATTTTAATCAGATGTAACATCAAAAATTAATATTTTTCAGCGCCTGTCAAATGAAATATAACTTAAGAAATTAATGAATAATCAATATTCCAATAATTATAAAAAGGTTTTTCACCTTTACATCATTATTTCATTTTTCCGATTTCACCTTAGGAGTATTTTCCAAGTAAAACACACACTTTTATTACGTTATTTTAAAAATATTCTTCTGTGTAATTTTAAATATTTTTAATTGAATCTATTTCATTTAAATTTAATTTTAATTTGCGAAATTCGGTAAATAATGTAATTGAAGTAAGCTTTTTTCCAAATTTTAGATCTTCCTATTCATAATCTTATGCACATTTTGGTTTTATTTTAAGAATATTTGAAATTAAATCTTGTATTTTTTAAATATTTTCTCGACAAGATACTAGAATAAGATGTTATTAGAAAAATTGTTTTAAAAAAAATCATTGTTATAGCGTCGCTCTAACAGTTTCGAATTTAAGCATTTTTTTTTTTTTTTATTTAAACAGTGTACTTTATCAGTTCACTCCTTTAATGAAATAAAGTAACACACTTCATTTTAAATTTAAGTAATCTGTTAAAAATTTATTTAAGGGTGATTTTTTATTCAAGTAACTTAGAGAAAATGAATGTTTTTATTTTGGTTATTTATTATAATCTCACGACTTAATGATATTCATGTTTCTGCCTATTTATTGAAATATATTGCATTATATTTAAGCAGATACTAGTGTTTAGATATACTGTAATAATTAGGTTAACACAATAATAATGTTAGATAAGAAAATGATTAATTAATCTTGAAATACAGTTAATATCAGCATGATATCATATAATCCAAGAAGTCCTATTTTTTATAAATACATTTGACAGGTAAGCCAATAATAAGGTTTGTAATTCACCCACTTGATGTCTTACACCTTTAATCCAGAGGCAAGAAGCAGGTGCAAGTCAGAAATCCACCACTCAATCCGACACGCAACCGTACAATTCAATAAAAAATGTTTAAAATTGAAATCTCCGCTTAAGAATATCATTGCCTTATGTTAAAAAACTATCAGAGAAGCATTTAAAATTACCAAATCAGGACTCAGGACAAAGAACTAACATTTGCATTTCCATCCCACATTCAACACTTAATCTTTGAAAAAATGAAATATGTTTCCTTGCGACCGTGTCCAACCCCGTTTGGTTCTCCACCGCTATATTAGTAGGCCAATTAGTTCTCTAAAATCACACGGTAATTAAGTTACTAATGAATATTCAAAGATATTTGTATCCCTCATACTCAGTGGCAGGTATGTTTACTACTTCCAATTGTTCCTGAATGGTAAATGTATTTGCCAGTTTTAATTTCATAAATATATATTTTTTTATATTATTCATTTTATTACAATTTCGTTTAAATTTAATATATTCAAAAATGTTATTTTATTTTATCATTATTTTTAAATTACACTAGGATTATGTCTTTTAAAGATCTTTAATAATCATTTTCTTATACTAGTACTTTCTAATTTAATCCCCATTTGTGATGCTAAAGCCTTTTTGAAATGAAAATAATTCAAATTATATTCAGTTTTTAAAACCAAAAACATAGTCTTCAAAAATAAACTCAAATAAAATATTAAGAAAACAGAATCATTATTATTTTTATGATTATGAAGTTCACACTAAGTTATTATAATTAAAATTAAAGTGATTTCTAACGCAGTGTTGTAATTATATCCGAAAATTCAGCAAACGAGAAATTAATTCATTTTCTTTTTATACATCAAGAAGGAGCTGTTGTTCTATTAATATTCATCATATCATTTTGTTCAAAACAAGTTATGGAGAAACAAAATTATTGATGAAGTGTAATTGCTTTTCTGTTATTCGTGCTATTTTTCAGTTAATTTTTCTCGTTTATTTTTCCTTTTACTATGCTTATATCTTTTAAAACTCAGAGTTTTGTAATCTGTTTATTTTATAAAACGATTTTTATTTTTACATTCTTCTGCTTTTTGTGCGCACGCCATGATTTTTACAGTCATTCAAAACCAGTAAGAATTTGCTAAAAATAATCAAAATTTCATCACCTGAGAACAATATTAATTTAAATCAAATAAATAATAATTAAATATACAAATAATGAAATAAATAAATTTAATTATTCAAAACATAACATTCTCTCAACTCTTTAATGCGAAGATTTTTGAGTGTCTTATTATAGGAGGATTTATTTGTTTAGATTTTGTAATCTTATTTTTTTGTAAAATAATTTGTATTTATACACTTTTCTGGTTTTTGCGCACACTCCATGATTTCTGAAATCCTTCAAAACCACTAAGAATTCCTTGAATAATAATCAAAATTCCATCACCTGAAGCCAATATTTATTTAAACAAATAATGAAAAAACAAATTTAATTATTCAAAATCAAAACATTCGCACAACTCATTAATGGGAATATTATTGAGTGTCTTATTATTGGAGGATTTAATAGTTTAGATTTTGTAGTCTTCTTATTTTTGTAAAAGTATTTTTTGTCCTACACCCTTCTAGTTTTTGAGCACACGCCATGATTTCTGAAATCCTTCAAAACTACTAAGAATTCTTTGAATAATAATTCAAAATCCCACTACCTGAGAGTAATATTAATTTAATTGTTTTAGAAAAAGCATAAAATTTTCAACATGTTGCTAATGCACAATTTAGTACCGGTATGCATTACACATTAAAATGCTATCGAAATATTCAAAATGAAAAACCTTCTCTCATCTCATCAATGGGAAGATTATTACTTTGAAGTAGCTATATATGACTGCAATAAAGCATATTGAAGTGGAAAAGCAATTTTCTTGAATATTATGGAACTCCAATTGAGTAAAAAGAAATGAAGTGCACACGAAATTTATGCCACTCAAAATCAATTATCTTCTCCAATTACCCTGACTTATATCCACTCCAATTGAAACAAAAAATGAGATTCAAATATCTTTTATAACCCTATATATTCTTCGAGGGCTTCGAATTTCCATAGCCTTTTCGAATACAGAAGTCATAAACGCCATTTAAAAGTTTGTCCCGAGGATGACTTTAACAAAAGTGCCCCAAGACGCAATCTTTCAAGAGAGCCTTCAATTAAGTCGAAAATAATTAGCTCTCAAATTGAAATCGTTGCCAAAGTTTCAAAGCTTGAAAAAAAAGTTGATCACTCTTTCTAAGAGACCAACATCTGTTACTTAAATTAGCCGATCAATATCGAGTTTGAAATTAGGATTTTCCTGCAAACGGTAATTTATCTGTAATTGCATTTAGGGAGAAAACGAAATTGCAGTTTTAAATCTGATTTGTTTAATTGCTTGCTGGCTGCTTCCCATTTCTTACTGGCGGCGGTTACGGATCAGTTTAAATCTATACATCAAATTTTTGCCAAAAGGAATGTTGACTGTGTGGGTTAAAAATTCTATTTATTTTGTGGCAACGAAGGAGGAATTTAATGAGTTTAAGTGGGGGTATTTTCAGACATTTTTCATTTTTGAGGAATCGGATCTTTTAAAATATGTTATCCTCAAACGGATGGAAATGAAGAAAGTGAATCTGAAACAACTTTTTTAAAATTCTAAAATTAGGTCTGTAAGAACGACTATCGTTCTGAGTTGAGTAAATGGATGGGTATCCACTGATGATTATGATTTCTTGACCAATGCTAGACTAATTCTGCAGTTTTAGTACGTGGAAATTAAATGACTTTATAGCTATTAAATTCATATGTAGTAAATCATTGAACTAAGGAACTAGAATATTAACTGATCAATCATAAAATGTTCAATACGAATGGAAGTTGTGCAGTTTTTCCTGCAAAATTCTTTTTCCGCCATGTTAAAGTAAAAACTACAGAAATATTTAAAAAAAAAACATTTACCGCAATGTTTTTATTAAAATAAACCTCAAAAGAATATTTGTTGTTAAGATTTATTAAATTTGGTATATTGTATTAATGGTTTTATATAGTATAATGATTAATAGCAAGAAATGCATGTTACTAATATGGAATCTAATTTTTAGTCTTGATTTTTTTTCGGACATAATGTTTTAACAAATAGTCACTAGTTTGCAGTTATCAGTTTTTTTTTTAACAAAAACTACCTAGTTTTAAACTATAGCAGACTTTATCAAATATAAAAAAAAGTTTTATTTCTCAATTTCAGGTTAATAAATAATAATTAATTTCAAAAAAAAATATGATGATAATTTTTTTAAAAATTCCTGACCTCATAACTTATAAGCTAAATAATATAAAATCCTCTATATTTTACACATGAACAAATATATTTCTTACTTATTAAATATCGCTTAATATTCCATTGTTTCTTGTTTTAAATAATTAATTTGATAATGGTAATTTTTGTTCGGATAGAAAATTTACAATGCTTTTTTAATTTATTTTTAAATACTGTAGACTGTTTTCCTTACTTGAGATAAGTGTAATCAAAAATACATTAAATTATTTTCATTTATGCTGATTAAAAGAAATTGTGAGGTACTTTATAAAAATGTCTTTATCTGAAATTCTCATTTCTGAATTGAGTACTTGCCAACACTTTATAGACTGGATGAGGTGACTTCATACGGGAAGACGATCCATTTCTGTTGGAGTAGTTACACATTAATCACATATTCATAGTATTATGTGAAACCTCCTTTCCACCAATGAGGTGCTGAAACGCACATGAAAGCCTAGCGATCATTGCAATTAACACAATTGATTTCTCTGGCAAATGGCTTAATTTAGTTCAATCGGAGCTAGTAAGCCCCCAGGTCAGCTGAAGCAGAATTGGCACAAGATACCAGCCCTTGTATGCCACATAAAATGTTTCCAAATAGACCAGGACACTGAGTGAGATTTAAAAAAACAACAACGCATTATTTCATCAAGGAGGTTGTTTTTAAAATTAAGACTATGGATTAATGAAAAGGTGTTTTATCCACATTTAAAGGTCAATATTCAGCAATAGAAACATAAATTCTATGTGTTAATTAATTGATATATCCCTAAGATACCTTAATTTACTGTTACTGGAAAAGTGATAATTTGAGAATAATTTTTATTTGAATGGCGTAAGGTGGCATCACCTCCAATATTTTGCTTCATATCAATGAGAAAGCATTGATTCCGACACATTTAATCTGCACCAGGCCATTTTATGTTATTTTCTTCGAAAGAATCACAATTCCAACTCGCGATCTTTTCAACCCAAAAGGAGACTCTATCACCAGAATATCTATATTTTAATACAATAATGATCAAATACAATAATTAATTCTTCCTTCAAATAGATTTTATATTCAAGAAAGAATATATATATCATTGTCCACATTATTAATTATTTCATGTTAATCTATAGACTTTACAATGATCCTGTTGTAGTTTGCGATGAAACTCCTTGTCATAGTCCAATAATATTGTTACTAATCTGAAAATGATGCTTCCCAGCACGGTTAGTTCAATCACTGCAAAGACCGTTTTACGATCAGCTCTATTGGATGCTGATCGGGTGCCGTGTCTGTGATCTCAAAGCTTGGCGACAAACTTAACGACCACTTCGCGACTTGGCGACAAAATAAATAATACTGGAAATTTTCAGAATTTTAACGATTGAGCCAATAGTTAACCGAGTTATGTCTGATTGTTCCAGAAACTTCTCCGTCCGCCTCCGGGAACTATAAAAGGCCGACAGTCTCAAACCGAAGTCAGTCGTGAAACGAGTCATAATCGTGGTAAGAGTCAACAGCGAATAGTTGGATCAGTCCGGAGAAGAGAATGTGTTGTGTGGGGCTCAAGCGATTGCTGAACTGAGCTGTGTACTGAGTGCTAGTGTTTACCGCGGAAGCAACGTCAAGTCGTGTGAGGGGTAGACAGTCGTGTAGCAATGAGTCGACAATTGGATACAGCTAAAGCGAGGAGACATCGGAGAATTGCAGACGTTTGTAGAGGCCGTAGAGTGAACCTACGTATATTCCCTCCTTCTGCAGAATTCTGTCTGGCTGCTTTGTGTGCTGTGGTTGTTATTACTACCGATTACTACTTGAGGGTTACTATTTGTTTTAGTCTGCTGCTGTGTGTGGCATGTATTCGTCTTGGCTGTATATTTGCTGTCCTTGCATTAGTGTCTTCTTGTTCAATAAACGTCGGCATTTGTAGCTAAAGGACTGTTCATTTCATCGACCAACAAATCGGAAAAGAACCCCGGAGAATTTCCGAATAATATATACAAAACAGTTAAAACATTTAATGTTTGTTTCTGCACAAAAAATAATCATTAATTAAAACAAAATTTAATTGAGACATCTGTATAATTTTTCGTAAATAAATACATTCCCGTGAAATTCTGTATAATTCGAATACATTCCGGAACCATGACCATTGCATCTGAAATACAATAAGAATCAATTGGCACTGAATATACTTTTTTTTAATTGCAATCTATTCGAATAGCCAGGCAGTTTTATCATCTTATGTGTACAAGATGTTAAAAGTAATCGGATGTCTTCGGATCAGAAGTTATCCGATTTGGATAAAAAAAATAATCGAATATCTTCGGATGTTTAAATTTAAAAAAAAAAATCAGAGGTTCAACGAACTGCCTTTGAACTTCAATCACAAATAGAATGAAGTTGAACTCAGGATATGGTTAATGAAGAACTGATGAAGTAGAAAAGTATTCTGGACTTGTCTCGGTTCACAGAGAAATGAAAATAATTTGTGCTTTATCAATAATTGTTGTTTGCTACATATACTATGTGTATGTATTTTTGCAAGAGTAATATCACATTCTAGAAACTACAAAGTTTTTTAAACCCATTTTTTAAAATTGTTTGCTTATAAAATGCACAGCTTTCAACTAAATTTTATAAAGCTTAGAGAATACAAGTAAATACCCTAGCAAAGCAATATATTGGTATTTAACCTAAATGTTTTCTACAATTAAGGGAAGGGAAGGGACGAATTTTCAGCAAATAATTTCTGATTGTCCATGTGTGAGGAATGGCATGCTCCTATTTTCCACTTCATAATTTGAAGACTAGATATATAAATATATAAAGGGCAGCTTATATGAAATTCCAATTGCATATTGTTTATAATCAAAAAGATATCAGAATTAGAGCAGGCTGATTGTCAAAGGCTCTGTTAAGACAACTAAATGAGGAAATATATTCCTAAATATAATATCTTTAAATGTGACATTTTATCATTGATAGTAACATATTATTCACCTTTTATAAAGTATCTATCTAAAAGTTTTTACTAACTATAAAGAATAGGCGTGACCATAGTACGGATTATTGATTTTATTTTCTTTAAAAGGTAAGGTATCATGCAATTCATTAAAACGATATTTTTTATTATCTCATATGATATACGATTCTAAATATAACTTCAAAATTCCAAAACCGTATCTCTATTTTGTAAGATTATGCACCAAAGTAGTGTAATATGCCCCAAAAGTAGTTATTAATCTACTTTTGGTGCATATTAGCATTGTAAATATGCTCAGTTTTGAAGTCTGTTATTAAAAATTAGTTAAATTATTGAATGGAACATTGAATTTAAACAATCAATAAAAAGAGCTAACTGATAAATATTGAATTTTGAGACAAAATTGTAGTTGAAATCTTTTAGGTATTTATTTAAATAAATCTTCGATGTAATTTAATCGTTGATAATAAAGAATTTCTACTTATTTAGTGAAATTCTGGATTTAAAATTATCTTAAATGTGAAATGGTCTTCCTTTTAAGAAAGAAAGCTTTAAATTAGGATTTTATTTGCATTTCAATCTAAGGCTTTAAAATAATGGAATTTTTTAAAGTTTATAAATAGTTTTACGAACTTAATTCGGTTAATAAATAGTGTTGAGTATTTTATGAATTAATGTTAGAAGCAGAATTGTGCTTGAAATAAGCTCTGTGGATATACATTTATTTTTTAAGATTAAAATTTAAGAAATGTCCATCCATTTGCGAGTCGAGAGTTTTTCTTATATTATGTCAGCAAATATCTTATATCTTCACATTTTTTTAATGGTAAGTAGTTTAAAATAGTGTTATAAAATTCTATAAAAAATTTGCAGATTATCCTATGGATTTTATATAAAAACTATTAGATTATTAAAATTGATAATTTTCCATGTTAAAGGTTTGACTTATATACTATTTTTTGAAATCCTAAGGAATTTTTAACAATTTAAATAGAGGTGTGAATTTTGGAAGTTCTTATATGAATGTTTTGTGAAAATCTATATGGAATTAGCTCTAAATCGAGTAATAATTTATTTTTAAAAGTTTCTAATGTCAAAATAAATGCATTTTTGATGTTTTTTATTTGTCTCTCAAAAGAATAATAATAAATAGATATTGGCTGTCAAAAGAAATGAATGCCCATTTTTATATAATTTAATATGAGGAACTTAGAAAAAGAACCGAGAAGAAACATATATAAAATATCCTTCGGGATTTAAGACAAATATTTGAAAAATAAAGAATATAAATACTTTAAAAGAATCCTATTTTTCTGGGAAAAAGGGAGAATAGAATAGGATTATAGAAAGGGATTATAGAATATTAGTTTATATAAAATAGAAATAAAGTCGAAATATTAAGAATATTAAAAATGATTAGATGTTGCATTATCGACAGTAAATATAAAGCATCACTTGCAAATTATCGTGTCTTTTTATTATAAAACTGGCATGGGTATGTTTTAGATATATCAGCATTTTTTGTTGCCGGTGATATGTCGGCAATACTATTAACTTAGGCATTTTGGAGTTCCGCAATGGTTTGTTGATGTTTCTATGGATTAAGTAGGGTAGTTGCAGGTTGATCCAATGCTACCATTATCTTTCGTGGCTCTGGTCTTTACCTACAGTTACGGAAATAAATTTTATTCACATTAGATTCCATAAACTCAACGGGCTCACTGTAGCGGGTTTATGGGGATATAATAAGTAGACCCCAATAATAAATAACGATGTTTATTAACTCGAAGGCACGAATGCACAGATGATAAATACCCAGCCGAGACGAACATAAGCAATTCTCAACAGCACACTTGGAATAAACAGCAACCCACAAGTTATAATCTGTTGTGAAAACAACAATGCCAGACAAAGCGACCAGACAGAACTCAGCAGGAGGAAGAAATCTATTTACCTATCCTCTACGGACTCTCAAAACGCCTGCAATTCTCCACTGTATCCTCGCTTTAGATGTATCCAACTGCCGACTCACTACTATACGATTGACGATTCCACACACGATTCGATACTGCTTCTATAAACTCCAAGATTCGGCACACAGCTCAATTTACCAACTCTTGAGCTCCACTCAACGCGTTCGCTTCGCTGGACTGATCCAACTAATTCGCTGTTGACTCGCTATACCACTCTATATCAATAGATATTTGTCTTTGACTTGGACTTCCTGCCTTTTTTTGTTTACAGAGCAGGGTAGAGAAAGCTCCCTGGACAATCAAGCACACCTAAGCTCTTATTGGCTCTATCGCCAAAATTCTTGAAGATTCTGGTATCATCCATTTTGTCTCCAAATTCGTCATCAGGTCACCAAATAATCGTCACGTTTGTCACCAAGCCGGAGGCCACTGATCCGGCATCCGATCAACATCCAATAGAGCGGATCATGGAAAGGTCTTTCTGATAGTGGAACTAATTGTGATGGGAAGCAACATTACATATCTATAACAATATGAATCTGATGAAAAATTTTGTGGTGGATTGCTGATGATTCTGAACTGTGTAGTTATATAGAAAACCTGGTTCAGTTTGAATGCTTGATAGACATCGGACTACCTCTGTGTAGTTATAGATTAGATAACTGATGTCGCCATGGATCCGGAGTCCATATGAATCTGGTATTGTGAAATTTACAGCTAGACGATAAGTCCTCTGGTTGGTGAGGAAAAAAAAGATGAAATAGTTCTTTTAAGAGATGAATAGATGAAATAGATAGAATAGAAATTCTTCTAGAGATGAAATAGTTCTTTTAAGTGCATCTTCGCCATCAGCGAGCATCTTTTATGATGCATTAGTCATGATTATTCAAGCTCAGACACTCACAAAATAATAATATTTTAGTACATATTATTCATAACTTTCATTGTTTTTCAGTTGCTTGAAGCAGCTACTCATTACAATTATTTTCACATTTCAAAATAAGGAAAATAATATCAATTATAAACTTTGAGAAGTTTTAATGTTCAACAATCTTTCAGATGTGCATAGTAATTTCAGAAGTATTAAAGCCTAGAAGCGATGAAACTCGGAAATTCATTCGATATATGTTTCAAACATCGCATTTATTTACTATGCACAACTGAGACTGATCTTAATAAATGCCTGTTTGGAAAATAAGAGTGGTGGATGTGGTGTCTAATCGGTTCTGCATCAGTGTTTGCATTATAAAAATGAGAAGATTTGAAATTTTGTATGAAGTAACATATTTTATTACGACTTTATAAATGATATTTATTTGATATCGAAATAAGAATTCTGTACTTACGAAGAGATTTTTGTTGTTACTTTTGTGCTTTTCGATTTTCGATATCATAACGCTGATTTATCGGTCAAAATTTATTAACTTGCAAGGCTATAAAAGTAAACGAAAAAAGCTTTTGAGATAATTTTTCTCTGAATTATGGACATCTAATTTTTCAAGTTGTTCGACTTGGCTGGAACCCAAAATATTTACAATGATGGATATAGTAATATTAATGCCTGATTCTTCACACCACTTGTATTTTTAAAATTGAGTACTATTTATAAGATGAGCTGAAAAACTATAATCACTGTTATAACTTCCGTTTTATTTGATCGATCACCAGATTAATTAATTTTTTGTGAATATCTCTCACCCTGAATATAAAAAAAATGCGGGAGCTGTAGGGGAAATCATGAAATATGAATTAGCTCAAGAAAATTCGCATTATTCATTGCGCGTTTACTTACTTCTGACACAAGCACCGGAAATCAAAGCAGAATGCTAAATCATGCAAAATGTATGAGTCTTTTTTTCCTTTCGTTTTGTCTCTGGTCTAATTTAAAAGATAAATTTTTCCCCTTAAGATCGTATCTTTCGATCATCAATCATAATACAGAAAACACTATTTTCTTCTTCTTCTTGCAAATTCTGCAAATCGGAGACGTGTCATCAGTGGAATACGTGACTTAAAAAGTTAATTTTTCTTCGAAGCTTTATCCTTTTTTTTTCAAATATTTTCTGTATTTTTTTTCCCTTCATCCATTTCTTCTTTTGGTCGAACTTCCCAGAAATATTTCTTCCGCCATTTTTTTTTCTTTAAATTTTATTCTCTTTATAATCCGAAATGTTGAAGTTGAAGTACTTTTTTTTTATTTCATCGGAGTGGAAAAGAAAGAAGAAAAAAAGGAACAAAATTCTTTTCATTTTATTATAAGGAACTCGGACTGATCGCTCAAAATGAAACAAGCCGATCTACGAGAAAGCAATTTGAAAAATAAATTTGACTCTTTTTCTTGTTTCACTCTGTTCTTTTTTCTTTCATATTTTTCTTTTATTTTGCTTTTACCCTTCGCTTTCGAGGAAACCAATATTTGGTAGCAGAAAAAAAAAAGAAACCTGCTTTTGTAAAATAAAAGCAAAATCAAATGGTATCGAATTTAAGTTCTCTGTTGTCCAAGTAAACTATTTCATTTCAAAATAGGTTTACAAAGGACAATTCATTTTTTTCGAATTGTTGGAAAACAAACAACCAATGAAATGAAACCAGATTAATGGGATGAAAATTCGACGTGACCGCAAGTGAGTGGAACATCAAAAATATATCAAAAAAGTCATACTTCCTCCCGATTCTTTCCAAGTTTTTTGAGTGATATACAGGCGAGTGTTGATGCTTTAAGAAAAAGGATTAAATATTTCTAAACTTTTATGGCTCTAGTGTTTATTCTTATCTTACAGGAAGATTGTTTTTCTTTCCCCTAAATCTTTAAAAAAAAATTTGCAATCAAATTTTTTTTCCTTTAAATATATTTGCACCAAAAGAAATAATGAATAATGATTGTTATTGTTTAGAAATATGTTAAATAATATTTAGAATGTGAGCCTCACGAAATAAATTATTTCAAAAGCAAATTGAAACATTATGATTTTTATTATTGTGCCCTCAATAAACTAGACATCCCTTGGATAAGATCTTATTTCTCATTGTCCTATCTAGAGCCATAGATCTCTGATGTTAATTTGATGATATCTCATTTTCAAAATCGGAGATTTCCATAAAACACACTCAATTAAACAAAAGACAGTTGTGAGTAGGGCCTGATATATGTTCCGACGCGCCCTAAACCACACGGATAAATCTGATTGACCGGACCTCCGTGACAGTAACACTGGTGGGAACTATTGCTGAATCTTACATCCCATCACCGGCCACGTACAAGTCTTCACGTGGGTAGTACGTCCCGCCATCATAGGAGGCAGCCGACCCCCACCATTTCTGTACCCACGAGGGTGGCAAGAACCAACCAGCATACCGGAATCTACTCATCCTCATTCCTGAGGTGCCCCACTATGGAATTATGATATATCTAGAGATTGCAATATCGGACCAAAAATTCAATACTGGTATTCGATATTTTTTAGATCTTAATACCAGGATAACGGTTTTAATACCAGTAGTAGAAATTTTAGAAAAAGAAAGAAAACCTAGGTGTTCTTTGTTTTATTTGCCAGTTTTATTAGAGAGTGTAAATATCACAAAAAAAATGTAACTTATAAACTAAAAAATTTATAAAGAAACAAAGTAAGGAAGAGAGTAAAGGAACTCTCTATTTATTTAAATCACAAAAAAAGTGTAAATATCACTATTCAGTACTATTACAAATTTTTGAAATGTGATCTTAAAAATCATGAGGCATCAATTATAATGTGATTAAGCTTGGCATCTTTAGGCCTCTACCCTAGTTGATGGTACTGTTAGCAATCGCGATATACTTTTCCCCAAGTATTTACCTCTAAATTCCTCATTTTCATATAAACCGATTTCTCGTCAGATGGTCTTGGATATAGCTGATTTCTGTATTGTATTTTGGTTTCTTGAATATATATTTTTTTCATTTACCGCTAATTCTAATTTTTGTTCAAGTGACAATTCCTTTTCACTAACGATATTAGTGTCATCATAATCTTCGAAAATTGTACCGAATTTTTCTGAATGTGGATAGGTTTGAGGATAAAAAAAATTTAAGAAAATATACTATAAACTTGATCAGATTTGATTTGGTTAGTCTCCTTTCTTCTTTTTCATTTTCATTTTTAAAATCATTATAATTATATAAATACCGTAAGGCATTTTTCTATTTCGGTATGCCTTTCTTCAGTGCGATTTTTCAACGTAATATATAGTTCTTCCGATAGTGATGTGTGCTGTTCTTTCAGTGACTGCAATATGAAATTTATTGTTGCATTAGCTATTAATAATTTAGAATCTCTCCAACATAATGCTTCACTAGCCAGTTTTATTGGAAGTTGAGCTGATACAGTTCTGGATATTAAGCCGAATTCACTTTCTGAAAAATTAATTTGCAGATTTATGTCGCTTATTGTATTGTATTTGATTTTTCAGTTTCAAAAATCGTTCCATCATTAGGAGTAAACGGTTTCAATGTGTTTTATAATCTAATATTAACAGATATTCTGTTTTATTTTAAGTTAATATATATTTTTGTAATATGGCATTTTTTGTAGGGGAACATTTAAATGTCTTAGCAATTTTTCAAAATTATAGGAAGCAATTCTTGATGGTTTAATATTTTATCCTCATTAGCTTTATCTTCAACAATTACATTGTGATTATCTTCATTGTCAGTATCCCTCTCACTCTCTTCAAACTCGGGATCCGAAGTTTCTATAACCACGGTATTTGGATTCTGCTGTTCTTTATTTTTTTGGTATATTACATCTATTACATTTTGGTATTATACATCTAATTGAATTCCATGAGCATAGCAAAATTGCTGATTTGCATCAATCAACTTTCCAACTTTTTTAATAACTGTTACTCCATCAGTTGTTATGGATATAATATCTTCTTTCAGGGATAATCCATGTTTCGCTAATATAGATTTAAGCACTTCCACACATTTTTCGGCTGGCATACTTCCCGAGACGTGTGCAAGTCCTATATTCCAATTTTTTTTCTGAAGGAATATTTATATTTAAATAGCATCTATTTCTTACACTTGTTCATTCATCAAATGGAAGACTAAATTTTTCACTATTTACTTTTAATTGTATTAGCTCGTGTTTCAAATAATAGCTATAATTGTACATAATATCATTAAATATTGTGGCCAAGGAGAAGAAAACGGGGAATTAAAACATTCCTGAAAAAATTTAATAAGATATAAAAACGAAACATTTCAATATAAAAAAAGATCATTATTATTTTGTAAAAAAGTAATTATCAAATTTTAAAAACCGATTTTTTTTTATTTTTCATAATTTAATGTTTATGTCTTTTGTATTAAATAAAAATTGCTCTGAAATATTTTACTGTGTAATAGTACCTTTTTACTTCCGTATTACTAATTATCTGTAATGTTTACATCTCATAAAACCGCGAGTCTTCATTGTTTAATGCAAACATCTCTTTTCATCTTTCCTCTCACCCCTATTTTGTCGAATTAAACCCATCCTAATGCGCAAAAACGGGGAGGGTTTTACAATCCGTTGTCAAATAGTATCTTATCACTTCTATTGATTATACGATGCAACTTTGCATTCACAGTCTAATTAATTTCGTCGGTTAGGGAGACATAAAAACGAAAACGTATACTATATTGCTATGTTGGCGATCCCTGATCATATAGTGGAGGCAATTAAAAAAATGTCTAATAAATACCGAAAAGACAGTATTTAAACTTGTGAATACTGGTATTACAAAATTGTACAAATGGCTAAAAATACCGGTACCCGGTATACCGGTATTGATTTCCTAGATATATCTTTAATATCATATCTTGGATTTGATGCTATTCCAATGGTGCAGCATATAAATTCTTCAAGAAGGATGTGACATCAACGACTCAACCAGGTAACAGTTCATAATTACGACGTTTATATCAAATGAGTCGTCGTATAATTTAAAAATGAAATTCTTTTTAAAGCAACTAAACTTAGCCAAGTCAAGCTTAAATTTATCATAAATAATACTGTTTAAAATAAAATAAAAACATTTCCAAAAACATCCTTCAAGAATAATATTTTTCGTGTTTATTTAAATATTTCTTCAATTATTTGTAAAGCATGATTTCTTTTCATTATTTTGCACTCAAAAGCTTACAAATACGAAGAGTTCAAAAATTCCGAAACTTACTACAGCAAACTCTAATAATAGAAATGCCGAATACAGAAAATATTTAACGATAAATGCATTTTACTTCTCACACAGCGAAGTTATTATCTAAATGACACTGTCTTTAAATTATGATCCAAAGCAACCTGACAGCGAAAATGAATAAAGATAAATTGATTAATTTTCCATCGTTTCAATTTTTAATTCAATTTTTTAAGTGAATATATTCTAATCTTTCCTGTCAGATGAAAGCAGCATGATGGTTCTGTGTATTTATCGATCAACTCTAAAAATCGTTCGCATTTATTATTATCACTTTTAACGCTAACTCGACACTCGAGATCTCTTTAAAATATATCCTTTCTTAAATACCAGGCGATAAACCGTCTTCATTTTCGTAAATTAAATGCTTAAAAAATACTTAGAAACTTTAAGAAAGATAAAACGGTCTTCTTCAAAGAGTAAATGGCAATTACATGTCAATCATGGACTGAATATATAACAACTTATCTGACGTTCAATATCGAAATACGACGGCACAGCACGTGATGTAAAAATAATAAATTAAAATATCGAAATGTAAACAATGAAATGATTGACGTCCAATTGTGAAACTTCACTCGATAAGTATTATTAAATCTGTCTTTTCTCAGATTGCAAAGCGGAATGAAATGCGCGGGAAAAAGAAAATATTCTAAAACTAATATTTATATTTCCGCACCTTGGATTTATTAAATCCATAACATATTCATGACTGTTGAATTCTAAAGTGAGTCGAGTTAAAAGTGTAAAAGAGACAAACTGTTCTGGAATTTGAGCCATTGAATAATAAAATATTCGAAATCTATTGTTGGTTTTATTCTAGACTTACAGTCTAGAATAAACTGGCTCGTCTATTCAAATGGTTTGTTACAATTTATTATTCATAAGAATTAGTTTTGCTTTTCAGATCCCAAAGACATTTATGAATTATTTCTCTGTGTTATTTAAGGAGTATATAAATAGTTGCTCGGGTAATTTGCTTTGTTTACCCTTTTCTTGTCAAAAACAGAAAAAAACATTATGGAATAATTTCTAAAGTCTTAATGATATGCTCTACAAGAATAATTTAAAGAAATTTTAATATAAATATATTAAAAATAGTACATGCAATCACTATTTTTACTGCCATACGATGGCAACCTTCCTTTATTTCGTTTTAACATTGAAAAAGAAAGAACAGCATTTCAGTATAATAAGTAAGCAGCAAACGATTACGAATAGGGGATATATTTGAAAACCTAGTTTATTCCTATTTGTTGAGAAAGAGGGACATTATCATTTCTAATTTTCTTTTCCAGATTGGAAACAATTACGATGATCATATTTATTTCTGAAAATAAATATTTGGTTTAGAGTCATTGGGTTGGGATATGCTAATGCCAATAATATTTTACTCTATCAACTAATAATGTGTTTACATTTTGGCCACTTGCTTTCTAGTAGAAAAATATATTGTTTGGCTATGATTGTTTTAAAGCAAATAACGAAAGGTTATTCTCATATGAAAAAGTCTTTCAAATGTCCTACAAGCCCTTCTGAAATTTTAGAAGTATAGACTATAAAGATTCAGAAGCAATTTTTCACGCATTTCGTTCACATAATAAATATTTAATTTATATAATCAAGCTAATGGCAACACAATAGAATGAATATTATAAGATAAGTTATTCTTTAAATAAGAAATAACAGAGGCAAGTCAAATTTTGAGAAATTTTATCAATAAGTGAAACATAAATATTTTTTCCTGAAATAACACATTACACAGGATATTAAGTTGCCCTTTATTCTTCGGAAAATATCCACAGATTCAAATTCGTTAATGATGTTTAAAAATAATTTATATAAATTGAAATTACATTTTCCAATAGAAGAAATTATCATGATAATTAAAGACTAGAATTAGAAAACTAGAAATTTTTTAAAAAAAAATCCATGTCAAAATGCATTAAATATCTAGGTCTCATATCGGGAAAACAATGTAAGTATTTAATACACTCTAAATTATAGAGAAGTTAGTTGGCAGATCTTTCCAGCTGCATAAGTAAAGCAATAAGAACCTTCGATAGTATGTGTCGTGATTATTTTTGCAACGATCAAAATTTCTGGAATTACTGCTGTAATAACAATGTATCTTGAAATGGACAATTTGGATTTTTTTTTTTTTAAATCAGCTTGAATGACATTACCTAAACTTCCCCGCATAATAAAGACAATCTGTTTATCAAATGCGAAATCGGAATGGTACAATATTAAAAGTGAATTTCTAACTTTCTCCTCATATATGAATCAGTATTCTCAAACAAGGCCGTTATGAGTTGCTCAGAACTTTATTTTCAGTCTCACTTACAAACGTTTTGTGTTTCGAAGAATTGTGAAGAAAACTGAATACACATTTTAGATGCCTTATTTTTTTCGACCGATTGAAGACAAAGTTTGAAAAAAAAAACTACATATTTAGTAATAAAATTATAAAAATTTATTCATTTAACGTGCAACGTTTTTTGTATTATTGTATTTAATGCTTGCGAATGCGCAGACCAACAGACAGCCAACACTTAAGAGAAGTGTGATATAAAACTTGATGTGAATATACATTTCAGATGCTTAAACTTTATCCTAAATTTTATTTATCTAATTATTTGCGCTTCTCAGTTATGTTCTCTTGCATTTGGGCAGGCAGACAGATAAACTTCTACTGAATTGATCGTGATAATATAAATGTGATTTTTAAGGGCATCTGGCTCCTGCACGACTACAAGGCTTATTCATATATCTTCTCCGTTTGTGTGAAGTCACAAGGATTCAGATATGACATTTTGAAGCATTCACCATACAGCCCAGATTTATCACCTCAGAATTTTATTTATTGCCTCCTTGTAGGTCAAAAATTTGATTCTGATGACGATCTTGATCGGGCCGATAAAGATGTATGACATCAGTGTTAAGGTGTAACTTCTAGTCGAAAGAAGTTTTAAGTGAAGATTCCTTTTGTTTAAGTGAAGATTCCTTCAATCTTCTGTAGGGATACTTTGTGATTGATCAAGCACTTTTAATGTGGCAAATAAATTCGAATGACAATTCAGGAATTATCTTCTTTATCTGAAATCGGTTTAAAATAGTACTCAGTGGAATTATATCTAATAATTACTAAATAATAATAATAATGATAATAACTTAAATTTTATTTTCATCTCATGGAACATTTGAAAATGCATTTTTAGACTTTATACTAATAAGAGGTGGAGAAAAAAAGGTTTAAGTTTCCAAAGTAGCACAGAATATTCTATGATAATGAACAAAATGTCAAAAGTATTTTACAATGCACTTATAGTGCTAAATTATAAAATATTCACGGTGAGATGCCAATATTTGGCGAGCATGAAAAAATCCCAGAATGTTTTAAAATGTTTGTCATTTTCTAAAACTTCAAAAAATTGCTTAGGAAGGCTAACAGAATCAGTAGTATGCACCAACCATTAAAAAAAATTAACTCATAATTAAAAAAAAATTTTTTTTAATGTTTATACTTTTTCAGAAAATGCATAATGTAGAAAAAAATATAAATAAGTAAAGCATGCATTACATGGTAAAGAAATGTCCTATTTGAAAAAAAAAATGCTAATAAAATTTGTTTGAAATTATTTATCATAAAAAAATCACATAATTCAATAAATTAATATTAAATATATTATAATTGAAGGTACCCAGTAAAATAAAAATAATGCACTTTCTTCCGGTCATAATCTGTTTTTTTTTGTGATCTTTAAGGTATTTAATTCAAATTTTTGCTAAAAGAAGAAAACTGGTTAAAAGATCTTTTTTCAACTTTTCAAAAGCACTACAAAGAATAATTTTAAATTTATTAAGCGGATGTTCTGGAGTTTTTCGTAATTGAAATCGAAAGTAATTTCTTAATTAAGTGAGTCTGTTCGATTTTACCTCCGTAAAAAAAGTAATTTAACATATTTTCGAAAATTCCATCAACCCGTTTCAAAGTATAAAGATGCTTTGATTTTGTTATGTTAAAAACGAAACGTACAGCAAAAATAAAAGTAATTCTGAAGTGACCTTTTGATCTCGAGTTTCGACACAATCTCTTAGGCAGAAAAAACAAGAATAATACAGAAAGAAGCTTAAAAGTTATATCAATAAAAATGCTCGCTTGAAGCTAGAAATCCACGAAGAATTTGTAAAAAAATAATGAATTAAAAATACTTTTTCGAAAATAATGCCAAGTAGATGTGAAGAGCTTTCATTTTTTTTATACAGTGGAAATGTTATTTCCGAACTTAAAGATCTCATGACTATTGCTCTCTCAATTTTTGCTTTCATTAATTCAAAATTTCTTAAAAATATGCATTGCTTATTTTTAACTGAAATTGTACAACATGTTAATTACCCAAGAAAATTTATTTATGAAGAACTGAGCAAAAAATAACTATCGCAGCTCCGATTTTAAGATTTTGAGAGGCTCTTAACATGTTTATTAATTTTTCAAAAATGATTGTAATTATGAAATCTTAAACAAGGAAAACAGCTCCTTAGCTTCTTTGAATATCACAAGCATTTTGAACTTTTTTTGTTTCCAGTCTTTATAATAACTTGAAAACTCGTCTTTTTATTTATTTTCATTTTTTATATAAAAACATCGTTTTTAATTCGAATTTAAATCGTGGGTACTTATTTTGTATATATTTCAAACTGAAGAATAATTTACTTCCAACTTCTCCTTTGTATTTATAAGCTGATTATAGTAATTCTAAAACAAGTAAACTCTTCAATCAAATACGAAAACTTCAGAATCTTTATAGATGCAGCTAATAGAAATTCATGAAAAAACCGTCGAGAATTTATAAATTCTACACAATATTTCATAAAGAATAAAATAAATCGTATTACAAAACATGTCTTAATATGAATTAAAAGAAACTCTAGCACAGACGATAGTAATTTAATTATTTTTTATAAGAAAGCTGGCAACCGACATTATATTTTAAATGATTTAAATCTGATTAATGAATTTCTCTGAATCTTTAGCACACACAATTTTTGCCTTTTGATACCTTTAAACTATAAACGACAAGCGAAAAAGATAAGATGTAAAATACTGAAATATTTATGAAAGAAATTATTACATGTTTGCTTTCGTCAGCATTGTCAAAAAATTGCTTTCGCTAAAATGAATGAAGGTATCTCATTTCCAGTCATGCAAACGATTTTTTTTTTTCAGTCTCGCAGCTTATCATACTTTTATAAGCCATGAATAAATAAGTATTTTTCCTTACAAAACTTGTTTATGCAATACTGTTAAGAAAGTAATAAAATATTGCATTTTTCAGTAATAAAGGGTGTACCAGATAAATATCTTCCAGAGGAAAGTAATAAGAGCTAGACTCCGTAAAAAGTCAAATTGCTTGAATTTGTTCTTCGTATATCAATGCTGCTAAATTGTAGTAATTTTGTTGTCTTAAATATTTATAACCTGCTTAACTATTATATTTCATGGAATATTTTTCATATAGTAAATTTTTTAAGTCATAACAACGTTCATCAAAGTGTTTTTCATTTTTGAAACTAAGGAGTTATGGTTTTCAGACTATTAATTAAAATTTTGAAATATGGAAATATTTTTAAACAGTACATAAAGTGATATCAATAAATTTCCCAGTTTCGACAAGCCATCTATCGAAGGCCTCTCAAGATTATGACAACAAAAAATTTCAAATTCGAAAATAAAACGTAATTTCATGTTGCAGTTTTGTTTGCAATATATATTACAGAGAACATAGTAAGCATTTTTCACATTATGTATTACAATAATAATAAATCTATCGATTTTTGTGTCTTATAAAGAATTTTTTTTATTCATTGGAATTAAATTAGTGGTAACAAATGTATTTATTTATTTCTCTCTCACCATATATATATATATATATATATATATATATATGTGTGTGTGTGTGTGTGTGTGTGTGTGTGTGTGTGCGCGCGCGCGTGCGTGTGCGTGTGTGTGTTTGTAAACATAATTTTTTGAAAGAAGCGTGACCGAGAAGAGAGAAGACACTTTGAATTTTTAACTTCGTTTCATTTCATCTCCGGAGGCAGGATTTATGTACAAGCAGGACGCGACAAGGCACGTCCGTTCGTAGCGCGGCACAAAAGCAGGAGATAAAAGAGAGGAAAAATAATTTTTCAGTGCTTATATACTATGAGATTTTTGTAGGGATTTCCTACACGTGTCAAATTTAGGTAAGGAGAACGCAGGGATCTTTTAGAAGAATTTGCTCGGCTGTCAATTTTATATCCCTTTACTCGGAGCGTGGGAACCGCTGACCGAAACATTTTTTACAGAGCTTTCTGTTACATTAATTAAATAGAAAATAGTGAAATGAGATCAAGAAATAAGAGAATATTTTAGATTGAAGTTAATATCTGCTGATTTGAGCAAAATATTAATTAATTTTAAATTAGATTTTAAAATATCATATATTCAATTTCATAATTTGAATCATAATTTCAATTTAATTAATTTCCAAGATTTTATCTTAGTTTAGCCCATAGTAACTTCATTCTAAAATATTCTCTTATTTCGTGATCCAATTCCACTTTCAGTTTAATTAATCGCTTTATAAAAATAATGCGCCATCAAGAACTACGTTTCAAATGAGAGTAATGCTTCGGTACCCTTGAACAGGTGTCAAAGGCCATTCCCTCGACGCGTGGCCGTAAATCCTATGTTATAAAAGGCAAATCATCATCTGTACGTCCCTTTTTTTCCTTTTCTTACTTCTGTGTGTGCCGCGCTGCGTTTTCTTGTATATAATCATGCCTGCCACTCGGAATAGAATAAAATGAAATTAAAAATACCAAGTCTCTTCACTGTTTCGAACCTGCATTCTACTTCAATCAAAATATGTTAGATATGATTTAGTCTACAGGATTCAATTCATTTATATATATATCGTATTTATGTATTGTTGAATGGTAAAATTCAAATTCAAATGTAAACGAATCTCTATATGAACCTTTAAACTTCTTTATTGAATAGCTGCACTTTATTCAATGTTTCGCTAGCTAGCGGCTGTAAAGTATTATTAGAAATTTCTTTAAAACGGGTTATGTCAGAGAAAAGACGATGTAAAAGAAATCAAAAGATAATTGTCTAAACTGGAAATTAAAAATGAGAGGAACTTAATTTTATAAATATCATTAATTGTAAAAAATTTAGTATTGATAAAAGAGATTAAATGCAATATTTTACCACAAATGAGAAGAATAAGTGATTCAAAATGCCTAAACCAAAGCATTTTATTTCTCGATGTATGAAATGAAGATGACAGTGTCGAAAGTGCATCGTATTTATCAGAAATCTATTTAGATAATAAAAAAGGCATCAATCAAGATAGATTCGAAGCTTAGAACGTCTGCGAAGTAGAAAGAAGATGTAGCGTCAAAGAAAATCCAGACGGAGGGATTTTTGTATATCTGAAAATCAAAGTTGTTTATTCATGGTAGTTAGTTATAATAAGGAGAAGTACTAAGTAAGAATAATAATAAAAAAAAAAGATATATTTAAGCTTTTTTTTAGGTAAAGTAATTAAAAGTATCATTGTAAAGATACGTATTAATAGGTACGTTTATTTACAAAATTGTTTTTTTTTTTCATTTCGAGCATGTATTTGGAAAAACTAAACACCTTTGGGGATCAGTTGATTGACTGCCTTAACGGCTTCTAAAATATTATTTTTTTTTTCAAAATAGCTTACTTATCAAAACACTTTTAATGAACTTCAAATGTTGAAGACGCATAATTCAAACCATTTTAGATATATTTTACCATTCTATTCAATAAGCAACGCATTTTCTGAACTTTCAGTTTTTATTTAATGTACCCAATCACATCCCATGAAACAACAGAAATGTTATTACTTTAAAAACTTTTCACGGTCGCTTGATTATAAAGCTAAGCCTTTATTGTAAGAAGGATAGAATTTAAAATGTTTAATTAAAATCTTATCTTATACTGAAACTTACTCAACATGTAAAAATAAGCCGATTTTTCTTACCTCGATCGACAATCCCACGAGGGACGGGGCACCTCAGATATGAGAGAATCACGTTGGGGATAGTGAGAGCAGTCTTTTTCTCACATCCTGATTGGTTCACTGCTATGCTAAATAAATGTGTTAATAACAGCATTTTTCCAGATATTTCGAATATAATTTTAGCCTTAATATTAAGGGCAGGCATACACCAATACGTCTACTTCTTACATGGGGAAAAGTTCTCCATAAAATTGTCACTAAAAGATATGCATATGAATTTGAGAGGAAAGTTAGGTTCAGCAGTTCAGTTTTAGAAGGGAGGAAAACATTCTTCTGTCATTAGCCTGACTACCTTTTGTGAATTCATTGAATGATCAAAAGAAGAAAATTAATTATACTAGTTATTTTATTCGTTATATCACTAGAAGTTAAGCTTCACTAGTTATATCTAGTCCATTAATATGTCAAATGCATTTAATAGTATCAAATAGCAAGATATTATTAATGCCCTTGAAAAAAATGGAATCTCTAAATATTTAATCTATATCATTAGAGATTCTCTACCAAATAGGAAAATTGTTTATATTGATTTTTACTATTGCAAGGGTATCTCAAAGGGCACATGTTTAGGACCTATTTTATGATTACCCATTTCGGATAGGTTGATAAGAATTTTTGAGAGAGAATCGAAATGCGATATGATCATATTTGTTGACGAGATTTCTTTATTAATTTAGGAAAGGATTTCAAAAATTTACAAAGGAATTTAAAATCCAATTAAAAGGATTGAAGATTGGGCTATAAAGTATAATTTAAAAGTGAATTCAAATAAATCTCAACTTATTGCATTCGTCAAAAAAATTCATATTCCTTCTATCAAGATTAGCAACAGAAATATCAGTTGTTTAAAAACAATAAAATAATTTGGAATTCTTTTCGATCATAGCCTGACGTTACCTCCCCACCAGGATATTATTAAAGAAAGAATGTTGAACTTTTAAAGCAAAGTTATTTCATATTCGAGAACGGCATGGGGAATTAAGCTCCAGATATTCATAGATATTTTTTTAAATATTTAAGAAAAGCTGATATTGAATGACGCTAAAATTCGGCATAAAGACACAATTAAAACCAAGCAAAAAATTAATCAAACATAAATATGAATTAAATCATTAATGAAACATTAAATATGAAATAAAAATAGAAAATTGATATCGAAATTTTTTTATAAACATCATTTAAAAGTTTATATACATTTTAATCATCAGTTATAAAAACCAAACGTACACCAAATTTTAATTAATTGAATTTTCAATCACTTTGTCCAAGGCGCACATTCCGAAACTGTGAAGTACATTATGTGCCTTTTCTGGACGCTCTAGGTCTAAGATCGATTTACGGAATACTAAAACGTATACAATTACCATTATTAGCACAAGACATATGATAGCTATTACAAATAATGTGGTAAACATTTTTGAAAACATAATGGATGAAATTTAATTGCTCTCATTTATTATCAAGAATTGTTCATTTCAATTGCAGTAGCTATTTATATTAAATCAAAGGTTCATTTTTAGTTTAGTAAGGTGACAGAAATGGAATATTGGAAATAAGAAATTAATTAATGAAGAATAATTACGGTATGAAAAACAAAGTTATGATTATTTCAATTTAGATGTGCATACATTTTCGTATTCCCTATTAATATGTCTTTAAATTATTCTCATATAAAAATTAAATAAACCTTCACTTAACGAGCATAATATGCGAAAAATTCGTCAAGCTGAACAATATATGCTATAGGATTCCATGTAAAATAAGACAATGAGTTCTATTCTGAAATAATTCTCAAACAAATTTATCTTAATGCAATTTATTTTTCATAATGCATGCTTTTGTTTCCAAAAAAAAAGTTCTCTGAAGATAAATGCATATAGTAAAATAATGTTTGCAGCACGCATGGCCATCAGGTTAACGCTTCCCAGTATAAAATGCAAAATTTCCTCTGCATTTCAAAATCTATCTTATTTCATTGGAAGTTTATTGCTTTGTTTCATCTATTATGTCTTCTTACGCTGACCAAATCTCATCCACAACTTTTTGTTGTGACATAGAACGCAGCTCATCTGCGATAATTCTTCCACCAAGTCATTGATGTCATTGATATCCACTGATAGCCCCAAAATCTTGGCCAGATACAAAATTTAACCGAGGCATTAACACATTCCCATTCGAGACGTCACAGGTGTTTTCTGAAACCCTCGAAGTCCCGTTCGACAACGCTATCCAAACGAAACTTCTTCATTGTAACTATAAGAGTTTTTTTTCTAATAAGCACTGATCACAGATTCATGCAGTAAGTGACATCATGATGTTTCTTCGCCTCTAGTTCTCCAAAATATCTCTCTTTAAACGAATTATATTTTATATTTCTCGTTTCGCAAGATGCTCTTTAAACAAGATCTGACTGTAATTTAAACTTAAGAATGCTTGAAATAAAAAGGATATTTGTAATTTCTTTTCTCCGTCATTTTCAAAGTGATTTGTTGGACTGAATTCATTTGAGGAATATCATAAAAATATGCTATGCTACCGAATCAGTCATGAATGATTACAGTTTTTTCTCTTAGTAATAAACATTAAAAAAGCGGGTCATTATTGTTTTCTATTCGTACAAAATGAAATAATTCATTTTAAATATGTGATTTTATTCGCATGATGGAAAGTATGAAATTATTCTCTGGATGTGAAATAAAACCATAAAATAGAAGGTCTTGGTAAAAAAACTTTTTTTATAACATTTGCAATTTATTTTAATGAATCTGGAGTTTCATTTCTTTGTTATTTATTGGAGCTCAAAAGCATTGTTTTATATATGTCTCATTTATATGTCGCCATATGAAAATCTCACCGCACGTGTAATCATTTTAATGATAAGGCATTTTTTTTATATGAAGCAAAGTATGCGAAGATTCAATTAAGCAATGTTTTTACTATTTGTAGAATTCGTAAATTATTTTTTGCCTCAGTAACATTTCTGTGTTTCTATTCAGGAGGAAATTTTTCCAGGAAAATAATACGGATAGTATTTTTTTTATATAAATTAAAGGATGGTGAAGACGAATACGAAATAATTATTTCTCCTTTAATTAAAGACAAAATAAATCCAATAAGTTATATTGTTTAACAAATACAAATGAAAAAACATTAAATAAACTCTTAATTAGAATCATAATTTTTTAAATTAAACGTTTATCTACTGACACATAAAGCTTTAAAAATAAGAATTATATTATAACAACAAAAGATAAGAAATGAAAATAATAATTTTTAATTTTTTTATGTAATAGCTGTTCAAAATAATTGGAGAAATAAAAGAGCTAGTTTCCTATTCACATTCACAGATCAGATTTTGCCACCTTTTAATTTCTAGTATACGAAATAAACAAAAATGAATTATCATAATCATAAAAAAATTCTAGCATGACATTTTGACAAAACTCCATTTACAAGTTTCTCCGAGTTCGAAAAAAAACCTTTTTTTTTATTTATATCTGCCTGTCTATCTGTTTTTAAAAACGATAGCTCAAAAACGAATTAAACAAGACTGAAGGAATTCGGTTTGGGATCTTTTCAAAATTTTGTATACTTTCATCAAACATTTTACGAAATACATCGTCTGTCTGTCCATATCCAGGAGTATAAGATAGCCAAAAGCATTTAGAACTGGAGTAAAAATGTGTAGTGCTGAGTTTCAACATCTAAAAAGAAAATTCGAAAGAAATTTTCAGCTAAATTCGTGAAAGGTTTCCCGTGTACTGTTTTGTAAGATGTAAAGATGGCAATTAAAAAAGCGATAAATTAAAAATAAAGAAATATGGTATGTTATCGCATCACGAGAAATGTAGTTAGGTTTCACATCTTGGTTTACATCGTTTGTCAAAAGCGTCCATTAATGTAGACTTGTTTTTTTCCCCCACTTTACTCCAAAAGAAAAAAAAGAAATAATGTTCAAGTCCGGAATTTTAAGAATAAAAATCAAATAATTCTTGGTTTTTACAGAATTTTCATGCAACAGAAACACTGGAAATTACGTCTTTTATTTTCCTATATGAGAACTCATTAACTCAAGAATATCTTCAATGTTATCTGCTCTCTGTTAAGATTTATTTCCGAAAAATATTTCAAATAATAATAATATTAAAACTTTGACAGTGCATCCAGCTTAACACCCCAATAAATTTCCTCTAAATTAGTTAGAAAATGGACTCTTAATGAACATAGCTAAGGCATGAAAATGTTATATATTTGCTGCGGCAGTATAAATGTAATGTAAATGAGTGATTGTGGCAATACAGACAAGAATGCACGTATTTTCCACATTGCCTCCTTTTCAGAACACATAAGTTAATTAATTATGCAATGAATTGGAAATGAACTGAATTGTGTCTGTTTTTCTGCAATAACATTTGAAATCAAATCATTTTAGCAGAAATATTTTAATACAATTTTAAAATTCAAAATTCTACTTTTTCAGTGATTACAAATTCCCCTCTGTCAAATTTTTTCTTCATTTTTTTATTTAATTTATTTATAATTTAATGCAGATTTTAATATACAGTAATAATAAGACTCTTATCTATTCTACCATTATTTTGTGAAAATTAGGCTTCATACATTCTAGAATTTTTTAAAAGTCATTTTAAAATAGTCATTTTATAATGCCTAAAAGAAATGAAAGAACAACAACGATTGCAAGTGATAAAACCCTAAGATAGTCAATATGGTTAGTAAAAGAATGGTATGGTTACAAAAGAAGAATTAAGAACGGTATGGTTTAGTAACAAAATTTTATACATTATAATAATCTATATAAAATATATTTTATATTAGAATATTATGAATAAAAATATTTTAATTCCGAACAACGCTAATTGTATCAATTATTTTAATATAAATCTCTCTATCATTGTGATAAGATTCAGTAAATCAAAATTAATCTACATGACTAAATTAACAATATTAATATGACACGGACTAGCTGTCACGAAATCGAATTTTGAATTTTAATTTTAAAACATAACTATTGGTTTCAGATCTGTCTGTGAAGTATTATACAGTCATATAAACTTAAATTTTTGTTTTAAATGAATTCAAAATACTAGAATTTGCAATAATCATTTTAGATTATAAAAATGTCAATATTGCTTCGTTTTTTTATAGGCCATTTTACGTTAGTTCCTTGAAAGACGTATCAGCGATGAGTAACTGTATTTTTTGTAGTGTCTCGCGTTTAAGGTATTATTTTTAAACTTTAAAAGTAGGTAAAAAATTTTTTCACTTTGTTAGTACATTAATAAAAATTTATGCTTTGAAGCGTACTTATTGCTATTATTGTTCCTTTTTTTGTTTCATAATTTATTATGATAAATAGTTCAAAATTGTAAAATTTTTCAAGATCACAGTCGGATGACGCCTCATATTTGAATTTAATAACTAAAAGGTTTCTCAGTCCCGAATATATATATATATATATATATATATATATATATATATATATATATATATATATATATATATATATATATATATATATATATATATATATATATATATATATATATATATATATATATATATATATATATATATATATAAATATATATATATATATTCAGAAAAAATATTCATGATATCACGATTTAAAAAAATTACGATCATCTAGCTCATTCCTTTTTTTGTTAATCTTCTAAATGAAATCCTAGGTGCAAAAATTAAAGTTTGAAAAAGTAATACAAAAATATATTCCACTAAATTAATTTAGAAGAAACTAGATACACCAATTTCTTATAAATGTAATCAAACAATTTCCTGCTTTGAAAAACACGAAAACTTTATTATCCTATTTTTTTTCAAGCAAGCAATTGATCCTTATAATCCTCCAAAAACTTTTTAAATAAAACAAAATGTTTCAATTAACTTCCTGTTCTTAAATTGATTGCACCTTCGCTGCCGAATTTACGTAGAAGGAAATTAGATAGAAAAATAATATAAAGCATTTTCGTGAAACTAACTACAGCTTTACTTCAAACTCCACTTTCTTATATTTATTATCTATATTTTTATTTTATTTATCTATTTCTATTATTGTAATCTCAATTTTATACAATTAATCTATGACTATATTTGTAATATCTTTTCTATAAATGTAAGTGTAATTAGTGCATTTGTTTTTTCTAAAGTAATATAAATTAATTTAAGATTAAAAAAGGAAAATTGTTTAGAATTTAAAATAAATTAAATAATATTCACACACACACACAGAAACAAACACACACACACACACACACACACACACAGAAACAAACAAACACACACACACACACATATATATATATATATATATATATATATATATATATATATATATGTAATTCTTAACATTTTATCTATAAATTTTAATTTAGGTATTTAAAAAAAAATTATAAATTTAATAGCACTATTAAATTTATGCTATTTCGGATTTAATTTCGGCTTACTTCACTGACTTCTTCTCGAAGAGAAAAATGTGACAATGCAGTGTATCATAAAGTATTATGCTTTAGATGGTTAAAACTTGCTTATGATGTCTATAAAAAGAGTGTGAATTTATTTCATACCATTCATTTCATGTACCATTTCCCTATATATAAATTTAGAAGTAGTTTAACTCAGAGAAGCCAATATTCTTTATTAAACAAAGAACGCTTTAATGCTGTTGTTAAACTTTGAATAATCATAATTCTTTCACATTAGTTAAAAATACAGATACATATTCAATAAGATCATTCTAACTATAGCAAAGTCTTTAAAACGAGAAAATCACAGTTATGTATACTTGCAAAGTTGACAATTAAAATTTTGGTTTACAGTATTTAACCAAAGTCCAAATTTTGCATCATTTAATTAAATTTGTATAATATTTGCGACTTTGCAACTCTCCATAGAATCATTCATTTTCTGTTTCTTTTTCAGAAAGTAGGGCGGGTTTTTTTTCATTTTCTGTTGAAAATTAATATTATCTAACGATATACACATTGCTTGGTTTTTGTTTCACTTATCAATCACTAATATAACACTACAGAAATTTACTGAATCAGTTCTACTGTGTCTTGCAAGACTTTCTGACACATCTCTCATATGTGGATTGAAGAACCATTGGTAGATAGGCAATGAAACTCTACTAGATAATATATTAAATATTACACTTCTATTAAAACGGCTGATATTTGCTAGAGAATTGAGTCGTTAAATAAGCAACTAACCATGTAACTAGTTTTATAAATAGCTCCGGTATCATTTTGAAATATACTATGTAAGCATAATGCTTATAAACTGTTATAGTATCCATAAATTGCAACCCGTGTCTTGCGATGTATGTAATTAAAATCGCGCAAACGATATACGCGGTAGATTGTTGCAACTAGAGTTAAAATATTATGCAGATGATAACTTGTTAGGCAATAACTGCTGAATAAGAAAGGGATTTTCAAAGATTTAAAGGGATGATGGACTTTAAAAGAAGCAAAGATGAACGAAAATATGAAACTTTCCTTTTATTGTTTCATCTCTTAAATATATGTTTATATTCAATTAAAATAGTCTTAAAAATGTATTGCCCAATAAAATGAATATTTGAAGGGCCCAGAGAAAAAGCACATTCTAATTATTTTAATAAAAATGTTTTTTCTAATAAGATTTAAATGTTTTTTAAATGTCCCAACTGCATTAATTTTGGGGGGAATTAAATAAATTTGATATTGAAGATTTCAGTTAAACACTGGGTTTATATGTTATGTTTCGAGTTTTTTTTGATAGATAAAAGTCAATTTTAGTAATAAAAAATTTAGAATAAAATATTTCTATAAAAAAGGTCACATTTAATTGAATTACAAAAACATATACAGTTCTGTATCAAATAAATTTATATAAAGTTATGAAGAAAAAATATTAGAAAAAATTAAAAATTAATTAGTCTAGAATTTTCAGAAATTTAAAAAAAATGATATATATTTTAATTAAAAAAATAATATAGTTACTTTTACAGAGATCTTAAAGTCATTTGACGTTTTCATATTTCAAAACACATGAATATAAAATTTCATATCCCTAAGTAAATTATTTGCAAAAGTACATAATTGATTCCATTGTTGATTTAATTAGATTTTTAGTTAGAAATTAGTTCAATTAGCTTCTTTTTAAATTTTCATAAATATTTCCAAATGTCTTAAGTATATTTTATATCAATATGTCATATTATTTACATTGTTAAATTTATGCAGTCGTGCCTTCTGACGATATTGAATAATTTTTGTGAGCCTATTATCACTGCATGTTATCTAATTAAGAGTAAATTTTAAAAAAGGAAATAAGTCAAACACAGATCGAGTCTAAAAATTGTCATGTTTGTTTCGGGCCAGATATTCCAATCTCTCTTATCCTTTTTTTCATTTATTTAATTTTGAATATTACCTCTTTTAATGTAATGATTTTCCCTGGACCTAGAGCATGAATGCAAAAGTTGGTCCAAACAGCTAATATTTAATATTGTGTCCCTACCGAGTTAAATCATATTTTCAATATCCATCAACCAACGTCATTGTTGTGGTAAAAGAGATCCCGTTGCTCATGCATCATCCAGCGGTTTATAGATGCTGACAGTTTGTTGAAGTCGAATATAATCATCATCAGTCATTTTAATGCTTTCCTACAGAGGAAGAAATCGGCAGATCAGTTTGAGTGAACTACCAGAGCATAAAACACGCAGAAACAGCCATAAATCGGACAACTGCCCTTAACTCAGTTTCGTTTAGCCAGTATTAAAACATCATTTTTTTTTTTTCTTTTTCAGATTCTGCTATTGATGGTTTATGTATTCTCATTGCTATGATTTAAAATGCTGTTTTGAAAAGTAATATTACTGAAAACATCGTTTGAAACACCGTCGAGTGTTTTCAGTAAAAGTAAAGGGTGAATAATAAAATAAAAAACTGCGCAGATATGGTTTTAATGAAAATCGGAATAGAATTAGTGCAAATGATCCTGTATGTTCCATCGCAATGGAAAATCAAATTCCAGAGTATACTAAGTGTTATTACTTGGAATTTCTACCAAAGATATTTGACATTCTTCCAATACAGATACAAATTTTATTTCATTTTAATCAAATTATTTTAGTTTCAGTCCATTTGATTATAATATAATCACCGATAAAAAATATCAAGCCCTTTTAATAATATATAAAGAACCGTACGTATTGAATGAGTAATAAATTTCAAATAATTATTTATATGACTATTAGCGTATTTTTTGCAACAATAAACGGTTATATTGTTACGTAACTTCCTCCACTAGGTCCGTAAAGCCAACGGGTTCTCTTGTATTGGGTGTATGATGTAACACAACTAACAGGCCTCAGTAACAAATGACGACTTTATTAACAAGATGACACGGTTACACAGTCGACAAATACATGCCGAGACGTACACACACAATATACAGCGGCACATTTAGAACAAACAGTAGTCCACAAGTAGTAATCGGTAGCTAATAACAACCACAACACACAAAGCGGCCAGACATAATTCAATAGGGGGAGGGAATCTAAGTAGTCTACAGTCTCTCCAAACGTCGTCAATTCTCCACTGTCCCCTCGCTTTAGTTGTATCTAACTGCTGACTTGCTACTACACGGTTGGTTACTTCTCACAAGACTCGATGTTGCTTCTATAATAAACTCCAGGTTTTGACACACAGCTCAATTCATCAATTGCTTTAGTTGCTCTGAAAGCATGCGCTTCATTGGATTGATTCAATTCATTCGCCGTTGACTCATTATGCGACTCTAAACCTCTCAATGACTGTTTTTGGATTGGAATGCCGGCCTTTTATAATTTCCTGAGAAGGACATAGAAGATTCTGAAACAATTAAACCTATGTCAGCTCCTATTGGCTCTATCGCCAAATTCTTATAGTTCTAGTATCGTCTTTTTTGCCGCCAAATTCATCGCCAAGTCACCAAACGGTCGCCAAATATTTTGTCTAGCTCGGGGGTCACTGCTCTGGCATCCATTTAGTATCCAATAGAGCTAATTGTAAAACGGTCTTTCCTACGATAGAATTAACTATACTGGGAAGCAACATTACATATTCATAACATTTTTTCTAGTTTACGTGTATATATAATAAAAAAATATTAAAATCTAACTTTTCATATAATTGAATTTGAATTTTAGAATTTTATTTAGAAAAATTAAAATATAGAATTAATTAAAAAAATAAAAATCATCGTCTCTTATTTTCAAGGGATTAACATTTTTTGTTGTTCAGTGTAAATACTGCGTGAAATTTTATTCTAATTTGCAATGCAACTGAGAAGAATTCATGTAATGAAATACTGTTTAACGCAAATGAAATAATATGCAAAGTGTTTTGAATGCAGTTTTGTTGTCTTTTCTTTCTCATCTAGTTAGATGGCGGCACAAATCAGCCGATAATAGGTCACGTGATTTTTTTCCGAACTTTTGAGTGCACTTTTTCGTGCGCAGTTGAAAATTATAGACTGAAAATTCCTTTGTTACAATTAGAAGAAATTTCGGAATTTGAAAAAATTATAAGTATATAATTTGCCGTAACGAAATATCATGAATATTGATATGATATGATGATACATAAATATGATAAATATGATATGATGAATGATTTTACATTTCTTCTACATTAATTTGTAAAAAATAGATTTCTGGGCGAATTAGCTGATTTAAAAGGGTTAGCAAGATGGTAGTCACTTGCTCTTAGAAACTCTTACAACTTAATATTTTCTCCCACGATAATTATACCAACGAATTCTAAAACCCTCGCGCATGCGTAAGGATGTATTTAATTCGACAAAATACGGGTGATAAGATAAACGAAAGGAGAAGAAGTTTACATTTCACAATGAAATAAATTTCGGAATTGCGCGCATCCTTCCGTGTCTCACCCCTTAATGAGATAGTATCGTTGAAAAGTGGTCGTCTCAGTATACTGAAACGAACAGAAGAAATTTATTAATATTTGCATATACATGTGTGTGTGTGTGTGTGTGTGTGTGTGTGTGTGTGTGTGTGTGTGTGTGTGTGTGTGTGTGTGTGTGTGTGTGTGTGTGTGTGTGTGTGTGTGTGTGTGTGTGTGTGTGTGTGTGTGTGCGTGTGTAATTCCAATACACTGAAACTGGATGGAACACCCTTCAACTCTGCAACTTCGAATTTTAGAGAACAACGATTTGTAAAATCCCTCATTAAAGAACACTGCCTAAGAAGACAAAAGCAAAATGGCAAAAAAGCAAAAATGAATCGAATATGGAACAAAGTTATGAGCAATTTCTTTGCCTCCGGGCTTTGGAAGAGAAAAATGTCCAATCCGGAACCAGCGCAAAACGTGTCTGGCATTTCTTATTCCAGAAAATCTATCCAGTTCGAATTTTAAAAAGTTGCTGTCGGAATAGCATTCGGAGTCTCTTCTTAACTTCACTGCTTTCGCAGTTATGTTTTTTATGTTATCGTCTATGCTCTTTTTTATTACTTGATTTTGGGGTGTGAACATTACCACCCACCAACTTTTTTTTATTACAGGAATCGGATAATTGAGTGGATTTGTGGATAATAGAAGCGGAAGGAAATTGTGAGGAATGACCCTTTTTAAATTTCCCCTTTCAGACACGCTTCGCTTTCTAATGAGGATATTTATTTACGATATAAAGATATTGGTTTGTCATAGGAGAATCCTGTTTATGATTTATCAGGAGAAAGGTGGATCTGGTAAATAAACAGAAAAAATTGAAATGCTTTTATTCGAATGAGTATTCATGATCTTAAAATTATACAAACTTTTGTAGACACGGCTTGTAATTGGGGAATAAATCTCAAAAATACACATTTGCTCACACAATTATTTCCGAAAAACATATCAGTACTTATTCAGCACACAAAATTAATCAACGGATAGCAGTCATTTCAGTTTGTAAAGCAAATTATAAATGTTTGCATACACTTAGTAAAATCAGCCATATGTTTACTAAATCTTGACTGTTCCAGTCTTGCATAACTAAGCTCGTCTGGTTATTGTTATCATTTTTAATGTTGTATTATATTATTTTTTAATTTTTATTTTGCTCATTTTATTTTGCTTTATTTTATCTCACAATATTCCTAATTTTGTAATAGTTTTATTATGTTACGGTTTCATTATTTATAGGATCAGAGAAACTTCGGCTTTGTTTTCAATGAACGTGTGGATTATTTTTCACAAAATTCATCCTATAAACAAATTGGTTTTGTTTGATTTTATATTTTAAGGGTGAAAAATCTAAGCCTAAAATAAACATTGTTTTTCATATTCACTAATATAAAATGGAAAGAAGTTCTTGAAATATTTATTTATAATTTGAAAGTTTATCCAATATAATTAATAGTAATTCTTTGCAAGCCCGTAATAAAATGATAGAGATAGGCGTGTAGCTGTTAATACAGTCATTAAAAACTTCCATGCCACCAGAAAAAAACTCTTCGAGAATTCCAAATAGAATTTACAAAAATCGTACCAAGTCTATTCAGTGATTAGTTGGCTTGCAATAAATGAGTTTAAATAGACTTTAAAAAACACTGGCAGATCACTGAGATGAGAGTTGAGAGCAAATGACATTAATCACAATGGAAGAATAAATCGTCATTCTAGGAGAAATTAGAAAAACTACCAGTCGAAAATTTGGTGCTGAGCTAATATAATCTGCTGTGCAAACATCTGCATTGATTTGATGAGATGCAAGCGGTTACATCTACAAAATCCAGGTAAGGAGTATATGTGTATATATCTATCTATTCATTCAATGGCGAATCTCCCCGGATGTCAAAATACTACATCCTGAGACTTGCACAGTCAAATTATTCTTTTGATTCTTATTCTATGTGACATTTTGCTTTTCTTCTGGTAAATTTACCTAAAAAGCAACTTCCATTGAATGCAGCGAGCAATAAAGAAAATAGTAGAGAATGCAATTTGTATTTATTTTCATTGTGTGCAAAAGGACAAATGAATTCTGTTGAGCAGAGTATTTACGCCAAAGGAAATATTAAATAGAAATTTCTCTTTGTACTTATTCTTCAGTACGAAAATAAATTCTAAAAAGTTGTAGTTGTAAATTGGAGGAAAGTAATTAATGTAAGCATCTGCTTTGTTTGTACATTTCACAATCTGCTACAACACATTACGATGGCATGACGAATACAGAGGCCTTGCACTTTCGATGACTGCAACGAATATGAACTGTTACGACTAGGTAACAAGGAGAATTTTTCACCTTTGACAGAATGCGATTGAGGTTTGTAAAGAGGTGCTTTGTAAAGTTTTTATTTATTATTATTTTTTTTGACAATATGTTCATCATCTTGAAATGAGGGGATCATATTTTACTGTGACGCGCAGATTTTGTATATAACAGACCTGTGAGGCCGTACTTAATTATAAACAAAATGAGCGGACCGTATTTGCTTGAAATAGTTTTATTGCGAATGTGTTATGCGTTACAGCGTTGAAGCCGACTCCCCTTGCGGAGAGCGTCACACAAGGCATACCAATTGGCGGAGACTTCCATCACCAAGGTGAATTAGACACACACTACGGAACAAGCTCATTTAGTAAAAAAAAAAAAAGGATATTGAGATATTGTTGAGCTTTCATGTTATTTCCAGGTAGATCGATGCCTTAACTAATGTATTATAACAAGAATAGCACCCACTCATTCTATTTCTAGTTCATTCTATTTGCTTGTATAAAAGTATGAGGAATACTATGGAACATGTAAGATATATTATTCCCTTTACAAGCGAATAAAGGTCATTCAAAACTGTGTCGTAGTTGGTCAAATACGCACAGATTCCTCTTTTAACATTTTACTTCACATTTATGCATATTCTTTTGAGTAACTGTATATAGGATTACATGCCATTCGTTCTACTTCTAGCAATCCACAACATTCCATTGCCTTTATAATAATATGAGAAATACCATGGAACCTGTAAGATATATTATTCCCTTTACAAGCGAATAGAGGTCATTCAAAACTGTGTCGTAGTTGGTCAAATACGCACAGATTCCTCTTTTAACATTTTACTTCACATTTATGCATATTCTTTTGAGTAACTGTATATAGGATTACATGCCATTCGTTCTACTTCTAGCAATCCACAACATTCCATTGCCTTTATAATAATATGAGAAATACCATGGAACCTGTAAGATATATTATTCCCTTTACAAGTGAATAGAGGTCATTCAAAACTGTGTCGTAGTTGGTCAAATACGCACAGATTCCTCTTTTAACATTTTACTTCACATTTATGCATATTCTTTTGAGTAACTGTATATAGGATTACATGACATTCGTTCTACTTCTAGCAATCCACAACATTCCATTGCCTTTATAATAATATGAGAAATACCATGGAACCTGTAAGATATATTATTCCCTTTACAAGTGAATAGAGGTCATTCAAAACTGTGTCATAGTTGGTCAAATACGCACAGATTCCTCTTTTAACATTTTACTTCACATTTATGCATATTCTTTTGAGTAACTGTATATTGTATTTCATGACATTCGTTCTACTTCTAGCAATCCACAACATTCCATTGCCTTTATAATAATATGAGAAATACCATGGAACCTGTAAGATATATTATTCCCTTTACAAGCGAATAGAGGTCATTCAAAACTGTGTCGTAGTTGGTCAAATACGCACAGATTCCTCTTTTAACATTTTACTTCACATTTATGCATATTCTTTTGAGTAACTGTATATTGTATTTCATGACATTCGTTCTACTTCTAGCAATCCACAACATTCCATTGCCTTTATAATAATATGAGAAATACCATGGAACCTGTAAGATATATTATTCCCTTTACAAGCGAATAGAGGTCATTCAAAACTGTGTCGTAGTTGGTCAAATACGCACAGATTCCTCTTTTAACATTTTACTTCACATTTATGCATATTCTTTTGAGTAACTGTATATAGGATTACATGACATTCGTTCTACTTCTAGCAATCCACAACATTCCATTGCCTTTATAATAATATGAGAAATACCATGGAACCTGTAAGATATATTATTCCCTTTACAAGCGAATAGAGGTCATTCAAAACTGTGTCGTAGTTGGTCAAATACGCACAGATTCCTCTTTTAATATTTTACTTCACATTTATGCATATTCTTTTGAGTAACTGTATATAGGATTACATGACATTCGTTCTACTTCTAGCAATCCACAACATTCCATTGCCTTTATAATAATATGAGAAATACCATGGAATCTGTAAGATATATTATTCCCTTTACAAGCGAATAGAGGTCATTCAAAACTGTGTCGTAGTTGGTCAAATACGCACAGATTCCTCTTTTAATATTTTACTTCACATTTATGCATATTCTTTTGAGGAACTGTATATAGGATTACATGACATTCGTTCTACTTCTAGCAATCCACAACATTCCATTGCCTTTATAATAATATGAGAAATACCATGGAATCTGTAAGATATATTATTCCCTTTACAAGCGAATAGAGGTCATTCAAAACTGTGTCGTAGTTGGTCAAATACGCACAGATTCCTCTTTTAATATTTTACTTCACATTTATGCATATTCTTTTGAGTAACTGTATATAGGATTACATGACATTCGTTCTACTTCTAGCAATCCACAACATTCCATTGCCTTTATAATAATATGAGAAATACCATGGAATCTGTAAGATATATTATTCCCTTTACAAGCGAATAGAGGTCATTCAAAACTGTGTCGTAGTTGGTCAAATACGCACAGATTCCTCTTTTAACATTTTACTTCACATTTATGCATATTCTTTTGAGTAACTGTATATAGGATTACATGACATTCGTTCTACTTCTAGCAATCCACAACATTCCATTGCCTTTATAATAATATGAGAAATACCATGGAACCTGTAAGATATATTATTCCCTTTACAAGTGAATAGAGGTCATTCAAAACTGTGTCATAGTTGGTCAAATACGCACAGATTCCTCTTTTAACATTTTACTTCACATTTATGCATATTCTTTTGAGTAACTGTATATTGTATTTCATGACATTCGTTCTACTTCTAGCAATCCACAACATTCCATTGCCTTTATAATAATATGAGAAATACCATGGAACCTGTAAGATATATTATTCCCTTTACAAGCGAATAGAGGTCATTCAAAACTGTGTCGTAGTTGGTCAAATACGCACAGATTCCTCTTTTAACATTTTACTTCACATTTATGCATATTCTTTTGAGTAACTGTATATTGTATTTCATGACATTCGTTCTACTTCTAGCAATCCACAACATTCCATTGCCTTTATAATAATATGAGAAATACCATGGAACCTGTAAGATATATTATTCCCTTTACAAGCGAATAGAGGTCATTCAAAACTGTGTCGTAGTTGGTCAAATACGCACAGATTCCTCTTTTAACATTTTACTTCACATTTATGCATATTCTTTTGAGTAACTGTATATAGGATTACATGACATTCGTTCTACTTCTAGCAATCCACAACATTCCATTGCCTTTATAATAATATGAGAAATACCATGGAACCTGTAAGATATATTATTCCCTTTACAAGCGAATAGAGGTCATTCAAAACTGTGTCGTAGTTGGTCAAATACGCACAGATTCCTCTTTTAATATTTTACTTCACATTTATGCATATTCTTTTGAGTAACTGTATATAGGATTACATGACATTCGTTCTACTTCTAGCAATCCACAACATTCCATTGCCTTTATAATAATATGAGAAATACCATGGAATCTGTAAGATATATTATTCCCTTTACAAGCGAATAGAGGTCATTCAAAACTGTGTCGTAGTTGGTCAAATACGCACAGATTCCTCTTTTAATATTTTACTTCACATTTATGCATATTCTTTTGAGGAACTGTATATAGGATTACATGACATTCGTTCTACTTCTAGCAATCCACAACATTCCATTGCCTTTATAATAATATGAGAAATACCATGGAATCTGTAAGATATATTATTCCCTTTACAAGCGAATAGAGGTCATTCAAAACTGTGTCGTAGTTGGTCAAATACGCACAGATTCCTCTTTTAATATTTTACTTCACATTTATGCATATTCTTTTGAGTAACTGTATATAGGATTACATGACATTCGTTCTACTTCTAGCAATCCACAACATTCCATTGCCTTTATAATAATATGAGAAATACCATGGAATCTGTAAGATATATTATTCCCTTTACAAGCGAATAGAGGTCATTCAAAACTGTGTCGTAGTTGGTCAAATACGCACAGATTCCTCTTTTAACATTTTACTTCACATTTATGCATATTCTTTTGAGTAACTGTATATAGGATTACATGACATTCGTTCTACTTCTAGCAATCCACAACATTCCATTGCCTTTATAATAATATGAGAAATACCATGGAACCTGTAAGATATATTATTCCCTTTACAAGTGAATAGAGGTCATTCAAAACTGTGTCGTAGTTGGTAAAATACGCACAGATTCCTCTTTTAACATTTTACTTCACATTTATGCATATTCTTTTGAGTAACTGTATATTGTATTTCATGACATTCGTTCTACTTCTAGCAATCCACAACATTCCATTGCCTTTATAATAATATGAGAAATACCATGGAACCTGTAAGATATATTATTCCCTTTACAAGCGAATAGAGGTCATTCAAAACTGTGTCGTAGTTGGTCAAATACGCACAGATTCCTCTTTTAATATTTTACTTCACATTTATGCATATTCTTTTGAGTAACTGTATATAGGATTACATGACATTCGTTCTACTTCTAGCAATCCACAACATTCCATTGCCTTTATAATAATATGAGAAGTACCATGGAGCCTGTAAGATATATTGTGCAGCTCTACAAACGAATAAAAGGCATCATTCAAAAAATATGTCGTAGTTGGTTAAATAAGCATAGATTTCTCTTTAAACATTTTACTAAATATTTATACATATTTTCTCAGTAAATTGTTTACAGGATTACATGTCATTCGCTCTGCTTTCAGTACATTCCATCTTTCTTATGAACGAATTGAGTAGAAAGAACTCTCGCCAAAGAAGAAGGGCTAAAATGGCAGCACTAAATGGCCGAGAGGAAAAAAGTAGAAATCAAATGTGGAGGGAGTTATGAGTTATTCCATTCCCTCCGGAAAGGAACGAAAAAAAATGCTTCATCCGGAACAGAAAAACGTGTCAGGCATTGCCAATCCTGAAAAATATATCCAGTTCGAACTGCAAAAAAATTCTGTCGGGATAACATTCAGAATCACCCACTAAATTTTGAGGTTTTTACCATTTTATTCCTTTTATTCCTTCCATGTTTTTTATTATTTTAAGGAATGTGAACATATTATTCATCCTCTTTTTTTATTACATGGAACAGATACTTGAGTGGCTTTGATGTAATAAAAGAGGAGGGAAATTATGAGAAATGACTTCTTTTAAACCTCTCTTTTTTTACATCAAACTTAAGTTTATAATGAAACTATTGATTTGAAATAATATTAAAGATGTATAATGGTTATGTTTGACGAAGGCGCTTTTTTTTGAGATCCCAGAAAGAAATAATATAAATCTATAAATATTTGAATTGACCTAAATTCTCATAAACAATTATTTTAAGATATTGCCTCGACTTTGGTGACGAATTAACTAATATTACGACTCTGGTGACGAATTAATAATATTAATTTGACTCTGGTGACAAAAATAACTAATATTTTCTTTTATGTGATTTGTAATTGAATAAAAAGAAATATGGAATTTAAGACGCATAAAAGTAGCTATTTTCTGAAGCTACTACTATAGAACTTTAAAACAATTAAAAGAAATGGAAAAAAAAATCGCTGGGCACTACCATCAGTTTTATAGTACCAGCTAGTTCTATTTTATATACTCTAATTTTTTTGCATTTATTCCAGACGTGTGAGTTATGTTACATTAAATATAGACAGAAACATTTTCGATCAACTATTAAATCGTTTTTTGTGTCAAAAAAATATATAAAAGAACTCTCTCCTTCTGCTTTCATATATAAGCATGTTTTTGACTTTAAAATAGAAGAATATACATTATAATAAAAACTTACATAAAAGCAAGTAGGTTTTTGACCTATTTGACTTACATTGACTCTACATATTTCTCCCACCATTCAGTAAATATGATATCGAATATAATATTTTAAAATTATTATTCCTTAAGATTAAAATAAATTAAGATGAGCAAAACGCTTCTCATAACTAAGAGCATTTTTACACAGATAGTCTAAAATAAAATAGTTGAAAGCATCAACCAACGCTAATGATTTAATTTTACATAAAAACTTCAGAAGAATTTTTCAAATCATCCAAACAACTATAATTCCAAATTTTCATTTTTCTAAGGGCTGCAAACCATTGACCTAAAATTTAATTTTTTTTTCTTTTCAGTAAATTAAAGTTTACAGTTTGTAAACCAATTATAGTTAGAAGGTACCAAAATTTTACTGAGTATTTATTTGGTGCCATGTCATTTCCGAGATAGTTAAAAGTTTTGTACCCAATATTTTGGTTAACTGTTAATGGATCCGAGGAAGCAAATACAAGAAAGAATGAAAAAAAATATTCTGTAGATATTACTGGCAACACGTATAGTATAAAAATCTCATAAACCATGCCTTTTAGATCTAGCCTTGTATAGAAAAAAAATCCAATATGGAAATGAACATCTTACAGTATTCAGATATAGCTTTACATTTATGGCTCCAATTCATGTTTCGAATTTTATATATTTAACTTCTTATGTACTGTGATTACAGTTATCGTGTTTATAGGAACATTGGCAAAATAATAGGCAAAGTTTCGTAGATAATTATGATGTAAAGAGCCATGTTTCTCATCGTCAGTTATCTCATCTGGCTAATCATGATTTTTTGTTATTGTGACCATCTGGACTGAAAATGAATATGAATGCGTATCTTTGTGTGTGGGGGAGGCGCTGTATGATCAAATCGTTTGACCTACACACACACAAACATATATATATATATATATATATATTAATGGGCAAAAATGTGCAATTCGGAATGATTTTTTTTAAAAAGCTCATGGTAAATATAATTAAATAAAAATTACACTGAATTTTGGTGTTTTTCCACAATAGTTTCCAAAAATTACAAAAAATTTGTTTTACACTGGTTCAAAATTTAAATTGTTTTCTAATGATACCACTTTAATATTTCTGCGAATTTTTCCTGAATTGTGGCAAGTATTTAAAAGTATGTTTTCTTCTGATTTTCAACATCAGATTGCATTGTTGCCTTAAAGTTCAAATCATTTTCATTGTTTCATCAACTAATGATTTTCTTTCATTTTTGGAAGTTAAAGGAGGATTTTGTTTGATATCTATGTAGTTTACGGGATCTATTAAAAAGTGAAGATAAATAACCGAGAAGTCTGGAGCATAGAAGAATCGATATTTATGTTTTCAAAAGCGCAATGATGTTTTTTGACTCTTTAGGCAAGATGAGTAAAATAATATGGATTTAATATCAAATATTTTGGCGTAATCACGGGCATGAAGACATATCTTAGCGATTTAGCTGGAAACAAATAAAACCTGGCGAACCAGCTGATTGCCAGATACGACTAATATAGCAATAGACAAAATTCAAAATATGGCCATTTTAAACCTAACTTAAAAAGATATCCATATTTTTAATTCATTTAGGATTCAAAGTCTTTTCACCGATTGGAATTTGTTATTTTTTAATCTATTAATATTTTACCCATTCAATAACCGAATAGCACTAGAATTTCACTTCTGTTTCGCTTCTAGTAGAACCTAAATTTCTTTAATAAAAGACACAACGAATTAATTACAAGAATTTTGATTTTTTTAGTAACTATAATAAATATTGATTGAATAAAATTTAAGGAATATAACAGAGATCTATTCCGTAAGAAAAAATAAAAGGTAACGAAAATGTTTTCGTGCATGTTTTTCGTAATGAAATGTGCAATGCTATAAATATTTTTTATAGCATTGGACGCTGGAAGATCATAAAAACTGTTAGATTTTGGAGTTTGTCGGGACATTCGCTTTATAATTTTTTGTCCTAAGCAACTGCGCATTGAACTTACAAAGATTGAATAATCCAAATTTTTAAAAAAAAAATTACGCTTGTGATTTTATTCCATAATAAATTCGACTACAATATTTATAATTTACAAGATTATTTTCGAAAATATATATTTCATGGGACTGCAAACATAAAAACAACAGCTGAAACAAAATACTCGAAAACAAAAATGAAGAAAAATAATCATAACAGTACCACAAATCTGATGATATCCTCTCCTATACTAACAAAATTTAAGAGTAATTCTTACATTTTAACTGTTTTTGTAGTTATTGGACAATATCAACATACGTATATACGAAACAGTAACAAAGCTGCAAGGTTTACGAATTCCGTAACTACCGCTTAAGTTGGTATTAATACTTATATGCTGAAAAATTAAACCTTTTTAGGAAAAATGAAAAAGGGCCACTTCCGGACGAGATAGATCACACTCTATAACAAAGAACTTAACCGGAACGAAATAAATCAAATCGTCATGTGAGAAACAGAAGGCACAAGGCATGGGCTGCCATCTATATGTCAATATAGGAAGTTGCTTTTAAGGAACGGTTACTTTTGCTAATAATAGGTGAAGGGCAACTCTTGTTTCATAAAGCATTTAAAATAAGGAAAAAAAATGCGTTGGTGCATTTTACTTTCAATGCTTTTAAAATAAATAAAGCTATAAACATGTGAATCTAAAAATATTTTAACTTCAACCAGAATATGAACGTCTTACTTTATAAAGCAAATCTGCTCTTCATTTATAAATAAATTTTGTTTAATATTCTGCTAAATGTTATCAAAATGTTAATTAATTAATGATATTTTAAGAATTTTTGATTAAATACTTAATATGCAATATTTTTTAAGTATATAATTATAGAATAATTTGTTCTCTGAAATCTTTTATAAAAAGTCGCTGTCGCAGAAATAAATTATATAAATATTTTGTTGGTTAAGGAATAAATTTTACTATAAATTAAGTTTATCAGCTACAAAATGAGTTTCAGCAAAGAACTATAAAACACTCCACTAAATCCATAACGATTAAGCTTATAAAAAATATACCGCTTCAAAAAGAAAATTTCTACTACAAAACTAATTTCACACTCTGTTGATGTTTTGCAGTTTATTATTATTTCGGGAAAATTGTCTTTTGGAAAGTCTTTTTATTATTAGTTTCTGATTTTAAATGTTTCATATTTTCCCCTGTAAACTAAAACTGAACGTCTGCAGTCTGCAGCAATAAAAATCGATTGTGGCGACGAATTTCTAAATTGTTTCTAAAACTAATGTATCCGAAAATATTTGAAACTGTATATCTCTATTTGCATTTAAAATACCATTTTTCTGGATTGAAGTAGGATTTTAGATTATTAAGTAGATTTCATGAAACTTTTTTGATTACATTTTCTGATCAGTGATACCCAATTCGCAATAATTTGTGAATATTTGTTTTGGGAACGATCTTATTGATTCATTGTGAAAATAGAAAATGAAATCGTGAGTGATTACTTCTAAATATAATATTCACAGATAAATATGCTTACTAATAATAAGCTTGTTAGATAAGAATTTCCTAGTATCGGAAGAATCAAAGATCTATATTTAAGTATAAAATGTTACAATTAACGATTGTATATTGTAATTTCCCACTGGGTAGCACCTCATAATCGAGGATCGGAAGTTTCCGGTATGGTGGCTGAGTTTCACTACTCTGGTGGACACAGGAAAGGGTGGGAGTCAGCTACCTCCCATCGATGACAGGACGTACTTCACAAGGGAAGGGTTGTACCGCGGCCAATGATGGCCCTTATGACTCAACCACAGATCTCTGCAGTGGTGCTGCAGGGGTGGTCCGGTCATTCAGATTTTGCGGTGTGCCATCTGGTGGGTTCGAGTAGTCGGTTTAAGGTTGTGTATAATAATGATAAAACCAATATTAAGTTTGAATAAAAATGATATTCGAATCTTAAGCTTTTGCGCATTATAAATCACAATCACAAGTAATCGACTTTATTGGGTTTTGGCTAAATTCTTGTCCAGTTTACAGAAAGTTATCTTTGTCCAATTATCTTTGGAAGGAGATATAATTTTGCTATCACACATTAGGAGAATCATAACATAATACGGGACAAGACTTGGCAGACAACTTTGAGGAAGAGAAAACGCATGAAAAGATTTATGACACATGAAATATTTGATTCTAGGGACAATAGACATCAATTGATCACTGAATGCTTTCGTATCATTCAGTGTTAAAGATTCATGCAAAGTGGATCATATTTGGAAAAATTGAGGACTTTGTAGCTTGGTTTCCATGTTCGGCGATCTTAATCAGCTGGAATTCATTCGTATGAATCCCTATAAATCATCATTTATGAATTGGATGGAAAAGCGAGTGAGATGAATCTCACTGAGAGTGATTGGACATGGATTTCACGGCCAGCTGAAATTCTATTTCTTGAGTCACCTTAAATCAAGTGTTTGTAATAACTCTATATAAACCTCGGAATATGAAAGCACGGATCATAGTAAACTCAATAAACATAGATGAATATGCACGATATCTTCGAAAGGTTTCAAGAATATATTTTACATTGCTATAGACACTGCAAACCATCAATTAAAAAACAAAGTATTTCTTTCAAATCATTTTCATCGACTTCCCAAAAGTATTGCATTTCGCTGCACCGCAAGCAATGTTTCGAACATACTACCCAATAAATCTTTTTTTATAAGTATTAGGGACAGTTTTGTCATCTCCACATTAAAATAAAGCGAAATTCTATTCATATTAGAGTAAAGCAACAAAAAAAATCGAGTATTGAATTCTAATAGGACTTATAATTCCATCTTTAGATGCCAAAGAAAAAATATGGTGGAAAGTTTTTTTTTTTTTCTTCTTTAAATTTTATTTTGAGTAGAGCACTTAAATTCGTAAAAAATTGCAATACAGAATCCCCCTAACTTTCAAGGAAAAAAAAACTACATTTAAGCTAAAATTATACAAGATACTATTTTTTGTTTCTTATAGCGTTTACTTATAAAAAAAGAAACCTCATAGCATTTACCTATTTTCACTTTATTCGTCTGATGACATCAAAATTATACTTAAGAAACATACACGATGCTTTTAATTTTTACAAAATGCTGACACTTTTAGGATTTATTTGAAAATTTGTGCTTCCTACCGTTTCCAAGCAGGTACTTCGCGGTATTTTAAATTATAAGAGGTCATCTCTCCAGATAATTCGCCTATACGAGTGAATTGAAGCTTAGTGTAACGTTAGTGTAGGTAATTGAGAACAGTGACAACAGAAAACAATGATGAAATACCAAACTGGGAAATGCTCTTTTGGTGTAGGCAAGCAATAATTTCCCACTTTTTTCAGTATTGTTTTCCAGCGCTAGTTCATTTTAGTTACCACTGCGCTAAAAACTATCAAAGGGTCATTAAGCAATCCTTACATCGATTATCTGCAAAGTTAAACTACAAAGTTATTTAATTTTTGAATCTGTAGGATATAATATTTACAGGTCAAATATAACTTTTATTTTTGAATTTTCTCTTGAAAAAGCAGCCTTTGTCTTAGAGTTGCCAACATTTTATTGCACGAATGCGGGATAATTCAACTCTTGCGTAAATTTTAGGACAAGCTTTATCATTTTCTGCCTAGCGCTGTTGTATTGCTTCGATATTCAAGATCTTCATTTCATGCTTTAAAATGAAAGTGCTTGAAGACTCTTCGGTGTTAAAAATAGCTTGGAGTTTGCAGAACACCAAGAAATAGAAAGATTGGTTTGGTAGGTGAAAGTAAATTTAGAATTTTCTGTGTGAAATAAAATATAAATATTTTTGTTTAAAATGAATTTAAATCAACTTGAAATTAAATATATGATACTAAAATTGCTATCTCGATATTGAAGACAATTTCATCAATTTTATTATTAATTACGAAACTAAAATGAGTGTGCATCTGAAGGAGGGATAGTTTACGATCAAAACATTTATTTAAATATTTATGTTATTACTTTTGAGGACTATTCCAACAACAAAAAATTCTAGTCTTGGGAGGGGGTTAAAAGGTCTAAAGGTTACAAAAGCTAATGGAAATGTGGCAGCATTATGGGTTTTTTTTTTTGTTTGACAGGGTATTATAAAGAATCAGTCATTTTTCATAAGTTTTACTTTTTAAAAAAAAAAAAACTTTTTTAGGATCATTCAGTGCTCTGTTTTAAGATTTTTGATTTATTGTTCAGGAATTTTTTAATGGAATGTTATGGATTATTAATGGAATGAAACAGTGAAGTTGATTGATTGTTGGAAGTATGTTACTATCTCCACAGTATTTCACTTTTCTGGCTGTTATTTTTATCTACGGCTCAATATGTAACTAAAATCATTTTTATGTCTAAAATAACATTTCGATACTGGACTTTGATTGTCTGAGTGTTTATTTTTCTGTAAATGTAATAAACTGATGATTTTAACTGGAACTGGAGAACTTTAATCACCAATCATTTTAGTAGCAATTATAAATTATTATAAGTAATTATACATGATCATAGAATAAATCATATTCACCTTATCAAATATATTTTGTTATCAAGCATTTCAAAATTGATATCAAAATTTTAAATCTGTACAATATTCAGCGATTTTTCGCTGATAGTTAATTGATTGATAAATACATAAGAGATGAAGCAGCAGCATCAACATCAAACATCATTTTTTATGTTGGTTTTCCATTTATCGATTTGAATATATCCAGACAATGCACACTTACCAGAAAATGTCTGAGTGCAAACATACAGTAAACATTCTAGAGAGAATAAAAGTAAATTATACTCGCAATATTAATTTAATTTTTATCTAAAGTATTTCTTGAACAATTCATTAAATATCAATAACAATTTCAGAAATATAACACTCATTGTTTTAAAGTAATAATAATAATAATAATAATTCAAAATTACGCAAAAAGTTATCAAAAAAATACTTGTGTACAGATGAAAAAAAGTCTTCAAAAAACAACTTCCATGGACTTTCAATTAAACCTTAATATCTTAATATAATCTTTATGTCTAAGAACCTCTTTCAATCGTTTAGACATAGATTGGACTAGTCAAGTCGTTTTCTTAGATGGAATATTATTTTATTCCATCATAATCACTCTTTTCAGCATATCTTTCAATGTTTATGATACTTTGCCGTATCTTACGTTCCAATAAGTCCCCTAAATCTTCTCTTGAGTTTAAGTCTGGTGATTGTGGAGGACTATGCAATTGAATTTTGATACTGTAGAACAGCCAGAGCTTTACGTTACGGACAGTGTGTTTAGGATCTCTGTTAGTTGAAACCAAAAGTCATTGCTGAGATTCAAACCTTATATATTCTGTTTCAAATTTTCTTTTAATATATTCAGATGAACTAATGTGGATTGTATGAAAGTGAATCGACCTACTCCACTTGCTTTCATGCATCCCCAAATAATTCCGCCACCTCCATCGTGTTTAACTCCAGGAATAGGATTTTGCTCATGAAAACTGTATCTTGTTTTCTCCACACCAGTTTACGTCCTTTGATGCCAAAGATACAAAACTTGTATTCATCAGAGAATATTACTTTCCCCCAAAACTCAGATGACTTATTAACATACCCATTGGAAAAATTTTAAAGTTTTTGCTTATTGACAGCTGAAATGTATTGCTTTCTACGAGCTACACGACCATGATACTCAGCCTTTTTTAGTATTTTCTGTGCAGTGTCTTCATGAAGAGATTTTTAAAATCTTTCTCACATATTAATTACTATTTGAGATGCAGTAATCTTTGGATATAAACGTAAGTATTTCAGGATTTGGATGAGTTGAAATTATTGATCTTTCTTGGATAGGACAATGAGTTCTTCCAACTACCTTGCAGATTACTCGAAGAGATTTACCTGCATTCCTTAGTCTTAAGATTTTCTTTTTGTCCGTAATAATTTCTTTACCTTTAGAATCCATTTTAAGTCAAAACCCAATACGTACTGTCTTTCAAAAATCATCAAATAGCAATTTTAAATTTACTTAACAAAACTAAATACTTGTTTGCAAGTCTATATCTTATCAACAAATCATAATTTTTTATTCTATTTATTGTATTGCCACAAGAGTTAAAATGAATAAGTAGGAACAAATAAATGAAGATAATATTACATTTCATACAAATTCATGGAGGCTAAAAAATGAAGATTAGTTCGTAAATATCCTTTTTATTTTCTCCTGTACTCAAACGTTTTCTGTAATTTTAAATTATTATTATTATTACTTTAAAACAATGTGTGCCATATTTCTGAAATTGTCATTAATATTTAATGAATTGTTCAAGAAATACCTTAAATAAAAATTTAATTAATATAGTCATTACAGTGAGATTTCATTGGCTCTTGAATGTTTACTGTGCATTTGCAGACATTTTTTAGCAAGTGTATAAATTCTCGCCATTTGCAATAAAAACATATTTAGTAGTTGGTGTCGCTGGTTTTCGTCTATTCATAAAGGGAAATTGATGCTACCATTAACAGACGTTATTATCACTCGTGATATCATAATTGTACTTAATATGAATTCCACGTTCAATTGGAATGACAAATTCATACTTTTCAAACTCCAAAATACAGATTTTTAATGTGCGTTAAGGTGGGTGAACACTCACCCAGCTGCAAACCACTCAGTAAAACTACGCATGAGCAAAAACTGTATAGTAACAAGTACTTGTCCCATCGATACAACTTGCTACTGTCCACTCTCTCAGTACATGCTCTTTCTTCCTTCTGCGCATGCGTGACTTACTGAAATACAACTGAAACCCACTTTTAGCTGAGTCATTGCGGGAGTTTGGCACGCGCGAAATATTTGTATGAATTTATGAATGTGCTCAAACTGAACTTTCACCTTTCATGTATCGATCTAATTTTGAATTATCACTGCATATGTCATTTAAAAAATATAATACCATATAAAGACACCGACATTATTTAAACAGCCATGCATAATTTACTTTCGATTATTTTTGTATAATTATCAGCACTTTTTTTGTCTGTAGGAAACATGGAATATAAAATGGCAATCAATAGAATCAAAAGAGCAAAAGACATGATCTCTAGATTTTCAAAAATTCGTCAACGCTTAAATTGGCTTAAACTAAAACTCTTCGACACAGAAGCAAATGGTGCCTTTCAAATGGGAATTAAGTAAAGACAATGCTATTGAGAAGCGCTGAGCGGAAGATAATTATGACCTTATTCATACAAGTTATCGGCATTATGGTCAGAAAAAGGAGCAAAAATGTTAACACCGATAAACAAATTTCCTAATTGAGAATTTCTGCTCATTTATTGGAAAGATCAGTTTTATACAATGGTAGCTACCATTCAGTAGAATGCACTTTTCTATTGAAGATAACTTTGGGAAATATCGAAGAATGGTAAAACGAAAAACAAAAGAAACGACTATTATTAAATACACAAAGCAGAAAGCGGTAAAATTTCAATACTGTTTCAGAGAATGCTGCAAGGCCATTCATTCATCGTTTATAGGCAATGGTAAGTGGGAAAAGGAATCGAAAATAGTATATTATTTTTATTGTAATTTAAACACTTTATTTAAATAGACGGGATCTTTGATGATTAAATTGTAATGATTCATTTTATTTTTCAAACTACCTCATTAAGTTTGAATTTGACTTAAATCTTTCTAATATCCGTAAATTGGGAATTTTTCAGAATTTATGAAAGCTTTAGGTTCGAGAATATTCATACGCTCTTACGAGAATTATGTGAAAGGAGAGATGTTTAGTGAACAATTATTTCGATTGTCTTACAACTCTATTGTTTTATTTAATATTAACCTTTTAAACTCGTAAAAGTAATCCGATGCATAATTATTCACCTATTATAAGTGCTTGTTTATTGTTCTGATAAAATAAATATATATAATTGTTTTAAGTTGAATTTCCCTGAAAAATTAATCTACATCATTTTACAACAATCAAAAATTAAAATAAATAAATAATTAAAACGTTAAAATGATGTACCGTCTTGAATGGTGAATGAGAGACACCATCTGAGTGCAAAGTGTTAAAATGTATTCATCATTTTGCTCTGCAGTCATTTAAGTACAATAAAAAATACATTATTTATGCCACCCCACGAAATAATATATTTTATATTGTAGACCCGAAAGTTATTTAGTCAAGATAATTTTCAGTCATTTTGCTAATGTATCAATTATTCAAGCATTCTGCCATTCCTTTTAATTAAATTACATTTTATGTAAAAACTTACCACAAATAAGATTAACTTGACTTCTTCATATCATTTTCAAATGAATATCAATCATGGAAGAAATAACTGATTTAATAAATTAGCATCAAAACAATATTTCAAAAAAAGTTGCGTTTCATATTATGGTATTAAAGAGAGGAGAAAGAAGCAAATATTTTAGACATATACATTTACAAAGACATATATAATCAATACTCTGAGATATTAAGTAGTGGATTCGATTTGATTATTAAGTACAATTTTGTAGAAAGTAATGTAAAAATGAGCATAGCATTTTTTACTTATATAGCACTTTTGATCTAGGATATTAAAATTGTTATAATTGTAGATAAATCATTGCTCAATCCAAATGTAATATTTAACATAGTTTCTATAATGAGTGATCCATTTGCTACAACGCTTAATCTGACTCCAGAATCTTTACTAAAAAGAAAGATTGTTTTTATGCTTGTTTACGACCATTTTTATCTCATCAGTGCTCTTTGAATGCTATCAATTCAATTGAATATATACAATTCAAGGAGGACATACTGTGCATAGTGCTTGGCTACATGATGAAGACAAAATAACTAAAAGTCTAATTTGGCGACCATTATCCTTAAGGATGTATATGGTAATGCATTTGCATGGCGATTGTGGATATATTTCAGAATCTTCTTGTGCCTCTTTAGCCTTATGGCAATTTCATTTTTCTGAAACGCTTTAATTTCTTTCTAGTCATGGTTATGGCCAACTTCCAGAAGTTTTTAAGAAAATAATCTCTGTAATTCCAGATATCAACCATAACGTCTTGTAATGATCTTTGACTCTTGGACTTTATAAGTAATTAAAAAAGTTATATAACACCTTTTCATGTATTTTCATCGTTTACGGATTATAAAAATGTGCCTGTGTTTTATCATTCAGCGTAATTGCAAACAAAAAAATTATTGGCTGCCTTTAAACGTTTCCAACAAATTAGAGAAAACGATGTCTCCCTCTTCAAATTAAATGTTAACTCCGAATGAATCCAATTTGAATGCATTTCTAGGTAGGTAAAATCTCCCGATATCTTCTGCTATTGCAGCCAGAGACCAAATATCCATCCAGCTCACGGAATGGGACCATATTTTCCGAGCGATTTATTTCATTCACTCACCTATGATGTGTGTTCTTGAGTACATTGATCATGTACTCAGCATCATTTATCCATCATCATTTATGTCACTCTAGCATCATTTATATTCAATATATTTTTCCTTCTTTAAACATTTTTTTTTCCTGTTTACATGTTATTTTTATCAATGGTACTAATATTTAGCAATCTCCAATAAATTTCCAACAGCTTGTTTGCATAAAATCGTGTCTTAAAATGGAAATTAAGGAAAGAAATAAAACTACAGTGGTTTAACAGGTGGTATTTGTTGAAAAAAAGGAAGAGTAACTTACGACTTTATCCATAACCCAGAAATAAAAATACCATCCACTGGTAATTCAAATTATATCAGTACATGGGAGACTTCACTCATATTTCCAGAGATTTAGAAGAAGGCAGGAAAATATACGCATATGTAGAGGAATATGTACTGTCCACCATTATTTAAAGGAATGAATAGGAATTTTGGATAATCTTAAAACTCTGAAGGACATGATGTTAAAAATTGTCAGTTTTTTACCAAATGTTTGAAAGTGTTTGCATTTCTGTTGCTGTGAAATGAGAATTTGGAGAAATATGGCGAATTTCGATCAGATTTCCATTAAGTGATGGCCTGTTCCTTGTTTAATAGGAAGATGAGGTGGAAGGTCAGTAATTCACCACTTTGTGACTAGGGGTTAACTGCCTCAAAGAGGATGTCAGTTTGTTGAATCTGTCAGTATTATGGATGGACTATGCTAAAAAAGCAGTCGGCCATAAAAAATCCTGTCGATACTGCTACGTTCAATGGTGGTAGGGTGATCGCCTGCATGCAAGAAGAAGTTTGTTTGAATTCTTTCAAAACTGGCAGTCAACTGCTCAAACTTACTAAATTTAAGTGAGATGTAACAGTTCATAAAGAAATTAAACACACTTTTGCGTCGCTTTGTATATAGCCCTCGTAATTTATAAATAACACGTATCTATGATCTTCAGAAAAAAAAATTATTAATAGATTCAAGCTTTTCTTTGTGTGTCTGAGACTAATGGTTATAAAATGCTTTTTAAAAATTTGTGTTATTTACTACTTTTTCTATGGCCCTTTACTAAAAATCGTATTTAGTATTTGTCTATCAAGTGCATTAAATAAAAAAAAAAATGTTTATACGTCGTTTTGTTATATAGAAAAATAATAATACATTTTGTATAAAATCAATACTAAAAGAGATTTCAACATGATAAATAACACGACACTCAAAAATATTCTTGTAAAAGATATTTCATTCATGAAATAGATTTGAATGAAACCACTTTAAATAAATCGGCACTCATAAGAGCTCTTTCAAATGCGGATATTAATGAATTGAATTTCAAATAACATATCAGAAGCACAGTTGAAGTTAAACAGAATCTGAAACCGCGATATTTTACCTAATTTTAAAGATGATATTTAAATTAGACATCCCTCCGAAAAGAACCGATTAAATCCCTAGATGAAAACACTCAATTTATTTCGCCGTTTGAAAAACATCCCAAAATCATTTCTCGTTTGAAGAATTTAACTACTAGAAGAAAATAAACCTGCACGTATTATTCGCTCATTCAACAAGAAACCGATTTATCAAGGGATCTTCTTTAATAAATAGTATGGTATTTCATTTTAAATTGTGGCATATGTCTCAATCATATGATGACAATATTTTGAAAGTCAATTTTTGTCCTAGACTTTAAAATATTTAGTTATTCTTTTGAAGAGTTTTGTTTCATAAGAAAAATTATACTTAAAATTTAAATAAAAATTTAAAAACTCTCGAATCCCTGTAGATCGATTTAATACATGAAAATTATATGCTTCTACTTCATATTAATGTGTTTTTTTTATTTTGTATTTCTTTTCGATTTGCATTTAATTATGGTTTTTATGTTTTGTAATATGATGCCAAAGTTATAAATTGTTGACATTACAAGCATATTCATTCAAAGAAATATAAATAAAACGGCAAAGAATGACTAGATTTAAAATTGGAGGTCTCAAAAATTATTTCAATAATTTAAAAATATTCTAAATTTTGATATTTTCTCAATAAGAATAAGTATTTCTAAAGTATGCCTTATTTTTTTTTTAGGTTTTATTTTGGAAAACGAATTGTTTTTCATCTGCAAATGAAAAATGTCCAAGACACATTTTGACTTTTATAGAAAGAAAAAAATTAGGTTTCAAATAATAATTTTACTTTATTTCCTTAAATATATTTGAATATAAAATTTCATTTTGCAATTCTTGTGATCTCGTGTATAGATTCCAAATTTAAAGTACGATGTAATATAAACATATAACGTTACTCTGATAATGCTGATGACAGTTATATCTCTACAGACGACGATAGAAATTAATTTCTTTATCCAAATGGCAATAACGATAAAAATTTGAAGATTAACTGTTATGCTAAGAGTAGTCAATGGTCTTCTTTGTTTTGATGTAAATAGCTCAACCTATTCTAATTATTTCCTTGCTTGTTGAATGTACAAATCTTTTTTTAAATTTTTCAGTTGTTCGATTACAATTAAAATCTTTAAAAGATTAATACCAGTATTCTTTAACGTTATGAAGTATTTCGGTCAAGGGAATTACAATTTTGTCAGCAAAGAAAATTGTCAAAATTGAATTATAAATAAAGAGGATTTTTTCGAAATTAAATTTTATGTCAGATAGAAAATTTATGTCATATAGAACGAATCTTTCATTTTATTATAAAACAGTAGAAGAGTATTTGTTTTTGAATGGCAAATCTAATGATACAATACTTTTCAAGACCATAACTACTACGCTCGGAGAAAAAAATTCTGAGTAAAATCACTCCAAAATTAGCACAATATATGAACATAGGTTTGATAAATAAAATAAACTTACTTTAACTTAAGTATTCAATCAATAAAAATTTCTGAAAATAATAAATATCGCGCAATTTGAAAATCTAAAAAAAATTATGATGTTTTGCATTAAAAATAACTCCTAAGAATAATAACATTAGGCAGAAAAAAGTAAAAAGAGGTTTAACAGATACTTAATGTTCGTAAATATAATAAGCTGTTGGCTTAAGTTGACACGAACGGCTCGGCTGTCGTCTCCTTCATCTGATCTAGTTGAATTACAAAAACAGCTTTCAATAGCTTTAGAATGGGTAATTATATTCAATAAATCTATTAAAAATTAATTTTGAAAATATACTTTCGGCAGTTAAAAAAAATCTTGCTTTTTTTTAAAATTTTATTATAATATCTACTATGGGATATCAAAAGCATTTATTTATGAAATTTACTATTAATAGAACAGCTATCAAAATTTAGAAACGAAATTGAATTAATTAATCGATTACCTAAATATGTAGATTCTGAGCGTAATTATAAGTGAATATTTCGGCCCGTCCAAAAGCATAGGGAAAATTTGAGTGATTTGTAAACGTCACGAAAGCAAAACCGAAGGCTATAATTGAGACCACCAGCCAAGGTACAACCAATCCTGAAGGAGGCACATCTTGCATCGTGGGTGGCTACACGACCACATACCGTTTCTGCAATCGCCAAGACTGCAAGAACTAACCATGATAAAAGTAGCTTCAAATTCCCAAATCTGAGGTGCCCTTCAGGGGTAATAGGATCTAATAGTAACAACATAGTGCATTGTCTTTGAGAAACGCAGTTTAAAGAATTCTAGAACTTCAACATATCAAGAAATGTATATAAAAATCGTTAAGAATATAAAAGCAATAAATTAAAAGTATGTTACAATGAATCAATTGAGAGTTTCATATCCATTGAATGAATATATTGTTGTTGAGGACTAATGAATCAATTTGTCGTACTTATTTTAATATTATTAATATAAGGTGTATGCCAACAATCATTTTACACCGATAAATAGATTATTAATATTTATTTTAAATAAAAATTCGAATTTTACTGCCAAAAAAATTGCAAAATAAGAAAGCAAAGTCACTAGACAACATATTCAATGTACAAAATGGTCTGAAAAACGAGAAAAATAAAGAAAATAATAATGAAAATTAAAAAGAATTAAGCGTAAATCAAAAGAAGTAAGCGTAAAAGAAATAAAAGAAGAAAAATATATAATTAAACATAGAAAAAAAATTGAGAAATGTATAAACGAAAAAATAAAGAATAATGAAAAGAAATAGAATTCACTGCTGTTTAAAATTCAAAGCGGTTCAGGCTAAAAAATAATTTGCTTCTTAAAATGAAAGGGAAAAAAACCGAGCTATTCAGACAAGCTGCAAAGTTTGTTTGTAACACTGATTATATTTTATGTAGAAGAATTTGATATGAGCAAGTCAAATCTTCTCTTATAAACTGAATAAACACTGGTTATGTAGATCACATCAGTTTCAGTTAGAACTGAAATTTATAATAAACGATTGTCCTGGCAATGATTTAAGAAATAATTTAGTGAATAATAAATATATAATAATAATTGATAAATAAGAGGATGTGCTATGTCATTCTCTATTGTATATAAAATTTTCCCAACATTACAAAAAAAAAAAAAAAAAACACATTACGTAAAAACATTCTCAAAATGAGGGTTTCTTTCAAGAAATCTAAAGATATCTTCAAAGAAAACTTACTTTTTGAAATATCTTCTTTATTTTACCTTCCTGTTAAACACAATGATGGCAAACACACAAAAAACCAATACTATTATTAATTTCTATACTAGTAACCAAAAAAATATATATATAGGATCGCAGATTGTAAAAAATGTATACTAGGATTAATATCTGCGATTAGTCAGGAACTTATGTTAGTTTTAATATTCTAAAATTAATCTGTGGCTATTGAAAAAATATTGAAAAACTAAAGCGAGCTTTTATTCCACTAAATTAATTAATGATATACATTTTTTTTTTCAAAAAAAAATCTAACTTTGTTCTGTTTATAAAAATGAGAAACTTTTGTTCCGTTACTTCCTGCAAGCTTACCGTTTATCCTTATAATCCCTTCCAAAGATTTAAAAAAAAGGTTTCAATTAAGTTTCATCCTCCGAAATGATAACACGTTTCCTACCATAATTATATATATTAAAGCCAGATTGTGGCAAATCGAATTGAAGTTTTGAATGAAGATTTTGCTACAATGGATGAGATTTTAAGCCAATTTTTTATCTGTGAATCTCATTCAGTTTAACATCTCCAATAAAATAAAATAATTCTAAAATTACAACCTTGTTATTGGTTTTAAAAAGTATACTTCACTCTCCAACTCTTTTCCAAATTCTCTTATTTCAAATGTCATAAAACGAATAGTAGGTTCTGGAAAGACTTTTATTGAAAAGTAACGCTGGTGACGAAGGTTCCGATATACTACAAGTTCTAATAAAGGATGTGTGTGTGTGTGAGTGTGTGTGTGTGTGTGTGAGTGTGTGTGTGTATGTGTGTGTGTGTGTGTATGTGTGTGTGTGTGTGTATGTGTGTGTGTGTGTGTATCTGTGTGAGTGTGTGTGTATGTGTATGTGTGTGTGTGTGTCTGTGTGTGTGTGTGTATGTGTGTATGTGTATGTGTGTGTGTATGTGTGTGTGTGTGTATGTGTGTGTGTGTGTGTGTGTGTGCGCGCGCGTGTGCATGTGATAATGTCCCCTAATATAATTCAAATCTCAATAAATTTGCTAATTTTATCTTAATTTAACTCATATTAATTTCATTTTCAAATGTTCTCTTATTTCCTTATTCAGTTCCCCTTTTTTCATTTAATTCATTTTATAGGCGCTCTATAAAACTGCTGGTCTCAGCATTTTCTCAAGCTTTTAAAAATGCTTAAATTTCCCTTTCCTAAAATGACTTGTCAGAGAAATCCATATCAAAATCTCACAGTAAAACCAGTGAAAGGAAAAAGTTAATTCCATCGCTTCTTCCTTGTACATAATAAATTCTTTCAACAAGTTACGGTCCTGTCTGTTTTTAGATCTGAATGTACATAACACTTAAATAAAAAGCTCCACAATGCTGGATTTGATGTGAAGATTTTTTTTTGTCACAAGGCCACCAAGATCCCAGGATCTTATCTAATGTAATTTCATTTTATATAATTTCACCAGTTTTTTTTATTAGCCTCAGTAGCGATAATCTATACTTATAATAAAGCTCAATATGTGTGTGTGTGTGTGTGTGTGTTGGCGCTCTACAGGCCAGGTCATTTGACATACAGCTATCAAATTTGGTACATGTATACCTTAGAGGTCGGGAATGTGCACCTGGGGTCCCCTTTTTGAAATTTTAATTAGGATTTTAATTATTAATTAAAAACTAACTTTCCCGCCAAAAAAATCTTCCATTTTCCCCACCTCCAACTTTCCCGCCAAAAAGATCTCCCATTTTCCCCACCGCCAAATGAGTAAGGCTTTAGTTTTTATGTTTTTTTTCTCCCAACAGTAATGAGGCTAGGGTTAATATTTTTCGGCTAATTATTTCCAGCGATTCTGTTTATTTTCTTAATGTTTTATGCATTTAAAATCAAACATTGTTAATTAATCCATGTTTCAGATTCATTCTGAAGTACTTTTGAATTAAAATAACACAAAATAAAGGAAATTAAAAATGTCTAATCTGCATAGCGTTACCCCAACTGGCGTAGAAAAATTAACGCATTTGCGTTACCGTTAGTGGCGAAGAAAATTCACGCATACGTATTATGTTCTGATTGTTGCCATGACAACCGTTATCAACGGATGATTTAAATTATTTTTAGGTTAGTTGCATGCTTTTGTAAGTAAATTATATTTATGTTAGTTATATATTTTTTTTATATGCTTATAGTTTTAAGTACATCGTTTTTTAAGTAGTTTTTTTAAACCTGTTTTCGACCGATTATTTTAAACGATTCATTTTATTTTCTTAGTGTTTGATGCATTTAAAATTAAACATTTTTAATGAATAGATCTGCTTATGATGAATCTGAGAAAATATTGTTGACAAATTCTTGAGATATTACATAAATTAAGAAAGATATTCTTTAGTGCCCATAAAGTCTAAACGCTCAGTGACTCTATTATCAGTAATCATATTATTAAAAAAATGCTTTGTTTCAGTAAAAAATATTATTATATTAATTGCAGATTAATCATTTACACTTTAATTTAAAGCATAATTTCTACGAGGGGTAACAGAAAATTAGAGAGATACATATCACGCTATGACTGAAGGCCTTTATAATATTATGAGTGATTTATATGACTATCAAAATTTGAAGTTTTAAAATATTTTGCTGAAGAATCATATTATGAGTAATTTATATGACTATCAAAATTTGAAGTTTTAAAATATTTTGCTGAAGAATCTATTAAAATTGGAATTGCGTAAAATATTTAATGGTACAACCAGAGTTTAACCCCCTGCTTGGCAAAATTTTTAAAAATCGCCAACAACGGCCTTGCGAAATGTTCAAAAGCAAAGGAGCAGATGTCCAATTATAGTGCATAATAAAGATTGCCAGCTTTGGCGCGTTATCGCAACTTGGCGAAGAAGGGGTTAAACTCCGGTTTAACCTATTTAATTATTAAAATTTAAACGAACATTAATATTGGCGAACCGGCTGGTCGCCAAAGGCGGCTAGTAGACAATAAATTTAAAGAATGCATCAATGCTGCATTAGTTATTATTGACAGTGTAAACTTCAAAATGCGTAGAAAGAAACTTGATATCAAATTCAATATTTCTTGAGATACAAAAGGTTCACACTTCAAAACATAATGAACCAGAAGAATTTGAATGTTCTGTTCTCTTTCCATACATCACTAATTATGTTATGCGTAATAGGTTTGAAAATATAAATGTTTAATATCTGGTTATTTCTTAATGCTAATTATGTACTTTCAGAAGAAAAGAAAACGAGTTATTGCATATTCTCCTTCTTCTCGTAACCATCCGTTTTCATAGGAAACACCACATGTTAAAGGATTCTCTCTTTTGCTGTGGTGAAAAAAACGACTTTTAAAATCAGTCGTAAATGCAAATGACAAAAGGAATAAAACTAAAACTTCCCAAAGAAGAAAAGTAAAGTTCGAATATGGAGAGAGTTATGAGCAATTTCTTTGCTAAAGGAAGTAGAAAGTTAAAAAATAAATAAATATGCATGATTCGTAACCGAGAAGAAACGTGTGCAGCATTCTTTAAAAAAAAAAGAATATATTCAGTTTCGAATTTAAGAATTCTTTCCTGGATAACACCTGGAGATACTATCTGAATATGAGGTTTTAACTATTAAAAACCGGTATTACGGTGTTCGCATTTTTTTTTTTTTTTTTTTTCATTTTACATAGCGTGAACGAAATTAGCTATTCTCTTTCTATTATAATTGAGTGAACTTTTAGGTCATAGATGTCGAAAGAAACTATGAGGAACGAGCTTTCGTGATCTTTCTTTTCTTTCAAACACTATTTAGTGTACAATGAGGGTATTTATTTTCAATATAAATGTGTTAGTCGGCACATTATTTAGGGAATAATGTTGATATTATGATAAAGAAATTAGATGCGGCTGAGAAACTCAAGAGGCAAAAATGTATTTTTCGAATCATTTCATCGAAGTGTATTTTATAGCTGAATAATAGCATGCATCGGACATCGTCTCATTGTTATATGTTTGTAACCATTATACCTACTGAAGGTTGAAATTTCATAAAAGCTTCGTCTTTATTCAGGATAAAAAAACATGCACAGATTTGATTATTTCAATTTTAAGGAGCTGCAAATAAAAGCCACAGAAATAAGTATTATTAATAAAAAAAAAGCAATTATTTATCATATTAGAAAATGTATGGCATTTATGCTGAAAATAGAAGAGTACATATAAAAAGAGAAAGTAGAAATGACTCCAAAAATCTATTTAAAAATGTTTTCTTTTCGAAACTTCAACTTCGATTTATTTCACCCCGAGAGAATAATTTGTACTTTATTTTCTGAAGTGATGATAAAAAAAGTTTTGTTCACATCGATATACAAGAACAAAGTTACAGAAATTCTCCCTTTATTTTAATATTCTATAAGGATTGTTTGTCCAATGTCGACGTAGGAATGTGAATCTTGGCTCTTTGAAACACCTGTATAGGTGGTGTCAAGGATTCTTATTATTTCGCTTGTTGCGTGGGGAGGGGGGGGGGGGAGTTTTTAGATCACGTGTTGGCAATAATTAAATACAAAAGTAAAATTTTGATCAGGAAAGAGGAAACGAATTTAGAATAAAATGATAGGGACAAATTGAAAATAAAAATAAGGGAATTAATTAAGATTTAAATTTCATTAAAAGCATAACTCCATATATATATATATATATATATATATATATATATATATATATATATATATATATATATATATATATATATATATATATATATATATAATTCTGACTTTCAATAGGGATAAAAAAAACATTGGATCATAGAAATGGGATAACTAAACTGCGTTATTCTCAATTTTTGCTATGTGTCTATATATTTCTGAATATTGTTTCCCTTCATGGTATTCTAAGTAAATTGTCTTCATCTTTACAGAGTGCGGCAGAAACCCCCGGACAAACAATTTTTAATTACGGGATTGAGATTCAGCGAGTAGAGTACCCGCTCTCCAGATGATATCACATCTGGAAAATGCGTCTTGCACCACTCTTTTGTATTTTTGGACATGTGAGCTGGAGCGGAGTCTTGTTGAAATCCCACTTTACATTTCCGAAGTGCGTTTTGGTCCACGGAAATTCAACAACTTTTAGAATGTCCCGCTGGTACACTTTTTGGTTTATTTTAACGCCCTCATCCACAAAAAGCAGAGATGTTTTGCAACTTGCGCAAATTCCGCCCCAGACTATGAGCGACTTTGGATTTTTGCGATTTTCAACTTTTTCTGAAGGGCTTGGAACGTCTACAGACTAGATCCTATTGTTTTAAGAGTTATAAGCTTTTGGACGGTAAAGAGCTTTTCATCAATGAAAAGGAATCTCTCTCAGCGCTGACTTTCGACCCGTTTCAAAAGTTTTCTTCAGTAAGAAGCTGAACTTATTGGACCTTGTAAGGTTTCAGTCTAAGCTCTGATTTTGCCATTCGCTGCTCTGATCGGTCCCTAATTCCCAGTTCACGGGAGATCTTTCTATGGAAACCCTCGACTTTCATTGAACTCGCTTTTTGATAACCTTGCGGCTACTGAAAGAGTTCACTATACGCTTTCGTTAACTTCCTGGACTTTGACCATCATTGCCAAGCTCTTTGAAATGATAGATTGCATCAAGACTCCGTTTACCGAGGTACATGAAGCAAACGAACGACTTCATACTTTTCATTTTCCAACTCAAAAATAGCACGTCTTTTGCTTGGCATTGTAAAAAAACAAAAATCAGTACGTAAACTAAAAGATACATTATAAAATATGTTATAATTGAAGTGGTAGACAAAAAGATATGAACAAAAATTAAAAAAGAAATTAATTAACTTCTATTTTATGATGTAATAACTTTGTCCTGGTATTTTTGCGCACCCTGTAGTTTCCTAATCTTAATCTCCTAAATATAATCTGCAGCTATTGAAAAAATATTTAAAAACTAAAGTGAGCTTTTTTTCCACAACATTAATTAATGATATACATTTTTTTTTCTTTAAAAAATTATAACTTTGTCCTTTTATAAAAATGAGAAGCTTTTGTTCTGTTACTTTCTCCAAGCTCACCGTTTATCCTCATAAACCTTCCCAAAGAGTTAATAAAGGTTTCAATTAAGTTTCATCTACTGAAATGATAACACGTTTCCTACTATAATTATATAAATTAGCCACATTGTGGCGAATTGAATTTAAGTTTTGAATGAAGTTTCTGCAACAATGGATGAGATTTTAAGCTAATTTTTTATCTATGGATCACACTAACTACTCCAATAAAATATTTAAATAATTACAAACTTATTATTAGTTTTTAAAAATACTTCACACTCTAACTCAAATTCTGCAATTTGAAATAACTCATAAGACGAAAAGATGAATTGTATGTTGGTAGAAAGGTATTTATCGAGAAGTAAGTGATGATTGTTTCGGCTTACTACAGTATATATATATATATATATATATATATATATAGGAAAACGATGCAATTATATGTAATAATATATTATATTGAAAATTTAGTCTTTGTATAAACTTTCTGGATAATTTTAAATTTTTGGAGGAAGAGCGGAAGTAGATAACGAAGTATTTATATTTCCATAAAATCGTTTTAAATTTATAATGATTTCATGATTAATTTCTTCTGAAAGCATAAAAATGTACACGGGAAAAAATATGTTTAACAAAAATAATCAGTTTAAAAAAGATATAATTATAGAAAAAAAATATTTCAAGTATCACTTATTATTGTTTCTGAATCTTTTATAAAATGAGAAAAAAAATACTTTCAATAAAATAAAGATATACTTGGTTAAACAAATTTCTAATTTAATTGTCAAATTAAACTAAAATAATTTGATTGAATCGCTTGTATTGATGAATTTGAATTAATTATTTTTGGTCTCATTTTGCTCGATGTTATTATCAGATGAAATATGATACAAAGCAGGAAATCTAGCATCTAAAAGCAGATATACTTAACACGAGATCTAACAGAGGGCAATGGCACCTATTCCATTAGGGCTTCAAAGCCGAGTGTATTTTAATTTGAATCAAGACTGGCTCCCTAACAATCAACTAAAAGCTTCTTCAGAGGCCAACACTAAAATGCAATTTCACTTTTCATTATACAATGTTAGCATAAATAAGGGATCGAATTTTAAGAATTTATATTTTCAAAACTATTACAAATAATATTAGTAGTGATATATGAAAAAAGAGAAAAACGTCTCAAATTAAGTTTAAACAGCCCTTAACAGATTATAATTATTGTAAATATAGTTATATCTACAACTACATAAGGATATATGAGATTTTTCTTCAAAAAGTTAGTATATCCTTTTTTGGGATTTGAATGTTAATAATAACCCACTTAAATAAGAAGCTTTCGGAAGGCAGGATTGAATGTGCAGATAACATTAATGTACCTTTCGTCCCAAGGTTACCGAGATGCCAGGATCTGAATCAATGCTATTACATTTTGTGGAGTTTCCCCCCAAAAAAATTTTATTAGTCTCAATAGCGAAAACAGCCGACAATCATCAATGCTGCATTTGAAACCATTGACAATGTATTCTTCTCCAACAGCACAGTTCGGTAAAACAAAACTTGACCTCAAATTCGATTTTTGTTGAAAAGTTCTAAAAAGGTTTGTATGAAAAGTTCTTCACACTTCAAACGTTTGAAGTTGAACATATCAAACATCACTAATTATATTATGTGTTATAGTTTTGAAAATATAAATATTTAATATCTGGTAATTCATTTATGGTAATTCTGTACTTTCAGAAGTAAGGAAAACAAGCCCTTGAATATTCGCCTCTTTCTTGTAGCCACCCTTTTTCTTAAGAAACACCACATGTTAAAAGATTGTCTCTTTCACTGTGGTGAAAAAGGGACGTTTAAAATCAGTCGTAAATCCAGAATGACAAAAGGAATAAAACTAAAACCGCGCAAAGAAGAAAAGTAAAGTTCGAATATGGAGGTAGTTGTGAGCAATTTCTTTGCTAAAGGAAGTGGAAAGTTAAAAAAAAAATATGCATTATCCGTAACCGAAAAGAAACGTGTGCAGCATTCTTTATTCTAAAGAATATATTCAGTTTCGGACTTCAAAATTCTTTCTTGGGTAACATTTGGAGATGCAATTTAAATTTGAGGTTTTAACGATTTAAAATCTGTATTACGGTCTTCGCATTTTTTCCCAGTTCTTACTTTACGTAGCGTGAACCAAATCAGCTATTCTCTTTCTATTACAAAAAGCGAATAATTGAGTGAACTTTTGGGTTATAGATGTCGAAAGAAATTATTAGGAAGGAGCTTTCGTAATCTTTATCTTTTTTCAAATACGATTTAGTGTACAATGGTGGTATTTATTTGCAATATAAAGATGTAAGTCAGGTAGAAAGGAATTATGTTGATATTATGTTAAGAAACAAGATGAGACTAAGAGACTTAATAAGCAAAAATGTATTTTAGAATCACTTCATTGAAGTAAATTTTATAGCTAAAAAGATGGCACACCTAGGACACCGTCTCATCGCTACATATTTGTGACTTTTTTATCTGCTAAAGGTTGGAAGGGCATAAAAGCTTCGTTTTTATTAAGGATTCTAAAAACATGTAGAGATAGGATTATTACATTATTAAGGATTTACAAATGAGAACCGGACAAATATAGAGAAATAAATATTTTAAATACAGAAAAATATGAGAATAATTTTAGCATTTACGCTGAAAATAGTAAAGTTGATATAAAAAGGAGAAAGTGGAAATTACTTTTATCACACATAAGATGAAAGAAAACACAAGGAATCGTCTAGAGTTTTTTAATTATTAGAAATAATAATGCAGAATTCACTAGAATTAATAACATCAAATAATTTCATTAATTGTTTCATTCCGATATCTTGCAAATAACGTAATATTTATGTGGTACATGAAGATCATTGAAAGAAATTTCAATTCAAACAATCAAGAAGAAACAATCTTCTTCTTAGACAAGGTATTGACTAGAATCACTCAATGAAATTGGTCTCATTCTCAGTGAATATAAGCATACATTGAGGATTCGAACCAAGTGCTGTACTCTCTTCTTCAAATAAATTAGAGATTTTCCTCTGATAAGAAGAACGTCAACTGCTATTCTTCTTGCACATCCGCATTCATTACGAAGATACCAGAAATCCATAGTTGCAAATATTCTCGTGTTCACTACAAACGGTAAGTTTGTAGTGAACACGAATTAGTGAAATAGGAATAGTTTGTAGTGAAAAAATTGTTTGTAGTTAATGCACGAATAGTTTGCAGTGAAAAAATAGTTTGTAGTGAATACATGAATAGTTTGAAGTGAAAAAATAGTTTGTAGTGAATACATGAATAGTTTGTAGTGAATACATGAATAGTTTGTAATGAAAAAATATTTTTCTTAATCATTTGAACAGAAATCATTAAAAATATGCATTAAAAAGCGTTGTAATCATTGAAGGTAAAACAAATATGTACACATTTTACAAATAGAACTGAGGAGCAGTTTGCTCATAACACGGCTTTTGTGTCCTTAATCCTCAAAACGCAAATCAAATCAAATCAGAATTGATCACGAAGTATAGAAATCACAATGGGTGATTAAACCGCCATGCAGCATCGGCCTGTAAAATTCGCCTTGTCCTTATTTCTCACCATTTTGAGGATAAACAGATCTTGCTTGTTATGATTATTATAGTATGGATTTCGTATCAAAAACTGGTATACTTAAAGCATAATTAAAGGTACAAAAACTGTTCACTTTTTTTTATATTTACCACTGAGTTCTCTATAAATGCATAGTCAAAGAAATGGTGGTTATAATTCTTTCAAAAGATTTTATCAAATTTATTTATAGTTTTTTTTATGCACTCGACATTCTTTTATCTTCTTTCTTTTAACAACTATTTCTAAAGCATAGTTTGAAAGCATATTTATTTTTTATTTATTGGAAACAATTAATTATTACTTTTTTGAAAATTTTTCACACTATTAAAAATTTATTTTTTATTTACTGTCGCTTATAAAATAGCGTCACCTTTTTCAATTTTTCAAAATTATGAAAAGAAAGCGCTGCATTTTTGTAACCAATAACGAATACTTTTGATATTCATTTTTTTATACATTTTGCATGAAAAATCGGTTCTCATGTTCATATGAGACTTGAAAAAAAATCAGAAATATTCTTAACTAATTGCAAAAAATGCAGTTTTTAACTACAAAAGTTTAAAAATTTTGAAGTATGTGTGATTGCATGTTAAACAATGACAGATTTCGTAAATGGGACTGTGATAATACTTTATACGAATCAGTTCTCAAGATTTGAGATTATGGTTGATATCAAAATGAAAAATAATTCGAATTTTGTTATCGGTCCAGTTTTAAAATCTCTTTCTTCAAAAAAAAAAAAAGAATAAAAAAAGACATTTACTCCAATGATATGGTTGCTTTTGTGTTCTGTTAAAAGAAAAACTTTTGATTATTTTTTAATTTGAGATATTTGATTATATTTGATATGATTATATGATCTGATTTGATATGATTTGATATGATTATATGATCTGATTTGATATGATTATATGATATGAGTTGATGTGATTATATGATCTGATTATACGATATGATTTGATATGATTATATGATCTGATTATATGATATGATTTGATCTGATTATATGATCTGATTATATGATCTGATTTGATATGATTATATGATATGATTTGATATGATTATATGATATGATTTGATATGATTATATGATATGATTTGATATGATTATATTTTGATTTGATTAACCTTTGATTATTTTTTGATTAAAATTTGAAAAAAATCTGCCCCATGCGTTGTTTGTATTCAGGGAAGAATTTCTTTACTAAAGTAATAAATATTAGATCAAAAGTAAATCTAATAATTCACAAAATATATATCTGGATGAAATCAATTTAAATAAATATGCGCTCAAAACTGCGTTTTCAAATCCAAATATCTGTAGAATATTTTTAATAACATTTTGTAAAGATATCTATTTTGTTGAATGAAGAAAATGACAAAAAATTATACTTATATTTCTTATAAATATAAATATTATATTTAAATGAAGTATCCTTCACAAGGAATTGATTGAATTTCCATATAAATTTCATTTCGAAACGCAGAATATATCGGTCGAGAAGTTTTTATTCGAAATCATTTTAATCATGTATCAGCAATATCAGGAAATGGACGCACACTGATTATTTACGTATTCAATAAGAGATCATTTATCCAGGGTATTGCTATAATAAGAAACAGACAAAGACTCATTATAAATGTACATTCCTGTCCCTGCTTCTGACATTTTTTTGAGTCAGATATGATTACATATAGCTATTGTTTAAAAAGTGTTTAAAAGATGGAAATTCAGAAACCTCTTTACGCATGTTGTTTGAATTTTTCTAAATTCCGAGCAATGTAAACATTTCATTATTATTATTCTTTTAAATCAAAATACATTTAAATTTTTTTATTCGTTAACGCATGCAATCCGTCATATTCATAGACATTTTAAAAGTCAGTTCATTGGATTATTATCAGTTCATTTTGATTTCTGATAGACTTATTACAAAGAAAAATAGTATGGAAGGGGATAGATTAACATTCTGTAGTAAGATTATTTTACTATGCTCTTTGTCATGAAGGCTTACATATTTGATGTTAGTATTCAAACTTTTTTATTTAATAATTTACTTTTATCTAAGAATTAAGAATTAATTAATCTTTTTTGTAATAAGACTTTTTAAGAATTAATTGAAATAGATTTAATTTCTGTTTTTAAGAAGAAATTAAACGTTGTTTGAATTGTATATCCATTCACTAATCTAAACATAAATTTACTATGTGTTGTTATATCATGAAGCATTGTAAATGAACTCTCCTACTTTGACGCTGAATGTAAACGATCTGAATATAGACATTTCTTACAGATATGCATATATCTAAAAATTCGACTGAAAAGTTTCATAGGGAGAAAAATATTGCTTAATAATTTTAACAATTATTTATAGACTTCCAATCTCTGTTGACTCAAAGTACAATTATATATTACTTCATGCTACTTCATATCAAGCTTCTATTTTACTTTTAGAAATATTTAGTGATAATTTTAATGCCTATTAGGTTATTTGTGGTATTGGAGACATTTATTGTGTGGATATAAAAAGAAGAAAGAAAGAAATAACACTAAATTTAATTATCTAAAATTATATTCGAGCGATTTAAAATGTATCTTAATTGCAGATAATGTAAAATCAGAATGTATAATCAGAAAATGTATTTTTAGAAATTTTTTTAAACATATTTCCTTACAAGGTTTTTTTTTATTTTTCATGCTCATTAATCATAAATATTTTAATAAAGTTCTCACAAATTTGGTTTTTGAAAGCAAAATTCTTAGCATCACAAAATATGCAATAAAAATGTAATTTCTTTTTTAAGAAAATGGGAAATCTCCAGTCTATTAAAAGTAACTAGCACTTTTCTTCCATTAGATAATGCTAGATTCACATTCAATTAAATAATTGTCATTTTGAAAAGATATAATTTTATACATTTCTCGACAGTATTGCGAAGAATCTAAAACAATGAACAGGAAATGCCTCATATACAATGAAACCATTTTCAAAAGTCTTCAAAAGACCTTCTTTAGTGAAGTAATAGAATAAGGAATCTGATTAAATTTAACAAATAATTATTTTCAAGAAAGAAATATTTAATTAAGAGTAAAAAAATGCCTGAATTCGAAAATATACTTTCTTTGTTATTCTTTTGATATATCATCGTAGGCCTTGTTGCGTGCGTACAGAAATAATTCGGCAAGTAAGGTTCGATATCGAGTGTCTTCCTTTTTAATGTGTTAACCCTTTTCCTTTTTAAAATGAAACATTCAACCGATTTTTTTTAATTTGTTGTCATGTACTTTAAAATAAATTGGGCTAACAAATAAAATCAAAAAATCAAATTGATCTAACAAAGGAAATAAAAAAAAACACCCGAGCATAAAATAATTTTTAAAAGAATGTTTAATACTTATTATTTGAGAATTTCACAGAGTCATGCATCGTATTCAGGTAATAACGTAAGCTATGAAATAGAACCCAAACTTGTTGTAACTGAATACATTTCCTGATTCTGAATTTTTTTTTTGTGGAATGAAATTTTTTTTATTTGTGGAATAAAATATTTTCTTAAAGAAAATTAATTAAATACAAAATCTTTATTTATTATACAATCATTGTGTTATACAATACTTGACATAAAAAATATTGGAACTAGTTGGAAGTTAAAGGAAGCGAGCACAATAGATATATAACTTCCACAATAGATATATAACTGCTTTGAAATTTAAGCCTTTTTCATTGTTTCGTCGAATATTTAATCATGTGACTTTCTTCCATGGTTGAAAAAAATAGGAATTCTGCTCCGTGTAGTTTACAAGGCAAAAATATTACAGTTAAAGTAGCTACAATGTGGTGAAATTTAGAAGATAGATGATAGAAGACAGATATTTACATTTTTACGTCATGAATTTATGGGATGGCACCATTTGTAAATTTTAAATACACAGTAAAAAGAGCTCAACTGGACAGTTAAAATAATATGGTTTTAATGCCAGACAATTTGATAGAATCAGAGACATGAAGTCATGTTTAAACGATTTATCTGAAATGAAATATAACTAATATTCCCGGCGACGCAGCTGGTTGCTTTAGGCGATTATCGTCCAAAAGTCTATTGATAGAGAATAGAGGACTTTGATTTCATTGTTATGGACGAAATAAAGTTATTCTGCTAAACATTCTGGATTGATTGATTTGGGAAGAAATTTAATGCTGCAAAAAACATTATGTGCCATTTGAAAACATCAATTGCTCCCAGAGGAACGAAAATGTTTTACAGTTTCTACAGGCCAGTTCATTTATCCTGGAATATTAAACCTGGTTCATATATACTTTGGGGACAGGGATTAATCATCTAGGAAATGTTTTCTTGCAATTTTAATTAACTACAAGTTAATCATAATTTTGAGGTTTTTCTCTAATAACTTCCGAATTTATTATAATAAAAAGGATTTTTTTTCTCAATTTAAAACTAAAAAATGAAATTGTCAGTGTTACTAATTTAATATTCGTGCAATTTTTTCTAGAATTTGTGCAATTACAAAACATTTTTGATTAATTTCGAACAATAGATTGTATTGCTTCCTTGAAATTCAGACCATTTTCATTGTTTCTTCAACTGCTGATCACATGATTTTCTTCCATTGTTGAAAATTTTATTGCATTGTTCAATGACTGTGAGCTTACAAGAAAAATAGAAAAAAGTAAAGTTACAATATTTCGAAATTTAGAAGGTAGAACTGTACATTTACATTTATAATAACGCTCTGATGTCTTAGGATTTCCCATTCTTAGAAATATTCGTTCATTCAATTAATATTACCTAACTAAGGCATTTAAAAATAGAAATAGTTTTAGAAATTTGACGGAATGATGAATATTACGTTATATCTAAACTATTTAATCTGAAACTACATAAGAAAGGCAATTAAAATACTTATTTTATTATCGAAAGTTGTGAATTATATTTAAGTTACACATTGGAAGGTGATGAAATGCAAAATTGATGACACACTTTAATTTCTGAGTTACTTTTCATATGTACAATATGTGATTTCTTTTTAAGTAAAAGGCACCTGTAGTCTTAAAATTGAAGTATTACTAAGTTTATAAATTATTCCAAAATAACAAAATCCTTATAATACAGCAGTGTTAACTGAAATGTCACGATTGCTCCTCCATTTTTCTGAAAAATAAATATTTGTATATGTATCATCTTAATTTGTGCGTTCAATAATTAATGATGATCTATATTGATCTTTAAAATATGTTAAACAAGAAAGATTTTCGAAAACCATGCAAAAAAAGAATTGGAATGTCCTATAAAAATCCAACAAATTGGATGAAATGTGTTAAAGTTGGATTTCAGTGAGGAGACCGAACTCGGTCATGGCAGCTCGATTCTTTTCGTCAGAAATTCAGAGACTATGCATTTAATATTTAACACCGCTCGCTCTGGTTATGAGGTTGGCGAACATAGAAATAATGACAGTAATGATCGGAATATGAAATTTTTATTTTAACAATGTTTCTTCAAAATACATATTTTATATGAATCAAATATAATTAAAATATATATTCTTAAATAGGATGCTTAGTTGATATGTTCAAAAGTCTGCATACATTTAAACACTTTTTTTTTCAATTTGTAAAAATATATTGATCGAAAATAAGAGACAGTGATTTTATTCTTATAAAAGAAAGAAAATTAACTAAGCACTCTAAAATCGATTCAATAAGTGAATAAAGTTTAAAGGCGCAGACACATTTTTGATCAAACTGGACCTACTGAAAATAATACTACAAACCAATCCGTTTGGCTTCGAGTATCAAATTTGAGGCCCATATACTTACGAGATTAGAAATGTGTACCTCGGAGCGGGTTTTAAAAATTTTTATTAATTAAAATTTATGCGGAATTTTGACGTTTATCCATCATAACTTCTGAATTATTACAATAAAAAAATTATTTTTACATAGCTAATGAGTTAAGATTTTTCCGTAAGTATTTGATTCGTTTTTCTAAAAACTACACATTTTGCTAATTTCAATCTTTTCAGATTGCAATAGTTTTTTTTCTTTAATTTTAGATGTTATGAAAGAAAGTTTAAAGTCAAGTCTTCTTTCATATCTATGTTATACATATATTGAAATAAATGCTTGTATCCGGCGTCCTTTTAATTGCTACATAAGATCTTAAGGAAATTCACTAAGTATGTTCTAACATATTTCTTAAAATATAACTTTCAAATGAAACACTCTGCTACGTTTTAAATATAATATTAAACGATAACAGTTAAAAAAATTTAAAAAATAAACATTTCTACAATCAAAATATATATTTTAACAAAAACCAGGAATTTTTAGAGTTTTTCTTGATGATATTTGATACCATCAAGAATTTTGATATTTGATATTTCATATAGATGCATATTAAAGTACATGCCAAAAAAATTTTACAATACATAATTTACTGAATGACACTAAAACACAATCATATAAATAACCAATAGAGTTATGCAATTTTCTAAGTTTATTTATTTAAAAAGCTTTGAACAACGGGGAGAAATACTCGGAGAATGCGGTTTATATTGAACATAATATTAGAATGTTTCTTACAATAAAAGTTAAATAAATTGTTTCGATTACTACTCGCTTACAAATGGCAAGCGATAATATTTCAGGAATAATTTCTGCAAATACTGAAATGCCATCTATTCATCTTTTAAACATAATGGTGAAAACATGTGAAAAAAGTTAAAATACATTTTAATTTTTCCAGTTTCAAATAGTCAGTGATGATAAATGTTAAAATATCCGTCTATTGTTGTACCTATTATTTCATCGGTTATTTGTATAGTTATAATATTATTACCTGAGAAAGATTTCAAAAATTTTTAACGAGGCAAACTTCGAATATTTTAAAGAAAAATAAAGCTTAATAAATCGCCATGTGCAAATGATGAAACAAAGGGAACTCCAGATTTATTATAAATGATTTTGAACAGAAGAATATCCATAAAATCGGAATTTCGTTAGACTTTATTTTATGAATGATAAATAATGTAGAGTAGCATTTTTGAAAATGGGGAATACAATGTAAATATCATCTAATAATAGAAATGAATCTATTTATGTTTCCGTGTGGGAGTCTCTCTATATGTAAGCTGGTGCTATACAAAACAAACAGCTTAATGTAAACTTACCAAATTTGCCAGGCATATACATTACGAATTGGAAATGCACCTCAGAGCTATTTATTTAAATTTTTAAGTAGAACTTTAGTTAATTAAAAATCTTCATAAATTTTGACGTTTAAATGCAATAACTTCCGCAATAATTTTTGCACAAAAACAGTTTTTGCAATCGTTCGAAATTCCAAACATTATATTTTTAATGATGTAAGTTTTTAAATCATGCATTTTTTTCCATTTTTGGTAATTTTTTTAAAAAGTATATTTTATCGAAGATAATCTTTGTCTATGTCATAGAAGAGTGTCAGAAGTGGTTTCTCATAAGCTTTCTCGCATACTTTATAATAAAGATGTTATTCAAGAGAACGCCATGCATGGCATCGGCATACAATAGTTACGAAATATTAACCATTGGAGTAAATTTAGCATTTTTAGTGAATCTATCGTGTGATCCTTTCCCAATTTTTTTTTTTCAATTATTCCCTGTCATGGGATTAAAAGTATCCGAAATTCGAATTTGGGTTTTATGCTTCCAAACCAATTAATACAAAATTTTGAAACAAAATTACGCTTTTAGTCGCAAATCCCATGTTAAATTTAATAAATTTAAGTCATTCTGTGTTTCAGTTAGCGCGTTTTCAATGTTTCTGAAAATACAGATAGTCAGAATCTTATTCAGTTTGGTTGAAAATTTGATAGGTGTCTTCAAAGATGACAAATCTGTGTAAAGAATTTTGTGTATCAAATTTCTTCATTTTGTATATTATTTCGCTGATTTAAATTTGAACAAACAGACAGACAGAATTCTTTTGAATGGATAAGAAATTATATCAACGTGATTTAATTGAAAAGCTCCCCGCCGAACCAACTAGTTGTCAATAGCGGCTAATGTAAAATTCTTTACATATACTTTATTATCAAAACCAAAAAGTAACAATTTGTATTATAATGCAATCAAAGTCCGCAAATTTATTAGAAGAGAGATGGAACGGTGTTAAGTTTTCTTAGTTGAATCCATTTCAGCTGCATATAAGGACTAGAATGTGCATGTATAATTGCGACACTAGAATAAGCATGCATAATTTTATTTCCCAATCATATTATTTATATTATTTGAATATTAAAGAAGTGATTTTCTAACTAATCTAACCCCGGGGGGGCTCGAAATAAGGATGAGATGCTTCCGGTATGGTGGTTGGATCTCGCTACCGTGGTGGGTACATAAATAGGTGGGGGATCTGGTTCTTCCCATTGATGAGGGGACGTACTTCCTTCGGGAAGTGTTGTATCGTGGCCGGTGATGGCCCTTAGGACTCAACCACAATTCCCACCAATTTTGCTGATACGGCGGTCCGGTCATTCAGTATTATTTATCCGTGTGCCTTCGGGCGGGTCGGAGAGTCAGTGATATGACTTTCTAACTAACCTACATTAAAAGAGATAGATTTATACATTCATCTCATCATGGACATTTATTTTATATATCACTTATTTCTGGCGAAAAATATTTTATTTATATATTTACAATATTTCTAATAAGCAGCAACATGCTTCCATTTAAATTATCATTTTTATATTCGCTAAGAGAGGGGACATTTTCATTATTCATTTTTTTTTCTCAAATTTAAGTAGTTTCAGTCAGCTAGAGTGAAATCTTCAGAAATTTAAATATCCATTTATTAATTGCACAATTCTTGAAGTCTCAAAGTAATCTCTAAATTATCTTTGTCGATACTTTAAAGATTCTATTTGTGTTTGAAATTCTTTCATAGGTTCTCAAAAATTATTTTATGGATTTTCTATAATATTATAAATTTAAATTTCCATTGGATTACATTCTATTTATGGAAGATAAAACGAAAAAAATAAAAACGAGTTTAATAATTTTATATTTCAAAAAAATATTAGTTAATTTCTCTTTCTTTAAATACATTTTTATGAATTCGTTTTCTTGTCTTCTGCAACACATTTTCAGCACCCAGAAACATGAGATATAAAATATAATATCATGAATCAGAATTGGATTAGAATGCGGTATTAACTTATCCAAAGGAGTGATTCATCCTAAAGTGATCCAAGTGATTTGGAAGAAAAGGGCTATTCTTTCATTAAGTACCCAGAAACGCCAACTCAACATTTTAGCTAAAAGCATAATAAAAAAAGCAGCTTGTAAATCAAAAATAAAAGGGCAAATGTAAAGTAAAATTCGATTGCAGAGGAAAAGTTACGAGCAATTTCATTGTCTTCGAATAGAAGCAGAAAAAAAAAAAAAAAAAAAAAAAAAAAAACGTATCACCCACAACCAATGAAAAACATGTCTAGCATTTCGGGAATATGCCCCGCTCAAACTTTAAAAAAAGTTTAGTTGGGATAACATTGCCAATCGATTTTTAACTTTATACCTCCGTGACTTACCCACCCGAACTCATTTTATGACGGAGCGGATAATTGAGTGGATTTTAAGATAATAGAAGCGGAGGAATATGGTGAGGCATAGACCTTTTTATACCTCCCGGTCTCTTCTTCCAGACGCCTTTAGATTCCTAATGAGGATATTTATTTGTGTAATAAAAATGTTGTTTGGAGGAATGAGGTGTCGCTGTATATTTTTGAAAACATAGAAAAGAATTTCTGCCGTACAGGTAGAAAAGATGGCGTTATTCGATCTTCATTCACATGGAAAGATAGTTTTGTGGAGTTTTTTATCAAATCTGAGCAGATTTAATGAAATTTCAAGATTATTATTTGATAACTTCACAACTTTATTTATAAGACATTAGACAATTATTAAAATGTTGTATTAACATGTGAAGTAATATAAACGCATTTTATTGTTGTTTTTAATTTTTAAGCAGCTTCTCTCCAAATTTTAACAGTTTCTTTCAATTTTTTTATAATTTCTAGTTTCAATCTGCTATTTTCTCATAAATTATAAAAGTATTTAGTTAAAATTGTAAAGCGTAGTTTAGATACTTATTTTATTTTATGTACATATGAAAAAAGGTTCAGCTCAAAGTTGCGCTGCCTGTTCCCTCATACTACCTATTGAAAATACCACATACATCGATTTATTTGATTCGTTTCCTCGTTCCTCTAATGAATTTATTTATAAACTAGCCGCCTCTGGTGACCAGCAGATTCGCCAATCTTAATGCTCGTTAAAATTTTAATAATTAACTATTTTATGCATTTCCTACTTTAATAGCTTCTTCATTAAAATATTTTAAAACTTCAAATTTTGATAGTCATATAATTCACTCATAATATCATAAAGGCCTGCAGTCATAACGTAATATGTATCTCTCTAATTTTCTGTTAGCTCCCGTAGAATTTATACTTTAAATTAAAGTGGAAAGGATTAATCTGCATTTAATATAATATTTTTTACTGAAACAAAGCATTTTTTTATAATATGATTACTGAAAACAGAATCACTGAACGTTTAAACTTTATGGGCACTAAAGAATGTCTTTCTTAATTTATGTAATATCTCAAGAATTGGTCAACAAAATTTTCTTAGATTCATCATGAGCAGATCGATAAATTAATAATGTTTCGAACAAACAATGTTCCGAAATGCATCAAACGCTAAGAAATAAACAGAATCGTTTAAAATAATCGCCGAAAACTGGTTAAAAAAACTACTTAAAAAACGATGTACTTAAAACTATAAGCATATACAAAAATAAATAACTAACATAAATACAACTTAATTACAAAAGCACACAACTAACCTAAAAATTATTTAAATAAAATCCTCATCCGTTGATAATAGTTGTCAACAATCCGAACACAATGCGCACGTGTGAATTTTCAACGCCAGCTGGTAACGCAAATGCTTGAATTTTTATACGCCAGTTAGGGTAACGCTATACAGATTTGAAATTTTTAATTTCTTTTATTCTGTTTTATTTTAATTCAAAAGTACTTCAGAATGAATCTGAAAGGCCGTTTAATTTTAAAGGCATCAAACAATAAGAAAATAAACAGAATCATTTGAAATAATCGGCCAAAAAATGTTAAGCCTAGCCTCATTAGCGTAAGAAAAAAACTCTAGCCTTATTCATTTGGCGGTGGGGAAAATGAAGATTTTTTGACGGGAAAGTTAGTTTTTAATTAATAATTAAAATTCTAATTAAAAATTTATAAAAAGGGATACCAGGTGCACATTCCCTAGCTCCAAGGTATACATACACCAAATTTGGTACCTGTAAGGCAAACGGTCTGGCCTGTAGAGGGCCAACACACACACATTGAGCTTTATATAAGTATAGAAAAAGAAATGTTTATTATTTTACCTGTGCAAATAATCAGAACTGTAGAAGTAAATGAAAAAAATGGTGGAAATATTCACAAACGTTTATATATATATATATATATATATATATATATATATATATATATATATATATATATATATATATATATATATATATATATATATATATATATATATATATACAGGGTGTTTCAGTGAACCGTTTCAGAACTTCTAAGAGGGATAGGGTACATCCTGACAACTCGAAATCATATAGCAATGTGGGGTCGGAAATGCTTTCCTGAAGCGGTGTTGTACACAGAAGCACCATAAAGAAAAGAGACCATAAATGAGAAATCATTTTAATAATACATGAAAAGAAGCAAAAGGTACATGGATTAAAGTAAATGTTCGAAGTTTCTTCCACGGGCTACACGCCTCACATCTCCGACGCATGGACATCCGAACATTCTGGAATACTCCAGGCATTTCTCGAATTTCTTCGGCAGCTACTGCGATACTTGCAACGAGCTCCTCAGCAGTGTCAACAGGGGTGTCATAAATTAGTGATTTCATATCACCCCAGAAATAAAAATCAAGACATGATAAGTCGGGTGAACGAGCAGGCCAACGCACGGGACCCCCACGTCCGATCCACCGTTGACCAAATGTGACATCCAGGTAGTTACGAACATATCCGCTATAATGGGCAGGGGCTCCATCGTGTTGGAACTACATTGTCTGTTGCGTCGATACAGAAATCTGTTCAACTCTCAAAAGTTGTGGCAATATGGGCTCTGCAGAAAGAGCAAGTACTTAGGTCTGGTTAGATGACCCGGTAACAGGTAAGGTCCGATGAGGTGATCTCCCACAATACGGCCCATACATGGACCGAAAATCGATTCTGCGCTGCACGACGTGTAATTCTGCAATCGTGTAATCATCCATCCTACTAAATTGGCGTTCTTGTGCGAAAGATTCCCTGCACGATGAAGATTCCCTGCAAGAAAGCTCTGACTTTTCGCAAAACGCCATCTACTGCGTCAGGAAAGCATTTCTGACTGCCCATGGGTATATGATTTTGGTTCGTCAGGATGTACCCTACCCCTCTTAGAAGTTCTGAAACGGTTAACTGAAACACCCTGTATATATATATATATATATATATATATATATATATATATATATAACCAATCTTAAGTAAGAAAAGGTTTGAAAACGAAACTAAAATGAAAACGAAACAAAACAGTTTCGAAATCGCAACTAAAATTTATAACCTATTTAAACTAAAATGAAAACGAAACAAAACAGTTTCGAAATCGCAACTAAAATTTATAACCTATTTAAACTAAAACCAAAAAAGAACTTCATAGTATTTAGAGAGCGCAATTACAGCTACTTCTAAAACACAGATGAATTGATACAAAAGTATTAGAATCAAGTTAATAGGAAAAACAAAAATTAAATAAAAATTAAATCAAAAAAATTATAAAAAATATTAAAAAAGAATCCGGCCTGACGACTTTTTCAAGGGCCACCCTCAGGCAGGGATTCAAAGAAAGGGATTTTTTCTGTGAGGAAATACAGACATTGTCTAATAATGATTCCTCGTGACCCGAAATCCCCTGAAATTATGCTCAAGAGATATACCATTTTAAAAGAAAGGAAATATAAAACAACAAATTAGAAGAAATTAACCACAACAAAGTAAAAATAAAGTAACAAAAATAACAAAAAAAAAACAGAAAAATGACTGTTGATGGTATGTACTGGCCTTTTCGTTTTTAATTTTTAATTTTAGTGCTATTTTTTGTTTTTATTGTTATTTTTGTTATTGCATTTTTACTTTGTTGTGGTTAATTTCTTCTAATTTGTTGTTTTATATTTCCTTTCTTTTAAAATGGTATATCTCTTGAGCATAACTTCAGGGGATTTTCGGGTCACGAGAAATCATTATTAGACAATGTCTGTATTTCCTCACAGAAAAAATCCCTTTCTTTCAATCCCTGCCTGAGGGTGACCCTTGAAAAAGTCTTCAGGCCGGATTCTTTTTTTTTTTATATTTTTTATAATTTTTTTGGTTTAATTTTTATTTAATTTTTGTTTTTCCTATTAATTTGATTCTAATACTTTTGTATATATATATATATATATATATATATATATATATATATATATATAAGTAACCAATCTAAAGTAAGAAAAAGTTTGAAAACGAAACTAAAATGAAAACGAAACAAAACAGTTTCGCAATCGCAACTAAAATTTATTACCTATTTAAACTAAAACCAAAAAGGAACTTCATAGTATTTAGAGAGCGCAATTGCAGCTACTTCTAAAACACAGATGAATTGATACTAAAGTATTAGAATCAAGTTAATAGGAAAAACAAAAATCAAATAAAAATTAAACCAAAAAAATTATTAAAAAAATATTAAAAAAAGAATCCGGCCTGAAGACTTTTTCAAGGGTCACCCTCAGGCAGGGATTCAAATAAAGGGATTTTTTTCTGTGAGGATATACAGACTTTGTCTAATAATGATTCCTCGTGACCCGAAAATCCCCTGAAATTATGCTCAAGAGATATACCATTTTAACAGAAAGGAAATACAAAATAACAAATTAGAAAAAAAGAACCACAACAAAGTAAAAATACAATAAAAACAATAACAAAAAAACAAAAACAGCATTAAAATTAAAATTAAAATTAAAAACGAAAAAGCCAGAAATACCATCCAACGGTCAAGGAAACTTTAAACAATCGATTGTGATTTCCTGTTTTTAAAAAAGTTAACGGTAAATTATGTAAACAGAGGTAGGCACCCAGCGCCATCTATTGAGTGATCCAATATGCAAGTAAAGTTCTATTTTTATTTAAGCCAAAGGATTAATCCCAAACCATACCTTGTTTAATTAAAAAATTGACATTACAGTAATTTCTAGGAAAATCATTTTTAATTAAATTTTTAAGGAGGATATTTGATGCTTCAATATAAGAATTTTTATTATTGCAAACCCTTTTGATCCTGTTAACTTGTGAGAAAAATTAGATTTTTGAAAATTTTAGAGTTTAGATTGGAATGGTAGTTACATAGTTTTGTTATTTTAAAGTTGAAATCATCCCTTTTATCGTATATACCAACTATTGTTTTATCATTAGCAATTTCGATTTTTAAATCCAGAAAGGTAGCCTCAAGTTGATTTTTATTTGTATCTTTTAGAATTAAATTTTTTGGATAGCAATTAGTAATAATATTAGTATTGTCGAAGTTAATCAAAAGTAGGTCATCAATATATCTCCACCCGTTTATTAAATTATATTTAATTATTTTTTTCTCATAGTAATGCAGGAAAATATTAGCTAAAGCACTTGAAAAAGCTGTCCCCATTGGAATGCCCTTGACTTGTTTATAAAAATTAATACCATTAAACACGTAATTTTCAGTAATATTAAAATTACATAACTCAAGCCAGTTATTTTTAGGAAATATATATATATATATATATATATATATATATATATATATATATATATCGTAAAAAATAATTTGCAAAGAAAATGATTTTGAAAATATTATGCATTCTGGACTATGAAAGACATAGCTTATCACTAAAAACATTATTTTTGTTTCAATACAAGTTAAATGTGTTGAATTTTGTTTTTTATGTATTTTATTACAAATAAATAATGTTTTTCGTGATTTTTTCCGAATTCGTTTTATAGAATTTAGAAAAGAAAAAGGGAAAATCGAACAGTTATAACTTTTTGAAAGCAGATCTTGAAACCATTTATATTATATAGGATTCCCAAATTAGATAATCATCTAATTTGCTAATCAAATTGGATAGTTAAATTTTTATTAATTAAAACTTAAGATATTAAAAGATAAATTTTTCAATTATCAGAAGACGGATGCAATTATAATTTCTTAAAAGCGAAGCTGTTTTCCTCATTTGCTCCATTATTTTAAGCAAAAATATCTGTTAAGTATCTGATAACAAAATCCATTCATTTTTTTTCTTCGTAATTTTGCTACTGTTAAATGTACGTCTAAATATAAATGAATGTTATAAAATAAAAAACGAAAGAAAATATTGTTTCTGTCTTTTCACTCTATCATGGTGCTCTTTGTAGTTGAATTTCTGACATATAGCCATGTCAACCTGACAGTATAAACCATGAAATCATACACGCTTTGTTGTTTACATAGCAGCAGAAGACAGAAAGCTGGATTCTGTGGAGTGGATTTTGTGGGGAAATGAGTTGCCCATTAAGAATGGGTGAAAGCTGAAACATTTACTATTGAAAGAACAATTCCGCGAGTCTGAAATTCGAGACAGTTTCTGTTCCGGCCTTATTCTCAATTAAGCCGAGAACGTGGATTTGTTTCAAATGAGAGTGAATGTGGTATGAAATGCATATTTAATTGTTTCAATTGTAAGTATAATTTGCTTGACAAATTTTCCAGAAAATGGTTTTCCGCAAACGAGCATTCTCATAGATTATTAAATCATATCGTATGTGCAGCCATTATTAAGGATTTTTTTTCTATTAAAGGATAATGAAACGACGCAATCGCATTTTATATTAAATTAAATATTTTCTACCTTTGTTTCTTTTTTTAAGAATGGACTTCGGTTTTTTTTAAGTTTTTAATTTTGAATTTTCTCGCTTCATTGAAATAGTGATGGAGATTTACAATCTGTAAATCTCTTTCATATAGTGAATATATAAACAGAAAGTAATAGAATCATAAAAAAAACAATGAGATTTTGTTGAATTTGCAAGCTTTGCACTTTACTAAGTCAACAAAAATAGTGTATTGTAATTAATTATACAGTAAAATTTAGCATATAGACTTTAGACCTAACTAGTAGATCCACATCCAAATCAAGATGTGCCTGCATCAAACATCGGTCAATCAACAACATCAACTATCAGTGAATTGACTGCCAATACCTTTTTATCTCTAGCTCTGAACAAGCAAGATTGATAAGTGTTTGATTAGGATACTGACGTTTCAAAACATAGATTTATATCTAAATGAACATAATCGATCCAAAAGAAGATATCTAAAGCAATATTGATTCCTTTCTCTCTAATATTGATAGGTCGAAACTATACAATAGAATAATACTATACAATATACTGCGGGCAATGTCTTAAAAATATAAGCTCATTTTTCTGAAATATGATTAAAAACGACAGAGGTATTTTGTAAAACACAGAAAATTGCAACTGCTATTCAATTCTAACATTTCAAACCTTAATTAATAATTATGTTACAGCGTAAAAGTGTTTCAAAACTAGAAATGGAAATAATGACTGTAAATGACACCATTTGACTTAAAGTCGTGGTACACATAGCTTATGTAATTAGATAATCTCTTCTGTACTATATTAAAAGATAGTAGAGAATGGCCCATTTAATTAAATGGAAAGTTCGCAGTTTAGAGTCATGGCAGAAAATCTGACCAAAAAACCCCTTCGCCATTTGGAAAAAAAAGAGAAATAGAGCATTTAGAATTAATTGTTACAATATATCGAGATTTTAGTTGGAAAACAGAACATAAAATATATAATCAAAAATCAATAAAGTGATTTGCTTAGAGAGGTTTAAAGTTTATTTATCATAAGGTGAACTGTATACTACAGTGGTTATTAATAGATAGAATGCGCGTTTCTATCGATGGCAACAGTAGGAATGTTTAAAATTAAAGTCAAAAAGTGGATAATACGATGCAATAAAGAGTAAGCGATATTTCAATAGTCTATTTGCAAATAATCGATGTGATTCATTCATCCTTTAATTGAATCTTTTTGAAATGGAAAAAAAAATTAACCCTTTCAAGGGGAGTGGTCGCAAGAGAGGACACCAATTTTAAAAATTACTGTTAAAAACTATTGATTTTAAAACTAAAAAAATTATTGGAAAAGTGCTATTGATTTCTTTTTTAATGAACAGATGGCATCCCGAGTAATTTATATTGCATTTTTGGTATAAATGTTATGTTAAAAATCCCACGATTTTTTTGTTTGAACTGTAGGAAGAATTGAAATATTATGAGCCAGCCACTTTCTTACAATATGCACGAGGTTTTAAATCATCTTTATTTTGAAGCTTCTAATTAATTTAAGAATGAACCAAAGTGGTTTATTTCAGGGTGGTCTCATTTGGGGATCACAGCTCGTCTTGGACTTTTTTTTTTTTTTTGCGATGCAGATTTTGTGTTTGGGTGGGTTGGGGGTTGTTTATTGTCTTCGGAGGAAAACCACCCATATTTGAAACAAGAAAACATTTCACATTTCAGATTTGCCTTTCGTTCCAGGGGGTTTCTTATTTTGAACGCACATGCTCTTCGTAAAGTTTTACGACTTTTCCTGTAAATTTCTATATTTACATAACCTTAATTTTTTATTATTTTTTTTTTCATAATTACTATAATTGAATTCTGCGTTTGAAAATTGTGAAAAAAAAGGCCGAAAAGATGTCGATGATGTGCTCTGTGTAGTTTCAAAAAAATGTGCAACGGAACAATGTGCAAAACATGCAATGTGTCATTGTGTGTTAGATAAAAAAAGGCACTCTTACATGTTTCAAAAGATTCCATGCCAAATGACGGCTTTTTTGTGTGTGTGTGTGTGTGTGTGTTTTCTTTTTATTTGATATTTATCAATTTAAATTTAATTGTGAATATATATTTTTAGCATTTTAGTTGGAAGGTTCTTACTTTTAATTGATATTTTGTATTAAATTGCAATTATTTCTATTTTTTTATTTTTTAAATGTATAAGATATAATTTTAGAAATTTGTAATAAATATATCATAAACTGTATTTTTAATATTTTAAATATTTCAAATGACCTAAAACATAAATAAAAAGGTTTATTAATCTAAAATATTCATAATTACTGTTATTATAAAAAAATGCAAAAAAACCATTATTTCGAAATTTAAAACAATTATTTCGAAAGATTTTCTTATACATAGATTGCTCTAGACGGGCAGGAGGACACTACCTCCTGTGGAAGGCGGGATATTAAACAAAATTTTGATTGAAAAATCTATGTCTACACAATCTATTAATCACATTGTTTAGGTTTTTTCATCATATTTCAAAAATTGTAATCACCCGCCCGTGAAAGTGTCAAAGACAAATTTTAAGAATTATATTATATCTGCAGTTTTATTGATGTAATTGCCAGCAATTAATATGAATTGAATGGATATGTTATTTTTTGGTTGCACTAGATCAAGTTAATTAAGAAGTATCGTGTAATTTAAATGTAATCACTTGATCGGTTGCGATTTTCAATGAAAGTACAATAGTGCAATATATGTCAATTATTTTTCTGTCAATCAATCAAATATACAAGTCAGAATTGTATATATATTTAAAACGAATGAATTTTGGTGATTTTTTTTTATTAAAAAAACATCAAATCTGAGCTTTAAGAAATTTTTTCATTTACTTCCCTATTATAAATGTTTAATATCACCCAATTTCATTGAGAATAATCAATTTAACAAAGCAAATGAAACTGATATGCATAAAGCTTATTGTCAAATCCAAATTTTGAATTAAGACAGTATAGGTATTTTAAAGCAAAAATTCTTACTTATAAGTTTTAAAAAGCAATTATGTATGTTTTACTAAATATTTAGAGATATGAGAATCCTAATGCAGTAAGCACATTCAAAAAATATGATCCTCTCTCTATGAACTTCACATTTAGTGCGATAATTTTAAGCATTGAATATGCATAAAGCAAACCAATTTTGTTGCAGAACATGCATTTCGCATTCAGGTGGAATTTTAACAATGCTATCATCATATCACTATAAAATTTTCCAGGCATTTTTTTACACAATCATGACGATGAATATAATGCAGAATCAAAAGCATTTTGTAATATAATGTGTTTTGAATCATTGGCATTTTTCATATAAAACTGCAAGAGAAAGTATTATATATTGCGATACACATAAAATAAATTTTTATATGGGCATTTCTGGCATTAAAGTTAACATCCGAGAATTTATTATATTGCCTTATTTTCAAGCTATACTTCTTAAGAGTGAATTTTCATGATATATAGTTAACTTGCTTAACATTACAAAACCTTACGGGATTGGAGTCTATTTTGGGTTTATTTTATGGATATATTTGCAATGCTTAAAATTATTGCATTGACTGTAGGAAAAAATATGTCTGATATAATTTTTGTAAACAGTTTTATTTAACTTTTTACTTTTTTTTTGTCATAAATAGAGGCAGATTTTTTTCTGATTTGTAAAATGCTCTATATTACATACAAGAAAATGAAGAATAAGCAAAACATTTTAAAATATTGTAAGCAGGTATTATTGATCGCAATGATCCTAAGATGAGGCGTTTTTTCATTAGTTTACCAGATCCTATAATATATTTTTTCTTTCGCTAAATATTTTTAATTTATCCAACATGTGGATACTTATAAACTTCCAATAAAATATTAAGTGTAAAAACTGATAGAACGAAAAGCGATGTAATACGAAGCATTTTACAATTTTGGAATAAGACATTTGATGGTGTATCATGTGATGAAATTAAGAAAAAGAATCTTCCATTCATCAAATTCTTCAGCAGCATTTTTTCGTGGACAATTCTTTTTAACTCTCATCGTCTAAATGCAATATAACACAAACTTTTTTCTAGTAGTTTGTTATTGAGTATTGATTACATTTTTATTAACAAATAAAGGTAATCCTGCATGTTTGTAACTTAACTAGCTATACTTAATAAATTTAATTATTTTAAATTTGTGAAAAAATAGTTCCTTAAAATAGCGAAACCTAAAAACTAGCTCCTTCAATTAGAGAAATATGGCAACAATACTAATATATAGCCAACTATAAAATTTCTTTAACGAAAACGTAATCTGTAAATAGCTTCCGTGAGAAAATACAATATTTTGCGTTTTGTAAAATTGAAAAATTTAACGATAGTAATAAAAAATAAACATTTCAACTCTCTTTACAGCACTTATAAAACGTTTTTGCATTTATTTTTATACTAGCCGCCTTTGGCGACCAGCCGGTTCGACAATCTTAATGTTCGTTTAAATTTTAATAATTAAATAGGTTGAACCGGAGTTTAACTCCCTTTTTCGCCAAGTTGCGATAACGCGCCAAAGCTGGCAATCTTTATTATGCAATATAATTGAACATCTGCTCCTTTGCTTTTGAACATTTCGCAAGGTCGTTGTTGGCGATTTTTAAAAATTTCTCCAAGCAGGAGGTTAAACTCCGGTCGTACCATTAAATATTTACGCAATTCCAACTTTAATAGATTCTTCAGCAAAATATTTTAAAACTTCAAATTTTGATAGTCATATAATTCACTCATAATATTATAAGGGCCTTCAGTCATAGCCTGATATGTATCTCTCTAATTTTCTGTTACCCCTCGTAGAAATTATGCTTTAAATTAAAGTGTAAATGATTAATCTGCAATTAATATAACAATATTTTTTACTGAAACAAAGCATTTTTTTAATACTATGATTACTGATAATAGAGTCACTGAGCGTTTAGACTTTATGGGCACTAAAGAATATCTTTCTTAATTTATGTAATATCTCAAGAATTTGTCAACAAAAATTTCTCAGATTCATCATGAACAGATCGATTCATTAACAATGTTTAATTTTAAATGCATCAAACACTTAGAAAATAAAATGAATCGTTTAAAATAATTTAATTACAAAAGCATGCAATTAACCTAAAAATAATTTAAATAATTGAAAACAGGTTTAAAAAAACTACTTAAAAACGATGTACTTAAAACTATAAGCATATACAAAAAATATATAACTAACATAAATACAATTTACTTAAAAAAGCATGCAACTAACCTAAAAATAATTTAAATCATCCGTTGGTTGTCATGGAAACAGTCAGAAAACAATGCGCATGCGTGAATTTTCTTCGCCAGTTACGTTAACGCAAATGCGTGAATTTTTCTACGCCAGTTGGGGTAACGCTATGCAGATTATACATTTTTAATTTCCTTTATTCTGTATTATTTTAATTCAAAAGTACTTCAGAATGAATCTGAAACATGGATTAATTAACAATGTTTTTTTTTAAATGCATAAAACATTAAGAAAATAAACAGAATCGTTTGAAATAATCCGCCGAAAAATGTTAACCCTAGCCTCAATTCTGTTGGGAGAAAAAAATCACTGAAGCGTTACTCATTTGGCGGTGGGGAAAATGGAAGATTTTTTTGGCGGAAAAGTTGGCGGTGGGGAAAATGGAAGATTTTTTTGGCGGGAAAGTTAGTTTTTAACTAATAATTAAAATTTCAAAAAAAGGGACCCCAGGTGCACATTCCCGAACTCTAAGCTATACATGTACCAAATTTGATAGCTGTATGTCAAATGACCTGGCCTGTAGAGCGCCAACACACACACACACACACACACACACACACATTGAGCTTTATTATAAGTATAGATGAAGGAAATTACTTTCGTAAAAAGCAATACAAATGCAAATAAAACCCCAATAAATTCTAATATTCAATTCATGAGATATTTCTGAATGAAACCAATTTAAATAAAAAAGCACTTGAAAGTGAACTTTCATATCCGAATATTCATAAATTAAATTTCAAATAGCATTTTAGAAACGTAATTGCAATTGCATCAAAGGAGAAGAAATGAATAAATTCGCAGGGTTTTACTTGAATCAAGAGACGGTATTTAAATGAATTATCTTACAGGGAAGAATTTATTAAATCTCATAGCAACAGCTCCATTTTATTTGAAAGTTTGAAACATTTCTCTCGGCATTTCGCGAAAACAGATCCACAAAAAGGATTTTTATTTTCTCTACACGAATCGTCTATCGAGCAGGAATCAATGTTAATTAGCATTACAGGAAGTAATTGCTTTGTTGTATCGATTCGATTTTTCTTCATATGATTAGATGGAATTCTGAAAGTTGAATTATATTTCAGCTTTAAATGTATAGAAACATCTTTTAAAAGTTTACTTTGAATAAGAAAATACTTATTTAAGTATCTAAATAACTTTTTTACAGCTTCTAGCAAAGCAATTTGTATGTAATATGAGCAATGTATAAAAACTATATAAATTGTGCATTTAAATAGTAAACCAAAAGTTAATTTCCAAGTCCTTGAAGTTAGGTTAGTTAGATAGTTCTGATTAAATAAGGAACTAATTTATAGCCTTTTAGATAATGCAAGTATTGATGGAAAAAATTTGAATTTTAAATTTTTATACTGTTTCAATTCTTCATGGAAAATCCACTAATCAAGGGACTCCAAATCCTCAAGGTTGTTCATTGGTCTAATAAAATTAATCTATTAAATGTACTAAATTATTAATATATTTTTTCAATTATTCTACTAATTAATCTATCAAAAGTTTCATATTTTGGCTAATTTTAATCGTAAAATGATAGAAAATGTATTGGTTTATAATCATTAGTTACTCCAGATTATTTTACTAATTGAAGAAACCATTGGTTACTGGAGTAACAAAATTCTGAAATGTATAGGCTCTGTCATTTTTCATCATTGCATTTAATAACTTAAACAACATAACATATAGTATTCGGTTGGTGCATAATTATCAGGCGTTTGTTTGACTTGTTATATTATAATAAAAATTTACAATATTTTATAAATTGATGAATGAAAATATTATTATACAATTAGGTTATAAAAATGCGTGTAGAAAATCATAATCATATACGTCATATTATGTTGTAACACTTTCAGAAAGGATAGAAAGCAGCGCAGTTATTTCGCGATCTCAACGAACTTTTCAGAGAGTGCAGAATTAGCGAAAGTCGATGCAGGGTTTGCTCGTTTCAAATTTGGCAACACTAACTTGGTAGGCAGGCGAAAAAGTTTATTACAATTTCGAGGACTTAGGGGCGGATGTCAAAGCATGGCTTCCCTCCAAGAACCGTGAATTCTTTGCCCATGGAATCGACCATCTTCCAAGCAAATAGGAAGCAGTTATTGTAGTAGATGGTGACTACACTCCGGATTAATTGCTATTTTTGCAATCCGGGTATATATTTTGCAATCCCGATTGCTATTTTTTATTCATCTGAAAGAGAATGAAAACATGAAATTGAAAAATTTCATATATAAATAAAATAATTCATAAAAAGAAACTGGACATGAATTATTATTTCTATCAATTATTATATTTCAAGAATTAATTTCATTATTATTTCTATCAAGAATTATTATTTCAATAGAATTATTATTTCTATCAAGCTTCCATATAAATATTATTCACAAATTTTTTGGTATTTTAACTGTTAATTTCGCTGCATTTCGGATGGCAATATCCATTTCTATAGGATTTTTTTTAATCAGATGTTTTTCTTCTATAGGATTTATAGAGTATTCTATAGGATTTATAGAGTACGAAAAAAATTCGGAAATGTAAGGCGGGAAAACGAATGAAATTCTAAATTTTCAAAGGCAGTTTGAATATTTATTTTATATTCTAATTCCTACTGGAGAGTTTACAAATAAATTATTGTTTCAGAACTTATGTCTCTATGTGAACAGGAAAATTCAAAAACTTAGCAAGCTAGTAGATAAAAGTTGTTCAGATCTTCACATCAAAATATCATATTTCTATCTACATTTGTACAAATAACCACGACAAACACTGGAGCTAGCGAAATAGAAATAAATTTAGCATGAAATTTCTAACAATAGAATTGTTGAATTCTATCAAATTTTAGATCAAATCAGATAAAAGATTGAATGTCTGTAAGTTCGCGTATTTTTATGTATGTAAACGCAATAACTCTGAAATAAAAAAAATACACAAAGGAAATTTCTTATGCACTATTTCAAAGAAATTTTAAATTCCTTGTAATGTTTGTACAAAATCAGAAGACAGAAAGGCATTAAATTCTATATTTAGTATTCTTTACATTTCTAGGAGGTTTAAAATGTGCCATATAATTTTAGTGTATTTTATAGTTTAGTCGAAAATTTATGCGATGATTTTAAGAGAAAAAAGAAAAAAAAAATAACCCATTTACAAATAAGTTTTCTGAGTATACCGAGAGCATTAAATGATAAGAAAAATTCCAGAAACTCAAAATAACCGTATTAGAATATCATCTAATTTTTTCGTTATTGTTTGTGTGCTTTTCATGTTCCTTTATATACATAATTCTGGAGCATAAAGAGTGGCCAGTCAGTATAATTCTCATTCCATTCAGATTTGTTTCCAAGTTTATACCATCAGCCGCGAAATAGTTTTCATATAGCAAAACGAAATTGAACTCACAAGATCAGCAAGATACATAATCAAGATTTGTTTCTAAGTTTTGATGAGTTGTTGGTTAAATTCCAACTTCTGGAATTTAACCAACAGAAACGGAATGACTAACAGGCTACAGAAACTGATGTTCTGTAGATTATATATAAAAATAATTTTATAAATCTTTTATTTTTATTTTTAGGCTGGAAAGAAAGACTTAAAACACACACACACACACACACACACACAAGTATAATTTTTTGCAATGATATTTCTCGTGTTCTAGTTCTGAAAAATAAATTTGCCTGTTGATTACCAAAGTTGGGGTGTAATGTAGCAAGCCTGCACGCAGTGCACCCTTGTTAACACTAAATATGCTATATCTTTGCCTCCTTCCTGTAAATTTCATAAATATTGGAAGGTTAGTGATCTAATGGGGTTATTGCCAATATTTTGGGCATTTATAATAAATAAATAATTACCAATGTGTGGCGATCATTTCAAAGCTGAGAACAAATAGTAATCCCATGTGTAACACCGAGGTGTTTTGAATTGATTAAAGCCCTTACTAAAGAAAGAATATAACTAAATGGCAACAGTGGGATAATTCCTAGCTTACTTCCGTGGTAACTACTAGCTTATCTATAAAATTGTAAATTTAATAAAAACAATTTAATAAATATGTTTTTTTAAATTTTTGAAATCTAATTTTAATTTTTTTAAAATTTTTATTCTTAATATGCAAAACTCTCACGCACTCGAATACATATAGTTTTGTGTAAACAAAATGTATTAAGCTGTGACAGGGTGCATTTTTAATTCAAGCAAAATAGCTTTCAGTGAATGTTTTAGCCATAGTAACAGTTGGGGTGCAAAACAAGCGCTGTTCCTCCTTATATACAAAACAAAAATTAATGTCAAAGGAAGGCAACCACATTCATCTTATCAATACGGGGAAATAAAACAATAAAAAGAACAGAAGCCGAAAATCGCACTCTACCTCTACATGGCAGATATCCGCCGCTGTAAAAAATCCAAACATTACATAATTTTTTAAAAAACATCCCTTACCTTTAATAAAATACGTTGGAATAATCCATCCCACAGACATGCTTGTATTTCTCAATCCTCACCTTAAAATATCTTTTCTACGGCGAATCGATTCGAAAAATCTCGTTAAAATTGAATGACCAAAAGACAAAACCAAAAACAAAAAGGAGAGAGAAAGCAAAAATCGGATATGGAGAAAGTTATGAGAAATTTCATAGTTTCCAGAGAAGGCAAGAAAGAATATGCGCTATCTAGAATCAGCGATAAACGTGTCTAACATTTTTATGCCCGCAAATGCACCCACATGGAGCTTTAAAAAAAGACCCTGCTGTGACGACAGTCATAATCGTCTTCTAACTTTGCGGGTTTCTTCAACTTATTTTTAGTGGTGCTTTCAACTTTCCTCTGATATTTATTTAGAAGCGGGGGAGTGTCTATATCTTCCCATACACTTCCCTTTCTCCTCTGATTTAAGTTATTGAATTTTAAGACAAAATTGAAGATTGTAAATTACAAGTAATATTTATTTACAATATGGCATTTCGTATAAACACGAAAAACTTATAATAAATGCAAGAAAATGTCTTCCTTTTCTACAGTACTTCTCTTTTAATTAGTAGTTTTCATTTTCATTTTTTTTTTACATATTGCTGATGACTTCAGACTGTAGATATCGTATAGTGCCATTCAGGTTTTTCACTCTGAAGATAATATTTCAATTAAAAAGAAGTTATTTCACTAAAAATTTTCAAAACATTATATCATCTTCACCATGTTTCTTAAAATATTGTCGTGCATAATTTAATTTTATTTCCTACATTTAAGGACTAGAGTATTATAGAATCATTTTTTATCACTTTGAAATCCAAGCCATTCTGATTATTCAACCAAGGAGGTTTCTGAACCTCCCATAAATCAAGCAGTAGTAAGAATTTGATATCTTCCGCTTTGAAGTGTGGAAATAAATATAACAGACATCGTGCCTTTTGTCCCTGAAGTTATGATGTTAAATTATTTTTCAGATTAATAAAAAGTTCATGAAAACTTCCTAATGAAAATTTAGAAAACATTAATCGAATTTGGCTTCTGTAAACAGGGAACTTTTGTCGTGAACATTTGCAATGGTTCCGTACTTGAATCACACGTGACGTCAAGAGATCCAGTGTCACTTTCAGTGACCAGTCATCATTTATTTCTCTCAAATAATATTCGCTTATAAAGACATACAGGCGTTGAAATTTTACTTAGATATTTGTACTATCATCTCGGAATGATAAATTTCATTGTCATTTGTAACAACAGACTGTATTATTCATCATCTTATTCGTGTTGATGATGAATTCATCTTGTTCGTGTTGATAATGAATTCATCTTGTTCGTGTTGATGATGAATTCATCTTGTTCGTGTTGATGATGAATTCGAACTTCATTTGAGCTCAAATCATCCATAATTTAATCTTCCATTTATATAACCAATCCAATGTCTTAATACCTGAGTAATCTAGGAATTAAATGTCGTTTATTATGATTCAGATCCCTTGAATACGTTTTTTAGATCATAAAACATGAATGAACTACAATATTATATAATTTGAGTTAGGGGAGTGAATTTCCCAAAAGTTTCTATTACGATGTTATTTCCTTATTAGTTTACACATAAATCTGTGATGTCCGTGAATCTTGGAAAGTCCGTGATTGCTATAAGTATTTAGTATTTTATATCCAGATTTCCACATGTGAGAGTAGCGCGTTTCATAGATGAGTAAAGAAAAGTATTAGTATATCTGGCAAACCACAATGAGGAAAGAGTCTATTAGAGATTAATCGTTAGAATATGGTTAAAAAACAGGTGACAAAAATCGAATATGTTTTTATTTCTTTCAGGCCGATCGAAATAAAATTCTGACACGAACTAACTGTTTCCGTTTTTGTATTATTGCGTTTGTATTCACGTAAAAGTTCAGACCAACAAAAGGTAGACCCTATGAAAGATTTGACATAGATTTATACTTTAAAGGATATATCTAAGTACCTAAAAATTACCATCTAGAGGTTCTCTTTTTGAAATTATCGTGAAAACTCATATTCGTAGCTCGCTTGATTTTCTCCGAATGAATTTCTTTAAAAATCTGATAGAAATTTACAAATGTAATGTGAATCCCAGGCACCATCCATTTAGCAAAAAGCATATTTTAAGGTATCGTATTCAAAACAGAAGAAACATACATACATCCCCCCCCCAAAAAAAGGATTCAGGGATGCCTGAAACATGGTTAACATTCAAAATATCAAATTCGAATTTATTAGCGATTCCAGTACTTTTGCTTTGTACACTCCATATGTAAGAATGTAACAGCGAAATGTGCGTAGCGACAGAGACTAGGATGAAAACTGTAATTGGCCTTGTGCAATGACTTGTTCAAGAATGCATATTCAGAAAAAGAAATTATCATAGGATTTCATTTATTCTCAACATATTCAACATCTTTTTCTTATGACAATTTCAAAATTAAATATTTCAATATATCTTTGATAATAAATGTTTCTGATTCCATTCGACCTATTTCTCATTATTTTATTACAATGTGTCATTTAATATGGCTATTACAGGAAGAAGGATAGGAAATATGTTTTCTGTGTGTGATGTGTTGTGACTTATGGCACTTTACAAGCCCGCTGACAGTTTATCTGTCAGCTATTTAAGCCGAGTGAACGTCTCTTATTTTTTCAGTAGCGATAACTAGGGCCAAGAGTACGACTTAACTACAATATGTTTTCTACATAATAGAAGAAATATAGTTTTTTTTAATACTCCGATTTCAAGGGTAACAAATTCAGAAACGTATCTGTTTGAACAGTAAGCCTGCCATTGTGTGAAAGAGAAACCAAGAGGACAGTGGTCTCTCCAAAATTTCTCGCATACTCTCTAATAAAATGATATTGTATTTTAGACGCGTTTTCTCCCAACCGATTGATGCCAAATTTTTAACCAAGATCTATAGTTACAATCACAAAATCACATTCCAATTATGATATATCCCGATAGCTAAATTACGTTTTTAGCTATCGGGTTTACATGCTTCTGAAAGTACAGATAGACAGACGTTTAACTCCTTGTTGTATTTGGCTCCAAATTTGTCTACATTGTAGATGATAAATTTGTGTACCGAATTTTATTCAACATACACTCTTCATTTTGCAATTGCGTTAAAATACTCGAGCAGCCGACCAGACAGATTTCGTCTAAATTGATTTTACTTGAAATTTGATAAGACGTACAAATTTGGTGTAAAGACCATATACCATATTTCATCTGTCTGACTCAAAGCTTTTTTAAGTTATATTTTTGATAAACATATAGACAGAAGGACAAATAAATAGATACTTTTCAAAAAATGTGTTTTTCGAGCTCAGCGAAGCTAAAACATGAAGATTCCACAAAATCACGAGTTTAATTTTTTGACAATTAATATACATTCTCTATACTACGTATACAAAAAAGTTTTAAAAAATTTTGTTAGAAAATATACTGGAAATACTTTTGTTAATTTGATACGATTAATTTAACGATCACAATGTCTTCTTAGTACGAAAATGTATTGTGATCACTTTAATTCTTTGTTTTTATTTTCTCGTGTATTATAAAGTAAAAACTAAGACTCTTTTAAAATAAATTACCTTATTACCTTAACAAACTACCAGCATGACTTATGCAAAGATAGTTAAATTCAATCAGTATATTGATTTCTTAATCTGTTAAGAAATATCAGAATGACTGATGACGGTAATACTGGGCATCAACAAACTGTCAGCTTCTATAAACCACTGGATGATACATGAGCATCGGTATCTCTTTTATCAGAGTAGTGGCATTGGTTAATGGATATTAAAATATGATTTAACTAGGGAATAGCGACAGCAAATATTGGCTATTTAAAGTCTCTTTTAAATATATAATACACATCAGTGGTGATCACTTATTTCTTTTAATTGGTTTTATAAGGAAAAAACGGCGTTTCTTACTAAAAAAAAAATATTTACCCGACTAAAACGGTTACCTTGTATAATGATGGCATCTTTTTGAGCACGCGTATTTAGAAATAATTATTGAACGTTATGGAATTACTGATCATAATATGACAATAATTTTACAATGACAAAAAAAAACATCTTTTATTTTACATTTCACATGAAAAGGTTAGGTCTGATGCGGAATATTTAAATTACATTTTATAACTCTTATAATAGAGAATGTGTGCGCCCGCTAGTGTATATAGTATGTGATATATATATATATATATATATATATATATATATATATATATAGTTCTGAGATGTATTTTTTTTAAAGTTAAATTGATGAAAGTGTCAAATCCAATAAAAGATTGTTCCGCGTCAACGAGATATTTAGTCCCCAGTTTTCTTCTTGTTAGGAAATTCTAACCGATGTAAAATATCCTTAGGGCTTTTCTGAAAACATTCACTATCTGTCAATGCGTTTTTGGAAAATAAGCGAAATATTATATGAAGTACTGATCCTTGTTCTCCTGGAACACCCTTTGATAACAAAGTTTCACTACATAGAAGTCTTCACCGATTTGTGAAAAACTTCCGAAAAAATTGTGCTGTAAAAAGACAAGAGCAAAATTGGACAGAGGGGAAAGCAAAAATCAAATGTGTGGGAAGTTTTTCCTATTTCGTTGAATCCGGGATTGAGAGAAAAAAATGTTTAATCCAAAATCGGTGGAAAACGTATCCAGCATTTCTTATTTCTTTTTCATGTATTCTTTCGTGTATGTCACATTTTCATATATTTTTTCTCCTTTTTTAGATAGTTTACGGAAAGTGAACCTTAGAAACCATCATTTTCTTCATAACAGGACATGATAATTGAGTGGATATGTGGATAATAGAAGCGAAAAAAAATAGTGAGGAATAAAGATTTTTGAATTACCCTTCTCCTTCCTTTCAAACGCTTCTCGATGTCTAATGAGAATATTTATTGGCGATATAAATATTATCGCGTAGGTACTTTAGCGTGGAACTCAATGACACACAGGAAGTAAAGGTAAACCAATTTATTAACTCAACTCAAGGAGCGAAGTACAAATACAAACTCTGAACACCGTGACTGAGAGATCTTGGGCTTTTATACCAGCTGGGAAAAATTCCAGAATACTTTTCTGGAGAGAGTCCGGAGCACTTATCTGGTAAACTAAAGAAAGATCCAGAATCTTCTGGAACACAAAGCAAAAGGGAAATAAATCAAAAAATTAAATAAACATTTACACAAATTTTGAATCTTATTGTCGTTAACGGGATTCGAACTCACGATCTGTTAATTACGAGACCAGTCTGATGTCCATTCGGCTGTGGAGAGTCGGGTACCTCTTATCAATGCCACAATATTATTAATCGGAAGCAAGATTCTAATTATTATCTTACGAAATATAAAAAGAAATTTTGATCAACAACTGCTTTTTAAGTCGTTTTTCCGAGATGAAATCTTTTTTTCATATGGAAATCACTTTTGGATTTAAGGAGGATGTCAAGAATAGCCTTGAATTTCTCTGAAAATGTCAATTGTTCACGAAACCTTACTTTTTCTCTGTATGGTTTTGATTTTTAAAAGTAAATATCAGACAGTAAACAGATGGTTTGTAAATAAAGTACCGCATAGGTATATATAATTTTTAAACATGTTAAATGCCAGTTTGTATTAAAGAATTAAATATGCAGTGGCATTTCCATATTTATATCCATTATAAATGTTGTTAAAAAATTAAAGCATTTTTATCTTATATTTTTGAAAAGTGTGTTGTCTGGGAGACATGATTGAGCCAATTTAAAAGCATATTTATTTATAAAACAATCAATAATAGTTCAACATATTTATTTAAAAAAGAATTTTACCCTCAAATGCTCAATATGTCGCTTATGTTTAATGATTCGGCATAATGAATGACATAATTCTATTAATAAAACTTAATTTCATGTTCTTTTAATTCATTATTGCATTTATTATCTAACAAACGTCCTAACAATTTCATATAGCCCATCTCACAATTTAAAAAGTTACACATAACGGGAAATTCCTGATAATGCAGAATCAATTTTTCATAAGACGTTTTGATCTTCAAAGCCGCCGAATTTATATTGGTTCCTTTATCCATTTGCCTTTTCCATATAAAATATAAAAACAATTATTTTGCTTATGTTCTCTATTTATTTGAATAGATCGCAAATATATCTCACCATATAAGCTGAATTAAAACATACTTTTCGAATGGGAAAACTTAATTTATATGATGAACTTTATAGCTATATGATCGGATTAGAATTATTGATTACTGTAAAAGATCTATACAACTTTTTCTTTTTGAAAAAAATTAATATAAAGAATATTTTTTTGCTTATTTCGATTAAGTTGAAATTATTTCTAAACCAATGTAATTTTTGAGTTGAATCAACTACAATAAATAATATATTATGTGCCATAATCTAACTCTTCATGCAATACATAATATCACGAAATTAGTTCTTTTAGATAGATTTCTGTCAACAAGTATCTGTTGCATAAGTGGTATTTCTTATATCTGGATTCTCAAATAATGAATTAAAAATGTGAAATACGACCTAAAAACTATTTCATTTCATACGAAGTATTTAAGACACAAAGTGATCTACAGAGAGAAATTCGGTAACTACAAACTATGCAATCCACGAGGGCCTTCCTAATGTGTGACTACAAATCAAAATAATTGTTAACAAAATAAAATCTCACAATCATACAACAATGGACATCATATTCCGAACAACATTTATTAAAAAGCAGCATTCAAACCAATTATAGAAATCTTAATTGGCTGAAGGAACAAGCTATTCTTGCGTCTAGAACAAAGATGTTTACGAACACTACAGCATCATTCAGTCTAATATTCAAAACGAGACAATCGCATACAAATCTGTCGACACTATTATGGAAGCTGATAACACGGTTATTTATCCAATAGAGTTTTGAATTCACTCAATATTCCAGGAATGCCATCGCACATATTTCAATTGAAAATTATCCGGTTGTAAAATATCAAGGAATCAAAGCTGTGCAACAACACTCGGATTAAATCAGCAAATTAATGATCAACGTCTAGAAGCAACAATTTTGACAAGACTTTTAAACGTGAAAGTGACATCGTTTCTTGCATTCCTATGAGTTCTAAGGATATGTCATTTCAATTTAAGAGAATGCAATTCCCAACGCAATTAGCGTTTGCAGTCACCATCAACAAACTTCAAAGCCATTGTTTAGAATCGTACTATTAGATATAGCGACGGCTTACTTCTTACATGCTCAATTTTACGTATGCCTGTTCTAAAATCGAACAACCAGACAAATTATATTTCTGCAGAGACAATGGAATAATAAAAATGGAAGAATAAAATTCCTGATTTCTCGCATTCTTATGATTCCAATGCATATGCCATTTCAGTTTAAGAGATTTCAATTCCCATTTCGATTGGCATTTGTAATCAACATCAACAAAGCCCAGGGTCACTGTTTAGAACTGTGCGGTTTAGATCTAGATACGGCTTGCTTCTTGCGTGCCCAATTATACGTGCGCCTGTTCTAAAATCGAGCAACCAGACAAATGCTATATCTGCACAGACAATGGAACAATAAAAACATTGTTTATCCGCAGGCAGTATGAAATCGAACACACCACAATAATTAGAAACATGGGCTTTCTGTCTTCTATCTTTCCCATTTAACCAAACCGAGCCACAGCAACGCGTGCCCAGGTACACCTAGTTTGATCATATATTTTGAAACAGTGCAACATTTGACTCTTTACAGTTTTTACCCAAACAGAGGTATCCCAAAATTTGCTAAACTGTTTTCGAATGATAATTTTCAAATGTATCTATTTATTCATTAATTAAATAATACGCTGGACCTAAACGATGCGATCTAAACAATTTAGTACAGAATACAATAAAATAAAGAAGAGTTACCGGCTCTCTTTTCGGCTCAGCTAATACAATATGCTACAAAGGAAGCAAATCCCGTTATGACTTGTTTTCGAATATCGTCAATGGTCTCTTTTTATAAATAAGCATAAAAGGATAGTTAAAATTCTAGAAGCGACCAACTGATAGTGAGATTACAGAAGAAGGGCCAGAATTTCTAAAATTGAATCGACGTCTGCTCTCAAACGGTGGGTGTAGATTTTAATTCTGAGCTGAGATTGAACAAAACCGCACAACGAAAGAGAATTATGATCTAATTTGTGCAAAATATCGGAATTCCAGAGAGAAAGGCACAAGCAGAAAAAGTAAAGACCAATAAGAAGCTTTGCTAAATTAATTTCTAGGTTTATTTAGTGGAAAAGCTCAGTTTTAGATAATGATGGCAATTATTGGTAAGAATGCGTGTATGTTTTGAAGACAATGTTTGGAATACCGATAATTGGCTTGAATGAAAACAGAAAGGATTATTACGACGATGCGATAAAGAAATACGATGCGAAAGACGAAGAAAAGCGATAATGTTCTATCAAATCTTTCTGAGAGCACAGCATTTTCGTTCTCTTGTCCTTTAAAAATATTGGATAAACGGGCAAATCAGAAAAGGAAATTTAAATTTTTAAATGATTTAAAAATCTGGCGGGTGGAAGTAAAATCAATGACAGCAAATTTGAAACTAAAATTGATTAATGTATATTCGTTTACATGGAAATAAAGGATATGAAGTGTAACCATATTTATCTTAATATTTTAACTATTCCTTGCTTATAAGGTAAAATAGCTTTCTTTTGCTGAACTGTTTATAGAAATAATTTGATTCTGTATACAATTTGAGAGCAAAATTTCTATGACGATTCGCGGTAATTTAATATCCCATTTAAATTCGTTTGAAAAGTTTTATAAAGTGAATATATATATTTTAAAATTTATTTTAATTTTTTAGTTGCTTGTTTATTTGTTTTCAACTTATTTTGGCATATATGAAGCATATTTATTTGATACTCATGATATTTATTTGATACTCATGAATATCGTTTAACGATAACGATTAAACGATATTCATGATTTAATATCATTCTGTAAACGTTTCCTTTTAGTATAGTTTAATGTGACATTACTTTTGATAAAATTTGATTTAAGCTTTATATTTACCTACTATTATTTTAATAAAGAAAGCCATCCGAATACGATTTCTTCCTAACTTGGAGGTTAACTCAATGTCTACACTCAGATTTAATTTGCTTTGGCTACTTTTGTAACATACAATATGAGAAAAATAGAAAGATGGAAGTTTAATTTTTCTCAAATATTAAAAATTCTGAATTTCTTCTTTGTTTTTAAATAAAAATATAATTAGCATTTATAGTTGTAAAAATTCCCTTAAAAATTCATTTGAAGAAAGGATTGAAATTCATTTCTATACCTGAAAAAAATCCTTTTCAATTATATTCTGTAAAAGGAAATTTCTCTAAAAAATTTCCATTTTCAGAATACGAATTTGTTTTTTGAATAAATCTACTGATTTTTTAACTTAACTGATTCTAGAAAGTGCAATTTCGAAACCCTATGTTTATATAAGATGATTCATATAATATTTCAAAAATATCATTGCCATTTTACAGAATAAAAATAATGGATGAAGTAGTGGATCATTATGTCAATGAGAAATTACAAATAAATGAGTGACTACCAAAAAAATCAAGGAATAAAACAAATTTTTAAGAACATTTTCATTAATGTATTAAAAAAGTAGCTATCATTTTTTTTATTTTAATTATTTTTTTGTAGTCTTCAATCTTTAATAGATTATTATAAATATTAATAAAATTCCGAGAATGGTTCGTTCTGAAATTCTCTACATGATAGTGCCATGTTCATGGAATCAAAATTTACCATCCGACACAGAAATTTATTCTTAACAAGCCAATCTTCTTAAACAAAATCTAAACAGGTTTCCTCTAAAACAGATTTTAACCGAAATCGGACTAAATATCAACATCGATATGTTTACTTCATAACGCTTGTGAAACTGGCCATTTTCAACATACACATTAAGCCTGAATACAGCAAATTATCATTTTCATAGATAATGGTTTCTATTCATTTCTATTCATTATACTCTTCCTCGTCCATGAAACCTTTCCTAAAAGTGAATCAATTTGATTGGGAATTTTCAATCTGATTGGTTAAGATCACCCTCTTCCAATCAAGAAGTCTCTGCGTTATCTGATTCATGTAAATCAGATTAGCAGACGGGAGGGTAGCATGGCATAAAATGAGGTGAAAGCCTTGAAATGGCAGGAGAAACATCACATTAGTCTCAATTATACCATATTATGTCGTCTGAAATTAATCCCGCTATTAACGTTATAAATGTACTAATGCACGGAATGAGTTGAAGAGGATGCAGAGTATGCAGTTATTTTAGCCATTTACTGTTAGATATAATGTAGCTTGCCCAGATACATCTTCGCGAGGGGTTGCATATCAAAGCGTTATTCTGATGATTATTAAAATGAACGATCGATTCGTTCAAGCTGTTTATCGGAATTCGGTAATTTATAGATATTAACTCAAAACATCTAGTAAGAATATTGTTGTGATTAACTATCAGAAATAAATGAATGAAGGCTTCTCTTCTATAACAACCAAGGGTGATTCAATTACGAATATAATTGTTTGATTTTATTCACGATTGTGTTAATAATAATTCATTTATGAATGAAAGGCTTCATTTCTACGAAATGTGTCAACATTAAAGTAACTTTGTTTTAATCCTTAGAATTTCTCAACACAAAATAAAAGATGTTAATGCTTCGAATTGTTATAATTAACCCTTAAATTACGAACCGGTAGGATATTGAAAGTACCCTCTTACAATAAGTATTATAACAAAGAAATGTTAAAAGTTTTTTCACTTTTAATAAATTAATTTAAGTAAATGCATTTTTAATAAACATATGGAGGTGATAATAATACTGGAAGACCACATCGAGCCGAAATGGATATTGTTAAAAAAATTTAGTATCAATGAATATAATAATAAAATTCCTAAAATATCAATAGAAGTTAAATATATACTACAATCAAAGGAAAAAAAATTCTACTACTATTTGTATGAAGATCCAGAGACGGAACTTTTCGACGATTCTTCTTCTCTGAGGGCAGTGAGCAGAAAAATGAATGTTAGAAGAAACATATTAGAAGAAAGTTTAATATTGTTTCCATAAATATTTTCTGATATTTATTTTTGTGCAATTTAATTATAAAATTTTACTAAACATGTTTGGCTATTTATGTATTGTATTTAATGAATTAAAGTATTGAAGTCCAGATCTGGCTTTCCATGGGATATAAATAACGGAAAATTACATAATTAAGGCATACAAGTAATATTTATGTACATTCTATGTATCTCTTTTACCTTGAATTAGCTAAACACTTACTATTTTAGAAGATTTTACATCTCATAATATCTTTGAAACCAGCTGCTTACAGACATTAAAACGATATTCTTCGAAATCATTGGAAAAAAATGGTAGATATAAATGCAAATCACATAAAGAAAGGAAGATATATAAAATATTTATAACGTTTCTAAAAAGAATTAAAATATTTCTCATCGGATATTCGATTTTACGTCATGTGTTTATAAGCATTCGAATATTCGTAGATTGAACAGTAACTATGATATTCTGTTTTAGTTCATGCAAATTAATACAAGAAGTTTGATACGCATAATTTGGGGTGGAAAATATAAGATCCAAAATTCGCTTTCTCCTGTAAAGATAACATGACTGTTAATTGAAATTTTTCCATACAGTCCTCAAAACACCGCATGTCGCTCTCTTTTGAGCAAAATCTCTGAGCTTTTGGAAATAACAATGCTTTCAAATCACATTTCAATAGACATGTGAGTGATACACGACTTCAGAAAACCTCTCTGTCTCCATTTATTAGTTCACATAAATTACTAATTGAAAATGTAACTTCTGATTCCCGGACAAAGTGTATGTCAAGCATGTCAATTTGAATCTTTTTTTGAGCAATATACAGGGTGTCTACCACATGATTATACCACATTTGCAAGACTATTGAGAGAAAACAGGATAAAGTGCAGTCCATTTTTTCAGCAGAAATAAGAAAATAACAGTTGAAAGTTTGAATTCAGCACAATTAAAATTGTCCAGCTGAGGAAAATAAGATTATCACAACATAATTCACAAAATTTCATGTTAGGCATGCAGAAAAAAAGTATGAGATGAGTTATCGTACTGCCTTGATATTGTTCATATTTCTGGGGGGGGGGGTCACACTAAACACTTATAATTATGTTGAATTATTACTTTCAACTGTTATTTTTATTTCCGCTGAACAACAAGATTGTACTTTGTTTTATTTTCCTATAAAAACTTTACAAAATTGTGTTATTCATTTCTGAACGCTGTTAGATCCACATTTTCTTATTTGAATCGGATTCTTTCAATTGAGAATGGGAAAAATGTAGCAACATTTATAAATTTCTCCCCATGTCAGCTTTTTGAGGGTCCAAATTTCTGGTAAAGGATGCTAACAAAATTTCTAGCAATTTATTTGATAACGAATTATAAAATTTAAAATTCTATAAGACTTCCAACAATCAGCAATCCAAATGAGAATCCCCATATATTCAATTCATTTCTCCAATCTGTCATTTATTCAATTGCTTTGAAAAAAGGCAATTTAAATATCCATTTTTATATATCTAATCTCTTTCAAACGTCATATTTTCATGTGGCAGTACTATTTGACTGTCCTCGGTCTCATTTCTCAATATGCATATTTCTTCCATCAAAATTGTTTAATATAAGAACGCAACAGTAAAAGGCAACTGAGTTTTAATATCTTGTCTTATCCAAACGTACGGTGGCAGGTAGTTTGCTTTTCACAACAAAATAAGAGTAAAAACGGTGGGCTGGAAATTAAAGTTACCATCCAATCCTCCGCGTTCCTAAAATAAATATTTGATATATAGGTAAGAGGATGGCGGGGAAAAAAATTCAAATTCTTTTCACCCATTCGCTATTATTATTATTCCTAAGCTTGTTGTTATTCTGTTTTTGCAAACTGTCAAATGCACGAGTCAGTTTTGAAAGAATTATTCTGCCGTCGTCTTAACTTATTTTTTTCTGCCTTTTTCGTTTATTATTTTTGATTCAATGATCGAAAACGTGGAAACGCTGGACATGAAATTATGTCAAGAAGTTGAGGGGGTGGGGGAGGGGTTTGGAAAACGTATTAAATTGAAATGAAAGAAACACTCCACTTCTCTTTTCCTTCCACCCGTGCATTCTGAAAAGAATTTTGAAAAATAATATTTGATATAATCGGAGATGTGTTTCTGTCAGGAACTTTTCTGAAGTAATATCCGGTTGTTTATGACAATCTTTAGACAGTTTTCAGCCAAGTTAAAAGAAATACACCTTCAGCAAATATATCAAGTATTTCTTAAAAAGAATTTAATATATATAATATTTCTATGATCGCATATGACCTTTGTCGTTTAATGTGACTAACATATTATTTGATACTAGCTAATACTAAAAAGAAATAGAAAAAATTCTTTCAAATTCTGGAAATGATAACATGTATTAAAATAAGACTGAACTATCAACAATTGTATTTAGTAAATCCTTACGATATACTTTTTTGTCACAGGAAGAGTCGAAATTGAAATGGAATTAATAGCTTAAATTTATTTTGATAATAATATGTGTAATCGTACTAATTAAATAGTTTCATTTTGTAATTCTTATTTAATCAAACATGCAAATGCTATTTGTTGTAATTTTTAAAGATTTAGTATATCGATAGTTTATAGATCATAAATCGCTTTTTCGGAATGTTTTTTCCACTTAATATAATCATCTTCATTCTATGAAAGTTATTAATTATTAATACAAAATCAAACTTATAAAAAAACGATTTCCTTTTATTAATACAACAAGAAGCGAAATTAATAACGAAGGCATGCGTAATTTTTAGCGGTTATGATTTCTTGCTAATAGCTTTCAAATTCATTAATGAAGAAAAACCATTATTTACTTGTATTAATAACATAAGTAAAGACAATAGAATACAATGATTCTTCGTAGCACTTTACTATGCATTGACAGGTTATAATAAATAAAACAATTCGACGATTTCCTTTTATTTTAAAATAACACTGATTGTCTTAATAAAAATGTGACAAAAACTTTCAAAATTATAAGAAATAAATATTTTTTTCCTCATAAAAATTTGTAACATTCATCGCAGGAAATTTCTAATTAATACGATATTGTTAAAAAAATTTAGTATCAATGAATATAATAATAAAATTCCTAAAATATCAATAGAAGTTAAATATATACTACAATCAAAGGAAAAAAATTCTACTACTATTTGTATGAAGATCCAGAGATGGAACTTTTCGACGATTATTCTTCTCTGAGGGCAGTGAGCAGAAAATGAACGTTAGAAGAAACATATTAGAAGAAAGTTTTATATTGTTTCCATAAATATTTTCTGATATTTATTTTTGTGCAATTTAATTATAAAATTTTATTAAACATGTTTGGCTATTTATGTATAGTATTTAATCAATTAAAGTATCGAAATCCAGATCTGGCTTTCCATGGGATATAAATAACGGAAAATTACATAATTAACGCATACAAGTAATATTCATGTACATTCTATGTATCTCTTTTACCTTGAATTAGCTAAACACTTACTATTTTAGAAGATTTTACATCTTATAAGACCTTTAAATCCTGCTGCTTACAGACATTGCACAAAATTTCTAATTAGCTACAAAAGAAAATAAATGCATGCTCATGTTTAAAGGTAATCATGCTTTAAGATATTGGGTGGTCATATTCTGAAAAATGTTGCATTGTTTTATGTTTTTAATAGAATTTTTTTATATGTATCCTCTAGTTTCTCTCAATAACACGATAATGTGAGAAATACGAAACTAAGTAACGTAATGGCTATTATAATTGTGTTTTTGCTTATGAATTTTCAGATGCCTATTAATACCTGCTACGTTAATTCGCCTCACACTGTTTTTAAAATATTGTCTCTTATGAACTCCGCTAAATTACTTGGTTTTTGCCAATGATGCTTTTATGCAAAAATGATTATCTTTTCTTATGCCTGAGATATTTTAAAAATATTTCTAAGGAATTCTAGCTTTGAATTAATACTTAATTCCAAAATTGATCAGATATGAAAAACTCTTAAGATTTGCTCATTTTTAAACGCTGCTTATAATGTCCATTCACTTTTTGACTAATATGTAATTGTATTTATAAAATATAGCATCGCTTCTTTGAGCTGGAAGTCTTGCCCTCTTACTGTAATTAGAGTGAGTTTTTATATTGAAACAGAAAGATTGTACTAAATAAATTTCTGAGAAATTACACAAATTATGAAATATATTCAGTAGTACTTGCTAAATTCCTATGTTAAGTGACTTTATTTTCTGTTATCTTTATTTTTTAAACATGCATCGATTCATCAGGGATTTTATGAGGTTTAATTGAAACTCAATCATTTTACTGATCAAATTTCAAATTTTTGGTGAATAACCAAGGGGAACTCACCATGATGATAATTAGATAAGTTTTCTGAAATGTAGAAGTTATAAATCTATTAAAGTTTGAATCATTCACTGAGAAATCAATTATTAATAAGATATATAAAAAAATAATTAAAATTTCCACATCCAACAAATCTAGCTGATCAGCCGATCTTCAAAGGCGGCTAGTCCGAAATAAAAATGATTATTATTGCTTCGAGATGACTGACTCTAACTGCATTCATTTAAATCACATCAAAAAGTTGTCACGAAGAACGGAGAGTCATTCCAATCGCAAAGTTCGACACTTTATGTCTTATATTGACTTTATCCTTTTTTATTACGTTTCTTACTCGGGAAAAAGAACTCGAGGCTTCTTCAGTGACAAACACCCACCATCTGTCATCACTTTGAAAAAATGAAACGAAATATTCCCTCAAACACCAACATTTCTTATTTATTATTAAACATTCTTAGAATTACTGCTCAACCTTCACCAACAATTTTCTATTTGTAAAATGTATCGTAAAGAAGAATGATTAAGAAGACGAATAAAATGATTCCGAATGAAAAAGAAGAAATAGACGAGAGAAAAATCAGCCATGAGCCATTTCATTCCTTCAAAGATAGTGGAAAAATGTGTGTTCTAAACTCACTGGATAATGTCTCATTCATTCGTGGATCCGTCATTTCAGAATTCAATTCGAATTTAGAAGCTGTCCTTGCTGAGTATTAAATAGAAATATACTTTTAATTTGTATTTTCTTGTTTGTTTATTTCTTCGGACTTTTCAAGTGCAAGATCCATAATGTTGACTAAGTTGCAGATTTAAATAAATGGATAAAGTTTATGAATTCTAAAAATGCAAAAAGTTGAACATAAGTTTTTTTTTCAAGGAATATAATAAAATGTTAAATTTTTGGAAAAATTCCAAACTTCGGACATAGAACTTTGAACATTCTGGCAATGTATATTCGACATACAATTGAAATTATATTGGGAATACAGTGGTATTATGGATTTTGAGACTTTATTTTAGTTTTACTTCTTTTTATACATTTTTATTTATTTGAATTTCAATCAAGTTTGTAAACATGGAATTTTGTAATAAATTTTTCTTCCATATTCTGACTGTAAAATTTTTTCAACTAATTTTATTGATAATAAAACTTTTTTATTACATCCAAAATTTAATTATTAAATAATAGTTCTATTTAATTGAATTAGATTTAGTTAGATTAAGTACTGCTAACAAATATTAGCATGGTTTAAAAATGAATTTAAGAAAAATTGACATTAATATTCTGCTATATTACAAAGAAGTAAAGCCTAAAAAAGGAGAAAATAATCAAACTTCATGAAAATACATTCTAGTTACTTGTAAAACTGTGTTGTATTTTCCATATTTTAAAAGTTGGAATTATAAAATCGAGTTTTTAATCATTGCCAAATGTACTAGAATTCCGAAATTTTGGATACTCTCGAAGAAATGGTGATCTTCTAGACTTTTCAAGATTTAAACTTCAGTGTATCAATTGAATGAACATAATTTCGTCAAGTAATTTCATTGTGAATTTCATCAAAAAATATATTTGATGTTCCAATATCAATTCTTAGTGAGATATAAATTGAAGACTAAAAAGTAGATAATTATTAAAATAAAAAAAGTCTAATTTTTGAAATACTATTACTAAAGGTGTGTTTTTGAAAAAAACTGTTTTTATACATACAGGGTGGTCAAAAAAAAAACTTCCCCTATATATGAGACTCTAGCGGCCTATCCACTCAACCAATCGAACCAAAATTTCAGACATGGTTGTTTGATGGTATGCGCTGGAGATTGTGATGATTCTAAACAACACAGAGCTCACGGTTACGGTTACAGTGAGAGAATTTCGAAATTTTCGAATGGCAACACCCACTTTTTCCTTGCGCAAATTAATCAGCGTATTGAAAAACCCCAAATGACGTTGGAACGATTAACGTGTGACGAAAATTGCCGGCGTAAAGCGTTTGTAAAGAAGAGCATTATAAAGGGCTAATGACAATACAGAGAGGAAAGAAATTGGAGTGGAAAGTTATAATTGCAGGTTTTCAACGTGTTTGCACTCGCAGGCGACAACGCATTGCATTCAGAAGATTGTGGACAACAATGTCGAACGTAACATGAAAGAAGGAATCTGCATAACTTCACACGTGTTATGATATCTTGCAATTCTGACACATCTCGTGAACCAGGCGTGTACACCTAAGATTTCAGATAACCCCAGAAGAAGAAATCCATAGAAGTGTGGTCGGGGGATCGCGGTGGACACGAAACCGCAAAGTTATGAGAGATGTCTCTATCACCAAAGTGTTGTTGCAGCACTGATCGAACACATTGGGTGACGTGTGGATGAGCCCCATCTTGCATCCATGCAATGTCACTAATGACATTTCGTTGCTACTGTTTAACCCTGTGAATTATGCAAAGTGCGTCAAAGCTCCTCCTCTCTGCGTTGCCATTAGTCCTTTATAATGCTCTTCTTTGTAAATGATTTACGCCGCTAATTTTCTTCACACGCTAATCGTTCCAACGTCATTTGTGGTTTTTCAATACGCTGATCAATTTGCGCAAGGAAAAAGTGGGTGTTGCCATTCGAAAATTTCGAAATTCTCTCACTGTAACCGTAACCGTGAACCCTGTGTTGTTTAGAATCATCACAATCTCCAGCGCATACCTTCAAACAACCATGACTGAAATTTTGGTTCGATTGGTTGAGGGGATAGGCCGCTAGGGTTTCATATATAGGGGAAGTTTTTTTTTTTTACCACCCTGTATATAGCTTGGAAGCTAGCTATATCACTACGGGAATTTCCATTATATCCCACTGCTAAATATTTTAAAGGTCCTTAGTGCTATTAAAATAAAGTTTTCAATGAATTTTCATGACTTTAAAATACATTTTTTTGTCAAAATGTTTTTATTTTTTAAATACATTTTAAAATTTACCTTCGTCACTGCTGAGACAGAATTCAGATTCAAAATTTCTATTTATATTGGCATTCCCACGAAATTTTTAAGCAAAGTTGCAATGAATTTAGGATGTATTTTTCGTCAGGTTCATTTTAAAAGAAAGGACAGGTATTTGGTTTTTCTTCCATAAAATTAAAATAAATCGATTTCTTTTCTTTTATTAAAATAAATATAATGAGACACTAAATAAAACTTCGTCACCAATTTATATTTCTTTAAACAGCATCTTCTAAAACTTACTTTTTAACAAGCATCTTTTGAATGAAATTTGTTTTCGAAATATATTTAGTTCAAATAAGATCTGATCAATCAGAATATTTAAACATGAAATAGCTTTGAATAATGATGAAAACATTTTAAATAAACAAGCACTTTAAAATGCACTTCAGATCTCAAATAGTAATGAAATGATTTCCAAATAACATTTTAGTTACATAATTTCAGTCCCGCTGAATGATGAAATTGAATAAATTCACGGTGTTTTACTTGCTCTTAAAAATGATATTTAAATGAGATTCTTCAGCGTAAAAAGCTGATAAATGCCAGAAAGGAACTCGGTTTTATTGAAAGGTATTGAATATTTCTTTCTAAAGCTTACAGACTTACGAAAACAAGAAATTATACTTGCCCCTCCTGATTCTTTTCTCTTTCAATAACAGTTCATCATTCGACAGATCACCATGATAAGAAACTGCAACGCATTTGACGATATAAATAACATTTTTGTCCTTTCATTTCACTTAGCACACTCACAGTTCTCATATTATTTTTATTAGTTGTATGAGCATTTTCTTTCAAACAATTTTTGAAGCTTTCAGAAAATAGAAAACATCACGAAGTAAACATAAGGTTACGTTACGGTAGTTATATTAAAGTCCCATTTTTAAAGCAACATTACGGCTATTTCGAGACGCAGTTCGTAATTTCGAACCCTGGTCAGATGATGATGATGAGACCTGACCTGGCACTCCCTCTTCCACACCACATCAGCGGGAGGATGTTTGGCCCCGAAAGATTTAACATGCATTGACCCGCTTACATGATGGTTCCTCGATGAAATCGAGTTTCGAACCTGAAACCGTCCGGTTCCGAAGCGAAGAATGCATAAAATATGAGCAGTTATTTACAAATAATTAATTTGTCTAATAACAATTTTAAGAAGCATTGGAATTGCATAAAGTTTTAGAGCTTTCTATTATTTTTACAAGAATTTTTAGATGCTCTTATTTTCATAAAATATAGTCTTCAGTTTATGTGCAGATTTTTCTAGTGAAATCAACGAATTAGAGAAATCCGTAATATATATATTTTTTGGTATTATAGATTCACATAAACAAAATTTCTGATATAAATATACCTTTTACGAATGTGATGGCAGATTTCTTTTTGCATCTGATGTAAATTACCTGAGATTAGGTGTGGGGCAAAAGTGGCCTTACATCAATAAAGAACTAATAAGTAGAATTAAAATAGATGTGAAATCACTAATCATTCAAAACGCATTCATATTCATATGTACTACATGGAAAGAAAGCTGAAGAGAACCATAGAAAATAAAAAGACCGAGCAAAAATATTAATAAATAAATGAGCAGACATAAAAAAGAAGGTATATATATATATATATGGAAACTCACTGTTACTATACATATTTTCGCAGTTCTTATTGAGTACTAAGCCTTCCATTTGTCATTTATCTTAAGTCACGTATAATGTTAACGCGGCTGCGGCTGGATGAATCAAATAAACAGCAGAAACAGCTGCCGATAACGTGCCGAGTTGAAATAAGAGGCCCTGTATTGGTAGTTCTTATATGTTTATATACTATACTGCAAGAATTATTAGAGAAAAGTAAGTTAAAGGATATAAACTGTTTAAATTTTAACAAGAATTCTGCTCACTTCATTGTGGTTTACTTAAAAAACTTAAGCATACCCAAAGAACAATTTTCGAATCATGTACGTACTATCCAGTTAAAATCAGATACAGCGGCAGGCCCGTTACACGTAACAGCATAAATATGAAACAGCATAGAACAACGAGCAGAACGTTGCTCTTTTCCTGCCCAAACTTGTATTTTCCACACGACACGTAGGAGGATTGTAGCAGACGACCGCTTCCAATGCCTTGGCAATGTTGCCAATCCAATGCCTTGCCTTCCACAATTAATTACAATAAAAACTGTAAGCCGGATAGTACTGAAGTCATATAGTCCCGAACCGGATACTCTGGAGTGTACTGTATATAAATAAATAAATGGAAAAACAAAGAAAAATAAATATATGTTCAATTTTAGGCAGAGTTCATTCTTAAAATCATCCGATCAAGTCGCCCATCAGCATTGATAATTTTATCACGCACGCTCTAAGATATTTATAACGGAATATTATATCAGAATCAATATTAGCAACTAAATACCAGTAATAATATTAATCTAAAAAAGTTAGCAACTATACACGGAAATTTGACAGTGATAGTCGCTAACTTTTTTAGATTAATATTATTACCAACTTCCACATAGAGAATTAACCTAAATTTCCAGAGTATTCTACCTTGAATTACTTTTAATCCCTACATCTGATGCCCATTTTACTCATCTATTTATTTTCCAGAGTTTATTATCCTGAAATGTATCCATATGTATTAATCCTAAGGTGCCCTAGCATCTATTTTATTATCACTTTTACTCTCCTGTACTTTTTCTTCGTGAATCTGATCTACCTCTGAACTCCCATTCTACTCATCTATCCTTTTCCCTGAAATGTATTCAAGTGTATTAATCCTAAGATGTCATCTGTTTACTCATCACCTTTACTCTAATGTACTTTTTCTTTCTGCATCTATCTGATCCATCTTGCAACAGAAAGCAGCCTGAGTCTATAAGAGATAATCAAACTCTTTCCATAAGGAATCTAAATTGCTGTACTATCAAAATACAGTGTTATGAAACGAAAAAATTATTATTTAGTTCATTATGAATAGTTTGATAGAATGATTTAGTCGCTCTGCTGTCTGAATCGTATAAGTCAGATTAGAGAATGGAAGAGTTAGTTGGCGTAAAATTGGATTAAGGACTTGGAATGATATGCGAAACATACCATTAGTCTTAATTATGCTATATTATGTAGTCTGAAATTAATACGGCTATTAATGCAATAAATACTATTACCGTACTAATACTGGGAACGAATTGAAGGAGATATAGCATAGTGTAATTATTTGAGCCATTACAGCAATATATAATAAAGCATGATCAAATATATGAAATATATTTGGGACATGAAACAAATCTAAGCAATCTTCTTACGAGTATATAAGCTATCGTTCAATTTCTTCAGGATTTCATCTAAATCCTTTAATTTATGGCTATTAAAACATTTTTTTTGATAAGTGACGAACTAATATAAAAGAATCAGTTTATATACATACTTTTTAGCTTAGCAGATGTTACTTACGAATAGCATTTAAACTAAGTATACATGATTTTATTAATAATAAATAAATTCCATGGCTACACAATTTCAGTTAAATGTGCGAAAGTTAAAATGATTGTGATTGGTTAATAAAATGGAATATTGTACGGAAATTGTTATCCCTGTCTTATATAACAGGAGATTTCTTACACGTGTCGATTCCAATTGGAATTGCTCACACGTGTCGAACTTGACAAGAAAAACAGAGGGATCCGTTAAGCGTATTTGTTTACATCACCTATTTTCTATCCCTTCACTCTGCACGTGGGAACCGCTGACGCATCATTTTTACAAAGCTTCAGTTGAATTAATTAGAAAGAAAATGTTGAATAGGATCAGGAAATAAGAGAATATTTTAGAATGATTTTGACATGGGATGAGTTAGGCTAAAAAATAAAGAAATTAATTAGGATTAAAGTAAGTTTAAAAATATCACTACATATATAAATTGATAAATCAAATACATAATGTAAGACCTTGGTTAGGAGAAATACAGAATTATATATATATATAAAAGAAACATTAATTGCAAAAAAAAAATAAAGTCAGACAGAAAAATAAATGTAATGTATAATTCTTCACAGTTTAATTTCCAAACCAATGAAAGTATTGAAACGAGACGCGCAGATAGTGGGAAAAAAGTCCCAGACTTCCGCCGTCTTCATATAAAGTGTGGAATCCCGTAGACTGTGTGCTTATTCAAAGTGATTCACAACATTTGGAAATCTGGGTTCTTTCGAATATATTCGTACAATGGCTGAAGAGTAAATAAATAAATAACTGTACTGAACGAAATAAATCTGAAAATACGAATCTGAAACTTTTATTTTCGCTCAGAAAAAAAAGTAAAACCCAGACGCTATGAATTCGACCTTGTATGACCTTTAATTATTCCCTCAAATCTTAGAAAATGCAATAAAACTATGTTTCTTGTTTTATTTGCCAATTTTTTGATATGCATCTTTCTAGGATGGTATACGTATAGAGATATAAATATTATACGTATAGACAGATGCATTAAAGATGTAATGAATTTATGCATATAATATTATCAAGAAATACAAATGAAAAATCTTGCACTAAATGTTAACGATGAGGTGATAAAATATCCTTAAGAGAGGAAGAAATTAAATATATGTATTATAAAAGTGGACAAATTTTTATTTTTAAAATATTCAGTTTGTAATTTAAAATAGAGTTAGGAATTAAAATAGAATTAATTTCCTTATAACTTCATCATAGAAGACAATAATGAAATAAAATAATTTATTATTATGATTCTTTTTTACTTTCTTAAGCCCTTTTAAGAATTTCTAGACAATTTAACAGTACATAACTAATTAATATTAACTAATTCTATAGCTATTTTTCTTATTTTGCTATCAATAGAAGGGGATGAAATGTAACATTATACCTATTTAAACCAAATTGTAAATAAACTAAATGTGTTCAAACACGATTAATTTTTTTTGCACATAATTCAGTTTTTAATAGCAATTATTATTATTTTCTGTATGAAAAGAAACTATGCATTTGAAACAAGTATTAAGTAGGTTTATTTCCATACTCTAGAGAATCAGAAAAACAAATTTTACACTATTTATGATAGATAAAACAGAAGAGTAAGCATAATATTTCTAAATAATGTCAATTTGGGTTACAATTAAATATATATGAATTCTATTTATTTTTTTAGATCATCATTCGTTATTTCAATTTTTAACATTTTAATAACAACGTAGTTTAACACAATTTTCAAAAACACGAAATATTTTTAATTTTTTTTTAATGTTAGTGCTAAGTCTTACATATTTTATGATTCAGTTTTGACAATGAAAGCATTTGATTCAAAATATTCATTTTGAAAGTTGAGCTTCAAATGTCAAGCCTCGAAATCGTGCTTTCAGGCGACGTGAAAGAGGATTCAACTACCTGGATCTCACTCCTTGATATGCACATTTCTTTCATCTAAATTGTTATCTTTCATCTAAAAATTCTCGGCTACAATAGGCAACTGAATTTTAATATCTTGTCTTATTAAAATGGTAGGTGGCAGATAGTTTGCTTTTCACAACAAACGATGAAGGAAAACAGAGAGTGGGAAATTAAAGATGCCATCCAATCATTCCTGTTTCTTAAATAAATATTTAAAATGTAGATAAGATGGTGGAAAAAAATCCAAACGGTTTTCTCCGATTCGTTATTATTATTATTCTTGAGTTTGTTGTCATTCTATTTTTGCAAACCGTCAAATGCCGTTATTTTTGTGAGAAATATGTTGCTGTCATCTTGACTCCTTTCTTTCTACCTTCAACACTTATTACTTTTGATTCAATGATAAAATATGTGGAAATGTTGCACATAAAATTATGACAGGAAGTTGAGTTTTCGTAAAACATATTTTAATAACAATTCTCCCCTTCTCTCCTTTTTCAAATTTTGAATAATATTTTATACAATCTCAAATCTTTTTATTTTTTATTTTTATTTGAAGCTTTGTTGACGTAAAATTCATATGCTTATGACAATTTTTGACAGCATTCTTGATGGAAAAGGAAATGGAAATTTCGCAAATATATCAAGAATCTTTAAAAACAATTATGCTTTTTAACTTAACTTCAATTTATATATATATTACTTTCATAACTTATGAGTTTATCAGATTTTTCTTACCTGTGTAGCATTTTCGATGAATTATTTTATTTCATTTAATTTGTAAAAACATTCTTTTGATTCCCTCAGTAATAATGAATTTTTAACAAAGTAATTTATTCTTTCTGATCTCATTCCCGGGAAGTCTATAGAGTCAATTTAATTTTGAAATCATCTGCATATCTTGTACCAGGAAAAAGGCATGATTTTAGAAAACAGCTTAATATGGGATAGAGTTATATGCATTGTTGATATGCGTATTTAGATTGCCATGGGATTTTTGAATCTATTTTGCTTCGTAAGAAACATGTTTTGCTGAACCAAAATTAGAAATAAATATTAAGTTAACAGCCAAAGAATCAAAAAGAAAGATTAAATGAATCCGGCCTGAAGACTTTCTCAAGGGTCACCCTCAGGCAAGGCGGCAATTCTGATATAGTAACTGAGGAATTTCAGAATTTGTGTAATTTGGAACATAATAATGAAAATATTCTTAAAATTAAGAAATATCTTTTTGGCTTTAGGAAAAATAAAATTAGATAGTTTATTAATAACAAATTTGAAGATGTAAAGTTTGAAAATTCATTCACTAAATTCATAATTCTTGATCTTATCAAATTCAAGCTTAATATAGGAAAAAACGATTTACTATTTAAAACTAAAAGTAATTTAAATAAAGAATACTGTGTAGTGAGATGTTTGGATATTTGCTTCGAAAACCTAAAGTTATGCACAACAATAAAGAATTTTTTCCTTTAAAGGATAATGCAATAGCTTCAATAGCATTTAGTTATTCAGCAACTTTAAGAAAAAGAATCTGTAACTATAGCAAAAATTACTATAACTATTACTATACTGTTACTATAAATTACTATAATTAGTAACTGTTATTATAGCAAAAATTTAAATAAGATAGACAAGACAGACTGTAATTGTAACAAAGATATTTATAAAGATTATATAGATGCTGACAAAGGACATATTATAACAGGGAATTTGAAAATTATAGATTCTAACTCTTTAAGAGATTTAATGGAAAGGGGCACGAAATTTAGATTAAGAGAAAAAGTTAACATTAAAAAAATTTTAATTTCTATCGGACAAGATTTCGATATTTTTATTTCCAAATTATCTAGGAAATACCATTGGCCTTCAAAAGGTTTCAGAGAACGGAAAGTAAGGATTTTAGAAGACATTAAAACAAAATTTAATGCAGACAACGTTAGAACTAAAGAACGTGGAATTTATTTCAACAAAGCTTTGAAAAAAGAAATAAAAAATTTAAAAGAGAGGTTTGTTATTACAGTAATAGATAAATCGGCAAATAATTTAGGTTTAATTTGTAAATATTATTATAAAGAACTTCTAACTAATGAATATAACTCCAATTCAACTTACAAATTCATTAACACCGGTAAAAAGGAATTGGATAAAAGGATGCTAGCTTTCGCTAAAAAAACTAAAATCAAAACTTGCTCTTTAAACTACTCTTACCTCTTCCCAACAATAAAATTTCATAAAAAACCAATAAATTTTAGATTCATAACTTGTAGCACTGGCAGTTACAATTACTATAAGGGAAAACATTTCTTTAAATACTTAAAAATTGTCCTAAATAAAATTAAAGAGGAAGATAATTTTATTATCAATAGTAACAAAGATATTTTGGACTTTCTAAAAGATAACAATATTAATAAGCTTAATACTTATGATTTTGAAAATTTATACACTAATCTACCTCATGACAAGTTAATAGATGTCTGTACTAATATATATGAGGAATATTTAAATAGAGATATTATCACAAAAACTAATTGGTTAGAGTTATGTAAATTTAATATTAAAGAAAACTATGTTTTTAACGGAATAAATTTTTATAAACAAGAAAAAGGAATTCCAATGGGAACAGCTTTTTCAAGTACGTTAGCCAATATTTTCCTACATTATTATGAAAAAGAAATAATTAAACTTAACTTAATAATAGGCTGGAGATATATTGATGACTTAATTTTGTTAAATGTGGATAATCCTAATGATATTATTAATTGTTACCCAAAAGAATTAGTTTTAACTCAAACAAACGAAAATAAACTTAAAGCTAATTATTTAGATTTAAATATAGAAATTGATAATGGAAAAACTTTGATAGGTATTTATGATAAAAGGGATGAATTTGACTTTAAAATAATTAAACTTAGTAACTACCTTTCTAATTTAAACTCTAAAATTTTCAAAAATTTGATATTTTCGCAATTTAACAGGATTAAAAAAATTTGCAATAATAAAAGCTCTTATATTTTAGCAACAAACAATCTCATTAAAAATTTAACTATTAACGAATTTACCAAAAACTTTTGCAATATAGAAGTTTTGATAAGAGAGGGTCTGTTTAATTTCAGACTTCCTCCGGTTTGTTAGCGTTGAGTTTTAATTCAATAGATGGCGCTTCAAGTTTGATGACGATGTGTGATAGGCGGATATAGCTTTAAACGTGGAAAAATTAATTTTTAGTTTAGTTTAACGAAATGCATCTACAATAGCTTGTTTAAACCTCAAGTAGTTTTCTTCAGATTTGTACTTTCAATTTGTAAGTATTTTGTCTTGTGTTTATAACACTTTTTTGGTTCTATTTTCGTGTATTCTGTGGTTTGATTTGCTGTGGTTTTATTTGGATTGTTTTTTTGCTAGTGTTTTTTCTTGTTTTAATCTTGTGATACTAATTTATCTCCAAAAAACCTCAATTTTCTGGGATTTTCGGGTCACGAAGGGTCAGTTTGTTGGACGAAAGTCAGACACCTCACAGAAAAAATCCCTGGTTTGAATCCTTGCCTGAGGGTGACCCTTGAGAAAGTCTTCAGGCCGGATTCATTTAATCTTTCTTTTTGATTCTTTGGCTGTTAACTTAATATTTATTTCTAATTTTGGTTAAGTTCATTCGTGTTTTAGTTGTAGCAGCATTAGCGCTCTCTAAATACAATGTATATTTTATATTTTATTATATAGATTCAGAAAAATTATATAGATGTTTTTGCACATTGTTTATTTATGGATGTTTTGCTGAAACTTCATTAATAAAAATTGAAGATATTTATTTCATAGTTCTTAATTAATTGATATAAAAACCTAATATTTATTGCAGTTTTATTTTAAATGTAGCTATCGCATAATAATTTTAATAGAATAATAATAATATTAATTTTAGGTATATTGCACAAGCATTTTTAAAATTATATATATTAAAGGAAATGTAAAGGCAGTGAACTCTTAGCAGTGAGATAGGTTTTAAAATATTAACCATTAACTGGGTAAGTGACAATTTAAGACTAAACTGGGGAGGTACTTTCTACTAGACCATATTTTCTTTACACTCAAATTAAATTTTCTAATGAAACTATTGATATTAAAATCAGCCAATATATTCTGCAGATATTTTTCTTGATATATAAATATCTTTCAGAAATTTTTCAAAATTCCTTATCATTGGAAAAAGCAATGGCCTTTGTACATACATTTTCTTCTCGAATTGCATGTTACAAAAAATAATATTCTTGAGAAAAAAACATGTTACATTTTACTTTATAAATCATATTTTTTTTTACAATATACAAAGGTATATGGAAAGCAATATAATGGAAAATTCAACAATTATATGAAAAAAAAAATCGACAACGCCTAAAACTCACCCTAAAACTGCATCATTTCTACGCAGAAACTTGTGAACATCCGTAACATGGCTTTCGACTGCATTTTAAACGTACAAGTTAAATAATAGTATAAAAATCAACTGTAAATTCTGTAGACATATCTCTTGGTATATTAATATATATTAGAAATTTTTCAAAATACTTTATCACTAGAAAAATTAATTATATTTGACCATGCATATCAGAATCAGTTAGCAGGCATGAATCATTAACATGCATCAGTTAACATGCATCATGTTAACTTTCATCGAAAAAAATCTTCTGTACAATTATCATCATCACTAAAATCACTTTCTGCTTCATTTAAAAGTCTCTGAAGCTCTACTTCAAAACGAGGATCAGTAGGTTGGATGATACTTCGAGAACCAAGTTTTAGAGCCATCTGCTAAATCTTGAATAATACTGCAACTCTAGAAAGTAGGTGCGGTCTCACAGACCTCGAACAAAAAAAATAGCTTAAATATTAAATAAAAAGCCATCCGCTGAAACCCGTCGGGAAATCACACTTGTAGTAAAGGTCACGAAACAAGAAGCTATATAATAAATCTATTCGATTAAGTTAAAAATAGAATATGTTTGACCGAATGTCCATCCTTAGAGGTCTGAGATTCCAGACTACCCCAGTTAAAGTTAAGTGTATTTAGTGTCCGATTTTTTTTTCATAGCAGCAGTGAACTCTTAGCGTTTAGATAAGTTTTAAAAAATTAAAATGATTTAGAAGTCATTGACATAGAAATCATTGATCCGTGGGAATCTGATTCGACATGACAAACTCATATGGCTGCACAACACTAAAAAGTAGACGACCATGAGCATGGCTGAAAGAAGATATGATACTACCATCCGGAGAACGATTAAGTAGAGTAAATAATATTCTCGTAGCCGTCCTTGTAAACGCAGACAGCAAGGATAAATGATTAATATTATTGCAAGTGATGGACGTTTATTCCAGTAATTATCTTTCTATGATATCGATGCTCTGGCATACCAAGAAACGTCAAAGTGATGATTACAAATTCATCTGTGTATAATATAAAACAAATGGATAGCAGCATTTTTTTAATTATAAAGCTAATTATGAAGGATAAACGCATAATATTTGATTACACTCAAAACGGAACAAGGTTTGCTCTAGAAACATTGCAGTCGATCCTATACAACAATTTGAGATATCAAAACTAGTAAGCGTGAAAAGGCATCTAAAACTACATGCCTACATACATTAATATATAAGCAGAAACAAAAATGCATCGCCATATGCAAGGAAATATTGGCTCTAGACAAATGCGAGATTAAATACTGTATATGATTGGGAATTGTTCACTACTGCCTGCAGAATTTGCATCCTCTCGGAATGTTTCCCCCAGAGTTCAGAAAATACCCTTTCAACAGACATAAAAACAATAAGATGAAAATGAAATGCGACTAATAAATGCAGTATTAAATTTTTCTGAATAACACGTTTTCCGTCCAGTGATTTCATTTAGATCGTTTGTTTTTTTTATGTAAAAAATTGAAAATGTAACAATTGTTTTACTTCATATATTTGTTTCTATATATTAGAGACTAGAAGAAAGATAATGTACTAAGAGCTTCAAATATTAGAGCTTCAGAATACAGCAGCTTCGTGACAGCAGCGACATACATTCCTTGTAGAAAGGGAAGAGCAAACGAATTGTTAGCAATTCGTACTTGACTATTTTTGTGATGTTGACTGTTGTTTGTGATTGACTGTTGATATATCCATAATCGTCCCTACCTTACCTCAGAGTGTTTTACTGGTAAAACCGTTCTACACTATACAGTGTAATGTTGTAGCTGATCTTAAGCAATTTAGAACTCTTCATACCCTGTATAAAGGCCTAATGTCTTGTGTAGCACTGAGAGCTATGGTTAAAAAATTCGGGGAAACTGGTTCAATAAGACTGAGAGCCAGTAGAGCACGTAAAGCAGTACCAGACGATGCAGTAATAGATGTTTCTACAGCAGAGTTCGGCGACACAGGGTCTAGCAGTAATGCAGTGCTCATGCAATTGTTTGTCAAACTGATATGTCCTGTGCTACTGTATCTAAAATCTTATGCAAAAATCATGCAGATCATAAAATGCGCCTCACTTTTCATTTTAATGCTTCTTGCCCGAATGGAAGTTTACTTTGACTAGTATCGGTAAATGTTGCAGGGGATGGGGTTCATTTCATTTGAATAGGTTTGCCAATACTCAGAACTGTTATATTTGGGCACGTGAACATCCCACAGTGATCCATGAAATGCCATTATATTCTCAATGATTGACCGTGTGGTGCGGTTTCACTACCAATTCATAATCATTCCATAACGTTTTAGAATCTCATTCAAACAGGTCGTATTACCTGCACCATTAATGGTTAAAAATATGGGGAAATGCGTCAAATTTTTGTTATTCCGCAATTGCAGCAAAGCCAATGCTTGGATTAAACAATTTTTATGTCAGATGGAGCAAGGTCACATAGTCATCGCTCAGTGCAGAGCCTTTTACGACAACATTTCAGATCTCAGAGAGTTATCAGCCAATATTTTCAGACGAAAGGACAGCCCAATTCACATCACTTCATGTTACTATTACCTGTGGGGGTACCTGAAATCCACAGTGTACGCTGTTGATGCTCCAGATAGAACATAAGACTGGCTATTATGAACATGGAAACTAACAGTTTACACGCAACAGCGAAGAATGTCATATATCTTATTTAATATATTGTAAACAGGAAAGATCAACACAGTGAAAGTGTAGCAGAGCTTCTAGGGGACCCTACTGATGATGATAAAAGATTATTTTCTATGAAGTCATTCATAACTGTACCCCCACAGCGCTAGTATTTCCCTTGTCGTCAATTTTTGGTACTAATTTGTTTTCGACAGAATTCATCTTCTCACTCCTTCCACGGTCTGTATATGAAATGTGGTTCCATTTCGTTCACTCGTTTCTGCTGAAGATGCCGCCAAAGACAGAAAATTATATTATGGCCACTCTGTATATAAAGGGATCCTAAAAATAACTCCAGATTTGAATTTGGCACCATTCTTGCAATAAAGTATTGACAATCCTTTAAAAAAAACCGTTTTGACAGCTGACATTTTAGGGTTAGCAAAATTGGAGCGTTACACACTAATGGTGGTAAATTCAAACCTTAATTTAATTTTGAGACACCTTTTTATAAGAGACAAGATCAAATGTCTTTTCTGACATAAGGAATTATACAGGTAATATTAATGTAAAGTACTTTCATTTAAAATGCATAGATATATGGAATCCATAGAGATAAGAATGTTTTAAAATAGCTATTCAAATTTCAAAGCAGATATAATTTCAAATAACGAGAAAGCTTTCAAGTGAAACACTAAATGCATTCAAAACTGAGCTAAAAATGTTTCTTTGGACTTTTCTGTCGCATGGTTTTGACAGAAATAATCATTAAAAGTAAGGAATGATACTATTTCTTAGTATATCATTTAAAACTGAATGATAAAATGGTTCATGCAAGTTTATTAGCGTATTTCCTGCTTATGAAGAAATTTAAGTTTCCTCTGAAAAATCAATTCTAAAATATATTCAACATCCTTTTCATAAAATCGAGTCATGCATTGAGATCGCTTCTTTCTCGGAAATGTAGCTCATTTAAATATCATCTACGACTTCAAGTAAAGCACTCAAAATTGATTGATTTCTTCTTTTTCGACGAAACTGTGACAAAGTTCCCCAAATATAATTTGAAAAGCATTTTATTAATATTTTATTTTCAGAGTGCATTTTGAAGAGCCTGTTTATTTAAATGCAGTTGCTAAAATAGACAAGCGTACTTTCCAAATTTCATTCAAATGTACATTGGAATTTAAATATCTCGATTTTTCGGTTTTTATTTGCTTATTTGATAGATTAAAAATCACACATTTTGTGTTATTTAAAAGCGATTGTTACTGGCTTAATGTATCATAGCGATTGGCAACCATAGTACGTGAGGAAATGCGTTACATTTTTTAATTTTTCCCCCCTAAACCAATGAGGCATATTCTATGACCGCATAACCAATGTTAGCAGTGTCCATAAACCATAACATCATATATGGAATGGCGTTGATATGATTTGCTTTCTTAAATAGATGTCTAGGTTTTAAATTGGAGAGTTCTTGGTACTAGTTTTAAAAGTTTGAATTTATGCCAAAATCTCTTTTCTGAAAAGAAATTTGCTATCTACACTGAAATTTAAGAAAAATATCACGAAAATAGCCTCAACTCACTCAAAAATAATATAATCCATACACAAGTTGTGTATGCTGTCAAGTAAGAGTTGCAGAGTAACTGTAATGTTCAATTTAATGAATCTGAAATCGGAATATGCAATTTTGAGGAGTATAATATTGCATGTTTGAGATTGTATTTTGGAGTGTCTATTTACTCAAATATAATAGTTGAAATAAATCAAGCAAATTTTCGCTGTGATCATGAGATGAGAAATCCAAGTTTTAACAATGATTTCCAGATATTATTTTATCGAAGAATTACGATGAAGAGCTACTGGGAAATTAAAGAAAATACGAAATCAGTCAGAAGTGTCCAAAAGGCTAAATGTTAGCCTTTATGTGGTTCATAGACTTTGATAACAGTTTCCAAACCACAGTTTCGGCATCCATGATGTTCAGCAAAAAACAACAACCTTTACGATGAACGCCGTTGCCCGATATTTGTCGTTATAAACACAAAGGAATAGAATTGTAATTCCAACTCTACTCAAATCCTCTTTTGCTACAACCATTGGAAGGTTAGTGTCAACGTTCACACGCGTTCAAGACTTCGTCAAGTAGTATGCACGCGAGGCAACGAGCGATTTGCTTGCCCTTCACGTGACATCATAAAAGAGAATGTTTGTGGTGAGCACGTCAACATGTTCACTGACAGTTTTCTTTAAGGATAAGATTTAGCCTTCGAAGTAATTGTACTTATAATTATATTTGGTAATAATTATCATCTATAAAAATACATACGCATGAAGTAGTATCAGATAATGGGTAGATATTTCTTTGGGTAAACGCACATTCCTTCATGATTTTCTATGTAAAGCCATTTAAGGCTCAGACTCTAGAAATATTATCCTCAATGCCTATATAGGCCCTAGTAGCACACCGATATTGTACAATATTGTATGATATTAATCAATATTCACAATATTGCATAATATTGTATAATATTGTATTCACAATATTGTATAATATTGTATTCACAATATTGTATAATATTGTATTCACAATATTGTATAATATTGTATTCACAATATTGTATAATATTCTGAAGTATTGATTAATTTTATATAATATCGCACAATATTGTGCAACACATTGTGCTACCTGGAATGTGAGACTTTATGTCTAAGAAATAGATGGTGATTTTATGTTATAGGACAACAACTCTAGACCACATAGAGCTTACATCTGAAATGATTACTTTCAGCAGGAGATGATTCAGCGTATGGATTGCCTAGGTCGATCACCTGACCTGGATTCTATCGCACATATTTGGGACGTTTTAGTAATATGAATATCTGCTCTCAATTCTCCTCCTCAGACCCTCGTCACACTTTCAGCTGCTATGCAGGAACTATATTCTGACTTCTAACGGAACTGATATACTACATAACTGACAGTATCACACATCGTTGTGTCACTTCTCCATATTAACTATACTCGGTATTAAAGATAGTTTTCCTGTAACAAATTGACGTATCTAATTTGTTCATTTTATGCATAGGCTAATTTCTATACCGTCATAACAGTCTGCTAATTTCTTTCCATTTATACTATATTATATGCTGCATATTGTGAGTGAATTTCATGAAATTTCCCATGTAACTTTTTGAGTAATCCTAATTTTTGTGGGATTCTTTTCATTTAATTTTTGGAAATCAATATATTCAGAATGTATTTCAAAATTCATTGAATTATTTAGAGATTTAGAATTCTAATTATTGAATATCTCATTAAGAATCGTAATTAGGGTAAGGCATAAAGGTATTTGTAAACATTAGAAAATACAGGGTGATCAAGAAATAACAGGAGGTGTTCGGAGCCCTGTAGCGTGTTATGTACTGGACGAAATAAAACAAATGGCCTCCATACGCATTAAAGTATGCGGTTTTGATTTATCAAAAAAAAAAAACCAAGAAACGCCGATAGGGGAAATCCTAGCGCTGCAAGAGCATAATGTGTAGGAAAAGAATATATTACTGCCAATGGAAACAGTAAATGGCAAGACACCAAATACCAATGAAAACGTTTATTATAGCAACATACAAATTTGGCTCAAGGTGACCACCAACTTGATGTTCCAATAATTGCCTGCTGTACACGAGGTTTTCGACGGTGGCTTGCAGCTTATCGGCATTTATTCGTCTGGCATGTAACGTTTCTTGATTTTTTAAAATAGGAATGTCAGGAACATGTCCTTGATACACAACGCCTTTCAAGTGAACCAGAACCTCATAACCAGAAATTGTCAAGATTCAGATCAGTGTCATCAGTTAATAGGTTTTATCTTATACGGATAAAATTTCAGGATCTTACGCAATAACTTCTGCATCGTCGAGAACGGGATATCGTTTTCCTGATACTGAACGTGCACTGCTGGTACCCTGCTTATTAACTATTGCCTGGTCCATAACGGCTGTTGCAACTTCTTCAACTTGTTCTTGCTTCACACCTTTACGTCCTCGGTATGGGTTCACACCAAGAATTCCTGTTGTTTCAAATAATTCAACCATTCTTCTTAAGTTAGTGATGGTCATCGATCCTCTACGTAACTGTTTTAATTACCGGTATTCTTGAAGAGCAGCATGGGCATTTACATCCAGTTGATAAAACAGTTTGACTAATAAGACACGTTTGTAGTGACAAAGCCATCAACTGGCGAATTTTTCTTAATCACCCTGTATATAATATGCAAAAATCAACAAAATTTCACCAACAACAATATAAAATCATGGCACAATAAAATTGTCTTTTACTATATACATCGTTAAAATACTCAAATTCAATAAAGGTTACGCGTGTATTAACATACTGTTTGAGAATAACACGAGATCTATTTTGGGACGAACTTCGTAAACTTCAACCCCGATCAGATACGGGGACGACACGACATATGAGCTGGCACTTCCCCTTATCAAAATGTAACAGCACACCAATTAAATTTACATCAGAAAATAAACACCAGCAACAGTTCAACGTTTTCTCTTTCGTATCATATCACAATTCACCAAAGAGTGGAAGCTCTGCGCTAATTTTTTTCTTTCTTTCTTAGTACCAAAGAAGTAAGTTTTTATCATTTTTACTTCATTATCATGTTTGCTTTTTTGGATATCAATATATATATATATATATATATATATATTGCTTTTTTTTTTTGAGAAATCTCTACATGCTATCACGATATACCTAATCATTAACTATTGGACAAAACGTTTTATATATTTTATTTCGTTCAGAACAATGAATGCACAAAGGCAATCTTAATTACAAAAAAAGAACATGTCGATAGACAGCATTTCAAAATATAATAAGTAATACGATATAAAATTACATTAAAGGGACTGTGGACTCTTAGGCATTTTTGCGAATTATTCACTTAAAGATAGGAAAGTTTTTATTCATATGTATTAAAATATAAATACGTCTAACATCTTTAAAACACTCTTTATTATTTTCAAAACATTAAAAGATACATAATTTTTTGATATTTCAAAATATTCTAGGTGACCCAATTTTTAATTTTTCGAGATTTTTTCCTTATTACCCAATATAAATTTATTTAGAAAAAATTTGTATATAATTTTTGTGTATAATTATAATGTGTATGATAATTTTTTTAAATGTTTTATCCGCACTTACTGAATTTTCATAAGAATTTTATATTTTTCAGAACTAAAATGGACGTTTAACTATCTAAAAAAAACTCGAAATATAAAATGCATACTCTGTTTACTTTTAATGTTTAACCAAAATCTTTAATAAAAATTCTATTTAATTTCATGAAAGATTAAGACACCTGGAACATTTCAAAGATATTTAAATCTAATTACAATATCATTTTGAGGAAAGTAATTAAAAGGTGCCTTTTTTTTCTCTATCACTTTGAAATATTCATTTTGTTAAACAGTATATCTTAAAACACTATTTAAATTGAATATAAACATGTATTTAGGTGAAAAAATGACAAAAATAAAAAATATCCCGCTTCTGTCTATTTTTGCTTATTTCAAAGTCCAATGTTCCCTTAAATAAAAATATATCAAATAGAAAATGTGATCATACATTAATAACAAATGTTAACTAAATAAACGCAAACAAGAGTTGAATTTCAAAGTAGAAGGAAAATAGGTGCAAATGTCATCTGATTTAACCAAAAAATTTAAAAAAACATATATCGAATATCTTTGTTTTGGTATTTACCTACGGTAGCGAACGAGTATTTCTACTTTGATGCATATTTCCATCTTCGTGCATTACTTTTGAGAGAAACACGTTTCAGAACCAGAGATCATATGTAAACAAGTACGGAAAAAGATTCTGATTTTATTTACATAAAACTACTACCATGTATTTGTTCAATATAGATAGAATTTTTATAGAAGATATTTTTAGAAAGAAACATGATAGATTCAGTTGCATAATATATGATACTGAACTTTTGAATTTTCTTAGAGAAGTATTTCTGAACATTTCAACTCAAATTTTTATGACATCATTTCATGCTGTAATACGATAAAAAGAAATAATAATAATAATTGTTTTAATATTATTTCTAAAACGTCATTCCTATGTTGAGTAGAAACTTAGTAACAGCTTGAATTATTAATAACTGTTCAATGGAATATTAAAAAAACAAACATAGTGTTGAACAATTTAGAACTTTGAATTTTTGAGCAAACCGCTATCATGATAGTTCTTATCTCTAAATTTAATTTTTTTCCACTGCAGTTAATTTTGTCTTATGAGGTCTTAAAACGATTTCTTTATTGGTGCTATGAAGATCAAAATCAACAGTAGCCTTCAATTTTTGGCCAACCTGCCATATCTTTGCACATTATTTGCCTGCAAATTGTCATTTTTCTTTTTAAAGTTTTAATTTTTGTTTAATATTTGAGTTTTTATTCATTCTTTGATTATTGGCTTATTGACTTATAAATAAATGTATTATTTTCGAATAAAACACAATTTCAGATTGTATGCTTCTTTTTTAAGCATACAATAAAGTAAAAATAACATTGGGTACAGTTAAAATATACAAGGTAATAAAATAAATTGCAACTGGACGTATTTAATGATCTTCTACTTTACTTGGACGTCAAGGCTATTAAATTGCTAATATGTAATGTTTTTTATTAAGATTCCAATTTATTATTTCTTAAGATTGAGAAATTTTTAATTTGATGAATGTATCTCTACTACAAATAACTGCACTTTCAAATTAAAAAGTATATACAGTGTGGTTATAATTAAAGTTACCCTGTTTAGACCTACGTAATTTCTGCTCTAACGGAAGGATGTCGAAGAAACTTGATACTTAGGTTGTATAGATCATGGGAAACAGAAATCTGCAATAAAAAAAATTAGTTCCAATTTCAACCGCCAGGTGAGAAGGCAGCGCATGAAAAACAAAAAACACAATTTGGAACTTAAAAACTTTATTTAATTACACTATATGCTCAATGTGTATTCCATTTTCATCAAGCACATGTTCAAAGCGTATGAGGGCGTGTTCAACAGTGGCACGAACGGTTTATCGATCAATTTCAGCAACATGACGTGTTATACTTGCTTTCAATTCATACAGAGTCCGTATGCTTCCTCCATAGACACGATCTTTCAGGAATCCCCACAACCAGAAATCACAGGGATCTAAGTCCGGAAAATGCGGAGACAAGGAAGTTGTAAAACTTCTTGAAATTACCCGTTGATCTTCAAAATGGGCACGAAGCAATGCCGTCAATGGTCGAGCAATGTGAGGTGGTGCACCATCTTGCATGAAGACAGTAGTCCCTAAACATTCTCGTTCTTGTACGCAAGAATGACTTGCTGCTGAAGAAGGTCGCGGTAACGATTACCCGTAACGGAACACCTTTAAGGGCCATGAGGCGTATTCTCCTCAAAAAAAAAAAAAAAAAAAAAAAAAAGGAACCAAGAATGAAATCAGCAGTACAACCGCACCATACAGTAATGTAATCAGGCTGTAGAGACTGTTCATGCGCATCATTAGGACTTGCAGTACCCCATATGCGACAGCTCTGAGTATTAAATACTCCAGCTGGGGTAAAATGAGCCTCGTCCAACCACAAAATGTTCCAAGGCAATGAATTGTCAACAGCTATTATGGCTAAAAAATTCTAGCAAATTGATTTCTCTTCTCCGTGTCTGCAGGATTCAGCGCTTGCACATGATGGATGTGTATGGATACCACTTTACAATGGGTAGAAGTACTTTTGGTACTGTAGACCAAGGGAGGGGCAAATCACGTGTCACCGCTTGAGCACTTGATGAAGAATATTACGAATCAGACGCTCTTTCGACACGGCAAGAGCGACATCTTCCGCGGTTTCATTTGAAATCCGTTTCCGTTCTCTTCTTTGTACCACATCCAACTCTCCAATCCTTTCAAATTTAATAATCATCTTTTTCAAAGCCTGCCTGGACACAGGCCCTTTTCATAAATCTTTCAAGCGTCGATATTTTCGCAGTGCAGCTGACAAATTATGTTGTTCTGATGAAACAACTTTATCAGTAAAGCTCTTCCTTTCTTCTCTACCGACATGGCGAAGAATGATTTTGCAGAAGTGAATACTGGCTTTTTAAATTACTCTAAATTTGCATAACGGCCTTTATCGTACATGAAAACCGCCATCTATCGGCCGAAATTTGAACTAATTTTTTTAATTGCAGATTTTTTTTCCGCATGATCCATACAACCTAAATATCAAGTTTCTTCGATATCCTACCACTAGAGCGGACGCTACGTAGTTCTAAAAAGGTTAACTTTAATTATAAACACCCTGTATAATTCAAAGATAACGTTCGGAAAAAAACAGTTTATCTTAACTTTGAGAAAATACTGAATTTATTATTAAATTAGTTCGAATTGCATCGTAACATTAAAAAAAAGTGTCACCAATTATATTCAAAATTAAATTTTTAATATTCTAAAAATTTTAGAAAGATATTGTATCTAGAGGAATTTGTATTATTAAAGAGGATTATTTTTTTATTTTTAAAATAGCGTAAAAATTGTTTTTTGTGTGTGTGATTAATTTTTCAGGTGATATAGCCTGAAAAGCATAAAAAAAACTTGCTTAATTTTTAATTAAATTATTATTTTAATCTACTTTTGGATTTTGAAAAGTTGACAGTTTTCTACCTTGTACCATGAAAGAAACGTGTCAGATTTCATCAAGAAAACGATACTGATCTTGAAAACGGCCTAGTTTTAAAAAGGAAATTTAAGGAAATTAGTTAGGAAATAGGAAAAAGTCAAAAGTAACACAAAATATAAACAGGACAAATTTGAATAGCAAATAATGATAATATTTTTCCTAAGTATTTCATTTTTAAACTTTTTTTTTTAATTTATTAATTTCAGGATAGAAAACTGCAAACCGCAACTATGTCCCCTCATTTTCAGATAGGCAACACTCAGCAAGCCTCAAATATCTTTAAAACAATATAAATATGACATCCAAAAAATTCCAACCATATTGCCATCGAATAATGTTAAAAATAGATATTTTTTTTTCATCTTTTGATTGCTGTGTAGCTCTAAGAATAAAAATAGAAGTAGAAAGCAAACTATATGATTGTTATAATATTATAAAATGCGTTATAACGGAATCGTTTCAGTGAAATTTTGAGTACAATTTTTGATAAGATGAAATCTTAAATTGCAGTGAAGTTGATTATGTGAATTGTGATCAATAAATTTGCTAGTCTCAGCGTAAAAATTTATTTCAATGAAAAAAAAGCTGCTGCAATCAATTGAAAGGCTTATATTTACTCAGAGATTATAAATGTTTCACATTGCATGGAAATTTAAAAAGAACACATTCAAAAATAAACAAGCAATATTTGTATTAGCTTATTGGTAAAGTATCTAAATTTAGCTTCAAAACTGTAGAAGGTGCTCATTAAATTGTCTTACATTTTATTCAAAAAATTATAATAGATTGTTCTTATTTTTATGGCGAAAATGACATAAGAAACAGAAAATAAAAGAAAATGAATACTTCAGTACATTAAATTATCAGTATTTCTACCTGAATTGAAGTTTTCCATCAAACAACTTTTTTAAGCGCCTTAAATATGCTGTATTATTTAACATTTAGAAGAACAACATAAAATATAGTAAAAGCCATTAACAGCTTAGGTGTGGCATTAGAGCAATGTTCGTATTCTGTCATTAAACTTTTAAGAAATAGAAGTATTTGACCTTGTAATAAGATTATTCATAAATATATTAAACATGTCTTCCTTGAAAATAAAAGAATATATTTTTGAATACTCTATTTATGAAACTAAGCTGCATCTTGTGTCTGAAAAAAAATGCATTCTGTATAGAATGATTTATTGGTTAGAAAAGTGGGGAAAAAACGCTTTTTACTGCCTGAAAAAATAAAACTCAATATATATGTTGCCATTCAAACTTATAATTCAGTTATTTTACGAAATTCCAGTTATTCCATAAAATAACTTTGCTGATTTATAAACTCTTTCATAGAATATCTAGTTATTTCTGGCAATAACTGATTATATTGTATGAAATAGCACTTTTCATTCTTTAACGATAATATAATGCACAATGGAAACGTTTCCCTTTATAAACATATTGTTACGAATCTGTGATGCTGCTTCCCAGCATAGTTGGTTCCATCATCAGAAAGACCGTTTTACAGTCATCTGTATTGGACGGAGTCCGGGTGTCGCGTCGAAGGTCCCAGAACTTGGCGACCATTTGGCGACGAATTTGGCGACTTTGGCGCCAAAATAGATTATACCCGAAACATCGAGAATTTTCCCGTTCCGTCCATTAGGAACCGAGATACGTCTCGAACGTTCCTATAGGTTGAGAGGCTCCTAGCCCCGCCTCGCCTCCTGAGACCTATAAAAGGAGGCAGCCTGCAGCTGCCGTAGTAGTCGAGTAGTCAGAATCGACGTTAAAGAACTGGCCTTCCAGAGATTAGCGGAGCAGCGACGGAGTCAAGCTAGTGCTGAACTAAGCTGTGCGCTACTGTCTGCAGTAGAGTCTCGTTATATGCTGTTGTGTGCATGTCTCGGCTTGAAGATAATTGCCTTCTCTATGCTGTAAATAGTTGTCGTCTTTGTGATGTCTTCGTGTAATAAACGTCGTTGTTTTATTTTCTACTGCCGCCTGCTGATTGAGCTTTCTCCACACCATATAACTTCCACTATCCAAACGAAGCCGGAAATTTCGTAACAACATGAAAAAATACTAATCTGTAACATTTGCATATTCTCTAAGTTTTCGTAATTTTGATAAAACCCTTTTCTGTATGTCGCATTTCATTCTTGTAGAAAATTTATCGAAAACGTCACCCAACAATATAAATGTTTAAATATGTTTTTCCATCGTATACCTGCAGTCATTTGAAACAGACCAACTTGTTTCATTTAATTGAGAATAATAGCTGAAATTGAGGACTGGTTCTGAAAATAAAGAAATAATATTTGAGAGAAGGGCTTTGAAATAAAATATTCAGCATCATACTTCTCTTATAATGCAGGTTATGTTTCCATTTTTCTTTTCACAGAAAGTCCATCTTTTTTGCTTCCTGCTGATATGCAAAGATCGTAGCTTTTTTAATGCGAAAGAAACGTATTTAGAAGGAACTTAAGTAAATCATGACCAATAAAAATTTTTTCTTCATTTGGTAGCCATTCATTAATGTTGGGTTTTTTCATGTTTTTCCATTTGAACTACATAGAAAAAGGAAAGACTGATGTTAGATGAATCTTGTTCATTTACACGAATGACGTAAATATTAGCAAAAAATTTGGAATGGGTATTTATCTATTAAAAAAATGAAATTATATGACTTTGATTAGCTTTGATAATATTGTGAGAGCATTCTATGTATTAAAGGTTCCATTAATGATGCATGTCTCTATATTTATTGCATTTCTTTTATTTTCAGTGATCTGATTTTAATATTTAAATTAAATATAACTTCTTAATTTTTTTATCCATCCAAAGTTGATATCATCGATGTTTATCTCGACGACAGTGATATTTATTACTAGTTGTTATAAAATTCTTATTTCTAATTGTAACAAGACTATTATGATTCTGTCTTATTAATAGAAATTCAAAAGAGAGAAAACTAAATATTATTGATCATATACATGTAATAATTAATGTTGAATATTTTCTCTTAATTTTTATCAATCAAATCTGGTATCTACAACATTTATCTCAGTACAAATGATATTTATTTTTAATGTCTACATATAATATAAATGAATGTAAAAATGTATGAATGATTGTTTACAGCGGTTGTAGTTTATCTACATTTGAACTACAGCTAACATTTGACACAGATATACTTTGGTGGGAGGATACTTGTATTTCTGAGCGATTTTGTTTCTTTAAAATTTTAATTATAATATAAATTGATTAAAATTTTATTATATCACTATATTTTGTGTGATCATTTCTGAAAATATTTCCACAGAAAAATGATTTTTACATCATTTTAAAGTCAAAAAGATTGTTTTCAATGATTCTAATTTTGTTGCTCTAGAATTCTTGAATGGCAGTTTAATTCACTTTTTAACATATTTTGTGTATATTTAACAGCAATGATTTTATTGCCGTCAATTAAACCTTTGTAGTTTGCATTGCTTAATCAAATATTTCATTGCGTGATTTTCTAAGCTTTCGTGAGCTAAAGAAGAATTCTATTTAATATTTATGTAGTTTATAGGACAAAGAAATAGATGAAATTTAATATTGCTGAATGTCTAAACTAGATGAACCTGATATTTGTGCTTTAAATAACGCTATGTTGGCATGGAATTGTTCCCTATTAGAAAAAAAAATAAATCAGGTTCAATAAACAGATCATATGTGAGACAATTAAAATAACACGGTTTTAATGTCTGCCCATTTAACGGAATCATGGACATAAAATTACGTTTGAACATTATAATCGAAATTAAATACATTCAATGTCTCCGGCGAACCAGCTTTTTGCTGAAGACAAATAATTTTTGTATAATTCTGATTCCTAATTTCAATAAAAATAATATGCATTTATATAATTAGTAGAGCCTTAATAGATAGAAAATAGATAGAATATTATTGATCATATACATGCATTCAGTCAACACAATTTCAATTGATGCAATTTTGAATATAAAATAGTTGTTCTGTAATTTCACTTCAGGTATTTATATGAAATTCGTTACGATATCAAATTAAATTTTCCTGGTATAATTTGAATGCATTGGGTTCTATGTAGCTTACCAAATTTTCAGATGTGTTGAAAAATTCTTCAGTATAAATCCCAATTACTCTGTATCAAAGAGACTATGAAAGCATCAACAATCAAAATTTGTAGAATAACTGCAACAAAATATCTATCGGACTAAAACAATAATGTTAAAAAAACTAAAATCAAAATTGATATCAATAATTTTTTTTTCATCCATGAAAATAATATCATTAAATACAAAAAAAGCATAAAAAAGAGCAAGACTTTCAAAGCTGTAATATCTTTTCTGTTTATATTATTGATTCTTTCAGTATATTATAGAATTTATTCATTATTAAATTAAAAATCCAGTTTACTTCGGGCTTATTTTATCAGTATTATCTGGCCTAAACGCTCTTACATTTAACTAGATGATAATTCGTGTATGAAATTTTAATACTTTTGTTAAATATCATTACAATTTTAATCTTCAGTCATAATCCATTAGATGTTCTCTTTTTTGGGAGGTATAACAATCTATCCTCAGGTAGAATATGCTTTCTAATTAAAAAATCTAAAGATAAGGAAATGGAAATGTGCACAAATGCGTAAAATTTCACAAAAGCGAAGTTATTTTTTTTCCTTACTCAGGACAAGCATTGAATGAATTCACGATAAAAGACTGGCTCATTTCAAGTAAATGTTTTGAATATTTCTTATTCGAATCTTTGAAATTGCTCAATTAAAAGGATTGATAAGAAAAAAGTCGAGTTGAATCATGGAGGATTTCGTGAACGAACCACATGAAGTATCCTATGGTCTTTCTCCTTTCTACATGTGGTGCAAGGCTTCTGCTGATCAAAGTTTTATTTGTCCTCATCTCTTTCAATGTTTTCCAATGTTTTAAAGCGTTTCTTATAGTTAATATTTTTGTATATACGAATATTCGACCTTGAGTAATGAAAGGAATATTTTGCTTTTTTATATTTCCAAGTTAATGGTGGTAAAATATTAGAAACGAATCTGAAAAGCATTAAATTCGTCTTGTGTGTGTGTGTGTGTGTGTGTGTGTGTGTGTGTGTGTGTGTGTGTGTGTGTGTGTGTGTGTGTGTGTGTGTGTGTGTGTGTGTGTGTGTGTGTGTGTGTTACAGTTAAAGCTCAAGAGCCGGAAATGTGTCCGTTAAAATGGGGAATCAAGAATTTTCCGCATTTTAACTAGAAAATGTGCACATTAGAGGCTTTCGTATCTTTAAAGTTCTAAAGTTTGTTTCTCTCATTTTCTTTCCTTACTCCTTCCCCTTCTTTCTACTTTTAGTTCATAAAGGAAATATTAGCAATTTTTAATGCAAAGTATCCAAACGTCGAGGAGTGTTACTTTGAGAATGTACCCGATGTAGACAGAGCAAAATGTCCGTTCGATTTCAGCTTCGGTACTTAGTAAAACAGAGCATGGGTTTTATAAATTTAGTGATATTGCAAAACGGGTATATTAAAACAATTGTGTGCGAAATCTGAATTCAGTCTTTGCAAAGAGAGATTTTTTAACAAAGGAAGATGTCCTTGCTGCATAAATATCCTTAAATCAAACAGCAACTAAACACTCACTTGGTATCGGGAAGGATTTCAAAAAAATATGACCACACCCCAAATAGATGTTTATAGAGCGGTAACATTTTTTGAAATGTACCATAAATAGGTGTTTGTCGCAAAAGCTAATTGCTACACAATTCAAAGTGTCACCGATCTTTAAATTGCATTAATAAGTAAGTACAATTTTAGCATACCTTTTGAAAATTCATTTCCTTAATTGTAATAATATGTTAACCTGTTTGATTCTTTGTATTGTTACGAAATTTCAGGGTTTGTTTGGATAGTGGAAGTGATATGGTGTGGAGAACGCTCAATCAGCAGTAGAAAAAAAACAACGACGTTTATTTACACGAAGACAGGACAGAACAAAGACGACGAGTACACAGACGACAACTATGTACAGCAGAGACGAACACAGTAGACGACAGTAGCACACTTCAGTAGACAGCAGTAGACTTCGGATAGGCAGAATCCAGCAGGAGAAGGATTCCTGTGAGCTTCACTCTACCGTCTCTCCAACGGCTGACCTTCTCGCTTTAACTGTCGAGTCGCTACTTCTCACACGACTTCACTTACACCACGACTTCTTCCTCGCAGCTTCAAAGTGTCTTTTATAGTTCCGGGAGGCGGGGCTAGAATCTTCAGACCAATCAGGACGTCTCTGAGTGTATCTCGGTTCCTACTGGATGGATCGTGAAACTTCTCGAACTTTCCAGTATGATCCATTTTGTCGCCAAAGTCGCCAAGTTAGTCACCAAGCTCTGAGTTCATTGACGCTTAGCACGCACAGGACAGGTCGTAAATCCTGTCTTTCTTACGATGACACTAATCATACTGGGAAGCAAAATTACAGGTTTGTAACAGTATTGTAGTTTTTCACTTTATTGATGATTGATTCTGCTATCTAATTTGTTGTTTGCTTGATGATATTAAAGTAATTCTTTATATATCAAAAAACAAATAAATAACATTATGTCAATTACCTTAATTGCAATAATATTTTAAACTGTTTGATTCTTTCTATTGAAGTTTATCAATGGATTGATGATTGGTTCTATGAATTAATGTGAAGATTCTTCGATTTTATTAACTTGATTCTTTAGATATCAAAAAATAGATAAACAACATTTACTATAAGGTACAGAAACGTTGCAGTTGCTCCAGCAAAGATATTTTCACTTTAACGAGTGTTTGATAGCTAATGTGAAGATTATCTAGGTAATTCATAGATTACATAGGTAATTTGAGAAATGAAACAATTTCCCTCACTTTAACGGATCACCCTATTATTTGTTGATTAGTATAAGAAAGTATACACCAAGATATCTACTTGAAACCTAAAAAGGAAATCGAAACAAATCGTGTTTAACAACTATCATTAATCTGACCTTTATTTCATTCTGTTTGAGATTGCTTTCCTCCAAATAATGCAAGAACCTCCTGAAAATTAAAAAAAAAATCCTTTTCCAATTCTATATATTATTACTTTTTTTTTTTCATTCTCCGTTTGACGATCCTCAACAGAAACGAAAATCTGTCCAAAAGGTTACAATCGGTAATTTATAAAAGATCATTCATCCCATTTTTCTTCTACTTCTTCTACATTCGAATCCTCTAAATTATCCTCCCAGAATGGATGATAATGTTCACACTCCCTGTAACGAGTGATGACAAAAAGAATTCCAGTAACACTAAATATAAATTCGCAAATCTCAAAGCTAGAATACGAATCCAGCAGTTTATTTCAGGATAACTTTTTTTTAACTACTAAAAAGATGCATTGGATGGAAAAAAAAAAAAAAATGTTAGGCACGTTTTTCGGAATGACGCATTTCTTCCCCCTCTCTCTACGGTGGTAACGGAATTGCTCATAACTTCCTCCACATTCATTTATTTTTTATCCTATTTTACTTTCCGATCTTTCTTTTAAACAAGAGATTTTAAAAATAAGTTGCTCCACATGAGATAATCTTTATAAAGAGAGGTGTGAAGGCGAAAAAAGGAAAGAATATCCTTCAATATTTTCTCAAACTGCTGTGACAGGCAATGGTTGTCCGCTATTGGGGAAGTCCCCAGGCTATTTTGAAGCGACGCGTCTACTCTGACAAATGTTAAATCACATTCTGATTGATATTTTCTCCACTGCTTCAGTATCAGACTGCTTGCTTTTAACATGATTTTTGTTTCTTCTTCATATATTTCTTATGTCACTAGACAAGAAAGAAATAATGTAATATTCCTTTCTGAGATGTAAAATGTTCCCTTGTGACATGAATGTGTTTTTTGATTCATAATATTTTCATGTAATGCAGAGACTATGCCTAAGACTTTGAATACCGTGAGACCGTGAGAGTGAAAACTAAAAATTTTTAATGAGTAAATTTGCTAAAATAAGTTTGTGAATAATTTAATTTTGTCGTTTTTATGTTATAATAAATGTACCGGCTGGAATTTCCGTGCTTTTTGAAGATTATTATCATAATGTTAAAAAAATAACTATATATTCAAATTTTTAACTTTGCTGACTTGAGGAAAATATTTACGCTCTTATTGTTGTCGAAGACAAACTGGAATTGTTTATGAAATTGTGCCCCATATACGAGATAAAAGTTTTAGGTGTTTTGTCACTTTTTTTTATCTTTATGGCTAATAAATTCACTTACGAAAGTAATTTCTCTAGATATTACTTTGTAATATTTTTTTACAAAATTTTATTCCAAATAACACTACTGTTACATAATTTTTTTGTTATGGCAGATTTTAAGTTGTTTATTTTCTTTCCCCAAGGACAAATCATTATTTCAATTCTAAAGTTTTTATTTGATATATTTTTTCATAAATATAAAAAAGTAGAAATGGAAAATGTTATTAATTTTTAGCTCACTTCTATCAGAAATTTATTAAAATATAATGAGCATGCTTATTTCAGGATTTTCTTTCAAAAAAGTAGCTAATTATTGAATAAGACATGAATATTATAACATATAAATTCTTAAATCTTCTTTTTTAAGACTTAATTTATTAAGTCTTATAATAAAAGATGTTTTTCTAAATAGTTGTGACTGAGCAAATGCTTAATATTAATAGAAAGAAATGACTGTCAGGTTTTCTTACCAAGTTATAAGCAATGATCTCTGCAAAAGATATAATTATAAATAATAAAGCTTTATGTGCTTTGTGAAAGGAAGTTAATATGTATATAAAAAATTCAAAATTTTGAAGAATAAGTTAATTATATTTGGTAAAGTTTTAATTTAAATTTTAAGAAATTTAGAAAGTGGCTTCAATTTTCCAAATTTATGTCTGAAGTTATTGTAGATCTCTATTTAAATAATAGAAATAAAAATTTCCCTTCAAATGATGATCGAAATCGACAAGAAATTCATATTTAAATATCGATTCAAAAGAAAATTTATAAAAGATTCCAACGTGCAATATAGACTACATTAACATAATGCTAATTGAAGTAACACATTAACTGATTCATTTGTTTTAAGATTGTTTTTAAAAAAATCACTCGTCTTTACAATAGTGATAGTGTAAACTCAAAATTGAGTTGCATATAGTCAAAAATGCACAAGTGTGCATCTTTTAAACTTTGTATTGAATTAAAACTGGTTCTGGAATTATAATGCCTTATAAAGATATTTTAAAAAACGCATTTAATTCTTAATTAAAAATATAATTAAAATTTTTTATGAGTGTTTACAATCCAAAGAATAAGTATTCCAGATAAATTTGGAAACTTTTTACTTAATGGCCTAGCCTTTAGTATTCAGGCATTTGTGAAATCAACTTTTCTGCATTGCGAATGTCTGTCTATCTTTGTACGTCAAAAATTTACTGATACAGGCTACAAGCACATTCATGTTGAAAAAATACATTTAGAGGATTTTGAAATAAATCAGTAATAAATTTCATTCTATTTCATTACTTGCAATCAATATAATTTTTTTAAAAAAAGATAAGTTTTTCAAAAGTATTGTGGTATCATACCTACTGAACTTTTAGCTGAAATTGATTCAGAAAGCTGTTTATTTCGTTACGAAATACAGAGAGAGAAATTATTAGTCGGAAAGAAACTTTGTTATTTCTTATTGCAACAAATTTTTACAGGAGTGATTTCTTAAGGACTGAGAAAATGATATATGAAAATCAGTTTCCTACTCTTAGAAAACTGTGTTTTCCTGCGGAAATTTATTACTAATGTATATAGAAAGCTATTTAAAGAAATTCGAATCAAGTCTTGGGGGTTAATTCTTTCTTCTCTGAAGTGCCTCATTTAAATATATATTAGCGTTCAAGTAAATCACAACTAATTTATTCATTTTTCTTATTAAAAATAACTGCAACCATGTTTTAAATGTTCATTTGAAAGACTTTTTACATTAATATCCGAATTCAAATGCGCATTTTGAACTCTGTTTAGCTAAAATGCTCATAGTTTTGATTAAAGATACATTGGGATTTAAAAATTACGATTCATCAGTTTTTATTTATTTCTTGGATGCTTATATTTCTTCAAAAATTTATTTTTGAAAGTAATCTCTTTTCTGTCTTATTTAAGAAATCAATCTGTTTCTCATATTAAAGATGTCTTTCGAAAACATAAAATAAATGTGAATTGTAAATATTTCAATTTTTTTCTGTTATTTTTCGGGAGAAAATCTTAAGCTGCTATGTTTTTGAAAATTCTTAGACCTTTCTGTATTTAAAAATGGTAATCAACTTAAATTATGGGGCTTTATTTTTTAGAAGAAATATTCTATTGATTATGAATTTGAAACCTACTCCTGCGCAACAAAATCATTTTTTAAAAATATAAAAGCTACTTTTGTGAAATTGTTAATATAAACAGTGAATTTGTCAAAAAAAGAACTATTATTATTGTGAATATCATTAGAAATATTTTAAAAACTAGACAGTATAAAAGTGCAAAGCAGTTCATATATTGAAATGTCTTTCAAATAACTTTTTACTTACAGAATTTCAGTCTTATTGAATGATAAAATGGAATAAATTCGCTGCGCTTTACTTGGGTTCAAAAATGATATTTAAATTAGATTCTTCGGTTTACAGATCTGATAAATTACAGGAGGTAACTGATTTTATTGAATTGTATTGAATATTTCTGGTGAATCTTTCATCTAAGAGTTTAAAACCTTATAAGAACAAGAAATTATTCATGATCTTAGTGATTCATTTTCTTTCTCAATAGCAGTACACTTGTCGGTAGATATCTGCGAAAAGTAACCGTAACGGGTTTGAGGGCCTAAATCTCGTTTTTGTGTCTTTATTTCACTTAGTGTACACAGTTTTTATAATTTTTATTCCTTGTTTGAGTACATTTTTAAAACAATTTTTGGAGCTGTTAGTTACGAGAAAACATCGTGGAATTAACATAAATTATAAGAAAATAATTACGAACCTTTAATCCGTATGAATATAATTATACGAAGAACTGATTTTGTTTATAGTTTTTATATTATTATTGACAAGTGAGATGAAAAATCCTTTTGAGTGTGATGGAGATATACACAGTGAATGTTGCAAAACATGAAAAGCATTTATTTATACAGTACATAGTTCCGAAGTTAATGCAGTAAATTAACTAGAAAGAGCTTGTCAGGAACAACATCTGAAGGATTCTCAATTATGAAAAATGTCTGAAGTAAACATCTATCATCTGACACACGGACAAGTTTTTGATACCTTACATAGATTCAATTTTATGATTGGGGGGGATTAAAAAGGAAAAATGAGCATTGATATTTAGCACATTATATGCAGATTTTTCCTCCAGGGATATCAGGGATATGTTGCCCTTTAAAGTGATTGCTTAATCAGACTCTAAAATTATAATTATATACAGTAGCGGGTTTTCCGGGAACTTTCTTATATACAAATTTTAAGATATTTCTTACATATTTTCTTATATATCCGGAACTTTCTTATATACAAATTTTAAGATATTTCTTACATATTTTCTTATATATCCGCAACTTTCTTATATACAAATTTTAAGATATTTCTTACATATTTTCTTATATATCCGGAACTTTCTTATATACAAATTTTAAGATATTTCTTACATATTTTCTTATATATCCGCAACTTTCTTATATACAAATTTTAAGATATTTCTTACATATTTTCTTATATATCCGGAACTTTCTTATATACAACTTTTAAGATATTTCTTACATATTTTCTTATATATCCGGAACTTTCTTATATACAAATTTTAAGATATTTCTTACATATTTTCTTATATATCCGGAACTTTCTTATATACAACTTTTAAGATATTTCTTACATATTTTCTTATATATCCGGAACTTTCTTATATACAACTTTTAAGATATTTCTTACATATTTTCTTATATATCCGGAACTTTCTTATATACAACTTTTAAGATATTTCTTACATATTTTCTTATATATCCGGAGTTTTCTTATATATTATCAACAATTAAGATCTTATTACAATCCCTCTATCCCCCCCCGCATAAAATTTTGGGCCTTGGGTAAGATCTCAAATGACTTGCACAACATTTCAAACAATAGTTAACGAAATATAGATCTGTGAAGCGAATCTAACATCTGTACATTATTGAGTGAATATTCTATTATGAATGCCTTTTATGGACAGAATAAAACTGAAATATGATACTGAACAATCGATTGTAGCGTATGTTCTCTATGAGTTATTGCTCTTACATATCCGAAACCACCAACTGACAGGCAATGAACCTTTTGACAGATTTGGTTCAAATGTTATAAGAATCTTTTAGATACTCAACCTGTTTTTGAAACTTTATCAACCTAGCTCTTTGTGTTTTGTAATTATTGAGTTTACTTGTGCTTGAATAGCCAAATAGACTTCCTGCGAATGAATTTGGTTCAAAACGTGACAGAAATTTACAAATTTGGTTATAAGTCTGCCGAATTTCGAATTCTATACATCGGACTAAAAGTGTCTGAGAGAGACAAACCACGGCAAATAGACATAATGCCAAAATATGTGTTTTCGAGGTAAGAAAAGTCTGGAACTTGGAGGCTCGTCAAAATGTCAAGATCGAATTCTTTGGCTATTACAATTATTTCTTCTATGCATTACGAGAAAGCAAAAAGCACCATTTCAGACAGAGTCATTTTTGTTCATTTATTTATGAATGAGTACTGTTCATTGATTTTCTTTTACTGTTCATTGATTTTTTTTCTTTTCTTTTTCTTGTTATTGATTTTCTTTTTTCCGAATTTTTAATTAAAAGTTTTAATTAAAAATTCGGTTTTAATTCGGTAGGATCAGTCTCATAGAAGGATTTAGTCACTCTGCTATGTGAATCTTGTAAATCTGATTAGAAAACAGAAAAGTTACTGGGCATAAAATTGGGTGAAATGCTTGAAATGATATGCGAAACATACCATTAGTCTTAATGACACTACATTATGCCGTCTAACATTAATACGGTTATTAACGTAATAAATATACTAATGGTAAGAACGAATGGATGAGGATACAGCATATTATAGTTAGTTGAGCCATTACAGTAAGATATAATGTAAGATGATCAAATATACGATATATGTTTGGGACGTGAACCACATCCAAGCATTGCACTTACGTTCATGTGAGCTTACAATCAATTTCTTCTGTATTTCTATAAAATCCTTTAATTTATTGATATTAACTCATTTGTTTTAATAAGTGAAGAACTGATGCAATAAAGTAGTATTAATGATTAATTTACCTATTATTTTCAGCTTAGCAGAGGACACTTTATTTGTGACTAGAATTTGAATTAAAGATGCATAATTCTATTAATTATAAGCAAACTGAATGATACGTGGTTTCATTTTAACGCAGGAAAATTAAAATAATTGTCGTTGATTAATAAAATAGAGTCTTTCTGTTATTTTATTTTTATTTTTAGTTTTCATCAAGTTATTATTAAATTTGTAACACCGTACATTTAAGCATTTTAAAAATCAGTAAAGGAGATAAAAACAGATGTTTAATTTTAATTTTTTTAAAAATTGGCAATATAAATGACATAAAAAATAATAGGAATTTTAGTTGAAAAATGTGTAAATGTGCAGCCTCTAATTTTCCCACAATTGCCCCTATAGAAAAAATTCTAATACGAAGGTATTCATATATATATATATATATATATATATATATAATTATTTTTAATGAATCTTTCTGTCATTTTATTTTTATTTAATCAGTTTTCTTCGAGTTGTTAAATGTTAAACACCCACATTTATACATTTTTTTAAATCAATAAAGTAGATAAGAACATTATCTTATTTTAATCTTTTTTTAAATTGACAATATAAATAATGTTAAAAATGATAGGAATTTTAGGGGTTGAGAAACAATTTTCAGGGTCTAATTTTCAAACAACTGTACCTATAGAAAAAGGTCTAATACGAAAGCAGCTCATACACAAACACACACATATAAAAATACATATCTAATATATAATAATGATTTTTTGCGCTGCCGCTAAACCTTATGCGCTGCCGTACTGTTAACCGATTCCGATGAAACTTTGCCAACTTATAGCTGGCACTTTCACTAAGATTGTATTTTAAAACTGACAACTGACAAAAAACAAACGGTAAATTGCAAACGGCACGTGTCATTCGGAGTTAATCTTATATATATATATATATATATATATATATATATATATATATATTCAAACAAATTAAAATTATTATGATTGATGCTAATCAATGTGAGTGAAATGAAATTGAAAATATTTACTGCAAGCGTTAATTTTTTTCTTCTCATTAAAGAATAATCATCTACATAGGATGTTGTCGTTCAGCGTGCACAACATTTTGTCTGCGGCATTATCGATGTTTTATATAATTGGAATTTTCCAGCGCTAACAGTAATTTTTCTATTTATTTAGTGAATCGAAAAATGATTTTTCGGTCATACAAGTGTATATTGTGTTGATTGCTTCGACCAAAAATATGTCTCCAAACTTCCGTCTCTTAAAAGATCTACCACAATAGCACGTAGAAATAAGCCAATTCAAGCATCTGAAACAAACAAAAAGCAACAAGCGAGAATTTAAGTAGATCGCTTACGAATTCCAAATTCCCGCTCTTCAGAATCTAAAGATCAACATGCGGCAAGAATCGAAAGACAGCGTTTATATGCTATCTGGCCATGCGCATCAGAATCAAAAGACCAATACGCGGCAAGAAGCGAGGCAACTATTCTTAACGGAAAGTCGATTGGAGAAGATATACTCATTCCACGCATTCCCATTATTTTCACCGACATGCCTTTTGATTTTAAACGACTGCAGTTCCCCATTGGACGTGTATTCTCCAATACCACTTCTTTCATGCTGAAACCACTTATTTCATGATGAAGCACTTGAATAATATATATATATATATATATATATATATATATATATACGATAAAAGGGAAGATTTCAACTTTAAAATAACAAAACTATGTAACTACCATTCTCATCTAAAATTTTCAAAAATCTAATTTTCTCACAAGTTAACAGGATCAAAAGGGTTTGCAATAATAAAAATTCTTATATTGAAGCATCAAACAACCTCCTTAAAAATTTAATTAAAAATGAATTTCCTAGAAATTACTGTAATGTCAATTTTTTAATTAAACAAGGTATGGTTTGGGATTAATCCTTTGGCTTAAATAAAAATAGCACTTTCCTTGCATATTGGATCACTCAATAGATGGAGCTGGGAGCCTACATCTGTTTACATAATTTACGGCTAGTTTTTTTAAAAACAGGGAATCACAATCGATATTTTAAAGTTTCTTTGACTGTTGATGGTATGTACTAGCCTTTTCGTTTTTAATTTTTAATTTTAGTGCTATTTTTTGCTTTTATTGTTATTTTTGTTATTGTATTTTTACTTTGTTGTGGTTAATTTCTTCTAATTTGTTGTTTTATATTTCCTTTCGGTTAAAATGGTATATCTCTTGAGCATAATTTCAGGGGATTTTCGGGTCACGATGAATCATTATTAGACAATGTCTGTATTTCCTCACAGAAAAAATCCCTTTCTTTGAATCCCTGCCTGAGGGTGACCCTTGAAAAAGTCTTCAGGCCGGATTCTTTTTTTATATTTTTTATAATTTTTTTGGTTTAATTTCTATTTGATTTTTTGTTTTTCCTATTAACTTGATTCTAATACTTTATATATATATATATATATATATATATATATATATATATATATATATATATATATATATATATATATATATATATATATATATATAATCATTATTGTAATAGATAGGATTCCTATTAGGATCAAATACAAATTGCCATTGAAATACATAATCAGAAAATGAAAAAAATATTCATTTCAAAATATGACGTCACTAAAAAAACTAAAGCCAGACAGAAAAATAAATGTGATGTATAACGTTTCACAGTTTCACAGCAAAACCAAAGAATTTATTGAAACCAGATGCACGTATAGGAAAAACAAACTCT